>NC_079488.1:93049519-94299519 GCF_020520425.1 Spinacia oleracea
ATGTATCTTATCCTAATACACGTTTTTGGAGCTAGCCGTTTTCTAGCTTGATTTTGCGTGCGCTTGGTTGTACTCGATCTAGGATGATCAACCATTTTCCCTGTTGCATTTTTAATCATTCAACATAATACTAGATTAATATATTCATTTGTTCATAAATGTATGTTCCTCCCTATTATCAGAAATAGAATTGAATTGGAAGTTGATTTTTTTCCTGTGTTTGGTTTTGCAGATTTATATACGGAACAGAGTACAATTGCTAGAAGACAAGTAGTTTCTTTTTTTAAAGTTATAGTTTTTCATCCTTTTTGCTACAGAAATCAAATTGTTTATTGTTCACTATTTGTATTTTAACATTTAAACAATGCATAGAGAGATTATATTCTGGCTGAAATTTCATACAGTCAGTTTATTTTGATTTGGTATTTTGGGTTAATTCCTAGAATTGGAGGATGTCAATTACAAAATTTACAATGAGAATGTTCTTTTTATATTTCTTTTTTAAGATAAATTAAAGAAGGAATACATAACAGTTGTCTAAGGAAATTACTCTCTATATTAAAGGAATATAGAACGATTATGTAAGGTAATAACACAATTTTAGTGTTTTTTACACAAGACTAGTATTCTATGTTTCAATAAACGATTTGACAATTATAGAGTATTTACAAAAATTCTAGTAATTATTATATTGGGTTTGGGTGTACATATTATTGTGGTAGTACGAACTGAAATATTGAGGTACTTTATTATAATGTTGTGACATTAATGATCCAGAGGGACGTAGCTAATGCCAAAAAAAAGAAAAAAAGAGAGGGTAGTACGAAATCATGTTCTCTTGTCTGATGTAGGTGGTCAAGAATTGAAGAACCACATGATGTGATTAGTTTGGAAAGTTCGAAGTATTACATTAAATTAAAATGAAAAGGCAACTACAGTATTTTTTTAAAAATCAACTTTCTAATCACACCAATCTATCTTCTATATATTATACTAAAAGAGAGGAAATCAATGTGATGATGACAAATGTCACTCATTGATTGGCCTCTCTTGTAAATATAAAAAAATTAAAAAATAAAATAAAATACTTGATTCTATAATTATTTTGTTAAGATTTACCTCAAAAATATATTTGGTTCTCTTTTCCACAAAATAAAAAAAGATTTCATTCTATACATAAGGAATACACTTTTAAATTATATACTGTATCTTTTCTATATTTGGTAACAAATATAATCAATATAAGATTATCTTTTTATTAAAAATTAATCTATTATACGGATTATTGTAGTCTACTTATTTGTATTTCGTACTTGCATATTTTGAATACAAATAAATTAGAAAAAAAAAAATGAATAAGAGTGTATAAAAAATTACAATAGTACACACTCTATAACATTTTAACAGCTAAATGCGATCATTATAAAAATTCAAGAGTAGCCTACTTATTTGTATTTCGTACATATATAATTCGAACACAAATAAATTATAAAATCAATCAAGTATGAATAAGAGTGTATAAAAAATTACAATAGTACGTACTCTATAACATTTTAACAGCTAAATGCGATCATTATAAAATGGCATTGATTTTACTATTTTATACGTAGTATATTTAGCAACTAAATGAGATAATTATAACCGTCATTGATTGTACTATTTTGTACTCCGTACATAGTATATTTAACAACTAAATTCAATAATTATCACCGTAATTGATAGTAATATTTTACTACTTTAAAAAAATATGTAACTTCTTTAATTATGAGCAAAACTTGTGTAATAATCTAATCTATATACTACTTTACTACGTAATTCCTAAATTTTTTAGATGCAACTATTTGATTTTTACACTAGCTATTATATTCACACATACCTCTACTTTTTCTGTTTTTTGTTGATTATTAATACTTTATGATGAACATAGTCATGTATTCCTTAGCATTTTGTTGGATTTGTCTAAATACTTACATAATACTATCATTTTTTTTAATAAATTTTACTAATTTTTTTTAGTAAATACTTACATAATAAAAATTATGTATTCAATTTTGTTATTTATCCTACTTTCAAACTTTTTTTTTTAAACTTGATGTATGTTGGAATTTCCTGGACTTTTTTATTTTTGATTAAGATGGTATTTTCACTTTTCAATTGGAACTACAAACAAAAAAACAAAAATTAAATAAATAAATTACTACTATAGTACTTGCAGGTATAATGGAGAAGGAAAGAGAAGGATAGTTTTGGGAGAAGGAAAGAGAAGGATAGAAGGAAAGAGAATGAAAGATTACTAATTAATAATTAAAGATACTAATAGTTGAAATTATTTACTAACAAACGTGAAAATAAAAGTGGTTTATCCAAAAAAAAAATGGAAGAAGTAGTAAACAAGAAAACATGACTAACACGTAGTCCTCTCTACCTAAAAAAGCTCCTCCAAATATTTTAGTCTAAACAATTGGCTTATATTTTAGTCGACTTTTAACAAACATTATTTGTATAAGAATTGCTATATTAAAAGAGAGGCAAAATGATGTGGAGCTGACAAATATCGCTCTAATTTGTCTCTTTTAAAATATTGGTAACTAACCTATGATAAAATAATTAATATAATTTATATATATTTTACCTAAAATATTCTAATTACTTATGGTAATAATCGATTATACTACGAATTACTTATTTACCCATGTCAATAAATTTCTTAATTTAAATCTATATACTCCTTACTATACTAAAAAAAAGTGGCAAATGATGTAGAGATGACAAACATGGCTCTCTGATTTGCCTCTCTTATACCATAAATAATAATTAATTGTAAGTATTATCAAGGTTCGTTTAGAAATTGTGTCATATACTGAGTACATATATGTTCGAACGTTCCTTTGATCGCTTATTATTGGAGAAATCGACCGTAATAATCCCAACTTTGATATGTCTTCTTTTATTAATCCCAACCATGAGTTATTTTTTAATAATACAAACTTTAGGGGTAATTCGCTTTTAATGTGTCAAAATCGGAAACAACCTATTAGACATGTAAAAAAAGTTGTCATGTGTTATTTGTTTATTTGTCTCTTTTTAATTAGTAAAAAATAAAATAAAATAAATAAACTGATTCATCTAAAAAAGCAACAATAACCTAGATGCCATTAAAGTAACTCAAGTTAGTTTATTTATTGTCACTTATTACGAAGTACGAAGTAGTTTACTATCAATGTTGGGAATCAGATACCAATAGATTGCTAAAGAACCATTTTATAATTGCAATTTTACTGGAAATGAATAATGAGTAGTTTAATAGATGTTGCAGGAATTGCGAATGGGACGTTTGAAGTGGTAGTTTTCTACTTAATTAGAAGGAAGGTGCAACTTCAATCTGATAATAGAGTATATTTTTCGGAAAAAATATTATTTTGTTATTTATCCTACTGTCAAACTTTTTTTAAAACTTGATGTATGTTGGAATTTCCTAGACTTTTTTCTTTTTGATTAAGATGGTATTTTCACTTTTCAATTGGAACTACAAAAAAAAAAACTATAGTACTTGCAGGTTTAATGGAGAAGGAAAGAGAAGGATAGTTATGGGAGGAGATAGAGGAGAGTATGGTGATGGGGGTATTGGGATTGTGGTGTGAGACTATGAGTTGAAGCTTTAATAGAAGAAAGAGGGTAGACAGCGGGAAGGGAGATTTAAAAAAAAAAAAAACAAGTTAACAAAGGAATTTTTGACATGGTTGAAAGGTTATAAGTCATTTAGGATTCCTTGAATTTTATATTAGTCTGACGACAAAGTTAAACGTAGATGAATGACTAATATTGACTAACAAAAATATATTTTTGGTGGATGGGTATAAGGATAACATGTACCCACCTTGGTGATGGGGTGAGTTTGAATTGATCGGATTTGACAACACTCACCCAATCCTAATTATGTATGTCACTTTTAAATATATTTTTTCAATATTATAGCTAATACAATCAGTTTGATACTTCGTAATAAACTTACGTCAATATATTTAAAATTTAGTTGAAAAGAAAATTGGATTATTTATCGAATAGAGGATGTCAGATTGTCATTGGGGGGGGGGGGAGACCTCTCTGTGCATCCGCCCCAAGTGGGCGGCGATGAAGGAAAGTTTATTGGGTGATGGGGTTAAAAAATGTATCCACCGCAGGTGAAGGGGCGATGATGGATTTTAGATTGGACCTGCCCGCGTTGCTAATCCTTAATTCATCTGATTGATAATGAATATATAAAAAAAATGTACTATTAACTTACATAATATAATTTTTTTGTTTATTTACTCAATAACTTTAATCAGACAAACGAACTTTCAAAGGCTCTATATAATAGAGTTTTAAAATTCAAAACTCTCTTACCAAAAAAAAGTCGAGTCTAGGGGTGGGTGTTGATACATGTGAAGGGGGGCGATGAACAGGGGATGGATTTTATTTTGTACCTCTCGAGATGGTGGCTGGGAGGGGTGGGTATCGTTCCTATATCGTAGATGGAGGGTGAAGATGAGAATTGTAGGCGGGTGCGGGTGAAGACACTGCCCCGTCTCAAAGTCATCTCTAACTCAATAAAGTAAATGGTCTAGATAGGTGTTAAGTGATCCGATCATGAGGTTGACGGGGCTACTGTTCGAGTATTAAGTGGGTATTAATATCTAAGTGAAGGGCAGGTGAGATAACCTTATGTTTGACACAAGTGGTGAATGAGAATTAAAATAATTTTATATATGTACCCTTATTTGTTTAATTTTTTTTAATAAATAAGACATTGAATGAGCAATAACAAATTTATCCATCATTAATTATTTTTTATTTGGAGAATATCTATAAACTTTATTTTGATGATAATTATCTACCAGATTTCATACAAATTTATATTTAGATTATAAATCGTGCATCGCACGGGTATTATACTAGTATATTATACTAAAAGAGAGGAAATCAATGTGGTGATGACAAATGTCACTCGTTGATTCGCCTCTCTTTTTAATTAAAAAAAATTAATTAATTTTTTTTGAGGGAATTAGAATATTTTATTTAAGGAAGTGTATTAATTATTTATTTTGATTACAAATCCTAAAGATTCTGTTGATAATATACATTCTAAAAACATTTTCCGGCAAACAAATCAGTTATATATACGGAATATATATATTTCAGTTCATTATCATATTACGAAATATGTTTTAGCTTATAGTTCAATATCATATTACAAAGTATGTTTTCAAAGTACGGTTTATGGAATTATTCTCTACAATTTAAAGAAACAATTCCCAAACTCTTCCCACTGTAAGACCACCACCCAAACCAATGCAAATCGATCTATAACATCAAAAACAGAAAAACTAATTCAATACCAACAATGTCAATAATACATAAAAGAGCTCCATTGTTCAACATTAAACAACACGAGTAACAACCGAACAAGGTTGAAAGAAAAGTTGGTTATTTTTATTAATAGCTGCATAACCCCTGTTTAATAGAATCAAACAACTAAGACACTATTTCTTTTTAATAGCGTCTGTTTAATAGAATCAAACAACAAAAGACCAATTGAGGTTGGCATGAGTGGTTAAGGGCCTCTTGCTCCTTAACCAAGGTCTCGGGTTCGAGCCTTGGGAATGGAAAAAATCTCAACTGGGAGGGATGCTGCCCATCGAGGTACCCATGCAAACTCCCACGGGAGATTACCTCGCCGAAGGCGGTGGGAACTCCTCGTAGTAGAACCAAAAAAAAAAACAACAAAAGTATTGCATACTAATTATTTACGTTCAAGTAAATTTGAACCTTCTAAACTATTGTGCAAATAGTTTGTCGTATCTAAATAGATTAAACAACACGAGGGGAACAACCGAACAAGGTTGAAAGATAAGTTGGTTATTTTTATTAATAGCGGCATAGCGCCTGTCTAATAGAATCAAACAACTAAGACACTATTTCTTTTTAATAGCGTCTGTTTAATAGAATCAAACAACAAAAAGTATTGCATATACTAATTGTTTACATTCAAGTAATTTTGAATGAAATACTTACTATGTCTAAACTATTGCGCAAATATTTTGTCGTACCTAAATAGATTATAACAAAATATCAATATTGCAAATATTGTGCATAAATATAAATTTATTTTTCGTATTTAAGGAAAAATATGCATCTGAAATATATTGTTGATTGTTATAAATCGTAAATATTCTTTTGATATTGAACATCTTAAAAATTTACATATAAATGTAAATCATCAAGATTCATTCTTAAAGTTCATATAATTATGTAAAAGTAAATAAGTATGTTATTTTTCTCAAACTAAAAATCTGACTACATGCTGCTGACAAGTATACCTGTCTATTTTATTTGCTCATTTTATAATATAGAAAATTATATTACACATAAATTAATTAATAGATAAATTAGAGTCATACTAGACTGAATGCATTATATTTCATGGTAACAATGACTTATCAATATGGAAGATTAATTTTAAAAAAATTCAATGTTTTACGTACGTAGGAAATTGACACCTAATATCTTAATTATATGGAGTACTACCTAATAAAATTGTATCTTATCATGTATAATTCTCTTAAATAATATATTATGAATATTTTATTATGGAATACAACTTTATGCAATATCTTTATACACAATAATATCATTGACAACATTACGTACTAACTTATATACATACTTATTTAATCCATTATACAATTTAATGGTACATTCTCACGTCATTATAGAATGGAAATGAATATCTATACATATTTTTAAAATAAGAATCATAAACAAACATCATATTATTGTTACTAATAATATGTATTGCATAGTAATTTCTTAGAGGGAATAATTTATGTAAGAGTAAACAAGATATGAATCTTAAACTTAAATTATTTTTATATTTGTTAAATTGTACTACTATAGAAAAACAATTAAATATCGATTTGATCTAGACATAAAATCTGTACAGATCAGCTCTGATCTGGAAATGATCTATATATAACAGTTATGATCTAGACATATCGGTTCTAATATAGACATGATCTGCACAGATCGGTTATGATGTAGACATGATATGTATATATCGATTCTTACTTGGACATGATCTGCACAAATATGAACACATGTACAGATCAATTCTGATCTGGACATATTAGTTTTGATCTGCATATATAGATTCTGATCTACACATATATGTTCTGATCTGGACATATCGGTTCTGATCTGCACATATAGGTTCTGATCTGCACATATATGTTCTAATCTGGAAATGATCTATACATATAAGATATGATTTGGACACGATGTGATCATACCAGTTCTGATCGGGATAGGTCGGTGCTCTAGATATGATATGTATAGATTAGTTCCGATCTACACATGATCTGGACATGATCTGATTATACCGATTTTGATATGGACATATCAGTTCAGATATAAACATGATCTGTACAGATTCGGTTCTGATTTAGACATATCGCTTTTGATTTGAACATGATCTGCACAAACCGGTTTTGGTCTAGACATGATCTGCATAGAACAATTCTGATATGGACTGATATGGACATAATAATAATAATAATAATAACAAAATAATAATAATAATAATAATAATAAATAAAAAAATAAAAAAATAAAAAAAAATAAAGCATGTTGTCGGGCAATTGGTTATGGCCTTCTTCCGTTCTCTTTCTCTTCTTTGGGGGAGCTGGATAAGGATGTTGCTGCGTTGCTGAAGCGGGTTCAGAAGTTCTCTAAGACTCAGGATATAGGGGCTCGTGCTGCTCATATTTTTACCAGGATAGGCTTTGCTATAGCAAGAGGAGTGGGGGCCCAAATTGTATCTCGACTTCCCACTAATTATTTGTCAAATGGTTGACTTTGTTAGCATTTGATTAATAATAATAATAATAATAATAATAACAACAACAACAACAACAACAACAATAATAATTTGATCTGATTAAATCTTAAATAAGTAATAAGTTCCAAAAATAAGGTGAACAAAACAAGGCTTAATCTATCACACGTTCCCAGTGTCTATTTTGGATAAATTAAAGTGAAAACATTATCAATAAACATAATTTGCATTGTTTAAATATAAAAAGAAGAATATTTATCAATTTTAATTAATTGTTAACTCGTGTGTATGCTACCAAACGTAAAGAATAAAATGAGACAAAGATAATATCTTCCGGTGATTATTAGAGGAATCAACAAACTTTTTATTTAAAGAATAACCGACAATATAATAATTATCATATAACCTAATTTAGGTGTTTGTGGGCTTTCGTGGAACTTTTTTTAATTTAAAAAAACTCCATTAAATCAGCTAAAATTTGAACTTAATTACATTCATGTTTACTACTTTGTAGTTTGTTTGTTCTTATTTACATGACATCATTACTTAATCACATTTTCTAATACATGATTATAAATATTAATATCTTCAATTACGGGTAATCTTTTTTTTATAAAAAGTTGATATTTAAAAAAATATTTATTGAGACGAATTTAACAAGATTTTACAAGACTATATTTTTTTTCTTAAGTATAAATCACAGAAGTAAGTCGAAGGAACTTTTGTAAATAATATCCAAAACTCAATTATGTCATGTAAATAAGAATGAAGAAAATCTATACCTAGTAGTATTTAAAAAGGAACACCATAGATCATTAGAAGCCATGTGGCATCTCATTACTAGAAGCCATGTGGCATCTCTTTTTTCATCCATCATTTTGTTTTTTATTTTTTTTTTCAATTTTTCTTTATTGTTTCTATGATTTACAACTTCTAATGCCTCTTCCACTACATTCTCTTATTGAGTAAATAGGTTTGGAGGTCCCTAAACTTTGTCAAAAGGAGCAGTTAGGTCCCTCAAGTTTCAAAAGGAGCATTTAGGTCCCTCAAAATGGATGGAAACCGCTGCTTTTTGACTTCTGTTACTAACGTCTGTTAAATGAATTAAAAATAAAGGCAAATTAATATAAAAGGCAGAAAAGGACAAAATAACAGTTACTTTTACATATTAACAATAATTAAATAAAGGGAAACCCTTTTAAGTTAGCTTTTTACAAAAAACTAGCAGTTCAAAGTATTTAACAAGGCCATTTGTACCAGAATTATTCAACACTTAATAAAAATAAAAAAAAAAGGATCAACGCTTCCTACTAATCAAATCCCCCAAATTAACACACCCAACAAGCATAGGTTAATCAACAACATTTCTCAGAGACAATTTATCAAACACCTTGTGTGCACACCCAAGTAACTTACATTTCCGGTAAAATTCATCCGAGCTCAAACCCATAAACTCCATGCATCATCATCATCTTCAATCTCATGTTTAATCAGCAAGTCAGCAACTCATACATGAAATCTAACGAGCCTACGACTACTAGTACTCTGCTCAACCATACTCTTTCAATTATATTCTTATCAACAGCCTAGCTAGCTAACATAACTTTGTGGATCAAACAACAATGCGGGGTCTAAGTGTAAAATTCCACTGTAATCCTCATCATGATCACCATCAATCATCTATCAACTTGAGCTTGAGATCACAATAATCGTGCACCTTCAAAGATCACAATAATCATCTATCAACTTGAGCTTGAGATCCTCATCATGATCACCATCAATCATCGTTGATCCTCATCATGATCACCATCAATCATCATTGTTCTATTTTTCTTGGTAACAATCTTTTGAAATACGGAGTAAGTTTTGAAATATTGAAGTAACTATTTTTCTCAGAATTGTTGAATAGGATTATGAAGAAGAAAGTGGTTTCCCCAAATGAAATCGGAGATCAATTTTTTTCAGAAAGGGAGGAGAGAGAAAATGGGGGAGCAGGGGTGTGGGTCACGATGTGGTAACGAAACCCATCCAGAATCTCTTCAATTGAAACCAACCCAGAATAAATAAGAAAAAAAATCGAAACCAACCCAAAATAAATAAAAAAAACAGGGGAACAAAAAAAGGGGGAAAATCAGTGAAAATGTGAAATTACAATGGAATTGTTGGAGAAATCCAGGAATTAAGAAAGAGAAGCAGATTGAAGAGAATCCATAATAAAAGAGGAGAGAGAAAGAGAGAGAAAAGGGTAGAAGAAGAACTAGTGGTAGTAGCAGACATCTGGGAGAAGAGAATTTGAAACTTTAGAGTTGTGGAAGAACAACAATTAGCTGAAGTTTATGGCGATAATTGCTGAAAATTTAGAGTAAATTTGCTTGGGTTACTCACTAAATTCGATTTGATTAGGAAGAGTTGTGGAAAAACCTAGAAAAGGGGAATATAAAAGGTGAAACGGGTAAATGGAGAAAAAGCCATATGAAAAAGTTAAGTAAGTTGAAAAAGCTAAGTCATAATTAAAATCAGCCGTTTTCATTTATTTATACACGTGTATATTAATTTTCCTTTTCTTTAAAGCGGTTTTATTATTATTTTATTGAACTTAACAGAAAATGAAACGGTGTTAACAAAAGTAGCTGATTCCATCCATTTTAAGGGACTAAAATGCTCCTTTTGAAACTTGAGGGACTAAACTGCTCCTTTTGCCAAAGTTTAGGGACCTCCAGTATAGTTTATTCTTCTCTTATTCAACATCAAATTATGATTAGTCTAATATACTCATTAGTCTCTTCCACTCCACCCCTTTAACATCCAATATTTATTCAACATATAATTTTTATATTTTTCCAACCTTCAAATTACACCTCTATTTAATTCGTATATTACCAAAAGTTAGAAGTTCTCACTAATTAAAACTTCAAAAGACATCTGAACAACCACTATACAACCGCCCGTTCTATGAACGGGCTCAAAAGCTAGTGGACATTTAGAAGTATACCGGACTGCACGAATAGCACTTCGTATTTAGAAGGATTGCACGAATAGTTGAGTGGAGTACTGGAGTTACATTCATGTGCCTTTTGATGGATGTTTTCATGTTTGTTTTAATAATTAAGGTTTCTAATATAAGTACCAAACTTAGGTACGGAAACGTGATTAGGAAAACGAAATTTTATTACAAGTTAGCTACGGAAATAATACTTAGGTCTTATACTCTTATAGTTAGGGATGGAATTACATACTTATAAGAAATAAATCAATAATACATACATATGGAAAGTGTCAATTAAAATATTTTTGGACTTATCATATTGTAGCTAGATATCTAAATTGTCACAAAAGTTGATACTTCATTATTTAAGGTTTGAATTATTTTTTACAGTTGTGCGGAATACTCTATTTGTTTTTGGGTCCAAGTTCAACCTTGATAAAGAAGCTAGTACATAATCCTTTCATTCCGAAACACTTGCACCGTTTTGACTGAATATATTTGCCAATACACAACTTTAACCACTAATATCTTTTACTACATATTATAAAAATTTATAATTTTTTTTTTTGAAAATATACATTAAGATGAAGCCCAACAATATATTATATACTAACATTTGTTTTCATATACTAAAAATAAAATATGATCAAAGTGAATTATGTGAATAGTACAAAAATCAAAATGGTGCGAATTTTCTGAGATGGAACCAGAATACTCCAGTTTTTATATCGTAAGAACTTAACGCAAGTGTTAATATCTTATTGTTATTTCTTGAAAGCAACATTGCTAATTTGGCATCATAACTTCCTTGTTTAAATATATCTAATAAATTCTGGATTCTTGTTGAGTTGTGTGTTACTTTATAAAACGTGGATTATAATTGAGTAATTTATTTTTTCAATTGGGTCGTTTGGTTGATCGTGGAAAATAAAACTTTTTAAGAAGAAATTTTTCTCACGTATAAGCATTTCGTAGAACTCTAAAAGTGGGTGATATTGTTTGGCTAAACATGAGAAGTTCCACTTACGTAGGTTCTAAGCAACTTTGTTAAATACGGGTCTGGGCCGCACCCGTCATCAAGAGGGAGAGTCCACTTAACAAGTCCAAATGAGGTTCCACCTTAAAACCATATGGCAATAAGGGGAGTAGCCCCTTGGCCTTATTAAGTGATTAGCTCTCTCATCTTTTATCAATGTGGGACTGTCACACGTGATGTTTCATGGGTCAGATCTTAACAAACTTCCTCCATTTTCTAGAAAGTAGAATTTCATAGGAATTAGTGTGATTTCCTATGTTTTTGTCAACCAAATAATACTCTAATCTTCCACTTCCTAAGAGATCATACTTCCTACGAAATATAATTTTTTATGTCAACCAAACATCACCAATGAGCATGGGGCGAGACTTTATTTGGGCCTTAGTAGGCCATGAGATTCTTGGGAGAAGTGATATGAAGTAGTACCTTAACTTAATTAGTCTTTAGCGTTAATATTTAGCTTCCAATACAATCTTAATTTCTATGAATTCAATGTTTTACGGTAAATATTTTTTCCCTTTTTTTTATTTTAACTTTTGTTTAAACTAAAATCTCTTTTCTTTCCCCAATTTTGCACAGCTTAGATTTTACATAACGATTTATCTTTCATTTTCTTTTTTATCTAAGATTTGTTGGGTAATATTTCCAAACATTTGATAAGCTTTGTTGTGTAATAGTTATTGTGGATTTTTGTAATAGATGACTTAGTGACATGGATGAGTATATATCAGTACATTGATAAGGTTTTGGTTTAATTTGTGTATTGTATAAGATTGGCCCCCCTCTGTATCTGGGTCTGGCGTCGCCCCTGCCTATGAGTATATAAATATGTACTCCGTACTATTTACTACAGGGCTTACTAAACACCGCTCAATATTACTTAAAATCGCCCATTAGTTTATCTATAGACCCCTCCTTTATCTAATTTCTCCACCATTTACCTTTCCTTTTTACATTCTTTCACCTCCAACATTCCTACCATGTTTCTGGTCTCCACCAACTCCGACCACCACCAAATTCCGGCCACCATCGAAATTCGGTCACCACTCAAAAATACAGATTATGCAGTTTAGGTGTGAGCTTAAAATGTATATGTCTATGCCGTGGTAGAAGCTTAATATGAAAATGTCATTAAGTGATTTTATTTGTTGTTGAGTTTGAAAATAATTAATCCGAAAAAAGAACTTATAAAATTTGAGCTTGTATCATGGTATGGACTTGTGCTTTAAGGCTCATACCATGGTAGTAGCTCAAAATATGCATAAGTGTACGCCATTGTGTGAGCTTAATATGCAAAAGTCTATGTCGTTAGGGGGTTTGATTTGTTGTAGAATTTGAAATAATTAATCTCGAAAATAGTAGAGGCTTTTACACTTCGAGTTTGTACCATGGTATAGACTTGTGCAATTTAAGCTTGTACCATGACAGGAGCTCAAATGCATAAGTCAATGTCATGGTAGGATCTTAATATACAGAAGTCTAAGTATTAAGGGTTGTTGTTGAATTTGAAATAATTAATCACTGGAAAAAGTAGAGACGTGTGAATTTTGAGCTTATACCATGTATGGACTTTTACCATTTAAGCCCATATCATGGAAGGAGCGCAAATGCATAAGTCTAAGGTGTGATAAAAGTAAGGATTAAATAAGGGTAAAAATGTAAAATAATAAGGCGTTTTAAAGCAATATGAGATAATTTTTAGCACTCCACTTTACTAGTTTATACTCCGTAGCATGATATTTTTGATATGTCGATCATGTCACCTTTTTTGCTTTCCCCTTTAACGACTTTCAATTACCTATTTTTTTTATTGAAATGAATGCACATTATCTTATCTGAATTTATTAGTCTTGCACAAAATGTACATATAAATTATCCCTTACTCCGTTTCTAAGGCTCTCCATTTTAGACGTCTTAAATGATAAGGTGTTGAATTTTAATTTCACCTTAAATGATTAGAGTGGTGTGTCAAGCACCTTAAATAGAATATAAGATCTTGAAATTGACTTAAATTGAGACGTTACTGGGGTAACCTTATAATTTAAGGTCCTTGAAATTTTCATGTATTCTACCTTTAATTTTTTATTCAAAACAATTATTTTACTCGTACAAATTTCAGCTCCCTAAACCGTTAATTCCACCAAACAACTCATCTTATCAAGTACCTAGCTTATTAGTTTCAGCACCTTATCAATTTCAGCTGCAACCTTTTTAGTTTCAGCTGATTTATCAGTGTTAACTCTATTTTAATCAGTTTTAGCCAAACATAGCCTAATATAAATTACCTTCAAAAGAAATTACCACAGGTAAAGTTTTATAAATTATAGTATAGGAAAATAAAATATTTTTTGAGCCAAATAATGCATATGGTGGTGATTAGCAACTAACTAGTATAAAACCCGTGCGATGCACGACTTATAATCTAAATATTAATTTTGCATGAAATCTAAACTATAGTTATAGGCAATAATCATCTAAATAGATCTTATCGATAGATCTGTTATTGCCCCATTCAATGTAAGATTTCTTGAAAAAGTTAAAACAAATTATGCATATAAATTGTTTTCAGCCCCGTCTACCATCTGTGTCAAACAAAAAATTATTTTCATCCATCCTTTATTTCGATACCATACCCGCCTAATATTCGTTATCACTTAACACTTATCCCCGCCATCTACTTTATTAAGCTAAAGTTGACTTCAAAGCAGGGCATGACGGGGGCGGATGATGGTCCTTCCACCCTGTTACCTGCCTAAAAATCATCCCCACTCCGCCACCGATATTTTTTTGTAAGATAAAAATTATAGATATTCTTCCAATTAAAATTAAGGGAATAATTATTGATAGATCTGTTATTGCACCATTCAATGTAATATTTCTTAAAAAGGTTAAAACAAATAATGCATATAAAATTATTTTCAGCCCCGTTCACCATCCGTGTCAAACAAAAAGTTATTTTCATCCATCGTTTACTTCGATACCATACCCATCTAATACTCGTCCCACCATTTACCTCATCACTTAACACTTACCTCTGCCATCTACTTTATTCAGCTAAAGTTGACTTCAAAGCGGGACAGTTATAAATTAATTTTGAATGAAAACTAAATTACAGTTATTGACAATTATAATCAATAGTGCTTATCGATATTCTTCTAATTAAAACTAATACACGATAGATATGTTATGACCCGTTCAGTCTCTTATTTTATTTTATTTGTAAAAAAATTAAAATGACTAAGGGTACGTATATAAAATTATTTTCACCTTGTTCATCACCCGTGTCAATAAGTAAAGTCATTTACATCCATCATTTACTTCGATAATCATATCCACCTAATACTCGACACACCATGTATCTTTATACCCGATCACTTAACACTCAGTCTATTTTATTTAGCTACAGATGACTTCGACGTGGGGCGAGTGTGGAGGATTGATCCCTCCATAACCGTACTTGCTTATCTTGTTCCTATCCTCACCACCTACGATAAGTATGATACTCATCCTCATCTCAAACACAATCCTGATCCCACCCTCGCTGGGTACAAAATAAAACTCATCCTCGCTCCATCACCCAACCCGAAATGGCGAAATCCACACCCGTCTCATGCTCAACCATGGTCCGGCAAGTTTTTTTGGTATGAGAGTTTTGAATTTTAAAACTATGTTCTAGACTGTTTGGCAACTTAGTTGTCTGATTAGGGTGATCGAGTAAATATACAAAATTATAATATGTACGTTAGTATTAAAAAAATATTGATATACTCATAATCAATTTGATAAAGGATAAGTAAGGCAGTCAGGTCCTACCCACGGTGGATAACCCCACCACCTGCATCAAATACATGTTTCATTACCATAACCCACAAACTTATCTCCATCTCCAGCCACCTGGGATCGATGATGGGGCGAACCATGCCGAGGGTCAAAAACTTTCCTCCATCCCCGCGTCAGATAACTAAGTTACATATATATCAAATAGTTCATTATTGCAAGGATAGTATATCACTTGTAAGATTCAAGTTTATAAAATTTTAATATCACTTTTTCACTAATTAAAATCAATCTACTTTTCGAGTAATAGTGGAGATGTTTACATTTTAGATTAATAAACTACAAATATTTATATGGACTATGAGATTTTTTTTAACTCTCCTATTTTCTTCTTTTTTGAATGTTCAACAACAAAGAAATACAATTAGAGAGTGATACTTGTCAGCTCCACATCAATGCATCCTTATATACTTAATTATAATCAATCTATTTTACTGAGTAATAATGGACATGTTTATATTTATAGATTGATAAAATTGCAAATATGTATATGGATTTTGAAATTATCTTTAACACTCATATTTACTTATTTTTTTCCCTCCATTTTCATTACGAAGATGTTTCACGTCAAGATCCGTTGCTCAAACCGAATCACGCCCATATACCTTTCTTTATTTACCCCCTCATTCAACATTTACCATCCTTATTTACCCTCTTACATTCCCACCTCCGTCCACCACCACCACCGCCACCACCTGCGAAAAAATGCATAATAATGTTTACATGGCCGAATCTACTGGAGTAACGCCGAATTTATTTATTTTTTTGTTCGGAAAAAATTTCAGAAACTTATGCATTTTTAGCTTGTACCTTGTACAGGCTTATGAATTTCAAACTTGTGCCATGGTACAGACTTATGAGATTTTAGTTTCGACCATGGTATAGACTTATGCATTTTAAGCTCGTACCATGAACGGAGCTTAAAATTCATAAGTCTACGCCATGGTGTGAGCTTAATATGCATAAGTCTATAATATTTAAGGTTTTGATTTACTGTTGAATTTGATTTAATCTACATGGAAAAAAAAAATTATAGACTTATGATTTTTTAGTTTCAACCATGGTATAGGCTTATGAACTTTAAGCTCGTACCATGGCGTAGACTTATGAATTTTAAGCTCCGTCCATGGTACGAGCTTAAACTGCATAAGTCTATACCATGGTCGAAGCAAATTAAAAACTCATAATTCTGTACCATGGTACAAGCTTAAATTTCATAAGCCTGTACCATTGTACAAGCTAAAAATGCATAAGTTTCTGAAACTTTTTCCGGACCAAAAAAAAAAACTCTTTGCGAATTCGACCTTCCACCGGTAGACTCGGCCATGTAAACATTAATACGCATTTTGTCGCTGGCGACGTGGTGGTGGCGACGATGGTGGACGGGGGTGCTGGTCGGCGGTGTTGGCCGGTGGTGGACCGGTTTGGGGTGGGAAGGTAAGAGGGTAAATGAGGATGGTAAATATTGAATGATGGGATAAACAAATGAGGGTATATGAGTAAAATAGTGGGGCGGTTTTGAGTAACATGGGGAGGCTTTTAGCGCTCCACTTTTTTTAAAGTAGTAAAATATTACTATCAACGGAGGTGATAATTATCGAATTAAGTTGCTAAATATACAACGTATAAAATTTTACAACCAATGGCGGTTATAATAATCGAATTTAGTTACATTGTCAAAATATTATAGAGTGATATAGTATTGTTTTTATACACTCTTATTCATACTCGTGACTCTATTTGTAACTGCCTTGGAAAATATTTATGTGATAATTTATTTGTAAAATATTTATGTCTCTTATTTGAAAAACTTTTATGTGCTAATCCGTAATGTTTATTTGTAAAAGTTTATGTGTCTGCTTTGAAACTATTAATGTGCTAATTTATGTGTCATTGGTGATACAAAATACTTGTAAATACTTATGTGCTAATTTTTGTAGTGTAATTTGTTAGCATCAGTAGACACGTCAATTTTTTTTTAAAGTCCTACTATATACTCCGTATAATGGAGTAATTTTTTTTATAAAAGATATCTTGTATTGGTTATATTTGTCACCAAAAATATAAAAGATCATTTACAAAATTTTCTCCATGTGTAGATTGTTATCTTTTGTTGAGGAAAACAGAATAAAATATTGTTAACAAAATAATTATAATTGAATCAAATATTTTACTTTTTTTAATATTAAAAGAGAGACAAATCAATGAGTGACATTTGTCATCACCACATTGATTTCCTCTCTTTTAGTATAATATATAGATTGTTAACTACTTTTGTTTTGAATGATTAAATAAACCACTTCTCAAATTTAAAGAACAAAGATTCTAAAATATAAAAGGGATATAAACCCATTGAGAATGAAAATAATGGTGGTCCTCCTAGACAAATGGCAATCGCAACAGAAAATAAGGATCAAAATAGAAAGCCTCAACATCATGCTGATATAACATGACATAAAGAGTCATACTTCCTTTATAAAAATTATACTCCGTACAAGTTATAAAATATCCTTACATTATTATTCTTTTTAAAATATGCCAAAGTATTATTTTTTCCATAATTAAGCCTCAATAATACGACTAAAGGACACATGCCTTTCGTAGCTAGGAGAAACAAAGGATTTACTAAATATTACGAAGTATATCATGTATTGTACGTAAATAATATTTCAAAAAAACAAAAAACAAATCAGTAAGTTAGAAAAAGAATCAACAAATAAAATATTAAGGTTACACAATACAAAACACATATCTTACAAAATTAACTACATATTGTATCAAATATACGGAAAGAATGAAATCAAATAATTTGATTAACATTATACTTAGATGAAAATGATTTGATTAACATTATACTTAGATGGAAATAATATAAATGTTGCGTCTTAGAAAAATAATAATTTGACTTACTTTGTATATAATAGAAAAAGATAAATATTGCGCCTTAGAAAAATAATAATTCGACTAATTACTTACCCCTTCTACAATAGGAAAAGATAATTAATCAGGCATATGACTATATAGGCCACGCATAATGTTCAAAAACTTATAATACTCTTAGCCTACTTACTGAATTTTAAAACAATTGCTTTAATAGTGTAAAAAAAAATACTATGTGTTATTGTACGTTCATATCCAAACAAGAAATTTTTATTATATCAAAAATTTTGAGAGAGTTTGTATTGTGTTTTATTACATTTTATAAATTTAAACAAGGGTTAAAAAGGGGGTTCAACAAAATTATTTGAAAATCCGAAACTCGGTCATATATGCGATCTATAAAATAGGGTATTTGAATATGGGTATCTGATCAAATGTTGATGTTTGATCCGAAAATTTGAATATCGTGTACGGTGATATATTATTTTAAAAGCGATGGGTAACTGCTTCCGATAAGCCTTTTTCTTCTTAATTTCCATCTAAAATATTTTTTTCGAAATCTTTACTTCTAAAATAGTGCTCCTTACTCATAACTTTATAATTCGAATAAATTATAACTTTCTCTTATTGTTCCATTAACAATTGACAAAATCTATTTTTTAGTCGAAAGGAAAATAAAATAAATTATTTATTAACATAAGTGCGTTGCACGGATCCTAATCTAGTCTTATAATAATGTTTAAGTTTCTACCTTTTACGTTTGGTAATGCATACTCCATATTTCTATATCATTTTATCTCCAATTATATACAATCTTAAAATATTTTTGGTATTCTTAAAGCTTTTATTGAGACAAATCAAATAAAGCCTCACATGAATATGTTTTTTTCTTATGTATTAGAAATAATTTAGAATATTTTTTTAACGGTAAATGGTGTCAAAATTCTGAAACTGGGACATCATTATGGATCGGAGAGATACTAATTTTATATCCTTTAATTTTCAAGATGATTACGTTTCTTGCATCTATGCACTAATTATATTACCTGCATAATTACCTTTCATAACTTTAATTATTTTCCACACATTGAACAAACATTTGTGTTACGATATATAGTATGTTAATATTGTAGAGTCCTATATATGTTAAGTTATCTAAATAGGTTTCATAGAGTAACTACTTAATAGATTATGTAAATAAATCGTCATATAATCGTAGATATTCTTATGTATATCGTAGATTATTTTAGTGTATATTTCCCTTTCTAATGTACACTAGTATATATACCCTTTGAGGTTAATGAAAACATTACGGAAAATATTCTTTCATGGTATCACGAGTCTAGGGTTTCTCTTTTCTCTCTTTCTCGCCTTCCGCTGTGCCCTAGCCGTTTCTCTTTTCTTCTCTTCTTCATCTTCGTCCTTTCCCTTCACCAGCAGCCACCATGCCGAACACCAAGGACACAGATTCCAAGAACGTTCATTCCTTCCATCCGGCCCTTGCCGTCTCAAACATCAAGAACCATGTTTCCGTCGTTCTTGAGATGGAAAACATTCAATATTACACATGGGTCGAATTGTTCAAGACTGATGCCCGGTCACACAGAGTCCTTCACCATATTATCCCACCTCCCGCCGTCGAAGAGAAAACAGCGCCACAAACGGCCGTGGAGAAGGAGCTGTGGGTTGTCCTCGACGCCACGGTTCTTGGGTGAATTTATGCCACCATATCGAATGACCTTTTGACCACTATTATGGAGCCTGATGCGACTGCTATGGAGGCGTGGAATACGTTGGAGAGTATATTCCATGACCATGCTATGTCGCGCGCCATAACACTCGAGCAGGAGTTCACGCATACTCAAATGGAAGACTTTCCTAATGCTTCTACCTACTGCCAACGATTGAAATCGTTGGCTGAACAACTGAAAAATATGGGGGCTCCGGTCTCCAATCAGCGTCTTGTCTTGCAGCTAGTTGCGGGGTTGACGAAGGCGTATAAGACAGTGGGAACGAATATACGCCAGAGCAAGGTCATACCCTCTTTTTTGGAGGCTCGCTCCAGCCTCTGCCTTAAAGAGAAAGGTTTGGCTGCGATGTTGGCCACCAATGGTGGTGGCTCGGCCATGATTGCTGCTGCAAGAGACTCCGACGATGGGTCGGATAATTCAACACACCACAATTCGTCACGGGGAAAACGGAATTCTAAGGGACGTAAGAATGGTGGTGGTGGAAGAAACTCCGGTGGCGGTCATAACCGGTCCGGCGGCCACGGGTCTGGCGATGGCTGTAAGAACTCCGGCAACGGTCGCGGGTCTTGCGGTGGTGGTCGACAGAATCAACAGCAACAGGGCAGCGGCACTGGAATGCCGTGGGTTTCTCCTTGGGGGTGGTATCCTCCTTGGGCCATGCCTCCACCCCCACCTTGCCCCTATCCAAGTCAAGGCTGGACTAGACCAGCAGTACCGGCCCAACAGGGTGTTGGCCTCCTTGGAGCTAGGCCCAATCAGCAAGCAGGTTGGCCTGCTCAACATGCTTATGCAGCCGGTTATATGCCCACTGACGTAGAGGCCGCTATGCACACAATGTCAATGAATCCTCCTGATGCGAATTGGTATATGGACACCGGTGCTACTTCTCACATGACCGCTTTCCAAGGTAATCTCACGTCTTATTTTAATTTGAGCAATAAAAATGGTATCAAGGTTGTCAAGATCGGGATCCCACTTGGGATCGGTGGGGGAGGTAGAATCGGATCGGTAGGATCGGATCGTAGGATCGTAAGATCCTACTAATTTGACAAATTAAGAGATCGAAATGATAGAAGGTGATTAGTACATGAGTTTTTAATAAAAATAAGACCCCAAAACACACTTTTGCTCACATAAGATCAATATTAGTGTCATACATGGTTAACACAATTCTATAAATGTTATTTTAAAGTTTACAATTCTAAAAAAATACAAGGAAAATATTTTTTAAGCATTACAAGTTTACAACTTTTAGTAATTAATCTAAATAACCAACAAAACAAATTAATTTTCATCATAGTCGAAATTTCCGTTTTCTGGTAGACGAACTTGCCATATTCTAGAACCTGCAAATATGTGATATTGTAATCAACATACTGTAATAAAAAAAAAGTGTACTTAACAAGTTCACATTAATAAGCAGTCAAGCACTGATCACCAATTCACCATCATATACTACTAATTAATAAGCCGATCATCACATATTCGGAGTAACAGAATAACAAGCATTCATAATTTCAGAGTATCAGACATTCAGAGGGTTGTTAAGCTACTCCAACAATTATCACAAGCAGCTCACAACAAAATCACAACAATTATCAATAATTCAATAGCATACGCAAGTCACAAGACTCACAACAAATTCACAGGACTTATTAAGGCCGAGTCTTTGCAAGCAAAAAAACAGTCTTGCCTTATTAATCCAACATCTTAATTTCTTAACATTCCTAATTAAATTAAAAGAAATGAATAGCTGCAATTTTCGAATTGAATACAAAAATGACAAATCAAATTAAAATTTCGAAAATTAAAGTATGTAAATTTAATACATAAATCAAATTAAAATTACGAAAATCAATTCATCACAATCAGCGAATCGATTGAAAGTAGAAGTACTCAAATTAATAGAAAATCTGAATAAGAATTGAAAAAAAATGGCGAAAAAATTACCTTGATGTAGCAGCGTGGAGAAGACGAGAAGTGATGTAGCAGCGTGGCGCATCAAATTCGAGCAGCGAGCTTCATTTCGAGCAGCGAGCAACAATTCGAGCTTCAAAATAAAGACATAAATAACTGAGTAAAGGGGAGAAGAAGAGGAAGTACAGTAGCAGCGCAGAAAAGACGATCTTAGGGCAAAAAACTCTCACGTGGGTTTTGTATTTTTGTCTTAATTGGGCTTCAAACACGGGGTTTTAGTTTTGGGCTTCATTTCAATGGGCAAAACCAGGATCGTTAGAATCGGTGGTAGTCCCGATTCTATACGATCCCACCGATTCTAACGATCCTGAACGATCTTATGTACAATCCTGACGTATTTGCGATTTTAGTTTCGATCCGGATTGTTTTGAAAAATTCGGATCGTAGGATCGTACGATCCTACGATCCGGATCACGATTCTAACAACATTTAATGGTATTACTTTTGGTAATGGTAATGTGATTCCAATTCATGGTTGTGGTAGCACCAAACTGTCCTCCCCTAACTTACCATTATCTCTAAATAATGTTTTGCGTGCCCCGAATATTATTGAAAATCTAGTGTCTGTCCAAAAATGTACTTCGGATAATTCTGTGACCGTGGAATTTGATACTTTTGGGTTTTCTGTGAAGAATTTCAGACAGGGAGACATCTAATGAGATGTAAGAATCGGGGCGCCTTATATCCTATCACCTCTTCCATATCTCCTCCAACACCACATCCATCAGCTTTTCTGACTTCTTCCTTGTGGCATGATCGTTTAGGATATCCGAGCGATTCTATTTTGGATTTTCTTAGGCTCAATAAACACATTGAATGTAATAGAACTCGTAGTTCCTCAGTTTGTCATTCTGGTGTACTTGGAAAACATATTAAGTTGCCTTTTGTTGCTAGTACATCAAATACTGTTTTGCCTTTTGATATTATTCATAGTGATCTTTTGACCTCTCCTTTTTTGAGCTCATCGGGCCATAAATATTATTTGTTATTTTTGGATGATTTTTTGAAATTTCTGTGGACGTTTCCAATATCTAAAAAATCTCAAGTATATTCAACTTTTTTGGCTTTTCGGACTCGCATTTACACTCAATTTGAGCGTCACATTAAAACTATCCAATGTGACAATGGGAGGGAGTTTGATAATGGGGATTTTTGGAAATTTTGTGAGGATAATGGCATGTCTTTCTGTCTTTTGTGCCCCCATACTTCTTCACAAAATGGCAAAGCTGAGAGAAAAATTCGATCAATAAATAATATCATGAGAACGCTTTTGTTTCATGCTTCTATACCTCCACATTTTTGGCACCATGCGTTACAAATGGCAACTTACCTTCTCAACATTCTTCCGAGTAAACTATTAGCCAATCAAACTCCTCTTGATATCCTTTATAAGAAGGACCCGTCTTATTCTCATATCCGGGTAGTTGGGTGTCTATGCTATCCTCTAGTTTCGTCAACCACCATTCATAAGTTACAAGCTCGGTCTACGCCTTGTGTCTTTTGGGGGTACCCTCCAAACCACCGTGGCTATAAATGCTTTGACATGTCGACGAATAAAGTTATTATTTTCCGTCACGTAACTTTTGATGAAACAAAGTTTCCTTTTTCGTCATTGCATACACCGAATTCCCACACATATGAGTTTCTAGGCAATGAGGTTTCTCCTTATTTGGTGCACCATTTGCATCATTCTGTCACACCAAGCCAAGAGGCCCGGCCCAATTCTCCTATGCGTGCCCAGCAACAAGGGGAGGTGGACCAGCCCCATGTCATTTCTGACACTGGCCCACCACCTTCCCTTCCCCATGCTGTTCCCCTTTCCCCGCCAGCCTACACGGCTACACAGCCCGTTCCTGCTCCAAGCCCACGAGCTGGACAGGTTGAGCCTTCCCCAAACACACCTCCAATTCCCTCTTCCCAGCCAGGTCCACCACCCCATATGGTCACCAGAAGCCAACACGGTATTGTCAAACAAAAGCAACACTTTAATTTGCATACCTTGGTTTCTAAGTCTCCTCTTCCCCGTAACCCCGGTATTGTCAAAGAAAAGTCTAATGGTGATTTTGAGAGGCATAAAACCCGTCTTGTAGGTGATGGTAAAACTCAGCAGGTTGACATTGATTGTGGGGAGACTTTCAGTCCGGTGGTCAAACTGGCAACGATTCGTACTGTTCTGAGTCTCTCTCTGTCGAAAGATTGGCCTATTCATCAATTGGATGTCAACAATGCTTTTCTGCATGGTGAACTCAAGGAGACAGTGTATATGCATCAGCCTATGGGGTTTCGGGATGCGACTCATCCTGATTATGTTTGTCTGCTACGTAAGTCTTTGTATGGCCTTAAACAGGCTCCCAGGGCATGGTACAGGAGATTTGCAGAATATTTCACGTCATTCTCTAACAGTAAGTCGGATAATTCACTTTTTATTTACCGACAACGCAATGATATGGCTTATATCTTACTGTATGTTGATGACATTATTCTCACTGCCTCTACTCAGACTCTTCTCCGTGCTATAATGATTGTTAGGTTATGATACATATGATATTACATAAATCATGCGGAAACAACCATTAACCCAGGATTACATATTATTTACACATAATCATATAGCATAATTTAGATGCATACTCTTTGTTGCGTGCCCTCCCTAGCTGCGCCCGAACCGAACAAGAACAAGTCTTTAGGACTCCAAGTGTCGTCCCTCCGTAGATAGTCCACAGCACGTCCGGATCCGCCTTAAGATTGACCAACTAGAATCGCCCTTAAGGTACTAGAATTTTCGGCACTTTTGAGCAAGATGTGTGATTGAATTTTTCTCTCAAAAACTCACTTTGAATACTTTGAAACTCGTTATAAATTGTGACCCCAGGCCACATATTTATAGGGTTATGGAAAGGGAATTGGAATCCTATTCAGATACAAATTAATTAAACCTAGAATCCTACAAGAACTCTAATTTAATTAATTTATCAAATAGAATTAGGAATTTAATCATTAACCGAACTCTGCACGTTTTAGGAAACGTGCACGAACACAAACACTTACGCACACACACACGGCAGCCACGATGGGCCGCCCATGCGTGCGTGCGAGCAGCAGCCCACGCAGCGAGGCCTGCGCGAGCCACAAGCCCACGCAAGCACCCGCGCGCGCTGCACACGCTGTGCGCGCTGCCACGGCCTGCTGGGCCTGGCCTTGCGCTGGGCCTGGCGTGGCTGTTTGTGTGGTGCGCTTGGCTTGCTGGGCGATGGCCTGGCTTCGTGCTGGGCCCTCGTCCGGCAGGCCTCGTCCGATGCTTATTCGTACGATACGCTCCCGATTAAATTTCCGATTCCGGAATTCATTTCCGATACGAACAATATTTAACATTTTCGATTCCGGAATTAATTTCCGTTTCGAACAAATATTTAATATTTCCGTTTCCGGTAATATCATCGTTTCCGGAGTATTCATTTCTTGCCTGTGACGATCTTAGCTCCCACTGAAACCAAGATCCGTCGATTCCGAATATCCATAGATAGAGTATTTAATGCCATTAAATACTTGATCCGTTTACGTACTATTTGTGTGACCCTACGGGTTCAGTCAAGAGTAAGCTGTGGATTAATATCATTAATTCCACTTGAACTGAAGCGGCCTCTAGCTAGGCATTCAGCTCACTTGATCTCACTGAATTTATTAACTTGTTAATTAATACTGAACCGCATTTATTAGACTTAACATAGAATGCATACTTGGACCAAGGGCATTATTTCCTTCAATGATACGCCTTGCCTCGGAGTTTGCAATGAAGGATTTGGGTCCTTTGAATTATTTTCTTGGTATTGCTGTGATACGACATAAGGGTGGATTATTCTTGTCTCAACGTAAATATGCCGAGGAAATCATTGACCGTGCTGGTATGTCTAGTTGCAAGTCCTCTCCTACTCCGGTTGACACTAAACCAAAAGTTAGTGCCACTTCAGGTAATCCGTACGCGGACCCCACCCTCTACTGCAGCCTTGCGGGTGCCCTTCAGTACCTCACGATCACTAGGCCGGACATTTCTTATGCCGTTCAGCAGGTTTGCTTACATATGCATGACCCGAGAGATGATCACATGCATGCCCTCAAGTGAATCATTCGGTACATTCAAGGTACGGTTACTCATGGGTTACACCTCTATCCATCATCATTCACTGATTTACTGTCTTATACTGATGCGGATTGGGGTGGATGCCCAGATACGCGACGTTCTACGTCGGGGTATTGTGTTTTCTTGGGAGACAATTTGATTTCTTGGTCGTCAAAGCGACAACCCACTCTATCTCGATCGAGTGCTGAGGCAGAATATAGAGGGGTTGCTAATGTTGTCTCTGAATCTTGTTGGATTCGGAATCTTCTTCTTGAGTTACATTTTCCTACCCGAAAAGCTACACTGGTTTATTGTGATAATGTGAGTGCGATTTACCTCTCTGGTAATCCCGTGCAACATCAACGCACTAAACATATTGAGATGGACATTCATTTTGTTCCAGAGAAGGTTGCGCGAGGCCAAGTTCGTGTCCTTCATGTTCCCTCCCGCCATCAGATTGCAGATATCTTTACTAAGGGTCTTGCCTTGGTATTGTTTGAGGATTTTAAGGACAGTCTCAGCGTCTGTGCACCTCCCGTTTCGACTGTGGGGGTGTAATAGATTATGTAAATAAATCGTCATATAATCGTAGATATTTTTATGTATATCATAGATTAATTTAGTGTATTTCCCTTCCTAATGTACATTAGTATATATACCCTTTGAGGTTAATGAAAACATTACGGAAAATATTCTTTCACTATATATATATATATATATATATATATATATATATATATATATATATATATATATATATATATATATATATATATATATATATGTTGGAAATCAATGAGAATACGGGAGTTTTAACCTAATTTGTGAATTTTCTATATCAAATAAGAAGAGATTAGTAAAGCATCCCACAAAAGAAGTCATGTCATTTATTTTAATTTTTAAAGGGCAGAGAAGCCCTTTTGTCGGTAGGTGTGGGTTTGATTCTCATGAAAGAAATAGGCGGATTCGGGATAGGTTTCCGGTTACTACATACTACTACGTATTAAAAAGAAATATACGGAGTAATTGTTAAATCAACAAATTTGGAGAAAAAGGGATATCTAATGTATTTACACTAATATAAACCTGGTCCACGATAACTTAGCGTGGACCAGGGCAACGGAGTAATTTGTATGGGCAACATGTGTAATTGTCACGTGACAGTTATTTTGTGATTTTAAATAGTAACTATATGCGTATTACAGTAACTATGTGTTTTAAAGAGTTACTATGTGTTTTGTAGAGTTTCACTGCGATTTGTGTCTAGCCCACTTTATATACGTTTTAAACTTTTTTATTTTTCAAAACTTCAGATCTACATTCTGTTCATTTCTCTTCATTTTCTCTCTCTTCATTTTCTCTCTATGCTTTTCAAAATTTAGCCCAAATTTCTAGATTTTGTTCGATTTTGTTCGTAATTATCTTATAATTCTTATAATTGTATCTATTAGATGAGGAAAAATCGGAGGAAGTAGTAGATGAAGAAGGAGGTTCGTCGTTGCCGAAATCGAATCGAAGAATTTGCGCTCGTCTACAAATCTTCGCAAGAATTTTTAGAGATCGCATCTCGGTATGTTGTTTTTTAAAGAATTTTAAGTCTATTTTTATTTAAAATTGAAAATATTTATTGTTTTGGAGAAATGAATGTTTGAGTTTTACCGAAATATCGTTTTCACTTCGCGAATTCGATCAGTGACTTCACGATTTTAAATAGTAACTATATGAGTAATACAGTAACTATATGGTTTAAAGAGGTACTATGTAATTTAATGGTTACTATGTGTGTACAATAGTTACTATATTATTTTAATGGTTACTATATGTGTACAATAGTTACTATATGTGTACAATAGTTATTATTTTGTTGAGTGATTTGAAATGTTTGTTGTTTTGTTGAAATTAGGGTTAGTGTTTCACATAGTTAGTATATAAATGATATAGTCACCTTTAATTAATTTTGCGAAACGGTATTTTTAATAGTCACTGGAATATTCGTTGTGTTTATGTTAGTAGTAGTTTTTAGAGTAACTATATTTTTTAAAAAGTTACTATAACTTTAAAACAGTAACTATATATGTGTTTAAAATAGTTACTATATTTTTTAGAAAGTTATTATAAGTTTAAAACAGTAACTATGTGTTTAAGATAGTTATTATGTTATGAACAATTTATAGTGACTCTTTGATAAATAATAGTTACTATACGATTACATTATGTACTATGTTATTTAGAG
The DNA here is from genome assembly GCF_020520425.1 of Spinacia oleracea. Taxonomy (NCBI): domain Eukaryota; kingdom Viridiplantae; phylum Streptophyta; class Magnoliopsida; order Caryophyllales; family Amaranthaceae; genus Spinacia; species Spinacia oleracea. The sequence continues at coordinate 93,078,210 of NC_079488.1, forward strand.
TATGTTTTTGTCCGCTCCTTATATAGTGACTATATGATTATAATGATTACTATATGTGTACAATAGTTACTATATTATAATAATAGTACTATATGTTTTATAGTTACTATATGATTTATATAGTTACTATATATTTGAAATAGGTACTATTTTTATTTTATCATGATTTGTTACCATATGTTTACTTTTTCCAATAGTTACTATATTATTTATATAATTACTATATGTTTGAAATATGTATTATGTTTATTTTATCATGATTTGTTACCATATGTTTATTTTCTTCAATAGTTATTGTATGTTTTATATAGTTATTATATGTTTGAAATATGTACTATGTTAGTTTATTATGTTATGTGCATGTTTTTTATGTTTATTCTACATTTTTAGTGATGTAGTTACTATATTATGGATCGAGTTACTATATTATTATCACACCAACTATGTCTGCAACTTTGTGACTAAATGACCATCAATAATATTTATAGGTACTATATCTTGTATTATAGTAACTATATGTTTGGTATAGTTTTTTTATGTATATTATAATGTTATTTTTATGTTGTTTGTTGTCCTCTATGTTATTAGTATAAGAGTTACTATGTTATGATCACAATAACTATATGATCATAACAATAACTATATCTGCAACCCTGCTCGTATATGACTATAGTTAACATTAAGAGATACAATATCATGTATAATAGTAACTATATGTTTTTATTAGTTACAATGTTATCATTATGTTCTTTTATATTCTTTTTATGTTATTAGTAATAAAAGTGACTATATTATTATGATAGTAACTATATGACTATAACAATAACAATAACTATATCTGCAATTCTGCGAGTATCTTACCATCGTTAATTCTAAGAGTTACTAGCTATATGATGCATAATATAAACTATATGTTTTACATAGTTACTATGTTATTTTTTCATATTTAAATGTTAAATCATTAACTTAGTTTAAATATTATTGATTCAGAAATACAAAGATGATGCATCCATAATTGAAGTCGTGCAAAGAATAAATTTTGCAAGGAAAACAAAAGCAAGAGAAGAAGAAAATCCTGACAACAATGAAAACCAAGGACGTGGTAGAGGAAGGAGAGGACGGGCTGGTGGAAAAAAGAGACGTGGACGTGTCGATTAGTATTTTTAGTTCAAAAAATATTTGATTTTAACCTGGTTTATTTAATAGATGCAAATAATTAGAATGTCGTAGCTAAAACAACCACTAGTGGAAAAAGGGTCATTTGCATCGCACTTTTAAGCATATTTGCGTCGCACATCGTGCGTGGCAAAAGCTCTCGACGCAAATGACTAAAAGTCATTTGCGTCGCACATTTGTGCGACGCAAATAACCTTATTTGCGTCGCACAATTAGCAAAAGTGCGTTGCAAATAACTTTTCAACATGGTGCCTGAAAAGTCATTTGCAACGCACATTAGCTAAATGTGCGACGCAAATAAGGCTCAGCCACGTATGGATGGACTTCACTAAGACTTTGCACCACAAACAGCTCAACCTTACACATCATTTCAGAACTGATTGATATCCTTTTCTTGCCAATTGTACCTTGACCCCCAAGTCTCCCATCATGTCTAGACTTTGGTACTCCGACTTCTTTCAAACGTGCCATATATTGAGAAACCCATGCAGCAACTTCCTCCGCGACGGTTCGTTGGACAATACTAGCTTCAGGTTTGGCCGGATTCATCACTCTATCTTTCAAGGTACCCATTTCCCGTTCAAAGGGATACATGTACCTCATACAAACTGGCCCACAAAGCTTAATTTCACGAACAAGATGAATAATCAAATGAGGCATCATGTCAAAGAATGATGGCGGAAAATACTTTTCAAACCGACACATGGTCTCAAGTACATCAGCCTGCAAATCATCCAGTATTGTTGGATTGATCACCTTGCTACAAATTGTGTTGAAAAAGAAACACAATCTTGTAATGGTATACCTCACTTGTGGCGGCAATATCCCTCGAATTGCAACCGGCAGCAATTGTTGCATCAACACGTGACAATCATGAGATTTCATTCCAACTAATTTCAAGTCAGACATGGACACAAGTCTACGAAAATTTGAAGAGTAACCGGCAGGGACCTTTAAGCCATGCAAAGACTCACAAAAGCTAACTTTCTCCTTTTTAGACAAGGTGAAACAAGCTGGGGGAAGGTACCAGCGTTTTCCCCTTTCTTGAGGTGCCAACTCGGAGCGACCCATAGCAGCCATATCTTGTCTAACTTTAGGCCCATCCTTCGTTTTCCCTTGCATATTCAACAATGTCCCAACAATGGCATCACAAACATTTTTCTCAATATGCATTACATCCAAACAATGCCTAACTTCCAAATTTCTCCAATATGGGAGATCCCAAAAGATAGACCTCTTCTTGTAACCACCACTTGGATGACCTTTATAAGGCTTACCAAACTCTGTCTCAATGTCTTTAACCCGTTCATAAACCTCACACGCACATAAGGGGGCAGGAGCTTCTCTCATCTCCAATTCTCCATTAAAAGCTTCCTTCTCTTTTCGAAATGGATGATCTTCAGGAAGATACATCCGGTAATCCATGTACACATCTTTCCCACAAAATTTTAGGCGCCTCGAGACCAAATCATCATGACAAACTGGACATGCCTTCTTTCCCTTTACAGAATACCCTGACAAATTTCCATAAGCCGGGAAATCATTTATCGTACAAAAAATCATGGCACGTAAAGTGAAATTGGTTTTGGTGTATGCATCAAACATCAACACCCCTTCATCCCACAACAATTTCAAATCTTCAATGAGTGGCTCTAGATACACATCTATGTCATTTCCGGGTTGTTTAGGCCCAGAGATTAAGAGCGACAACATGATGTATCTACGCTTCATGCATAACCAAGGAGGCAAATTGTATATGGTGAGAAGAACCGGCCAAGTGCTATATTGGGTACTAAGTGTCCCAAATGGGTTCATTCCATCCGTGCAAAGACCAAGCCTGAGATTCCGAACTTCTTCCCTAAAGACCTTGTACTTTCGATCAATGTTCCTCCATTGTGGAGAATCAGCAGGATGCCTCATTAACCCATCTTTCTTCCTCCCCTCGGCATGCCACCTCAAGAGTTTTGCAGTTTTCTCTTCTGAGAAAAGGCGCTTAAATCTTGGTATAATTGGAAGATACCAAAGCACCTTAGCCGGAGAAGGTTTCTTCTTAGTTGATGTTGCATCATTCTCCACGATCTTGTAACGGGACAATCCGCATCTTGGACACTCATGCAGATTTGCATACTGCTTTCGATACAACACGCAATCATTTGGACACGCGTGTATCTTCTCATAATCCATACCCAAAGGACACATAAGCTTCTGGGCCTCATAGTTAGACCTTGGAAGTTTGTTTCCTTCAGGAAGATTACCAGACGTGGCCTCCAAAAACTGTGAAAAACTCTTGTTGGTCCAACCGTTTTCCACCTTTAAGTTGAAATATTCGATGACGGCACCAAGTACAGTTTGTGTAGAACCAGGATATAATGGTGTTGCGGAAGCTTTGATTATACTATCATACATATGGGGACGCTCAACGAAATGATGGTCTTCCACATCATGCATCATATCATCTATCCTATCTTTCTCCTCTTCTTCCTCACTTTCAACACCAATATCATTCTCAATTTCATTATCATCACCATTATCACAATGATTATGCTGACTCGAGCTCGGCATACTAGAACTTGCCCCATGATCTATGCTCTCACCATGCCATGTCCACGTCGTGTAGTTACCCTTAAAACCGCGACGAACTATGTGATCAACAATATCATCAATATCCCGATACCCCCTTGAATTATTGCAATCACAACAAGGACACAGAATTAAACTTGATTCATGTTCTGATTGATGTTTCAAGGCAACCTTAATGAACTCTTGAATCCCTTGTAAGAACCTTGTAGAAAATCGTTTACTACCATACATCCAACTCCGATCCATTTTCAACCACTAAAGATAAAACAATATGACCAAATTTTGTCAAAGGTTAGAATATAAACTAGGCTATTCATATCATTATAAATCCATGGCTTCCAACAAAACCTACCATAACTAATAACAAGTTCCCATAGTACAATTCATTTCACATCACAAATTCACAAACCCGAATTTTGTAGCAAACCCAAAACATCATTTCATAACCTACACAAACCATCTCATAAACCTAAACAAACCCAAAAATTCATTTCATAACCTTAATTCAACAAAACCTAATTGTAATAAACAAATAATTTCAACAAAACCAACTATTACAATTCACCAAAAACTACAATTAAAATTCAACAAAACCTAAATCTTAAATGTGCACAATTAAAATTCAATTAAATAATATCCACAATTAAAATTCAATCTTAAAATTCAACTAAAATGTACCATTAAAATTCAAACATAATATCCACAATTATAATTAAAATGCACAATTAAAATTCAATTAAATAATATCCACAAAATAAAATTTAAATGTACCTAATTAATCGATGGAGCAATTGAAGAGAGGAGGGCCAGCGGCGTGGCAGCCGACGGCGTTAGCAAGCAGCGGCGACAGTGACCTGTGAAGAGGCCGGGGGTTGAACGACGATCAGGGGGCGGCGACGAGCAGGAAGTTGGAGGACAATGAGCTGTGCGAAGAGGAGGTTGACGCGGCAGGAAGACGAACAGCAGGTCGAGGAAGACGGAGGTTGACGGCGGAGGACGAGGTTGACGGCGGAGGACGAGGAAGGCCGAGGAAGTTGGAGGAAGGAATTGAAGCAGTGAGGGGTGAAGCTTTTGCAATTGGGTTTCAATTTAGGTCGCTGTGAAATATCGCATTGAAATTTTAGAAAAAATTCAAAACATCATTTGCGTCGCAGAATTACTAAACTGCGACGCAAATGACTCTAGGATGCCCCCCAGAGTCATTTGCGTCGCAGATTAGTAAATCTGCGACGCACTTGATTGAGTTAATTGCGTCGCAGTTTTACTAATCTGCGACGCAAATGACTCTGGGGGGCATCCTAGAGTCATTTGCGTCGCAGTTTAACAAAGCTGCGACGCAAATGACTAAATTTTATGCTAAAATTTGTCATTTGCGTCACATGTTTAGAATGGCGTGGCAAATGCGGGGATGCAAATAAGCCTTTTTCCACTAGTGAACTAACCAAGTAGTTAATGTTTTCTTTATTACTGTTCAGGAGTTGTAATTACTGTTACTTTTGATATATGTACTCTTTTTTATTTCAGTAATTATGTGATATACAATAGTAACTATATAATAGTAAAAGTTACTATATGACATCTAAAGCATCTATATATCATATTGTTTATTTTATAATATTGTAATTGTTCTACATCTAAAGTTACTTTTCTATATGATATAGTTACTCTTTGGATAGAATAATTATTCTTATCGAAATGACTATATTATTATTATTTTCATAGTTAGTATTTTGAAGATATAGTTACTTTACAGAACCTATAGTTTCTATAATTTACTATTTTTGTCTGCAAAAATGAATATATAATTATTCTTATTTTTATAGTAATTGTTTTACAGTTAAAATTACTTTTCTATATGATATAGTTACTCTTTGGATAGAATAATTATTCTTATCGAAATGACTATATTATTATTATTATTATTATTATTATTATTATTATTATTTCATAGTTACTATTCTGAAGATTTAGTTACTTTACAGAACCTATATTTTCTGTAACATAATCTTTTTGTCTGCAAGAATGAATATATAATTATTCTTATTTTTATAGTAATTGTTTAAAGTTAAAATTATAATTCTATATGATATAGTTACTCTTTGGATAGAATAATTATTCTTATCGAAATGACTATATTATGATTATTTTTTCATAGTTACTATCCTGAAGATATAGTTAATTTATAGAACCTATAGTTTCTATAATAGAAGACGCTGATTACCCGGTTCACGTTAATTTACAAAAATATCTTGATCCACGCTAATTTACAAAAATATCCTGGTCCACGCTAATTATAGTGTGGACCTGGTCCATGCAAGTGGGATTGTATCTAATGAGCTCTAGGTGAATAAATATTTAGAAGTATTAGATCACTTTGTCGTACAATTAGGTCATAACAATTGCATTGATTGAGCCAATGGAGTAAGTGGTGTTTCCACACACGATGGTGTCATATACTCGTATGTGTGCACATATTTCACTGTTGTGTGATCCGAAAAAAGAAATTACACGATAACAAACGAACCCCTTTAAATTACAAGTATGATTTTTTGACTAAAAATAAGAATCACGATTCACCAGCAATATAGTTCTAGAACGCAACCATTTCAAATGAATAAAAAATTAAGGACACTTTGAAATCAGTTTTTCGTCTATTCTACTTGCTGATGTTGGAGAAAATTAGTGATCATGAGTCATTGTAGTGTGTTAAAAACAAACACATTGTGATGCTTGACAAAGAAGCAGTATTTTATCCCATGGAAGATTCATTTCCGGAAATAATTGTTACATCATGCATAGTTAGACTATTATTCACATACTCTAACATGCTCTTTTCTACAGTTGCTCCTGAGCAGCTAATTATCATATCAAGCTCAAGAAATTCTTATAGCAGAAAACAAATCAAGAATGATAGAAGTACTATACAACAACACCATTGAATGCAAACACTGCTTACGTATATGTTCCCTTTGATTCAAAGTCACTCTATTACAGTACATGCTTGGCCAGATCATCCTGCGTAAGCTCAACAAAGTGTAATTTGATATTTGAAACAGTAATTTGATACAATTATCTGAGATTCAGGTCTGAATGGAGGAGAGCAGCGTCTTTCACAAAAGGGATGCCGGAATATTCACCAGCAATAGCACATCGCATGCAATCAAACACTGTAACCAAAAAGAAAAATGTGGCTGCAGACCAAAAATGCGGAGGGAAGAACCGTGAGGGGAACCAATTGCTTGATATTCCAATCACCTGCACTAAACTCCCAAACAATACTGCAGATATAACATGAAACCTGAGGAAATGAGGCCACTCTTTCCGCCTTACTATCCAAAAGTAAAACATGATAGGGTAACATGACAGGAAAAACTTTGGGAGTGCTAAGAGGGAACTGTGCAATGGGAATGCTAGATTGTCAAAGTTTTCGAGGAATGGCGGTGGGTTGTTGGTAGGGTGAGCATAGGCCCAAGTGAGTTGATCCAAGAAATTCATTAGATATGGCAGACATGCCAAACTCCTCCACCACCATTTTGGTTTCTCTGTCATTTTAGGGTATGGTGGGAAACTAAACAATTTGTCCTTTGATGCCCTTGGAAGATAGGAGGAGCCTCTTTTCAAAGGTGCAAATTGGAGATCATCATCCATCACTTGCTTGTTCATCACCAATGGAGTACTACTAGTTAAGAAAGCACCAACGCGCAGAGGACAGGCTGGAAGATTCACTAAATCAATCAGTAAACTTCTTAGAAATTGAACAACAATCACAATTTCAAGTGAACTAGAACAAAAACTGGACAGCATTTTGAAAAAAGAACCCCAACTGTTCTAACAAGTCTGGAGTGGAGAATGGAGAATGTCATGAGAAAACAAAATACTATAACTATAACAATAGAAGTTTGGTAGAGTGTCCAAATTGTTTCGAGGAAGATAATGCTATAACTATAACATGGATAATACTGATTTACAGATAGGACTAAATGTAAGCATGGACAAGAGTAGTTGCTCACCCTTAGTCTTGAAGCTTGGAAACGTGTTTTTCAAAGGCAGTGAGAATGTAGAAGGAACCTCTACATGATGGCGGACAGGATTTCTATAATGGTGATTAAGAACTACGGGTGCATAGAAGCATGGTTTTGTTATCACGCCTGCACCAAAAACAGGAAAAATACACTTACAAAAGTTGCAGGGCAGGGTAAACAGAGGAGTTTATGCATCAATATATAGTATCTTACTATCTTGCATTCACTCAGGTTAACAGAAATCAGTTATATCTACAGTCTTACTAGCTAAATTTCTATAATCTCCACCAATTTCCATGATTGTATTCTCGCGACTGAGGTTCCCAAACAAACCATTAATATCATAAAAGCTATAGGAACAAGTTCTTTGCCTTCTTCTAAAGGCAAAACTGCACCAGTGATGTAAATGACATTCTCCTTAACTCATTATCAGCACTACCAGTACTTTAACTTATAAATTATAATTCCATTAACAGCAAACAGACTAAAAGCTAATCCTTTAGTAGCATAAGAAGTTACTAGAAACTAAAAAGAGAGAACACCAATGTGTGAAACCATTCAAGCACGAAAGGCAACCAAAATTAAACGCAGCGTTCTAAACACTAATATCACAACTTCATAACTGTACTCATAAGAAATGGAAATATCTTCGCCATCAAAAACCCCCACTTCGAATGGGAATATCACATTATCGACTGCGACATCATTCCAAGCGAAAAAAATCGCAATTTTCCAAGCACACGGAAATTATATTCAACAAAAACAATAATCGAACCTCAAAACTACAATTATAATGTAGGGATAAATTTTGATTTATACCGAAACACAATTTTCTTTTTTGTAGAATATGATATTTATCATAAAAGTTATCCTAGGAAAAAAATTCTCAAGCAACGCGAAAAAGGTGAATTACATAGACAAAAATCATACATTTCATTCATACTAGCATAAAAAAATCGATTCTTTAATAGATTAAAGAAAATAAATTAGAGAAAAGCATCATGGAAAAATGGTGATGAAATACCTTGCATATTCACCAAAACTATGAATTTTATTGCTTAGCGAAGGAAACCCCAAGAGAAGTTCTTTGGAGAAAATCTGATCCCCGATGAATCGAGAGAAAATTCAAAATTTGCTTTTCTTTTTTGGGTTGGTTCAGGGATTTGCCTTGGCGAAGGGTTTTTCTGCTACAATTTTAAACGGGTGTGAATATTAAATTGGGCCCACTTTATATTCAGTTTGATTCATGGGCTTGGTCGCCGCTTGGGATTTTTGGGCTTGAACTTGTTATACTCCCTCCGTTCCATAATTATCGTCCTGTTTAATCAAAAACACGAATTTTAAGAAAAGTGGAATATAGTATATGAAAAAGTGGAATAAAGGACAAATGATGATTGAGTTGTATGGAAAAGTAGAATAAAGTACATGTGAAAGAGAATATAGTACTCCCTATGTCCCTTAATACTCGACCCGGTTTGACCGATACAGGGTTTAAGGGACTTGAATTGACTTATTAGTTTAATAGGTAGTACTTAATAGTGGGGTATTATTTTAATGTAGTTAGTGGGAAATGTGTAAAGGGGTAGAGGGGGGTGTTGAATTTTTTTATTATTTTTTGTATGGAGTACGGGTAGGTGTGTTAATAGGGGGGAGTGAGAAATAATAAATACTGGTAGAAGATTTCCATTTTTAGAAACAGGTCAAGTATTAAGGGACGGCCCGATAAGGAAAACAGGTCAAATATTAAGGGACGGCCCGATAAGGAAAACAGGTCAAGTATTAAGGGACGGAGGGAGTACATAGGAAAGTGGAATATAGTACATGGGTGAGGTTTTCAATTTATTTTTAATTAATATAGTACATGAGAAAGTGGGACCTTAGTAGCCAAAATTAGAAACATGACTATAATTTTGGGACGCTCGATTTAGAAAACAGGACAATAATTTTGGGACGGAGGGAGTATCTGTTATAAGAAGTATAAGGAGAACATTTTAGTAAATTGTATTTTGGTGTTTCCCTATAGAATAAACTATAATGTCCTTAACAAGTTTATAATTAAATTTAATTAATTAAAATATAATTGTAATAATCTTAGAAACTGATTATTTAATGTCATATTACAAAAAAGTAAATTCCAATGCATGTGACAACCAAAAGTCAATAACAATTTAATTGAATTACTCTAACAAACATGAAAGCAAATATTAAGGCAAGTAAAAAAAAAAATCATCCCTTCAATCTCGCATTTTTTTATTACAAAATTAAACTTAGTCTTACTCTTAAACACACCCTGATTTTATATGGTTATACAAGCACTTTGCAAAAAGGCTAAAAAATAAACAAGTAAAAAACACAATCTTTTACGTTTATTTTAGTTAATTTGTTATTACATTAATTCCTAAATAGGTTTTGTTACATATAAATATGAATCCTTTTTCATTAGTTTTAAATAAATTTTCTTACATGTTTTAGCGAATGTGCATACTTTTAAGCACGTGTAGCGTGTATATATAATTACAAAATTATTTTCATCCCCATTCATCACCCCCCAGTCAAGCATTAAGTTATATCATCCATCCTTCATTTCAGTAGTCATATCCACCTAATACTCGTCTCCTTTACCTCATTATTCGATCACTTAACGCTTACCCACCCCTCCTAATCTCAGTCTTTGAAAAATCGGGAACAAAATAAAACTTACCCACTCTCCATTACCACCTGTGTAAACCCACCCCTAGATTCAACCTTTTTTTTTTTGTAAACCATCTTCCGACGTCTTCTATAATTTAGTTTCCTGTTTAGATTAATTGAGTAAATAAATAAATATTATAATATGTACCCTAGTAGTAAAAATTATTGTTATGTTCATAATCAATTAGATAAAAAGATAAGCGATGCGCGCGGGTCCAATCTGAAATTCATTCTCGCCCAATCCCATCACCTACCAAACTTTACTTTATTCCCGCCCACTTGGAGAGGATGCAGTGTGTCACGGTCCGAGTGTTTTGACACAATCGTGCGGCACGCTCTTGCCTATGGGGCGGCAAGGGCGCAAGCCTTGTGCGGAAAGTGAATCTCAAGGCTCGAGCGGGTGCTTGCTTCGGAATGGGCACTCTTGCCTAATGGCGACATAGTGGGGGTCGATGGTCGATCGAGGCGTTTGTGTGCGCACAGCAGGCACAAGCGGGATCAACGACAAGAATGTATATTAGATACTCCTTCCGTTTCTAAATAAGTGACACTTTTCTATAAATGACGTTCCCTTATAAGTGTGTACTTTCCATTTTTGAACATACACTTTTCCCATTTTTCCAACACTTTTCCCATTTTTTCATACATTTTTCCCACTTTTTCATAAATCGTGATTATTTTTTCTTACACATTCTACACTTTTTCAATTTTCAATCTCCACATCCACTTTTATTTGTACTTTTCCAATCCCCACTAATTTTTTCTTTCCCGAAATGAAAAAACATTCTCAATCATTACCTCTTACACACTTTTCATTTTTATTAATTACCGCACTATCCTGCATAAGTGACACCTATTTAGGAAATGATAAAGTATACTCCCTCCGTCCCGGAATACTCGACCCGGTTTGACCGGCACAGAGTTTAAGGAACTTAAATTGACTTATTTAATTTAATAGGTAGTAGTTGATAGTGGGGTATTATTTTAATGTAATTAGTGGGAAATGTGTAAAGGGGTGGGGTTGGGGGAGAGTAGGGGTTGAATTTTTAATTATTTTTTGTATGGAGTAGGGGGTAGGTGGGTTAATAGGGGTGGAGTGAGAAATAATATAATATTGTTAGAACATTTCCATTTTTAGAAATAGGTCAAGTATTAAAATATGGCTCGATAAGGAAAACATGTCAAGTATTCCGGGACGGAGGGAGAAGAAGGTATAGAAGGTATAGATTAGTAAATTACGCAAATATACTATTTGGAGATTTGAAGATTCATGGTCAAATTTGTTCCCAAAAGAAAATCACAGGATGTAAATAACAAGTTAACAACAACTCACAAGTGGAGTAAACGCGTGACACGCACCTCCTCTTGCAGTCTTTTTTTCTCTTTCTTAGACAAAAGCTGACAATATGACACATTACCACAACCTTTCATTTTTATTACCACATAAAGTCCTTTACTTATTTAAAAAAATAATATAAAAAGTAAAGGAACCCTCAAAATAAAAAAAATATTCTGCATCTATGTTTTATTTGAGTTAAGTCAGAGGGTTATGTTATGTACAATAAGTTTCAGATTAGAATTCTTTTGTTTCACGCTTTCATCCGTATTTTCTCCGTATTTTTTATTTCTTCAATTCTTCCTCACCTCGTAGGATCATGGGTCTACCAAGTAAGGCTCAGCCTAGTGAAGATTTGGCATCATAACCTTAAGGTTATGGGTTCAAACTATATTAGGGGCTCTTTGGAGGTGAATATTTCCCCCCTATGATCCCCCTATAGTCCCCCTTACTTTCAATGAATCTAACCTGTAAAATTGGCTAAAAATAACCGTATAAGGTATCAATGCAGTAGAGTCCTTTATCTTACCTTCAAAAAAAAAAATTTAAAAAAAAAATCATGGGTCTCACTTTCACGTATTTTATTATTTCGTCCTTACCATTTAATTTATTTGTATACTTTAATGCCTCTCTTATTTAATAAATCAACTCACCTTTTTAAAACAGTGTAGGTCAAAGTGTATTTCCTCCATACTTCAACACCGTCAAATATTTTCAAATCCATCGAATATTTCATTTGTTGCAAATAGATAACTATAATCAACACCGTCGCCACCATAATCCGGAAGTGGGGCCTATAATAAAACATAATTTAATAATTAAAATCACTAACATAATTTCTAAAATTCATAAAATTAAATTAAAATATAATTTCCAAATAAAATAACTATTAAAATGACACATGTAATTTCTAAAATTTTCTAAATGAACATGTAATTCTAAATTAAATAACAATTAAATTAACATATAATTTTTAAAATAATGTTACTTTGCGCGTAATAACTAACATACTTTCTAAAATCACTAACATAATTTTCTAAATTAAATAAAAATTTAATTATCATATTATATTCTAACTTTGCGCATAATAACTAACATAATTTCTAAAATATATAAATTCTAAAATAACTAACATAATTTTCTAAACTAAATAAATATTAAATTAATAAATTATAATATTAATTTTGCGCATAATAACTAACATAAATTCTAAAATAAATAAATTTTAAAATAACTATATAATTTCAATTTCTACAAATTTCTAAAATCACTAACATAATTTTCTTAAATAAATAATTATTAAATTAACTAATTATAATACTAATTCGAATAACTTTACATTAAAAAATAAAATTTTATTTAAACAAATTTGAATTTCAGATTTAGTTTTGGCGCACAAACATTGCATGAAGGACATGTAACTGGCGCACAAACATTGCATTGGTTCCATGTGTTAGGTTATGATACATATGATATTACATAAATCATGCGGAAACAACCATTAACCCAGGAATACATATTATTTACACATAATCATATAGCATAATTTAGATGCATACTCTTTGTTGCGTGCCCTCCCTAGCTGCGCCCGAACCGAACAAGAACAAGTCTTTAGGACTCCAAGTGTCGTCCCTCCGTAGATAGTCCACAGCACGTCCGGATCCGCCTTAAGATTGACCAACTAGAATCGCCCTTAAGGTACTAGAATTTTCGGCACTTTTGAGCAAGATGTGTGACTGAATTTTTCTCTCAAAAACTCACTTTGAATACTTGAAAACTCGTTATAAATTGTGAACCCAGGCCACATATTTATAGGGGTATGGAAAGAGAATTGGAATCCTATTAGGATACGAATTAATTAAACTTAGAATCCTACAAGAACTCTAATTAATTAATTTATCAAATAGAATTAGGAATTTAATCATTAACCGAACTTTGCACGTTTTAGGAATCGTGCATGAACACAAACTCACACACACACACGGCAGCCACGATGGGCCGCCCATGCGCGTGCGTGCGAGCAGCAGCCCACGCAGCGAGGCCCACGCAGCCGCGGCCTTGGCGCGCGCTGGGCCTGCCTTGCGGTAGGCCTGGGCGCTGCCTTGGCTGGGCTTGTGGCGCGCGTTTGGCTTGCTGGGCGATGGCCTGGCTTCGAGCTGGGCCCTCGTCCGGCAGGCCTCGTCCGATGCTTATTCGTACGATACGCTTCCGATTAAATTTCCGATTCCGGAATTCATTTCCGATACGAACAATATTTAACATTTCCGATTCCGGAATTAATTTCCGTTTCGAACAAATATTTAATATTTCCGTTTCCGGAATTATTTTCCGATTCCGATAATATTTCCGATTCTGACAATATTTCCGTTTCCGGCAATATTTCCGATTCTGGCAATATTTCCATTTCCGATAATATTTTCCGATACGTACCATGTTTCCATTTCCGGCAACATCTACGACTTGGATAATATTTATATTTCCGATACGATCCATATTTTCGTTTCCGGCAATATCATCGTTTCCGGAGTATTCATTTCTTGCCTGTGACGATCTCAGCTCCCACTGAAACCAAGATCCATCGATTCCGAATATTCATAGATGGAGTATTTAATGCCATTAAATACTTGATCCGTTTACGTACTATTTGTGTGACCCTACGGGTTCAGTCAAGAGTAAGTTGTGGATTAATATCATTAATTCCACTTGAACTGAAGCGGCCTCTAGCTAGGCATTCAGCTCACTTGATCTCACTGAATTATTAACTTGTTAATTAATACTGAACCGCATTTATTAGACTTATCATAGAATGCATACTTGGACCAAGGGCATTATTTCCTTCAGTCTCCCACTTGTCCTTAGGGACAAGTGTGCATTTCCTAATTCCTTTGTCGCTCGATGCTTGCTCTTGAACATAAGGTAAGAGTTGTCATCCTTATTATGTCCAGAGGTGTTCCTCGGTTTCAGAGTTCAACTGATCAAATAAACAGTTAATCATAGCCTATGATTCATCCGAGCACGGCCATGCATTTCACAGTTTCTAGCTCTCCGAGTGGCCTTGTACAACTTTTAAGCATCTCATCCCGATTTATGGGAGGACAATCCCAATCTTGCGATCTTGAGATTAGACTTCGTTTGATAGGTGATTACCTGAGCGTTGCCTTTATAGCCTCCTTTTACGGTGCGACGGTTGGTCAACGTCAAAGCAACCAGTTCTCAAACAAGTAATCTCAAATCACTCAGGTATTGAGGATTTAGTGTCTAATAATTTAATGAAATTTACTTATGACAGATTTTTATCTCTTACAGTAAAGTTTCATAGGTCTTGTCCGATACTAATCTTCCCAAAGTAAGTATCTATGCAAATGATTATGACATTGCCATGTCCACATAGTTCAAGAAACAGAACTACTAGTCATCTTGCATTCTAATCGTCTAACGTTTTCTATGCGTCCAATTTTATAGAAAACTCCGATTAGGGACCATTTTCAACCTTTGACATTCAAGTTCACTTGATAGACATTTCTTAGTCACAGGACTGGTCCTGACAGTCTATCTTGAATATATCGTCAAATTGAAGGGACTCATCATTTAATAAACCACAAATTAAATGGAAAAATGAATTCTTTTCATTTATTGTGAATGATTAACCAATAATGTTTTACAAAGATTTAAACTCTAAAACTTTAAAACATTAAATAGAGACATCAAAGCCATTCTCCAATATGCTTGATTCCCATAGCTGCAGTGTGCAAGTTGTGCTTCGCTTGCGGAAGAGGTTTAGTTAATGGATCTGATATGTTGTCATCAGTTCCAATCTTGCTTATCTCGACTTCCTTTCTTTCAACGAACTCTCGTAGAAGGTGAAATCTACGAAGTACATGCTTGACTCTCTGGTGGTGTCTAGGCTCTTTTGCCTGTGCAATAGCTCCGTTATTGTCACAATACAGGGCTATTGGTCCTTTAATGGAGGGGACTACACCAAGTTCACCTATGAACTTCCTTAGCCATATAGCTTCCTTTGCTGCTTCATGTGCAGCAATGTACTCCGCTTCAGTTGTAGAATCCGCAATGGTGCTTTGCTTAGCACTTTTCCAGCTTACTGCTCCTCCGTTGAGGCAGAAGACAAACCCAGACTGTGATCTGAAATCATCTTTGTCGGTTTGGAAACTTGCGTCCGTATAGCCTTTAACAATTAATTCATCATCTCCACCATAGACCAGGAAGTCATCTTTGTGCCTTTTCAGGTACTTCAGAATGTTCTTGGCAGCAGTCCAATGCGCCTCTCCTGGGTCTGACTGGTATCTGCTCGTAGCACTGAGTGCGTACGCAACATCCGGGCGTGTACATATCATAGCATACATTATTGAACCAATCAATGATGCATATGGAATCCCATTCATTCGTCTACGCTCATCAAGTGTTTTTGGGCACTGAGTCTTGCTTAGAGTCATTCCATGAGACATGGGTAGGTAGCCTCGTTTGGAGTCCGCCATCTTGAACCTATCAAGTACCTTATTGATATAAGTGCTTTGACTAAGTCCAATCATCCTTTTAGATCTATCTCTGTAAATCTTGATGCCCAATATGTACTGTGCTTCTCCTAGATCCTTCATCGAAAAACATTTCCCAAGCCAAATCTTGACAGAGTTCAACATAGGAATGTCATTTCCGATAAGTAATATGTCGTCGACATATAATACTAGGAAAGCAATTTTGCTCCCACTGACCTTCTTGTATACACAAGATTCGTCTGCGTTCTTGATGAAACCAAAGTCACTGACTGCTTCATCAAAACGTATATTCCAGCTCCTGGATGCCTGCTTCAATCCGTAGATTGACTTCTTTAGCTTGCATACCTTTTTAGCATTCTTTGGATCCTCAAAACCTTCAGGCTGTGTCATAAACACAATTTCTGTTAAAATGCCGTTTAAGAAAGCAGTTTTGACATCCATCTGCCATATTTCGTAATCGTAATATGCAGCGATTGCTAACATTATCCGAATAGACTTTAGCATTGCAACTGGTGAAAAGGTTTCATCGTAGTCCACACCGTGGACTTGCTTGTAACCTTTTGCAACCAATCTAGCTTTGAAAACTTCAAGTTTCCCATCCTTGTCCTTTTTCAGTTTGAAAACCCATTTGCTTCCAATGGCTTGATAGCCATCTGGCAAATCGACCAAATCCCATACTTGGTTTTCAGACATGGAGTCCAATTCAGATTGCATGGCTTCTTGCCATTGCTTGGAGCTAGGGCTCGTCATAGCTTGTTTGTAAGTCGCAAGTTCATCACTTTCAAGTAATAGAACGTCATAGCTCTCGTTCGTCAAAATACCTAAGTACCTTTCCGATTGAGATCTATATCTTTGCGATCTACGCGGGGTAACATTTCTAGATTGACCATGATTCTCACCAGATTCTTCTAAAGATCTCTGAGTTTCATCCTGAATGTCATCTTGAGCATTCTCTAGAGTTTGTTGTTCGACTCGAATTTCTTCGAGGTCTACTTTTCTCCCACTTGTCATTTTGGAAATGTGATCTTTCTCCAAAAAGACACCATCTCGAGCAACAAACACCTTGTTCTCAGATGTATTGTAGAAGTAATACCCCTTTGTTTCCTTTGGATAGCCCACAAGGATACATTTGTCAGATTTTGGATGAAGTTTGTCTGAAATTAATCGTTTGACGTATACTTCACATCCCCAAATCTTAAGAAAAGACACATTTGGAGGCTTTCCAAACCATATTTCGTATGGAGTCTTTTCGACAGCTTTAGACGGAGCTCTATTTATAGTGAGTGCAGCTGTATTTAGTGCATGTCCCCAAAATTCTAATGGAAGTTCGGCCTGACCCATCATTGACCTGACCATGTCTAGCAAGGTTCTGTTCCTCCGTTCCGACACACCATTCCATTGTGGTGTTCCAGGAGGAGTCAATTCTGATAGAATTCCACATTCTTTCAGATGGTCATCAAATTCATAGCTCAGATATTCACCGCCTCTATCAGACCGCAGTGCCTTAATCTTCTTGCCTAATTGATTCTCTACTTCACTCTGAAATTCCTTGAATTTGTCAAAGGATTCAGACTTATGCTTCATTAGGTAGACATAACCATACCTACTGAAGTCATCAGTGAAAGTGATAAAGTAGCTGAAACCACCTCTAGCATTTGTACTCATTGGTCCACATACATCTGTATGGATTAAACCCAATAGTTCATTTGCTCTTTCTCCAACTTTAGAGAAAGGTTGCTTTGTCATTTTGCCAAGTAAACATGATTCGCATTTACCATAATCCTCTAAGTCAAATGGTTCTAGAATTCCTTCCTTTTGAAGTCTTTCTAAGCGTTTCAAGTTTATATGGCCTAATCGACAATGCCACAGATAGGTGAGATCTGAATCATCCTTTTTGGCCTTTTTGGTATTTATGTTATATACTTGTTTGTCGTGATCTAATAAATAAAGTCCATTGACTAATCTAGCAGATCCATAAAACATCTCTTTAAAATAAAACGAACAACTATTGTCTTTTATTAAAAAGGAAAATCCCTTAGCATCTAAGCAAGAAACTGAAATGATGTTTTTAGTAAGACTTGGAACATGGAAACATTCTTCCAGTTCCAAAACTAGCCCGGAGGGCAAAGACAAATAGTAAGTTCCTACAGCTAATGCAGCAATCCGTGCTCCATTTCCCACTCGTAGGTCGACTTCACCCTTGCTTAACTTTCTACTTCTTCTTAGTCCCTGTGGATTGGAACATAAGCGTGAGCCACAACCTGTATCTAATACCCAAGAAGTTGAATTAGCAAGTATACAGTCTATAACGAAAATACCTGAAGATGGAACGACTGTTCCGTTCTTCTGATCTTCCTTTAGCTTTGGACATTCTCTTTTGTAATGGCCTATTCCATCACAATAAAGACAGCTTGATGTGGACTTGTCCTGCTTTGATTTAGCATTGCCCTTGGACTTTTCACCTTTCTTGAACGGTCTCTTTCTAGCCTTGAGTAAATCTTTGGCTTCACAGTCCAGTATTATTTCAGCCTTTCTGACAAGGTGAACAAATTCTGCAACTGTTTCTTCTCTTGGTTCACTTAGGTATAGTTGCTTGAAGCGACCAAACCCACTGTGTAGTGAATTGAGCAAGACAGAGACTGTCATCCTTTCGCTTATTGGTGTTCCTAGTAGACTTAGGCGATCAAAGTATGAACACATAAGATCCACATGGAACCTCAGTGGGACGCCTACCCTCTGTTTAGTGCGAAGGAGCTGAACATGTGTTTCTTGGACCTCCATCCTATAACACCTGTTGGGAGAACTAACCTTTAGACCAGACATTGATTCAATCAACTCATGGACGTTCAGGTCCCTGTCCTCCGTACTTCCACGACAGATATCCCTCAGATTCTTGATGAGCGTAAAAGGTTCATAGGCTACAAACCTTTTAGCCCAATCATCAGGGATATTGTTCAGCATGAGACTCATAACCTTTTTGAGATCCGCATCCCAGGCGTAAAATCTCTCAGGGGTCATGTCTCTGGCATAGTAGCTTGGCATGGGATGTGACAGTACATACTCAAGTCCATCGAGTTTGACTATTTCAACTAGCTTAGCTTCCCATTCAAGAAAATTTGTCAGGTTCAGCTTGACCATAAGCTCAGAACCCATGATGATGTTTTGATTGTTGTTTGCCATATTAAAACTACAATTGAAAAGAATAAACAAATAAATAACCATTCACAGTTTCTCTTAATAAACTTAAATTCTAGCATACATGCATAATTCAATGTTTATTAAGCATTTTATTCAAGTTATGTGTTCCGGCAGGTGTGAATAAAATGATTCCAAGATCCTAAAATCATTGAAGAACTAAGCACAGTTTGTCGACTTAATCCTAGAACATCTTAGGTAAGCAAAAGCCTTTTGCTAATAGTCTAGAAACTATTCTTGGTTGATAGGTACGTCTAAGAACTTATTAGGTAAACCTATCGATTTTGCCACGACATAAAAGGACTCCTTACTTATATCGTTGAGTTTCACCAAAACTAACATGTACTCACAATTGTTTGTGTACCTTGCCCCTTTAGGACCAATAAGTAACACCTCGCTGAGCGAAAACTATTACTAGATTGATGTAAAGGATATCCAAGCAAGTGTATATTTTGGCATGGCACCTTTTAACTCAATTTTTAAGTTTGGAACTTAAGGCTCTTACTATGTTGGTTAGATTTTAAGTGAACTAAAATCCTTAATCATGCAACATAATCAAGCTTTTGATCTCATGCATTTTAAGACATATTTAAAATAAATAACTTAAAACATGCATAAGATTAAATGTGATCTAGTATGGCCCGACTTCATCTTGAAGCTTTGACTTCAAAGTCCGTCTTGAAAATCTCCGTGGGAGGCACCATTTTCTTCAAATAGGATAAGCTATAACTAATTACAACTATTTGATGGTTCGCAGACCATATTTGAATTGAAAAATAACTTTGGTACTTTAGACCAATTACATTCAAATTAATGGTACGCAGACCATATTTTCTATCTTATTTGGGCCATACTAGTCACTTCATAACCTGCAAAACAGTACATATACAACATATATACCATTCACCCATTCATTATCATGAATGGCCCACATAGTTGGTTAGTAAAACACATTATGCATCACGTAAACATTTGCAGCAATTAATAAAGGGCACCAATAATCTACCAATTATTCAGTCCTTATTAATTCTAATCAAGTTGTTTTAACCTTAAGGATTTGTAGACCTAATCAAGAGTTTATGACTAAAAAACGCTCCCACTTAAACCAATAAATTCATATGCTTTACTAATTTTAAACATAAAAATGTATTTCTAGTCTAACCGGAAACATACAAATTTAATTAAAATTTAAAGCTCATATAAATTTATAATTGAATCCAAAAAGTTTAATTTAATTTCAGTCGTTATTTAAATTAATTCATGATTTTAATTTTAGTAAAATAATTAGAATAAATAAAATTTATTATAATTACAATATTCAAAATTAAAATCCAAGAAAATAATTTAAATTAATAATTTTTAAAATTAATTAAAATTACGTGAACTGAAATTTTCAAATTAAACATTCAAAACGATCTAATCGTAACGCAAACACCCTACGCATTGCACGCCCATGGGCCGCACGCACACATCCATTGCTGGCCATGTGCGCGCAGCCCATGCGCTCGTCGCATAGCTGCTGCATCTCCCATCGCAAGCCATCGCACGCTGTGGTGCTCGCTGCGCGCGCCAGCGCTCATCGCACGCGAGCCATCGCTCGCAGTGCGCGCTCGCCAGCGCTCGCTGCGCGCGCTCCATAGCTCGCTGTGCGCGCGAGCCATTGCTCGCTGTGCGCGCGAGCCATCGCTCGCTGTGCGCGCGACATCGCTCGCTGGGCGCGCGACATCGCTCGCTGGGCGCGCGACATCGCTCGCTGGGCGCGCGACATCGCTCGCTGGGCGCGCGACATCGCTCGCTGTGCGCGCGAGCAACGCTGGGCGCAGCGCTCGTGGCACGCGAGCTTGCGCTCGCTGCGCGCGAGGCTGCGCGCTCTTGCGCGAGGCAGTGCGCGTTGTGGCGCAGCTCGCTTGCTGCCCACACGCGACTGCCTTGGCTTGCCTTTCGCCCATGCCCATTTGTTCTTAGCTCGTGGCCCACGACACAAGGCAGGGCTGCTGCCTTGTGCTCGTGCACCATGCCTTGCTCATTGCATTGGTGCCGCACGGGCGACGAGCTCCCTTGCTCGTCGTCGCATGCCCGCACTATACAACACCCCTTAAGGGTAACACGAAGCGTCCATTGCTTTGTGCGTGCAAGTTATATGAACGAATCGCATAAAAATTTAAAATTTATATTTAAAATTAATGACAAATTAATAAATAATATTAATTTCATAATTTTAGGGCGAAAAAATCGAAAATTTATTATTCAATTGATTTCCGATTGTTATGGATTCAAGTCTAGGTCATAAAAATTTAAAATTTATCATAAATTTACAATTTTTATGGTGGTTTTTAATCATAGGTTTCTAATTAAATTATAATTAATTATGAAAATCAAATTAATTCTAAATTATTCTAATTTTCAACAAAGTAATCATAATTACAAATTAGATTGCATAATTAACAAGGCTAGGCATTCAAACTTGTTAAACATATACAGTAGGTCAATCAAAAATTCAAGATTTATCAACAAGAATCGCAAATATTTAATTTAACATCTTAAATTTACTAAATTTTGCATTCGAAAAACTAAAACCTTCGAAAAGTCATAGTTAGGCTTCGAATTTGAGAATTCTGGGTTCGGCAGAAAAATACTTTTTTTGTCAAAATTTTAGAATGCCTTTTACATGCGGAATTGACACAAAAATCACTCGATTTGGATGAGTAACGAAGAAACTGCCGAAAAACTGCGTACGTATAATTAAATAAACGCAATTTGCAATTAATTAACAATTACGAAAATTAATCACCCCTTTTAATTCTTGCAAATTTGTAATATTTAACCATGTTCATGCAAATTAGATTATGAAAATAATAAGGGGCTCGTGATACCACTGTTAGGTTATGATAGATATGATATTACATAAATCATGCGGAAACAACCATTAACCCAGGAATACATATTATTTACACATAATCATATAGCATAATTTAGATGCATACTCTTTGTTGCGTGCCCTCCCTAGCTGCGCCCGAACCGAACAAGAACAAGTCTTTAGGACTCCAAGTGTCGTCCCTCCGTAGATAGTCCACAGCACGTCCGGATCCGCCTTAAGATTGACCAACTAGAATCGCCCTTAAGGTACTAGAATTTTCGGCACTTTTGAGCAAGATGTGTGACTGAATTTTTCTCTCAAAAACTCACTTTGAATACTTGAAAACTCGTTATAAATTGTGAACCCAGACCACATATTTATAGGGGTATGGAAAGAGAATTGGAATCCTATTAGGATACGAATTAATTAAACTTAGAATCCGACAAGAACTCTAATTAATTAATTTATCAAATAGAATTAGGAATTTAATCATTAACCGAACTCTGCACGTTTTAGGAATCGTGCATGAACACAAACTCACACACACACACACGGCAGCCACGATGGGCCGCCCATGCGCGTGCGTGCGAGCAGCAGCCCACGCAGCGAGGCCCACGCAGCCGCGGCCTTGGCGTGCGCTGGGCCTGCCTTGCGGTAGGCCTGGGCGCTGCCTTGGCTGGGCTTGTGGCGCGCGTTTGGCTTGCTGGGCGATGGCCTGGCTTCGAGCTGGGCCCTCGTCCGGCAGGCCTCGTCCGATGCTTATTCGTACGATACGCTTCCGATTAAATTTCCGATTCCGGAATTCATTTCCGATACGAACAATATTTAACATTTCCGATTCCGGAATTAATTTCCGTTTCGAACAAATATTTAATATTTCCGTTTCCGGAATTATTTTCCGATTCCGATAATATTTCCGATTCTGACAATATTTCCGTTTCCGGCAATATTTCCGATTCTGGCAATATTTCCATTTCCGATAATATTTTCCGATACGTACCATGTTTCCGTTTCCGGCAACATCTACGACTTGGATAATATTTATATTTCCGATACGATCCATATTTCCGTTTCCGGCAATATCATCGTTTCCGGAGTATTCATTTCTTGCCTGTGACGATCTCAGCTCCCACTGAAACCAAGATCCGTCGATTCCGAATATTCATAGATGGAGTATTTAATGCCATTAAATACTTGATCCGTTTACGTACTATTTGTGTGACCCTACGGGTTCAGTCAAGAGTAAGCTGTGGATTAATATCATTAATTCCACTTGAACTGAAGCGGCCTCTAGCTAGGCATTCAGCTCACTTGATCTCACTGAATTATTAACTTGTTAATTAATACTGAACCGCATTTATTAGACTTATCATAGAATGCATACTTGGACCAAGGGCATTATTTCCTTCACCATGAACCTGGCGCACTGAATTTGCACCAATTCCATGGACCTGGCGCAAATTCTGTGCGCCAGTTACATGGAACTGGCGCACAGAATTTGCGCCAGGTCCATGGAACTGGCGCACAGAATTTGCGCCAGGTTCATGGAACTGGTACAAATTTCGTGCGCCAGGTTCATGGAACCAATGCAAATGGTGTGCGCCAGAATTTAATAAAAAAATTAAAAAAAAACACCATTTTTACCTCCTCCATTGAAGCTTACGAGCTTTCCGGGAGCCGATTTTCCGAGACAAATTCCACGACTATATACACCGCCGCAACTCCCACATGAATTATGAAGAAACAAACGTTTTCCGGAGTTTCAGTTTTCCGGCGATTAACGAAGAAACATGTATGAATTTCAGTTTTCCGGCGAATTATAAAAGGGGTAAAAAAAAATCTCGCCGGAATTTCATTTTTCCGGCGACATTCCGGCAGCCAGTTGGTGGGGAAGGAGGTTGAGAGAGAGGTGAGGGAAAGGTGAGGTGAGAAGGGTAAAAAAAAAGAAAGGGAGGGGTAAGTTTTTATAAGGGTATTTCTGTACTTTCACTATGAATAGTAGGGCGTTTTTAGCGTGGGCGGGCGTCGAATAGCGATACACTTCTTTAATCGGTCGTATTTAAATGATTAGTAAACTTTCCATTTTTGGAAATTTCTCCCCTTATTTTATTATATCCTTCTTATACCAAATATCCAACTACTAATATTTAATCACTATTCACACTTACCCAACTTACTCCACGTTTATAATATTTTATTTCAATTATCTAATTCACTTGTACTCCACTTCTTTCGAACGATTTCTCTAGAAATAGATAAAAGAATACTAATTAATTCTCAACTAGTATGTGACCCGGACGTTGCCCCGGGTTTTGACTTTTATTCGGATTTATTTGTTTATATAGAATATATAAAATAAGTTGTAGTTGGTTAAGATGGTTGGATGTTGAACTTTTAACAAAGAGGTCTGATGCTCGATCCTTGCTTACATGTTTTTTGGTTTGGTTGTCAATGACATGTCATGATGCTGATTAGTGGCGACGTGGCGTAATAAGGAGAGTTACGTTATACGTGACACGTATACGTTCTTAAGAACGCCTTTTAATATATTAGTATAGATAGATTTGTATTAGGTTGAAAACTATACACGTGGTACATTCACGTGATCGGATATGAGTTTTTTTTTTAAATAAAATAAATTTAGCATAAAAACGTCAACGCCGTTTGAAAGAATTCAGCATATATAGAATTTTTCTTTACGTATTCTATTTAGGGTGTGCCATTTTGTTCGTTATGTTGTGAATCTTTCCTTTTATATTATTACATAAATGCCCTTAATATTTTGTCAAAAATTGTACAAAATAATTATTTTAATCAATTAAATTCATTGAGACATTTAATATCTTACAATTTTCCATAAGATATTAAATATTTCACACTTTTTCAATGTCAAATCTATCTATACTACTCCCTCTGTATTTATTTATGGGATACACTTGTCTTTTCCGGACGTATTTATTTAAGAGATACACTTGCCATTTTTAGTAACTTATCAACCCCACCATCTAATTAAAGAATATATTTACACCCCATCTCCCTCCCTACTATCTAAAATGACATGGTCCCCACTTGTTTTTCTTATTAAAATATCTACTCAACCCCACTTGTTTTATTACTTTATTTCATTCAATTCTTTTTCCTAATACCCGTGTCCGGCCAAGTGTATCTCTTAAATAAATACGGAGAGAGTATATAGTAAAAGACGTTTCAAAAGAAGTTTACATGACACAAAAGCTCTCCTTATTAGTCATTAACTTTATACAATTTGCATTTACCACTATGACGTAACATGTTTCATGTTATCATTGCAAAAATAAATAACCTGGAAAGCACCCGACTTTTGGATTAAAGTGAAAACATTATAGGTAAAAGAAATTTGTTGCAATGAGAAATAGAAGAAAAACGGAAAAAAAAAACCGAATGAAGTAATAAAAGAGAGAGATAAAGAAGTGAAAGGGACCCACTTTCTTTCTCTTTCAAAAAGCACAATTCCCAAAGTCATCTCCTTTCTCTCTCTTAAACTCCGTCTGATAAAACTAACGCCATTTCCTCTTCCTCCCCGGGAAAATTTTCTCCCCCTTATACCCAAACAACCCCTACTTTCTCTCTCTATTACTGCAGTTTCCGGCGTTGGCGTCTCTCTTCATTTTCTGTTAACCCTAATTTCAAAGGTACAACTTTCTTCTCTCCCTTTCTTTAGTTTTTAATTGTCGGAAGAAAAAACCCTAGCTTTTTTGTTTGTTTTTGATACGAAATGTGTTCATTTCTCAAATAGTTTATGAAGGTTGATGAAAGTTTTGATTTTTTTTTAGTGGATTTTGTTGTTAATTTTAACCGGATGAGTTTCATTTTAACTGAATAAGTTGGTTTAGTTTGTAGATTGTTTTGTTTGATGCTGTGGTATGTCAATTAGAACGTATGTTTTTGGTAGAATTAGGGTTATAAGAATTGTGAGGATCAATTTAGTCTTGTTTAGTGAACCTTCGTTTGGATATTAATGTTGATTGGAGAAATGTCATAAATTGACTCCGAAACCCGAATTGTTATTGTCACTGTGAAATTTTGGGTGATTTTGAGTGGTTGATGAGATGGGACTTACGGCTTAGGGTGTTAGTGCTATCAGTTTCCGAGGATTTGCTTACTTACGATGCGCAAATAAAATGGTAAGTCTCTTTAGTGGAAGCTTTATGAGTTGATGGAATAGTAGGAAAACATGTTTGTTCTAACCTAGCACCTTAGAACCAAAAGGATGGACTGTGAAGGTCTGAAACATGAAGGAATTTTATGTGAGTATTGACAAGGCATATTGATGCATATGTGAAGCCGTCGTAAACTGTGTAATGCTCTAAAAGGATGCACCGTGTTGATATGTGGAGCAGTCATAAATTGTGTAATTCTCTAAAAGGATGCACGTTGCAATGATGCGTGTGCGTCCGAATTTTAGTTTTGTGATGTTTTGGCTTAAATCTTAGATATTGCAAAAAGAAAAGCCTAGACTTGAGTTTGTAGTTACATACCAAAAGAATCATTAACACATCTGTAAAATTTTAACTCTCCAGCGGTTCACGTTGTTTGCATTATGGACCTTTATGGTTGTGTTTTTTGGATGGTGGCATGATAGATTAACACTGTGGGTCTGCTGGGCATGGTGGGGTTCGTCAGCACTGCAGGTAGGAATATTGCTTAATCTGAAAATGGGAGAGACGCTTTTATTCCTTCTCATCCAAACTCTTATTTTTTGGGGGTTAAGTTTGTGATTGCATAATTTAATGGTGGTAGAGAGATGAGGGGTGAGAAAGGTACCATTGTTTTTCCCTTCTTCCATGAAATGACGTAATGCTTATTGAAGTGTTTGCAAGTATTTGCAAAATTTAATGGTGCTAGGGTGTTTTGGTTGTGCAAATTAGCTGTTCCAAGCAGGATTTTTTTTTGCCATAGCTAGTTGGCTGCTGGTTCCGGGTATGCTGATTAGGACCAAAAATTCATCAATTAGGGTTGCCATCATGCATATGGTTTTCAAATTATTCAGCCCCACTGCTTCTATCTCCAATTAGCTATATTGTTGCTTCTATGATTCTATACAGCTTCAGCAGCGTTGATCTGAATTCTTTTGAGACAACGTGTTCCTTTAGTAGATTGTTCATGTGGTTAATTTTCTGCTAATTGGATGACAAATAACTATAACATTTAACCCACCATACTTGTTGGAGAGGCTGATTATGATAGACCTGCAGAGAGACAGGGCACTCTATGCTCGTATTTTGTTGATTGATCATCATATTCGTTGATTTCTGCAGGGAGACGCGGGATGCTTTTGTGGTAGATCTATTTTTTGTCATTTGTGATACTGATTGTCTCTTTTAGTTGTATATGAGTGGGACATGGGTTCTGCCTGTTGTGTAGCTGCTAGAAATCCGACTCTTCCGAACAGAAGCAGAAACGGAGAATCTCATAGGCAAGCCAGATATTCTCCATCTTGGAGTTTTCGATGGGACAATTACCGGCGTGTGGCAGGTGAAATTGAGAATCCTTCATGTCAGTCTGGGGAAAGAACAAACATAGATGTTAGATTAGAGTTGAAAGACGGTATAGGGTCAGAGAGGGGAATAATTTCGGATGGTGGTAGCCCTTTGCATAATCTTGGTACACCCATCTCACAAAAGTCGCCTTCTTATGAAGGCGTCAGCACAAACTACATGTCTCCTTCAGGTAATTCTTTTCAATACCTCCTGAGCTTTGTAGTATGCCATAACAGCACCATCACTTATTGTGATAGTATAATTTTCAGACAATTGTTTTTCTCCTTTTAGATCAACACACAATGTCATAACAGCACCATCACTTAATTGTAGTATGCCATATATTCATTTTTTTAACCATACGCTTCCATTTGTATTTCAAATTTAGGTTCATGCTTCATAAGTTTTTGCTTGGCACAAATTGTCTCTTTTCTTTACCTTCCTGAAGGAACTAATCACTTTCTCCCCTCTTCTCCTCAAAATAAAAAACTATCTATGGACAATGGGTCTGTTGCTTAATTGATCTTATTTTTATTACTTGGAACATATATGCTATAAAATGATCATTTTACTTGCTTATCTAAGTAACTCTAACATCAAAGATTTGCTTCATGGGGTTGTTGTTTGGTTGTGAGACTTGCAATGGTGATTCTCTGTAAAGGGTGCCTTAATTTCATTTCATCTTGTGGCTACAAGAAATTTGAAAATTTGTCTTGGTTATGTAAGTTGACTCTAACATAAAACAAAGCCAGTGGTTTTGCTGCTGAAAGATTGATTGGTTCTGAATGTTATAAATATGTTCTTATTCTTAGGGTTATAAATTTGATTTTAGTTGGTGAATGACTATCTTAAATGTATGGCTGTTTTACTTTTCTGCTGTATTAGCTATATAATTTTTGGTCTTTGGTTTTCCAGAAACATCTATGACAAGCAACCACTTCTCCAAGGTGAGCTGAAAAACAGTCATGTTGCCTGTTTAGAGATATCCTGTCGCTTGGTTATTTGTTTTTTATGTTTTTTTTTGTTTGACACGGGTATTTTAAACAGATGAGCACTATAGAAGTGCCTGAAATTGCTGCTGCTCCAGTGGCCCTTCAATATTCGATGCCTTCATGCTCATCCTTCTCAACACCAGGTGAACACTTGATTACACATCGTCAGCTACTTCCTGCCAGTTCAACCCCATCAAGACAGGCTCGGCGTTCACCTGGACACCAGCTCTTCAGGCAGATTTCAGATAGTAGGATTCTGGGCTTGAAATCCCCAAATAGCAATCCAGTCTCAGAAGGAAGACCATCATTTGTGCTCTCGACTTTTAGTAATGATCTAGCTGGTGGTTCTTCTGATGGATGGTCATTGCGCACTTTTTCTGAACTTGTTGCTTCTTCTCAAAGAGAAAGATGGTCTTTCGACAGTGAGCGGTTTGGTTCTGGCCGTCACAAGATTAGTGGGTCAAGCAGCAGGTTCTCTTATTCCCCTTCTCTTGATCTTCAAACATGTGGGGCATGCTTAAAGGTCTTACCAGAGTTCTCAGTTGTTGCTGTTCTAGCATGTGGTCATGTTTACCATGCTGAGTGCTTGGAAACCATGACTACAGAAGCTGAAAAATACGACCCTATTTGCCCAATTTGCACTGTCGGGCAGAAGCAAGCGTGTAAAATGTCTAGAAAAGCTTCAAGGGCAGAGGCAGATTTGAGAATGAAATTTCAGAAAATATCAAGAAATCGTGTTATAGATAGCTATGTTGATGGTGAAGTTGATAACTCTGAACGTCAAAAAATTACAGGGAAAGGGAAGTTTCCCAAGATGGAGGCAAGCAGTAGCTCAAAGATTGCATTTGCAAAGCCTTTCTTGAAGCGGCATTTTTCTCTTGGATCAAAGCTCAGTAAATCCAGTTCAGAGCACCTGTCCTGTAAAAAGAAGGGATTTTGGGCAAGATATCGCAAAGATTAACTCTTATGATTATTTGATCAGAAAAGCAGATTTGTCTATCCAGTTAGTTAATCTGGTTTTGCTAAGGTCTGTTGTTGGTTTTATTGCAGTCATTCTGGGAGTACTATTTGATTAACTTAATTAGTGTTTTGGAAAACATACAGTTATGCGTCTTAGCCATCACGGTGTACCATAGTAGAATGGCGGACATTTAAAGAAGCTGAACTGTTGCTTGCATCACAGAAAGGGTTTCGGACATCAAACTGATGGAAAAGGTGATAAGATTCAGGAGGTCAATTTTAGGCTGGAATCCATTAACAAGAATGTGAACTTCCTACTACTTTACTTTTGTAAGATCTAATTATTGGATCTGGAGATCCTGTGTTAACTTTTGGGGAGATCGAATGCTCCAACAGGTCAGCAATTATACACCGCATGTTTTTGTGGCGGTTTCCTTCGCTATTAGAGTGAGGCTGATCATTGTTATTGTGGCCCTTCACGTTAATTTGGCTGATTTTTGTAGCATGAATGTTATGCTACTTGACAATAGTTATATGGTGTAATCAGTTAGCTTACTCCCACCACCATTTATCAACTGGTGTTTGGTACGTGTGCGAGCATGATACATTGTTCTATGTGCAATGTTTTTTTTTAGAAAATTTGTTTTATAGAGCGAACATGATATATTGTGCTATGTGCTTTTCTTATAGTGATGGCAGTTTCTGACACGACATGACACGACTACTAAAACCGACTCCGAAATCGAAATTACTTAGATAGAACACAGAGACAAAACCAACCTGAATATGACCTGCTTAGCTTAATTTGTAATGTTATGCAATTATGCAGAACAAAACATTGAACATGATACATTTGTCAGCTCCACCTTGAATGTTCTTTTTGTTTACTCCTAAATTTTAACTTTTGAATATTTGATTGTTTAGAAGATTCAACTGAATTTGGAGATAATATGGCCTGAAAATGTCAACAAAAAGACTATTCTTTTTATTATACTTGTATTGTTTAAGATTGATAGAGGAAAAGCATATCAGTAGAAGTGGTGATGCTAACCACAACGTAAAATCGGCTTCTCCATATTATGAATAATACTTTGGAGGCCTGATCTATAACTTGGATACAATAATTGTACACCCAAATCCTTCTTGACATGAGCATTACTGACTCGTTTTCCTGCACCCCCAGGAAGTTTGCTAATGATAGAGTTATCAGAAACATCAATCAAACCAGGCCATCGCTGCTGTATCAGCTGCTGTGCAAATGCAAAGACTTCTATCCTAGAGGCAGGATCGTCATCAACTACATTATAAATCTTCCTGTACAAAACAAACATTAAAAGAATATCAATAATACTTTGGAAGTACACATCCAACTATTAAATGAAAAAGGAACTGCAAAATTGAAACAAAGTACACAACGGCTTACACTCTACAATATCTAGCAAGAATCTATCAGTTTTAAGTTGTGTACAGATACAGAATCCACACACAGCAGCTAAGAAGCAACAATATTCCAAATCTTAACCTAAATGAATATGAGGCATATGTCTTTGCACTGAATGACCACAGTAATCCAAAGGGTTGTTGACTTCTACAGCCCGTGAAGCGGAAGTCTATGTTCAAGAACAATACGAAGAACACATCAAATACTCCTTTGAAGCCAAGGCCTCAATCAAAGGTGCTCTTTTCTGAGCACTTTCCCTATACATTGCAAATTTCACTTTGGTTTAGTGAATCAGACACTAAGATTAATTCAGCATCAAACCTACAATTGGTCATGATTTTCTGCGTGAACTAGTATCACCTTTCAAACATCTCTAATTTCCTCCAGATTTTTCACCAGCATCATAACACCAGAACAAGCATGTACTCTGTTTTTTCATAGGAAAAGTTAATTAGGTCTAGTGTCATCTATAGTCCCACCGGTTCTCATTGAGATTTTCTGCTAATCCACACACAACTTTCACATGCATGATTTATGGCCTTAAAGCTTGCTCCATCCTGGGCATCTTCTGCCGTATTGCTACTTTGACGCACTTCAAATTGGTTCTTACACAATCTCTCTGGTGTCATATGAGGTCCTGATAGCAGTTGGTTATCCCCTAGTGGCTAACTAGTAGCAATTAAGATTTTCCACTAGCCTTCTGAATGATCTTGTGAGCTATAATTCAAAGTTCAAACTAAACTTCAAGATAGCCATTTTGGACGTGAACTACCCTAGAACACGAGGGAGGAAGACCAAATTTATCTACACTTTCCACTAGTGTAAAAAAGAAAAGACAAGATTTGTTACAGCCATCAAATCTTTGCTCATCAAGCTATTCTGATTCAGAATCTAAATTAAACTTCATTCTCTTTTAATCCCAACACTTCCCTTTACGAGAAGATCCAATAAAATTGCAATATAACTATTTTTACATATGATTTCTTTACTATCTCTCTCATCATCACACGGGTCCCTCCTTTTATCACTCTTCTCGTTACATGAGAGCTTTTGCAAGGTCACAGACGGCCGGGGGCGGAATAGAGACTTTACAAATAAACCCCGAAGATTGGCAGCTAAAAAATAAATTCGATTATGTTGTTGATATTTTGGCACGTGTAGGTATAGAGTTCCTTTTTTTTCTTTTAGAAGGAATCCGACTATTGACGTAATTGGAAAAGTGACATCGCCAGAAATCGGAGCTTTTGGATATAGGGAATAACTCCCATAAATCTTTTTTCCTTTCGGCAAACTTTTTCGAGAGTGACTCCCGAAAGAAGCCATGCATAAGAGGTCATTCTCCAAACGGGACAGGTGTGGCCGGAGCGCATATTATGTTTTCTGGTGTCAATTATACGGCAGATGGCACCTCTGGACCTAGAGGGGGATTGGAAGAAGTTAAGGTCGGTAGGCAGGGTGAGTTCACACGAAAACCATGCTTTTAGTCTCTCAAAAAACAAAACATTTCTTCCCCCGCCCCCCTCCCCACCATTTATTTTCTATCTCTCTCATCATCACATCGGTTCCTCATTTCTTGTTATGACTCTCCTCATTACATGAGCTCCTTAACATTTGTCCCCCCCCAACCCCTACCCACTATGTTGCAGAGAACAGAGGAACTAACTTTCAAAATGAGCCCTAGGCCTTTTTGGTTTTCACATCATTATATTTAAGACAACCAACATCGTCCCTGGACAGCCCTTAAAAATTAAAAGGCTGCCAAGGAGGCAGTCCCTAGGCCTTTAATTTTCTCTACATATTCTGTCATCAGCATGTACTGATTTTCACTTCTAACCTTTGACAGGGAAGATTACAGAAAATAACATTTTGAAGAAATAAGCTCTATGCTATTGTTTTTTTAACGAGGGAGCCATACTCGCAGTGTTCATGCAAACACCTCTTTTCCAGTCATGCTCAGTAACTTAACTTTGATGTCCAGTTCATGTCAATTATCAATTTGTCCGGTTACAAATAAATTTTTAGTGCAACAACTCAACAAGGTATAATCTCTTCATCAAAAAGTTCAAAAGTGCTCAAGTAGTGGGCATATTTCCCATGAACGATAATTAGGAAACCAACCTCTGGATCTGCGTTGAAATGCTTGCTTTAAGAACTTGACAAATGTCTGCAACATGAACTCGGGATGTAAAATTTCTATTTGCTCTCCTCTTCTGACGTTCCGAGAGTTCTTCCTTCTTTAGAATGGTATCAATAGCACTGCAATACAACATAGTATGCATAAAAATTCTAGGCAGTGGCTACTTTTAGATCAAAGTTCATAACAAAATCATCACTGATTGAATATATATATCAGTTAACCTTCTTCCAGGGCCATATATGCCCCCAAGTCGAAATACATAGGTTGAGAGCCCAAGATCTTGTCCCAGCTTTAACCACCCTTCCTCTGACTCCAATCTCATTTTGGCTAAGTTATTAGAAGGCTTTGGGAAATAACTGCCGTAAATCATGAATCTATTAGTTAACTGAGATATACTTATCAGTTTATTGCAGAACAATTCGAATACAAAGGCCGCTAATTCAATATACAAATGCTTACTTTTCATCAACCCATGCTCCACTAGCATCTCCGTATATACCTGCACGTAAAAGAGTTTTGTACATTGAAGAATAAGATGCCAAATTAATAGAATTATTAGCTCTGAAACATTCAGCTAGGCTTCATAGTCCATTAGTCTAACGGAATACTAACTCGCATAGTCTGGAGCTTTCCAATGCATTCAATAGTTATAAACTGATCGAGACTTCTCTTCAAGCACAAACAATATCTTTTACATACTCCGTACAGCTGTAGAAGTGAAAGACATACATCAAGGAGTACTCTTCTCAGATTACCAAGTGCATTTACTTGATTACCCTGCTTAACTAGTAGAGTCCAGTCACGTTGTATCCCTGACAAAAAGATGCATTCTAAAATCCCTACCTCATGTCATGTGATTCCCCATTTACACACACTTGCACAACAATTTAGGTAGGCAAACTATATAAAAAATGTTATGGAGTATAGAGATAGTTAAAGGCAATGCTACGTACACATCTATAAATGATATCAAATAACACGTACTTGTAGTTGACAAATAACAAAGCCACCGGAGATTTCCATCTGCCAAACTAGCTTTAAAGGTTTCTGCACGTTGAAGAATCTGCATCAAGCAGGAAAACAGATAGATATGAGACAGAAAGAAAGAAAGAGAACACTTATTTGAGGTATTCTCAATTACACTAAACATCAAAGAGTTCACAACTTACTGGATCACCAATATCAACAGTAGGGGGAACGGAGACTAAAAGGTGAGTACAGCATCTTAATCTATCGAGGACCTTCCATCTGAATCACATATAGGAAGAACTGAGGCAATAAGAAATGCGACAAAGTGAAACAGTGCAAATTGGTTGCACCCTGGTAGAGAAAGCTAATCATCTCAGTAACAAAGGGGAAACAAGGGTTTCCAAATGAAGCAATTAAGGTCTTAAGAAAAAGGTTTCCCTTATACATGTAATAGTATGAGATGGTAAGCACATCCTAGTTAAGTTCCCTTTCTTCACATGCCTGACAAACATGAACAATCCATCTAGCAACATCTTGTCTACTGATCAACTTTTTTGGCAATCCAACAACATCAAAAATCAAATAACACTAAACACAGTTACACAGATACAAGAAAGTGGAAAACTTACTCTGGTTCCATTGCATCAAAAACAAGGATATCAAATCCCTTTTGCTCAAGGACCTTTTTCTTTGCAACGCTCGTACATGTCCCTGCAACATCCCTATAACTTCTTCATGTTAGCATCCCTTTTTAGGAAACAAACAGCATTCGAGCAACCGGAAACTCGTAAACACATCTCAATCAAATTCAAATACTTAGCAATCAACATTCCAACCACTAGTAATCCCACATGATCATAAGTTCATAACAGTAGAATCGCAAAAATCATGATTCAATATTGCTCCATTTGAAATAAGACTGCAAAAGCCATACAGAAATGCATTATTTTCACCCAGTCCAACCCAAATGTCCAAAATCCAAGAACTTCCGGTACTTCTAACTGGGCTTGTGAAGTAATTTTATTTTTTTTAAAAAAACAACACCAAAACTTCAATTTACTTGTCCTAAGCTCCTAACATCAATTTGTCAAATTCATCCCACTTTTATTAACAAAAATTCCCTATTTTTTCTGGGTTATTGTTAAAATGATCAACAAATTCAAAGCAATGTCAAGTGAGTAAATCACCAAAATAACATCATAATAAAAATATGTAAATAAATAAAAGGGGCGAGGGGGAAGTAATTACCATCCTTCATTCTTCAGTTGTTGTGCAAATAATTGACCCACATAACCCATGCCAAGAATGAACATCTGTTT
The DNA here is from genome assembly GCF_020520425.1 of Spinacia oleracea. Taxonomy (NCBI): domain Eukaryota; kingdom Viridiplantae; phylum Streptophyta; class Magnoliopsida; order Caryophyllales; family Amaranthaceae; genus Spinacia; species Spinacia oleracea. Next base: position 93,113,915 of record NC_079488.1, read on the forward strand.
ATCCGGAAATTCCATTTTATTTGCATCAATTTCAGATTTTAAGTGAGTGGTTGTTGGTGGAGAAGTCAATGACGATAAAGTTAGGAACTTCGGTGAGTGGAAATGTCGGGAATTTTGCCGGAGTAACGCTGGAGTTGCCGGAAACCGAGCGGCCGGTAAGGCATGGGCTTTCATTTTGGCAGGGAGAACCGGAGGAACCCAATTTTGCAGTGTTGAAATTTAAGTTATACGTAGTATGTGTCATTGACAAATTGCCGGTTGTGAGTATTGTGCCAAAATAAACCATTGTTTGATGTTTGGAGTCTTGGAGATCATTAAACAATACTCCTAAAAAAGTTATTGAAATTGCCAATTGTTATTGTGTTTTTTATTTTTGGATTAACAAAGAAAAATTGGGTAGTGCAGTAGTCCTACACGATTTTTTTTTAGAAATACTGATCTACCCCAAGTTTGACAACCTAAAGGAATGAGTTACAACTTACAAGCTAGGAAAACTGAAATCCAAAAAATAGAGTACTATACCAAAAGGAATCGAATAATAGTTCCGTGGTAACAAATCACACATCTTGGATCTATTACCGCAGACACTCAAATAAAGAATACCGTCAATGATGGCTTGGGGTAGAGGATGAACCATCGCCAGTTCCACTTTGTGTTGTGCTATAGGTTTACGATACCTCTGTTTTTTGAAGGTAGTCTCTGCCCGAATTGCAATGCTCCCAGGATGGATCAATTGGGTGATTATGCTGTCCATTGCTCTAGTGAAGTGGATGTGAAGTTCAAGCATAATTTGGTGCGTGATATTCTGGTTGTTATTTGCTCCTAAATTGGGATCGTGGTGCGTAAGGAGGCTCCCATGAGTTTCCTTTCAGAGGTTAGGGAATTGAAAGATCGGTGCTTGTTTGGATGTGACCGGCATCTTCCCTTTGCTGGTATGGGTGTGATTTCTTAGGCTCCTGGGTGGCCTGGCACAATGATGTGGAGAAGAAAAAGAAGAAGTATGCATCCAAATGTGAGGAGAACGGATACAAGTTCCACCCCGTTTGCTTTATCTACATTCGGAGAATTCGCTAAATAGCTTTGGCACGTTTTCACCTATCAAATCTCTCTCTATTAGTCACTCTAACAATGCTAAGAGTGATGCTTAAATTTTTCACAGATTGATTTTTTACATTCAGAAAGGGGTGGGAGCACTTGTTTTCTAGACTGCCGTCCAACTTTATGTAAAGTGTTTACACGTTTATAATAATAATAACGGATATTTCATGAAATGCCCTCGAGTTTTGCTGTAATTCACCAAACGCCCATCAAGTTTCAACAATTCATAAAATACCCCTCACAATCCGTACAAATTCCCGCCATACCCTTACTAATAACGTGCCGTTAGTCCGCCGTTAACCAAGTTTTCAATTCACCAAATGCCCCTATTTTGAAACTTATTTCACCAAATGCCCCATATTTTGAAACTTATTTCACCAAATGCCCCAAACTTAAATATAGCTATTCTAATGTTCAAACTTCTAGTTTTGTGTTTGAAAAGTAGTCGTTAGTCATGGTTGGCTATAAAAACCCCTTTGATGAATGGTTCTTCTAATTTAGATGTTTTTTTTGCTTTGCTTTGCTAATTTCATGAGATTTGTGCACTCTGACAAGATTGATATTAATGATTGAAAGCCTTGAATTGTATTGCTGATAACAAAGAGATATATATAGTACAAGCTAACTCAAACACAAACACATACTTCTCCCTGGTAATTGACTTCAACAAATGGTAGTGATAAATCTAAAACACACTGAAAAGAAATATTAGTTCACTTTTTTTGTGAATACGATTAGCTTACTTACTTTCCTCTTGAAATGCAGACCTAAAAATAGTTAGCCGACAGTTAAAGGCCTTGGAAATGATGAACTCTATGAAAGTGATCTAGCTTCTGTGTGTAAGTTGTAAAGGTATATATGTCAAATGTTCCTGCTGTGTCTTTGAAATTTAATCATGTTCAGATTTTATAAGTAGATGTTCATTATTTTTAACGATCTGAAGTGGTGTTGTAGAAAATTTGTCATGTTCAAATTGTAACAGTAGATGCTCAAATTAATATTGTTGATGAAATTAATAATAACAAGATATTCAGTTTCTCAAGTCTCATGTTCAACTTATAAAGAATTTTATTCTACTAAGTTCAACTTATTAAACTATGATATGTTTATAAATAAGAACACTTTTGCATGATGTTCAGTTTTTCAAGTCTCATGTTCAACTTATAAAGAATCGTGTTCAACTAAATTCAACTTATTAAAGAAATTAGTGTGATTTGTATTGGAATTGAAATTTCAGGAGTTATAAAATTGTTGATGGCGTTTGCTTTGATAATATACACTGAGAATTTTGTGTAAGGTAGTGGATGAGTGTAAGGATACTTTGTTTTTGGGTGTTTTCCTCGTAAGATGAATATGCCACTAAAAAGGGATCCCCATTTAGTTTATAATTTATCATGTTCAACTAAATTCAACCTATAAAACTATGATATGTTCAACTCGTTTGTGTGATGTTCATTTTTTCAAGTTTTACATTCAATTTATACAAAATTATGTTCAGCTAAATTTAACTTATAAAACTAATATATATTCAAACTTTTGTGTGATGTTCAATTCAGTTTCTCAAGTCTCATGTTCAATTTATAAAGAATTATGTACAGAGTCATGTTCAACTAAAATGCAAGCAGCAACAGTAAAAAGAAGATGTTTGTTATTCTTTACTAAAATATCAAAAGTGGCGTTGTCTAAATATTGTCATGTTCAGTTTATAATTTTTCATGTTCAACTTATAAAATATAAAATTCAATTTATAAAAGATGATGTTCAGAAATAAGAACACTTTTGTGTGATGTTCAGTTTCTCAAGTCTCATGTTCAATTAAATTCAACTTATTAATTAAACTATGATATTTTCATAAATAAGAACACTTTTGTGTGATGTTCAGTTTCTCAAGTCTTATGTTCAACTTATACAGAATAATGTTCAATTAAAAACATTATGATTTTCCTGCAGGAAGAAAAAGATGCGACAACAAAAGAAGAAGGCTGATTTAGAAATGGAAGATATGGTATTAAGAGAGGCTGTAAGAATTGAAGAAGAATTGAAGACAGGAGCACCCAAAAAAGAATCTACAAATAAGTAAGAAAAAGAAAGAGAAAAGAGATCGTTGTAGCGAAAAAAGTGGAAGCCGAAAGGAAGGAAGCTGAAAAATTAGAAGCCTAGAAAGAGAAGAGGCAACAACCACTAAAATAGAGGATGGAGATAGAAAATAAATGTCATTTTCATTTTCTGAACATGAATGTTCATTAAATTACTTTAAATGTCCTTTTGTTTGTTCCTTATGTGTGCTTCCAGCTTACTAAAATAATGAGATGTTTTTTTCTGGAAAACATGTGTAATAGAAATATTAAATTTATTATTTATTGTATATTTTTTTATTTTTTTATTTTTTTAAAAAAAGAAACATAATAATGCACTAAAAAAAAGAAGGCTGAAACTACTAAAACGAAGCATTGAAGCTCATATGCATGCAAAATTGCATGCATAGCAATGCGGCCAAAAATTTGGGGTGCTCCTACTGAAAATTGATTCTCCAAATATCAACCTTTATCATCTCATCAAGCTATTAGCCTCTGTTATGTTTAAAATAAGATAAAATAATTCTAAGAAAAATAAGAAATACACAAACTAAAATGTTTTTTGATAAATTCTACGGAGTACTCTGTATTAAGTTTACGGTTTTTTCATGAAATACCCTCGAGGTTTCATATAATGCACCAAATACACCTGCGTGTTTCAAAATACATAATATACCCCTATTTAAACTTATTTGCACCAAATGCCCCTGAACTTAACGGAAGTCTAACGCCGTTAGTAATTAACCTCTAATTAATCTAATTAACCCCTTAATTAACCTAATTAAACCTAATTAACTCTAAACTATCCTAAACTAATCCTAATAACTACCTAACTACAACAAACACCAATCCACCATTGTCGTCCTAATACCATAACCACCGTACCTGCAAACACCTTCGCTGGCCCTTGCGTCACGTCGGCATACTCCGGCTCCCTCGCTTGACATGTCAGAGCCGCCTACGCACCTCACCGTCCCCTATTCTTGCTCCCTATTCATGAACCCATGCCTCCACAACCCAACCCAATTCTGTTAACTCTCCACGAACTATCTCATTTTTCATCTCTCCACCTTTACCCCATCACCATTAACACTAAATTACGTGTGGGCTTCGTCGAAGTCGAACGCAGTTGCTGCTAGTAGTGGAGGGAGTTGTGAGCTTTACTACGACAATGGTGGAGGATCTGGGCTTCGATTAAAGGACATCCATGGTTAACTACCATGGAATTGGCTTGAACGAATGAGAGGGGAAGGGATACATTACAAGAAATCAGATAACAAATCAAACCCAATTCTAATATGAAACCACACAACACCAATTTACAAGAACAAACCAAAATAAAATTAGAACATCCCAAATTCAACCGCCTTCAAAGTACCGCCGGGAACACAAATTTTGTTTTTCCATAATCCCATTATTTGTGCTTAATCATCGCAAATCATCACAAATCATCCCAAACACCAATTTTGTTTTTCCATAATCCCATTAATAGTATGGGGAAAGAGAAGAGAAGATGAAGGTTAGGGTTTGATCAATTAGGGGTTAGGGTTTCTGGGTCTTCAGATTGGGCGTTGAGGGTAGAAATGAGCGAGCCGATCCACCATGCTTGGGCCCACATGAAGTAGCGTAGGTTGGTTTGCCGGCGGGGTTTACGGGGGACTTTTGATTAAGGGTGGTGGCGGTTGTGGGTAGAAATGAGCGAGTCGAACCACCACCGTCGCTGCCTCTGCTGCGGTTCCCCAGGTAGGTGGAGATGGGCGTGGAAGTTCGGTAGTGGTGGTGGTGGGAGGTCGGTAGTGGTGCCGCCGGTTGGGGTAGTGGTGTCGGGTTGGGATGCTGGAGAATGGTGGTGTTGAATTGAGTGATGGTGGGAAGGAGGAGGAAGAGAAGCAAGGAGATGAAGTTAATGAGTTAATTGGGGGCTAATTAGTTAATTAGGAGTTAATTTTTTAATTAATTAGGTTTAATTAACAGATTTGGGGTTAATCACTAACGGCGTTAGACTTCCGTTAAGTTCAGGGATATTTAGTGCAAATAAGTTTAAATAGGGGTATATTATGTATTTTGAAACACGCGGGTGTATTTGGTGCATTACGCGAAACCTCGAGGGTATTTCATGAAAAAACCGTTAAGTTTATATACGAAGAAATCAATACCTAGTATTTAAAAAGCATAACCATCACCATTTCAATGACACATAAGCAATACTATTTTGATGACACGTGTCGCAATCTTATTAATCTCTCTATTTACTTTTTGTTATAAAAAAATTAATGGTAATTCATTATTCTACTTTATTGTCATTAGTTATTACGTAGTATACTACTAATCTTCGTCTCTTTAATTTACTAGAATTGTACTGCATCCATCCCAGATTTATAGTATTATTTGACTAAAAACACGGGTTTAAAGAAAAGAGTAATATAGTACATGGAAATTTAGAATATAGTACATTGATAATTGATTTGTATGAGAAAGTGAAATATAATACATGGATAAAGGAATGTAGTACATGGAGAAGTTGTGTTGGGTTTTCAGTGCATTTTTAATTAATATAGTACATGGGAAAGTGGAAAATTTAATGGCCAGAAATAGAAACATGATTGTAATTTTGGGACGCTTAAAATAGAATCAGGAATACAAAAATGGAAGGATGTATTACCAAAAATTAGGATCGATACTCAACTTGATTATGCCTAGATTACAGTCCCCCACTTCATCTTCCCCATTCTTCACTTTCCCATTAACTCTCCAAGCTTAACTATTTTCAAAGTCAATTTAATTCAATCCCCAAATCTTCTCCCCTTCTCTTGTAGCATTAATTCAAAATTTAACCTCACTAATAGACTTTTTGACTTATCCGTTTTGAAACGGTAGGAGATTATAGGGTGCTTTAATTCAACATTTCTATTGTTTATTTTCATGCATGCAATTCAAGCTGTAATACCACCTCTCCCCCCTCCCTCGCCTCTCTATCTCTCTCTAAGCATGTTGTTCTTGATTTTTCTTAAGCATGTTGAAATTATGTTGTTTATTTTTCTTGCTTAATTAGCTGCAATTCATTTTGTAGAGAAGGATGATTTTATAATGTATGGTTTCCATGCAAATGATTAAAGGTGGGTAAATCGTCATCAATATTTTGAGACTTTTAGGTGGGTTTTATTCGTATATTTTTGTTGTTAGGGGAACTTACAATTAGTTTTAGTTCTCCTATAAGAAAAGTTTTGTCAGTATAGTTCAATAGTTAGACTTTGTTAAGTCTTTCCCTTCATTGGATAACATGAGTATAGTCGTAAACTGTAACAGTTGCAAATTTGTTTGGTCTTTGTATAAATGATATGTTATTGGTGGTAATAAGTTATTTAAAGTGGATCTATTATTTTAGGGAAGATCAACATAAACACAAAAGTGTAATGATTAAAAAGACAAAACTTGATATGTTAAAGTTTTAATTATTGTCATTTGGTTTAAACACCTTCTAATACCTACTTAAGAACAATATAACTTCTAAATTTCATTACCCGACCAATATATAAACAGGCCGTTCGTCGAACGGGCCCAAAAACTAGTTAGATGAATATAAACGCACACTAATTTATTACGGAGTAGTATTTCTTACATACGTTGTAGCCTTGTAGGTCTCATATATACTCTCATATTAAATGCCTACATTCACTGAGCAACCTCTACTCTAACTGAACAGAACTCTTGCCATGAATGATGAAAGGACCTCAGAACTCTTGCCATGAATGATTAATGCCATCCATCATATATTTATATCAGTAGATTGCTAAAATGTCATTTAAACTTATCTTTCTCCTTCACGAATTTAAATCTAAAGTACGTAGTACTCCTTTTTTTTTTTTTTTTACTTCGTATATTTTAATTTGATTAATGTTCCAATCTGAAATATTGGATGACTTTTAAGATAAATGTTAGATTCCTACTTGTAATACGAGAAAGAAACAATTAAATTATGTAAATGTCCACTTGCACGAGTAGAAGAAACAAATAAATAATATATATATGGAGTAGATGCTTATTTACTTTAGGAGAGAAAAACAACTAAATAATGAAGATGATTGTACGCATAAAATGAGAAATATAATAATGATGTTGGACCGTTTTAGGGGAATAAAGATGGCCATGTAAGGGACTAAAAAAATTTGTGAGGTTAGTTGGTAAAAAAAACATTTACTAAAATTAGAAAGAAAAATTTAATTAAATAAAGTCTTTTTGAAACACCCAATTAATATGAGAAATAGGAAAACCAATATTACCATTATTTATAGTTTACTCTCATAAATTTTCAAATTCAACTTATTACTTACATTAACTAGAAGTGGCAAATGACTGAAACTAACTTGCATAACTCAAGCTGCTCAAAGTTTTGGAAAAGTCTTTGGCATAGTCGCCTCTTCCCTCGATGGAAGCACTTTGTATGGAGGTTAATTAACAGATCTTTGCCAACAATGGACAACCTCCAAAAACGCGGTGTTGCCTCATCCTTTCTATGCCCGTTCTGCAAGACCGATCTCGAATCACAAGACCATCTTTTCAGATCTTGTGAGCTGTCACAGAAGATATGGAGGAGTAGCCCTCTTGGAATCGTCTCCAATAGTACGGGTAACATTAACGTTGAGCATTGGGTCATGAATTTTATGAGTTTGTTTTTTCAGCAGGATGATGGAGATGCAGGAAGATTAGTTACGTTTTGTTCGATTTTGTGGTCGTTATGGCTGCATAGAAACGAAATCTTGTTCAGAGGCATGAGTGTTAATATGGAGGGAATTCTCCATGGAGCACAATCACATGTCCAGCGTTGGGAAAAGGCGCAGGAGCTGCAAGTTTCAAGGAGACTTCTCCAAGTTGCTTTTTTACCCAAGAATACCAACACCACGATCACGGTGTTCACACACGGGCATTGTAGAGGAGGAGGGTTCATATCTGTTCTTGTGGATGCCTCCTGGAAAGCAAAGAAAAAGGTGAAGCAGAAACACTGGACTGCAGCAATTGGTTGGGAGGAAGAAACGAACCAGACACCTAGGGTCAGGGGAGCAAAGAGGATCTTCGCAAAGAACCCCCTACAAGCAGAATGCTTCGCGGTTATGTGGGCTATCCAACAAGCAGCGATAATTACAAGCAATGTGATCATCAAGACTGATTGTAAGGAAGTGGTTGAAGCGCTTTCCATCCCTCGAAAAGCTGATCTCCATATCCAAAGTATGGTAGAAGATATTCTAGGATTAGTGGTTAAATTAGATTATTTTATTTGTATTAAAGTCGATCGTCAGCAGGTAACTAAAGCCCACAATCTCGCAACCCAGGAGAGAAAGGGGCACTAACCTGCTTTGTTTGTTACTTAAGCTGTCAAAAAAAAAAAAAAAAAAAAAACAAACTAAAAGTGGCAAACAAGTCAATTCAACTAGAGTCACATTTGGATTAAGATCATTTATATCAAGATCGGGTTTAACATGAATACGGAGTTTGTGAAAAACATACAAATTTTGTCATATTAATCCGTAACTTGTTAAGGGACCTGATCACAATTGAGAGTTTGAGACAACCTCTTAGATTAAAGAGCAATCCGATCAAAACCAAAGCCGGCAGATCAATATCGGTATGTGCAGAACCGGTAGCCGGTATGTGCAGATCATATCCAGATCAGAACCGGTATGTGCAGATCATATCCAGATCAGAATCAATCTGTACAGATCATGTCCAGATCTGAACTGATATGTGCAGATCTTGTACAGATGTGAACCTTCAGTCCATATCAGAACCATTATGTCAGTTCAGAACCTGTATGTGCAGATCATGTTTGGATCAGAATCGATTTGCACAGCTCATGTCCAGATCAGAAACAATATGTCAAAATCAGAACCCATACATCCAGATCAGTACCAGTGTGGCAAATAATTTTCATGTAACGCCCCGACCTCTAATTCAATAATTAAAGCATAATTAGCAGCGGAATTAACCTAATTGGTCGGGACATTACCAGCCGTAACTTCCTTTTCGGAAATTACAAGGCAAACATCAATCATAAGCCTTTAAATACTCCAAAATATATATAATAATCCTTTATATTACCAAAATGAAAGTACATATCTTACTAAAAAGTCTTTAATTAAAAATTTTAAACTATTAGAACCGCAAACATAAACTAGGTGGATAATATTAAAGTGAAACTCCTCGCCACTACTCGTGTCCATCATCCCCCGCAGTACCTAAAACGGAAAACAAAACGGTGAGCCGAAGACTCAGTAACGAACTATTCTAGCAGCGTAAATTCATTTCAATTCATTTTATTTAATAACACAGGGAGAATAGAATAAGTAAAACATTTAATAAAACATCATAATCAATTCATTCATAAACTTTGAAATTTAACATGCTAGTTGTCGGCAAGTACGAACCGTGAAGGAATTCTCCACTGGGCCTGGGCCCATAAGAGCCTGGGCTCATCATCGTAACATGGGCCTGGGCCCTGAGCCTAGGCTCATAAACCATGGGAGCCTGGGCTCGTAATCCATGGGTGGACAGGTGTCCGTGGTGCATGCATGACCGATAGATAGGAAGATGGTAGTTTATATACCGCCAGACAAACTATGTCTTTCACTTTCATTTATCATGTTGTATGTAATTTTTACCAAGCCTTGGCTTGTATTTCAGTTGAAATAACATAACTCATTTTATATCATAAAACATCATTTAGATCCTGGGATCCATAAAACATCATTTCATTCAACGCATCATATAAACACCATTTTATGAGAAAACTCAATCAAATCATATTATAAAGAATAATTCAAACAAATCATAATTCATTCCCACAATCCATAAAACATGTCAAAACATTTAATTCATAAATCCAATCATAACGTCATAATTTCATAATACATTTATAAGGGGATTGCGGGTACTAGCAATAGCCGTTACCTCACTTCCACGACTTTGCTAAGGGTTTTGCTTTCTTTGGTTGGTTCGTCCCGAGCTCCGAGTCCAATTCTTTCAAAATATTAAATCATTGAATTAGTACTAAATCGATAAATAATTTAAAATCAATATTTTATAAAATCATAAATTTTATAAGTAATGAATTTTATAAATAACGAGTTTTAATATAAATATAATTTCATAATTTAATGAAAATATTATTAATCGAAATTTTAATCGAAATATATATTTATTTCATAAACCGGTTTTCATGAAAATCTTATTTAAATTTCGTTTTTGTTAATCCAAGATAATTTATTTTAGTAAAATCGATATTTGATAATTAAACCTGAAAAATAATAACAATTTATTAGTAAATAATTATATCATAAAAATTATTAAAACATAAATATTGCTAAATTTAAAATCTGAAAATTCAGATTGGTCTTACCAAAGGCCCAAATGGTTAGTTGGCCCAATTTAATATGGGTTGGAGGAAAATAAAATTAAATCTTTAAAAATCTAATTTTGGTTATTTTGGGTTTCTGGGAAAGGGAACCCAAGAAACAGGGGAGGGGGCACGAAGAGAGGAGAGGAGAAGGAAGAAGGTGGCGGTTGGCTCGGGTTGCTCGGGTGGTCGGGCTTGGTGGGGCGGTGCGAGCAGGCGGAGCGCAGTGGAGTTTAATGGTGGCTGAGGGCGGGGGAGTTGCGAAAAGGGGAAGGGGTGGTGGTGCGGAACAGGGGAAGCAGCGGAGGGGAAGGTGCGAGGGAGAGGGAGGACGACGGGGTGGTTCTGGGCGGTGGTTTGGTGGACGTGGTTGTTGATGGTGGTCGGAGGAGTAGAGTGGTGCTGGTTGTGTGATGGTTGTGGTGGTGGCGTGGGGTCGGTGGTGCCGCGAAGGAAAGGAGGGGAAGAAAGGCAGGGGAGGGCAGGGGGTTCGTGCGGGTGTGTGTGTGGTGGTGGATGGTGGTCTGGGTGGCCGGGGGAGTTTGCGACTGATAGGTGGTGAAGGTGGGTGACGGTGGACGGTGGTGGTGGTGGCTGCCTGTGAGGGGGTCGAAAAAGCACGAGGCTAATGCGTGACCTCGTCCCTCGTGGGTGTGACGATTCTTTTTATTCAATCAAGTGTAATTGGATTTCCTATGAGTTTACACCCAACTGACTAGTAATATAGGAGTCGCCATTAAGTTTTTAACGACAATGAGAAAAACTGACAAAACCCGGTTATCGTGACATAAAGGGAGTGCAATTATGTTTGACCACGACGGCCGTAGGTTCCCTTGTGATCCCTGGTGTGGGGATCTCTCAACATACACCCGCAGGGTAGAGATTGAGGGTTCGGGGGACTGTAACTACCGAGAGGAGTATTCGCTCTTCGATAACTCCAGAGGCAGGATATCCTTACTAGCTCAGCATAAATAATTGAAGGGACATGCGTTAACTATTAAACTAATCTGAGTTGATTTTAGCAATATGCAACATATAATACTAGATCGATCGCGATTATCTGATTTAAATAGCATTAAGGGACCTAGCATGATAATCCAATTTCCCAAAAATATTATATTTGTTAGGCGTGGTAGAACAATCAGATTTAGTTAGTTTAACAGTTCATAAAAAGGGCGAGGAAAGCAATTAAATCACAGAAAAGGGACACATTACGACGCACCCTTGAGAGGTGCGTCACGGTTCTCAGAAAACTAACCACTTTGACTTTGCTATTTATCCTTTTTATTTAACGAATCTCAAATTATGGGACAGGATACGTTCTGTTTGATTTATGGATCGATTGCGACAGAACGCGTGAACAATTTCGCAGCGTGAGGCTTAGGTTAAGGGTTGGAGTCAATACTCAGAATATGAATTGTGTGTTGTTATTTCACGTCGAACTTGGGCTATATTTATAGAAAAGAGTTTGTGGAAAGATAGAATTGCAGATCTCTAATCCACAAAGAATTAGGAAAAAACACGTACCCAAGTAATTCCAGCGCCCAGGCCTGGGCGCCGAAGATTTCGGCGCCCAGAGCCAGGCGTTGAAAATAGGGTCTGGGCTGTTTTTTTAGTCAAATTCGGATTCTTGAAATCCGTAGTGTTTGAGACTTAATCGAGTCTTTTAGTGCGTATCAATTTCATGACGGAATGCGTCTGGGCCCGTTACGAACTCTAGGCTCGTTAGGATTTTAATTAATACGTAACTCTTATTTCCGAATCATATTAGGAATAGGATTCTCGCAGTTTTCTATCTCATTTAGGATTTATGTTGGAGTGCAACACCTAATTCTGACAGGTTTCTATCTTTTATGACTTGCCACTTTTAGAAGCTACCCTTTACGGCAGTTACTATTTTAGCAGGTTTCCATAAGTAGCAGGTTTCTATAAATAGCAGGTTTCGGGTGAAACGAGAAGGGTGATTGAGATTCGTTATTTTATAGGAGATGCGTTGTCAAGTGGAGATTTATGTTTTCATCATCGAACCTTCCCTTTCGGGAATGGGGACAAAAGTAGGTGTCTACAGTTAGCCCCCACTTTGACTGAGTCTTGGAGTAAGACGATGGTCAAAGTTTTAGACGGAGTGTGTCACACAAGCCATGGTGACCTGTTTTTTGCGAGGGTCTCACGAGCCCCCGAGTGATAACATTTGACTTAAGGGTCATCACTTTGAAGTGTCGACATATCCCTCACGTGTCATTGGGATTTGTCAACTGATAGTATAGAAACTTCCTCACTTTGTCATTGGAAGGATCTAAAGGTGCGTAGAAACTCCCTCACTTTGTCATTGGGAGTAGCTACAGATGTTTTCGAAATCAAAGCTGTAAAGTGTAATTGGGCCTGGCCAAGCCCAATCACGAGGTAAAAAATGTTTTTAAAGATTCTCATTTTCAGGGTTAGCTAAACGAGAAAACCCCCTTGTTTTTATGGGACGTAAAACGAAGGAAAATCCAGCACATCGTTCTTTTTGGAAAAAACGGAAAACCAATACTTTAATTTTTGGAAAAAAGAAAAAACTACTCACATCGCTCTTTTTTTTTTTGGAAAAAACGGAAAACCAATAACTACTCACATCGCTCTTTTTTGGAAAAAACGGAAAACCAAAAGCTACTCACATCGCTCTTTTTTGGAAAAAACGGAAAACCAAAAGCTACTCACATCGTTTTTGGGAAAAACGGAAAACCAAAGGCTACTCACATCGTTTTTGGGAAAAACGGAAAACCAAAAGCTACTCACATCGTTTTTGGGAAAAACGGAAAACCAAAGGCTACTCACATCGTTTTTGGGAAAAACGGAAAACCAAAGGCTACTCACACCGTTTTTGGGAAAAACGGAAAACCAAAGGCTACTCACATTGTTTTTGGGAAAACGGAAAACCAAAGGCTACTCACATCGTTTTTGGGAAAAACGGAAAACCAAAGGCTACTCACATCGTTTTTGGGAAAAATGGAAAACCAAACAAAGTTATCGCTGCAGCGACTAAGGACCTGGCGGTTAGTGACGCAGACCCCGCCGGCTGAAGATGGCGAGCCTGTCCGCTAAGGGTGGACGTCCCTGAATTTGTTTTTTTTTTTTTCGACTTGGAACTCGCGTGGTTGGTGACGCGGTCTTGCCCGCTGAAGATGGGCAAGTTCCTATTGGTTTTGTTCATCGCGATTTCTTTTGAGAATTTCTTTTCTTATTCATTCTTGCAGGAGCGAATTCTTTCGAGGGATGCTCGTATTTAGTTGCTGAAGGAAATAATGCCCTTGGTCCAAGTATGCATTCTATGTTAAGTCTAATAAGTGCGGTTCAGTATTAATTAACAAGTTAATAATTCAGTGAGATCAAGTGAGCTGAATGCCTAGCTAGAGGCCGCTTCAGTTCAAGTGGAATTAATGATATTAATCCACAACTTACTCTTGACTGAACCCGTAGGGTCACACAAATAGTACGTAAACGGATCAAGTATTTAATGGCATTAAATACTCCATCTATGGATATTCGGAATCGACGGATCTTGGTTTCAGTGGGAGCTGAGATCGTCACAGGCAAGAAATGAATACTCCGGAAACGATGATATTGCCGGAAACGGAAATATGAATCGTATCGGAAATATAAATATTATCCAAGTCGTAGATGTTGCCGGAAACGGAAACATGGTACGTATCGGAAAATATTATCGGAAATGGAAATATGGCCGGAATCGGAAATATTGCCTGAAACGGAAATATTGTCAGAATCGGAAATATTATCGGAATCGGAAAATAATTCCGGAAACGGAAATATTAAATATTTGTTCGAAACGGAAATTAATTCCGGAATCGGAAATATTAAATATTGTTCGTATCGGAAATGAATTCCGGAATCGGGAAATTAATCGGAAGCGTATCGTACGAATTAGCATCGGACGAGGCCTGCCAGACGAAGGCCCAGCACGAAGCCGGGCCATCGCCCATCAAGCCAGCGCGCCACAACGCACCAGCCAAGGCTGCGCCAGGCCCACCGCAAGGCAGGCCCAGCGCGCGCCAACGCTGCGGCAGCGTGTGGGCCTCGTGGCAATGGGCTGCGAGCTCGCGGGCTGCGCGCGCGCGCATGGCGCCCCTCGTGGGCTGCTGTGCGTGCGTGTGTGTGTTTGTGTGCTATACGAATCCTAAAGCTATCAGGTTTCGACATATGATTAAATTCCTAAACCTAAAAGGATGAATTAATTAAAATTAAAATAAGAATTCTATTAGGATTCTAGTTTAATTAATTCGTATCCTAATAGGATTCCAGTTCCTTTTCCATACCTCTATAAATAGGTGCCTAGGGTCATAATTTATAGACACAATAGAGTATTCAAGTATTCAAAGTGATTTTTGAGAGCAAAAATTCAGTCATACAATTGCCTATACTAGCCGAAAATTCTAAATACCTTAAGGGCGATCCTAGTTGGTCAAGCTTAAGGCGGATCCGGACGTGCTGTGGACTATCTACGGAGGGACGACACTTGGAGTCCTAAAGACTTGTTCTTGTTCGGTTCGGGCGCAGCTAGGGAGGGCACGCAACAAAGTGTATGCATCTAAACTATGCTAAATGATTATGTGTAAATAATATGCTTTCCTGGCTTTATGGTTTTTCCGCATGATTTATGAATTGTCATATGTATCATAACCTAACAGTGGTATCACGAGCCTCTTATTATTTTCATAATCTAAATTGCATGAACATGGTTAAATATTACAAATTTGCAAGAATTAAAAGGGGTGATCAATTTTCGTAATTGTTAATTAATTGCAAATTGCGTTTATTTAATTATACGTACGCAGTTTTTCGGCAGTTTCTTCGTTACTCATCCAAATCGAGTGATTTTTGTGTCAAATCCGCATGTAAAAGGCATTCTAAAATTTTGACAAATTTTTTTTTTTCGGCCGAACCCAGAATTCTCAAATTCGAAGCCTAACTATGACTTTTCGGAGGTTTTAGTTTTTCGAATGCAAAATTTCGTAAATTTAAGATGTTAAATTAAATATTTGCGATTCTTGTTGATAAATCTTGAATTTTTGATTGACCTACTGTATATGTTTAACAAGTTTGAATGCCTAGCCTTGTTAATTATGCAATCTAATTTGTAATTATGATTAATTTGTTGAAAATTGGAATAATTTAGAATTAATTTGATTTTCATAATTAGTTGTAATTTAATTAGATACCTATGATTAAAAACCACCATAAAAATTGTAAATTTATGTTAAATTTTAAATTTTTATGACCTAGACTTGAATCCATGTTAATCGGAAATCAATTAAATAATAAATTTTTGATTTTTCGCCCTAAAATTATGAAATTAATATTATTTATTAATTTGTCATTAATTTTGAATATAAATTTTAAATTTTTATGCGATTCGCTCATATAACTTGCACGCACAAAGCAATGGACGCTACGTGTTACCCTTAAGGGGTGTTGTATAGTGCGGACATGTGACGACGAGCAAGGGAGCTCATCGCCCATGCGGTACGAATGCAATGAGCAAGGCCATGGTGCACGAGCACAAGGCAGCAGCCCTGCCTTGTGTCGTAGGCTGTGTGCGATGGGCGAATGGGCGAGGGCGAGAGCAAGGCACGAGCAGTCGCGTGTGGGCAGCAAGCGAGCTGCGCCACAGCGCGCACTGCCTCGCGCAAGCGTGCGGAGCCTCGCGCGCAGCGAGCGCAAGCTCGCGTGCCACGAGTGCTACGCCCAGCATCGATCGCTCGCGCGCAGCGAGCGCTATTGTGCGTGCGACAAGCGCTGCGCCCAGCGATGGCGTGCAGCGTGCTTGTTGCGACGTGCGACGAGCGCTGCGCCCAGCGATGGCAAGCAGCTTGCTTGTTGCGACGTGCGACGAGCGCTGCACCCAGCGATGGGCTGCGGCAGCATGCTTGTTGCGTCGAGCGCTGGCGCGCGCAGCGAGCACCAGCTCGCGTGATGCCTTGCGATGGTGAGCAGCAGCGATGCGACGCAGCGCATGGGCTGCGCGCACATGGCCAGCGATGGCTGTGTGCGTGTGGCCCATGGGCGTGCGTTGCGTGGGATTGTTGCGTTGCGATTAGATCGTTTTGAAATTTTAATTTGAAATTTTCAGTTTACGTAATTTTAATTAATTTTAAAATTAATAATTTAAATTATTTTCTTGGATTTTAATTTTGAATATTGTAATTATAATAAATTTTATTTATTCTAATTATTTTACTAAAATTAAAATCATGAATTAATTTAAATACGACTGAAATTAAATTAAACTTTTTGGATTCAATTATAAATTTATATGAGCTTTAAATTTTAATTAAATTTGTATGTTTCCGGTTAGACTAGAAATACATTTTTATGTTTAAAATTAGTAAAGCATATGAATTTATTGGTTTAAGTGGGAGCCCTTTTTAGTCATAAACTCTTGATTAGGTCTACAAATCCTTAAGGTTAAAACAACTTGATTAGAATTAATAAGGACTGAATAATTTGTAGATTATTGGTGCCCTTGATTAATTGATGCAAATGTTTATGTGATGCATAATGTGTTTTACTAACCAGCTATGTGGGCCATTCATGATAATGAATGGGTGAATGGTATATATTGTATATGTACTGTTTTGCAGGTTATGAAGTGACTAGTATGGCCCAAATAGGATAGAAAATATGGTCTGCGAACCATTAATTTGAATGTAATTGGTCTAAAGTACCAAAGTTGTTTTTTTTAATTCAAATATGGTCTGCGTACCATCAAATAGTTGTAATTAGTTTTAATTATAGCTTATCCTATTTGAAGAAAATGGTGCCTCCCACGGAGATTTTCAAGACGGACTTTGAAGTTAAAGCTTCAAGATGAAGTCGGGCCATACTAGATCACATTTATCTTATGCATGTTTTAAGTTATTTATTGCTTTTAAATATGTCTTAAAATGCATGAGATCAAAAGCTTGATTATGTTGCATGATTAAGGATTTTAGTTCACTTAAAATCTAACCAACATAGTAAGAGCCTTAAGTTCCAAACTGAAAAATTGAGTTAAAAGGTGCCATGCCAAAATATGCACTTGCTTGGATATCCTTTACATCAATCTAGTAATAGTTTTCGCTCAGCGAGGTGTTACTTATTGGTCCTAAAGGGGCAAGGTACACAAATATTTGTGAGTACATGTTAGTTTTGGTGAAACTCAACGATATAAGTAAGGAGTCCTTTTATGTCGTGGCAAAATCGATAGGTTTACCTAATAAGTTCTTAGACGTGCCTATCAACCAAGAATAGTTTCTAGACTATTAGCAAAAGGCTTTTGCTTACCTAAGATGTTTTAGGATTAAGTCGACAAACTGTGCTTAATTCTTCAATGATTTTAGGATCTTGGAATCATTTTATTCACACCTGCCGGAACAATAAATTCGAATAAAATGCTAATAACTTGTTGAAATTGCATGATTGCTTTAATTTTCAAGTTATTACTCATGATAAATGTTTAGACTTTGCATGCTTCAATGTATGTTTTAATTATTGTTTATAATTAAATATCTTGCACTGCAATAAATCCTTTTAGAAAGGTAACAGTAAATTTCTTCGATTGGTAGTGAATCCAAGAACGATTCACGGAAATGAGAGAAAATGAGCAATTTAAAATGTACGTTTCTTTTAGCGACTTTTATGGTTGTTTTCGAATCTCAAAATCGAATGGAAAACCAATTGGTGATTGTGAATTCAAAATACAATGTAGTTTTGAGATCATAAAGAATTGAGTTTAAACACTCAGCTTTACCAATGGTTAACAACCTAATATCTTTGTCCATTTAATTCTCGAATAAGTCTAGTCCCTAGACATTCGAATAGATCGATGCTTAGAGAACTTTAGAAGCTTCTGGTAAGATCATCTAGTTGAAACAAAATATTCAACATAAATTAAAATGGTAAAGAACCTTGTTGGTGACATTGGACATGTCTAACAAAGTATAAAAGTCAACACTAAAGAATTCAATTCTTTAGACTATAAGAAAGGGTACAAGAAATAGGAAAACAAAGGAACAAATGAAAGGAATTTACAATTCCGTTTCTACCTGTAAGTTTATGTTTAAAGAGAAGTGACCTAGAAATCAAACTTCCTTGGTATCATATACCGCTTGAGGTTCTTACTTCGGTAATAACTCAAACAATGGAAGCTAGGCTACACTAATGGCCTACAAGTGGGAAATGAAGCATGGCAATGCTACATTAGCTGTAGGGTCATCTAGTTTGTTTTAAGTCCTTTCAAAGGCTGGAACTTAATGGCTATTTTGTTCCATAATCAACATACCTAAATTTCTGTTTTCAAACACAGAAAGACTCACATTCAAGAAAAACAAAAACAATGTTTGTTTGTTTATTTGAATGAAATGGTCAATTACAGGTTGAGTCAATATGCTTGATTAAAACAAACAACTCTTTAAAGAACTTTACTAGGTTCAAATCAACCCCTTGATTTGAGTTCCACCAATCTTTGGCATTGTTGCTTAGACCATGTCAACAAGTTAACATTCACAAGCTCTATTTTAATGGACTTTTGAAAGTTGGTTGATTTCTAGATCAACTTAAGACAAGCTAGTCTTACTTGTTGAAAGTAACAAAAGATATGAACTATTGTTAGAACGCCTAGACAATAGAGTTCAAAGCTAAAGAAAGATTTTATGACTTTATTATTTCACATGGATTTGAGTGAATATAGGTTTATTTACTCAAATGTGATATAAGTTGAATCTGTTTGGCTAGTTCAAAGATTCAGAAGTATAAAATCCACTTGGCAAGAAATCATAAAGATCTAGGTTAGATCATGTTGATGATTACTTGAGACCAAATATGATCATCAATGATTGTGTGTTGTAATTTCACAATCTAGGTCCATAAGATATGGCATATCTTAGTTGGAATAATCGAAGTCAATTAGTACTTGATTCGATTAATGATGAATCATAAAGACTTTTCCTATAAATTCTAAAACAAAATGCTCAACTACCACCAAACTAAACCAAATTCGTCAAAGCTATTGAAAAGTAATTTCAGAATAACTTTTCATAAAATATATCTAGAGAGTTGCAAAACTCAGTGGGAGCTTAGTGTTTGTCATTCGACAAACTAAGGCCCAAGTATAGATATATGTTTCATTATGATGAGACACAAGGGTATTGTTTCTACCACGAATTTTTGAGAACATAATGTTTGTTTACTCAAAATGATGTCCTTTTGGAGATTCGTTTCCAAAATCACAAGTGGGAGAAAATAGACCTCGAAAGTCTTCGAGGCGAACAACAAACATAAAACGGACAATCTGGAGGCTTTTCGAAGTTCTTTAGAAAATCCGAACACGTATTCTTTAAGGACTTTAGAAGTGGCTTTTAAAGAATAGACATCTCTTAGAAGACTTTACAAGTGCTTCAAGGAGAACAGAATATTCAAAGGACTTTCAAGTGGCTATTGATATTCTATTGTTTGATGTTCTATACCCAAGTAGGCATAGAGTTCAAGTCACTGAAACTATGAGATTCTTCTATTAGATAGTGAAGAAACATGGAGTTCAGGTCACTGAAGCTATGCAATTCTTCTATTAGATAGTAAAGAAACCTACAACTTGCAGTCAAACTATTAATGAGTTTGTGACCTGTAAGATAAGAATTCTATTAGGATTCTAGTTTAATTAATTCGTATCCTAATAGGATTCAAGTTCCTTTTCCATACCTCTATAAATAGGTGCCTAGGGTCATAATTTATAGACACAATAGAGTATTCAAGTATTCAAAGTGATTTTTGAGAGCAAAAATTCAGTCATACAATTGCCTATACTAGCCGAAAATTCTAAGTACCTTAAGGGCGATCCTAGTTGGTCAAGCTTAAGGCGGATCCGGACGTGCTGTGGACTATCTACGGAGGGACGACACTTGGAGTCCTAAAGACTTGTTCTTGTTCGGTTCGGGCGCAGCTAGAGAGGGCACGCAACAAAGTGTATGCATCTAAACTATGCTAAATGATTATGTGTAAATAATATGCTTTCCTGGCTTTATGGTTTTTCCGCATGATTTATGAATTGTCATATGTATCATAACCTAACAGTTGCAACCTGAATGTGGGTTGACAACGTGCTTAGACGGACCATTGTCTTGTGGTCATCATCTTTCATGGTTTTGAGCTAGTCTTTACGGCTCAATCTTGCCACTACTTGGGTCCTTGATTAGGGGACTATGTATAAGTATTAACGGCGACCTTTGTCTTGAGGTCGTAAACCGGTTTTATCTTTTGAGACATCCAAACACGGGACTTTGTACATCGTAGTTTGGGAATATTGTTTTTATCTTTGCATAATATATTTTCTCTCGAGCCCCCAAGCATTCGTGCTTGACGGTCATTTCTTGTCAAAGGGGTTCCTTGGGGATACGCAATTTGTGATGTCCTTGATCGTGTTTGGGATCGTGCTCGTAAGTGCGAGCGATCTTTGTAGTGGTGTGCTACTCTTGACAAAGTTGTGAGGTGCGACTTCCAGTAAAGATATCGGCAATTTTCGAGTCGAATGGATGCGGCAGGGCCCAATAGAAGTTAGGGCCTTTTTTGAGCCTGGGTTCATTTTCGGCGCCCAGGCCTGGGCGTTGAAATAATTCACGCCCAGGTGGGGCGTTGAAAGTGTTGTTTGGGCTGGTCTTTTGATGACACAGTTGGCCTCTTGTTCATTCGTTTATTTCACTTGGAAGTTCTATGTATTCTCTTTTCTTTTGTTTTTTTTCTTTGTTTTTAGAACGTGATGATTTTCATGAGAAGCCGTAGCCGATTGGTGGACTATGGTGCTTGTCGCTTTGGGGCGATTATTTTAAGGAACTGTTGCTCTTAAGGTGTACAGTTATTGCAATAGTCGGGCGAGTCTATATGGCCCGAGGAACATACCTTGAGGTGTAAGACTTTGATCGCTCTTATATTTTTTTTTGAACGTGTTCG
Source organism: Spinacia oleracea (assembly GCF_020520425.1). Classification (NCBI taxonomy): domain Eukaryota; kingdom Viridiplantae; phylum Streptophyta; class Magnoliopsida; order Caryophyllales; family Amaranthaceae; genus Spinacia; species Spinacia oleracea. Next base: position 93,135,452 of record NC_079488.1, read on the forward strand.
TGAATGTTCGATACTTAGAATGATGATATGTATGTGCGAACGAGCGTTCATGGAATGGCCGTTGTGTGCGGTCCATTAATCAGTTTGCTTGAATCATTTTTTTTGAGCAATGACTGATTTTGAATAGTTTGCTTAGAAGCTTGATAGGGTTCAGGCCCATTCATGAAGTGGGCTCAAACATCGTGCCCTTTCGTTTGTTCAAACATTTGCTTCGAGATTTTTTATTTTGCTATGGTTGTTTCGTAGCTTGGAGCCCCCAAGTATGCATGTTGGGATGCTTCCTTTTGGCGTACGATTTTCGTAGGTTCTTTCGAGAAAGATGCCTTGGGGTTTCGCTCGTGTAGGTGCGAGCTATCCCTTCCGTGGTAGGTAATGTTTTGCTACCTTTAATCCTTAATGTAGAAGTCGTGTGGCTTGCATTTGGGCGATAAGTAGTCTTTGCCTCTTACTCTTGGTCGTGCTTGCATTAGTGCAATGTGCCTTACTTTTTTAGACTTGTACTGTGGGATGGTTGAACTTTATGGTGCGACGTAGGCTTGTGTGGCCTAACGGCGTGTTTTAGAACATTCCTCCAGGTGTTGGGATATCATTTTTTTTGCATTGGAGTACTTTATCACGCTTTGTTCAGGTGCTCGAACAAGTGTAGCACCTTCCGCGTGGGTGTGCACGGGTTATTACTTCGTTCGATGCGAGGATTCATAGGTGTTTCTTTCTCTCTCTTTTTTTTTATCTGGGCAAAACTTGGCTAGCAGAAAGATTCAGCGCCCAGGCTGGGGCGTTAAAGATATCGGCGCCCAGCTCTGGGCGTTGAAAATGATTTCTGGGTATATTTTGACAGTTCTTATCCTTGATTTTTTTCTTTCGCTTTTGCTTTGGAACGAGGTAGACTGTGTAACGGGCGCTTGTAGGGCGAGCGTTATGTGCAGTAGTTTGATCGGAGTTTTGGTGACTCGCGATTTTCAGTTACCCTTGATAGTGGGGTGACTTTATATATTCTAAGTAACGCTTAGAATTTGGGAGGGGTTGTAGCCATTCTAAGGTTCGTTTTACACGATTAAAGCTTAGGATTGTGCCCCTATGACGTGTGTATAGCATTAGCATCGAGAATTTGCGATAAAATCATCATTTCGAGCATTTTTAGAGTGTTTTTCTCAAGCCCCCAATTGTAGCTACCGGATTGGCTTGGTGCTATAATGCTTGGCATACGTTTTTATGCATTCATGGTGACATGGATCATGAATAGTTTGAACCAGACTCGTTTAGTGCGAGGTATGTTCGAGTAGTGATTTGCTACTTCTCTTGTAAATGCCGTATTGTGCGACATTGCCATGGTCAAGGTAGTCACATGTTGAAGTGTGCCTTGACCAAAAGCTAGGTGCCTTTCTTTACCCAAAATCATATTTGGAAATCTTTTGACTCACTTGCAACATTGGGATAAACGCATACTTAGCTTAAACCAACGACACTTTATTATGTTCGAAGAAGTCTTTGAAAATCTTTTAAAAATTATTTAAAATTCGAGTCCTACTGTGTACAATCCGAGGTGTCCTAAGTAGGTTGACTTATAGAAGGGTTCGTACAGGATGAGTGAATCAAAATACTGTTACGATTTTGGAATGCTGTCTAAGGATTTGCTGGAAGCCAGGGTGCAGGTGTCAAGATATTACTTGTGCCCGTTTGGCATATGCTTTTAGGCTTTTAGGGCCATCTTTTCCAGAATTGCGGGAATATAAACTGGTTTCAAATTCACTTAGATTTACTTGGTGTATGTCTGCACAAAAGATCAAGGTATACTTAGTTCTTTCCCTAGCTCTTTCATTTCAATTTTTAGCCCCCAGTTGCTGTTATGTCTTCCCATTAATGATGTTTCAGATTTCGATTTTAGATGCCCGTGTCATATGTCTGAGTAGAGTGAGCCTTGGTTAAGTGCCAAGTCCTATTGACAATGTCAGTTGTTTTTTTTCAAAGGGATTAGCAAGCATTCGAATTACCATGAATGGGTGCCCTGAGCTCGAAGGAACGATGGGGCGACGCCGTAGAACAATCCTCTTTATTGCAAGCTTACTGCCTTTACTACTTGTTGGCGATTATGACTGTGTCTAGTGGTGAAAGAAGGTCTTTAAGCGAACGACTATGTCTAGTGGTGAAAGAAAGTCTTTAAGTGAGTTAGTTCGCTTTAGGGAGGGTCAAGTCGAGTAGTTTAGAGGTCATGGACGCTTGCGCTAGCCCCCATTCAATTGAGGCAAAGCGATCTTTTGAGTCTTGGCTAAGTGCCTAGGAGTGTGAGTGCTCCTTCTGGCAAGGGTACGTGCCCTTATTATTTTTCGATGTGTGCTCATTAATTCTGGCATTTTGATGACTTGGATTCTTCCTTTGACTTAAATTTTTCTTTCGACTTGGATTGCAAGTAATTAAATTTCAATAAGGGACTTCCATTTTTATTCTTGTTTTTCTATAGGCTTTAATATTGGTTGGACCGAATCATGGATTGCCTACGTATCCGCCTTAAATAGATTTAATTTGGAATTAGGTCTTGCGTAGTTCTTAGCCAGAAAATGGTTTCTTAGAATGCCGATTTTAAATAAGTACGTTCTGAGGTGGAAACATATTATTTGAAACGGTAGAATAAGTGAAGTTTATTATTATTTTAATTTGCTGCCTTGCCGTAAGCCAAAAATTTGTTTTATATTTTATAATTTTTTTGAGTACATGTATTTTTGGTGGTACGTATATCTGAATACGTGCTGTACCCCCCCAAGTGTTCGTTATTGTTCCGTGTATGTGCGGATAAAATGACGAGCACTTCTGGACAAATTTTAGCAAGCAGAGAGATTCAGCGCCCAGGCCGGGGCGCTAAAGATTTCGGCGCCCAGCTCTGGGCGCTGGAAATGATATCTGGGCAGATTTTTTGGTTTTGTGCCAAATATTTGTGAATCTTTTTTGTGCGCTAAATGTTCTTTTTCTTTTTAAACGAATTTTCGAAGGCGCTTTGCAAAGTTTTTTTTTTTTATTTTTTTTATTTTTTTGTACTTTTCATTTGTTTTCTTTTTTATTCGTGACTCAAGACGGTTTGAAAGATGGGTTGAATGAGATAGGATAATTTGTATAGGTAAGCACGAGGATTATATCTGTTAGGACTCACAATTTGCAGCCTCAAGCTAGTGTCATGAGTTTACATCAACCAAGGCCAATGAGTAGCATGGGGACGGCTCAAGGGTATATCAACAGGATGTATCCAAACGAGTTATATGGTCATTATACCAACGGTGGTGTAAGAGCAGGTTTGGGCTTTGGAAATGATGGGCATGACGCACGTGTCAATGACCGTACGTGGTTTGCAGTTGATAACAAGTTCAGAAACAAGAGTTGAAGTAATGGTTTCTTGGCAATGAGAACATGGATGGGTTAAATGAGCTGAACAGGGGCCCCAGAGCGAAGGCGTCTAAGAACATAAGGATTGGAAGGGGTAGACATCGTAGAATTTTATGATTTGGATTGGTTGACTCAATTCTTTTCCTTCGTTTACTTGGGTAAATTTCGTACTTTGGGAGGTACGGGCTAAGTATTTCATGGCTCGCTCTTTTCGCTCTCCTTTTCTCTTTCTATTTTTTTCTTTTTGCTTGGGATTTCTCCCCAACATAAATCCTTCAATCAATTTGGGCTAAAGGGTAGATGGTTGTGGTCTTTGAGTACGTAACGAGGCGAGACTGAGTGAGCCTCGTTTGGTGGGCCTATAGTGGACCTTTTAATTTTAGTAGGCCTAGGGTGGACCTTTAATTTTAGTAGGCCTAGGGTGGACCTTTAACTTGTCTTACTTTGCAAGCGTATTTAGTCGTTTCTTAAAATGTGCAAATAGCGTAGATTCAAAATGTTGTTTTTACCTTATTGAAATTTAACGAAAGAATTACATCGAAAATAATTTTTTGCTTCTTTTCAGATTCCAGTTTCTGGGATTTAATTGGAAATTGTGATTTAGACTCAAACTTTCATTAATCTTTCTGATTATAACCCGTGTATGAATACAAGGAGGTGGCCTAGACTCAAAATAATGACATGGCGTAAGCCTATAATACTTGACCAAGCGACCCTCAGACTTAGGCTAATTGGACCATAACTTTCGTTGGTTGACACTTTAGATTTTAACCCTTGGGTGTTCATTTGCCATGCGCCATTTTGCTTTAATGTTGGCAAGGTAGTTAATTGGGGATATCGAATTTTTATTTTTGCAAGACTAGAATCATTAGTGCGGCTTCTCTCTTAGTGTGTATTGCTTTACCCCAATGGTAGCCTTATGGTATGCCGATTCGGGTATTTTCATGGTTGGTCATGTTGCATTCATGGAAAATCTTTTAGTCCGTACTTAGGAGTGTTTAAAGGAGCGAGTGGCTCGAGAGGACTATGATAGTCGTGACCCAATGTGATTATAAGCCTTGAGGCCATTAATTTTTTCTTTTCCAATGGTATTGACACCTTAGGTTCACTTTGGGGGTTGTGCGACTATGGGGGAATGATTTTCAGAATGTGACCGTTTCCATTTTGCAAATACTATAATATATTCTTTTTATTGGTGAGAGAGAGAGTATTGAGGCCGTAGACTCTTAGCAAGGGATGACAATTACACATGGGTGCTTATTGATTTAAATGTTAGGAAGGGAGACTCAATATGGTTTAACCTTTTAACTTGCAGAACGACACCAAGCATTAGGACCGATTCTATGGATAAGACAACTAAGACTTAGGATTTGGATTGTACTTTGGCATAGCTTAGTCTAGACTCGGATTTATTTTTTTATTTGAACATTATTTTTACTTTGAAAACTTTATTCGAACATCATTTTTTTTGAATACTTTGCCCATGTGACATTCAAGGTTATTTGAATTAGCATGCTCGGTTTTGGTGCCGAACATCGTCGTCGTAGGAGGCCTAACAACGACACAAAGAGTTATTTGTTTTTATGAGTCGCTTTTGAAATCGAGTGCTTTTTCGTACGCCCTCGTAGCAATTTTTTACGAAAAGTTTTTTTTGCTACGTATATTTTTTCATGCGCGGGCACCGAGGCTGCTGTGCCTGACCAAAAGGCCAGGCAGCAACTTCAGCGCCCAGCAGTGGGCGTGAGAAATTTTGGCGCCCAGCCAGGGGCGTTGAAAATGCGTCCCTGGCTGGTTCTCGTTTTCTGTTTGCGTATATTTTTGTTTTTGCGACTTTAATTTTGCGTGCTTGCCTTATAACGTCCTTTACGCGTTGTGCAGCGTTTGTGGGATTCGTTATAGGCCATCCCGAGCGTCGCTTATTTTTGTGGCGATCGTTCGGATTTGTGGAACACGTATTTTGGTATAACTCTTTGGCCAATTGGTTTATGAATGTTTGGGTAATTTTTTAAGGTCGTTGGTTTTTCTAGGATAGTTTGTCACACACAATCATATATTTCGCTACACATAACTAACATTCCATCATAAGGCAATAATAATATGTCATGTAGTTTATGATAGGCTTCTATGGGTAGTTATTTGCGCCTGGCTTGGTACCGCTTCTATCGTAGATCCAACACATGCCCCGGTTGAGGTAGTGTCGATCTTCAGCAGACGAATTTCGCTCAAGAGGCCAACCCGCAAGTGCAAGCCAAGGGGGCATGTGATATGTTCATATTTTATAGTGTGTTTACCCCCGTCCCTTAGTACTTTTTGATCTCAAATGAGTTCTTCGGAGCGATTTTTAGTACTAATGTGCTCCTTGTAGTGTGTTTGTAGTTTCAGGTTCATCATTGTAGGAATTAGCATCTTTTTGTGCATTTTCTACTCATTTTAATCAATACAAGAGATTATATACTTTCGAGAGCACACACATTGAGTTGGAAGAGTTTTCGAGCAAAGCGGATAGCGAAAGAACTAGAAAACCGACACTCGTCTACTCTTTTGATCATAACTTACGTTCTACAACTCCAAATGAAGTGATTCCAATTGGTTTGGATTCTAGACTTCAATAGCTTTTCAACGAGTGGTCACTCGCCTAAATCCGACAAATAACGAAGGAGATATGGCGTTTTAAAGATAGAGGATCGTGCAGTTTGTACGCGCGCCCGGCGGGCGAATGGCTGCCCGACGGGCGAACGTCTGCCCAACGGGCGGGAGCTGCCCGACCGGGCGACGACAACCCAAGGCCCTTTTTCCGCGGTTTTCTTCCGGTTTTTCCTTATGTTTATGGGCAAACTATAAATACTAGGCTTAGTTATTTTGGTTGGGCATCTTATTTTCCAGTATTAGCCCCTTAGTTTATTTCTCTTAGCTTTGTTTTCTCTCTAAATTTATGCAAACACTTAGTTTTCAATTTCAATAAAAATTCAAGCTTTCTATTTCTCTTGTTCTTCAATTAAGGTATTGTTCTTTATTTCAATTCTTTGTTTAGCTTTAATTATGTTTTCAATCATGCTAATTGCTTTGTTTATTGTTAATATGCTTGAGTAGTCTATTTTCTAGGGTTTGGGGATCCATGAATAATATGAAGGGATATTGAATAATTGTGATTGTTGGCATTGTAATTAATTCCTATTGATTGGTTTATTTCACTATACAATTAGATTTGCGCAGGTTTAATTGTGGTAGTTATACAATATCAAGTTAAGATTCGAGAGATGCAATTTGATGTTTAGGCTTGTGTCAATAGGTGGAATTAGAGTTAATACGTAGCGAGAGCCCGTTAATTCTAAGTCTATGATTAGTATCGATTCGAGAGAGCATGCTAGTCTAATTAATTACTTTGTTGATTATCGTGATTGTTCATTGTCCTGGATTGTTATTTGTTGGTGAACCTATGCCCTAGATTCCTTAATATATTAATTCCTAGTTGTTTAATTATCGCCGTAGGTTTAGCAAACCACCAAACCAACTCTTGTTCCCAATAGTCTAGTCTAATTGATTAATAGTAGAAAGAACACTGTTTCCCTGTGGATTCGATCCTGACTTCCCTTGCTACCTAGCTAGTGGACTTAGGTTATTTTTGATTAGGTGATACGACTTTAGCCTGTCAGCATGCAGGCGAGAGGGACCTAGTGGGCGAGCGATTGGGTTTGGGACGAGTGTACTACTAGCGAAAGTGCCGAGTGGACAACATTCGAAGCATATGCACTCCCCGATTGGCGATGGGTATCCTTAGTCCAAACTCCCTGAGGGAGCCAAGATTCATTATGTGGTTCTGCCCGTTCACATTAATATTCTGGTTTTCAGGTCGTCCCAACTTTATGGGGAAATAAACGCGGGGTAGGATCGTTTCACCCTTCGGCTATTTTCATTACCTACAAGCACGAGTATTTCCTTCACTATCCCCAGTGGAGTCGCCACTGTGAGGGGGTCGAAAAAGCACGAGGCTAATGCGTGACCTCGTCCCTCGTGGGTGTGACGATTCTTTTTATTCAATCAAGTGTAATTGGATTTCCTGTGAGTTTACACCCAATTGACCAGTAATATAGGAGTCGCCATTCAGTAAAAACTGAATGACGACTCCTATATTACTAGTCAATTGGGTGTAAACTCACAGGAAATCCAATTACACTTGATTGAATAAAAAGAATCGTCACACCCACGAGGGACGAGGTCACGCATTAGCCTCGTGCTTTTTCGAACCCCTCACAGCGAAAACAACCGCTGCAAGTTCGAGGTCATGGGTAGGGTAATTTTGTTCATGAATTTTGATTTGGCGTGAAGCATAAGCTATAACTTTTCCGTTTTGCATCAAGACACATCCTAACCCATTCTTGGAAGCATCACTGTAGATTACAAATCCGTCAGTTCCAGATGGAAGGGTAAGAATAGGGGCAGTGGTGAGACGTTTCTTAAGTTCTTGAACTGCACATTCACAATCAACATTCCACACAAATTTGGTATTCTTTCTAACTAATCGGGTTATGGGTAAGGCAACCTTAGAAAAATCTTGAACGAATCTTCGATAGTATCCAGCTAAACCCATAAAACTCCGTACTTCGGGTACATTAGTTGGTCTAGACCATTCCACGATTGCTTTTATTTTCTCAGGATCAACAGATACACCTTTCTCAGAGATAATATGTCCTAAAAATGATATTTCCTTAAGCCAGAATTCACATTTCGACAACTTAGCGTATAACTGGTTTTCAATCAACATATCTAACACTTTTCTCAGATGCTCCTCGTGTTCCTCATTACTCTTAGAATATACCAAAAAATCATCAATGAAAACAACTACAAACTTATCAAGGTATGGTTTAAAAATACGGTTCATTAAATCCATAAATACAGCTGGTGCATTGGTTAACCCAAAAGGCATCACAACAAACTCATAGTGACCATATCTAGTTCTAAAGGCTGTCTTTGGAATATCCTCAGGTTTAATTCGAAGTTGATGATAACCTGACCTCAGATCAATCTTAGAAAACACTTTTGCACCTCGAAGTTGGTCAAACAAATCATCAATACAGGGTAAAGGATACTTATTCTTAATAGTAATCTTGTTTAACTCTCGATAATCTATGCATAGCCTCATAGTTCCGTCCTTTTTCTTCACAAACAAGACAGGGGCTCCCCAAGGTGAAACACTAGGTCGAATATATCCTTTTTCAAGTAACTCATCTAATTGTTTATTTAATTCTTGTAACTCAGCTGGTGCCATTCTATATGGTGCCTTAGAAATAGGGGTGGATCCTGGAGTTAATTCAATGCTGAAATCTAATTCTCTTGGTGGGGGGGCATACTAGGTATTTCTTCTGGAAAAACATGTGGGTACTCGATCCCAAACAACAGGTATGTCGGTAATGGAAGGTCCAGAGGTATTTAAGTCAATAACACTACACAGATAACCAGATAAACCACTCTCAATCATTTTACGTGCTCTCAAAGCATGGACAATTTGAATCGTTGGTTTTCTTACTAACTTATGGGATGAAACTCTCTCTCCATCTGGCGTTATTGAAGGAAATAATGCCCTTGGTCCAAGTATGCATTCTATGTTAAGTCTAATAAGTGCGGTTCAGTATTAATTAACAAGTTAATAATTCAGTGAGATCAAGTGAGCTGAATGCCTAGCTAGAGGCCGCTTCAGTTCCAGTGGAATTAATGATATTAATCCACAGCTTACTCTTGACTGAACCCATAGGGTCACACAAATAGTACGTAAACGGATCAAGTATTTAATGGCATTAAATACTCCATCTATGGATATTCGGAATCGACGGATCTTGGTTTCAGTGGGAGCTGAGATCGTCACAGGCAAGAAATGAATACTCCGGAAACGATGATATTGCCGAAAACGGAAATATGGGTCGTATCGGAAATATAAATATTATCCAAGTCGTAGATGTTGCCGGAAACGGAAACATGGTACGTATCGGAAAATATTATCGGAAATGGAAATATTGCCGGAATCGGAAATATTGCCGGAAACGGAAATATTGTCAGAATCGGAAATATTATCGGAATCGGAAAATAATTCCGGAAACGGAAATATTAAATATTTGTTCGAAACGGAAATTAATTCCGGAATCGGAAATATTAAATATTGTTCGTATCGGAAATGAATTCCGGAACCGGGAATTTAATCGGAAGCGTATCGTACGAATAAGCATCGGACGAGGCCTGCCGGACGAGGGCCCAGCACGAAGCCAGGCCATCGCCCAGCAAGCCAAGCGCGCCACACGAACAGCCAAGGCCACGCCAGGCCCAGCGCAAGGCCAGGCCCAGCAGGCCATGGCAGCGCGCGCAGCAATGGGCTGCGAGCATTGCTGCAGCTCGCGTGGGCTTGTAGCTCGCGTGGGCCGAGCGGCCGTGTGGGCTGTGCGCGGGCATGGCCTGCACGCTTGCGGGTCATGCTCGTGTAGAGTTTGTGTTCACATACGAAACCTAAAGAGTACAGGATTGGTTTAATGATTAAAATTCCTAATCCTAAAAGATAAATTAATTAAATAAGAATTCTACTAGGATTCTAATTTAATTAATTCGTATCCTAGTAGGATTCGATTACTTATTCCATGGTCTATAAATATGAGTTAAGGGCTCATAATTTATATCGATTATTCAAGTATTCAAAGTGATTTTTGAGAGCAAAAATTCAGTCATATAATTGCCTACAATAGCCGAAAATTCTAAGTACCTTAAGGGCGATCCTAGTTGGTCAAGCTTAAGGCGGATCCGGATGTGCTGTGGACTATCTACGGAGGGACGACACTTGGAGTCCTAAAGACTTGTTCTTGTTCGGTTCGGGCGCAGCTAGGGAGGGCACGCAACAAAGTGTATGCATCTAAACTATGCTAAATGATTATGTGTAAATAATATGCTTTCCTGGCTTTATGGTTTTTCCGCATGATTTATGTTTTGTCATATGAATCATAACCTTACAGTGGTATCACGAGCCTCTTATTATTTTCATAATCTAAATTGCATGAACATGGTTAAATATTACAAATTTGCAAGAATTAAAAGGGGTGATTAATTTTCGTAATTGTTAATTAATTGCAAATTGCGTTTATTTAATTATACATACGCAGTTTCTTCGTTACTCATCCAAATCGAGTGATTTTTGTGTCAATTCCGCATGTAAAAGGCATTCTAAAATTTTGACAAAAATAATCTTTTTCGGCCGAACCCAGAATTCTCAAATTCGAAGCCTAACTATGACTTTTCGGAGGTTTTAGTTTTTCGAATGCAAAATTTCGTAAATTTAAGATGTTAAATTAAATATTTGCGATTCTTGTTGATAAATCTTGAATTTTTTGATTGACCTACTGTATATGTTTAACAAGTTTGAATGCCTAGCCTTGTTAATTATGCAATCTAATTTGTAATTATGATTAATTTGTTGAAAATTGGAATAATTTAGAATTAATTTGATTTTCATAATTAGTTATAATTTAATTAGATACCTATGATTAAAAACCACCATAAAAATTGTAAATTTATGTTAAATTTTAAATTTTTATGACCTAGACTTGAATCCATGTTAATCGGAAATCAATTAAATAATAAATTTTCGATTTTTCGCCCTAAAATTATGAAATTAATATTATTTATTAATTTGTCATTAATTTTGAATATAAATTTTTAATTTTATGCGACTCGCTCATATAACTTGCACGCACAAAGCAATGGACGCTACGTGTTACCCTTAAGGGGTGTTGTATAGTGCGGGCATGCGACGACGAGCAAGGGAGCTCGTCGCCCATGCGGTACGAATGCAGCGAGCAAGGGCATGGTGCACGAGCACAAGGCAGCAGCCCTGCCTTGTGTCGTGGGCTGTGAGCAATGGGCGTGTGGGCAGGGGCGAGAGCAAGGCACGAGCAGTCGCGTGTGGGCAGCAAGCGTGCTGCGCCACAGCGCGCACTGCCTCGCGCAAGCATGCGGAGCCTCGCGCGCTGCGAGCGCAAGCTCGCGTGCCACGAGCGCTACGCACAGCGTCTATGGCTCGCGCGCAGCGAGCGCCAGCTCGCATACTGCTGCCTCGTGCGATGAGCGCAAGCTCGCGTGCGGGAAAGGCAGGCGCGCAGCGAGCGATGGCTCCCATGGATCGAGCGCTGGCAAGCGAGCGCAACGAGCGATGGCTCGCGTGCATCGAGCGCTGGCGCGCGCAGCGAGCACCAGCTCGCGTGTTCGATTGATGCCTTGCGATGGTGAGCAGCAGCGATGCGACGTAGCGCATGGGCTGCGCGCACATGGCCAGCGATGGTTGTGTGCGTGTTGCCCATGGGCGTGCGTTGCGTGGGATTGTTGCGTTGCGATTAGATCGTTTTGAAATTTTAATTTGAAATTTTCAGTTTACGTAATTTTAATTAATTTTAAAATTAATAATTTAAATTATTTTCTTGGATTTTAATTTTGAATATTGTAATTATAATAAATTTTATTTATTCTAATTATTTTACTAAATTTAAAATCATGAATTAATTTAAATACGACTGAAATTAAATTAAATTTATGGATTCAATTATAAATTTATATGAGCTTTAAATTTTAATTAAATTTGTATGTTTCCGGTTAGACTAGAAATACATTTTTATGTTTAAAATTAGTAAAGCATATGAATTTATTGGTTTAAGTGGGAGCCCTTTTTAGTCATAAACTCTTGATTAGGTCTACAAATCCTTAAGGTAAAAACAACTTGATTAGAATTAATAAGGACTAAATAATTTGTAGATTATTGGTGCCCTTGATTAATTGCTGCAAATGTTTATGTGATGCATAATGTGTTTTACTAACCAGCTATGTGGGCCATTCATGATAATGAATGGGTGAATGGTATATATTGTATATGTACTGTTTTGCAGGTTATGAAGTGACTAGTATGGCCCAAATAGGATAGAAAATATGGTCTGCGTACCATTAATTTGAATGTAATTGGTCTGAAGTACCAAAGTTGTTTTTCAATTCAAATATGGTCTGCGTACCATCAAATGGTTGTAATTAGTTTTAATTATAGCTTATCCTATTTGAAGAAAATGGTGCCTCCCACGGAGATTTTCAAGACGGACTTTGAAGTTAAAGCTTCAAGATGAAGTCGGGCCATACTAGATCACATTTACATATGCATGTTTTAAGTTATTTATTGCTTTTAAATATGTCTTAAAATGCATGAGATCAAAGCTTGATTATGTTGCATGATTAAGGATTTTAGTTCACTTAAAATCTAACCAACATAGTAAGAGCCTTAAGTTCCAAACTTAAAAATTGAGTTAAAAGGTGCCGTGCCAAAATATACACTTGCTTGGATATCCTTTACATCAATCTAGTAATAGTTTTCGCTCAGCGAGGTGTTACTTATTGGTCCTAAAGGGGCAAGGTACACAAATAATTGTGAGTACATGTTAGTTTTGGTGAAACTCAACGATATAAGTAAGGAGTCCTTTTATATCGTGGCAAAATCGATAGGTTTACCTAATAAGTTCTTAGACGTACCTATCAACCAAGAATAGTTTCTAGACTATTAGCAAAAGGCTTTTGCTTACCTAAGATGTTTTAGAATTGAGTCGACAAACTGTGCTTAGTTCTTCAATGATTTTAGGATCTTGGAATCATTTTATTCACACCTGCCGGAACACATAACTTGAATAAAATGCTTAATGAACATTGAATTATGCATGTATGCTAGAATTTAAGTTTATTAAGAGAAACTGTGAATGGTTATTTATTTATTTATTCTTTTTAATTGTAGTTTTAAATATGGCAAACAACAATTCATTCAACATTCGATCAATTCTCGAAAAGGAGAAGTTGAGCGGGAAAAACTTCCTTGACTGGCAAAGGAACTTGCAAATAGTTCTTATGCAGGAAGAAAAGGAGTATGTCCTAGAAGAGGCGATGCCCGAAGCCGCAGGCGACGGGGTCACTCAGACAGCCCTCAATCGTTGGATTGATGCCAACAAGGATGTGAAATGTCTAATGCTCGCCACCATGAGTGCAGATCTGCAGAAAACGTTCATCAACTCAGATGCTTTCACAATCATCAGTGAATTGAAGAACATGTTCCAAGATCTGGCTCGAGTCGAAAGATTCGAGACTCATAGGAAAATTCTTGAGACAAAGCTTAAGAAAGGCGAGCCCGTAAGTCCACATGTTCTCAAAATGATTGGACTCATTGAGAATATGAGTCGGCTGGATCAGCAATTTTCTCAGGAAATGGCTATAGACACCATCCTCCATTCTCTTCATAGCGGGTATGATCAGTTCAAACTGAACTACAGTATGAATAGTCTGGACAAAACGCTCACTGAGCTTCACGGTATGCTGAAGACCGCTGAAAAGACGCTCAAAAGTGATAAGCAGGATGTGCTTATGGTGCGTGGGGGCAAGTTCAAGAAATCTGGAAAGAAGAGGAATGCTAAGAAAGGTGGCAACAAGGCCAGCCCAACTAAGCAAACTGGCGCCAAATCTGTAAAGAGGAAGGTCAGTCAACCCACTTCTGAATCTGAATGCTTCTACTGCAAGAAGAAGGGGCATTGGAAGAGAGATTGCTTGAAGATAAAGGAAGATCAGAAGAACGGAACAGTCGTTCCATCTTCAGGTATTTTCGTTATAGACTGTATACTTGCTAATTCAACTTCTTGGGTATTAGATACAGGTTGTGGCTCACACTTATGTTCCAATCCACATGGACTAAGAAGAAGTAGAAAGTTAAGAAAGGGAGAAGTCGACCTACGAGTGGGAAATGGAGCACGGATTGCTGCATTAGCTGTAGGAACTTATTATTTGTCGTTGCCCTCCGGGCTAGTTTTGGAACTGGAAGAGTGTTTCCATGTTCCAAGTCTTACTAAAAACATCATTTCTGTTTCTTGCTTGGATGCTAAGGGATTTTCATTTTTTAATAAAAGACAATAGTTGTTCGTTTTATTTTAAAGAGATGTTTTATGGATCTGCTAGATTAGTCAATGGACTTTATTTATTAGATCACGACAAACAAGTATATAACATAAATACCAAAAAGGCCAAAAAGGATGATTCAGATCTCACCTATCTGTGGCATTGTCGATTAGGCCATATAAACTTGAAACGCTTAGAAAGACTTCAAAAGGAAGGAATTCTAGAACCATTTGACTTAGAGGATTATGGTAAATGTGAATCATGTTTACTTGGCAAAATGACAAAGCAACCTTTCTCTAAAGTTGGAGAAAGAGCAAATGAACTATTGGGTTTAATCCATACAGATGTATGTGGACCAATGAGTACAAATGCTAGAGGTGGTTTCAGCTAATTTATCACTTTCACTGATGACTTCAGTAGATATGGTTATGTCTACCTAATGAAGCATAAGTCTGAATCCTTTAACAAATTCAAGGAATTTCAGAGTGAAGTAGAGAATCAATTAGGCAAGAAGATTAAGGCACTGCGGTCTGATAGAGGCGGTGAATATCTGAGCTATGAATTTGATGACCATCTGAAAGAATGTGGAATTCTATCAGAATTGACTCCTCCTGGAAACACCACAATGGAACGGTGTGTCGGAACGGAGGAACAAAGCCTTGCTAGACATGGTCAGGTCAATGATGGGTCAGGCCAAACTTCCATTAGAATTTTGGGGACATGCACTAAATACAGCTGCACTCACTATAAATAGAGCTCCGTCTAAAGCTGTCGAAAAGACTCCATATGAGTTATGGTTTGGAAAGCCTCCAAATGTGTCTTTTCTTAAGATTTGGGGGTGTGAAGTATACGTCAAACGATTAATTTCAGACAAACTTCATCCAAAATCTGACAAATGTATCCTTGTGGGCTATCCAAAGGAAACAAAGGGGTATTACTTCTACAATACATCTGAGAACAAGGTGTTTGTTGCTCGAGATGGTGTCTTTTTGGAGAAAGATCACATTTCCAAAATGACAAGTGGGAGAAAAGTAGACCTCGAAGAAATTCGAGTCGAACAACAAATTCTAGAGAATGCTCAAGATGACATTCAGGATGAAACTCAGAGATCTTTAGAATAATCTGGTGAGAATCATGGTCAATCTAGAAATGTTACCCCGCGTAGATCGCAAAGATATAGATCTCAACCGGAAAGGTACTTAGGTATTTTGACGAACGAGAGCTATGACGTTCTATTACTTGAAAGTGATGAACCTGCGACTTACAAACAAGCTATGACGAGCCCTAGCTCCAAGCAATGGCAAGAAGCCATGCAATCTAAATTAGACTCCATGTCTGAAAACCAAGTATGGGATTTGGTCGATTTGCCAGATGGCTACCAAGCCATTGGAAGCAAATGGGTTTTCAAACTGAAAAAGGACAAGGATGGGAAACTTGAAGTTTTCAAAGCTAGATTGGTTGCAAAAGGTTACAGGCAAGTCCACGGTGTGGATTACGATGAAACCTTTTCACCAGTTGCAATGCTAAAGTCTATTCGGATAATGTTAGCAATCGCTGCATATTACGATTACGAAATATGGCAGATGGATGTCAAAACTGCTTTCTTAAACGGCGTTTTAACAGAAACTGTGTTTTTGACACAGCCTGAAGGTTTTGAGGATCCAAAGAATGCTAAAAAGGTATGCAAGCTAAAGAAGTCAATCTACGGATTGAAGCAGGCATCCAGGAGCTGGAATATACGTTTTGATGTGTTAGGTTATGATACATATGACAATTCATAAATCATGCGGAAAAAACCATTAAGCCAGGAATACATATTATTTACACATAATCATATAGCATAATTTAGATGCATACTCTTTGTTGCGTGCCTTCCCTAGCTGCGCCCGAACCGAACAAGAACAAGTCTTTAGGACTCCAAGTGTCGTCCCTCCGTAGATAGTCCACAGCACGTCCGGATCCGCCTTAAGATTGACCAACTAGAATCGCCCTTAAGGTACTATTATTTTCGGCTAAAATGGGCAAGAGTTATGGATGATTTTTCTGCTTAAAAATCCTAGTTTTGAATACTTGAAAACTTATATATAAATAATGACCCCTAGGCCCTTATTTATAGAGGTATGGAAAAGGAATTGTAATCCTACTAGGATGTGGATTTGTTAATTAGAACTTTATTAGGACTCTAAATAACAAAGCAATTCTAATAAGATTAGGATTTTAATCTTCGCACGAATCCCAATAGAATTAGGATTTCCGGCATACGCATCGCACAAGCCGTGCACCCGCGCAGGCCTTGCGGCCCACGACAAGCGCACAGCCCATGTGCGGTGCTGCGTGCGCGCGCGCGCCCTTGGCTGGGCCTGGCCTTGCGCTGGGCCTGGTCGAGGCGTGCGTTGCGTGCGGCTCGCTGGGCGATGGCCTGGCTTCGTGCTGGGCCTTCGTCTAGCGGGCCTCGTCCGATGCTAATTCGTACGATACGCTTCCGATTAAATTCCCGATTCCGGAATTCATTTCCGATACGAACAACATTTAATATTTCCGATCCCGGAATTAATTTCCGTTTCGAACAAATATTTAATATTTCCGTTTCCGGAATTATTTTCCGATTCCGATAATATTTCCGATTCTGACAATATATCCGTTTCCGGCAATATTTCCGATTCCGGCAATATTTCCATTTCCGATAATATTTTCCGATACGTACCATGTTTCCGTTTCCGGCAACATCTACGACTTGGATAATATTTGTATTTCCGATACGATCCATATTTCCGTTTCCGGCAATATCCTCGTTTCCGGAGTATTCATTTCTTGCCTGTGACGATCTCAGCTCCCACTGAAACCAAGATCCGTCGATTCCGAATATCCATAGATGGAGTATTTAATGCCATCAAATACTTGATCCGTTTACGTACTATTTGTGTGACCCTACGGGTTCAGTCAAGAGTAAGTTGTGGATTAATATCATTAATTCCACTTGAACTGAAGCGGCCTCTAGCTAGGCATTCAGCTCACTTGATCTCACTGAATTATTAACTCGTTAATTAATACTGAACCGCATTTATTAGACTGAACATAGAATGCATACTTGGACCAAGGGCATTATTTCCTTCAGTCTCCCACTTGTCCTTAGGGACAAGTGTGCATTTCCTAATTCCTTTGTCGCTCGATGCTTGCTCTTGAACATAAGGTAAGAGTTGTCATCCTTATTATGTCCAGAGGTGTTTCTCGGTTTCAGAGTTCAACTGATCAAATAAACAGATAATCATAGCCTATGATTCATCCGAGAACGGCCATGCATTTCACAGTTTCTAGCTCTCCGAGTGGCCTTGTACAACTTTTAAGCATCTCATCCCGATTTATGGGAGGACAATCCCAATCTTGCGATCTTGAGATTAGACTTCGTTTGATAGGTGATTACCTGAGCGTTGCCTTTATAGCCTCCTTTTACGGTGCGACGGTTGGTCAACGTCAAAGCAACCAGTTCTCAAACAAGTAATCTCAAATCACTCAGGTATTGAGGATTTAGTGTCTAATAATTTTAATGAAATTTACTTATGACATATTTTCATCTCTTACAGTAAAGTTTCATAGGTCTTGTCCGATACTAGTCTTCCCAAAGTAAGTATCTATGCAAATGATTATGACATTGCCATGTCCACATAGTTCAAGAAACATAACTACTAGTCATCTTGCATTCTAGTCGTCTAACGTTTTCTATGCGTCCAATTTTATAGAAAACTCCGACTAGGGACCATTTTCAACTTTTGACATTCAAGTTCACTTGATAGACATTTCTTAGTCACAGGACTGGTCCTGACAGTCTATCTTGAATATATCGTCAAATTGAAGGGACTCATCATTTAATACTAAACCAAGATTAAATGGAATATGAAAATTCATTTCATATATGATAAATGTTCAACCCTAATGTTTTACAACCATGGGCCTCGAACCCATCTTTAAAACATTTCATGGAATTCAAAGCTATGCTTGATTTCCAGTGCTACAATGTAAGTGTTGCTTTCTCACTTGTTGCATAGGTTTAGTTATCATGCTTTGCCAATCTTAATATCTTTTTCATCGAATGATATTCGAGATAGGATGATAAGATCTTTTGAGTTTGTTTATTATGTGATCTAGTCTTTCTTACTTCGATAGTGGTTCTACGCATTTTGCAATGAAGAGCCATCAAGTTAGCAGACATGTGATCCACCAAAGTTCAATGAAGAACTCATTAATATAAACAACTCTGTTTTATTGCTTCTTAGGCAATAAGTACTTTTACTTCAACTGTTTAGGTTGCTAGTGATGCTTTGTTTGGATTTACTTATCCAAGCAGTTCACAGACATGTGGAAGACTTTCCAGCTGTATCTTAGAACATAGAAATTAATATTTTAATTTCCCACGCAACAACTCATGGTCTCCAACCCATGTTGCCATTTCAAAACACGATGCTCTATAGCTCGTCCTTATCAATGGTTAACTCCAAGGGAATCTTGCTTGATCCTTTGCCAGTGTTTATGCGTGTAGCATCAATATTTAGCATATCTTTATTTCCTTGAATCAAGAACTATTCCTATGTACCTTTTTAAGTACCATAAGTTTTTCTTGATCTCAATCTAGTTGATCTTTACTTAGATCAATAGAGATTGGTATATGTTCGTCATGCCTAAAGTCATACGATACGTTTTTGGCGATCCTCATATTATATCATACATGATAAATTCTTTTGCAGAATATTTCCCAATTGAATTCTATTCATGTAACTTTAGCTTATCTAGTTTCAGTAGATACTAAATTCAGCTAAATTCTTTGACATATAATATAGGTTAAGAATCTCATTTAGACTCTTTGATGTTTAACTTAGTAAATGCTTATACATAGTTCAAACATCCTTTACTTAGATTTATTCACATGGGTCGAATATCTCCAATGGAGACTTTCGTGTTTGATTTAGTAAATGCCATTACTTAATCTAAAACAATATTATAAGATCTTTGTAAATAGATCTTAATACTCAATATGTACTAAGTTTCGCCATGGTCCATTATTGATGAATAATCTCAAATCTAAGTCATTAGCATTTGAATGTTATTTCACAATAGAGAGATATGTGTGTGATACACACAGGACCAATCAAGTTTTTATGTACTCCCACTAAACTTCTTATATATCTATAAGAATCATGTACATTTTATGAAACTAAAATACTTATTAGCTTCACTAAAATACATTTCTAATTCCCAATTGCTTGCTTAAATCTGTACTTAGATTTTATAAACTAGCTTTTCTTTTCAAGCATTTATTTGGATCCACAAATCCTATGACATACCATGTACATAGTTTCTTCCAACATTTGACTGAGGAAGATGTTTTGTCATCCAATTGCCATATGTACCAATATGCAATCATTGCTTTAATTATAGACTTAAGCATTACGATTTTGCATGAGGTTTCAACACAATCCATGCCATGAATTTGCTTGTAACCTTTAGCAACTAATCTAGCTTTGTGTGTGAACACAATTCCATGTTTGATGGTTTTTATCCTTAAAACAAACTTGCAACCAATAGGTGTGAAACTATTCTTGCAAATCAACAAAATTTCAATTTTGTCATCAAAACATTGAGTATGTTTTATGGCCTCTAACTAGACCTGTCAAAAATCGACCCGACCCGAAAACCGACCCGAACCCGACCCGAAAAAAGCGGGTCCTGAACAAGATTTTCCAACCCGTAACCCGTTTTTATCCGAACCCGAATAACCCGAAATTTTCGGGTTAGAAACGGGTCGGGTTCGGTCTGACCCGTCGGGTTTGGTGGTTAAATGAAAATTTTGAAATTAAAAAAAAAAATGAAAAAACAACCTAAAAACCCTAAAACTAAAGTATCAGACTTCTGGAGCCGCCGACCAAACACCCATCTCACTTTCTCTCCCACTCATGATCTCATCCTTCCGAGCTCTATGAGTCTCTGGTGTATCGGCAAGGTGACGGTCCGGTCGAGCTCTCATCCTCCATTCTATAAGCGAGGAGGTTCTCCAGCAGGTTGCATTCCCTTTCTTCGTGGTAAATCAATTTTCTCATCCTCTTCATCTCCCACTACTTAAGAAGGTAATCCCGTTATTAATTTTATACTTTAAGATAGTTATCAATTTATCATTGATGGTGGTAACTGGTAAGTCAGTTGAAATTTCTAGCGAGTTCTAGTCCATGGTTGATTTTTTACTTGATTTATTCAGGTCGCCTTAGTAGTTGAAAGGGTCGTGAACACATGAATTGCTAGATTGACATAATCTCCAGGTACCCAGTCACTGAATTAAGCTATAATGTTCGTTTAAATGCTTAGGGGTTGTTGAATCAAGGTTTTCTTGGACTGAAAATCGATCAATTTTTTAACGCCTAACTGTTGGTTGTGGACAGACTGTATTGATCCCTTTTATCCACACATATTACATCATAATCAAAATGCTTACACGGTCCTTGTTTATTTGCATTTTGTCGATTTAAATGTCATGTTGCTATACTCATTTAGCCATTTTTTATTTAGTTTACTGTATTCTTTAATTGACACATGTTACTATGAGTGATGTGCAAATTCCATCTATACGTGGCTGATGAGCCACATTTTGGTAAGAACAAATGGATCAGAAGGAAACCTTATGATCCCCTTTTCATTACTATAGTCTATAGCCGTTAAAACTAGTGAGAGGCAAGATATATGTGTGAGGGCACAATACTGAATATTATTGTTTTTATGGAATAGCCTTTATGCTTGCACACTAATATTACTGTATGTGTGAAAAATTCTAACTTTGATCATTGTCAATTCTACTGCAGGTTTCTTCAAAGTAACTCTCATGTCAAGTACCAGTTTGCCTTTGACAAGGATCTTTGTTAATTTGGTTGATACTTGATAGGGACAGGGATAACATTTGATTTGGATATTTGGGTTACAAATTTACAATGAAATTTAATTTAATGATTCATAAATTCATATTGTTTCCCAGTTTTTGTAACCTTAATTAATGGTGATTAATTTGACTTATAGAAAATCTCGTGGAAACAGAGATGGAGTACCAATCTACCATGGAGATTTCGTGCATGCACGTAGTTAACCACTGAATTCAATTCTTAATAAAACGTTGGTGATATGATAAGAGTTTAACTTGTAATTGTTCTGTTATGGTGCATTTGTTCAACCCGAACCCATAAAAAAGGTATCTAATAGTAAAAAAAAGGCGTTATAAAAAAAGGCGCTAAAAAAGCTTTAAACCCGTTGGGTCAACCCGAACCCGAACACTCTGGGTCCTGAACAAGAATTCGTCAACCCGCTAAAATCCGAACCCGAAAGTGACCGACTCTGACCCGACCTGACCCGACCCGTTTGACAGGTCTACCTCTAACCATTTAAAACATTTGAGTCTATATATGGCCTCTAACCATTTTAGGGAATCTGGGTTTCGTCATAGCTTTCTTACAAGTCACAAACTCATTAATCTACATGATAATAGTTTGACTGCAAGTTGTAGGTTTCTTCACTATTTAATAGAAGAATCTCATAGTTTCATTGACCTGATCTCTATGTTTCTTCACTATCTAATAGAAGAATCTCATAGTTTCAGTGACTTGAATTCTATGCCTACTTGGGTATAGAACATCAAACAATAGAATATCAATAGCCACTTGAAAGTCCTTTGAATATTCTGTTCTCCTTGAAGCACTTGTAAAGTCTTCTAAGAGATGTCTATTCTTTAAAGCCACTTCTAAAGTCCTTAAAGAATAAGTTCGGATTTTCTGAAGCACTTCGAAAAGCCTCTGGAATGTCCGTTTATGTTTGTTGTTCGCCTCGAAAACTTTCAAGGTCTATTTTCTCCCACTTGTCATTTTGGAAACGAATCTCCAAAAGGACATTATTTCGAGCAAACAAACATTATGTTCTCAAAAATTCGTGGTAGAAACAATACCCTTGTGTCTCATTTGAATAAATCACAATGAAACATATATCTATACTTGGGCCTTAGTTTGTTGAATAACAAACACTAAGCTCCCACTGAGTTTTGCAACTCTCTAGATATATTTTATGAAAAGTTATTCTGAAATTTCTTTTCTATAGCTTTGACGAATTTAGTTTAGTTTGGTGGTAGTTGAGAATTTTGTTTTAGAAATTAAAGGAAAAGTCTTTATGATTCATCATTGATCGAATCAAGTACTAATTGACTTCGATTATTCCAACTAAGATATGCCATATCTTATGGACCTAGATTGTGAAATTACAACACACAATCATTGATGATCATATTTGGTCTCAAGTAATCATCAACATGATCTAACCTAGATCTTTATGATTTCTTGCCAAGTGGATTTTATACTTCTGAATCTTTGAACTAGCCAAACAGATTCAACTTATATCACATTTGAGTAAATAAACCTATATTCACTCAAATCCATGTGAAATAATAAAGTCATAAAACCTTTCTTTAGCTTTGAACTCTATCGTCTAGGAGTTCTAACAATAGTTCATATTCTTTGTTACTTTCAACAAGTAAGACTAGTTTGTCTTAAGTTGATCTAGAAATCAACCAACTTTCAAAAGTGCATCAAAATAGAGCTTTTGAATGTTAACTTGTTGATATGGTCTAAGCAACAATGCCAAAGATTAGTGGAACTCAAATCAAGGGGTTGATTTGAACCTTAGTAAAGTTTTATTGTTAAAGAGTTGTTTGTTTTAATCAAGCATATTGACTCAACCCGTAATTGACCATTTTATTCAAATAAACAAACAAACAAGAATTGTTTTTTGTTCTTCTGAATGTGAGTCTTTCTCTGTTTGAAGCAGAAATTTAGGTATGTTGATTATGGAACAAAATATCCATTAAGTTCCAGCCTTTGAAAGGACTTAAAACAAACTACATGACCCTACAACTAATGTAGCATTGCCATGCTTCATTTCCCACTTGTAGGTCATTAGTGTAGCCTAGCTTCCATTGTTTGAGTTACTACCGAAGTAAGAACCTCAAGCGGTATATGATACCAAGGAAGTTTGATTGCTAGGTCACTTCTCTTTAAACATAAACTTATAGGTAGAAACGGAATCGTAAATTCCTTTCATTTGTTCCTTGTTTTCCTATTTCTTGTACCCTTTCTTATAGTCTTAAGAATTGAATTCTTTAGTGTTGACTTTTATACTTTGTTAGACATGTCCAATGTCACCAACAAGGTTTTTACCATTTTAATTTATGTTGAATATTTTGCTTCAACTAGATGATCTTACCAGAAGCTTCTAAAGTTCTCTAAGCATCGATCTATTTGAATGTCTAGGGACTAGACTCATTCGAGAATTAAATGGACAAAGATGTTAGGTTGTTAACCATTGGTAAAGCTGAGCGTATTAAACTCAATGCTTTATGATCTCAAAACTACAGTGTATTTTGAATTCACAAGCACCAATTGGTTTGCCATTCGACTTTGATGTTCGAAAACAACCATAAAAGTCGCTATAAGAAACGTACATTTTAAATTGCTCACTTTCTCTCATTTCCGTGAATCGTTCTTGGATTCACTACCAATCGAGGAAATTTACTGTTACCTTTCTAAAAGGATTTACTGCAGTGCAAGATATTTAATTATAAACAATAATTAAAACATACATTGAAGCATGCAAAGTCTAAACATTTATCATGAATAATAACTTGAAAATGAAAGCAATCATGCAATTTAAACAAGTCATTAGCATTTTATTCGAATTATGTGTTCCGGCAGGTGTGAATAAAATGATTCCAAGACCCTAAAACCATTGAAGAATTAAGCACAGTTTGTCGACTCAATTCTAAAACATTTTAGGTAAGCAAAAGCCTTTTGCTAATAGTCTAGAAACTACTCTTGGTTGATAGGTACGTCTAAGAACTTATTAGGTAAACCTATCGATTTTGCCACGACATAAAAGGACTCCTTACTTATATCGTTGAGTTTCACCAAAACTAACATGTACTCACAATTATTTGTGTACCTTGCCCCTTTAGGACCAATAAGTAACACCTCGCTGAGCGAAAATTATTACTAGATTGATGTAAAGGATATCCAAGCAAGTGTATATTTTGGCATGGCACCTTTTAACTCAATTTTTTTTTAAGTTTGGAACTTAAGGCTCTTACTATGTTGGTTAGATTTTAAGTGAACTAAAATCCTTAATCATGCAACATAATCAAGCCACAATCTTATGCATAATTAAGACATATTTAAAGCAATAAATAACTTAAATCATGCATAAGATAAATGTGATCTAGTATGGTCCGACTTCATCTTGAAGCTTTGACTTCAAAGTCCGTCTTGAAAATCTCCGTGGGAGGCACCATTTTCTTCAAATAGGATAAGCTATAATTAAAACTAATTACAACTATTTGATGGTACGCAGACCATATTTGAATTTGAAAAACAACTTTGGTACTTTAGACCAATTACATTCAAATTAATGGTACGCAGACCATATTTTCTATCCTATTTGGGCCATACTAGTCACTTCATAACCTGCAAAACAGTACATATACAATATATACCATTCACCCATTCATTATCATGAATGGCCCACATAGCTGGTTAGTTAAACACATTATGCATCACGTAAACATTTGCAGCAATTAATCAAGGGCACCAATAATCTACCAATTATTCAGTCCTTATTAATTCTAATCAAGTTGTTTTAACCTTAAGGATTTGTAGACCTAATCAAGAGTTTATGACTAAAAGGGGTCCCACTTAAACCAATAAATTCGTATGCTTTACTAATTTTAAACATAAAAATGTATTTCTAGTCTAACCGGAAACATTTTAAATTAATTCATGATTTTAATTTTAGTAAAATAATTAGAATAAATAAAATTTATTATAATTACAATATTCAAAATTAAAATCCAAGAAAATAATTTAAATTATTAATTTTAAAATTAATTAAAATTACGTAAACTGAAAAGTTCAAATTAAACATTCAAAACGATCTAATCGCAACGCAAACACCCTACGCATCGCACGCCCATGGGCCACACGCACACAGCCATCGCTGGCCATGTGCGCGCAGCCCATGCGCTCGTCGCATAGCTGCTGCATCTCCCATCGCAAGCCATCGCACAAGTGGTGCTCGCTGCGCGCGCGCCAGCGCTCGACGCACGCGAGCCATCGCTCGCTGGGCGCGCTCGCCAGCGCTTGCTGCGCGCGCTCCAGCGCTTGATGCACGCGAGCCATCGCTCGCTGCGCGCGAGCAATTGCGCGCTGGGCGCAGCGCTCGTGGCACGCGAGCTTGCGCTCGCTGCGCGCGAGGCTACGCGCGCTTGCGCGAGGCAGTGCGCGTTGTGGCGCAGCTCGCTTGCTGCCCACACGCGACTGCCATGCCTTGCCTTCGCCCATGCCCATTCATCCATAGCTCGTGGCACACGACACAAGGCAGGGCTGCTGCCTTGTGCTCGTGCACTATGCCCCTGCTCATTGCATTCGTGCCGCACGGGCGACGAGCTCCCTTGCTCGTCGTCGCATGCCCGCACTATACAACACCCCTTAAGGGTAACACGAAGCGTCCATTGCTTTGTGCGTGCAAGTTATATGAACGAATCGCATAAAAATTTAAAATTTATATTTAAAATTAATGACAAATTGATAAATAATATTAATTTCATAATTTTAGGGCGAAAAATTGAAAATTTATTATTCAATTGATTTCCGATTATCATGGATTCAAGCCTAGGTCATAAAATTTAAAATTTATCATAAATTTACAATTTTTATGGTGGTTTTTAATCATAGGTTTCTAATTAAATTATAATTAATTATGAAAATCAAATTAATTCTAAATTATTCTAATTTTCAACAAATTAATCATAATTACAAATTAGATTGCATAATTAACAAGGCTAGGCATTCAGACTTGTTAAACATATACAGTAGGTCAATCAAAAATTCAAGATTTATCAACAAGAATCGCAAATATTTAATTTAACATCTTAAATTTACGAAATTTTGCATTCGAAAAACTAAAACCTTCGAAAAGTCATAGTTAGTCTTCGAATTTGAGAATTCTGGGTTCGGCAGAAAAATCACTCGATTTGGATGAGTAACGAAGAAACTGCCGAAAAACTGCGTCCGTATAATTAAATAAACGCAATTTGCAATTAATTAACAATTACGAAAATTAATCACCCCTTTTAATTCTTGCAAATTTGTAATATTTAACCATGTTCATGCAATTTAGATTATGAAAATAATAAGAGGCTCGTGATACCACTGTTAGGTTATGATACATATGACAATTCATAAATCATGCGGAAAAAACCATTAAGCCAGGAATACATATTATTTACACATAATCGTATAGCATAATTTAGATGTATACTCTTTGTTGCGTGCCTTCCCTAGCTGCGCCCGAACCGAACAAGAACAAGTCTTTAGGACTCCAAGTGTCGTCCCTCCGTAGATAGTCCACAGCACGTCCGGATCCGCCTTAAGATTGACCAACTAGAATCGCCCTTAAGGTACTATTATTTTCGGCTAAAATGGGCAAGAGTTATGGCTGATTTTTCTGCTTAAAAATCCTAGTTTTGAATACTTGAAAACTTATATATAAATAATGACCCCTAGGCCCTTATTTATAGAGGTATGGAAAAGGAATTGTAATCCTACTAGGATGTGGATTTGTTAATTAGAACTTTATTAGGACTCTAAATAACAAAGCAATTCTAATAAGATTAGGATTTTAATCTTCGCACGAATCCCAATAGAATTAGGATTTCCGGCATACGCATCGCACAAGCCGTGCACCCGCGCAGGCCTTGCGGCCCACGACAAGCGCACAGCCCATGTGCGGTGCTGCGTGCGCGCGCCTGCCCTTGGCTGGGCCTGGCCTTGCGCTGGGCCTGGTCGAGGCGTGCGTTGCGTGCGGCTCGCTGGGCGATGGCCTGGCTTTGTGCTGGGCCTTCGTCTAGCGGGCCTCGTCCGATGCTAATTCGTACGATACGCTTCCGATTAAATTCCCGATTCCGGAATTCATTTCCGATACGAACAACATTTAATATTTCCGATTCCGGAATTAATTTCCGTTTCGAACAAATATTTAATATTTCCGTTTCCGGAATTATTTTCCGATTCCGATAATATTTCCGATTCTGACAATATATCCGTTTCCGGCAATATTTCCGATTCCGGCAATATTTCCATTTCCGATAATATTTTCCGATACGTACCATGTTTCCGTTTCCGGCAACATCTACGACTTGGATAATATTTGTATTTCCGATACGATCCATATTTCCGTTTCCGGCAATATCATCGTTTCCGGAGTATTCATTTCTTGCCTGTGACGATCTCAGCTCCCACTGAAACCAAGATCCGTCGATTCCGAATATCCATAGATGGAGTATTTAATGCCATCAAATACTTGATCCGTTTACGTACTATTTGTGTGACCCTACGGGTTCAGTCAAGAGTAAGCTGTGGATTAATATCATTATTTCCACTTGAACTGAAGCGGCCTCTAGCTAGGCATTCAGCTCACTTGATCTCACTGAATTATTAACTCGTTAATTAATACTGAACCGCATTTATTAGACTTAACATAGAATGCATACTTGGACCAAGGGCATTATTTCCTTCATGATGAAGCAGTCAGTGACTTTGGTTTCATCAAGAACGCAGACGAATCTTGTGTATACAAGAAGGTCAGTGGGAGCAAAATTGCTTTCCTAGTATTATATGTCGACGACATATTACTTATCGGAAATGACATTCCTATGTTGAACTCTGTCAAGATTTGGCTTGGGAAATGTTTTTCGATGAAAGATCTAGGAGAAGCACAGTACATATTGGGCATCAAGATTTACAGAGATAGATCTAAAAGGATGATTGGACTTAGTCAAAGCACTTATATCAATAAGGTGCTTGATAGGTTCAAGATGGCAGACTCCAAGCGAGGCTACCTACCCATGTCTCATGGAATAACTCTAAGCAAGACTTAGTGCCCAAAAACACTTGATGAGCGTAGACGAATGAATGGGATTCCATATGCATCATTGATTGGTTCAATAATGTATGCTATGATATGTACACGCCCGGATGTTGCGTACGCACTCAGTGCTATGAGCAGATACCAGTCAGACCCAGGAGAGGCGCATTGGACTGCTGCCAAGAATATTCTGAAGTACCTGAAAAGGCACAAAGATGACTTCCTGGTCTATGGTGGAGATGATGAATTAATTTTTAAAGGCTATACGAACGCAAGTTTCCAAACCGACAAAGATGATTTCAGATCACAGTCTGGGTTTGTCTTCTGCCTCAACGGAGGTGCAGTAAGCTGGAAAAGTGCTAAGCAAAGCACCATTGCGGATTCTACAACTGAAGCGGAGTACATTGCTTCACATGAAGCAGCAAAGGAAGCTATATGGCTAAGGAAGTTCATAGGTGAACTTGGTGTAGTCCCCTCCATTAAAGGACCAATAGCCTTGTATTGTGATAATAACGGAGCTATTGCACAGGCAAAGGAGCCTAGACACCACCAGAGAGTCAAGCATGTACTTCGTAGATTTCACCTTCTACGAGAGTTCGTTGAAAGAAATGAAGTCGAAATAAGCAAGATTGGAACTGATGACAACATATCAGATCCATTGACTAAACCTAAGCACAACTCGCACACTGCAGCTATGGGAATCAAGCATATTGGAGAATGGCTTTGATATCCCTGTTTAATGTTTTAAAGTTTTAGAGTTTAAATCTTTGTAAAACATTATTGGTTAATCATTCAAAATAAATGAAGAGAATTCATTTTTCCATTTAATTTGTGGTTTATTAAATGATGAGTCCCTTCAATTTGACGATATATTCAAGATAGACTGTCAGGACCAGTCCTGTGACTAAGAAATGTCTATCAAGTGAACTTGAATGTCAAAGGTTGAAAATGGTCCCTAGTCGGAGTTTTCTATAAAATTGGACGCATAGAAAACGTTAGACGATTAGAATGCAAGATGACTAGTAGTTCTGTTTCTTGAACTATGTGGACATGGCAATGTCATAATCATTTGCATAGATACTTACTTTGGGAAGACTAGTATCGGACAAGACCTATGAAACTTTACTGTAAGAGATGAAAATCTGTCATAAGTAAATTTCATTAAAATTATTAGACACTAAATCCTCAATACCTGAGTGATTTGAGATTACTTGTTTTGAGAACTGGTTGCTTTGACGTTGACCAACCGTCGCACCGTAAAAGGAGGCTATAAAGGCAACGCTCAGGTAATCACCTATCAAACGAAGTCTAATCTCAAGATCGCAAGATTGGGATTGTCCTAGCTAGAGGCCGCTTCAGTTCAAGTGGAATTAATGATATTAATCCACAACTTACTCTTGACTGAACCCATAGGGTCACACAAATAGTACGTAAACGGATCAAGTATTTAATGGCATTAAATACTCCATCTATGGATATTCGGAATCGACGGATCTTGGTTTCAGTGGGAGCTGAGATCGTCACAGGCAAGAAATGAATACTCCGGAAACGATGATATTGCCGGAAACGGAAATATGGATCGTATCGGAAATATAAATTTTATCCAAGTCGTAGATGTTGCCGGAAACGGAAACATGGTACGTATCGGAAAATATTATCGGAAATGGAAATATTGCCGGAATCGGAAATATTGCCGGAAACGGAAATATTGTCAGAATCGGAAATATTATCGGAATCGGAAAATAATTCCGGAAACGGAAATATTAAATATTTGTTCGAAACGGAAATTGATTCCGGAATCGGAAATATTAAATATTGTTCGTATCGGAAATGAATTCCGGAACCGGGAATTTAATCGGAAGCGTATCGTACGAATAAGCATCGGACGAGGCCTGCCGGACGAGGGCCCAGCACGAACCCAGGCCATCGCCCAGCAAGCCAAGCGCGCCACACGAACAGCCAAGGCCACGTCAGGCCCAGCGCAAGGCCAGGCCCAACAGGCCATGGCAGCGCGCGCAGCAATGGGCTGCGAGCATTGTTGTAGCTCGCGTGGGCCGAGCG
Source organism: Spinacia oleracea (assembly GCF_020520425.1). Lineage (NCBI taxonomy): Eukaryota > Viridiplantae > Streptophyta > Magnoliopsida > Caryophyllales > Amaranthaceae > Spinacia > Spinacia oleracea. The sequence goes on from NC_079488.1 coordinate 93,165,809, forward strand.
GCCGTGTGGGCTGTGCGCGGGCATGGCCTGCACGCTTGCGGGTCATGCTCGTGTAGAGTTTGTGTTCACATACGAAACCTAAAGAGTACAGGATTTGTTTAATGATTAAAATTCCTAATCCTAAAAGATAAATTAATTAAATAAGAATTCTACTAGGATTCTAATTTAATTAATTCGTATCCTAGTAGGATTCGATTACTTATTCCATGGTCTATAAATATGAGTTAAGGGCTCATAATTTATATCGATTATTCAAGTATTCAAAGTGATTTTTGAGAGCAAAAATTCAGTCATATAATTGCCTACAATAGCCGAAAATTCTAAGTACCTTAAGGGCGATCCTAGTTGGTCAAGCTTAAGGCGGATCCAGATGTGCTGTGGACTATCTACGGAGGGACGACACTTGGAGTCCTAAAGACTTGTTCTTGTTCGGTTCGGGCGCAGCTAGGGAGGGCACGCAACAAAGTGTATGCATCTAAACTATGCTAAATGATTATGTGTAAATAATATGCTTTCCTGGCTTTATGGTTTTTCCGCATGATTTATGTTTTGTCATATGAATCATAACCTTACAGTTATAAGGGTCACACTTTGCCTCGAACAATTTAGGTTAGCTTCATACTTAGTCAACCAATTCATTCCCAAGATTACATCAAATTCAGATAGGTCAAAAGCTATTAGGTCTGCTCGAAACTCAACTTTCTCTATTACAATAGGGCAATCCTTATACATGGTTCTACATTTCACAATTTCTCCACTAGGAAGGGAAACACTTATAGCATGAAAGTCACAACATGGTTTCAAATTTAAATATTTTGCAAACAATGGAGAAATAAAGGAATGTGAAGCTCCAGAATCAAAAAGAATATGGGCTGGTAAAGAATGGATAGAGAAGGTACCGGTGATAACATTATCATTCTCATCTGCCTCATCCTGTCTCATCACAAAAACTCTTCCAGCTGGCGGTGGTCGGGGTGGGTTGCGGTTTGAACCTCCTGCGTTGTTGTTGTTCCGACCACGATCGTTGTTAGTTGAAACTGGTCCTCTCGTGGTTGGGGTTACCTGCTTCGGACAATCTCTGATGTAATGATCATGGCTCCCACATCGAAAACAAGTGTTCGATCCTACACGGCATTCACTCTGGATGTGGCCTCTTCTCCCACACTTGGCACATTCTTGTGTCCTATTATTCTGATTTCCACGATAACCTCGCCCTTTGTTTCCAACATCGTTCCTCCTTTGGTTTCCCTGATAGCCTTAGTTAGGCTTCTTTGCTCCTCCTTGAATTTGGTTTTCATTTCTCCTTTTATACCCAACATTCTTCGCTTCTCGAAGCAGTACCACTCGCTCTACGTTAGCTGCAATATCAACCATATCCTGGTATGAAGTAAACCTCTGAGTGGACAACCTATCCTGGTACTTAAGGTGCAGACCTTGCTCGAAACGATTCATCTTGGACTGCTCTGTCGACACCAAGTCTGGTGCAAACCTTGACAACTCCATAAACTTATTTGCGTATTCCAACACGCTCATTGTTCCTTGTTGCAAGTGTAGAAATTAATCTTCTTTTTGTTTCCTCAAGGATGGTGGATAAAACTTGTCTCTCATTAACTTCTGTAGTTCGTTCCAACCAAATCCAGGCCCATTCTTTCGTTCCTTGTTAACTTTCCACCATAATCCTGCTTGACCCGTCAAGTAAAACACTGCGAAATCAACTCTCCATTTCTCAGGGCACTGCAGGGTTTCAAACAACTGATTAATGCTCAAACTCAACTGGATCGGGCTTGCCATCATAGGATGGTGGGTTGAGTGACGAAAAGTTCTTGAACATCGTTGCGCTCTCGTTCCCACTAACATCTTTCTTTTTCCGAGAATCATGGACTAATTTGGCCAACATTGCACTCACATTTTCCAATCGTTCCATCCTTTCCTCATGGCCATTAACATGGACATACTCCTCGTGAGTAATGTCGTTATCATTGTGAACATGATGCTCGTTGCGAGCTCCGTTGGTAACATCGTTGATAGCATCAATGGTCGACATTCTGCATAACATATCCTATCAGATTGAAGCGAAATAATAATATAAAATAAACCCTTTGATCCCGTTCCTACACTCACACTCATATTCATTTTAACTTAGCAGGATTTTAGAAAATTCTTTTTAACTCATTCCTTAAAATTCTTTACTTAAAGCCTAATGAATTCTATTCGTGCGAAAACCCGTAAGGTTTAGCACTTATGGCCCAGAACCTTTGCTCTTGATACCAAACTGTAACGCCCCGACCTCTAATTCAATAATTAAAGCATAATTAGCAGCGGAATTAACCTAATTGGTCGGGACATTACCAGCCGTAACTTCCTTTTCGGAAATTACAAGGAAAACATCAATCATAAGCCTTTAAATACTCCAAAATATATATAATAATCCTTTATATTACCAAAATGAAAGTACATATCTTACTAAAAAGTCTTTAATTAAAATTTTTAAACTATTAGAACCGTAAACATAAACTAGGTGGATAATATTAAAGTGAAACTCCTCGCCACTACTCGTGTCCATCATCCCCCGCAGTACCTAAAACGGAAAACAAAACGGTGAGCCGAAGACTCAGTAACGAACTATTCTAGCAGCGTAAATTCATTTCAATTCATTTTATTTAATAACACAGGGAGAATAGAATAAGTAAAACATTTAATAAAACATCATAATCAATTCATTCATAAACTTTGCAATTTAACATGCTAGTTGTCGGCAAGTACGAACCGTGAAGGAATTTTCCACTGGGCCTGGGCCCATAAGAGTCTGGGCTCATCATCGTAACATGGGCCTGGGCCCCGAGCCTGGGCTCATAAACCATGGGAGCCTGGGCTCGTAATCCATGGGCGGACAGGTGTCCGTGGTGCATGCATGACCGATAGATAGGAAGATGGTAGTTTATATACCGCCAGACAAACTATGTCTTTCACTTTCATTTATCATGTTGTATGTAATTTTTACCAAGCCTTGGCTTGTATTTCAGTTGAAATAACATAACTCATTTTATATCATAAAACATCATTTAGATCCTGGGATCCATAAAACATCATTTTATTCAACGCATCATATAAACACCATTTTATGAGAAAACTCAATCAAATCATATTATAAAGAATAATTCAAACATATCATAATTCATTCCCACAATCCATAAAACATGTCAAAACATTTAATTCATAAATCCAATCATAACGTCATAATTTCATAATACATTTATAAGGGGATTGCGGGTACTAGCAATAGCCGTTACCTCACTTCCACGACTTTGCTAAGGGTTTTTCTTTCTTTGGTTGGTTCGTCCCGAGCTCCGAGTCCAATTCTTTCAAAATATTAAATCATTGAATTAGTACTAAATCGATAAATAATTTAAAATCAATATTTTATAAATCATAAATTTTATAAGTAATGAATTTTATAAATAACGAGTTTTAATATAAATATAATTTCTTAATTTAATGAAAATATTATTAATCGAAATTTTAATCGAAATATATATTTATTTCATAAACCGGTTTTCATGAAAATCTTATTTAAATTTCTTTTTTGTTAATCCAAGATAATTTATTTTAATAAAATCGATATTTGATAATTAAACCTGAAAAATAATAACAATTTATTAGTAAATAATTATATCATAAAAATTATTAAAACATAAATATTGCTAAATTTAAAATCTGAAAATTCAGATTGGTCTTACCAAAGGCCCAAATGGTTAGTTGGCCCAATTTAATATGGGTTGGAGGAAAATAAAATTAAAGCTTTAAAAATCTAATTTTGGTTATTTTGGGTTTCTGGGAAAGGGAACGCAAGAAACAGGGGAGGGGGCACGAAGAGAGGAGAGGGGAAGGAAGAAGGTGGCGGTTGGCTCGGGTTGCTCGGGTGGTCGGGCTTGGTGGGGCGGTGCGAGCAGGCGGAGCGCAGTGGTGTTTAATGGTGGCTGAGGGCGGGGGAGTTGCGAAAAGGGGAAGGGGTGGTGGTGCAAAACAGGGGAAGCAGGGGAAGGGGAAGGTGCGAGGGAGAGGGAGGACGACGGGGTGGTTCTGGGCGGTGGTTTGGTGGACGTGGTTGTTGATGGTGGTCGGAGGAGTAGAGTGGTGCTGGTGGTGTGGTGGTTGTGGTGGTGGCGTGGGGCCGGTGGTGCCGCGAAGGAAAGGAGGGGAAGAAAGGCAGGGGAGGGCAGGGGGTTCGTGCGGGTGTGTGTGTGGTGGTGGATGGTGGTCTGGGTGGTTGGGGGCGTTTGCGACTGATAGGTGGTGAAGGTGGGTGACGGTGGACGGTGGTGGTGGTGGCTGCCGGAGGTGGTGGTGGTTCGATTTTAGGAAGAACAAGGAAGAATTGTTTTCAGTTTTGTGGATTGATTTTGGGTATTGAAATTTATCAGAAATTGAAGGGATTTTGTAATTTTTGAAAGGATTCTAGAAGGGGGAAGGCCTTGGGGCTCAAGCAATTGAACATGGAATGATTTGAGGGAAGGAGAGGAAGTCAAAACTTCCTGGTTCATGCGTGGAGAGCAAGGGGAATAAAGCAGAAATTTTTCCCCCTTTTTTTTATTTATTTTATTTAATAAATTCACAATTTTGGCAAAATTCAGAAATTGTTTGTAATTTTCAGAAATTGCTAAAAATAGAAATGTTTATTTAAAATAATTTCTTAAAAATGATCGTTAACGAAAAATAAATATTTTCAGTTTATAAATTTATCGTTGAAAATAAATCGTAAAAACGATTAAAATAACGAAATTCGATTATTCGTAATTTAATTAAAACGAAATCAAGTTAATAAATATATTTAATTTTAATAAATCGAATTTAAAATTTCGGGGTATTACATTTCAAGTCAGAACTATTATGTCCATATCAAAACCGGTATGTCCATATCATGTCCAAATTAGAACAGATCTATCTAGACTAGGGATGAAAATATCTCATGGATGAACCACTAACCCGGTCACCCGCTATAATTAAACGGATGAAAACCTGAATTATATGGATGAAAAGCGGGTGATGAATGCGGGTCGGATCTGGGTGATGTTTTTTTATATATCCATCACCCGTTATTACTCGGCCCGTCACCCATTTATTTTGTATATTTATATTCTAAACATAAAAGGTGTTGCTATATTTATACTTATATTTATTAAAGTTATTGTTTGTTAAAAAAAAATTGGTATAAATTATGCGTGATGATAAGTAACTATATGTTTCGGAAGTAAATGTAGGCATGTAAGCTTCTTTTTTTTTTATTAATTATTATACGTATTATTAGGTGGTGATTTTTTTAGTGGTTAATAGTTTTCACCCGAATATCACACGATCCACCCGGTTCACCCGCTGATGATGGATGGACGGAATACGGGTGATGAATAAATCGGGTGACAGATGGAGCGGATGGAGTGGATGAATGTGGGTGATGCTCCACTCAATTCAAATCCCACCCATCTCCATGCATCTAGACCATGCCCAAGTCTATCTAATATATGGAATAGTTAAATAATGACTAAAGTCAAATAAATATTTGTAACTATAAAAATATTATAGATTTGAATAAAATTTATTTTACATGTAAATCATTTAATATTAATAGTTGTAGTTTTTGTTATTTAAGTCTTAATTATGAAAAATCAATTTAGATCAGATCGGAAAAAATAAGTTTAGATCAGATCAGATCAGATCAGAATAAAATAAGTTCAGATCAGATCAATTCAAATCAGATTAGATCAGAACAAAATTAGTTAAGATCAGATCAATTCAAATCATATCAGATCAGATTAGATAAGGAGAAATAAAGTGAACTAAACGTGGCGTAAGTGTATTGAACACAAATTTCTACATTTACATAAGCTAGTGAACAAACCGCACCCATAAATTAAGCCATGAAATGCAACATGAGATGCATGCGTACAAACTTGTACAAACACCATTTTAATTGCTAGCCATCTATCCAACCAACCAACCAACCAACCAACCAATCCCCCACATTAAACCTAATTAATTAATCAATCAAATATAGACCCTAATTAATTTCTTGTTATAAATGTTCAACTATATAATTTGACCTCATTTGTCAACCCCTTTGTTTAACTTTTTAGGAGTGTCATCAAAATTTTGCCTTTTTTCTCTCCTCCACATAAACTATTCCATTCATTGGCCTTTTCTATCTCTTCTTTCTCTATCCAAAATTCAGAAAACTAAGAAAAATAAATAAAAAAAGAATGGAAGAATATGTGATTAACTTAATAATGGTGGGAGTAATTTCATGGACTACCCTTTTCTTGTTGACAAGAAAATTGTTTGCAAATTACTCGTTTGAGTTTTGCAACAGAATAGTGTCAACAACTCATGCTACTTTAGCTGTGATATTAGCTTCTCAAACTGTTGAAGATTGGAGTTGCCCAGTTTGTCCATTAAACTCAAGTTCTTCTCCTAAACAGGTACGACAATTTTGATTATACAGCCGGTTGTAACTTGTAATATTAATTTGTTTAATTTTTGTTGTAATGTAGATGCAAACATTAGCAGTAACAGTGGGATATTTGATATATGATCTGATATGTTCTCAATTTGACAAAAAATCCAATCTTGATAACACAATTCATCATTTGGTCAGCATTATTGGAATTGCAGCTGGTCTCTCATACCAAAAGGTAATTCTTAAAGCTATGTTCAATATAATTACAACTGAAAATGCGTGATTTTGTTTTGACGGGTTAAGTTTGGAAATTGCAGTGTGGATCAGAGATGGTAGCAGCATTGTTCATAACAGAGATATCAAGTCCATTTCTACACCTAAGGGAGTTTCTCAAAGAAATTGGCTACAAGGACACTGATCTTAATTTGGCTGCTGATGTGAGTTTTTTCCCCAAAATTTCAAGAATTTGTCAGTTTATAATTACAATTTGATCAGTCGTAAGCCACTCGTGACCAAGGAAAAATCAATGTAGTAATAGATTTAATAACTTTATGCTATTTGAAGACACACAAATCATGTGATTTAATTTGAAATTTCATGTTAGTGGTACGTGTTAATTACGGAGTACTGATAGTGTACCCATTATAGACTACGTCCGTTACTGAAAGTTCTTTACAACTTGGAATATGTGCCCAAAGTATGAAAACTTTGACCTTAAATTCTCACTATTATGTACATCAAAATATTAGAATGTAAGATCTTGTTAGATTAATCTCGTTATGTATTTTCAGAATATCAAAATTTATTATTTTTTACATACAAAATTAAATATATTAGTGATTAAATATTGCATTGAAAATCGTGCAAATAGTAAGCGTAACGAACTTAGAACGGAGGTAGGATATAATAGGGTTGATGGTTACATTTTACAGATGGGCTCATGTAGCCAAAATTGATATTTGGACAAATTCCCATATTTTGGCCAAAAAAAAAAAAGGAAATCAGGAATTGATGAATACATACATACAACTATACAAATATGTCTTTGTTAGTGGAGATACTATCTAATTAAGGAGTACCACTTTAAATGAATGTTGCATGGCCAATTAATAATAATAGTGATGTTTGTTTGTTTTATGTGGCAGATATTGTTTGCATTAACATTTTCAGTTGCAAGAATGGTAGGAGGTCCGTATCTATTTTTTGTTACTCTATCTGCCAACAACCCACTCCTAATCAAGGTATGTATTTGAGTGTATAATATTAATGACATTGCATATATGTTGATATTTATACATTTAACGTCCTTAATTTTCTTTGTTATCCAGGCAATGGCAACAGGATTACAGCTAGTGAGTGCATTTTGGTTCTACAAAATCTTAAAAATGGTCCAGTATAAACTCACTAAACGAACCAGAGTCAAGAAGTTGGCTTGATTTTTCTTTTTAAAGTCGATCGAATTCAGAACTTGAAATATAATTTGGTAACTAATGACCCAAATTCGTCTCATATATATATATATCGGTTGCAATTTCAAGCATAAATCTAAAGTTCCAATTCGTATATTTTTAACATGATTAACAAATTGAATAGTCAAAGTACCTATTTTTTAGAAGATGATTCGTCCTCTATTCCTAAAACTTGCTATCTAAGTTAATGTGTATAATGATTATTATTTTACTAGATTTGTATTTGATATAAATTAATGAGTATGTTATATTGTTGTACCGATTACTAATTACGGAGTACTGTCGTATGTTCTCTCATTTTTTTTGCAAATTAGGCCGGTCTTACACGAGAAATCAAACGTACATGATTTGTGTCAAAAAGTTGAAACATACTCCCTCCGTCCCTTAATACTCGCACCGATTTGATCGATGCGGAATTTAAGACATTTAAATTGACTTATTAATTTAATGGGTGATAGTTGATAGTTGGTTATTTTTTAATATGGTTAGTGGGAAATGTATAAGAGGTAGTCTACATCGCTGGTGGACAGCGATAAACTGACCCATATCCACCCTTTAAAAAAAAAAATAAATTGGAAAGATGGCCCACCCTTAAATAAATAAATATGTACAAGTGTTGCTAACTTGTTATATACTGTCAACGGTAATATAAGTATTGTCATTGTTGTATATATACTGTAATTGTTGTATTAAAATACTGTCACAATCACCCAAAAAAAAAGAAAATTATGTATACAAGTGTAATGAAATAAAAAAAGTAAAGGGACCACTTAAATGAATGGATAAAAGTGTTGCATTTTAAATGAATGGGTAAAAATATGTATACAAGTATTTTATAAGTATTATCATCGTTTGCATAAATACTGTCATTTTTGTATTAAACTATTGTCATTGTTGTATCAACTACTGTCATATTGCCGATACTTACTAATTTGTTTGACTTTTCAACTCATGAAGCGAAAATACAATTTTACCCTGGGTATGGGTCAGTTTATCGTTGTCCACTAGCTATGTAGCCTGCCTCAAATGTGTAAGGGGTAGTGGGGGTGTGAATTTTTAAATGATTTTTTTTGGGGAGTGGGTTAGTAGGTGGCGTGAGAAATAATATAATATTAGTAAAAAAAAAAAAAAAATCATTTATAGAAGCGGTGCAAGTATTAAGGGATGACCCGAAAAGAAAAGCAGTACGAGTATTAGGGCCGGAGGGAGTACAATTCAAAATTAAAGGACGTACATACATATGTTACCTTCATGTTCATTGTTTATTTTATTTTATTTTGAAGTATACGTTAATGTTAGTGTTAATGTTGTTCTTTTACTATGAGTTTTATGTTCCTTTGGGAGCATGATTCACATCATATTTTGAGTGCATGAGCTAAGCTTAGCTTAACTACCTTTGAGAGTAGAGACCGTAGTTTAATTCTCAATGGAAGGTTAGCAAAGAGGTCGAGTCTACTTCCATACAACTATACTTGAGAATTAAGATACAATGTATAATACATGGTATTCTCTCCTCTCATCAATCTCTCCCCTTAATTTCTTTGACAATGAATAATAATTATTATTATTAGGTACAAATCCTCCTAAAAGCACCGAATTGAAAGTTTTAGTTGGAACAACTGAACAGCAAGCAACTTCCAGTTCTGGGAATAATATTTACGTTTAATGGTAGTTCGTCGAAAATTAAGGCTAAACGTATCAAATATGTTTAATGTTAGTTCGTCGTCAACACATGAATTAGGTTGCAAGAACTTTGATACGTAACGCATTCTCAACCAGCCAATTCGTTAACTGCCTTCTGCACGTTAGTTAATGAGATCAGAGGACTGGTACTACTACAAATGCCAAGGACTTCTCTGATTGTTTGAGTAACTGACTACTGATTCATGCTTCAGATTGGAATGGATATAATGATGCTGGACATTTGTTCAAAAGTTGTGGGAAGTTACAACCAATTGTTCAAAACACTGCTACATTTATTTGTTCAAAAGCTGTGGCAAATTACAACCAATTGTTCAAAACACTGCTACATTTATTTATGATTAGTATGGAAGTGATTAATAGACATGGGAAAAGGGACCCGGCCCGAAAAACCGATGTAATTAATTTGACCCAGAATCTAAATTGATCCGATCCAAAAGACTGGCTAGAAATTGATTTGATCCGGATCGACCCAAACCGATCTTCACCCGAAACCGAAGTAACATGATCTGAAAATAACCATAAAATTTGAAAAAACCCGATATCGATCCGAACCAAACGCCAGAAACCAATCCGAATAGAAGAGCAACTCAAATTTACCAATACGGAGTAGTTTAAACTAGATAACACAAGTTAGTACTTGTAATATTTTTATTTTTTAATATTGCTATTATTTGGTACTAAGAAATATTGTTACATGATAATAACAATTGAATGTTTTCATTGATGACAATCAAATCTAAAGCAAAATAACCTGATTAAAGTTCCAACCCGAAGAATCCAGTCTAATTCAAAAAACCCGAAGAACCCGATTTGATATGACCCTATCCTATATGAACCAACTCGACATTGATGAAATCCGATACTAATTCAAAGTCCTAACACAAACAAGACTTGATCTGACTATCAAAAAACCGAATTAAACCATAAATCCGAATGGATCAGGCTCATACCCGTACCCAAACAAAAGTAAAAGTGATCCGATCTGAATGTACCCGATTCGAATCCGATCCAAATGACCGTTTGCCAGGCCTGAGGTCAATATATTAAGATGTCCTTCGAATCGGGTTTATTCAGGCAGCTACATCGTATAGTACGACGTATTAATAATCATTCGTGTGTCCGAGAAGCAAACTCCACTAGTTTTTACTCCCTCCCTCCGTCCCTTAATACTCACACCGGTTTGACCGGTGCGGAGCTTAAGACACTTGAATTTACTTATTAATTTAATGGGTGTTAGTTGATAGTAGGGTATTTTTTTAATATAGTTAGTGGGATATGTATAAGGGGTGGAGAGTGGTGAGGGGGGGTGAATTTTTAAATGATTTTTTGAAGGAAGTAGGGGTGTAAATGGGTTAGTAGGTAAGTGTGAGAAATAATATAATATTGGTAAAAAAAATTCATTTATAGAGCAGTGGAAATATTAAGGGACGCCCCGAAAAAGAAAGCAATGTGAGTATTAAAGGGCGGAGGGAATATTCCAAAATCCCATGGGCAGGAGTAGCTTAATGGATGATCCTACAAATATTCCTTAACGATGATTTAAAAGACAAGGTAATAATTTATCGTTCTGGAAGATATTAACAAATTTAAACATTTGATCTCTTTCTCCCCCAAATTGTTTAGAAAAAACTGTCAAATGTTTAATTTTAAGCACATTACTTGTTCTAAACTTGGGGATTCCTACAAAGCTAGAAAATCTGGATCGGATTATTTTTGTAAACCCTGAAGCAGATACGAAAATCGTGGTTGTATCAAGAATGACATGAACACTAATTTCCCTGAAAATTTATGATTCAACATATACACTGATTTGTGAAATTTCCGCCCTTCTACTCTCCCTATATGTTAGAACTTGAAACAGCTCGCCGCCTAAGAATTGTACAACCTTTTTCAAGGAGGTTGGGTCCTCCTCTAAACAGAAACATGGCCATCCATTCCAATAGGGATTAGGGGACCATATACATACTATGCAAGCCAAGACCCTTACGGCAAATCAAGTACTGTGCTTCGCTTTTCTTAACACTTCTTTAAGGACATACGCTATTCGCTCTGCCATATGGTGTTCGAGAAACCTCTCTTTTACCCTTTCATAGCCTTTCCATCCCATAGTCAGCCTCCTCTCAACATGGGTTGCTAGTTTCACAATGTTCCTCGCCAGAGGGGTGACACCGTCTTTTCCTACAGGATGCAACAAACCTGTTGTCTGATTCACGACTATCTCCATGGTGCCTCCAGCAGCTGTTCCCTGATGAAAGTTTCATATGATGTCAACTAAACATATTGGAATCCAAGATTCTAACAAAATTTGAAGCAACTTTGATTCCACCTCCAGATTCAAAGGCAATTTTAATATGGTACTTCCTATGTTATTCGGACTCTTTGTTTTACCTCAAGTATCCAAGTCGGATCCTCGACACTTGGACATGGGTGTAGACATTCCAACACTTGGACATGGGTATGGACACTTCGACACTTCCTTTTGGTCTAAAATCAAGGAACTTTTCCACAATTTAGCAGTGTCAGACACTTGGATATGTATCCGTGTCCGACATTAGTACCCGAGTCTAAGTAACATAGGGTACTTCAATAGAAAGGGGGGAAAAAAATCACATGCAAAACGCAGAAGTCTAAGTTATTCTCAGTGCAATTATTCTCACTTTTAACCATACATGCAGTGTAGGAGCCTCGAGGAAAACTGTCAGAACACTTGCAGGCAGAAGACCTCGTAAAAGGGTTTACCATTTGTAACATAGATTGTGAAAGTAGCAAAGTGTCGGTTGCCACAAACAAGAAATTGCAAAGGCATTCTCTAAAGGTCATTCCTTTAGGGATGTGGCAGACAAAGAAATGCAAACAATTAAACCAGTCAAGAAGCGCAATCCATCACCACATGTCCTGTTCCCCGTAAGCCTAAATTCTAGATCGATCATCTACTTCTATAATATAGCATGAAAACCAGAAGTTTGCAGGAAGTGTCAATAGTATCAATTGATTTGCCCCAATTGTCATATAACAGTAGGAACAAAAGGTAAACGGGAGAGGATAATATACTTACCAGCACGGGAAGCTGAAATGCCATAGCCTCAATGGTTATCCTTCCAAAACATTCTCCGCGTGCCTATATACAATTATAAAACTTTAATGTTAAGCTCAACCAAAGTTTTAAGTGCATATTCAAGAAGTTTCAATGTGACAACAACCACGGAAAAATGCATGAACACAATAAAGGACTAGGAAGAAGTATTCAGGGAATAAATGGGAAGAGGAAATACGTATTAGCCATAGTACTCTACCACCTAGTGAGTTCCTGTCCTTGGGAGTGTCTAGATAGATCAAGATGTATGCAATGTTAACCTCGCAAAAGCATTATAATTCCATCAAGCAAAAACCAAGGACCAAACCACTGTGTCATGATTCTCATGAAGATGAGGTCTTGCAAAAGGATGCTCACTCCTCAACTTACAATAATGATCCGAAACAATCAGAAAGCTTAATCATAAAGACACATTTAAATATCTAAGTAACTACGACTAAGAAACAGACAAAACCTTTTTCAATATTTTTTGAAACCATGTTTTAATTAGAAGTGCCGTGATTTTAGATAAACTTGAAAACTACAGAAAAAGATTTTATGTCTATTGAAAACAAAGTTAAGCAAAAGTCCCGTTCTCCGAAAATAGATAGAGATGCCATTAGCAAGTACCTGTGAGTTTTGGACGAGAACATCAATTGCGGCAAGATATGGAGCTACAGTCAGAGTCTTATTAACGAAATGAACGCGATTCTGAATCTTTTTCTCAATAACAAAGCTGCGGAGTTCTGTTTCAAACTTAGTTTGTGCATTCATATCACTTCCAACTACTAACGCGTGCACAGGAGGCACCTGCAGCTTCTTTTCTTTAATAATCTGCAGGCTTTCCTGGAATGCGCGCAGAAATAGATCCTGCCCTTTTCCTCGAGAAACACCTGCAGGCACAGAACGGTGACCATGAAGTTACCCAAATGACACTGTATGCGTGATATGTGTATCAAAAACCGATTTTCCTTAATAAAAGTCCCATGAGTATGGAACTAAAGGAAGCATACACTATTTCCCAGATCAAGATAACACCAAAGCACTCTAACAAGCTCCTTGCCACACTTTATACACCTACTTTCATTCTAATCTTCACGCCAGTTGTTATTATAATGTGAGTTCATAAATTTATATAGACAAGAGTAGAACAGAACTTGAAAGGAAAAACTGGTCCAAGAATAAGACGCAGTTTCATGGAATGTGATTGACCTTATATTTGAATTCTAGTTCACCTCATATCTGAATTCTAGTTGCTCCTGTTATCTCTTTTGTTTCTCCCACCCTGCCTCCCAAAATAGATTTTCATTTATTTCTCAGGGAGAAACAACTTTGGACAACCACAAGGAAACTCACTCTCCCCTCACCCACAGCTAAACACAAAGTAAAGATTTGATAAGCAGAAACTTACTATTTATGATAGCGAAGAGCAGATCCTCATTCTGTACCCCAAGGGTTGCTCGGACATGTTCACGTAGAACTCTCTTTGCAACACTAGTCTCAGCAACTTCCATAAGGTCCTTGCTGTTTCCAAGGTGCACAACAAATGTATCTGGCATCTTTACACTGTAGAGTTCACAAGCTTTCAAAGTTAAGAACAGCCAACAGCAGATCAAACTGTACAGTTCACAACTTTTCAAACTTATATACAGCTAAAAGAAGATCAAAATTGAATCAATCAAATCCAGAAATGAAGAACAAGAGAAGAAAAGTATCTACTGCGACTTGCGGGATTATTTTCCAATTTGTTTAAGCTACCACGCATATAACTGTATTTTCCACTCAAAATATCTGGATTCAAAAGACCACCTTCATAAAATGTCATAGCTTATTTAAGAAAACACCAACCAACAAAAAGAGGGAAAGGAAAACAGCACGCAAAAGAAAAAGAAGAGGAAAATCTAGACAAACACAATCCTTCCCACTTTACTCTATATTTGAGCTGATTTATACAGGACAGAACAAGTGCAAAAACGTTACAAGGATACAAATCGTGTAAGCATCTTACCTCAAATCATCTCGGCCGCCTTAGTTGACAAAAACACATATATTGAACGCTAGAAATGACCAAAAGTAGTATATTTTAGTGAGTTGTGCAATAATTGTGCACATTGAGATGATAAACTTACGGGACAGTCAAATCAAGACATCACATAATGGAGGACAGTCAAGGTGACGCGAAAGTAGTAGTTTCTTCTGTTACTAGTAACTTTTCTTTGTTTCGTGGAGAAAGATCATGCTTAATGGTGTACAAAAGGTTAAGATGACCCGCATAGGGCCAGCATTGCAGATACCACCAATAAAAGAACGTAATGAGTACGAGAAACAAGCTTCTATAGAAGACAGGCTTGAGTTAATAAGCAACAAAGATAGATACCCCAAACGTTCTTTAGTTCTGTTTTTCCAATATTCTGCAGTGGTGTGAGAATCAATCATAGCAGCTGCCACAAACGGTAGGTGCTTCACATACTCCAAAGTGAAATAATGCCCTCGCATCTCATGAATCCACCACAATATCTTTGGAAGAACGCGAGGAACATTATCCTTCAGCACTGCGTCCAGCCATTTCCCAGCAACAGCAGTATTTAAAACAACTAGATCAGCTTTCAGAGCAGTATCAATAGCCTTTTGGCCCTTTGCGTGAAGAATCTGGAAAATAGAAGTTAATTCGTGAACAGGAAGAATAATAAGTATAAATTGTAGCAATCCATGTAGCAGGTCAGGGAAAAATCTGATCACCAGTGAATCGAATATCTGGGGACGGGTTAGGGAAAACAAGTAGATAAATACAGCTGTCTCACCTGTACTCCTCTGTCTAGCATTTTATTTTCCAAACTGTATACAACCTCATCTGGTTCAGCTGGTTTTTGATAAGTAATCCACACAACTTCAGCACCAACACCTCTCAACAGAAATGCCAACTCCATCAGTAACAGAGGTCCACCTAAACACACAACATATGCATCAGATTGAAAGTTTAAAGCTGAAATCATTAGTGAAATCAAATCAACACTAATGGTAACCAAAGGAGGGGTAGGGTAGAGGCTCAGAGTCTCAGATAACATAATTTGTTCAATATATCAAAGGAATATACAAATAATTTGTTCCTATGACTTCAATTACTTGCAGGAAACTAGCGCTGGTAGTGGCCAGTCAAGCCAGCTTAGTTTGGCAACTTTTACAGTCTAGATGGTAAACGCTGACTCTTCATTCTAACATGTAATTCCATAAAATAGCTGAGTATGACACTTGGATATGTAGCTTTGTCTGAAACCAATACTGGAGTTCTAAGTAATATAGTTTACTGATGAAGCAAGGAAAAGTTCAGTAGCCATTGGTCAAAAGACTTGAGGGGATCAGACAATTGGTGGATCTATATTATTCAGAATACAGATGTCCAAAAGCTGATTATGATCAAAGCTTTGACAGAAGCAAAGTTATAAGTTCCCAAGGCACTTATTGTCTGGAAAACTAGACAGCCCACAGCCAAACAAAACAACAATCAATAAACTTTGTTATCATTCGGTCTAGATGACCAAAATGCACCTGGGTGGAGCTGGAAAGGTGCTGGAAAACCCAAAATCTATATCTATCTAGACGTCCAGCAACGTTCAATATAGGTCTTTGAGGATAAATAATGACCGTGTCGGGACTCGAGAGCAATCAATATTCTATTTAGTTTCATATAAAGTAGTATCCATCAGACAACTCAAGTATGCTCGTATGGATTCTCACGGAGTCCTAGAAACGTCTCACAAGCATGACTTCAGACACCTGTGAACTCCGGCTTAAGAACAGGTCTCTTATGTAAGACTTACAGACTCTCAAAATGCCAATCAATTGAATTGGGTGAAGCATTATCTCCCAGGAACTTTTCCCAACTTTCAGTATGGGTAAAACATTAAATCAAGGTCGAAATTGACCATAGGCAATCAAGGTAATTTTCCACAACTTTCAGTTAACATTTCGCACTATTTCCTAAAAGAACTTGTTGTGACCTACTGCAACTTATTATACCCTGTAGAACGAAAAAACCTCGAAGGCTACTAACCCACCATCCTTCTGTTTATGCCTAGTATTTTAATCAGTGTAAAAAGAGTTCTCTGGGGAATCACTAAAGGTTGCAGGGGAAAAACATCTCGTCTATAAATGTCAAATATGAGCATCATGGCCATTAGACAAACCTCTAAGGCTTCCCTCCTCTTTGCATGAATGATATTTCACTAAACCAAGAAGATTTCATAGGTGCTAGTGTGCTACTTGTAGCTTTCAATATGAGGTCATTGAGGGCCTGAGGTCATTTGACTCATTTTAGAATCCTGTCAGTCTGCTAAAATTTAAATCTGAGAGCTTTATTGGAGATAGATAAATGCTTGTGACGACTTTTGTCCCTATAATTCCTTAACAAAGATCTAGCCTTTGTGGTAAGGAAATCGGGGAATTAGGCCATGGCCACTGGATCGGTTGTCTTATCCTTGACCTTGACATTCACGATTCACCTTCAGAATTATATGTATTTTACTCTAGATGGCCTTGGTCCTTGTAGAGGATTCGGCATAGGACAAGGTCTTAGTGCATTGAACCCTAATGCTTATCTTGCCTCTATATTTCAGGGATTCGTCTGTCTTCATTCCTTCAAGAGAGAAGTTTGCTTCACTTAGATATGATCCTTAGTTCATCATGTATATCAATGAAGAGTACACATGATTAAGGCAATCCTTAAGACACATAATTGTAATGACTTAGCGTACAACATGTTGCTTTACCAGGACATCAAAACAAAGTTGTACATTTAAGACTTCATTAGGGTTTAAGGGTTCACTGTACCGAAGGTTATATCTTTTATTCCTTTTTTCTTAAGGGTTGCTTTCCTCATTCCAACACTTCCTCTTACTCCCTTTTAACTCTTGCAAAATGATAAAGGTCGCAACTCGCGACAAATTATTAAAATGTGATGTGTTGCAAAAATATGATGTGTCATGTGACGTGTCATATATGAAAATTGGAAATTAAAGATTTTCTAACATAAATGTCATATTATTAGAACTGAAGAAAAAGGTAAAACATCTTTAATATCCTAACAATATGTTATTTTTTCTTTTGAAAGATATGAATATTTTACATAGAAAATTAATACTCTGTATATAATGTGAAACCATTTTTATATGCCAGATTGCCAGTATTAATTAAAAGAATGAGTATGATCAAATTATTATACGATACACTATATGCATACAAATCAAGAAAATCAAGAATTGCACAAAAATCTATGAAAAAGCTAGAAGGGCCAAGTTACTACTTGTATTATCAATTTGTATAGGTATTATGCAATTCCAAATTTGGACTTCAATAGACTGCAGTTACCTTGAAAAACAATGTGATTCTCACTAGGTGAAGGAAGGCAACATATTAACATACTTTGTACGAAGTATATATATGCTCTATGAAAGTATTCTTCTTTG
The DNA here is from genome assembly GCF_020520425.1 of Spinacia oleracea. Taxonomy (NCBI): domain Eukaryota; kingdom Viridiplantae; phylum Streptophyta; class Magnoliopsida; order Caryophyllales; family Amaranthaceae; genus Spinacia; species Spinacia oleracea. The sequence continues at coordinate 93,183,965 of NC_079488.1, forward strand.
AACTGTACTATAAATCGATTTACATATTTGAGGTTTTAGTTGACCATACTCAGGCTGTTGATTATTTTTCCGGTGAGTGATCCATCAACCTGATTAGCTTTAATTAATTAAATGTCTGACTAATCAGCAAAGAAAAAATTCTATCACCAATTTTGTACAGAGCATTGAACACAGCAAGTGAAGCTGATTACCGATCAGATTATTTAATTCAATTCTTAAATTTAAAATATATCATCAGATTATAATTTCTATTTTACCTAATTACAAATCTACAAGATAAAGGAAACATATGAATACTATAACTATAATAAAAAATTATTTCCTGATTTTTTTTATTTCCTACCTTATTTTCAATTATACAAAATATTTTTATAGTCAAAATTATTGATTTCATGGTAAAACCAATTTGATGAATAACGGGTTATATGGCACCCTTAATTGTGTGCCACGTAGGAGTACGACGCCTTATTTTGGTCACAAGTTGCGACCTTTATCATGACCTACGTAGGAGTACGACGCCTTATCTACTTTCACACTTTATCTCCTACCTGCAACACCTTTGCCTAATCTACATACCTAAGTTAACGGAAGTTCACAATAAATCTCAAATCATACTCAGACTCCGCCTCACAAAATCTCCACACAGTTGCACCAATCAAATGGAAGATTCAATTCCGCCATTTACCATTATCAGCTAAAAGTGATACTAGCTCCGGTTACCCCCTAACACTATATGCCTCAATTACCCCTCTCAGCTGTGACCTCAGTAGCAAATCCATAATGTAAACAAGCTCATTCTTTCCTTTTTATTGACTGTTATCTCAATCCAAAATGTCAAAAAAAAAACTAAAAAATCTACATTATACTAGTCTACATATAAGAAACAACAACAATGCCAATCTGTCTAAATACAAATGCAAATCTGCCTAGTGTAGTGTTCCACAATACTCAAATTTGGAATAATACTTGGAAATCCCAAGGCTACCAAAAATAAAGTTGTTCCTTTGGCAATCTGCTTGGGAGAGAATAGCCTAACAATCATAACCTAGCTAAAAGCATCCCCTCTATTCAGAATAGCTGCACCTTCTGCCCTGGGAGTTCTGAAAACATGGAGCACATTCTTAGATCTTGCCCTAGAGCTGCTGAGTTATGGGACAGCTTGCACCCCAGAATGACCTCACTGATTTCTATCAATGGATCCCAAAACACCTCAAGTCTGACAAATTATTCAGAAATCACCTTCACTGGAATGTCATTTTTTGTTTTGCTTTGTGGGAACTTTGGAAAAGAAGGAACACATGGGTGTTTACCAAATCAAACAAACCCATCCAATCTATAACTAATCACTGCATATGGGCTGCTACTGAATGGTTCTATACCCAGAAACCAACCTCCAGTTTCTTCGAAAGCCTTAATTACCTCTTGGACCAAACCACCTCATGGGTGCTATAAGATCAACTGTGATGCCTCTCATGATTCTGTGTCAAAGGAAATGGGTGCTGCTGCTGTTTGTAGGGGACTTTACAGGTATATAGAAGAAGCTGTCACTTGGAAGGGGTTTTGCAACTCAAGTTTGGAAGCAGAACTACTTACCTTAAAGATAGCACTGAAGTGGATCAAAGAGAGGGAATGGAAGGAGTGCATATTAGCCACATATTGCCAGCAAGCTATAGCTGAACTGAAGGATGAAAATAAGCTCAACACTTGTCTAACAACAACAATATTGATCGAATGCAGGGGCAGGACTACTCTTATCTATGAAGGGAGACAGGCGAACACACTAGCAGATGCTTTGGCTAAGAATTCAAGGAAGAACAAGATGCGGACCAACCAAATAGAAATCATTTTGGTCCCTCTTTTATTTTGTCTAGAATTAATTTTGAAAGACATCAATGTGTGTAATAGTAATTCTAGTATTTTGTCAGGCACAAACTCTCCTGCTGTGAGAGGAAACAATGTAGCAAACCAACTCTTTATTAACTAAGTAATGGAGCGTATGTTTTCAAAAAAAACAAGAATGTCAATCAAATAATGGAAAAATTATAATTAAATAATACCAGAGAGTGTGAGTTGATGCGACACCAAAAGAACAAGCTTAGATTTCATGAAGTGAAGAGGACTCGACCGCGACGACGAAGATGACGAACCCGAAGGCGAATTAAGGATCTTATCGGAATCTTTAGCGCCATATAACAATCGATCATCGCAAGAAGGAGATATATTAGCTCGAATGAGCAGAACAATAAGGGTAGAAATCGAAAACAGAGCTAAGATCGTTAATAACCATTTCTTCTTCTTTAGGGATTGCAGGTGGAATGACGACGATGATGATGATGTCGGTTTTGCCATTTTTGAAACTGATTTCTCTCTCCTAATTGTAGTGATGAGTGGGTGATTTGAGATTGAGTTGCGACATTACAATTTTCTAGGGTTTATATTGATTGGAAAAGTGTAGTGTGATTGATGAAATTGAGGAATTTTTGGGAGGATTTGGGAGGAGAGAGAAAGTGGAGAAGTGGCAGTGTCGTTGTTAATTGAAAAGTAGAATTGGTGTAAGCGCCGACATACATCTGATTTTGGAAACAATTTCCTCAACACGGGGAGGAGAAGAGGAAGATGGCCTGAAAAGCCTGAAACTAAGAGAATGCATCAATTGAGAATAGTACAATTGTTAGACCCAACGACGCCGTTTTATCAACTTCTTTTTTCTTTTTATGACAAAAAATTAATGACGACAGTCCTAATTTATCAAGAAATGAACCTTTTTTAATACCTACTTTACCCACTCTACAAGATCCTCAAATCAATTATTTTTAGTATATATATTGTGTGTTGTGGAAGATCATCGGATACAACACTCTAAAAATCCTGAATACGCTACTGCCGATACCCCGAAAAAAAATTCTTGGCTCCGCCACTGGTTGATAGTGAAGTATTTTTTAAAAATATAGATAGTGAGAAATGTGTCAACTTTTTAAAGGGATAGTGGAAAATGACTCATTTTTTAATTTTTTTTTTTTTACAGAGTAGGAATATAGGTAAATCCATGGGTAAGTATAATATTAATAAAGTTTGTCATTTATAGAAACGGTGCAAGTAATCCGGAATGACTTTATAAGGAAAGCGGTATCCGGGACGGTACTAACTCAGTCACTCTGTACCATTTTTATAGTCATGTTTCTATTTTGAGTGTCCCAAAATTATAGTATTTCTATTTTTGCCATTAAGTTTATCACTTTCACATGTACTATATTAATTAAAAATGCATTGAAAATCCAACAAAACTTCCTATGTGTACTATATTCCATTTCCCCGTGTATTATATTATATTCTCTTTTCCATGTACTATTTTTCACTTTTATCATATAAATCAATCATCAATGTACTATATTCAAATTTCTCATGTATTATATTCCACTTTTCTTAAAATCTGTGTTTTAGTCAAACGGAACTATAAATATGGGGCGAAGGAAGTAATACCTTAGGTAATCATAATTTTTGTTTTTTAAATATTATTGAATCAATCTTCTAATTAAACTGATGTAACAAATGGAGAAATCATTTTTGAAAGAAAATATATAGGTTTATCTATTAATGTAGAGTTATTGTCTAACATAAGACACATCCTAATCGTCCTCGAAAATAATAGTTATAGGAAAAAACATCTTCGTCATTTTAAAAATCAATAGGCTTTAGGCTCGGATGATGTCTCGGACTGTCACATGAATAACTACAGTTATGCACTTATGCAAACATCTTTGTATATTATTAAAACTCAGTTGTGCCATTTCATGCGCACGTAGGAGAAAGTATTGGTTCATCACAAAAAATTGGTCAATGTCTATGCTTTAACTCTTGACCTCAAGTTCGATACTTTAAAGTTTTAACCAACTTACGATTCCAAAAGAATAAAGAAACTAAATCATATAGTACATTCTTATTAAAAAACGGTAATGCCTTATATTTGATTATATAAGAACTAGTATTATATGCACGCAATGCGTGCGATATTAAATTAAAACGTCAAATTATGTTATTGCATCTAATAACCTCAAATAAACTTTGGACATTTTCTAGTCCATTTACAACCCTGGTTGTGAATGCATGAAGGACAAATAAAAAGGGTGTTTTTTTTTTAACCAACTGAGATGTCATCAAATGGATGAAAAGAAACGAAAACACTTCCAACAATCAGTATCGAACCAAATCCTTGAAACCACCAAAATAACCAGGACTGATTGTTTCAAAGACAAATGTATAAATTATCATAGGAAAAGATTTCATTCCCACAACAGTTGTGGAAAGGTGACAAAAGAACAAAATATAAATTAGATTATACCATTACAATTAGCTTTACAAAATGGCCAGAACTTCTGCCAAGCTCTGTTAGGTACTAACACAGTTTATAGTTAGACTAACTTTCCCGATACTGCCTAGTTGGGAAATGTTTGTACTGCAGAAGATCGAGAATGACAACTACTGTAACATTCCTTTGTAGCCTATCAGGCTTAACAATTGCAGTAGACTTTGCTTTCTCTTTTTAATTTCTCTTTAGCTTCTAACTGCGAATTGAAGCAAGCTCTTTGTTTTCTTAAGGTCCTGAATCGCGAAGTAATGCTTCCTATTGTTGTCTGTTCTTTTTAGGTCTTCCACTTGGTGACTTTTATCCTTAAGTGAAGCCTTAATCAGACCCATAACCATCCGAAACCGCCCCCCACAACCACCTGAAGTTTATAGATTTCAGGCATAAAATTTCAGATTTATAAATTAATGGAACTATGCATGTTTTTAACCCTAAAGTGCATATTACGGAGTATTAATGTTTTAAATGCATGGTTGGCTTAGGTTTTTATCATGATGTTTAATTAGGGCTAAGGGAAGGTTATTTAGGGTTTATTTGGCTCTTTAAAGGTTTAAATAGTTGTTGGAAATTTATTAAAGTATGGATAATAATTAGTTTATTATTTAGTTTAGGAGGAAACTTTGATTAATTGATCATTTGAGAAAAGTGGAACCTTTGAGAACGTACTCAAGTTACGTACATGTTTAGATTATGCTTATGTATGTAGTATCATGCATAGGAAGTTACTTTTAATCTTGTAGCATTATGTCATGTGTGAATATGGTGGTTACTTGATTCAAGAAGAAGTTATGATTCATATTTTACTATGTAATCATTTTACTATAGCATGTTTGTCATTATTTTAATGTATGCAAGCATGTAGTATGTATTTTGCTAGCGTCTAATTCATGCTAAAGTCAAGAGAAGTTTTTATATTGCATGTGTGTCAAGGTACCCATGTCGAGGAGAAGTTTTTTATATTGCATGTGTGTCTATGTACCCATGTAATCTAATCTGACAAAGATACCTGATGGCAAGTCAAGGCATCGTTAACTAAGTAAATGAAGGTCTAGCAGATAGGTTATTTCGGATAAGCACTAAAAATCTTGGATCGTATACCTAGAGTGAACATATGGAGGAGGTACACGGAGGTAGCCCATGGCATCCGTTGTGGTTCAGGACTGTAACACACTAATAATTCCTTACTTTTATAAAACCATTTTCCAACTACACATAAATGAATTACTAAGGTATTACCTCCACCGTGATAACGGTTAAGGCTATTACCAGAATTACGCAGCGGAATTTAACTAACTTTCATAACATAATAATAGTTAATGACCTCCATACAATTCGGTACCATTACGGCCCAAAACCAAAACATTAAATAGTTTAAAATGCATTAACTAATAGTTTAAGTAGTCACGACTAATAAAAATAATAGAGTTTATTATGCAGGAGAAAACATCATATCCCTCAAACTCAATCCCATGCTCGATAACTTCTCCCGCAAGTTATCTCTACAAACCTGTTAATTAAAATCTACTCCCCAACAACGCAAATGCAATGCTGGATCATCATAGAGTCATTAAGGCAAATGTCATGACCAAAGGAAACATGAAGCACGAATTCAGCGAAAGCTGAGTATGAACAAGCTAGAATGAAATCCTAGTCTAACATGCTTCACTCAAACAATTTAATAATCCACATGCAAAAGCCACTTAATAAACAAATAATCATGGAGACAAGACTCAACACTTGACACGACTATTAACTCATAGATTAATTTAGAAAAAGCTTCGAACATGCTAAAATAAAATATCTATAAAAGGAAGGGTATTGAGAGCCCACCAAACACCAAAATAATAATAAAGAAAATATAATACCATGCTGAAGGCCGGACCATACCGACGGAATTCCAGCACATAAAAATAATAATGAAACAATGTCTTGTATCATTCTTAGGAGTACAAGTTTTCCGGCAAGACTCCCCCCATTGTGAAGGAAATAATGCCCTTGGTCCAAGTATGCATTCAATGTTAAGTCTAATAAATGCGGTTCAGTATTAATTAACAAGTTAATAATTCAGTGAGATCAAGTGAGCTGAATGCCTAGCTAGAGGCCGCTTCAGTTCAAGTGGAATTAATGATATTAATCCACAGCTTACTCTTGACTGAACCCGTATGGTCACACAAATAGTACGTAAACGGATCAAGTATTTAATGGCATTAAATACTCAATCTATGGATATTCGGAATCGACGGATCTTGGTTTCAGTGGGAGCTGAGATCGTCACAGGCAAGAAATGAATACTCCGGAAACGATGATATTGCCGGAAACGGAAATATGGATCGTATCGGAAATATAAATATTATCCAAGTCGTAGATGTTGCCGGAAACGGAAACATGGTACGTATCGGAAAATATTATCGGAAATGGAAATATTGCCGGAATCGGAAATATTGCCGGAAACGGAAATATTGTCAGAATCGGAAATATTATCGGAATCGGAAAATAATTCCGGAAACGGAAATATTAAATATTTGTTCGAAACGGAAATTGATTCCGGAATCGGAAATGTTGAATATTGTTCGTATCGGAAATGAATTCCGGAATCGGGAAATTAATCAGAAGCGTATCGTACGAATTAGCATCGGACGAGGCCTGCCAGACGAAGGCCCAGCACGAAGCCGTGCCCTCGCCCAGCAAGCCAGCGCGCCACAAACGCACCAGCCAAGGCTGCGCCAGGCCCACCGCAAGGCAGGCCCAGTGCGCGCAAGGCTACGGCAGCGTGTGGGCTTGCGGCAGTGGGCTGCGAGCTCGCGGGCTGCGCGCGCGCGCATGGCGCCCCTCGTGGGCTGCTGTGCGTAGAGCTGGCAAAATTTGACCTAACCCACCAACCCAACCCGAACCCAACCCAATAATAAAGGGTTGGGTCAAGATTTTCAACCCATTTAATTAAATGGGTCAACCCAACCCAACCCGTTTAATTAAATGGGTTGGGTCAGGTTGAAATGTTCGACCCGGAAACAACCCGCCTAACCCGTTTAAGTTCAAGCAAGTATGTAATATAGATCTGTTGAATGTTATTTGAAAGATTTTATTTCTCATTTTCCCTTCAACATTGAACAATTATTTGAAGTTTTGATTCATGTCAAATACATATTGAAGTATTATTTTTTGCTATGAGATATACCACAAAAATATCACCTCACAATTCTATAGTCAAGTCAATTTACACTTAAAAGTGGAAAATAAATTTAAACGGGTCAATTTCAGGTCAACCCGTTTATTGTTGGGTTGGGTTGGGTTGAAAATCTCAACCCGTTTAATTAAACAGGTCGGGTTGGGTTGGGAAAATCTCAACCCGTTTATAAATGGGTCGACCTGATTTCGACCCAACCCAACCCATTGCCAGCTCTAGCTGTGCGTGCGTGTGTGTTTGTGTGCTACTCGAATCCTAAAGCTACCGGGATTTGTCATATGATTAAATCTAATCCTAAAAGATTTAGTTTATTTAAATAGAGTCCTAGTAGGATTATAATTAAATAAATTAGTATCCTAATAGGATTCCAAATCCTTTTCCATAACTCTATAAATAGGTGCCTAGGGTCACATATTTACATTGAGCATTCAAGTATTCAAAGTGAGTTTTTGAGAGCAAAATTCAGTCATACAATTGCCTATAAAGTGCCGAAAATTCAGAGTACCTTAAGGGCGATTCTAGTTGGTCAATCTTAAGGCGGATCCGGACGTGCTGTGGACTATCTACGGAGGGACGACACTTGGAGTCCTAAAGACTTGTTCTTGTTCGGTTCGGGCGCAGCTAGGGAAGGCACGCAACAAAGAGTATGCATCTAAACTATGCTAAATGATTATGTGTAAATAATATGTATTCCTGGCTTAATGGTTTTTTTCGCATGATTTATGAATTGTCATATGTATCATAACCTTACAGTGGTATCACGAGCCTCTTATTATTTTCATAATCTAAATTGCATGAACATGGTTAAATATTACAAATTTGCAAGAATTAAAAGGGGTGATTAATTTTCGTAATTGTTAATTAATTGCAAATTGCGTTTATTTAATTATACGTACGCAGTTTTTCGGCAGTTTCTTCGTTACTCATCCAAATCGAGTGATTTTGTGTCAATTCCGCATGTAAAAGGCATTCTAAAATTTTGACAAAAATAGTATTTTTTTGCCGAACCCAGAATTCTCAAATTCGAAGCCTAACTATGACTTTTCGGAGGTTTTAGTTTTTCGAATGCAAAATTTCGTAAATTTAAGATGTTAAATTAAATATTTGCGATTCTTGTTGATAAATCTTGAATTTTTGATTGACCTACTGTATATGTTTAACAAGTTTGAATGCCTAGCCTTGTTAATTATGCAATCTAATTTGTAATTATGATTAATTTGTTGAAAATTAGAATAATTTAGAATTAATTTGATTTTCATAACTAATTATAATTTAATTAGATACCTATGATTAAAAACCACCATAAAAATTGTAAATTTATGTTAAATTTTAAATTTTTATGACCTAGACTTGAATCCATGTTAATCGGAAATCAATTGAATAATAAATTTTCGATTTTTTGCCCTAAAATTATGAAATTAATATTATTTATTAATTTGTCATTAATTTTAAATATAAAATTTTAAATTTTATGCGATTCGCTCATATAACTTGCACGCACAAAGCAATGGACGCTACGTGTTACCCTTAAGGGGTGTTGTATAGTGCGGGCATGTGACGACGAGCAAGGGAGCTCGTCGCCCATGCGGCACGAATGCAATGAGCAAGGCCATGGTGCACGAGCACAAGGCAGCAGCCCTGCCTTGTGTCGTGGGCTGTGAGCAATGAACGAATGGGCGAGGGCGAAAGCAAGGCACAGCAGTCGCGTGTGGGCAGCAAGCAAGCTGCGCTACAGCGCGCACTGCCTCGCGCAAGCGTGCGGAGCCTCGCGCGCAGCGAGCGCAAGCTCGCGTGCCACGAGTGCTACGCCCAGCGTCGATGCCTCGCGCAGCGAGCGATGGCTCGCAGGATCGAGCGCTGGCAAGCGTGCGCAGCGAGCGCTGGCTCGCATGAAGCGAGCGCAGCGAGCAATGGATCGCGTGCATCGAGCGCTGGCGAGCGAGCGCAGCGAGCGATGGATCGCGTGCATCGAGCGCTGGCGAGCGCGCGCAGCGAGCAATGGCCCGCATAAAGCGAGCGCTGGCGAGCGCGCGCAGCGAGCGAGCGCAGCGAGCGATGGCTCGCGTGCATCGAGCGCTGGCGCGCGCAGCGAGCACCATGCGTGAAGCCTTGCGATGGTGAGCAGCAGCGATGCAAGGCAGCGCATGGGCTGCGCGCACATGGCCAGCGATGGCTGTGTGCGTGTGGCCCATGGGCGTGCGATGCGTGAGGTTGTTGCGTTGCGATTAGATCGTTTTGAAATTTTAATTTGAAATTTTCAGTTTACGTAATTTTAATTAATTTTAAAATTAATAATTTAAATTATTTTCTTGGATTTTAATTTTGAATATTGTAATTATAATAAATTTTATTTATTCTAATCATTTTACTAAAATTAAAATCATGAATTAATTTAAATACGACTGAAATTAAATTAAACTTTTTGGATTCAATTATAAATTTATATGAGCTTTAAATTTTAATTAAATTTGTATGTTTCCGGTTAGACTAGAAATACATTTTTATGTTTAAAATTAGTAAAGCATATGAATTTATTGGTTTAAGTGGGAGCCCTTTTACTCATAAACTCTTGATTAGGTCTACAAATCCTTAAGGTTAAAACAACTTGATTAGAATTAATAAGGACTGAATAATTGGTAGATTATTGGTGCCCTTGATTAATTGCTGCAAATGTTTACGTGATGCATAATGTGTTTTACTAACCAGCTATGTGGGCCATTCATGATAATGAATGGGTGAATGGTATATATTGTATATGTACTGTTTTGCAGGTTATGAAGTGACTAGTATGGCCCAAATAGGATAGAAAATATGGTCTGCGTACCATTAATTTGAATGTAATTGTTCTAAAGTACCAAAGTTGTTTTTCAAATCAAATATGGTCTGCGTACTATCAAATAGTTGTAATTAGTTTTAATTATAGCTTATCCTATTTGAAGAAAATGGTGCCTCCCACGGAGATTTTCAAGACGGACTTTGAAGTTAAAGCTTCAAGATGAAGTCGGGCCATACTAGATCACATTTATCTTATGCATGTTTTAAGTTATTTATTGCTTTTAAATATGTCTTAAAATGCATGAGATCAAAAGCTTGATTATGTTGCATGATTAAGGATTTTAGTTCACTTAAAATCTAACCAACATAGTAAGAGCCTTAAGTTCCAAACTTAAAAATTGAGTTAAAAGGTGCCATGCCAAAATATACACTTGCTTGGATATCCTTTACATCAATCTAGTAATAGTTTTCGCTCAGCGAGGTGTTACTTATTGGTCCTAAAGGGGCAAGGTACACAAATAATTGTGAGTACATGTTAGTTTTGGTGAAATTCAACGATATAAGTAAGGAGTCCTTTTATGTCGTGGCAAAATCGATAGGTTTACCTAATAAGTTCTTAGACGTGCCTATCAACCAAGAATAGTTTCTAGACTATTAGCAAAAGGTTTTTGCTTACCTAAGATGTTTTAGAATTGAGTCGACAAACTGTGCTTAATTCTTCAATGATTTTAGGATCTTGGAATCATTTTTTTCCTACCTGCCGGAACAATAAATTCGAATAAAATGTAATAACTTGTTTGAATTGCATGATTGCTTTAATTTTCAAGTTATTATTCATGATAAATGTTTAGACTTTGCATGCTTCAATGTATGTTTTAATTATTGTTTATAATTAAAAATCTTGCACTGCGGTAAATCCTTTTAGAAAGGTAACAGTAAATTTCCTCGATTGGTAGTGAATCCAAGAACGATTCACGGAAATGAGAGAAAGTGAGCAATTTAAAATGTACGTTTCTTATAGCGACTTTTATGGTTGTTTTCGAACATCAAAGTCGAATGGCAAACCAATTGGTGCTTGTGAATTCAAAATACACTGTAGTTTTGAGATCATAGAGCATTGAGTTTAATACGCTCAGCTTTACCAATGGTTAACAACCTAATATCTTTGTCCATTTAATTCTCGAATGAGTCTAGTCCCTAGACATTCGAATAGATCGATGCTTAGAGAACTTTAGAAGCTTCTGGTAAGATCATCTAGTTGAAACTTAATATTCAACATAAATTAAATGGTAAGAACCTTGTTGGGGTGACATTGGACATGTCTAACAAAGTATAAAAGTCAACACTAAAGAATTCAATTCTTAAGACTATAAGAAAGGGTACAAGAAATAAGAAAACGAGGAACAAATGAAAGGAATTTACGATTCCGTTTCTACCTATAAGTTTATGTTTAAATAGAAGTGACCTAGCAATCAAACTTCCTTGGTATCATATACCGCTTGAGGTTCTTACTTCGGTAATAACTCAAACAATGGAAGTTAGGATACACTAATGACCTACAAGTGGGAAATGAAGCATGGCAATGCTACATCAGTTGTAGGGTCATCTAGTTTGTTTAAGTCCTTTCAAGGCTGGAACTAAATGGCTATTTTGTTCCATAATCAACATACCTAAATTTCTGCTTCAAACACATAAAGACTCACATTCAGAAGAACAAAAACAATGTTTGTTTGTTTGTTTATTTGAATGAAATGGTCATTTACGGTTTGAGTCAATATGCTTGATTAAAACAAACAACTCTTTAAATAAAAACTTTACTAGGTTCAAATCAAACCCTTGATTTGAGTTCCATTAATCTTTGGCATTGTTGCTTAGACCATATCAACAAGTTAACATTCATAATCTCTATTTTGATGGACTTTTGAAAGTTGATTGATTTCTAGATCAATTTAAGACAAGCTAGTCTTACTTGTTGAAAGTAACAAAGAATATGAACTATTGTTAGAACGCCTAGACAATAGAGTTAAAAGCTAAAGAAAGATTTTATGACTTTATTATTTCACATGGATTTGAGTGAATATAGGTTTATTTACTCAAATGTGATATAAGTTGAATCTGTTTGGCTAGTTCAAAGATTCAGAAGTATAAAATCCACTTGGCAAGAAATCATAAAGATCTAGGTTAGATCATGTTGATGATTACTTGAGACCAAGTATGATCATCAATGATTGTGTGTTGTAATATCACAATCTAGGTCCATAAGATATGGCATATCTTAGTTGGAATAATCGAAGTCAATTAGTACTTGATTCGATTAATGATGAATCATAAAGACTTTTCCTATAATTTCTAAAACAAAATGCTCAACTACCACCAAACTAAACCAAATTCGTCAAAGCTATTGAAAAGTAATTTCAGAATAACTTTTCATAAAATATATCTAGAGAGTTGCAAAACTCAGTGGGAGCTTAGTGTTTGTCATTCGACAAACTAAGGCCCAAGTATAGATATATGTTTCATTATGATTTATTCAAATGAGACACAAGGGTATTGTTTCTACCACGAATTTTTGAGAACATAATGTTTGTTTGCTCGAAATAATGTCCTTTTGGAGATTCGTTTCCAAAATGACAAGTGGGAGAAAATAGACCTCGAAAGTCTTCGAGGCGAACAACAAACATAAACGGACATTCCGGAGGCTTTTTCGAAGTGCTTCAGAAAAACCGAACTTATTCTTTAAGGACTTTAGAAGTGGCTTTAAATAATAGACATCTCTTAGAAGACTTTACAAGTGCTTCAAAGAGAATAGAATATTCAAAGGACTCTCAAGTGCCTGTTGATATTCTATTGTTTGATGTTCTATACCCAAGTAGGCATAGAGTTCAAGTCACTGGAACTATGAGATTCTTCTATTAGATAGTAAAGAAACATAGAGTTCTGGTCAATGAAACTATGAGATTCTTCTATTAGATAGTGAAGAAACCTACAACTTGCAGTCAAACTATTATCATGTAGATTAATGAGTTTGTGACTTGTAAGAAAGCTATGACGAAACCTAGATTCCCTAAAATGGTTAGAGGCCATATATAGACTCAAATGTTTTAAATGGTTAGAGGCCATAAAACATACTCAATGTTTTGATGACAAAATTGAAATTTTGTTGATTTGCAAGAATAGGTTCACACCTATTGGTTGCAAGTTTGTTTTAAGGATAAAAACCATCAAACATGAAATTGTGTTCACACACAAAGCGAGATTAGTTGCTAAAGGTTACAAGCAAATTCATGGTGTGAATTGTGTTGAAACCTCATGCATAATCGTAATGCTCAAGTCTATAATTCAAGCAATGATTGCATATTGGTACATATAGCAATTGGATGACAAAATGTATTCCTCAATCAAATGTTGGAATAAACTACGTACATGGTATGTCATAGGATTTGTGGATCCAAATAAAGGCTTGAAAGAGAAAACTAGCTTATAAAATCTAAGTACAGATTTAAGCAAGCAATTGGGAATTGGAATTATATTTTAATGAAGCTAATAAGTATTTTAGTTTCATAAAATGTACATGATTCTTATAGATATATAAGAAGTTTAGTGGGAGTATATAAAACTTAATTGGTCCTATGTGTATCACACACATATCTCTCTATTGTGAAATAACATTCAAATGCTAATGACTTAGATTTGAAATTATTCATCAATGATGGACCAAGGCGAAACTTAGTACATACTGGGTATTAAGATCTATTTACAAAGATCTTATGATATTGTTTTGGATTAAGTAATGGCATTTACTAAATCAAACACGAAAGTCTCCATTGGAGATATTCGACCCATGTGAATAAATCTAAGTAAAGGATGTTTGAACTATGTATAAGCATTTACTAAGTTAAAAATCAAAGGATCTAAGTGAGATTCTTAACCTATATTATATGTCAAAGAATTTAGCTGGATTCAGTATCTACTGAAATTGAATGAGCTAAAGTTACATGAATAGAATTCAATTGGGAATTATTCTGCAAAAGAATTTATCATGTATGATATAATATGAGGATCGCCAAAAACGTATCGTATGACTTTAGGCATGACGAACATATACCAATCTCTATTGATCTAAGTGAAGATCAACTAGATTGAGATCAAGAATACTTATGGTACTTGAAAAGGTACATAGGAATAGTTCTTGATTCAAGGAAATAAAGATATGCTAAATATTGATGCTACACGCATAAACACTGGCAAAGGATCAAGCAAGATTCCCTTGGAGTTAACCATTGATAAGAACGAGCTATAGAGCATCGTGTTTTGAAATGGCAACATGGGTCGGAGACCATGAGTTGTTGCGTGGGAAATTAAAATATTAATTTCTATGTTCTAAGATACAACTGGAAAGTCTTCCACATATCTGTGAACTGCTTGGATAAGCAAATCCAAACAAAGCATCACTAGCAACCTAAACAGTTGAAGTAAAAGTACTTATTGCCTAAGAAGCAATAAAACAGAGTTGTTTATATTAATGAGTTCTTCATTGAACTTGAGAAGATCACATGTCTATTGACTTAATGGTTCTTCATTGCAAAATGCGTAGTACCACTAATGTAGCAAGAAAGACTAGATCACAAAATAAACATACTCAAAAGATCTTATCATCATATCTCGAAGAACATTCGATGAAAAGGATATTAAGATTGGCAAAGCATGATAACTAAACCTATGCAACAAGTGAGAAGCAACACTTACATTGTAGCACTGGAAATCAAGCATAGCTTTGAAATTCCATGAACTGTTTTAGAAGATGGGTTTGAGGCCCATGGTTGTAAAACGTTGGGGTTGAACATTTATCATATATGAAATGTATTTTTCATATTCCATTTAATCTTGGTTTAGTATTAAATGATGAGTCCCTTCAATTTGACGATATATTCAAGATAGACTGTTAGGACCAGTCCTGTGACTAAGAAATGTCTATCAAGTGAACTTGAATGTAAAAGGTTGAAAATGGTCCCTAGTCGGAGTTTTCTATAAAATTGGACGCATAGAAAACGTTAGACGACTAGAATGCAAGATGACTAGTAGTTCTGTTTCTTGAACTATGTGGACATGGCAATGTCATAATCATTTGCATAGATACTTACTTTGGGAAGACTAGTATCGGACAAGACCTATGGAACTTTACTGTAAGAGATGAAAATCTGTCATAAGTAAATTTCATTAAAATTATTAGACACTAAATCCTCAATACCTGAGTGATTTGAGATTACTTGTTTGAGAACTGGTTGCTTTGACGTTGACCAACCGTCGCACCGTAAAAGGAGGCTATAAAGGCAACGCTCAGGTAATCACCTATCAAACGAAGTCTAATCTCAAGATCGCAAGATTGGGATTGTCCTCCCATAAATCGGGATGAGATGCTTAAAAGTTGTACAAGGCCACTCGGAGAGCTAGAAACTGTGAAATGCATGGCCGTGCTCGGATGAATCATAGG
This sequence comes from Spinacia oleracea, assembly GCF_020520425.1. Taxonomy (NCBI): domain Eukaryota; kingdom Viridiplantae; phylum Streptophyta; class Magnoliopsida; order Caryophyllales; family Amaranthaceae; genus Spinacia; species Spinacia oleracea. The sequence goes on from NC_079488.1 coordinate 93,199,778, forward strand.
CTATGATTATCTGTTTATTTGATCAGTTGAACTCTGAAACCGAGGAACACCTCTGGACATAATAAGGATGACAACTCTTACCTTATGTTCAAGAGCAAGCATCGAGCGACAAAGGAATTAGGAAATGCACACTTGTCCCTAAGGACAAGTGGGAGACTGAAGGAAATAATGCCCTTGGTCCAAGTATGCATTCAATGTTAAGTCTAATAAATGCGGTTCAGTATTAATTAACAAGTTAATGATTCAGTGAGATCAAGTGAGCTGAATGCCTAGCTAGAGGCCGCTTCAGTTCAAGTGGAATTAATGATATTAATCCACAGCTTACTCTTGACTGAACCCGTAGGGTCACACAAATAGTACGTAAACGGATCAAGTATTTAATGGAATTAAATACTCAATCTATGGATATTCGTGAAGGAAATAATGCCCTTCGTCCAAGTATGCATTCAATGATAAGTCTAATAAATGCGGTTCAGTATTAATTAACAAGTTAATAATTCAGTGAGATCAAGTGAGCTGAATGCCTAGCTAGAGGCCGCTTCAGTTCAAGTGGAATTAATGATATTAATCCACAGCTTACTCTTGACTGAACCCGTAGGGTCACACAAATAGTACGTAAACGGATCAAGTATTTAATGGCATTAAATACTCCATCTATGGATATTCGGAATCGACGGATCTTGGTTTCAGTGGGAGCTGAGATCGTCACAGGCAAGAAATGAATACTCCGGAAACGATGATATTGCCGGAAACGGAAATATGGATCGTATCGGAAATATAAATATTATCCAAGTCGTAGATGTTGTCGGAAACGGAAACATGGTACGTATCGGAAAATATTATCGGAAATGGAAATATTGCCGGAATCGGAAATATTGCCGGAAACGGAAATATTGTCAGAATCGGAAATATTATCGGAATCGGAAAATAATTCCGGAAACGGAAATATTAAATATTTGTTCGAAACGGAAATTGATTCCGGAATCGGAAATATTAAATATTGTTCGTATCGGAAATGAATTCCGGAATCGGGAATTTAATCGGAAGCGTATCGTACGAATTAGCATCGGACGAGGCCCGCTAGACGAAGGCCCAGCACGAAGCCAGGCCATCGCCCAGCGAGCCAACACGCACCATCGCATGCCAAGCCTCGACCAGGCCCAGCGCAAGGCTAGGCCCAGCCAAGGCCTGGGGCGCGCGCGCGAGAGCACAGCAGTGGGCCTAGCGTTGTGCGCCTAGCGTGGGCCGCAAGGCTTGCGCGGGTGTACGGTGCTCGTGCAATGCTTGTGCGGGAATCCTAAAGCAATCGGGATTCGAAATATGATTAAATCCTAAAACAATTAGATAATGATTATTTAATTAGAGTCCTAGTAGGATTATAATTAAATAAATTAGTATCCTAATAGGATTCCAAAACCTTTTCCATAACTCTATAAATAGGTGCCTAGGGTCACATATTTACAGAGATTATTCAAGTATTCAAAGTGAGTTTTTGAGAGAAAAATCCAGTCACATACCTTGCTTAATAGTGCCGAAATTATTAGTACCTTAAGGGCGATTCTAGTTGGTCAATCTTAAGGCGGATCCGGACGTGCTGTGGACTATCTAAGGAGGGACGACACTTGGAGTCCTAAAGACTTGTTCTTGTTCGGTTTGGGCGCAGCTAGGGAAGGCACGCAACAAAGAGTATGCATCTAAACTATGCTAAATGATTATGTGTAAATAATATGTATTCCTGGCTAAATGGTTTTTTCCGCATGATTTATGAATTGTCATATGTATCATAACCTAACAGTGGTATCACGAGCCTCTTATTATTTTCATAATCTAAATTGCATGAACATGGTTAAATATTACAAATTTGCAAGAATTAAAAGGGGTGATTAATTTTCGTAATTGTTAATTAATTGCAAATTGCGTTTATTTAATTATACGTACGCAGTTTTTCGGCAGTTTCTTCGTTACTCATCCAAATCGAGTGATTTTTCTGCCGAACCCAGAATTCTCAAATTCGAAGCCTAACTATGACTTTTCGAAGGTTTTAGTTTTTTCGAATGCAAAATTTCGTAAATTTAAGATGTTAAATTAAATATTTGCGATTCTTGTTGATAAATCTTGAATTTTTTATTGACCTACTGTATATGTTTAACAAGTTTGAATGCCTAGCCTTGTTAATTATGCAATCTAATTTGTAATTATGATTAATTTGTTGAAAATTAGAATAATTTAGAATTAATTTTATTTTCATAATTAATTATAATTTAATTAGATACCTATGATTAAAAACCACCATAAAAATTGTAAATTTATGTTAAATTTTAAATTTTTATGACCTAGGCTTGAATCCATGATAATCGGAAATCAATTGAATAATAAATTTTCGATTTTTTGCCCTAAAATTATGAAATTAATATTATTTATTAATTTGTCATTAATTTTAAATATAAATTTTTTAAATTTTATGCGATTCGTTCATATAACTTGCACGCACAAAGCAATGGACGCTACGTGTTACCCTTAAGGGGTGTTGTATAGTGCGGGCATGTGACGACGAGCAAGGGAGCTCGTCGCCCATGCGGCACGAATGCAATGAGCAAGGGCATGGTGCACGAGCACAAGGCAGCAGCCCTGCCTTGTGTCGTGGGCTACGAGCAATGGACGAATGGGCATGGGCGAAGGCAAGGCACGGCAGTCGCGTGTGGGCAGCAAGCGAGCTGCGCCACAACGCGCACTGCCTCGCGCAAGCTCGCGCAGCCTCGCGTGCCACGAGTGCTGCGCCCAGCGTCGATGCCGCGCGCAGCGAGCGCTGGCTCGCATCAAGCGAGCGCTGGCGAGCGCGCACAGCGAGCGATGGCGAGCGCGCACATCGAGCGCTGGCGAGCGCGCACAGCGAGCGATGGCTCGCGTGCATCGAGCGCTGGCGCGCGCGCAGCGAGCACCAGCTCGCGCGATGGCTTGCGAAGGGTAGAGGCAGCAGCTATGCGACGCAGCGCATGGGCTGCGCGCACATGGCCAGCGATGGCTGTGTGCGTGTGGCCCATGGGCGTGCGATGCGATTAGATCGTTTTGAATGTTTAATTTGAAATTTTCAGTTTGCGTAATTTTAATTAATTTTAAAATTAATAATTTAAATTATTTTCTTGGATTTTAATTTTGAATATTGTAATTATAATAAATTTTATTTATTCTAATTATTTTACTAAAATTAAAATCATGAATTAATTTAAATACGACTGAAATTAAATTAAACTTTTTGGATTCAATTATAAATTTATATGAGCTTTAAATTTTAATTAAATTTGTATGTTTCCGGTTAGACTAGAAATACATTTTTATGTTTAAAATTAGTAAAGCATATGAATTTATTGGTTTGAGTGGGAGCCCTTTTTAGTCATAAACTCTTGATTAGGTCTACAAATCCTTAAGGTTAAAACAACTTGATTAGAATTAAGAAGGACTGAATAATTGGTAGATTATTGGTGCCCTTGATTAATTGCTGCAAATGTTTACGTGATGCATAATGTGTTTTACTAACCAGCTATGTGGGCCATTCATGATAATGAATGGGTGAATGGTATATATTGTATATGTACTGTTTTGCAGGTTATGAAGTGACTAGTATGGCCCAAATAGGATAGAAAATATGGTCTGCGTACCATTAATTTGAATGTAATTGGTCTAAAGTACCAAAGTTGTTTTTCAATTCAAATATGGTCTGCGTACCATCAAATAGTTGTAATTAGTTTTAATTATAGCTTATCCTATTTGAAGAGAATGGTGCCTCCCACGGAGATTTTCAAGACGGACTTTGAAGTTAAAGCTTCAAGATGAAGTCGGGCCATACTAGATCACATTTATCTTATGCATGTTTTAAGTTATTTATTGCTTTTAAATATGTCTTAAAATGCATGAGATCAAAAGCTTGATTATGTTGCATGATTAAGGATTTTAGTTCACTTAAAATCTAACCAACATAGTAAGAGCCTTAAGTTCCAAACTTAAAAATTGAGTTAAAAGGTGCCATGCCAAAATATACACTTGCTTGGATATCCTTTACATCAATCTAGTAATAGTTTTCGCTCGGCGAGGTGTTACTTATTGGTCCTAAAGGGGCAAGGTACACAAATAATTGTGAGTACATGTTAGTTTTGGTGAAACTCAACGGTATAAGTAAGGAGTCCTTTTATGTCGTGGCAAAATCGATAGGTTTACCTAATAAGTTCTTAGACGTACCTATCAACCAAGAATAGTTTCTAGACTATTAGCAAAAGGCCTTTGCTTACCTAAGATGTTTTAGGATTAAGTCAACAAACTGTGCTTAGTTCTTCAATGATTTTAGGATCTTGGAATCATTTTATTCACACCTGCCGGAACACATAACTTGAATAAAATGCTTAATTAACATTGAATTATGCATGTATGCTAGAATTTAAGTTTATTAAGAGAAACTGTGAATGGTTATTTATTTGTTTATTCTTTTCAATTGTAGTTTTTAATATGGCAAACAACAATTCATTCAACATTCGATCAATTCTCGAAAAGGAGAAGTTGAACGGGAAAAAATTCCTTGACTGGCAAAGGAACTTGCAAATAGTTCTTATGCAGGAAGAAAAGGAGTATGTCCTAGAAGAGGCGATGCCCGAAGCCGCAGGCGACGGGGTCACTCAGGCAGCCCTCAATCGTTGGATTGATGCCAACAAGGATGTGAAATGTCTAATGCTCGCCACCATGAGTGCGGATCTACAGAAAACATTCATCAACTCAGATGCTTTCACAATCATCAGTGAGTTGAAGAACATGTTCCAAGATCTGGCTCGAGTCGAAAGATTCGAGACTCATAGGCAAATTCTTGAGACCAAGCTTAAGAAAGGCGAGCTCGTAAGTCCACATGTTCTCAAAATGATTGGACTCATTGAGAATATGAGTCGGCTGGATCAGCAATTTTCTCAGGAAATGGCTATAGACACCATCCTCCATTCTCTTCATAGCGGGTATGATCAGTTCAAACTGAACTACAGTATGAATAGTCTGGACAAAACGCTCACTGAGCTTCACGGTATGCTGAAGACCGCTGAAAAGACGCTCAAAAGTGATAAGCAGGATGTGCTTATGGTGCGTGGGGGCAAGTTCAAGAAATCTGGAAAGAAGAGGAATGCTAAGAAAGGTGGCAACAAGGCCAGCCCAACTAAGCAAACTGGCGCCAAATCTGTAAAGAGGAAGGTCAGTCAACCCACTTCTGAATCCGAATGCTTCTACTGCAAGAAGAAGGGGCATTGGAAGAGAGATTGCTTGAAGCTAAAGGAAGATCAGAAGAACGGAACAGTCGTTCCATCTTCAGGTATTTTCGTTATAGACTGTATACTTGCTAATTCAACTTCTTGGGTATTAGATACAGGTTGTGGCTCACACTTATGTTCCAATCCACAGAGACTAAGAAGAAGTAGAAAGTTAAGCAAGGGTGAAGTCGACCTACGAGTGGGAAATGGAGCACGGATTGCTGCATTAGCTGTAGGAACTTACTATTTGTCGTTGCCCTCCGGGCTAGTTTTGGAACTGGAAGAATGTTTCCATGTTCCAAGTCTTACTAAAAACATCATTTCAGTTTCTTGCTTAGATGCTAAGGGATTTTCCTCTTTAATAAAAGACAATAGTTGTTCGTTTTATTTTAAAGAGATGTTTTATGGATCTGCTAGATTAGTCAATGGACTTTATTTATTAGATCACGACAAACAAGTATATAACATAAATACCAAAAAGGCCAAAAAGGATGATTCAGATCTCACCTATCTGTGGCATTGTCGATTAGGCCATATAAACTTGAAACGCTTAGAAAGACTTCAAAAGGAAGGAATTCTAGAACCATTTGACTTAGAGGATTATGGTAAATGCGAATCATGTTTACTTGGCAAAATGACAAAGCAACCTTTCTCTAAAGTTGGAGAAAGAGCAAATGAACTATTGGGTTTAATCCATACAGATGTATGTGGACCAATGAGTACAAATGCTAGAGGTGGTTTCAGCTACTTTATCACTTTCACTGATGACTTCAGTAGATATGGTTATGTCTACCTAATGAAGCATAAGTCTGAATCCTTTGACAAATTCAAGGAATTTCAGAGTGAAGTAGAGAATCAATTAGGCAAGAAGATTAAGGCACTGCGGTCTGATAGAGGCGGTGAATATCTAAGCTATGAATTTGATGACCATCTGAAAGAATGTGGAATTCTATCAGAATTGACTCCTCCAGGAACACCACAATGGAACGGTGTGTCGGAACGGAGGAACAGAACCTTGCTAGACATGGTCAGGTCAATGATGGGTCAGGCCAAACTTCCATTAGAATTTTGGGGACATGCACTAAATACAGCTGCACTCACTATAAATAGAGCTCCGTCTAAAGCTGTCGAAAAGACTCCATATGAATTATGGTTTGGAAAGCCTCCAAATGTGTCTTTTCTTAAGATTTGGGGATGTGAAGTATACGTCAAACGATTAATTTCAGACAAACTTCATCCAAAATCTGACAAATGTATCCTTGTGGGCTATCCAAAGGAGACAAAGGGGTATTACTTCTACAATACATCTGAGAACAAAGTTTTTGTTGCTCGAGATGGTGTCTTTTTGGAGAAAGATCACATTTCCAAAATGACAAGTGGGAGAAAAGTAGACCTCGAAGAAATTCGAGTCGAACAACAAACTCTAGAGAATGCTCAAGATGACATTCAGGATGAAACTCAGAGATCTTTAGAAGAATCTGGTGAGAATCATGGTCAAACTAGAAATGTTACCCCGCGTAGATCGCAAAGATATAGATCTCAACCGGAAAGGTACTTAGGTATTTTGACGAACGAGAGCTATGACGTTCTATTACTTGAAAGTGATGAACCTGCGACTTACAAACAAGCTATGACGAGCCCTAGCTCCAAGCAATGGCAAGAAGCCATGCAATCTGAATTAGACTCCATGTCTGAAAACCAAGTATGGGATTTGGTCGATTTTCCAGATGGCTACCAAGCCATTGGAAGCAAATGGGTTTTCAAACTGAAAAAGGACAAGGATGGGAAACTTGAAGTTTTCAAAGCTAGATTGGTTGCAAAAGGTTACAGGCAAGTCCACGGTGTGGATTACGATGAAACCTTTTCACCAGTTGCAATGCTAAAGTCTATTCGGATAATGTTAGCAATCGCTGCATATTACGATTACGAAATATGGCAGATGGATGTCAAAACTGCTTTCTTAAACGGCGTTTTAACAGAAACTGTGTTTATGACACAGCCTGAAGGTTTTGAGGATCCAAAGAATGCTAAAAAGGTATGCAAGCTAAAGAAGTCAATCTACGGATTGAAGCAGGCATCCAGAAGCTGGAATATACGTTTTGATGAAGCAGTCAGTGATTTTGGTTTCATCAAGAACGCAGACGAATCTTGTGTATACAAGAAGGTCAGTGGGAGCAAAATTGCTTTCCTGGTATTATATGTCGACGACATATTACTTATCGGAAATGACATTCCTATGTTGAACTCTGTCAAGATTTGGCTTGGGAAATGTTTTTCGATGAAAGATCTAGGAGAAGCACAGTACATATTGGGCATTAAGATTTACAGAGATAGATCTAAAAAGATGATTGGACTTAGTCAAAGCACTTATATCAATAAGGTGCTTGATAGGTTCAAGATGGCGGACTCCAAGCGAGGCTACCTACCCATGTCTCATGGAATGACTCTAAGCAAGAATCAGTGCCCAAAAACACTTGATGAGCGTAGACGAATGAATGGGATTCCATATGCATCATTGATTGGTTCAATAATGTATGCTATGATATGTACACGCCCGGATGTTGCGTACGCACTCAGTGCTACGAGCAGATACCAGTCAGACCCAGGAGAGGCGCATTGGACTGCTGCCAAGAATATTCTGAAGTACCTGAAAAGGCACAAAGATGATTTCCTGGTCTATGGTGGAGATGATGAATTAATTGTTAAAGGCTATACGGACGCAAGTTTCCAAACCGACAAAGATGATTTCAGATCACAGTCTGGGTTTGTCTTCTGCCTCAACGGAGGAGCAGTAAGCTGGAAAAGTGCTAAGCAAAGCACCATTGCGGATTCTACAACTGAAGCGGAGTACATTGCTGCACATGAAGCAGCAAAGGAAGATATATGGCTAAGGAAGTTCATAGGTGAACTTGGTGTAGTCCCCTCCATTAAAGGACCAATAGCCCTGTATTATGATAATAACGGAGCTATTGCACAGGCAAAGGAGCCTAGACACCACCAGAGAGTCAAGCATGTACTTCGTAGATTTCACCTTCTACGAGAGTTCGTTGAAAGAAAAGAAGTCGAGATAAGCAAAATTGGAACTGATGACAACATATCAGATCCATTGACTAAACCTCTGCCGCAGGCGAAGCACAACTCGCACACTGCAGCTATGGGAATCAAGCATATTGGAGAATGGCTTTGATGTCTCTGTTTAATGTTTTAAAGTTTTAGAGTTTAAATCTTTGTAAAACATTATTGGTTAATCATTCACAATAAATCAAGAGAATTCATTTTTCCATTTAATTTGTGGTTTATTAAATGATGAGTCCCTTCAATTTGACGATATATTCAAGATAGACTGTCGGGACCAGTCCTGTGACTAAGAAATGTCTATCAAGTGAACTTGAATGTCAAAGGTTGAAAATGGTCCCTAGTCGGAGTTTTCTATAAAAATTTGACGCATAGAAAATGTTAGACGACTAGAATGCAAGATGACTAGTAGTTCTGTTTCTTGAACTATGTGGACATGGCAATGTCATAATCATTTGCATAGATACTTACTTTGGGAAGACTAGTATCGGACAAGACCTATGAAACTTTACTGTAAGAGATGAAAATCTGTCATAAGTAAATTTCATTAAAATTATTAGACACTAAATCCTCAATACCTGAGTGATTTGAGATTACTTGTTTGAGAACTGGTTGCTTTGACGTTGACCAACCGTCGCACCGTAAAAGGAGGCTATAAAGGCAACGCTCAGGTAATCACCTATCAAACGAAGTCTAATCTCAAGATCGTAAGATTGGGATTGTCCTCCCATAAATCGGGATGAGATGCTTAAAATTTGTACAAGGCCACTCGGAGAGCTAGAAACTGTGAAATGCATGGCCGTGCTCGGATGAATCGTAGGCTATGATTATCTGTTTATTTGATCAGTTGAACTCTGAAACCGAGGAACACCTCTGGACATAATAAGGATGACAACTCTTACCTTATGTTCAAGAGCAAGCATCGAGCGACAAAGGAATTAGGAAATGCACACTTGTCCCTAAGGACAAGTGGGAGACTGAAGGAAATAATGCCCTTGGTCCAAGTATGCATTCAATGTTAAGTCTAATAAATGCGGTTCAGTATTAATTAACAAGTTAATAATTCAGTGAGATCAAGTGAGCTGAATGCCTAGCTAGAGGCCGCTTCAGTTCAAGTGGAATTAATGATATTAATCCACAGCTTACTCTTGACTGAACTCGTAGGGTCACACAAATAGTACGTAAACGGATCAAGTATTTAATGGCATTAAATACTCCATCTATGGATATTCGGAATCGACGGATCTTGGTTTCAGTGGGAGCTGAGATCGTCACAGGCAAGAAATGAATACTCCGGAAACGATGATATTGTCGGAAACGGAAATATGGATCGTATCGTAAATATAAATATTATCCAAGTCGTAGATGTTGCCGGAAACATAAACATGGTACGTATCGGAAAATATTATCGGAAATGGAAATATTGTCGGAATCGGAAATATTGCCGGAAACGGAAATATTGTCAGAATCGGAAATATTATCGGAATCGGAAAATAATTCCGGAAACGGAAATATTAAATATTTGTTCGAAACGGAAATTGATTCCGGAATCGGAAATATTAAATATTGTTCGTATCGGAAATGAATTCCGGAATCGGGAATTTAATCGGAAGCGTATCGTACGAATTAGCATCGGACGAGGCCCGCTAGACGAAGGCCCAGCACGAAGCCAGGCCATCGCCCAGCGAGCCAACACGCACCATCGCATGCCAAGCCTCGACCAGGCCCAGCGCAAGGCCAGGCCCAGCCAAGGCCTGGGCGCGCGCGCGAGAGCACAGCAGTGGACCGAGCGTTGTGCGCCTTGAAGGAAATAATGCCCTTGGTCCAAGTATGCATTCAATGATAAGTCTAATAAATGCGGTTCAGTATTAATTAACAAGTTAATAATTCAGTGAGATCAAGTGAGCTGAATGCCTAGCTAGAGGCCGCTTCAGTTCAAGTGGAATTAATGATATTAATCCACAGCTTACTCTTGACTGAACCCGTAGGGTCACACAAATAGTACGTAAACGGATCAAGTATTTAATGGCATTAAATACTCCATCTATGGATATTCGGAATCGACGGATCTTGGTTTCAGTGGGAGCTGAGATCGTCACAGGCAAGAAATGAATACTCCGGAAACGATGATATTGCCGGAAACGGAAATATGGATCGTATCGGAAATATAAATATTATCCAAGTCGTAGATGTTGCCGGAAACAGAAACATGGTACATATCGGGAAATATTATTGGAAATAGAAATATTGCCGGAATCGGAAATATTGCCGGAAACGGAAATATTGTCTGAATCGGAAATATTATCGGAATCGGAAAATAATTCCGGAAACGGAAATATTAAATATTTGTTCGAAACGGAAATTAATTCCGGAATCGGAAATGTTAACTATTGTTCGTATCGGAAATGAATTCCGGAATCGGAAAATTAATCGGAAGCGCGTCGTACGAATTAGCATCGGACGAGCTTGCTAGACGAAGGCCCAGCACGAAGCCAGGCCCACGTCCAGCAAGGGAAACACGCGCCACAACACGCCAGCCCAAGGCTGCGCCAGGCCCACCGCAAGGCAGGCCCAGCGCGCGCCCAAGGCTGCGGCAGTCGTGGGCTGCGATGCTCGGGTTGTGCGCGCGCGTGCATGGCGCCCCTCGTGGGCTGTTGTGCGTGCGTGGGTGTTTGTGTTCACATACGAAACCTAAAACGTACAGGATTCGTTTAATGATTAAATTTCTAATTCTATTTGATAAATTAATTAAATAAGAGTTTCATTAAGATTCTAATTTAATTAATTCGTATCCTAATAGGATTCCAATTCTCTTTCCATACCCCTATAAATATGTGGCCTGGGTTCACAATTTATAACAAGTTTTCAAGTATTCAAAGTGAGTTTTTGAGAGAAAAATTCAGACACATTCCTTGCCTGAAAGTGCCGAAATTATTAGTACCTTAAGGGCGATTCTAGTTGGTCAATCTTAAGGCGGATCCGGACGTGCTGTGGACTATCTACGGAGGGACGACACTTGGAGTCCTAAAGACTTGTTCTTGTTCGGTTCGGGCGCAGCTAGGGAAGGCACGCAACAAAGAGTATGCATCTAAACTATGCTAAATGATTATGTGTAAATAATATGTATTCCTGGCTAAATGGTGTTTTCCGCATGATTTATGAATTGTCATATGTATCATAACCTAACAATTCGGAATCGACGGATCTTGGTTTCAGTGGGAGCTGAGATCGTCACAGGCAAGAAATGAATACTCCGGAAACGATGATATTGCCGGAAACGGAAATATGGATCGTATCGGAAATATAAATATTATCCAAGTCGTAGCTGTTGCCGGAAACGGAAACATGGTACGTATCGGAAAATATTATCGGAAATGGAAATATTGCCGGAATCGGAAATATTGCCGGAAACGGAAATATTGTCAGAATCGGAAATATTATCGGAATCGGAAAATAATTCCGGAAACGGAAATATTAAATATTTGTTCGAAACGGAAATTGATTCCGGAATCGGAAATGTTGAATATTGTTCGTATCGGAAATGAATTCCGGAATCGGGAAATTGATCAGAAGCGTATCGTACGAATTAGCATCGGACGAGGCCTGCCAGACGAAGGGCCAGCACGAAGCCGGGCCCTCGCCCAGCAAGACAGCGCGCCAAAAACGCACCAGCCAAGGCTGCGCCAGGCCCACCGCAAGGCAGGCCCAGCGCGCGCCAAGGCTACGGCAGCGTGTGGGCTTGCGGCAGTGGGCTGCGAGCTCGCGGGCTGCGCGCGCGCGCGCATGGCGCCCCTCGTGGGCTGCTGTGCGTGCGTGTGTGTTTGTGTGCTACTCGAATCCTAAAGCTACCGGGATTTGTCATATGATTAAATCTAATCCTAAAAGATTTAGTTTATTTAAATAGAGTCCTAGTAGGATTATAATTAAATAAATTAGTATCCTAATAGGATTCCAAATCCTTTTCCATAACTCTATAAATAGGTGCCTAGGGTCACATATTTACATTGAGCATTCAAGTATTCAAAGTGAGTTTTTGAGAGCAAAATTCAGTCATACAATTGCCTATAAAGTGCCGAAAATTCAGAGTACCTTAAGGGCGATTCTAGTTGGTCAATCTTAAGGCGGATCCGGACGTGCTGTGGACTATCTACGGAGGGACGACACTTGGAGTCCTAAAGACTTTTTCTTGTTCGGTTCGGGCGCAGCTAGGGAAGGCACGCAACAAAGAGTATGCATCTAAACTATGCTAAATGATTATGTGTAAATAATATGTATTCCTGGCTTAATGGTTTTTTCCGCATGATTTATGAATTGTCATATGTATCATAACCTAACACATTGTTCATACTCGAGGTATATACGTTCTAAGAGTTTTGAAGCTTGTTCTAGTTGCACTTTACGTTAATTAATGTTTTATGTACAAGGTGAACTCAAGACACAATCAACAAGACATAAAATACAAGCAACCAAGCAATGACACTTCATTTTTATCCTTTAGGACTTGTAATCAAAATACATGACTCAAGTGATATTACTCCCATTGTTCCTTCTCAATATACTATTGAGATAACCCGACATTGCCAGTTAACAAGCGGGGTGTGCACAAGGCACAAAAAATCCTTAGTTCAATTCACATAGACTTCCCAAACATACCCTACAGACGGGGTAGAATAAATAGTGCAACGAGGCACGAATACTTGGCTCAATATATGCTAGACATTACGTACAATAGCATAATAATAATCCTTTAATTTCATGTGAAACACCCATACATGCATATAAACTTGAACAACATGCTTGACATTCAATTCAACGATTATAAATAATCACAACATGATTGTTCACATAGGATTCATAAATTCCATAATTACCAATAACATGCTTGTTCACAACATCAAACATGAATCCAATCATAATCAAACATGAATCCAATAATCATCAAAGTCACATGATTCACAGTAATAAAGTATCACATAATCCTCATGTAATGGGTGGTCACCTAGACATGTACGTACCTCGAATATCTAAGTACGAGGGCCACTTTGCGAATCACGACTCAAGGCTAGAAATCACCTTCTATAATTAAAGGAAATTTGGTGAAACACTACCTTTAAGTTTGGTGGCTTTGTGAATTGCCACCTTTTAAAATGAAAATTATATTTTACTACCTTATAAGTTTGGTTTGTTCGACTAACACTACCATTTGACGTTTTTCATTAATGTTTTCCGTCTTTGAACTCCACTACAACGGTTATTTAATATAACAAATGAACAAAACGACAAATAAACATATATATTTAAAATAATAGAAGAAATACACAACGGAAAACATTAACGAAAAACGTCAAATGGCAGTATTAGTCAAACAAATCAAACTTATAAGGTAGTTAAATTTAAAAAAGTTTTTATAAGGTAGAAATTCACAAAACTTAAAGGTAGTGTTTCACAAAATGTCCATAATTAAAATAATAGAACTTAGTTATTATCCATGCTTACTAAATTTCCAGCAACTTTTATAAGTTCTAAAACACTTGAATTAATTAGAATTTGATTGCCCATAATTGAAGTAATAGTCTCAATTGAAAAATTAAAGCCCTAGTATGAAAATATTAATTTTCCACCTTTAAAATCATCAAAATCAACACTTTTTAGGCTTTGTATTAAATATGAAATTACATTTGATTTCACAATTAAAATTAACATTCAATTATGTAAATCAATCAATCATTAAATTGGGATTAGAACCCTAACCCTAGTTAACCAAAAAATCACTTTAGGGTATTAAAAATCAATACTTTATTAATTAATCAAATCTGAAAATTATAATTCTTTGATTTAAAGCATTCCTCATAAATCCAGACACATAAAACATCACAATACGGTGTTCATAACCGTTCCCATCAGTTTAATAATCCAAAATCAATGATAATAATATAGTTTTAAAATACGAAATTAAAATAGAATAGGCAAGGAAAAAGAGAATTATACCAAACCGTCCTATAGCACGGTACAATCACGATTTGAATGTGATTGGGAGAAAAAGGAATTAACAAAACAAAGTATAATACACACAACATACGTTGGTGTGTGTGTGTGTTGCATGCGGTGCAGCGACAAAGGCAAGCAGCAGCACGACATCGTGCGACAAGAAGCAGGGCAGCAGCAGGGGTGCTCGCACGAGCACGAGTGAGGGAGAGGCGAGGCGAGTGAGGGCTGGGCGACGAGGGTCACACAGCAAAGCAACAACAACAAACAACAACAGCACGCAACAACACGCTAGGTGCGATGCTGTGCGAGTGAGGGCACGAGAGTGTGAGAAAAAGAGTGTGGGTGTGTGAGGTCGTGCGCGAGAGGATCAGCGACACGAGGGGAGAGGGCGAGTGTTCTCGGAGGCATGAGGCACAGGGAAAAAGCGAGCAATGTACTCAGTTGTGTGCTTGTGCGGGTGAGGGGACCGAGCAAGGGAGGACGAGAGCAAAAAGAGAGAGAGTCGGGTGCAAGGCAAGGGAGGTGAGAGAAAATTATGAGATAAGTGGGGATCAATTAATGAGGTGGGTTGTATTTATAGGTTCTCAATCCCTAATGGGGTTAGGCTTATGAACTTACTATTGGAATTTTTTACACTTAAGTAATTGGGTTTGACTTAGAATTTGAGGCTTAGAAACTCAGTTGGGGTTCACAAACTGAACGAGTTGGGCTTAGAATTAATCCAAACTGTTTAAAAATAAAATCCAATAAATTTCCCGATTTAAATAATAAATTCGTTTCGGATTTAATAAAAATAATAATTATTTCAATTAAGTAAAAATACATTTAAATCATAAGTAAATGCAATTTAAATTTCAAAATTCGTAAAAATACTTTATAAAATACATTAAAATATATTTATAAATTCTAAAAAATATGAGGTATTACACTGACTCTACCCTCCTTAAAAGAAGTTTCGTCCCAAAACTTGGACACGGTCACCAAAGTTTGAAATTTAAAACTTGAGACTTTATTAGACTTTATTGCGTTTTCTTGCAAAAATTTTAGTTGATGTACTCTTTAGGTGATTCAACATGACAATATGAAGTGCAATTTCAATAGAAAACACTAAATTCAACATAAAATAAGGGAAAATAAGGTAAAAGGCGCGAAATTCTACCACACTCTACCCCCTTAAAAGACACGAGTTACGACCCCGCAACTCAACTAACCTCGGGAAAAAGCTCGAGATATTTCTTTCTCGGCTTCCCTTGTAGCTTCTTCTGATTCTTGGTTAGACCACAACACTTGGACAATCCTAACATCCTTAGTCCGCGTAACACGCACTTTACTATCTAGGATTTTGATTGGTCTTTCCTCAAAAGTTAAGCTTTGGTTCAATTCTATGGTTTTCGATTGCAACACATGCGACTTATCCGGGACATACTTTCTCAAGTGAGATATATGAAACACATTATGCACTCTATGCAAGTCCATGGATAAGACTAGTCTATAAGCTACCTTTCCTATCCGTTTCAGGATTTTATATAGGCCTATGTACTTTGGGCTTAGCTTTCCTTTCTTCTCAAATCTCATTACACCCTTCATTGTGAAACTTTGAGCAATACTTTATCACCTATATGGAACTCTTTATCCCTACGATTCAACTCTGCATAACTCTTTTGGCGATCTTGCGCCGCTTGAATCTTGGATTGAAAAGTCCTAACTTTGTTCATTGTGTCCTCTAACATTTTGAGGTCCTAACACAACAGTTTCACTAATGTCACTCCAACACAAGAAACTTCTACATTTTCTGATTACGCCTCTGATTTCACTCATACCAACTTCCTCACCAGTCATCACTCATGGATCACAAATCAATTGGGAAAAAACAGCACAAATATTCTTAATGTACATGGGACTTAATTATGACACGTAGTACTTAAAATGTTTACAAACACAACAAGACACATAGTACTTTATAAAATATCGTTACAACTTACAAACTCGGTGCACCAAACACACACATGATACATACTTCGTATACCATAACTCTATTAGTAGCTATAACTCTATAAGATTTATAACTATAAACTAAAAAGAAAGTCTATGAACGCTTACATGACACCCTTAAAAGATACAAGATCTAGTACGTAAGTACATTGATTAAGATAGAGTAAACTCTCCAACAACTTGGGGTTAAATTAATTTGTGGAGGCTAAGGTGGCAATATGATACTGTGAGGCATACTTATAATTAGGCACTTCTCCTTGTATTACTGGTGGCTCATTAAGGAATGCCCAATTGCTTCTTGTCCACCTGCATTCATTATCCACCAAATTAAAAGGGTATTCATAAATCATAATCAACGTGAGTATAACCAATATGATTATTAATTTCAGACAGAAGGAGTACGAGAATTAAACTTACCAGCCATTTTTAAGATGTTGAGGATCCGCATCGGACTCCTTGCCTAACATCAGTTTACCACTCTTTCTACCAATAATTGGTAACGAATTCGTTCTTTTGAGCTCATTTGAACCACATTCTTCAAATAATCTCTCCTGTCGTGCCAAACAAAACATTCAAAAGTAAGGACGAATTAACAAATACCTGGTACGCGCGTATATGTAAATAGACCTGGTTATTTGGACATTAGGCGGCTCAGTGTTCATTACTATTTTAATTTTATATTAACAAGGTTATGAATTTATTAGAATGAATATGTACCTAGTATACCCCTTCACGTCACGTCACCATTAATAAGCATCATGATATGTTATTGACCAGAAAAATATATAAGAAGGATCGAAACTGAATCTCTTGATTTAAAAGTTATTCTTTTTACCGTCTTATCCAATTTTTTTTTTTATATATATAAATGTAAAATACAAATTTTTAAAAATGGTTTCATGTTTACATCAAGTGAATCCCAGATAAAATCCGGAACAACGTCCGGGCTGCATCCTAATTTAAGTCTAATCCTAACTCTATTGGACTACCTTGTTCAATAAAGAGGATTATACTGTTATACATACATAAACGAGAGAGAAGTCTTTGCGGTTTACACTTTATACTACATTCGTTTCAAAATGATCTTTACACTTTTTCATAATATTCTTTACTCTTTGTTTTATTCTATTTTTGGACATAAAAATTTACTACCTTACCCTTCTTACCCACAATATTACAATTTGTCACTCACTTTCTCTTACTTTATTCATTTTTTTTCTTACACCTATCCACTTTTATACACACGCGTACATTTATCATACTTTATCCATATTTTATTATATTCTACCAACTTTTCTATTTTTGTTTTAAGATCTGTGCAAATAGTAACCGTAAAGATCTTTATGAAACAGAGGTAGTACATGCGAAGTATAATATAGTTGAATAAAAACATACTTGAAGGTCAGGAGAAATGGCTTTAAGATGTTCATCTTCTGTTTTCTTCTTGAGTTTCCAGTAATCTTCAATCCCGTTTTTGGTTAATGACTTATTTCTCATCAGCTTCACTGGAAAATAAAATTGTATGGAGTAGTTAATGACAAATTATCAAGCTAAATATCGGTGTAAGTAGTATAAACAAGGATCGTTAAAGAAAAATAACACCACCTTATGATAACATAAACAATTTCTAACAATAATATAATGGAATGGAAGTTGGAAAACATTACCATATTTTGGATCCTGGGCTAGGCAGTCCCATCCTGCCATTAGAGAACCCATCTTAATTTGTCTTGATACTTGATGTTTGATCTGTTTTTCGTTTCCTATTTTTGTTACTTTGATCACACTTACTTTTTGGTTGAAATGTTGAATGATATTTTGCTAACAAATATTTTGGCTTTTAAGGTGGATCCCAAAGCTAGTGGTATAGAGGGGCCCTCCAAATTCTTATCTAAACTCCTCTTTTATTTTACTAATTGATAATTGATATTTGGGATGTACGTCACATGGTACGGAGTAGGTCGGTATACGAATTTTATCAGCACTCAGCACCCTGTTTTATGCGTAGACTGGTGTTATAATTTATAATCAAACTAGATTAGATTTAATAAATGTACGGATATTTTAAAATTATTTGATTATTTATTTTATAATATATTTGATTAAAATATTTGTCTCTTTAATATTAGTGCATTATAAATAATATTGAACATTTTTATTTAATCATTTAATACGTACGTAGTGTGTATTTTATCTTTTACCTATAAATATTTTATATGTTTGATATGCTAATTTGACCAAAATATTGAGTAAATTCCATTAATTAATATAACGATTTGAGTAAAATATTGTCAATTTTTTTTGAAACTATTATTATGTGGCATATTATATATTATTTCCATAATATATAAACAATTTTTTTTTCATACATAAAATCAAATAAAAATGATAGAAAATAATTTTTTTAAAAACAAATGAATGGAGAATTTTTAAAAAAAAACATTTGACTTAAAAAATTTGCATCAAGAAGTGACAAGTATCACTCCTGGTGTGTATTTTAGTTTGATGTAATATATAATATGCTTTATAATCAAATACAGGGTAGTTATAATTAATTTAGTCATTTTTTGTAATATAAAATTCTTGTTTTAATAATTATAATTTTGTGTTTATAATTATAGACTTTTAACAATAATAATTTTTTGTTAATAGTTACTCCGTATGATTTTTTTAATAGTTAAATAATGTGATATTGTCATTAATGATCTTATGAGTATAAGATAGACCCGTCAAAAGGGTCAGTTGGGTTATAAAAAATTACTTTTATGTTCAGATTAATTAGGTCGGTCGCTTTCGGATTCGAGTTTACAAATGCTTGTTCAAGACTCCAAAACTTTCGTGTTCAGGTCGACCTAACGGGTTAATCGAGATATTTTAAAACGAGTATTATATTTTAATTAATTTGTGTAATAAATGTAAAAAATATAAGCACATATTAATAAAAACTCACACACAAATTTATATTTAGTCAAATTCAACTATAAAATGACATACACTTCAAATCAAAATCTAGATAAATCGAACCATAGATCATAAAATCTTATTTAAATCTAGGTATTTTTGGGTCGAGTGGACGGATCTAATTGTCATCAATTTTTTTACGACTATAAGACGATACTACTATAAGACGATACTACTAGAAAGTAGAAACTTATGTACTCCTTGTCGGTATGTCCTACTGCGTATGATTTTTAGGTACTCCGTAGTATTTTTTATGTTTATCTACTTGACTAAATGGAACAAGATATTTTAAGGAAACTCGCTTGTAAGATTATCTAATAGGAAAATTTGGTAATATTAATCCAATTTTTCGTCGATTTTCTTTTATTAAGCCTAACTATGATTTATTTTTAAATAATTCAACCTTTTAGGGGTATTATCTTATATTGGTCCCTTATGACCGATTACCTGAATATCATGTAGCTTTTTTTTTGTCCTTTTACTTTTTTAATATGCCCTCCCTTTACCTTCATCTTCTTCATTTTCTCTCTCCCCCTTACTTCCTTTAATCACCTTCCTCTTCTCTCTCCCCCATTTTTAATTCAACAATACACCTAAAACACGACTGAATTCGAGCAAATGCATCGTGTTTTATTGTATGAGAACATTGATTTTTAATATGATCAATTCACAATCATTTACAGATAGAACATGTATTACTAGTTAATAGAAACACTGATCATATTCATTGTGCGTGCGGTTGAATTGATTGATGTAATCACTGATACATCAACAAGTTACTACAACATTTGCAGCAAATGTCATATAAAAAGGCAAGGTATACATCTACAAAACTTGTTCTTTATTCAATAAAAAAGTCAGATTCAAGAACACAAGATGAAACTTAGAATACTAAGGTAGAGGAAAAAAGCTACTCCCTCCGTCTCTTTTTGTTTTTTACGTATTCCATTTTGGGTGTTTCATTTTGTTCTTTACATTTCCTTTTATTTTGTCACATAATACATTAATATTCTATCAAAATTTGTACCCAAATATTATTTTAACCAATTAAATCCATTGGACATTAAATATTTCTCATTTCCCCAATGTCAGATTTTTGATAAAAGTGAAAATATTATAAATAAATGTAAATTTTCTTATTTAAATAAAAAAAGGAGAGGAATCTCAATGCACATTAAATAGTCCTTAAATCGCGTGAAAAACATCAAACGTAAAAAACAAAAAGAGACGGAGGGAGTAATTAAGTAATTAATTAAAATCCCCTTTATCAATGGTAAACAAGTGTATCATACTCACGCTTAGTAACAACATCAAGCATAACCGCTTCCAGGTTCAATATCCCACCTTTCTCCATATGGTCACCAGATTCTTCGAGTGCCCACTAACAAGAGCAACCCCAGATTAATTTGCAATAAAGCGAAAGCAAACACCAGAAACCCCTCTCCCCTCCCCCCGTTGTTCGAAACCACCAATCCAGAAATAGCCACTTTCCCCGGTGTTCGCAACCATTCAGCCCTCTATGTTGGTCGGTCGTCGCTGCTGTTCGTGCACCGTCGTTGCTGGTGCGCAGGCTAGTGCTTCACTTTTCTTCAAGCGCGGTTGTCCATTAAAAAGATAAGGAGGAAAGAGAAAGAAAGGAAGCATTAAAAAGAAAAAATAATTAAAAAATAAAATGCAACGTAGGATATTCTACCGGATACAGCAGGTCATAGACCTGTTAGGCCTAATAAAAGTAGTTGGGTAGTAATGGTGGGATTAGTAAAAATAATTCATAGGTGAGATTAATAAAAGAAAATTGGTCAAAGGTTGGATTAATATTAACAAATTTTCCTATCTAATATTATCTCGGTTTTAAAATGATTTTTATATATTTCTATAAATAGGCGTTTCAAATTAAGGACACTCTACTTTATTCTATTTTTGGATATATGATACGCTATATTTAATGCATTCACACTTTTTTTTCCCACTTTACTTACAACATTCCACTCAATCTAAATGTATATTCTCATTTTACTCTTAACTTTTCACTCTATTTAATTTTTTATTCTTATTTTCTTATACCACTCAACTCAATCTAATTTTTCATTATTTTTTCTTACTCTATTTCATTTTCCCATACCAATTCCTTATTTTAAATCAATTATCCTTATTATTTTAAAACGGAAGAAACTTCCGATAACGTATATCCGGAAAACACTGGGCTTAAATGTTTAACCGCTTAAAGCTGTCAACACTTGTTGAGTTGTTGCCACATATATTTCGACCCTATACGGCTAAAATGACTGCATGAATACTTTATACTCCCTCTGTCCCGGAATACTCGATCCGGTTTGATCGGCACAAAATTTAAGGGACTTGAATTGACTTATTTAATTTAATAGGTAGTATTTGATAGTGGTGTATTATTTTAATGTGGTTAGTGGGAAATGTGTAAAGGGATGGGATTGGGGGAGAGTAGGGGTTGAATTTTTAATTATTTTTTGTATGGAGTAGGGGGTAGGTGGGTTAATAGGGAAATAATATAATATTGTTAGGATATTTCCATTTTTAGAAATAGGTCAAGTATTAAAGGACGGCCCGATAAGAAAAACATGTCAGTATTCCGGGACGGAGGGAGTAATTACTAAGGCATAATGTTTTTACTCCCTCCGTCCCGGAATACTTAACCTGTTTTCCTTATCGGGTCGTCCCTTAATACTTGACCTGTTTCTAAAAATGGAAATATTCTAACAATATTATATTATTTCTCACTCCACCCCTGTTAACCCACCTACCCCCTACTCCATACAAAAAATAATTAAAAATTCAACCCCTACTCTCCCCCAACCCCACCTCTTAACCCACCTCCCACTAACTATATTAAAATAATACCCCATTATCAACTACTACCTATTAAATTAAATAAGTCAATTTAATTTCCTTAAACTCTGTGCCGGTCAAACCGGGTCGAGTATTCCGGGACGGAGGGAGTATTTATAAAAAAAAAAAATTGAGCGGTCAACCGATAATCCTTCTATTTGACTTCAACTCTGTTTAGACATGGTTTTTTTTAATGAAAAAATACGTTAAAAGTTAGGACATTTTTTTTAAGACTGTATTTTAACTTATCTAAAAATATAAAATAGAAATTTACTTTTTATATATGGATAATATCTTGAGGGGTCTGAATATGATGAACTAACGCGACAACGTAATTTACTGCGCTATTAGCTTCTCGGTAGACGTGGCGAGAAAAAAAAACTATCAAAATGGTTCAAAAGTTGTTTGATATCTTTTGTCAACAATTGTATTTTGCACGGACAATGAGCTTGTTCCTTTAAAAGATTGATTATCAATAATTTATCACCCTGGATGAAAACATGACGTACATTATTTTCAATGGCTAACAAAAGACCATTACGAATGGGCTATTGTTTCAACGAGAAGTGGAGAAGAAGTTCCAAGATGTTGGGACAGTCGATGTCAACTATTAGCTTAGATGATAAAATTTAAGGTGTGGTATCCCTCAAGATATAATCCCGTCCACATCATTTTTGAATCTACGTTTAATAGGAATTTAATTAAAAATATTAATAGTTGAAATTATGTATGGACAAATTCAAATCAACCTGTTGTTCCGTACATGTATATACAAATTCTTATTTACAAGTGGTGTACAATAAATAATACACTAGAGCAAAGGTTAGCTCAAAATGTTTAAAAGTTATTCTTATATATATAATTTATCTATTTTTAGTGATAAATTCATTTTAATAAAAATTATTTCTTCAAAATTACTAATAATGTAGGGAGTATAAAGTTAATCATTTACTCCTTTAAAATGTTTATCTAACACTTTGTTTTACAATATAAAAAGTTAATCAAAACAAATTAAAAGTTTTAAAAAACTAAACACTACAAAAAACCTCGTATACCGACAGATTTATAGCAACAGATTTATATCCAGATTTATATCCGTTTCTAATTTAGAGACCGAATATTCATCTCCGTCTCTAACTTTATCCAGAGATGAAAATTGTAAACCCGTCCCTAAATTAGAGACGGATTTACAATTTCCATCACGAATTTTGAATCCGTCCCTAATTTAGAGACATATTTTCTATTTTCTAATATTTCTTTTAATTATTATCAATTTCACACATAAAAATATACAAGTTATATTTGGTGTAGTTGGTTGGAGTTTCTCTTTTACAACTGGGGATTCTCATTATCCTTTTCCCCCTGCAAAGATGGACCGGGTTGACCTAAGGGAGATTCCGAACCGGTAATGAGACCGAATTGAACAGAATTGCTAACAATAGGTGATTAAACATAATCACAACGAAATTATCAACTATTTTTAGTTGCTAAATTTAGAGATGGGTTTAAATATCCATCCCTAAATTTTCGAGACGGATTCAAATATCTGTCCCTTAATTTTGGACACGGATTTTATGGAATCAGTCCTTAACTCGAATCAACGGTGTGTTTTTAACGACGGATGTAATCCGTCCCTAAGCACATATATCGAGGATTTGACCAATTTAGAGACGGGTTTGGTCCGTCCCTATATGAGATTTTTATTATAAAAATAATAATTGATAAAAATTATCTTAGTGTATAATATATATATTGTACATATTGTGCGTACACGATCTTATAGATATAAGATTGGTTTTGTTCACTCTAATATTTGTTTTTTATGGGTTCACTTATCCAAACCAAGATTCGGATAAGTTAGATAATGTCATAACTAAGGAGGTTCGTTGTATTCAATTCCTCCAGCCTCCAGCCTCCAGCTAGGGCTCCGGCTATATTTCTACAAGGCGGGCAACAGTTGCTGAATTTTAAAATCACTTAGCATTCGTGATAACTTGATAAGGCTACGTTTGTGTCACACACTCACACGTAATTTAAGTAAAGCCGTATATATTTTATTTTCTTTTATTTTCTTTTTGAAAATGGAGAGATACACAGAAGTTAGGATAGTCTTCTCTCAAGATTGTATTCTAACTCATCTAAGGAAAGAAAATAAGAAAATATATTGTTTATGAAAGGATCTATCTAGTTGACTAGTAATGTGATAACCAATGGATGCTAAGTAATCAGCGCGCAGTTCGATTAACTTCTCGATATACATGTCTCGGATTATGACTATCGAAATTAAAGAACAGATGTTTTATGTCATCCATAAGCAGCTGTATTTTCCAGGCGCAAAGAGCTCGTTGTTGCAAAATCTGAATTATAAGTAAATTATCTCTCTCAATGAGAATGTGTCGAATATTGTTTTCTATTGCCAATATAATAGTAAGCCATTGCGAAGTCAATAGTTTCTGCAAGAAAAGGGAGGGTAGCCCCAAGATTAAAAGATCGACTAGCAATATTGTTTCCAAGATGGTCTCTAATTTCGACACCTGCTGCACCTGAGTTATGGCGAACAAAGCCATCAAAGTTAAGTTTGAATGTGCCAGGGGCAGGTGGCGTTCAAGAAACTTGGATAGAACGATATTAACTTTTTGGAGCTTTGTTTAGTAAATATGATTCCAAAGAGTCGAAACATGTGCGAGTTTTTCATTCATTAAATTTTTTAAAAGCACTTGTATAGAGTCCTACAGCAGAGAACGAGGCGTGTTTAAAAGTAGGAAAACCATTGAAGTATCATCCTGCAATGTGCATGGTGGCTTGGTTGCCAATTTTCCGCAGCGTGTACCGGAGCTTCATATTCAATAACGTAGATAAGTAGAAGTTGGTGAACAATACAAATTTATGGAGTAATGGTAAATAAGTAGAAGTTGAAATAGGACCAAATTATTCATTTTTTACGAACTTTTATTTATTTAATCTCAAAATTTTTATTTTTTACTCACTTTTTCTTTTATTAATTTTCATTTCGATCTTTTTTTCCTTATTTAATTACGAAAATGTAATATAATTTGCAGTATTCACAAATAATAGTTATTGATTTTCAATTTCCTTTATAACTTATATATATTTAAAAATATTTATGACTTATCGATCGCCCATGCATGCATTTGGGTACGCTAGCATCTTGTTTTGGCAAAGAGGGTTAATTTGCGGTATGCATGAGGAGGATACACTCTTTAATCGCATACAGCGTATTAACTATGCTACCCCCATTTTCATATATATATATTTGTATACGAGTAGATGAGTAAGGCTTGTTCCATAAAATTTCTATATTAATATAATCACAAAATTCGTAATGTACAAGAACTACACTAATTAGAATAGAAAGAAACAATAGTAAAGGAATCTCCACTATTAACGTAGTTAAGATATATATTCTATTTGGCTAAAAGAATGAAGATGAAAAATAGTAGTACGTGCGTAGTGCGTAGTACGTAGAAGTTAATTAAGACATAACCCAATTATTTGCATCCATGATATTCATAGTCAAATAAGGTGAGGCTTGTTGAATAGAGAGGCTAAGTGACCACCCAACTCGATGTGTTCTTTTAGCCCCTGGTCCAAAGCACTTGTATTCACCATAATACGCGGTCCTGCATCAGCATCCGATTTAAACAATTACGGAGTATTCGTATTGTCTTATTATGATTATTTATTATTATTATTATTATTATAAAATCAAATGTTAACAAAGTCAAACATTTTACAAATAATTAGTGGGAAGCCGAGATACAATCTGGACCCCACTCAAATGTATAAGATAGTGAGTCGAGCAACCATTATTAATTTATTATTATATTGAAAAATGAAGTACCTGTGCGTAGATGATTTGCCCCAATCGTCCCATCCTTGAGGTAGAACCGCACTAGACATATAAGTTTGTGAGAAAACCACTCTAGAATAAGGACCCCATGGTCTGCCTAACACGCATCTTTTGACTCCAGTTATTTTGCATCTCACAAAATAAAATCCCGTATTTTCTTCTTCCGATGTTCTACGTTGTGCTGTTATCGCCCCGTTGTCCTCTGAAGTTGATCGCAAATGACATTGCTGCAAAATAATTAACATACACTAAATTCAATGATAATCACACTTAGCTTAATTGCTTAGTAATCGGTAATTAAGTTGGTATATATGTACCTTAAAAAGAGAAGCTGCATTTCCAAAAATGAAGTCAGTTGCTCCTTCAATGTAACAATTGTTGTAGAAATGTCTCCCACTTTCATCTAGAAGTGTATCTTGGTATGATATTATTCTACATGCATAAAACATAGCCTTTTCGCTTGTTACTCTTAATGCCACGGCTTTGTCTGTTGTACCATATGTATTCTGCATACAATCAAGTAATACTTATGTTACCAAACTAGTAACGTGACAATTAAATGATAAAGAATCGTGTTAAAGATGGACATTGAATTGTTATTACGTACTACACCAGACAATATATAGTAACTTAGTAATTAAAATTGTTAAGATTTAGGTAGATACCTGAATAGTAAGGTAACGTCCAACAAAATCAGAAGCAAAAACAGTAAGAGTAGGAGATTTGAAAATATCTCCACCATCATTCCAAGTGATAACCGTAGTATTTGCATTTCTACCACTAAGTGTAATCAAGGGTTTATTTTCAGGTACATGAATCTTCTCCTTGTAAATTCCAGGCTCCACCCTTATGAAAACAGGATGTACATTGTTAGACGGAACCGCATCAATTGCATCTTGTATCTTCACGTAGTTACCCTTCTTCCCCGATTGATCAACCGTTATAATTCTCTTCCAAACTCGTTCAGCATTACAAGTTGTAGCCATTGAGCCCATTGCAACCACTAACATCAACAAATACCCATGAATAATTCCCATTATAATTGTATAAGTAGTATATGAATATATGATACGTACTCCTGGCTAAAAGATTGAACAAGTAATGAAGGAATGAAGAAAGATTAAGAGAAGGAGATGTTGTATAAATAACAGATCGAGGATGATGGATAAATGGATAATGGATTAGTTATAGAATTATATAATAAGGTTTTGTCATGAATAATTAAGAGGGAAGTCCGTTTAGTTACCACAAAAAGCATTTAAACACAAGCTATAAGTTTGAGTTTAAGGGGAAGTTGCTGAGAAAAGAAGAGTCGTCAGGAGGTCAACATGATTATTGATTAGCACCCACGTTACCCACGTTTCTTGAATCAAGATTAATCTGCTTAATTACCAACAATTATACACTTTCTGTTATTGTGTTCACAATTTTGTATAACTTCTTTTACCACTAGCGATTTTACTTATAATTAAATTCTACTTGGTCTATCTTTATTTTTAATAAGGTAAATTTAACCAACCCAAAAGAAAAATAGAGTTGGTTATACTTTACAAACAGGTTGTGTAATAAAAATTGCTCCACCCGTTTTCATTTTGTACTCCTTCATCAGAAATTATATACTAATACCTATAATTAAGTCCATGTATCTAGTGTAATTATTATACTAAGGTTACATTCCATTTACATGATTTTCATTTATCAAAACTTTTTAGTTACAAATTGTAATTGTGTCACTATTATTTTCCTTCAACTACCAATTGACGGTTGGTTCAGTGGTGATTGAGGCTGAACTTGCATGGTAGGGGGAACCTGTGTTCGATCCCCCGCAACAATAATTGGGAGGGGACTGAAACCTATCCACACAGAACTCGCCCCGAATCCGGATTAACCCTAAGGGTGAACCGGGTGCTAACACCAAAAAAAAAAAAATTATTTCCCTTCAACTTATATAATTTAAACTAATTTTTCCTGAAATAAGTGGAAATTAGCTAGGTTAGTCGAACATGGAATAGCAATATCACTATCGAAAATATGTTTGATCAAATGAGAAGAAAACAAAAACCAGACAAGTACACATTGTTTTAGGATTGTGTTCTATTCGCCTAATTTTCACTAGAATTTCCATGAACTTAATTTATATAACTTGTACTTTAAAATTATTAAATGTGAAATAAGTAAAAATAAGGTGAACAAATTATGGCCCAAATTTATTTGTTACATTAATATGCCCACTTAAATGTCAAAATCGCTAAATATATCTATTTTGAAGCCAGGCAAGGGAGTATTACTCCGTATGAAAGAAGGGGATATTCAATTTGACTTCTTTTAATTTAAGAATCATAAAAAAAAATTGTAGGGTTAGTTGACTTGAATTCATTTGATTTAGTCTTGGTTTGAAGCTTTTAGCCACAAAGAATCTATCAATTTAGGTAATGATGCATATTGATTTGTATGCAAGAAATAAGCTGTTTGGATATATGACTTCTTGAAAAGGCAAGAAAATATCAATTTCATATTGAAGGGAAAACATGGATTCATCCCATTAAGAAAGATGTTTTAAATTAGGTTTGAAGCAATTCAGAGACTTTGCTGTCTAAACCCATAAATAAATTTGCAACTATTTTGTGATAAGGCCGAAGAAGTGGAATTTTGATTCCTTTTTTGTCACACTAAACAAATATTTGATGTCTTTTGGGGTTGAGGATGTCAACATGACAACATTTAATTATGTTAATTTAGTTTTAAATAACATAAACTTTTTTTTTTTTGGTTCTACTACGTACGAGGAGTTCCCACCGCCTTCGGCGAGTGGACTAATCTCTCGCGGGAGTTTGCATGGGTACCTCGATGGGCAGCATCCCTCCCAGTTGAGATTTTTTCTATTCCCAAGGCTCGAACCCGAGACCTCAATTGGTACATGGTGTGTCACACCTAGAGCTGTCAAAACGGTTACTCGAGTCGGGTCCGAGTCTGCTCATCTCGGGTCTCGGGTCATTATCTGGTCGGTTCTTGTCGGGTCATTTTATCACCGGGTGCAAGTCGGGTTCAGGTCGGGTTCGGTCATGTTGAATATTTATCGGGTCATGTCGGGTTATTTTTCCATTTCGGTATAGGTCGGGTTCGGTTCGGGTTCGGGTTCGGGTCGGGTCTTTTTCTAGTCGGGTACAATTACGGGTTCGGGTCTTAACGAGTCGGGTCAATTTCGGATCGGATAATTATCGAGTCGGTTAAAATTCAGGTCGTGTTCACTATCGGACACGGGTTAAGACCGGATACGATAGCTATCAGGATTAGTTAAGTTTTAACCTTACAATTAACTTTTATAAATTTGGTTAAATTTGGTTTCACGCTTTTCACTTGTTCTAGATTAGGTAATTATAAAAAATAATATTAACTTGATTTAAGTTATTATTTAGTTAGGTAAATGACAAATCGGGTTGTCAACAGGTCACGTAAATTCAGGTAACGGGTTGTCACGAATAGAGTCAATAACAGGTTTCATCGGGTTATAATCGGTTTCGGGTTGACATCGGGTCGGGTGTTGAATCGGTTCGGGTCATTTTTCGGTCGGGTAAGCTAACTCAGTTTTGTTGTCGGTTATATTTCGGTCGGGTATCAGGTTCGGGTCCGGGTCATGCATTAACGGGTCGAAATCGGTCGTCGGTTTTAACGGGTTTGATACGATCGGGTTACGGGTTTCCTATTTTAACAAAATTTCGGGTATCGGGTCGGGTCCGGGTCCTTAAAAATCCAGGTCGGTTCAGGTCGATTTCTCGGGTCGGGTCAGTTTTTGACAGCTCTAGTCACACCATTAATTGATGATACGGTTGGTACATGGTGTGTCACACCATTAATTGATGATACGGTTGGTACATGGTGTGTCACACCATTAATTGATGATGTAACGCGTTCATACGAGTAATTACCACACTGTCCTGGATAACGAATAGATATTTGTAAAAATCGCGTAGAATTGTATATGATGAATAATTGTGTTTTGGATGAATGGTCGGGCCAATATGATAGGGCTTTGTGCAAAGGTGTTGGTCTTGGGTTCGAATGTCGACAACATGGTTTTTCGTTCTTTTTTTCTACTTAGATTTTTTTTTTGTGCTTGTAAGATTTATATTATTATAACTCGTAACTAAAATAATGAAAATAAATCCATTTAAAAAAATAATCCCTCTGTTCTATAATAATGTTCCAGTTCAGATTTTTAACACTATTCACAGTTGAATATAATCTTCTAAAAAAATGTCAATATATAAGAAAAAAACATATTCATGTGGAGGCTTGTTTGTTCGTCTCAATGAGTACTTTAAGAATATCAAAAATTTCTAATTTTTAATATTATGTAATTGGAGATAAAAATGATATAAAATGTGCATTGATAAATGTGGAAAAATATTTGGAACATCATTATGGAACGGAGGAAGGAGTCCGGAGTATTTCTTAATAGTATTCCGTAAATATAAATAGAAGTAACCATGAATAATATAAGTGGTATTTGCCTAATATTTAAAAGTAACACCATTAAGGCCCCGTTTATTCACCTTATTTCTCCTGATCCGATATGGTCAGGTCAGATCTGATATGTTCTGAACTGAACTGATTGTTTTTTCAAAATTAGGATTTAAATAAAAATATACAATTATTAATATTAAACAATTTACATGTAAAATAAATATTACCCGACATAAACCAATTTCGACGTGACCCGAGCCGTTTATATATAACCGATCCACAACACGATATGATGACCCAATTTGACACACCTAATATTATTGTCCCTCATTTCCCTAGCTTATCCATGGAGCGCGGGTTCCATTTTAAACCAATTTTTTATAGTTGATGATTAATATTGCTTCTACCTTTCAGTTGTTACGTACTGAAGCTAGATACTACTACACCCGTTTCTGAAAGTTTTTTACGCTTTGGAAAATGTGTCCAAAGTAAAAAAAAAATATTTTAACCGTAAATTCTCACTATGATATACATCAAAACATTACATGTAAGATCTTGTTAGATTGACCTCCGTATGTATTTTTAAAATATCAACTTTTTATAATTTTTTCACATAAGAATTTGAATATATTAATAGTGAAATATTTAATTGAATCTAGTCCGTGTAAAAAACTTAAGAAACAGAGGTAGTAGTATATATTTAAACTTAAAGATTTGCAAACTTGAGGAGAATATAATATAATTCTATTCAAATTTTCAATTACAACATTTTATACACAGAAGTATCATGTACAGTGCTGTATGTACAACCCTAAACAAACAAAAGAAGATTTTCGCGCCAAAAAAAAAAAAAATGTCTTAAGTTATAAAATCAATAATGTCTTGATCTAGTGGTTAATTAAGACGAGAACATGTGTATGATTGGTCACAAATTCGAGTCCTCTTTCTATTTGTAATTTATACTGCTGCCTATTTGACTCATTCGCTCCCAACAAGTGCTTAATTAGGGCTTGATTATCCATGATTTGGCACTAATCATGGTCGTCTTAGTAAAAATGGTAGCGGCTTCTTGATTTGTGAGGCTTTGCGACCACTCAACTCTTTTAGATCTTGTTGCTCCTGGCCCATAACATTTGTGTTCACCATAATACACTGAACTGTTTAAAAGAAAAATAATAATTAAACAACATTAATCGCCATACATTATATTTATATTAAAGAAAATGGAAAGAATTATTATGCTTTAAATAAGGCATATTTCAAAAGTAGGAAGTATATAGTTAATTAGGCTATGTTCTCTTCACGAAAATTATACTGAATTTTGTAATTGTAAAGGAAAAAGTACCTATGTGTGGAAGGTTTTCCCCAATCATCCCAGCCATAAGGGTTTACAACATTAGACATGTAACTGTTGACGAACACAACTCTAGAGTAAGGTCCCCATGGCCTTCCCAATGTACAACTTTTGATTCCGGTAACCCTACAATCCGTGAAATAAAATCCCGTGTCTTCTTCTGGTTTCATCCTTCGTTGTGCCGTTATTGCTCCATTTCCATCTGATATCGAATGTATATGACATTTCTACAACAATAACCCAAAGCTAAATTTAATTAGTTTTGGTACGACGATAAATTATCAACAACCATATCATGCATATTTATACAGATATGATACTACATATCAATATATCATAATATCATATAATGGTTCATACTTGGAATAGAGAGGCTGCATTGCCACAAATGAAATCAGTCCCTCCTTGAATATAACAATTGCTATAAAAATGGCTTCCTCCCTCGTCTAAAAGTGTGTCTTGATATGAAGTTATTCTACATGCGTAGAATTCTGCCCTTTCGCTTGAAACCCTCAATGCCACGGCTTTTGCACCCGCCCCATATGTATTCTGTAACAAATATTAAAGTCATACGCGAATTATTAATATGATACATGTACGTACGTACGTGTATGTGACTATTAATATTGGACATATAAACGTATGTACGTACCTGGATAGTGAGGTATCGAGCAGTAAAATCAGAAGCAAAGACAGAGAGAGTAGGAGACGTGTAAATATCTCCACTATCATCCCATGTAATAGTAGTATTTTCGGCATTTCTTCCAGTAAGTATTATGAAGGGCTTATCTTCAGGCACGGTAACTTTTTCCTTGTACATTCCAGGCTTAATTAAAATAAGAGTAACGTCTACATTGTTAGAAGGAACTGAATCGATTGCATCTTGCACTGTTATGAAATTGCCTTCCCCTGACTGATCCACGGTTATAAGTCGTTTCCACGTTAATTTCTCCGACAATAATCGACCATTAGAGTTGCTAATGAACCAACAAAATGCAACGATGATGATCAAAGGAATATAAGAGCTGCTTTGAGCTGCCATTATTTTTTACGTAATTGTTTGGATCGATGATAAGAGATATAATATGTTGATTATTTTCAAGTGATGAAAAACATATAATTAATAAGATATAGGAATTTGATTAGTGTATATATAGAGAGAGTAAGATGAGGTGATTAAGTAATTAAGGGTTTAAGACAATGATTGGGGGATGTATGTAAGAACAGCTGATTTCTTGATATCCACATTTAAAACATTCTATAAAAGTTGACCCTTGTAATTACGTTACGAGTTGCATGTATTATTAAGTTTTCGGCGCGCTTAGATGATTCTTTCCCTTTGGGGTTTGGGTTTGGGTTTGCAATATTTTTACCCCTTTTTTCAACCTCATGGTATTCGTATTAACTTCTTGTTTTCTTCAATTTGTTTTTACTTATTTCACATTAATGTTTTTGCTAATATTTTAAAATGTTGATATTTAGAAATATCCACATTGAGACGATAAAGCTATCAAAATCGCACATGATGATATGATATGAGAATTATGGTTAATTTTGGACCCTTTCATCGTACACTAGCTCTGCTCTCAAGCATTTAGGAATAATGGATTAAAAAAAGGTCAGATAATTGAATTTGGGAAAAAATAGTTCAAATAATTAAGTTAAAATCATGTCATGGAGGAGAACACGCACTAATTAACCTAATATGCAATGTAGTACTACGTATGATAACAACTTAATACTCCGTATTATTTTCATGACCGAATAAAATGTGTCAAAATAATCTGGTTGACATGCATGTGGATGAAAATACAATTAATTAAATTAAGCTAATGATGGTCACATTATAATATACTAAATTATGAGTTGATGAAGCAAATAAAATCCTTCATTCAATGCATGTAATTAAGGTCGTTGCTTCGCCGCAACATAATGGAGTGAACTTTGGTGTTCTTACGTACTGTAAGAAAAAAAGAAGGTAAGATGAATATTATACATGAAATATAAATTAAGTAGCAACTAGTAAAGATGCTTCTGAACCACTCGATCGTCCTTGCTTATGAAAAACCTTCATTCAATGTATGTGTTTTTTCATCCGATCCATTGACCATTGTTTAGTGGTTAATAATGATAATATGTGTACAATAGGTCTCAGGTTCAAATCTCCTTAGCTACTTGTATTTTATATTGCCCTTGTGGCTCATTCGGCCAAAACAATTTGACCATTGCCCTCCGTACATTGGCCGTTGAACAACAAAACCATATACGTAAATGGTCATGTATGTTTTATCTTGCAATTCAATCTTCGAAAGGACATATATGTTCCATGAAAGAAGAAATTTTTATATTTGGATATGTTACGTCTAATAACCGGTTTTATTCTCGAAGATGAGTACATGATCCAAGCCTACGAATCAGATCATTTATGGCCATGATCAATAATCATATGTTTTTTTTCCGAATGAACCACGTGAGCAATATAAAAACGGGGTGATTCGAACCTTTGATCTGTTGGAACTTATACTTTAGTATAAGTTGTTAGTTTGTTTCATTAGTTTAGGAAGTTTGTTACTAGAATACTAACTTGTACATATGTTAGTATAAATACCTAAGCTTGTATTATTTTCATGAGTTACACAATTAATACAATGTAGTCTTTAGTTTTCTCTCTCAAAGCTCACGAGCTTCCAAGGTTCAACAATGGCTTCATGTTTTCTTCTACCTTTCTTCTTCCTATTTCCTCAATTCTAACAGATCGATTTCGGGTTGACATCGGGTCGGGTGTTGAATCGGGTTCGGGTCATTTTTCGATCGGGTAAGCTGACTCAGTTTTGTTATCGGTTATATTTCGGTCGGGTGTCAGGTTCAGGCCCGGGTCATGCATTAACGGGTCGAAATCGGTCGTAGCTAGGTTTTAACAGGTTGGATACGGTCGGGTTACGAGTTTCCTATTTTAACAAAATTCCGGGTCTCAGGTCGGGTCCGGGTTCTTAAAAATACAGGTTGGTTCAGGTCGGTTTGTCGGCGGATCGGGTCAATTTTTGACAGCTCTAGCTACAAGGCTTGGAAAGGGAAGTCTCAAGTACTATATTTACGAAGATTACATTCATGGATCCGCCTTAATTTGGTAATATATACCTCCTCCGATTCAAAATAGTTGCAACACTTTGTTTTTTTCACTATTCAAATAATCTACTTAATTTGTTTATTTTTTATGATCTATACTTTAGGAAAAACATATTCATGTGGGTTCTTATTAGATTCACCTTAATGTATATTTTGCGAAAATCAACTACCTTTTTTATATTTTTTACTTATCGGTAATTACATATATTAATTGTTCAAGATATGCAATGGCAAGCGTGAAAAACAAAGTGTTGCAACTAAAAAGAATCGGAGGAAGTATAATGTTTGGGACTTGAGATTGAAAACATATATATTTTCTACTACTCCCGTATTTTAAAAAGAGATACACTTTCGACAACACATAGTTTTAGGAGATCGGGGTGAGTTGAATTTATTAAAATAAGATGAAAGTGGGGTAGTGGGTGAATTATTTAATATGGTAAAAAGATGATGTGAGTAAGTGTGGGGACCATAAGAAAGAGAAAAATTAATATTAATATAATTGGAAGTGAAGATTAAGACATATCAAAAAAGAAAATTGTATATTTTTCTTAAATACGACCGTTTATGAAAAATGTATTTCTTTTTAAAATATGGAGGGAGTACCTCCGTTTCAAAAAGATATTTACACTTTATGTTTTAGTCCGTTTCACAATGTTCTTTACATTTTGCTTTATTTCAATTTTTGACAGGAAAATTTACTAGCTTACCTTTCTTAGCCGACAATATCTATAATTTTCCACTCACTTTTTCTTACTTTATTCATTTTTTTCCCTACATTTACCCACCTTTTTCCACGCTTCTTTTACTTTATCCATATTTTATTATATCCAATCAAATTTTCTACTTTTAATTTAATATTTGTGCAAATAGTAACTGTAAAGATTTGTATGAAACAGAGGTAATACTTATTTGAGTTTATAAATAATACGAAGTATAATTTACTCATATCCAAAAAAGTAAATTAAATGAATTGAAGCTGAGTATACCTAACTCTAAATGAGCAACAACTTAATTAACAACTAAAATAGCTAGAGTTAAATAAAATCAGCGTGAAATAGCACATAACAATGCGTGTATAAATTTCCTTCTACGAAACAGAAAATGTTGGTGGTGTATTATGTTCTTCAATTCCTCTTCTATATGATCAATCGATACTAGATTTGTGTTGGTCTAGTCCGATCCTAGGCAATAGGCATGCATGCGCTATATTGTACCGGCATATTATCTTCATTTCTTTTATAGGGCCAGGACTCCATGAAAAATTTGATCATTTCTGTTCCGGTGTTGTAAAGATGGAAACAATGGGCTTCGAATGAAGACCCTTTTGTATGTGTTGAAGATCTTGCTTGTTTGAATGAGTAGAGTCCGAATTCACCTGCACAAGAGCAAAGTCACTAGCCTCGGGGGTGTTTCCGAGGAAAGCCCCTCCGATGCCTAAGTAAGAACGATGCTCGGATTCTAGAGAGAAGTTCTCTAGAAGAGTAGTCTTAAGGCGATAAATTGGACGTACCTTGAGGTGTGAGCCTTGGCGGCCTATTTATAGTGTTTGCATAATAAATGCCCATAGGTCATTTATTGCTTTTGGGCCTTGGGCCTTGATGAATGGCTGACTAGCCCTTGGTAGGTTTGATGCTGTTTGTTTAGAGCCATTGGGCTTTGGACTTAGTGGCCCAATTGAGAATCAATTGGGAGCCCAAACAACATGCCCCCCAGACCCGGTCCATTTAGAATTAAATGGGTGGGTTTCCAGCTGTCAGAAGTCCAAAAGTTCCCTCTCTTTTTTGAAAAGAGATGACTTGCATTGATGACAAGTGTGGGGATTTGTATTGTGTCGTGGAGATCATGGGTTGAGGAAGTTGATGCGCCCCCTTTCTTTTCTATAAATACTGGGTGCTTTGCTCCTTTCGAACTTTTTACTCCTTCTTTCAAACTTATTCTCTCTCTAAATTCCGGCGATCGCAGTTTTCAAATTTCTTCAGATCTACGAATTTCGGCCAGCTTTAGACTTCGGGAACTTGGGTTGTTCGTTTATCGGCGAATTCCGCTTCGGAAAAAGGTAATTTGTTTCTGAATTCTCCTTTCCTCTTCGTTTTTCCTTCTACCCCTCAATCTAAACCCTAGGCCGAGAATTCGCGACCATGGCAAAGAATAGGGGCAAAAGCAAGTTCGTCGTTGGCTCCTCTAGTGAGAGGGAGAACGTGCCTTCGGGAAGGTTACCGAAAACTTCGAGGGGTCGGCCTTCGGAGAGGCCGGTGGAGAGGCGTTCGACTGGTTGGGATGCTTCCAAAGATGATGTTGTTGGCGGGTCTAGCGTGTCTGAACGCGCAACTTCTGGTAAGAAAGCTGGTTCTTCGGGTGTGCGCCGTCCTTACCCTGAGTTTCCAGTTCATTGGACTGAAGCTGATCCGCAGGGCAAGTATGCCCCGATCTTGCATGAGACCACTAAGATCGATGGTCCGTTGGAGAAATCGGTCAGTGGTGACTGGTTGGTGGAGGCGAAGCTGGGGAACTACCATCGGAGGGCCGAAGAGTTATACGGAATCCAGCACGCCTTGGGGTACTGGTGCGAACTTCCCGATCAGGAGCGTCCTCGGGTGACTCATCCGCCGAGGGGGTTCATCTCTGTGTATACTCATCACTTGGAGAACGGTCTCCGCTTTCCCTTGGATCCCTTCATTTCCGAGCTCCTGGTGTCGTACAAC
This sequence comes from Spinacia oleracea, assembly GCF_020520425.1. Lineage (NCBI taxonomy): Eukaryota > Viridiplantae > Streptophyta > Magnoliopsida > Caryophyllales > Amaranthaceae > Spinacia > Spinacia oleracea. Next base: position 93,237,452 of record NC_079488.1, read on the forward strand.
ATCAGTTTGGCCCAACTTACCCCCAAATCTATGAGGCACATCATCGGATTTAGATGGGTGTGCGATTTTGTTAACTTTCCCTGCTCTGTCGCCGTGTTTCGGGATCTCCACGATCTGTCTTTCAATCACGCTTCCAAGGGGGATGGGTATGGTTGGTGGACCATCATCAACAAAAAGTCCCGAAGGAAGGGGGAGCCGAACTACATTACGGCCTACCCTTACCTCAGCTCTGACCATAATTGGAAGACGGAGTGGTTGTTCGTTCGTGTGCCGACAGATCCGAAGCATCCCAATTTTTATCGCCCTCCGAAGTGGTTTGTGACTCTTGATCCTGATATGCGAAGCGTGGCTGCTCCGCATCGGAACCATCACCACTACGTGGATCTCCTCCAGTGGTTTTTGGCTCTGGAGGACAACTACAAACTGCCGTCTAACTGGCTCCCGAACCTCAACTATATCTTGCGGGAGGACATTCTTGCTGTTGCCGGTCTCAGCAGGATTTTTGACAGGGGTAGGTGTCTTTCGGCTGGGACCGTGCTTTAGTAAGTTTGTCCTCCTCCTTTTTGTCTCGTTTTATTGATTTTGTTTTGTGCTTTGTTTCTGCAGAGTACGGCTTTAGCTGCATTGATCCTGTGGTTTTGGGCATCTCTTTGGATCTGAAGACTATTCACGACTCGGCTCCTGATTACAAGTTCGGGAAAGAGAATCCTCGTAATCCTCGCTTGAAGGATTACGTGCTGTCTCCGTCGGGTGTCGCTCGGATATCTGAAGTTCGAGCTGATCCGTGGGATTCTGCCTCTTCTCCCGAAGCTGTTCCAGTGAAGGTCGTGCTTCCTGATTTGAGGACAACCTCAGATCCGGTGAGTGTTTCTATATCACGAAGTCTTTTGTTTGTCTTTCTTTCTGGTTGGCCGTCGGCTAACGTCTTGGTCCTGGACCATCTTTTTAGGGTCCTGGGACTGACGCTGTGCCGCGTGCCGTTCCTTCGGTTTCATCTCCGGCTCGGATAGATATCTCTTTATCTAGGAACCGGGTACTTCACGGTTTTTCTTTATTTCTTCCTTTGTCTTCTTTTACATTTATTGACCCTTGGTCTCCTCTGTTTAGGATCAACGCAAAAGGAAGGGTAGCACTCTTTTGAGGCCTTCCGCGCATCCGAAGAAAGCGAAGGCTTCTCAGTCCTCGGAGAAGGTATTTGCTCTGACTTGGAGTTTTTTGTAGTCCGTTTTTCCCTTCTTCTTATTTCTCCTTGAAGCTGATCTCTGAACGCCTGTTTTGTAGGAAACGGTTTCGGAAGACATGCCTCCTCCCAAGAATCTCCTTCACTTCATGCCCTTGCCAGGGCAGAAGTTGAAGAGTGTGGTGGTTGCGGAACCGCCGCCCGTGGATCAACCGTTGGCTGAGGAAGATACCATCCCCTCTCCGCTGAAGCCGTCTACTGCTTTAGGGATCGAGATCCAGGATATCACCAAGGTGATGGAGGCGATTGAAGCCGACCTTGTTCCTGGCTCGGATGCCCCTATTGTGGTCGAGCAGAAGGAGGAATCTGCTGACGTTTCTCTCGAAAGAGAGAAAAGTCCAGATAAGGAGATGGTGGACCTCACCGAAGCTCACATTGAGGTTCCCGAAGCTGAGAAGGAGGTCCCTTCTGCTGAGGAGGAGCAGCCCGAACAGGGTCTGACGAGGAAGAGGCGCCACTCGACCTTGGGCTCTACTTCGACCTCGGCCCTGGATAGACTGATCCACGCTGACCCTTGCTCGGATGTTCCGCTGAAACGGATCCCCGAGGAGGTAAGGGAGGCGATGGCTCGCTATGCTAGAGCTCCGGTTTTGGGGGAGAACCCCATGGCTCATGTGGGATCTTTGGTGGGTCCCGAAGCTGCACGGGAGAATCTTCTTCGGGCCAACCCGCAGTGGAGGGTTCCTGGAGCTGAGGAGAGGAACCCAGCTATGATGGCCCAATACTATCTGAATGAGGTAAGTGTTGGATTTTCTCTTTTGAGTTCCGTTTTTGTTTTACATTTTTTTCTACTTTTCCTCATCTTTTCTTCTTTCCCAGGCTGTTTTCTGGTCCTCGTTCGCTTCCGAGTGTAGCTCGGTTGAGGAGAGACAACTGAGGAGATATCAGGAGGCTTATGCTCGTGATATCCCTATCTTGGACCAGAAGGCTGGGCAGCTCTTCGCCGAGCTGGTGGAGGTCAAGCAACTGTACCTTCAGTACAGTCGTGAGGCTAGGGAATCGGCTGAGCAGATCGGGGCCGAAGTTGGGAAGCTTACTTTCCAAGTCGAGGAGGATGCTGAAAAGCTAGCTTCCTTCGACAAGGAGAGGAAAGAAATGGCCGCCAAGTTTGCGAGCGAACTTGAAGAAAAAGACAGTCTTCTCAAGGAGATGACGTCTAAATTTGAGGCGGCCATTAAGCAGAGCCAGGAAGCGGAGGCGAGGCTTCAGCAGTTTGTCAAGCATCAGGAGATTATTCAGAATCAAGCTGACAAGGTGCCCGTTCTCCAGCTGAAGATCCGAGAGAAGGATGCGGCCATTCGGAAGTTGGAGCAAGAGCGAGTTGACCTCTACACTGCTGATCAGTGTAGAGAGCAATACTGGAATGGCATCCTGGGTGCTCGGCGCATGTTTGCGAAGCATATGCCTCATTTCCCTTGGAATGAGAAGGTTCCGCTCTGGATGAGGGCCCAGGATCACTTGGTGGAGTGCCAGGCCGATCGAGACGAAGCTGAAGCTGAACGCCAAGCTGCTCTTGCAGAGGCTCGGGCCCAGAAGGCGTCTTCCGAAGGTGACACTACCGCTAGGGGTTCTTCGAAGGATGCTCCCTTGGGGGCTGCTCCTGAGACTCCCAAGAGTTAGGGATTCGGGCAGTCGTCTTCTTCAGAGTCGGTCGGTTCCAGTTGAGGACTTCCGAACATGTGCTTGCCTTTCCCCCTTTTGCCTCGGCGCTGCGTTGTACTCATTTCTTTTTGTTTTCTTTAGTACTTCGGTAGGCCGGTATTGTCTGTTGATGGCTGCCGATTTTAACTGTTTCATTTTGTTTTCAATTTTTGAGGTTTTCAATGTATTTGTACTCCCCCCAAATATTGAATAAAAAATGAATGTTTGTTACTTGGCTGCTTCTTTTCAATTTTGTACTTTCGCAATTTTAGGTCTTTGAATCCGTAGATTTTTCGAGCTCTTCTTTCTGTAGACTTGCTAAAAACCTTTTGATCTTGCGAGCTCTTTAAATCCGTAGATCTGTTAAGAGACTTTTTAACTTTGCGAGCTCTTCAAATCCGTAGATTTGCTAAGAGAATCTTTAGTTTTGCGAGTTCTTCAAATCCGTAGATCTGCTAAGAGACTCTTTAATTTTGCGAGTTCTTCAAATCCGTAGATCTGCTAAGAGACTCTTTAATTTTGCGAGTTCTTCAAATCCGTAGATCTGCTAAGAGACTCTTTAGTTTCCAGACTCTTCAAATCCGTCGATCTGCTCAGAGGTCTGGATTGTTCTTCCGATCTCTTGTGGTTCGGAAACCTGGGCAAGAGATCGCTAGTCTGCCTCTTAGTTATGCCTTCGGCGATCCGTGGATCTGAGCCGGAGTTTTATAACTTGATTCGAGCGACTGTTTGTGGCGAACAAGTTTTATCTGGTTATCGCGAATCCGAGGATTCTGGACGATTCCCTGAAGTGTATGACTTGGTCATTTCTTGCATTTTATCAAGGAATGGGCAAAGTCAACCTGTTTTTAGTCTCGGATTGATCAGATCTGAGGCTGCATATATATATATAGGGACAATAAATATAGAGATAAGTTTAATGAGACACATGGTGCCAATGGCTTTCCTCTTCTCATTAAACAACTTACTTGGTTTACAGACAGAGATCATACAAAATATTTCTTGAGAACATCGGTATTCCAATGGTTCTTCAAAATTATTCCATCTAACTGTTTCAGCATAAACGTGACTGGCCTTTTTTCGGAATGGATGATGTATGGTCCTTCCCAAGTGGCTGAGAGTTTGCCATGGATCCGTCCTTTCTGAACCGAGGCGGCGTTTCTGAGCACTAGATCACCGACTTTTAGGGGTCTGGCGTTGACTCTTCGGTTGTAATGCTTGTTGACCCTCTGCAAATAGGCTGCGTTGAGTGTCCTTGCATCGTTCCGAGCTTCGTCCAGTAGATCGAGAGCTTCGGACAGAAGTTGGTTGTTGCTTTCTCCTTGGAGCCCATCATACCTGTTGTATGCATGGATCCTCAGGCTTTCTGTTCCGATTTCCACAGGGATGACAGCTTCGGATCCATATACAAGGTGGAACGGTGTTTTCCCGGTAGCTTCTTTCTCAGTGGTCCGAAGGGACCATAGCGTTCCGGGTAGCTCTTCTTACCACTTGTTTTTGTCATCCTCGACTCTTTTCTTGAGTGCATTGAGGATGAGTTTGTTAGCAGCTTCGGCTTGCCCGTTGCTTTGTGGGTGGCAAACTGCCGAGTAAGCTAGGTGTATGCCGAACTGTTTGCACCATTTTTGCAACGGGGTGTTGTCGAACTGTTTCCCGTGGTCGAAGACCATCAGTCTTGGTATGCCGAACCTTGTGATGATGTTCTGCCATATGAACTTGCGGACCTGAGGTTCGGTGATGGAGGAGACAGCTTCAGCTTCGATCCATTTGCTAAAATAGTCGACTCCTACAATCAACCACTTCTTCTGGTTCGTAGCTGAGGGGAAGGGACCAATGATGTCTAACCCCCACTGTGCGAATGGTAAGGGATACAGTGTTGATTGTAGGGTTTGAGCTGGTTGATGGATGGCTGGTGCGAACTTTTGGCATTTCTCGCATTTCCTTGCCATCTGCTTTGCCTCGGAAACCATAGTGGGCCACCAGTATCCGGCCCGAAGGGCTTTATGTGCCAATGTCCTGCCTCCGATGTGGTTTCCGCATATCCCGAGGTGGATTTCTCTTAGGATGTAGTCAGCGTCTGTTGGACCCACACATTTTAGCAGCGGAGCAGAGAATGATTTCCTCATGAGCTCTCCTTCGGCGCTGATGATGAACCATTTGTTGAATCTTTTCAGTTTCCTCGCCTGCAGCTTATCTTCGGGAAGTTCTCCCCTTTCTTTGTATGCAACTACTGCGTCCATCCAGCTGGGTTCGGTACGTAAACTGCATACTGTGGTGGGTAGCAAGTCAATGCTTCTCTCTTGGTGAACTTCCACGTGGACCGACCTGTTTAGGTCGATGAGTGTTGAGCTTGCGAGTTTTGACAGTGCGTCTGCTTGCGTGTTTTGTCCTCGGGGGATGAGGATGACTTCAAAGGATCTTAACTTTGACGTTAATGATTTAATTTTTGCTAAGTAAGCTGTCATGCTGGGCCATTTGGCCTCATACTCCCCTCGGATCTGGTTGGCTACAAGCTGGGAATCAGTTTTGAGGCAAACATGCTCGGCCTCCAGGGATAAGCAAAGCTCTATCCCTGCGATTGCGGCCTCATATTCGGCCTCGTTGTTAGTTGCTTTGAAGCCGAACTTCAATGCATACTCTATGCTTTTCCCCGTCGGGGGGATTAGTACAACTCCTGCTCCTGAGCCGTTTATTGTGGAAGATCCGTCAGTGAAGACCTCCCAAGTGCTTTTCGTATCATCCAGCATTTCCTGGTATGAGCACTCGGCCAAGAAGTCTGCCAACGCTTGTGCTTTGATTGCTGTCCTCGGCTGATATTTGATGCCGAACTCTGATAGTTCGAAGGCCCAGGCAGCCAATCTTCCTGACCTCTCTATTTTGTCGAGTACTTTCTCGAGCGGTTGGTCAGTTAGTACTGTGATCTGGTGGGAGTCGAAGTATGGCCTCAGTTTTCGCGCAGCTACCACTACTGCATATGCGACTTTCTCGATGAGCGGGTACCGAGTTTCGGCCCCTGTGAGTGTTCGGCTGGTGAAGTAGATTGGCTGTTGCTTCTTCTCTTCTTCCCGAAGAAGCACTGCGCTGACGGTTCCAGGGCTGACTGCGACATATAGGTACAGGGTTTCCCCTTCCTTTGGTCTGGCCAGTGTCGGCAGTTGAGCTAGGTGGGCTCTGAGTTGCTGAAAAGCTTCTTTTTGCTCCTGTTCCCATATTAGTTTGGGATCCACCTTCCTCGGGACCCCCTTTTTCTTGACTGGTTCTGCTTCTCCCCCGGGGAGGTTCTTTGGTTTCAGTGCTTTGAAGAAGGGGGCTCCCTTGTCCGAGGCTTTTGATATGAACCTTGTTAGTGCGGCTAACCTGCCGGTTAGCCTCTGCACATCTCTCTTGGTCTTCGGCTCGGGTAAATCCAATGCCGCTTGGACTTTGTCTGGGTTCGCATCAATTCCTCTTTCGCTCACCATGAATCCGAGGAACTTCCCTGACTTCACCCCGAAGACGCATTTTTTTGGGTTCAGCTTCATGCTGTACTTCCTCAGATTTCCGAAGGTCTCTGCCAAGTCTTTGACATGGTCTTCCTCCTTGATGCTTTTTACGATGGAGTCATCCACATAGACCTCCACATTCCTCCCTTTCTGGTCGGCGAAGACATGATCAACTAGCCTCTGGTAGGTGGCTCCGGCATTTTTCAAGCCGAAAGGCATCATTTTGTAGTTGAACACTCCTGCGCTTGTGATGAATGATGTCTTTGCCCTGTCGTCGGGGTGCATGAATACTTGGTGGTAGCCTGAACAGGCATCCATGAAGCTGAGCAGTGCATGGCCGCTGGTAGAGTCAACCAATTGATCTATCCTTGGCAGGGGATAGCAGTCTTTGGGGCAGGCTCGGTTCAGATCTGTGAAATCCACGCACATTCGCCAGGAGCCGTTCGCTTTTTTGACCATCACCACGTTGGCCAGCCATTTCGGATACATGCATGGTTCGATGAATCCGGCCTCCTGTAACTTTTTCACCTCCTCGGCGATGACTTTGTTTTTCTCCGAGGAGTAGTTCCTCTTTTTTTGCTTGACTGGCCGAGCTTCAGCGTTGACGTCCAGCTTGTGACAAATCAGCTTCGGATTTATCCCTGGCATATCTGCTGCTGACCATGCAAAGATGTCTTTGTGATCCCTGAGTAGTCGGATCAAATCGATTCGGAGCCCCGAGCTTAGGCCCTTGCCTATTCGGACGCTCCTGTCTGAATTATCTTCGAGGAAGATATCCTCCATTTCTTGATCTGGTTCAGGAGATAGGGTTTCGGGGTGGGCATCAACTTCTGCGGGAGATAGGCTGCTCGTGCTTGCTCTTCTCCTTTTTGCCTCGCTTTCCTCTCCTGTAGCTCCTTTTTCTTCCTCGGGGCCGTCCCCTAGCTTGGGCTTTCGGACAGCAGTGTGGCAGTGTAACACCCCGACAATTCTCTCTTTTCTAAAATAATCTTTTAATATAAAACGTAGAGAATTATCAAGGCATTATCGCCCGTGTGAAAACATTACGGCTTATTCAGAATTTTGCAGCGGAAAACATAAAACTAACTTTTAGGTTCATAAATAATTGATTACATATTAAGTCCAAAACCAATTAACGGAAATAAAGAAATACGAATAGTACGACAACTTTCAAATATAAGTTAACAAATTAAATCACTTAATTAAACAAATAGAACTATAAGCTCTCTAATCCCGATCCCAATAATGCATCATCTTCAAACCTGTAGATGGGCAACGCTTATTGATCCTTAGAGACTGCTCACCAAAGATGGGTCATCACAGGATCAATAGGCATAGCCATGATCAACACACACAAACAAAGCACGTAATCAGCAAAGCTGAGTACTACATACTAAAGCAATAATAATCCTAACATGATACTATTAAACATAATTAAGGGCAGACAAAGCATGATAACCTGACGACCATACTTAACTAGACTAAGCTAGACTGGACTAGACTTTTATAACAATAATATTAATTTAATTGAAATAGGCAATGGACCGAGTTTTCTAGCTAGGCGAGGTACGGGCGCGACTCCGTAACCTCAGTGACCTGCGATATCGAGGAACGTTTGACTGAAAATAGGACGCGGTGATCAATCCGGTCCGAATGAAAGGCCATGGGCTACCACCATCAACCCCAACTCCTGTTTGTCCGTCACTTTAGACGTGCACAGTCTAAAGCTATTGCTACTCAGTTTCACTTTACGTGATTTACAAATTGACACCCTGTTATGACTCAACAATCACATAAGGCATGCAACTCACATTTATTTATAACTGTTTTTATCTTGGAATTGAGTAAGTGATCACAAAGGCATCAAACAAGACTCATTCCAATTAACTCTAATCTTTTCTTTAATACTGATCAACCCCTGAATATGGGTATAAGGTTTCAACTTACTAAATGAGGTCCTCCGCCCTCATAAAGTAGTGAAAAGCTAAAAAGGGAACAACAATTAACTGATCTGAATTATATACTAAATAATCTAGTGTTCCCAATAAAACATGTTTGCATCAATCTTCCATACTAACATGTTATAATCCTCAAAATGCAATAAAGGTTTAATATGTTCATCCAACAGTATCGAACATGCAATTTCAACCTAACTAAGTTCATCCACAACATTAACATAACCAAGTTCATCAATAATTCAACATGAGCACACATTCCAAGCACACAGGTATGTACGTACCTTGCATAAACAACTAATAGGCCACTTTAACACTTTCAAAAGTCGCCTAAAGAGAATTCTCCGCCTAAAACAACCAACAAGGATTCCCAATCAATTTCTAATCATTCACAACTATAATAAAGCATTCTAAATACATGCTAAACATATTTAGAACCTTCCCCAATATCCAAACTTGAATATTTGATTTCCTAACATCATAATTATTAAATTACTGATTGAAATTCGTTGAAAACTCTTCGCAAACATCATATTTTAAATTTTCAGCAATATGAAATCGTTTAAAGCTTTCCCAAAACCAAATTATCATGCTTAGAACATAAAACTAATAACTTTAATAATTCAAACCATTCTATCATGATTTTAAAACTATTAAAACCTTAAAAATTCATGTTTTAATAATTAAAATCCTTATTTTAATTCAATTATATAATCTGAAATTAAAATTATTAATTGTGAAAAACATAAAATCTAAAATTCATCATTAACCCATAAAAACTATAACTTAATTCAAGGAAAACATGAATTATATTAATAAAACGTAATTAAAACATTAATTAGTTTAGGGTTTAAGAATTAACCAAATCAAGAGGGAGAGAGGAGGGAAGCTGGCCGACGGCGGGCTGCACGGCGGCGGTGTAGGTGGTCGCCAAGGTTGGGCGACGCTTGCTGATGGTGGTGGTTGTAGGAGTCACGTCGAGGTGGTTGTGCAAGCAAGAAACCAGAACAATGCAGAGAGGGGTTGCGATTTCGTGCGTGACAGGGAAAGGAAAGAGGAGGTGGCCGACGGAGGTGCGGCAGAGATAAGGTGGTCGCAGGACCAGGCGGCGCGGCTGGCGGCAGCAGGCGGCCGTGAGGTCGTGGCTGTTGTGAGCAAACAGAAATCGATCAAGAAGTAAGAAGGAGAGAAAACAAGAAAGCAAGAACAAGAGAAGGAGAAGGGAGGAGGGATTGGCTTACTGGTTGCGCGGGCGGACGGCGGTGGTCGCCGGCGAGGGTTCAGGGCAGCTGGTGCGGCGGCTGGAGAAGGAGGGGTGAGAGGGTTTGTGAGTTTGTGTGTTTTGTGAGTTTCACGTGAAAGGAGAGAGCAAAAGTACGTGAGACTTCATGAGGGTTTGAGAGGAGAGAGAAAACAATAGTGAGTAAACTTTTGGGGTTAGTTGGGGCTTAGATATTTTATGGGCTAGGAATCTAATTAGGCTAGGATTAGTATTTAGTTTTAGAATGTGAATCCAAAATCGTTTAGGATCGTTTTCTAAATTCAATCGATCGTGTTTTCGTAATTCGAATTCGTTTTAACTTAAAATTCTAAAATCCTTTTCAATTTCGTAAATCGTTGAAAATATTAAAATGTAATAAATAAGTATACGTGAATTATATATTTATTACTCAAAATTCCTAAATTCTAATTAAATATAAATAATATACGTTAAAATATATTAATAAAATTTATAAATTTACGGGAGATTACAATCTACCCCTCTTAAAAGAAGTTTCGTCCCGAAACTTGACACGAAATTTACCACATTTTCCCCAAAAGCTTTTAACTTATTCTTACTAAAGAAGTACTTGTGCCACCTATGTGCACTCTTTTGCCAACTCAAAGCTGCTTGTGTTACTCATGAACACATTTTTCTTATGCGGAGAATCTATTTACTTGCATCAACATGTATAATTTGCTAAAATAAGCAAAAAAATGCATAAAAATACCATAAAAATAGGTTAAAAGCGCGAATTTATATCGCATTCTACCCCTCTTAAAGAAAACGAGTTACGCCCTCGTAACTCATCTCAGGGAATAACTTTGGATATTTCTCCTCAACGAATTATTTCCTCAATACAATATTCTCACTAACCTCATTCCAACAAGTAAGACTTCTACAATTCTTTCCATACAATGCCTCAACATGTTCCATCTTAAAGCTCGCATAGTAACTATTGTTGCAAGAAATTCAATCGATTCTAGGTGGTTTTCCCAATTACCCTTAAAGTCAATAACACAGGTTTTCAACATATATTTCATTAGTAATCTCAATCTGTCTATCGGTTGCAGGGTGGGAAGCAATATTCATTTTCAATGTTGTCCCCAAGATTCAACTGGACCTTATTGCCAAAATTTCAGACTTTTGTTCTCGGTAAGGATCTTACATGTTGCCCTATAAAGGTAATGTCTCCAAATATTCGTAGATAACACCATAACAGTTATCTCTAAGTCATGGGTTTGGTAATTAGCCTTATAAGGTTTCAATTGACGCGACAACAACTAAATCTAGAAAGCTTCCTCACATTTCTCACTTCACTTGAAATTCGATTCCTTTTTCATCAAGTTGGTCATTGGTTTTGCTTACTTCGAAAAGTGTTTCACAACTCCTATAATGGTCATCTAGGCTTAGAAAACTTCAAGTATCGGACACGTTCTTTGGAGTAGGTCGCTCACTCACAGCTTGAATCTTAGCAGGATCTACAGAAATTCCTTCTGTTCAACTTTTCCTTGTTACCGAACCTCATTACGCTTTTCATGGGTGTATAACTTTTGGGCTTTTCTCTTAGCTCTTGCGCCAATTCATGTATTTCTTTACATCTTTTCCAGACAACAATGATTTCTAACGATCCTGGACCACTCAAACCGTCTCTTAGATTTATTCCCTTACGTAACATAGTTCTCAATCAAGTTAGTCCTTCACTTTTCCGTTGGTGTCACTTATACACATATGACTTCAAGATTTGTATACTTCATCTAATAAAACTAGATTCTTCCTAAGCGTCTCCAAGTAATCCTCAAGTGTTTGTCATGCTCTTTCTCATTCCTTGCATAAATAGGGATATCATCAATAACATCATAACAAACTTAATTCGGAATTCGTAGAAAATCTCATCCATCAAATCCATAATTATGGCATGTGCATTGGTTAACCCAAACGACATTACTCTAAACCCATAATGACAATAACGAGTCCTAATGAGGTCTTATAGGCCCTTATCAGCTATCCTCAATTGGTGATACTTCAAACACAATCAGTCTTCAAGAACACACTCGCCCAATTCAATTGACCCAATATGTCATCTATCCTAGGCAAAGGATACTTGTTCTTGATGGTTACATTGCTTAGCTCCCTAAAATCGATACACAATCTCACACTCTCATCTTTCTTCTTAATAAACAACGCCAGAGCTCCCCGTGGTGATGCATTAGGCCTAATATAACCCTCATCGAACAATTCTTGAAACTATGTCTTCAATTCACTCATTCCAAGAGGTGTCTATCAAGTGCTCTGGATATAGGTGTCGGTCCGGGATTCGACTCTATTGTGAACTCAAGGGCTCTAGCTGGTGACGTACTGGCAATTTCACTCGGAAACACATCAAAGAATTCATTCACCATGGGAACGTCCTCGATCTTGACTCCAATTTCTTTACTCCCATCTAGCACCCTACAGAAAAATAGTTCACGCTCCCTATTCATCAATTTCCTCACTCGCATTACAGAAATAACCAAAGGTTCTTGGACTACCCAAAACATCTATACGAGGTCAATCTTCCAATATGGTTCCTTACATTTACTTTCTGAATTTCACAGTACGTCTATCTTAGACTTGTACAAACTTAGTCAATTCCATCCTAAGGTTTATGAATTCTTGTGCCTTTTGCTTTCTCATAAAAGGGGTTTCCTTAAGGCAGTAAAAAAAACGAATCCCAATTGAATCTCTCAACAGCGCTAAGTCTAACCCCATTTTCTCTCCACCATAAATCAGCTTCATCTTCCAAGTACAGTACAACTTGACCCACTCTCATGTTCTCAAGACAGTTCAAATCCCCAAACAGTTTCTCGAACTCTCTAACCTAGTTCTCTAAAAAGTAAGATCAGTTTCCCCCTTAAAGTATGGTGACTTAACTTTGGCTAGTCTTTTTAAACATGTCCCCAGCAGAATCGGGACGCTCAATTCTCTCTTGGATCATCTTTTCCGTCAAGAGGCGAATAGCGACAACTAAGTCATTATTGCTTGACATTCTAGTGTGCGACCTAAAATTAATTACTCTACGATCCATAACTCATATTTCCCCTCTACGAAAGAAATTTAGATTTGATCATAGAGATCGCATCAACAAACACTTATTCAAGAATGTACACCAATAATAGAGCAATCATCGTCACTCATTCAAGAAAATATCCCCATCAAGGACATACAATTTGAAAACCAATGAATGGAAGTTCAATCACAACAAATAAGTAATAATATTCCCATTCGGGTGCCCAAAATAAACTCATGATCATTTGGATTATCTATAATCTAGCTTTATTCCTCGAAACAAAATGTTGATAACACTTCCTAAATCGTAACATCGAGTTTGTCCTAAAATAAAGTAAAGGTTCTATGATATAAATTTAAACTACTGTTGGCGAATTATGGAATTCCCAAATTGGAAAAAAAATACTTTAACTTCTATTGCTGACTCTATAAAGGTTTATTATATCCTTGAAAATAATAAAGAACATTTCAAACTTCAATAAACTTTAACCTTAAACTGTTGTAGCTTTGCTACTTATTCTTTAAAACATAAAAGAGCTAATTAACTATTAATGACTTCAAAATATTTGTGGCCTCTTGCCTATCCATTGCTCCTGAAACTTGCGGAGTGAAATTTAGATCTCAAAATCATCAAACTCTTCTTCAGGGTCTTCATCGGGGTCTTCCTCAGGGTTTGCATCTTCACCCATGTCTTCATCTTGATTAGGCTCACTTGCCATCTCCTGTTCACTTTCGAGCTCTGCATCCGAATCACTAGAGATCTCAATGGTTGGCTCATGAGCCGCTGAGTTAGGATACTCTGCCTCAACACCTACATTCTCATTCTCCACAGCTACATCATTTTCCTCTAGGTCATTATTTACACTAATTCCCATAGGTTCTTCTGTAACTGAATCCCCAACATGACTCCCTACGATTTTACCGTCTCTAAACCCACTTTCTGCCGCTTCAATAACGGTGGTCAGAATTTCTGAATCATATTTCCATCTACCATCCCAAGTTCCATACTTAGCCAAGTTTGGAGTTCCATTATCAGAATGCATGTCTTTAAACTTTTCCTTGAGTTCTAGGTATGGAAATTTGTTAGGTAAGCAATTAATGATAGTGGCTGCTATGATATCCTTTCTCATTAAGATAGGTTGCCCTTGAACCTTAGCATAATATTCACATCCAAACACAATTTTCTTCACATAAATATCTGGGGTTTCTATATCAAGTTTCTCGAAGGATCCTATATTGGTATACTTGGAAAGAAACATTTTATCCCTGAAATACACAATTCAAGGTCTCACTAACGATTTTCCAGCCAAAACATAAACAAGGTTCAGTAATCGATAAGTTTGGTGGAATCAAACAATTCTTTATGCACTTGTAAATGTAACACTTAAACAATTAGCACATGCACATACATAACAATCAATTTCTTATCATTGACTAGCTACTAATGCACATATAATTCTATCTTATATGCCCTTCTTATACTACCCATCTCTCATAAACTAAAGCATTAGAATCATTTATATAACGAAATAAAAGGACGAAAATATAATAAAATTATAACGTAGAGTAATAACATAAATAAAAATATAACATAAGTAAAATGAAATAAGTTAAGAAAATGCGTAGCGAATAAATTCGAGAATAAAGTTATTAATTCGAAAAGATTTATATTTCCTAATTAACGAATTCTAACTCTTGAAACAACTTAAAAAAAAATTGAACTCCTTTTTAAAAAAAAATGTATTCATATGATTTTTATTTATTTGTTTGAATAATGAATAATAAAAAAAAAAAATGTCCAAAGTATCACTTTAACTTGGAAAAATAATTTGATTTCGAACGTAAATAAGGAATATCGTATACTTTCAAACAAGGTAAAATGAAATCGGCCCCCCAAAAAAAGTACCAATTTTTGAACACTATAATACGTAGAATCTCGATTTTTAAGAATTTTATTTTAAATAACTAGATAGTTAGGCGCCTAAATTTTTTTTAAAGTAAAACCTTAGCTCTGATACCACTTTGTAACACCCCGACAATTCTCTCTTTTCTAAAATAATCTTTTAATATAAAACGTAGAGAATTATCAAGGCATTATCGCCCGTGTGAAAACATTACGGCTTATTCAGAATTTTGCAGCGGAAAACATAAAACTAACTTTTAGGTTCATAAATAATTGATTACATATTAAGTCCAAAACCAATTAACGGAAATAAAGAAATACGAATAGTACGACAACTTTCAAATATAAGTTAACAAATTAAATCACTTAATTAAACAAATAGAACTATAAGCTCTCTAATCCCGATCCCAATAATGCATCATCTTCAAACCTGTAGATGGGCAACGCTTATTGATCCTTAGAGACTGCTCACCAAAGATGGGTCATCACAGGATCAATAGGCATAGCCTTGATCAACACACACAAACAAAGCACGTAATCAGCAAAGCTGAGTACTACATACTAAAGCAATAATAATCCTAACATGATACTATTAAACATAATTAAGGGCAGACAAAGCATGATAACCTGACGACCATACTTAACTAGACTAAGCTAGACTGGACTAGACTTTTATAACAATAATATTAATTTAATTGAAATAGGCAATGGACCGAGTTTTCTAGCTAGGCGAGGTACGGGCGCGACTCCGTAACCTCAGTGACCTGCGATATCGAGGAACGTTTGACTGAAAATAGGACGCGGTGATCAATCCGGTCCGAATGAAAGGCCATGGGCTACCACCATGAACCCCAACTCCTGTTTGTCCGTCACTTTAGACGTGCACAGTCTAAAGCTATTGCTACTCAGTTTCACTTTACGTGATTTACAAATTGACACCCTGTTATGACTCAACAATCACATAAGGCATGCAACTCACATTTATTTATAACTGTTTTTATCTTGGAATTGAGTAAGTGATCACAAAGGCATCAAACAAGACTCATTCCAATTAACTCTAATCTTTTCTTTAATACTGATCAACCCCTGAATATGGGTATAAGGTTTCAACTTACTAAATGAGGTCCTCCGCCCTCATAAAGTAGTGAAAAGCTAAAAAGGGAACAACAATTAACTGATCTGAATTATATACTAAATAATCTAGTGTTCCCAATAAAACATGTTTGCATCAATCTTCCATACTAACATGTTATAATCCTCAAAATGCAATAAAGGTTTAATATGTTCATCCAACAGTATCGAACATGCAATTTCAACCTGACTAAGTTCATCCACAACATTAACATAACCAAGTTCATCAATAATTCAACATGGTTTCAACAATTAGCACACATTCCAAGCACACAGGTATGTACGTACCTTGCATAAACAACTAATAGGCCACTTTAACACTTTCAAAAGTCGCCTAAAGAGAATTCTCCGCCTAAAACAACCAACAAGGATTCCCAATCAATTTCTAATCATTCACAACTATAATAAAGCATTCTAAATACATGCTAAACATATTTAGAACCTTCCCCAATATCCAAACTTGAATATTTGATTTCCTAACATCATAATTATTAAATTACTGATTGAAATTCGTTGAAAACTCTTCGCAAACATCATACTTTAAATTTTCAGCAATATGAAATCGTTTAAAGCTTTCCCAAAACCAAATTATCATGCTTAGAACATAAAACTAATAACTTTAATAATTCAAACCATTCTATCATGATTTTAAAACTATTAAAACCTTAAAAATTCATGTTTTAATAATTAAAATCCTTATTTTAATTCAATTATATAATCTGAAATTAAAATTATTAATTGTGAAAAACATAAAATCTAAAATTCATCATTAACCCATAAAAACTATAACTTAATTCAAGGAAAACATGAATTATATTAATAAAACGTAATTAAAACATTAATTAGTTTAGGGTTTAATAATTAACCAAATCAAGAGGGAGAGAGGAGGGAAGCTGGCCGACGGCGGGCTGCACGGCGGCGGTGTAGGTGGTCGCCAAGGTTGGGCGACGCTTGCTGATGGTGGTGGTTGTAGGAGTCACGTCGAGGTGGTTGTGCAAGCAAGAAACCAGAACAATGCAGAGAGGGGTTGCGATTTCGTGCGTGACAGGGAAAGGAAAGAGGAGGTGGCCGACGGAGGTGCGGCAGAGATAAGGTGGTCGCAGGACCAGGCGGCGCGGCTGGCGGCAGCAGGCGGCCGTGAGGTCGTGGCTGTTGTGAGCAAACAGAAATCGATCAAGAAGTAAGAAGGAGAGAAAACAAGAAAGCAAGAACAAGAGAAGGAGAAGGGAGGAGGGATTGGCTTACTGGTTGCGCGGGCGGACGGCGGTGGTCGCCGGCGAGGGTTCAGGGCAGCTGGTGCGGCGGCTGGAGAAGGAGGGGTGAGAGGGTTTGTGAGTTTGTGTGTTTTGTGAGTTTCACGTGAAAGGAGAGAGCAAAAGTACGTGAGACTTCATGAGGGTTTGAGAGGAGAGAGAAAACAATAGTGAGTAAACTTTTGGGGTTAGTTGGGGCTTAGATATTTTATGGGCTAGGAATCTAATTAGGCTAGGATTAGTATTTAGTTTTAGAATGTGAATCCAAAATCGTTTAGGATCGTTTTCTAAATTCAATCGATCGTGTTTTCGTAATTCGAATTCGTTTTAACTTAAAATTCTAAAATCCTTTTCAATTTCGTAAATCGTTGAAAATATTAAAATGTAATAAATAAGTATACGTGAATTATATATTTATTACTCAAAATTCCTAAATTCTAATTAAATATAAATAATATACGTTAAAATATATTAATAAAATTTATAAATTTACGGGAGATTACAATCTACCCCTCTTAAAAGAAGTTTCGTCCCGAAACTTGACACGAAATTTACCACATTTTCCCCAAAAGCTTTTAACTTATTCTTACTAAAGAAGTACTTGTGCCACCTATGTGCACTCTTTTGCCAACTCAAAGCTGCTTGTGTTACTCATGAACACATTTTTCTTATGCGGAGAATCTATTTACTTGCATCAACATGTATAATTTGCTAAAATAAGCAAAAAAATGCATAAAAATACCATAAAAATAGGTTAAAAGCGCGAATTTATATCGCATTCTACCCCTCTTAAAGAAAACGAGTTACGCCCTCGTAACTCATCTCAGGGAATAACTTTGGATATTTCTCCTCAACGAATTATTTCCTCAATACAATATTCTCACTAACCTCATTCCAACAAGTAAGACTTCTACAATTCTTTCCATACAATGCCTCAACATGTTCCATCTTAAAGCTCGCATAGTAACTATTGTTGCAAGAAATTCAATCGATTCTAGGTGGTTTTCCCAATTACCCTTAAAAGTCAATAACACAGGTTTTCAACATATATTTCATTAGTAATCTCAATCTGTCTATCGGTTGCAGGGTGGGAAGCAATATTCATTTTCAATGTTGTCCCCAAGATTCAACTGGACCTTATTGCCAAAATTTCAGACTTTTGTTCTCGGTAAGGATCTTACATGTTGCCCTATAAAGGTAATGTCTCCAAATATTCGTAGATAACACCATAACAGTTATCTCTAAGTCATGGGTTTGGTAATTAGCCTTATAAGGTTTCAATTGACGCGACAACAACTAAATCTAGAAAGCTTCCTCACATTTCTCACTTCACTTGAAATTCGATTCCTTTTTCATCAAGTTGGTCATTGGTTTTGCTTACTTCGAAAAGTGTTTCACAACTCCTATAATGGTCATCTAGGCTTAGAAAACTTCAAGTATCGGACACGTTCTTTGGAGTAGGTCGCTCACTCACAGCTTGAATCTTAGCAGGATCTACAGAAATTCCTTCTGTTCAACTTTTCCTTGTTACCGAACCTCATTACGCTTTTCATGGGTGTATAACTTTTGGGCTTTTCTCTTAGCTCTTGCGCCAATTCATGTATTTCTTTACATCTTTTCCAGACAACAATGATTTCTAACGATCCTGGACCACTCAAACCGTCTCTTAGATTTATTCCCTTACGTAACATAGTTCTCAATCAAGTTAGTCCTTCACTTTTCCGTTGGTGTCACTTATACACATATGACTTCAAGATTTGTATACTTCATCTAATAAAACTAGATTCTTCCTA
This sequence comes from Spinacia oleracea, assembly GCF_020520425.1. NCBI lineage: Eukaryota > Viridiplantae > Streptophyta > Magnoliopsida > Caryophyllales > Amaranthaceae > Spinacia > Spinacia oleracea. The sequence goes on from NC_079488.1 coordinate 93,256,159, forward strand.
AGCGTCTCCAAGTAATCCTCAAGTGTTTGTCATGCTCTTTCTCATTCCTTGCATAAATAGGGATATCATCAATAACATCATAACAAACTTAATTCGGAATTCGTAGAAAATCTCATCCATCAAATCCATAATTATGGCATGTGCATTGGTTAACCCAAACGACATTACTCTAAACCCATAATGACAATAACGAGTCCTAATGAGGTCTTATAGGCCCTTATCAGCTATCCTCAATTGGTGATACTTCAAACACAATCAGTCTTCAAGAACACACTCGCCCAATTCAATTGACCCAATATGTCATCTATCCTAGGCAAAGGATACTTGTTCTTGATGGTTACATTGCTTAGCTCCCTAAAATCGATACACAATCTCACACTCTCATCTTTCTTCTTAATAAACAACGCCAGAGCTCCCCGTGGTGATGCATTAGGCCTAATATAACCCTCATCGAACAATTCTTGAAACTATGTCTTCAATTCACTCATTCCAAGAGGTGTCTATCAAGTGCTCTGGATATAGGTGTCGGTCCGGGATTCGACTCTATTGTGAACTCAAGGGCTCTAGCTGGTGACGTACTGGCAATTTCACTCGGAAACACATCAAAGAATTCATTCACCATGGGAACGTCCTCGATCTTGACTCCAATTTCTTTACTCCCATCTAGCACCCTACAGAAAAATAGTTCACGCTCCCTATTCATCAATTTCCTCACTCGCATTACAGAAATAACCAAAGGTTCTTGGACTACCCAAAACATCTATACGAGGTCAATCTTCCAATATGGTTCCTTACATTTACTTTCTGAATTTCACAGTACGTCTATCTTAGACTTGTACAAACTTAGTCAATTCCATCCTAAGGTTTATGAATTCTTGTGCCTTTTTCTTTCTCATAAAAGGGGTTTCCTTAAGGCAGTAAAAAAAACGAATCCCAATTGAATCTCTCAACAGCGCTAAGTCTAACCCCATTTTCTCTCCACCATAAATCAGCTTCATCTTCCAAGTACAGTACAACTTGACCCACTCTCATGTTCTCAAGACAGTTCAAATCCCCAAACAGTTTCTCGAACTCTCTAACCTAGTTCTCTAAAAAGTAAGATCAGTTTCCCCCTTAAAGTATGGTGACTTAACTTTGGCTAGTCTTTTTAAACATGTCCCCAGCAGAATCGGGACGCTCAATTCTCTCTTGGATCATCTTTTCCGTCAAGAGGCGAATAGCGACAACTAAGTCATTATTGCTTGACATTCTAGTGTGCGACCTAAAATTAATTACTCTACGATCCATAACTCATATTTCCCCTCTACGAAAGAAATTTAGATTTGATCATAGAGATCGCATCAACAAACACTTATTCAAGAATGTACACCAATAATAGAGCAATCATCGTCACTCATTCAAGAAAATATCCCCATCAAGGACATACAATTTGAAAACCAATGAATGGAAGTTCAATCACAACAAATAAGTAATAATATTCCCATTCGGGTGCCCAAAATAAACTCATGATCATTTGGATTATCTATAATCTAGCTTTATTCCTCGAAACAAAATGTTGATAACACTTCCTAAATCGTAACATCGAGTTTGTCCTAAAATAAAGTAAAGGTTCTATGATATAAATTTAAACTACTGTTGGCGAATTATGGAATTCCCAAATTGGAAAAAAAATACTTTAACTTCTATTGCTGACTCTATAAAGGTTTATTATATCCTTGAAAATAATAAAGAACATTTCAAACTTCAATAAACTTTAACCTTAAACTGTTGTAGCTTTGCTACTTATTCTTTAAAACATAAAAGAGCTAATTAACTATTAATGACTTCAAAATATTTGTGGCCTCTTGCCTATCCATTGCTCCTGAAACTTGCGGAGTGAAATTTAGATCTCAAAATCATCAAACTCTTCTTCAGGGTCTTCATCGGGGTCTTCCTCAGGGTTTGCATCTTCACCCATGTCTTCATCTTGATTAGGCTCACTTGCCATCTCCTGTTCACTTTCGAGCTCTGCATCCGAATCACTAGAGATCTCAATGGTTGGCTCATGAGCCGCTGAGTTAGGATACTCTGCCTCAACACCTACATTCTCATTCTCCACAGCTACATCATTTTCCTCTAGGTCATTATTTACACTAATTCCCATAGGTTCTTCTGTAACTGAATCCCCAACATGACTCCCTACGATTTTACCGTCTCTAAACCCACTTTCTGCCGCTTCAATAACGGTGGTCAGAATTTCTGAATCATATTTCCATCTACCATCCCAAGTTCCATACTTAGCCAAGTTTGGAGTTCCATTATCAGAATGCATGTCTTTAAACTTTTCCTTGAGTTCTAGGTATGGAAATTTGTTAGGTAAGCAATTAATGATAGTGGCTGCTATGATATCCTTTCTCATTAAGATAGGTTGCCCTTGAACCTTAGCATAATATTCACATCCAAACACAATTTTCTTCACATAAATATCTGGGGTTTCTATATCAAGTTTCTCGAAGGATCCTATATTGGTATACTTGGAAAGAAACATTTTATCCCTGAAATACACAATTCAAGGTCTCACTAACGATTTTCCAGCCAAAACATAAACAAGGTTCAGTAATCGATAAGTTTGGTGGAATCAAACAATTCTTTATGCACTTGTAAATGTAACACTTAAACAATTAGCACATGCACATACATAACAATCAATTTCTTATCATTGACTAGCTACTAATGCACATATAATTCTATCTTATATGCCCTTCTTATACTACCCATCTCTCATAAACTAAAGCATTAGAATCATTTATATAACGAAATAAAAGGACGAAAATATAATAAAATTATAACGTAGAGTAATAACATAAATAAAAATATAACATAAGTAAAATGAAATAAGTTAAGAAAATGCGTAGCGAATAAATTCGAGAATAAAGTTATTAATTCGAAAAGATTTATATTTCCTAATTAACGAATTCTAACTCTTGAAACAACTTAAAAAAAAATTGAACTCCTTTTTAAAAAAAAATGTATTCATATGATTTTTATTTATTTGTTTGAATAATGAATAATAAAAAAAAATAAATGTCCAAAGTATCACTTTAACTTGGAAAAATAATTTGATTTCGAACGTAAATAAGGAATATCGTATACTTTCAAACAAGGTAAAATGAAATCGGCCCCCCAAAAAAAGTACCAATTTTTGAACACTATAATACGTAGAATCTCGATTTTTAAGAAATTTATTTTAAATAACTAGATAGTTAGGCGCCTAAAATTTTTTTAAAGTAAAACCTTAGCTCTGATACCACTTTGTAACACCCCGACAATTCTCTCTTTTCTAAAATAATCTTTTAATATAAAACGTAGAGAATTATCAAGGCATTATCGCCCGTGTGAAAACATTACGGCTTATTCAGAATTTTGCAGCGGAAAACATAAAACTAACTTTTAGGTTCATAAATAATTGATTACATATTAAGTCCAAAACCAATTAACGGAAATAAAGAAATACGAATAGTACGACAACTTTCAAATATAAGTTAACAAATTAAATCACTTAATTAAACAAATAGAACTATAAGCTCTCTAATCCCGATCCCAATAATGCATCATCTTCAAACCTGTAGATGGGCAACGCTTATTGATCCTTAGAGACTGCTCACCAAAGATGGGTCATCACAGGATCAATAGGCATAGCCATGATCAACACACACAAACAAAGCACGTAATCAGCAAAGCTGAGTACTACATACTAAAGCAATAATAATCCTAACATGATACTATTAAACATAATTAAGGGCAGACAAAGCATGATAACCTGACGACCATACTTAACTAGACTAAGCTAGACTGGACTAGACTTTTATAACAATAATATTAATTTAATTGAAATAGGCAATGGACCGAGTTTTCTAGCTAGGCGAGGTACGGGAGCGACTCCGTAACCTCAGTGACCTGCGATATCGAGGAACGTTTGACTGAAAATAGGACGCGGTGATAAATCCGGTCCGAATGAAAGGCCATGGGCTACCACCATGAACCCCAACTCCTGTTTGTCCGTCACTTTAGACGTGCACAGTCTAAAGCTATTGCTACTCAGTTTCACTTTACGTGATTTACAAATTGACACCCTGTTATGACTCAACAATCACATAAGGCATGCAACTCACATTTATTTATAACTGTTTTTATCTTGGAATTGAGTAAGTGATCACAAAGGCATCAAACAAGACTCATTCCAATTAACTCTAATCTTTTCTTTAATACTGATCAACCCCTGAATATGGGTATAAGGTTTCAACTTACTAAATGAGGTCCTCCGCCCTCATAAAGTAGTGAAAAGCTAAAAAGGGAACAACAATTAACTGATCTGAATTATATACTAAATAATCTAGTGTTCCCAATAAAACATGTTTGCATCAATCTTCCATACTAACATGTTATAATCCTCAAAATGCAATAAAGGTTTAATATGTTCATCCAACAGTATCGAACATGCAATTTCAACCTGACTAAGTTCATCCACAACATTAACATAACCAAGTTCATCAATAATTCAACATGAGCACACATTCCAAGCACACAGGTATGTACGTACCTTGCATAAACAACTAATAGGCCACTTTAACACTTTCAAAAGTCGCCTAAAGAGAATTCTCCGCCTAAAACAACCAACAAGGATTCCCAATCAATTTCTAATCATTCACAACTATAATAAAGCATTCTAAATACATGCTAAACATATTTAGAACCTTCCCCAATATCCAAACTTGAATATTTGATTTCCTAACATCATAATTATTAAATTACTGATTGAAATTCGTTGAAAACTTTTCGCAAACATCATACTTTAAATTTTCAGCAATATGAAATCGTTTAAAGCTTTCCCAAAACCAAATTATCATGCTTAGAACATAAAACTAATAACTTTAATAATTCAAACCATTCTATCATGATTTTAAAACTATTAAAACCTTAAAAATTCATGTTTTAATAATTAAAATCCTTATTTTAATTCAATTATATAATCTGAAATTAAAATTATTAATTGTGAAAAACATAAAATCTAAAATTCATCATTAACCCATAAAAACTATAACTTAATTCAAGGAAAACATGAATTATATTAATAAAACGTATTAAAACATTAATTAGTTTAGGGTTTAAGAATTAACCAAATCAAGAGGGAGAGAGGAGGGAAGCTGGCCGACGGCGGGCTGCACGGCGGCGGTGTAGGTGGTCGCCAAGGTTGGGCGACGCTTGCTGATGGTGGTGGTTGTAGGAGTCACGTCGAGGTGGTTGTGCAAGCAAGAAACCAGAACAATGCAGAGAGGGGTTGCGATTTCGTGCGTGACAGGGAAAGGAAAGAGGAGGTGGCCGACGGAGGTGCGGCAGAGATAAGGTGGTCGCAGGACCAGGCGGCGCGGCTGGCGGCAGCAGGCGGCCGTGAGGTCGTGGCTGTTGTGAGCAAACAGAAATCGATCAAGAAGTAAGAAGGAGAGAAAACAAGAAAGCAAGAACAAGAGAAGGAGAAGGGAGGAGGGATTGGCTTACTGGTTGCGCGGGCGGACGGCGGTGGTCGCCGGCGAGGGTTCAGGGCAGCTGGTGCGGCGGCTGGAGAAGGAGGGGTGAGAGGGTTTGTGAGTTTGTGTGTTTTGTGAGTTTCACGTGAAAGGAGAGAGCAAAAGTACGTGAGACTTCATGAGGGTTTGAGAGGAGAGAGAAAACAATAGTGAGTAAACTTTTGGGGTTAGTTGAGGCTTAGATATTTTATGGGCTAGGAATCTAATTAGGCTAGGATTAGTATTTAGTTTTAGAATGTGAATCCAAAATCGTTTAGGATCGTTTTCTAAATTCAATCGATCGTGTTTTCGTAATTCGAATTCGTTTTAACTTAAAATTCTAAAATCCTTTTCAATTTCGTAAATCGTTGAAAATATTAAAATGTAATAAATAAGTATACGTGAATTATATATTTATTACTCAAAATTCCTAAATTCTAATTAAATATAAATAATATACGTTAAAATATATTAATAAAATTTATAAATTTACGGGAGATTACAGGCAGGTTCTTCTTGCGACCTCTTGATCGCCTCTAATCCGCTCGGCGAACCCTGCGTCCGAAACGTATATCATCAGCTGATGGTATGTGGATGGGACTGCTTGCATCTTGTGGATCATGGTTCTTCCCATGATTACGTTGTATACGGAATCGCAATCCATCACCAAAAATTCGTCCCGAAGGGTTTTTGCTGCTTGGCCTTCACCCACCGTGACTGGCAGGGTGATCTTTCCTCGGGGGATAGCTGCGGATCCGTTGAATCCGATCAGAGGATAACTGACTTTCGTCAGTGCTTCCTCTGATTCTTCGAGGATCAGCTGCTCGAAGCAGTTTCTGAAGATGATATTGACGGCACTTCCTCCGTCGACTAACACCCGATGTACGTTGTGGTTATTGAGGTCCATGGAAATGACTAGAGGATCGTCATGTTTGTACTGGACTCCGAAACAATCATCAGCAGTGAAGGTCATGTTCGGGGGGTGTGGCTGGTTGTCTCCCACCGCGCTGAAGTTGACCCGATGGGAGAGGGCTCTTAGGTGTTTCTTGCTGGCTTGGCCAGAGTTCTGCCCCCCGAACACCACCAGGATGTCGTTTTTCTTGTGTCCTGTTGCTTCGTAGACCCTCTTCTGGGGTTGCTCATGTTGTTTGCCTCCGGCGGCCTTTTCTTTTTCCTCCCTTCGGTCTAACAAGTACTGTTTCAGGTAGCCTCGGCGAACGAGGTCCTCAATGTTGTCTTTCAGCGAGTTGCATTCTTCGGTGTGGTGACCGAAGTCATCATGAAACTCGCACCACTTGTTCTTGTTTCTCCGAGCTGGGTTGGACTTGAGCTTCTCCGGTAGTTTCCACTTTTCATCATTTCTGTTGAGGCTAAAGATCTCTTTTCGGGGCAGAGCTAGTGGAGTGTAGTTAGTGTATTTGGGTTGAAGTTCACCCCTTCTCCCGTCTTTCTTCGGGCTCATCTCTCTAGCTCCTACTTTCTCTTTCCCTTTCCTTGAGCCGCCCTCGGGCTTGCTCTGGGTATTCTTTGTGTCTCTCGGATCCGACGATCCTTTCAATCTTGCAGCGGCCTTGTTGAACTCTTCGGTTCTGATGAACGCATCAGCCATTTGGAGCACGTCAGCTATTCTGGAGGGGTTCTTCATTGAGAGTTCGTCACGGAACTTCCCTTCCTGGAGCGCGTGCTTCAAGGCGAAGATGGCCACGTCTGGCTGCAAGTTTGGTATGTTTGTTGATTCCTTCATGAATCTGGCCATGAATTCTCTTAGACTTTCGTCTCTTTCTTGTTGGATTGAGGTCAGTTCTGTTGTGGTTCGCTCGGGGCGATTATTGCTCACGAACTGTGTGCAGAATCTCTTTTTTAGCTTTTTCCAGCTCTTGATCGATCCCTTCGGCAGCGATCTAAACCACTCTCCCGCCACTCCGGTTAGCGTGGTTGGGAAATATTTACACCAACATGCTTCGGAGTAGGGACTCAAGAACATTTGCTGCTCGTAGGAGATGACATGATCCCTCGGATCTGTGATTCCGCTGTAGGTTAGGTGTGATGGCAGTCTTACCTTCGGTATTTCTTCCATGATCAGCTCGTCCGAGAAAGGGGATGACGTGGGAGTCAAGATTCTTTTCCCGAGTCTAGTCCTGATGCCCTCGTTTGCCGAGGTTCTGTGATTAGAACGTTCGGGCGTATGATGGGGGCTAGGGGTTCGATCATGCCTCCTGTCTCTTCTTCTTTCTCGGCTACTGACCTCGGGTCGTTCGCCAGATCTGCTTGGTTCGCCTACCCCGAGTCTCGTATGGATCGAAGGTCTTAACCTCGAGTGGACCGAGGGCCTCAACCTGCTGAGCACCGAGCTTCGGACCCGAGTGTCACGAGTATTCGATTCGCTTTGGAGAGCTGTTGGAGTAGGCGACGGTCTTGCAAACCAATCTGGTTGTTGTTGTGCCCTTTTTTGGGTGTCCCACGTGCTTTCCATCCATCTCGACGTCAGGTGTGTTCCTGTCAAGGGGAGGAGCTCTCTTTCGGGTCTGGACACTTCTACACTGGGATGTTCGTTCAGCCTTCGCCTGGTCCTCCTCTCCTCTCTGCGGTCTTTCGCCAATCCTTGTTGCTTCTCATTGAAGAGGAAGTTTTGCATGATGGTCATGGCCGCAGTGAGCTCTTCCCTAGTTGGAATCGGAGGTCCCGCGTTTGTGGCGGTCGTAGCTCTGCTTGGCCGTGACCTCGCCATCGATTGAGGGTGCTCCTCTTGGTCAGATTCTGAATCTGACCGCACTATCATATCGTCATCATTGTTGTTAATAGCATCATTAACCATTTTCGCGGAAAGAGGTGATTGATGTCTTTCAAAGGCTTTGAAGTGTTCTTCCTCACAGACGGCGCCAAATTGTTCCGGTGTTGTAAAGATGGAAACAATGGGCTTCGAATGAAGGCCCTTTTGTATGTGTTGAAGATATTGCTTGTTTGAATGAGTAGAGTCCGAATTCACCTGCACAAGAGCAAAGTCACTAGCCTCGGGGGTGTTTCCGAGGAAAGCCCCTCCGATGCCTAAGTAAGAACGATGCTCGGATTCTAGAGAGAAGTTCTCTAGAAGAGTAGTCTTAAGGCGATAAATTGGACGTACCTTGAGGTGTGAGCCTTGGCGGCCTATTTATAGTGTTTGCATAATAAATGCCCATAGGTCATTTATTGCTTTTGGGCCTTGGGCCTTGATGAATGGCTGACTAGCCCTTGGTAGGTTTGATGCTGTTTGTTTAGAGCCATTGGGCTTTGGACTTAGTGGCCCAATTGAGAATCAATTGGGAGCCCAAACAATTTCAAATTGGTCACTGCCTTTATTACTACTACATATTTTCACCATTATTTTTCTATTGTAACATAAGAAATTTGAGTATTGACAAGAAATTGGAGTTTTCACGCTTGTCAATGGATAACTTTAAATATTAATATTTTTAATTACTTCCTCCATTCTTTATTAAATGACACAATTTTTTTGTCACGTTTGCCAATGCAATATTTCAACCATTAATACATTTTATTATCAATGGTTAAAAATTATAAAAATTTGATATTATAAATCTATAGGATAAGACGATTATAACAAGACCCCACATGACTATATTTTTTGTTAAGTATAAATCACAATTGATGGTCAAAGTATATTATATGAATAGTGCCAAAAGTACAATTGTGTCATTTAATAAAGAATGGAGGAAGTATATTTTAGTAAAAGTATAAAATTAAGTTAATTTATTGATTGTATCAGAGACGAAGCTACATTGGGACCGAAGGGGGCCCCGGCCCCTGTCACAAATAGAGAATAACTATATTACTAATAACAATAGACAAGGACATGTGGTTTGTTGTAGTGGTTGAAAACACGAGTTTTCTCCTTGAAGGTTCAGGGGTTCGAGCTCTAAATTGTGCATTTTGCTTTGCTTTGCTTTTCTTCGGCCCTTTCTTCTTTTTTCCTTCTCTTATCCTTCGGTCCTTCCCTCTATTTCTTCTCTTCTTTCTTTCAAAGATTATTTTTCCTCAGTAATTTATGTCACAAAGAATACTTATAAAAAAATTAACTTTTCTTTTTAGGGAACTAAAAAAAACCATCTATTTTAAAATCTTTTTTTATTTTCTTTATTATTTTCGATTTACAAAAAATGAATTAAACTGTTCGGCCTCCGTTAAGATGGGTTCCTGGCTTCGTCCCTGGATTGTATAAAATTAAGTATAAACTTTAACTATTAAATTGGAAAGAATCTAAAAAACCCCACATACATGACTATATGTAACAATTCTTCCTTACGTAAAACTCATAATAGATGGAAATGGAGAAAGGGACGTAGACCACGTAGTGTTGGAATAGCGCGCGTAAAACAAATATTTTACCATTGAAAAAGAACAGAGGAAATATTAGTACGCGCGTGATACACAATGTAACTTATTCGGTAATGCATTTGCAAATGTATAGCAACTGAGGGCACGTTTGAAGAGAATATAAAAAAGTAATGTATCAATTCAATGAATATATATGTATATGTACAACCAATTAATTAACCAAAAAATCTGATAGATGTACATTGATCAATCGTGAAGACGTAGTAATTACTACACTGTAGCTAAATAATTTGTACATAATTCTTAATATTTGATCCGTGATTTGGCAGTAATCATGGTCTTAGTAATAAGAGCAGTGGCTTGTTCATTAGTGAGATGTAGCGACCACTGAACTCTTTTGGATCTGTTTGCTCCCGGTCCATAACATTTGTATTCACCATAATACACCGAACTGTGAGTGGTTGGTTTTCCCCAATCATCCCAACCATTAGGATTTACAACATTAGACATATAACTGTTGACGAACACAACTCTAGAGTACGGTCCCCATGGCCTTCCCAACGTGCAACTTTTTATACCCGTAACTCTGCAATCCACGAAATAAAATCCCGTGTCTTCTCCCAACTTCATCCTTCGTTGTGCCGTTATTGCTCCACTTATCTCTGAAACTGAATGTATACGACATTTCTACAACAATCCAAAATAATAATTAAATTAATTTTAATTTAATGTCAACTACTACGTACACGTACTGATTAATAGTAATATAATTGTTAGTTCATACTTGGAAAAGAGAAGCTGCATTGCCACAAATGAAATCTGTCCCTCCTTCAATATAACAATTGCTGTAAAAATGGCTTCCTTGCTCGTCCAAAAGTGTATCTTGATATGAAATAAACCTACATGCATAAAACTCTGCCCTTTCGCTCGATACCCTCAACGCAACTGCTTTCTCCCCCGGTCCATATGTATTCTGTAACAAATTTTAATTAGTATATATAATTGCCACTTTAAAAGGCCAGAGAAGTGAATGAGATTAATTTGAACCCGTGACCTTTGTGTCACGTACGCTAATTCCGATACCATGTTAAATGATCAACTTAAGCAGATCGTTCAAGTTCAAAGATTAGTTTTATATATATATATATATATATATATTCTATCTGTTATAAAGGGTTAATTAGTACCTGAATAGTAAGGTAACGCGCCGTAAAATCAGAAGCAAAGACAGAGAGAGTAGGAGACGTGTAAATATCGCCACTATCATCCCATGTGATAGTAGTATTTTCGGCATTTCTTCCGCTAAGCATTATAAAAGGCTTATCTTCAGGTACGGTAACTTTTTCCTTGTACATTCCAGGTTTAACTAGGATAAGTGTGGAGTCTACGTTGTTCGATGGAACTGCATCGATTGCAGCTTGTATTGTTTTATGATCGCCTTCTTCGCCTGACTGATCGACAATTATTAGTCGTTTCCACGTTAACTTCTCTGATAATGAGCGACCATTAGAATTGCTAATATTGAAGCAACAAAATGTAATAAAAAAGAAGATGATGGTAGGAAAATAAGAGCTTTGTTTTGTTGCTGTCATTGTTGATTGAGTTTTGTATTGATAGAAATGAACAACATATAATAGGATTTGGGAATTTGGTTAGTATATATATAGAGAAAGAGAAAGAGAAACATGCATGACATGATTAAGACAATGATTATCTTTTGCTTTTTACATTTAAACAACTTTAGCTGTAGATTATGTTGACCGCTCCGTACTTGCACAATTACGTTACTAATTGCAACCAGTTTAAAGTTATCGGCGCCGCCGCGCCTGAAATTTCATTATAGAGACTTCTGGTTATTCTTTGCTAAATTACAAGTATTCTTCCTCTTTGAGTTTGATTTTATATGTATGTGAGTATGTCAACCTCTTAATTAAAATATTTGAAGTAAAACCTAAACGTACCCTTCGTCAGAAATTATTATTATATTGCTTTTCACACTGTTCATTTTTATTGGTCGTGGACAATTTAACGATCACGCTATTTCCATTACCGATTACCGAAATGTTCTATTTAGCTTATTTTTACTTATTTCAAGAAAAACAAGTTCAGAGGGTGATGATAAAGGTCGTAAGTTGCGACAACATTCAGTTGTCGCAATCTTATGTGTTGGAGTTTAATTGATACATATAGGCGCCACGTAGGTTATGCGTCATCATAATATTTTACTATCAATGTAATATTTTTACTATGAAAATATGTAAATAAAATAGTCGATCTAAAAGAAGAAACAAATTAGAATATTAAGATTTTCATGTTTTTTTTAACATGTATAATAGGTTATATAAGTTAAATATTTAAGTTTCCAATTTAAATCATGACACATTCAGTCAGCTATGTGTTTGATCTGTGGGCAAGGAGATGAAACTCATCAGCATCTGTTTTTTCAATGTGTTTATAGCTGTGACTGCATAAGAGCTGTTAAATCCTGGTTGGGTATGTCCATTAATAGTAACAGCCTCACCAGTTTGATTAGTCAAATTGGTCATAGCAGGTAGTCTAAATTTAAGAAGCAGGTATATTATGCAGTTTTGATGGCTGCAGTGTATCTCATTTGGCATTGTAGGAATACTAGTTTCTGGGAAAACTATGTTCCTACTGTGAATCATACTATGAACAAGGTGAAGCAAGTGGTGAGAGGTAGAATACATGCTGTCATACCTAAGAGTGTTAGCAAAAGAGACAGTGAGTGGTTCATGAGCTTGTAATGTTGTAGCTTGCTGTTTTTTGCAGCTTTGTATAGCTGGTTGTTGCTGTCTCCTTGTGATTAGGGTCCAACCTAGTTGGTTCGTAATGCTTGGAGTTAGCTTACACTAGTAGAAAAACATTGATTTGAGGCGTCACTTTTTTATTCATTAGCGGCGTTTTAGGCGTAGCAGCAAATAGAGTGGCAGCAAATGAATGGTATTGATTTGCGGCGTTAAAAAACGCCTCAAAGTAATCATTCATTTGCGGCGTAAGGTAGAAAAAACGTCTCAAATGAATAGTATCATATTGCGGCGTTTCTACCTAAACGCCTCAAACTATGGTAAAATTGCGGAGTTAAACGCCGCGAATAATGTGTAATTATTTTTTAATAAATAATATATTTTTTGTATACTCAACAATCCCAAAAATATTGAACCTGTACTCAAGCCACATTTATACAATGTCCAAAAGTATCATCAACCACCAATAACTTCCAATAAACTTTGATTTTTACATATAAGTTAACCATCATATGTTTACAAAAATAAACCACCTAAATAGTTTCAAGTCTATAATAACTATATCTTATACACTTCATACGTTACAAAATTGCACCAAAAATATAATAAGGCAATTATATATGATTTTAATAGCAGGAAACATCCACAAAAAGAGATCGATGAAGCGTTAATTATTTACACACAATGTTCGGTGAAGTATGATCCCCATTTCTCTCGTATTTCATCAATTTTCTCATCCGTGAAAGGATCTCCACTCAGAGATGTGCAAACCTAACAAAATCATATAAATATATATATCATAAAATTAGTTATCTTCGGCTAGATAAGCATGGAAGGGCAAAGCCCATAGAATCAAGAACCTTGACAACATGACAACAACATTATTCATGACAATAAATGAACAAAAAATCGTGTGTCTTTCCATCAATAAAACTTAGTCCACTGAAACAATAGGTTTCATTGAGGAAACAAAAGGCTTTACTGAACAAATTGAATGGCAGTTAGTGTATAAAGAAGCTGCTGACTTTATTGATCATTATAGGTCATATTTTGACTATTATAGTCGTTTTTGCTCCCAACTCTAACCCATGAACTTAAATTTCTTTTCTAAACCCTTTAAATGTTTAATATACTTAGTATTAGGTTACTTAGACTCACTCCCATCTACTTTGGTCAAGTTATGCACGTTTAAGGCTTTATTGATCATTATAGGTCATATTTTGATTATTATAGTCGTTTTTGCTCCCAACTCTAACCCGTGAACTTAAATTGGTATTCTAAACCCTTTAAACGTTTAATATACTTAATATTAGGGTGATAAGACTCATTCTCATGTAATTTGGTCAAGTTATGCACATTTAAGGCTTTATTGATCGTTATAGGTCATATTTGACTATTATAGTTGTTTTTGCTCCCAACTCTAACCCGTGAACTTAAATTGGTATTCTAAACCCTTTAAATGTTCAATATACTTAATATTAGGTTACTTAGACTCATTATCATCCACTTTAGTCAAGTCATGCGCGTTTAAGGCTTTATTGATCATTATAGGTCATATTTTGACTATTATAGTCATTTTTGCTCCCAACTCTAACCCGTGAACTTAAATTTGTATTCTAAACCCTTTAAATGTTTAATATACTTAATATTAGGATTATAAGACTCATTATCATCTAATTTGGTCAAGTTATGCACATTTAAGGCTATATTGATCGTTATAGGTCATATTTTGACTATTATAGTCGTTTTTGCTCCCAACTCTAACCCGTGAACTTAAATTGGTATTCTAAACCCTTTAAATGTTTAATATACTTAATAGTAGGATGATAAGACTCATTCTCATCTAATTTAGTCAAGTTATGCGCGTTTTAAGGCTTTATTGATCGTTATAGGTCAAATTTTGACTATTATAGTCGTTTTTGCTCCCAACTCTAACCCGTGAACTTAAATTGGTATTCTAAACCCTTTAAATGTTTAATATACTTAATATTAGGATGATAAGACTCATTATCATCTAATTTGGTCAAGTTATGCACATTTAAGGCTATATTGATCGTTATAGGTCATATTTTGACTATTATAGTCGTTTTTGCTCCCAACTCTAACCCGTGAACTTAAATTGGTATTCTAAACCCTTTAAATGTTTAATATACTTAATAGTAGGATGATAAGACTCATTCTCATCTAATTTAGTCAAGTTATGCGCGTTTTAAGGCTTTATTGATCGTTATAGGTTATATTTTGACTATTATAGTCGTTTTTGCTCCCAACTCTAACCCGTGAACTTAAATTTGTATTCTAAACCCTTTAAATGTTTAATATACTTAATATTCGGATGATAAGACTCATTCTCCTCTAACTTGGTTAATCCATTCTCTGCGTAACATTGAAAGACTTTTATCATACAAATGAATGGTAGAAGACAAGCAACTACAGAATATGCTAAGACACCAAACACATGCACACTATCTTCAGATAGACAAAAGTTAGTCGATATTTAATAATTACCCAAGCATGCTTGACACAAACCATGACAAAAATGATGAAACACAAAGTAACACAACAGACTATGAATTGTAATGGAAAGTTGCACAGCAAAAATAAGACCAATAATTGAGGATGTATCTTTGAGTCAATCGATTGGTTAATAGACTAAGGTTTAGAATTAAATAGTTGCACAGCCTAATATGTTCTTTCACCAAATCCCTTCCAAAGAAAAGAGAACAAGAGCAAAGACTCGTTGTTCATTAAAGTTTAGAAGAAAAACCAAAACAAATAGCAGACAACTAAGACGCATTTTAATTGGTCATACCATGTCAACATCCATATCTGAAGGGAATAATCTGCCCCTCCCCCTAGGATAGCGATGAACATGACCCCTTAGCCTTGGTACATTTGATCTGGGGACCCGCGCTTGAGCTCCTCGACAGAACAAACAATTGCGCAAAGACTGAGAAGCTTGCTGAGTTAATGGTGGAGCAGCCCCCTACAGAAAATCCAAGAAAATCTTTTAATAATAATACAGTGCAATGTTTAATAGCAGAAGAAAGGGCACGCACCAAAAAGCGGCAACAATCATGCATCACCAGTGATGGAACCCACATGCTAATGATACGTTGTTCACAAGCTTTTATTTTTCAAATAAAGGAAAAAAGAACCTTAATCCTTGACATTTTCCAGGAAACAAATAGAAGAGTGGATCTCAAAATAGATGTAGGAAACTGGAAAACCCGACTTCAGGCATGGTTTAGTTACAAGTTTTGGAGGGTGGTGACAGTGTGGCACTGGTGAGACATGTGAAGGGAGGTTATCTTATAACATGAATTATCAAGAGAAAAATATACATGGCATTAAACCAAGAAGCATCAAGTAATTAATATCAATGATGCTTCATATTACTTACAAAAGCATGTGTGCGATGGCTTCCTCGTGAAGAAGCAGGCTGCACAATGTCTTCCTGATGCTGTACCCAGCCTAGTGATGAAAGTATCAGTAGAAAAATAACTCGGAGTTCATATCCAACATAAGATAAAAATAAGATAAAAATAAACAACACCAGAGCTCAACGGCTACATAAAAAAATGTTAAGAGAGAGCATTGAGGAGAAAAGAAGACAGACCTCGTGACTAGAAGGTTCAGATATTTCATTATATAACTGCTCCCGCAACTCACGAGCCAACATCTCATCTACTTGGAGTTGTACTGCCCTAGTTTCAGAGTCATTATCGGTTTGTGTGACACTCTCTCTCACTTCACTTCCGGAGAAATTTCACCAACAACTAACGAGGAACCTAATTCACTCTGACGCAAACGACAATGATCCCTTACTGACTTCCTGGTCGATGATTCCCCACCTGAACTCAAACAAATTACCTCTGACCTTTTCTTTGGGCTTCCTAAACTCAAGGCATGCTCGAAACTGGAACGAAACAAGTGAAAAAGACATATTTATTAGTAATGCATCCAAGAATGCATGCATCTGTGCACAGCAACACACTTGAACAAGTACATCAACATGAATGAACAATGGGGGTGGGGGTGGGGGTGGGGGTGTGGAGGGGTTCTGTACGGATAAAATATCAATGTAAACATTTCTGCTATACAGAAGAAACATAAGTTTACCCTTCAGAAGTTGTGACGCTGTTAGCCTCAAGAATGGCAGCATTATTGACCTAAAGCATTTAAGAAAATCAGACAGGTAACATTCAGTTAAGTCATATGAACTACATAAGAAAGGGTTATAATGATATAAGGGTATTAAATTCTTCTACAGTACAAGAGATGATAGTTCACATGAAAATCAAGTTTACCAAAAGATGAAGAGGGGCACCCTTGGAAGAAAATTTTGCACTTAACGACTTGATGTCACTAACAGATGACAGGTCGCATACCTTGAAGCGAGGTCCTGAGCAGTTGAAAATCCAATGCCGGTATTTGCTCCACTAACCATACAATTCTTTCCATCCAATCTAAGTTTTGTTTGAGTTGCATACCTCAGGAAATTTACCATTGCAACATCCATCAGCAAAATGCCCAACACCACTTCTCCTGTAACTATAGTGTTCATAATCAGTCAACTAACAGTCTAACACATAGATTTAATAACACACAAAATACTTCTTCGTAGAGTCTCTCAAGCTTTTACGGCACTACGCACGAAGAAACAGAAAGTAAAGTGGGGCGGCTATAATTCCCCCTCACAGATTCACTCTGAAAAGGGAATAGTGTTTTCAATTTGGGTTGACCATAACTTAGAAAAATGCCTTCACATTACATGCAACCTTTGAACTAGACCTACAGGAAATGATAATTTCCAACCAAAACTGCCACCAGTGTAAATACTGCTGGAAAACAGTGTACTGGTCATAGTAAAACGACTTGAAACGACAGAACCCTACTATATATTTCTCTACTCTTTCTTTAGTTAGAAAAAAAACACATCTTGCCGTCAGATTCTACTGAAAACCAACAATCTCTATTACAAAAAAAACTCAAAATGCATTCCTGGATATCCAACATCAAAAAGATAATGAGCCAAGCAGGATCACCAAGCCAAAGAAATCAAATTGCAGAAACCCGAAGGCAATCTATTGTATAGAGAAAAAATAACACTTCAAAGGCACATGTAAAATGTTTCATTGTTTCAATAAGTTCCAAGTTTCATTTACAAATGTTTTAAGGATATGAATCTTAAAAAATCATCTCTATAAGTTTAAGTTAGATTTTTTCAATATCATATTCATAAGAAGTTGCAGGTAGACTTAAAGATGCAAACCTTTGACAAAAGTCACAAAACACAGGCAAGTAAGAAACCTGCAGCTGGTTATCTGAGCCATTCGACATCATTATTCATCAACAGAAGTCCCAACACATTAGCTAAAGATAATTAATCATGTCATTTAAAAAACAGATATATTCCAGATACTATATTTTGGGAATAAGGCTTTGGTTTGTCTGATCATATCCCATTTTAAATAAACCATATATCTTTTGGGTTTAAATTTTTTAATTTCCTAAAACAAATACAAGTTAAGAGTTTTAGTCATTCTAAAGTCTAAAGTCAAACCCATACCTTATTTATACTCCGTGCATTTCTAGGAACGCAAGACTCAAATGTTTAACATATCAATTAGCATTTGATAGCCAAACAATATCCTGAATTCGAACACCACATCGAAATCGCGGTCATTCCAAGATTTCTATGTTGTAAACTAACATGATCCAAGGGTCTAAATTAGGCGATTTGGAATGAAGGAGATGTATAGAATAAGAAGAGGGGAGATAAACAAGGAAACATGAGCAATAAAAGAAAAGTCATAGGAATCGTTATTAATGACTTTAAAAAGAGAAATGCAACCAAGAAATAATACGTATCTGTTAATGATGGTGTTGATAGTTAACAGTTGTTATGCTGCAACGACTGTCCAGGATATCACAGCTGTCACTAGTCCAGTTTTGAATATATATGCCATATACTGAAAGGTTCTTGTGTATATATATGTGCATCCAACCTAAACTTAAAAACTTCATGTGGTAAATCTGTCACAAAGGCTTGCCTATCATCATTCATCTCCAGGCCATTCAAGGAACATTACATTCCTATAATCCTATCCCAGGTCTGTAACGGCACACTACAAGTAAATCACCACCTAACTCCACCACATACGCACCCCCCTTCCGTTTATTTACTACTACTCATTTCTGCACTCTTTTCAAACCAAACCCACAAAATATAAATAAAAATTCAAAACCTAAAATAAAACTCAGACAATTTAGTAAAATTTCAGCAAGAAAAAATAGGTCTTACTGGAATAAAACTCTCGAATTTTTGCTCTTCTTTCTTCGAAGCACCTCACCTAAACATCAAATTTGCAACATAAATTAGACATTCGAAATTATGGCAGCTCAAATTCGAAATTATGGCAGCTCAAATTCGAAATTATGCATACATCCGAATTTATGCATAAAACTAGAGTTTACAGTTCAATTTTGCATAAAATTATGCATAAAATAGCCGAAATTATGCATTCGAAATTATGCATAAAACATTCGAAATTATGTAAAGAACATTCGAAATTATGCCAGCTCAAATTCTGAGGCATTTTAATTAGGGTTTACAGCACAGTGGGAGAGAACAGAGAAGAGGAGAGAGCAAGAGAGAAATAATTCGATAATTCAAACCCAATTAAAGTAATTTGAGAGACTAAAACTAGGAGAATAAAGTAATTGAACGAAAATACGGCAAGGATGAGGAGGAGTCGGTGGAAGGGAGCATAATTTACCTTAAATAAGAACGGCGGCGGTGGAGATGAGTTCCACGGACAGACAGTGACGGCGGCGGTAGCGGTGGGGCTTCACTTTCCCGGCGAAATTTGATGGTGAAGAAACTATGGAGGTCAGAGTCAGTCCCAATCGTTTGAAGGAAGAAGAAGTTGTTCTGTGAAACGAAGACAAGGAAAAAGAAAAAGAAAGAAGTCTGGTGTGCGGGGTTTTTTTTGTTTTATGTTTCTGTGAGACGGCTAGCATCTTTGCGGCGTTAATCCTGAGACGCCGCAAAATTTAGAGTTTTGAGGCGTTAGCTTCCCATTAACGCCGTCAAAGAATATTATTTCACGTAATTTCTCCATTTTGTCATTTGGTCAGAGACGTTTTGTAATTAACGCCGCTAAGTCATGGCAGCAAATTAATATCTTTCTACTAGTGTTAGGTTGTATTCTTGTTTGACATTAATATATCTCTCACTTGCTTAGCAAAAAAAAAATCATGACACATAAGCATGACATGTCATCATTGTGACACGACTTAAAAGTCGCATGTTGCAACTTTTATCATTTTCGAAATTCAGATAAGATAAGTTCAAAAAAATAAAATAAGGGTTGACCAAATACAATTTATAACTAAAATAATTTTTGATAAGTTCAGTTACATTCAGATAAGTTCATGAAAAGTACCTGAAAACCAGGTGAATAGAACGAACTCCTAGAGTTTCGCTATCGCAATCGATAAGTGAAAACACATACAAAAGGTCTTGCACGCACTTTTACACAAATTTTGTAACTTTTACCTAATTTTTAATGAAGTGTGTTTATATTAACTTTTACGGAGTATATTATAAAAAAAAATTGATAGATAAACATTTTAAAGGATTAAATGATTAATTTATATTAGTATATATTAAAATGCAAAAATTTATTACTAAAAGATCGATACTCCATAACTTTTACACATATATATATATAACAAATATATATGAGGGTAACTTTGAAACATTTTGAGTTAATTTTTACTCTGACGTACAATATTTATTGTACACCACTAGTAAGAATTTGTGAAACCCATACTAGAAACCTAAATCCAAAAAAATAATCTATAAACCTAGTCGCAAACACCAAAGGACGAACAAGAAAATGATAAAAATAAAATAAAAAATACAATACAATACAATGAAGAACCTAACCTTGATTGTGGATCGGAGTTGAATCAAGGAGAGTATTGAAGAAAAAACGATGAAAAATCGAAGGGAAATCCGAAGGAAAATCGCCAGCAAGAGGGGAGAGAGAAAGAGTGACAAACTGTTGAGGATCTCAGAGAGAAAGATTGAATGAGTTAAGCTTAGACCTTTCCCTTGCACAATTGGAAAGAAAATAATTACAAATAATAATTACAAATGGACTCACATGTGTGAGTCCATTGAACTTTTCAAAATGGGCATGGTGTACAATAAATTACTAAAAATATTTTGTGAATGGTAATACAAATGGGGTTAAGTATAAAAAATCCAAATGTTTTGAATTTTTTTAATTAACCGTTATCGGTAGTTCTTTACTTTTTAAAAATGATTGTCAGTAAATAAGATTAATAATATTAGTATGTGATTATATATATATATATATATATATATATATATATATATATATATATATATATATATATAGAGAGAGAGAGAGAGAGAGAGAGAGAGAGAGAGAGAGAGAGAGAGAGAGAGAGAGAGAGAGAGAGAGAGAGAGAGAGAGAGAGGCTCCCGTAAGAACACTTTCTTACGGTGAGAACACTTCCTTACGGTAAGAACACTTTCTGGTAATATTTAAAAACAAATACCCTTATTTTCTTATAATTCACGGTAATTCATATCAGATTCTCTCTCTCCAATTCCTCTTTCTCTCTCTTCGAATCTGACCACCAACATCCAGCGATTGCCTCTCGCCGGTCGCCGGTCACTGCTTACCGGTCGCCGCTCGCCTGTCGCCAGTCGCCAGTCATCGCTCGTATCTCGCGGTTATGGCGTCGGTTGTTATCGCGGTTCTGCTCGCCGTTCGCTGCTCTTGGTGGTGGTTGTGGTTCAAACCTCTCTCCACCGCCGTTGTTCTCCTTTCGCCGCCGCCGGTCACAACAATTAAATCGCTGCCGATCGCAGCGCTGTTGTTTGAAATTGAAATCGTTGGTGGTCGAAATCGCTCGTACCACCACCAACATTGGCTCACCGCCGCTCTTTGGTCGCCGCCCTCCGCCGCTCTTTGATCTCCGCTCGCCGCCTCTCTCCGATCTCCACTCATTGCAATTCTAATCGCAGTCACCAAACAAAAAATCGAAATCGATTTATCAATCGATTTAAATGCTGGTAATTCGATTTCGATTTCGTATTCTGTCTGATTTCTTCGATTTCTTCAATTCTAAAATCAGTGGATTATATTTTCTGAGATTCTAAAATCAATTGATTTCTTCGATTCTAAAATCAATTGATTTCTTCGATTCTAAAATCAATCGATTCTTCGATTTTTAAATCAATCGATTTCTCAATTCAAAAATTAATATCGATTTCAATTTTGGTGGCTGCGAATTAGATCTCGTTTGAGCGTATATCGGTATTTGGAACACTTTTTGATGAAGTTAGAACATGTTTGAATAAAATTTGAACACGGTTGAATAAAGTTAATCAGATCTCGTTTGAGCGTATATCGGGATTTGAAACACTGTCTGATGAAGTTAGAACATGTTTGAATAAAAATTGAACACAGTTGAATAAAGTTATAAAGTTAGTACAGGCTTGAATAAATTTAGAACATATTTGATTAAAGTTAGAACATTTTTTAATAAAGTTAGAACATTTTTTAATAAAGTTAGAACATGCTTGAATAAAGTTAGAACATGCTTGAATAAAGTTAGAACATGCTTAAATAAATTTATAACATGTTTAATAATTTTAGAACATGCTTGAATTAATTTATAACATGTTGAATGGATTTAGAAATACTTGAATAAATTTTGAACACTTTTGAATAAAGTTAGAACATGGTTGAATAAATTTATAACATGTTTAATAATTTTAGAACATGCTTGAATTAATTTAGAACATGCTTGATTGGATTTAGAACATGCTTGAATAAATTTAGAACATGGTTGAATAAATTTATAAAATGTTTAATAATTTTAGAACGTGCTTGAATTAATTTAGAACACGAGCTTGAAATTTTAGAACATGTATATATGTATATGTGTTGACTAGGTTCTCATGTTTTAAATTTAGAACATTGTTGAATAAATTTAGAACATGGTTGAACAAATTTAGAACACCGTTTAATAAATTTAGAACATGCTTGAATAAATTTAGAACATGAGCTTGAAAATTTAGAACATGGTTGAATAATTTTAGAACATGCTTGAATTAATTTAGAACATGAGCTTAAAAATTTAGAACACGGTTGAATAAACTTAAAACATACTTGAATAAATTTAGAACATTGTTAAACAAATTTAGAACATCGTTGAATAAATTTAGAACATAGTTCGATAAATTTTGAACATGAGCTTGAAAATTTAGAACATGGTTGAATAAATTTAGAACATGGTTGAACAAATTTAGAACATTGTTGAATAAATTTAGAACATGAGCTTGAAAATTTGGAACATGGTTGAATAAATTTAGAACATGGTTAAACAAATTTAGAACGTGGTTGAATAAATTTAGAACACGGTTGAATAAATTTAGAACATGAGCTTGAAATTTTTGAACATGGTTGAACAAATTTTGAACATGGTTGAATAAATTTTGAACATGGTTGAACAAATTTAGAACATGGAGAGTGTAAAAGTGTTCTTACCGTAAGAAGTGTTCTTACATAAGGAGGTGTTCTTACCGGATCCCTCCCCTATATATATATATATATATATATATATATATATATATATATATATATATATATATATATATATATATATATATATATATATATATGACCAGGTTCCAGTGAGAACCTCTCTTAAGATGAGAACTTTTACTAAGATGAGAACCTATGAGAACCGTCGGATCACAAGAAGATCAACCGCTGCGATTAATCCTCCCCCGTCCTAATCCTGTTACGTCAACTTTCTCTCTCTACCTCCTTCTCACTCGACTTCCCAGAAAAGCTAAGAACAAACTTCTCTCCCTTTGAAACATTTTTCAAATTCATCACCTTAATTTTCATCAATTTTTCTTCGAATTCGTGTATTCATTAAGAATTATCTGCTAATCGCACGCTTCTTGCAGAATTTGATGAATTTTCTGACAAAATTTATCAAAGATAGAGGTAAAAGATATGAATCTAGTTGATTTAAATTTCTAAATTTTGATTTTATCGAATTAGGGTGTATATTGTACAATTTCACTGACATTTTATTGTAATTTCCTACTGCAATTTCGGGCTTCCATCAAACTTTTGACTACAATTTCATTTGCGATGTTCAATTCCTCCCACACATCTGCATATTTAAGCTCGAGGTCAGGTATTAATCGAAATTTTCTACGTTTCATTGAGTTTTTAGCAAACATTTCGAAGCTGTTGAACAATTAGTTGCGAACGAATTGGCTGTTTTTTATTTTAATTATTTTACTTGATTTTTTTTTATGAATTTTGGAGCTCGATTTTGTTCTAATATATATATATATATATATATATATATATATATATATATATATGTATATATGCATGCAGGTTGTCAATATATTTGCATATATATATATATATATGCAAGCATATTTTCCTCTCTCATGCAGTATTGAAAACTCGGAAGACTTATCAAAATGATGATGTGGCAAGCCACATAGGAGACCAGCTGTTTTTGTTTTTGTCATTAAGGGCCTATCGAGTGCTTGCAGAGTTACGGTGTGAAAAAAAAAAATTAGATTTTATTAAAAGGAAAGAGTGTAATATTTGTGAAACTGTCTTTAAAAGAAAATTATTGCAATACCTGAAAAACAGGAAAGTATAAAGTAGGAAATGGTTATGAGTTTTACTGTTATATTCCTTGTAGAATTGGGCCAGTTGGCCTTCCACCTTAACTTATTTGACCTTCTAAAGATTGAGGATTGGAAAAGGTAGGGTTTAGATAGAGAAAAAGTGATATAATTGAAGATTACAATTACAATTTTTAGTTGGCTAATTAATTGGATATGGTGTGGCTTAGTTCTTCTAAAGTTGTAATTAAACAATAAGAAAAACAGTCATAATAAAAGTACAATAAAAATCTTCATTAAAACCCTTACTAGATTTCATAAGAATTTCATTATTGCAAGGAATCCAAGATACTTAGACACACACCAATCAAATTAACCTTACATATTACAAGGTTAACCTTAGATATTATCGCGGTTTTATCTTCAACCGATGAAATTAACCATAGAATGAATTCACAAACTTAAAACTTAAACTTAAACTTAAACAAGAATCCAGTAAATTATCAGAAAGGCAATGATCCTAATTAAGGAGGTAGGAATAATATAAAGTAATTAATTAGCACGACGGCAATTCTTCCTAACTTCACCATTAGACCCTAAAAGAGGGCTAATTGTTCCCATTTTAACCATGGACTTAGCAAATTGATCAAAGAACAAGCCTTCATCATCAGCGTAAGACTTAACCAATTGAGCTAGGGTGGCATAATTTCCTGAGTAAAGTTGTTGATCAGTAAACAAAAGTCCTCTGCCTCCCAAGATGAGCTTGTAGTAAGTGTTGTCGAAGGATCTTGGACTTGCATAATCTAATGGGGTAATATTGTTATCACCCCCTGATGAAGGACAAACTGACTTCAATTCATTTAAGTATGCCTTTTCTAGGCTCACATCTGCTTCACTGTTACCATTTTGGCTGTATAATCTTGCCTTAAAACTCGTACATCTCGCCACCCCAATAGTATGTGCTCCTATTGTTTTTAATTAAGAGATACAAGATTGAAATTTTAACTCCAATCGGGATAATAATAATTATATATTTGTGAAAGTATTAATCTGAAACGTAGACTTACCTGATAGGGCGACAAGATCAACTTCGTCAAGGCCTTGTTGTTTGAATGATGCTATAAGCTTTTGTGCTGTAAGGATAGGAGGGGGAATAGTTGCATTTGCAAGCAACATATTTGCTGCTTTTGAATCCCTTCTTCCTAATGGAACCTCCCAACCTGGTCCACCACTCTGTTCATCAAAGGAATTTGCTATTATTAGCTTATTCATCTGAATGAAACATACTTTCGCACTTCATAAATACTCGCATGATATTTTTACACTATTCACATATTGCACTTTGACTATTAATTGTTGGTGATTTATATGTCAAATAAAACATATATATATTCATGTGGGATCTTGTTAGATTCGTCTCAATACGTATTTTCAAAATATCAACTTTTTATAATTTTTGCTTGAAGATAATTTAAGATTGACCATCTAAATTGTGCATTGGTTTACGTGAAAGTGACAAACGTAACGTTGCGAGTATATAATATGGAGTTTTCTACTGGTGAGAAGGCTTACCAAGACAGTGGCACCGCGAGCTACCAAGGCCAAGATATCAGCACAAGAGACAGTCTCAGGGCATTCTTCTTCTAACCTGGCTTTGATTATATCAATCACTGTAAAACCTCTCAAGGAATTCACATTTGGCTTCGCCCTTTTTTCGCTTACAAAGGCCGCGCTATCATCTAGCAGGATAGAAGCATCACACCCCTGTACAAAATCTAAAAGTTCAATACAATACAATACAAAATATTACTGATTATATCCCTGTGATAAATAATTAAAAAAAAAAAAAAAAAGAGTAGAAATGAACCTGAACAAAGCAGTCATGAAAATGTAGCCTAAGCAAAGAGGCAGCCATACGAGGGTCTTGAGAAATGGCATTCTCCAAAACAGAAACAACAATGTCGTTGGCTTGGGGACAGGAGAAGTCATAGAAGTAAGGTGACAGCGAGTTATAGTTATTTCCACCCCCGCTACCCCACCCAAAACCATAGCCATAGCCAGAGTTTGCTTGACAGACTATGAAACTCGACGTCATGGAAAGGAAAGCCAAAAACAATACTTGCATTTTCGAAGCCATGTATATGATATGATTATATTGGAATAGATCAAGTTTCTACTATGATTTTTTGAGTGTACAATTGTTGATTCTAAGGCTACAAAGTGGTAGTATTTATAGACTAACAAATGGGTTTAAAATAAATTTGTAAACCAACCACTCCTATTCTTACACACTACCAAATTTCCTAATTTGATACATGACTTTGTCTGTATGACCATATCAGAGTGGTTCCTCTGCTCCATTTCGGATACTATTGTTAGTGCTCTAGTTTTACCTGCTCTAGGGAACCTATTTCGTATTTACTAATTAGTATTAAGATTAAGACATAATTATAAGCTAAAGTTAGTATCCAGCTACACATCCATCATTCCAAATCAATGTAACAATAATATTGTAAGAAAGTAGTGGTAATAATTTTAACAAAATCAATTGCTTTAGAGTTAAGGAAACATAATCACGTAGCTTTTACAAAAATGACAACATAAATCGAGTAAAAAGCAGCCTATAATTGGGCTAATAGTTCAATATTCTAGCTAGGCTATAATAATTGTATGTATTATCATATGTAAGCTACGGAGTACTTACTTTACTAGCTGGAATTAATACTGGATAAGTAGATAATCATTAGTGGTCTAGTTTCACCTGCTCCAGTGAACTTTGATAACTGAATTGATACATTATGATTTTTGAGGCTACTACTAATGTATTATGTATTGGTTTACGAAAATCAGTGGTTCCTCTATTAGGTTATACTGGTATATACTCCACTTAAATGGAGGGGTGGAAACGGGTACAAATTATCTCAAAGCCGATAAAGAAAATTTTTAGTAAAACCATTACAGAAAACTAGAAAAGATTTATACAGTAGATAAAATGGACTTACTTTAAGATGAAGTTGATATCAGAGTTGGAAAGTCGATTTCATGCATGATAATTAAGGCAGAAACTTAATTTACATCAAACAAGTATGGTAAGCAACTACGCGCTGATTAAGGTAATTATATAATTCATGCATAATATGGGCCTTTAATCAAGGGAGCAAAACGATTAGTGGGGAGAAGTCAAGTTCAGGAACTATATAAGTATATACCATACACTCCCTTCAAAATAAAAATTAAATAAAACGTAAACAATATGTGGATAGTGACAGAATTAGGGATTAAGATCAAGAAAAATTAAGTTGTTATTGTATTAATTATAATCAGCAAGTACAAGATATATATATGCATAGAAGGAAACAGTCTAGAACCTTCTATAGGTTGTTGCATCAGCTAACAAACAATAAAAGAGTTTGTTACAATAATTCCATGTTGGCAAGGCTGACTCAGCAGTTAGTTGCTGAAGCACAGCATACAACTTAGACTAATATTCTAACAGCCCCCCTCAAGATGGAAGGGGATGAGAATGCATGCACACCCATCTTGGACAAAAGAAGCTGGAATTGACTAGATGCCAATGGCTTAGTAAACACATCAGCTAGCTGTTCTTGTGTAGGCAAATAGGAGAGTTGTAGCAGCCCTTCTAATACTTTGTCACGAGTAAAGTGACAATCAATCTCAATGTGTTTCGTTCTTTCATGAAACACTGGGTTCTTGGCTATATGTAAAGCTGATTGGTTATCACAATTGAGAGTAATTGGCTTGAGATCAGAAAGTCCCATGTCTGTGAGCAAATTGACTATCCAAGTTACTTCTGAAGCAGCAGCAGCCATGGCTCTATACTCAGCTTCTGCTGAACTTTTGGAGACTGTGTTTTGTTTCTTTGACTTCCAAGATATAGGTGACCCTCCTAATAGCAATATATATCCTGTTACAGATCTTCTAGAATCAGGGCAAGCTGCCCAGTCAGAATCTGAAAAAGCTTGTAGAGAAATGTTATTTGTAGCCTTTAGCAGTATGCCTTGACCCTCAGTGTGAGCAAGATACCTCAAAGTGTGATGCAAAGCTATAATATGAGGTTGTCTTGGGTCTTGTAATAATTGGCTAAGATACTGAACTGCATAAGACAGATCAGGTCTGGTATGTGTGAGAAAGTTAAGTTTTCCAACAATAGACCTGTATTGTTCTGTATCTGCATAAGAGTCACCATCAGTTTTAGATAATTTAAGATTCAGAGGTAGGGGAGTGATGGTTCTTTTGGAGACATCAAAACCACATCCAGTAAGGAGCTCCTTAGTAAACTTCCTTTGAGTGAGAATTATCCCATCTGCAGTATATCCCACCTCAATTCCAAGAAAATAATTTAGATATCCCAAATCCTTTATGCTAAACTCTTTGTGAAGGTATGCTTTGAGCTCATCAAGTTTAGCAATGTTGGTCCCAGTCAAGATGATGTCATCCACATATACAGCAGCTATGTTGATATCTGTATCTGTCCTGTGAATGAACAGACTGTAATCATATTTTGATTGCACAAAACCTTGAGATTCCAGTGCAGTTAAGAGCTTCTCATGCCACTGTCTAGATGCTTGTTTCAGGCCATAAATAGACTTGATTAACCTGCACACTTTGTTGTTGGGGTTAGGTACCCCTTCTGGCATCTGCATATAAACTTCTTCTTTGAGATCACCATGCAGAAATGCATTGTTCACATCCAGTTGAAAAAGAGGCCAATGTTTGCTTGCTGCCACTGCAATTAAACACCTGATTGTACTCATTTTAACTACAGTACTGAAAGTTTCCTCATAATCAATCCCATATTTTTGATTGAAACCCTTGGCTACTAATCTTGCTTTGCATCTTTCTAGAGCCCCACTGGATTTAAGCTTCACTTTGAAGACCCATTTGCACCCAATTGCCTTTTTTCCTTTAGGTAACTCTACCAATTCCCAGGTTAAATTCTGGTCTAGAGCTTCCAATTCTTTCTGCATTGCTTCAACCCAAATTTGATGCTTTGCTGCTTCCTGATAGGAGTGTGGTTCTGAAATGTCACAAGCTTGAGACAGAAAAGCTTGAAAATCTTCAGGAAAGGTAACATAAGCTACCAGGTTGCACCAGTGACTTGCAACACATTTGGAAGCAGAATGGCATACATAATCTTCTAAATAATTGGGTGGTTTGTGAGTTCTAGAAGACTGTCTAGTGGGATTTGTTCTGATGATTGGATAAGGAAGACTTGCAGTATCTGAAGAACTAGATGTAGTTGAATAGCTATGATCAGTAGTATTTTCAGAAGAACTTAATGGATTTGTTTGATCAACTGAGGTGGTGTCATGAGAGGAATTTGGTGAGTTTGTGTGTTGAGAAGGTGTTTGAGTGGTAGTGGATGTAGGTGAGGAGTTTGGTGAGGATGTATGTGAGGGAAATGTTGTTTCTGGTGTTGAGAAATCTGGTTCATCAAATGTGTTTGGGGGAAGCAAAGGCTGGTAAAAAGATAGCATTAGTGTAGTTAGAAACTGGTGTATTGGTTTTGTGATAAAGGTGGAATGGGAAGTGTTTCTCATGAAATGTTATGTCTCTTGAAACAAAAAATCTGTTTGTGTCAATTTCTAAGACCTTATAGCCTTTCTGGGATGCAGAGTATCCCATAAGAACACAAGGAGTAGCTCTGCTATCCAATTTAGTTCTTCCAACTTTTGTAGTAGAAACATAACAGAGACAACCAAATGTTCTGAGATGAGTAAGATCAGGTTGTTTTGCATACAATCTGTAAAAAGGTGAATCCAATCCAATGGATTTCAGTGGCATCCTGTTAATCAAATATGCTGCACACATCACACACTCTCCCCAGAACCTAGCAGGAACCTTTGATTGAAAATACAATGCCCTTGCTGTCTCTAAAAGGTGTTTATGTTTCCTTTCCACCACCCCATTCTGCTGGGGGGTGTGACTACAACTAGTTTGATTCAATATACCAAGTGTCACACACAGCCTTTTGAAATCTCCTTCACATAATTCCTTTGCATTGTCTGATCTTACACATTTAACAGTCACACCAAACTGAGTTTTCACCATATTCAAGAAATCAGTTAACACAGAAACACAATCTTTCTTATTTCTCAACATGTGGATCCAAGTGAATCTACTGTAATCATCAACAATAGTCAAAAACTGATTACAACCAGTAGGGGTTTTCGTAGAATGTGGGCCCCAAACATCAATGTGTATTAGCTCAAATGGACAAGTTGTCTTAATGATACTATGTGGAAAACTAAGTCTGGTTTGTTTTGCAATGGGACATACTTGACAAATTGTGTCTTGAATACAAGAGTTGACTTCACAACTAGGGTTAATCAACTTAAGTTGACTAAAAGGGATATGACCTAGTCTTAAGTGCCATAGTTTGGCATTATTGACAGCAGTAGAACAGGCTGTGTTGCACTCATGTGGCTGCATTGTAGATGTAGCTGCTATATTGTGTTCTCCAACATTGTACAGACCAGAACTCACATCACCAAGAGGAATCAATTTCCCTTTCTGACAGCAAATAAAGCACTTGTCATGAGTAAAATGCAGCTCACAATGCAAATCTTTGCATATCTTGTGGACAGAGATTAGATTATATTTGAAGTCAGGCACATGCAGCACATTGTGAAGTGTAATACCTTCATTTAAAACTACTGAACCAACATGTTTCACAGGTATTTTACTGCCATCAGGTATGGTTATATATGTAGATTGATTATCAACCCTTTTATATGCAGAAAACTGACTCAAATCATGACAGAAATGATCTGAAGCACCACTGTCAAGCAACCACTTAGAATTAGTATGAGATATTAAACAGATATTACCTGCCATTAAGGCCAAGTTAGGTTGATGACTAGAGCCAGAACTATGCTGTTGCTTGCTCAAAAGATTCATCAGCTGATTATACTGCTCCACTGAGATATTAGTATTTGCTTCAGTTCTTGGATTGTTGGATGTGTCAGCATCAACATCTCCAGCAGTTGACATTGCTGCTGTCTTGTTTTTGAAATGCTTAAAACCTGGTGGATAGCCATTGATCTTGAAGCATCTCTCAATACTGTGTCCAGGAATTTGACAATGTGTACAGAAATACTGAGAGTTTCTCCTATTAGAATTATTAGCTTTCTGAAATTGTTGAGAACCAGTTGCTTGAGATTTGAAACTTCTGTTGTTCCAATGATCACCACCAAATCTTCTTTTCTCAGCTGCAAATGCAACATGCTCTGCAGGATAGGCAGTTTTAGAGATCTCTTGATGCCTTTCTTCTTGAGCAAAGAGTCTGTATGCTTCAGACACCTTAGGTAGAACTGGAACCATTATCACATTTCCCCTAATTGTGGCAAACTGGTCTGTTAACTTCATCATAAACTGCATCACCATTTTCTCTTGTTGTCTTTGAAAGAACTTCTTAGTAACATTGCAGGTACAATTGTTACAAGTACAGTAAGGCATAGGATGAGCCTCTTCAATTGCATCCCAGATTGACTTGATTTCAGTAAAAAAACTCAGAAACTGATTTTTCTCCTTGATTTAGCTCAGCTAGTTTCTGTTCTAAAGAGTAGACCTGTGCCATAGAAGCAAAACCAAATCTCTCTTCAAGATCACACCAAACTTCTCTGGCAGACTTCAAAAACATTACACTCTTAGCAATTATTTCACTCAGATTCCCTAGGATCAGAGAACACACCAAATCATTGCACCTTTCCCATGCTCTATACTCAACAGTTCCAACAGCAGGTTTGCTGATACTTCCATCAACAAAACCTATTTTGTTTTTAGCTGACAATGCCAGCAGCATTGATCTCTTCCAACCTGTGAAACCTTCACCATCAAACTTGAAAGAAACAAGTTGCACAGAATTTGCATCAGAAGGATGGATGTAATACAAGCTAGCAGGATCTTGATTAGGAGGCAAATTCGCATTTCTCCTAGAATCTTCGAAGTGTTCATCATTAATCGCCATTATCAATCTTCAATCAGTAGAAATCAAACAAAGTGAAGTTTAATCACTCAAACTGTAGTTAATTTCTATAGAACAATTAGCAGATTTCGATCAGAAACAGTAAAATGCAAGGTTCAATTGAACTTTTAGAGAGAATTTTGTGTGAGAATTTGCGGAATTTCGGAAAAGATGAGTCAGGTTTCTTAAACCTGCTCTGATACCATGACAGAATTAGGGATTAAGATCAAGAAAAATTAAGTTGTTATTGTATTAATTATAATCAGCAAGTACAAGATATATATATGCATAGAAGGAAACAGTCTAGAACCTTCTATAGGTTGTTGCATCAGCTAACAAACAATAAAAGAGTTTGTTACAATAATGCCATGTTGGCAAGGCTGACTCAGCAGTTAGTTGCTGAAGCACAGCATACAACTTAGACTAATATTCTAACAGATAGATGAATCCGTACACATATGGCCGGTAATTTTTTTTATTAATGTTATACTAAAGGCACGACCCAAAGGAATACATCATATATTGAAACTTCTTTATTTAGAATTTTAGAATCACTTTATATTGGTGTAATTAGACCCACCTAGCTAGTTGTGAGCACCACAAAAACCGTGTACTCACAAAGTGGTGTACTAAAATCACTTTCCGACATAATATTAGATGTATGGTAGAAGTTCAACTAAATCATACGCATGCCCGACTATAAGGAGATCCAACAGAATCTCCAGCACTATGCCCCAAATTTTTGGGGCCCAAAAAATGTTGGTGGTAACTCACACAGCTCAATTATTGGTGATATAGTAAATCGTGCAAGGGTCTGTATAGAACATTAAATTGAAATGGATTAGTATGAAATCTCATATCATAGGAGTATGAGTTCAACCTTCTGTTAATATTCTACAGGTTGTAGGATCGACTCTCATTATCTACACTTTTGTCGTTTTTTTAGTGTCACTAATCATTTTACTAAAAAAAAGAACCTCCACATAAAAAATAAAAAAAGAACAGGGCCTCCAAACTCTCATAAACGGCCCAGATCATACGAATTCAAATTTACTTCTTTTTCTTATTAATCCCTGGGCAAGGACATTTTACAAACTTGTAGCTGGGAAATAATTTTGACACACTTTTAATTTTCTTTGTTCTACTCACTCAGAGGTCCAAAATCAGTTTCCCTTATAGTCGTACAGTGTATCACTCCTTAGTCAAGTCTCAAGTGTTAACAGCTTTCAACCTCATATCACATGGCTTGATTGCCTAAATTGCATAGCAAAACCCCCACATAAGCTTCACAAGTAACTGAACTTTGAAATTCGTTTGACAAGTAACCTTGCTGCGTTTACGCATTGACTTGTTCAACAATGTGGAGAGTTACCAAGTGTTTTCATGCAGCAAACGTACAAGTAGAAGCAGGTCAACAATAATAGAGAGCAACAAAGTCTAAGGGGGGACCAAAGTTAGTTAAAAGGAAATGATTCAATAATAATATGGCTAGATTTTCAAATTGTGAAAGAGATTGTTAAACGAGCAGGTTGACAGTTTTGAGATAGATTAGTTACTAACAGTAAGCTTAGTATTGATTAGAAGCA
The DNA here is from genome assembly GCF_020520425.1 of Spinacia oleracea. Classification (NCBI taxonomy): domain Eukaryota; kingdom Viridiplantae; phylum Streptophyta; class Magnoliopsida; order Caryophyllales; family Amaranthaceae; genus Spinacia; species Spinacia oleracea. The sequence continues at coordinate 93,290,085 of NC_079488.1, forward strand.
TGACTGTATGGTCATTATGATTTATGTACACTGAAGATGAAATATGTACTTACAGAGTTACATTGATACACACGTGCTTGATCTAAAGTGTCAAAATATAGCACAACACAGCTCCTGTTTAACCAAATATTCCTGGGCAATTTTGTGTATAATTTCACAGGTCGAGTTCCAGATCGTGTATATGCTGAAACTACGGTGATACATACAACTGTCTCATCGGTGTAAGGAGCCTTGCTAGGCGAAGTGGGACGTATGCTTTGACCAATGTCCCATTTTCTGTATAATCCTGAAAGTAGAGATCATGAATGAGAGTCCATGACTTCAGATTTGGAGTATTCAACTTGTATCTGATGTTAACAGCTAGTTAAATATTCTATCCTTGATACATGTATCAAAAGAAGACACGGTTGTTGAGCTGCATATATTTTTACTTCTCTAGAAACAATTCTTAAATGCTAACAAACCAGTTCAAGTAGACCCAATGAAATGTGCCTTTCGTCCATTATCTATCTACATATTGTGTCAATCTAAAGCATAGGTGGCAAACAAGTCATTCGCATCAGGTTTGGTTGGGGTAACGTTCGAGTGGTACGTCATTTGGTTCAGACTCGTTTTGGTTTAGGTCTATTTGATCAGGACTGTGGTCAACTAGCTTATTATGAAAACTTATAAAATTATTTTTCAGGTTGGTTTGGGTTGGGCAAGTATAAGTTAAAATGAAAACAGAGTCAATTAGTTTTTTGGTGCAGTTCGGAAATTGAGTAGTGTAATTCGAATTGGGTAACCAGGAACGTGTCAATTTGGCCAACTCTATTCAAGATTACAAGATACTATGTAACAAGGTATGGCTAGTCTAATTTGTAGTGATTTCTTAAAATACCAAGTTTACAGCAACCGCCAGGTGATACAAATTCTTCTGGGTAAGTTGGGATGTCAAACTGGTAATAGTTTTAAAAAACTTGCATCTGAAAAGCACTACGTAAAAAAAAAAAACCTGGTCAAAGCCCAAGGAGAGATTGACTCACAGTTGTTTCTACCATTCCAATTCGATGGATGCTACTGAGAAGTTCTCCTTTGTCAAATGGAACCAGTGCCTCAACCCACACCATTGAATCCTGTCACAGAAGCATGGTTTAGTTAAAGCGAAGCATAGAAGACTTGGATAGAACTTAGTACATGATTGGAATCAGGGTTGGAAGGTATCACAGCTTGCTAATTGGCATTTCACAGTATAGATATAGAAGCAACCTTCAATTTTTCCTGAATGGCATTGCAAAAATCATCAAGTCCATCACCATTCAAAGCAGATAAACAGACAACATTCCCTCGACTCTTTGCTTCTGCCTTCATTTTCTCTGGATCACTCACCTTATCAACCTGACATGAGCAGTAAATTATGTTATACTACAAATAACACCAAATATCAAATTTACCTTCACAGAAATAAAGGCTCAAGCTAGTAATAATTAAACAGAAAGTTCAGATTCCTTTCATTCACAAGAATATAGTTCAGAGTTCAATCATTTTGGTCAGGCTTCTGACAGCCTTGTCATTCAAAAAGTTCTTGTACGATAATTTAGATTTTCTGCATCTCTCTAAACAGTCTAAAGAATATATGAAGCAACAAAAAGGAGAAAAGGAAGCAATTTTTTGGATCTAAAGCACTTCTCTCAATACCTTGTTCCAAACAATTAACATTGGTATTAGCGAAACATCCAATTCTGACAGAACCTTATCCACAGCATCAATTTGTTGCTCGGCCAAAGGGTGACTGGAATCAAAAGCATCTTCATGAAATAATGTGGGAAAGGCAAGTAGAATCCAAACATGAGGATCAAATCAATTGTTACCTAATGTCCACCACATGCACTAGAAGCGATGATTCAGATATTTCCTCGAGTGTGGCTCTGAAGGCAGCAACCTGCAACAAGCAGCTTACAAGGTTTAAAACTAACCAAAGTTTGAAACATGCATCATACTGCTGAAAGAGGACTTACCAATGTAGTTGGTAATTTTTGAATGAATCCGACAGTATCAGTTAGTAGAAATTCCTTCCCATTCTTCATCTGGAACAAAGATGAAGGAAATTATATCACATCAGTCAAGTACTACACATAATTTATTGGTTTAACTCTTGTAATGATTTGTTCTCCTCTATCATCCAAAAGGATGAGTTAGGTTGGTCCTTTATTATGGGCTAATCTAGTTTTTATTTCCTTATAAAAAAAGTATTAAACAGAAGATAAGGTTCAATTTCACTTTTTTAGGTAGGTAGTTTTTCATCCATCTGCTTTAAACAATGATAAGTCTAAACAATGCGTTTTTCTGAAATAAGTATCTCAGGGAAACTACTGTCTGTAGAGCTTTACATCTCCAAACTCACTCTATAATGTCAAGATAGAGATGTGCTGTTCACTACAACTTTTGGTAGCTACATAATGCTCAAATAACGATTTAACCAATCAACAGAAAGGAAATCAATTTTAGTTGATTAAAACAGGTGCCAAGTCTTGACTGACACTATTTGCTCAGATGAATTAAGAAGATAAACTTTAAGGGAAAATTCCCTAGACCTGACCCCAACTCACCTGCACCCTTCTGGTTGTTGGATCAAGTGTAGCAAACAATCGATCCTCGGCAAGCACGTTAGCTCCAGTCAATTGATTTAACAATGTACTCTTTCCAGCATTTGTATATCCTACCTTAGTTTTTCAATTAGTGCAAGGTTCATCATTATCACTGAACAGGGGTATTCAAAATATGTAGCCATTTGTTGCAAGGTAGGCATCAACTTACTAAAGATACAACTGGAATAGGCACCGAGACACGGCGATTTCGGTACAGCTTTCGATGACGCCTAACAGATTCAAGCTCTTTTTTCAGAACACCAATCTACCAGAAAATGTCAACGGAAAAAAAAAAGCCCATGGTCAGCCTCCAGAGTGAATTTGAACATCACACTTGATAAGAAATAACTAAGTTAACACCATTTATGTACAATCATATAAATTAAAGTCACCAGAACTATAACAGATAGGGCTTGTATGGAATAGTTCCTATAAAAAAAATTAAAAATAAAGATGCATTACAATAAATTAAGCCTTTTCCTATTCTAATCATCAATTGGTTTCTGACAAAATTCCAATGATCCAAATCTAGATCAAAGAATTGTAATTCAATAAGTGCAGAAGTATACTTAAGGAAGTATAAATGGTCCGGTGCAAAGATGCAAAACAGAAGGAGCGCGATTCAGGGGATTGATGATATTGGTCCTGTTGTTAGAGAATGTATCAGATCTTTCAGTGCAAAGGAAGTAAAGAATGCTATCTTCTCAATTCCAGGTGATAAAAGCCCTGAACCTTATGGCTATGGAAGCCCATTTTACAAGGATTCCTGAGCCACTGTTGGGGAATCGGATGTTACATGGTTGTACTTGATTTCATCAGTTGCTAGAGCTCCTAAGGGAGGTAAACAATAATAGTATTACTTTTATTCCTAAGGTTAAATGTCCTGACACTGTTAGCAATTTCAGACCAATATCTTGCTGCAATGTTTGCACAAGTGTATTTCAAAAATGTTGTGTGGCAGGCTTAGATGTGTCCTTCTTGATATCATTGTTGAGAACCAGGGTATATTTGTGAATTATAGGTTTATTGCTATAACATAATGGCGTGTCAAGATCTTGTTAGGCATTATGGAAGGAAAAGTAATGCTTCTGGTTGCCTAATGAAAATAGACCTTAGGAAAGCCTATGATACTATGGATTGGGCTTCCGGAAATGCTAGTGTCTTTGAAGTTCCCCCCACTGACTTCATTGAGCTATTCATGGTATGTGTGACTTCACCGAGATACTCTCTCCTGGTTAATGGCTCTCTTCATGGGCTTTTTGAAGCTAAAAGAGGTTTGAGATAAGGTGATCCAATATCACCTCTTTTGTTTGTGATCTGTATTGAATATATGTCGAGAATTCTTAAGGTTGTGAGTGAGCAGCCTGGTTTCAGTTCCACCCTAGATGCAACTATGCAAGGCAATAAAGTCAACTCGTCTCTGTTTTTCTGATAACTTATCATATGTTTAGAGGAGATGTGAAATCTATAACGCAGCTTAGGAATGGTTTTAAGTTGTGCTTGACAGAAGTCAGAAAAAAAAATGGTGGTGTAAAGGAGGATACTGTGCAGCAAATTAAAGAAACTACTAGTTTTTCTATTGGCAAGTTTCATTTTAGATATCTCAGGCTTCCTATCTGGTCAAAATGAATTTCTGCTGGACTGTATGAGAGCTATAAAGAACAGGTTGCCCACAAAGGATATGTTGTACAAAAATGGAGTGAGCCATGATGATGTTTGCCTCATTTGTTTCTCTACTTCTGAAACTCACAACCATGTATTGTTTGAGTGCTATTACAGTAGGACCTGTATGCAGGATGTTCTAGAGTGGATGCTCCGTTTAACAGTTTTGAAGGAAGAATCAGATGAGAGAGAGTGGGAATAAATTCCGAAGAGGTGCTGGGCTCACCGGGATCCAACTTCCAAGCAGCAGTATATCATATAAAACTAGTTTTTGGGCCCGGGCGATGCCCCGGGTTAGTACATTATTGACATTCACATATACTTATGTATAATTTTTCTTGCAACTGTAACATCAAACATCTAATAGCTTAGTGGTAAAAGCTTTAATGTTTAAACTCAAGGTCAAGGGTTCAAACCTTATGCAAAACATGTTTGACATTTTTATGTACATGGAGCGAACGATGACTCATAAGCAGAGTGCACGTGTCACGTAAACTTTCTTATAAACGCCTTTTAATATATAGTATAGATATGCTAGGAACGATGCCTTATGGAATCACAAGTTAGATAGAATAGAAATACTTGTAAAGATATAAAACTAATGTGAAGAACAGCATACATAGTGTTGACCCTAAAGTTTTGATGATGATAAAGCAAACTTTTGACTATTGGTTAAGTTATGTTGCATAATAGGTTCCGAGATCTTTAGAGGGATAATGCTAAGTTAAGGAGATCCTGAGTTGGATAAACTAAGCAACGTGAAATATAAGCAAGTATTTGATCCATGTGAGACACTACATTGAAGAATTAATCATTAAGCAAGTTTACAAAGGCGAGATCCTTAGGCGAGTTCCTAAGGCGAGATCCTCATATATTATGTGGATCCTCGATGTTCCAGAGAAGGAACAAACTGTGAAAACTTCGAGTGAAGCTTCCTAAAGGTGCAACATGAAGACTATAACATATGAGATTATGTTTAGGATTTATGTAAGTATTTAATAATGTTTATACGTAATTTGGAACGAAAGGAAATCTTGAATTTTTTTGGTACGTTTAAATTGAAATATATTAACTGTAATTATAAAAGAGTTTTAAATTAGAAAATCTTTGTTAATAAATAAAATGAATTTAATTATAAATGTAAACATAGGATTCTGTTTTCATTCTCCTTGTTTCTCAAGCAAAAGATTTTCCATAAACTCTCCCACGTATTTCTGTTTAAACGTGCAAGTAGTGTTTTGATTTGGTCTTCCTTGTTTCTCTCCAACTATGCCCATGTTACTGAGCAGTAACAGTTAGTGGGTAGTTGAGGGGAACATGGGTATCCAACCTTAGGTAAAACTCCTCTATAAAAGGAAAAGAGTTTTTGCTTTTCAAAACACAACTGATATCTGCAAAATATATCTTAAAGAGCTTAAACGTTTTAAAAGAATCAGTTTACAAAATAGAGTGTTCCTTGAGTTCCTTATTACTATAAGCTTTATTATGTACTAGAGTTTATCTATCAAATTGTATATTGGGTTTAAGGGTTGAGTGATCCTTGAGTGACTTAGAGTTAAGTCAAAGAGAAAAGAGCGACTTAGAGTTAAGTCAAAGAGAAAAAGAGTGACTTAGAGTTAAGTCAAAGAGAAAAAGAGCGACTTAGAGTTAAGTCAGACTGTCAGAGTGAGAAAGATGAGCACAGTAATCGACGGGGATTGCTGTGGGGAACTCGTGTTCGAGAGGAACTCGAGTTAAAGAGTGTATGTGTAATAGAGTTATTGCATTAATACAAAAGAGTTGTGAGGTTCTTCTTGATTAGGATCAAGAAGGTTCCTCAGTTTCATATCTTTCTTCGCTCATTGTTCTCGGTTTCTCTATTGTAAAAATTCCGCAAGAAACTTACCCAAGTTCCCAAGAACCAATTCACCCCCCCCCCCCTCTTGTCAAGTGTTCCTACTGAACTATCAGTTGGTATCAGAGCAGGATCTCGCAGGAACCCAGTTGAGAAAAAGTTTCTGGAAAGTATGAACGCTTACGAAAAACTCGAGGAAGGTTATTCCACTCAAAGACCTCCAATGTTCAATGGAAAATTCTACACCTATTGGAAGAACAGGATGGAGATCTATATCAAGGTAGAGAATTATCAAGTCTGGCGAGTCATAGAAGCTGGCGATTTCGAGGTAACAACGACCAATGCTCAAAATGAGGTAGTTCCTAAACCTATGTCTGAATTTGCTAAGGAAGATTTTGAAAAATATGAAATCAACGCAATGGCTGTAAAAATCTTGCATTGCGGCCTTGGACCTCACGAACATAACAGAGTTATGGGGTGCAAGAGCGCAAAGCAAATTTGGGATCTCCTTCAAATAACTCATGAAGGAACTAATGAGGTTAAACGTTCTAAAATTGATTTACTAATGTCTAAATATGAACGTTTCGAAATGCAACCAAGAGAAACAATTCAGGAAATGTTTACTCGTTTCACTAACATCACTAATGAGCTAGTTTCTCTTGGAAGAATTATTCCCTTTGATGAACAGGTTAGGAAGATCCTAAGGAGCATGCTTCAGGATGATAGATGGAGAACCAAGGTCACTGCATTATTTGAAACAAAGGATTTCACCAAATTCAACATTGAACAATTGGCGAGATCCTTGATGACTCACGAATTACATCTAGGAGCAGCTGTTCCCGAGAACCGAGGCCTTGCTCTCAAGGCTGAGGAACAGGAGGACTCAGAACCCGATGAAGATGAGGTTGCTACGTTGGTCAGAAGAATAAAAAGATTTTACAGGAACTCTAAACCTGAAAATCTAAGAGGAAATAACTCAGTAAGAAAATCAAGTGGTTCCAAGTCTGACCAAGGATGTTTCAAGTGCGGTGATTCTGACCACCAAATCAAAGACTGCCCTCAGTGGGAAAATGAAAAGGGGAGAGGCAAGGAAAAGGATCTACCCAAGGAAAGATACAACAAATCCACCTTTGCCAAACCCAACTACAAGAAGGCAATGATCGCAGCTTGGGGAGAAGCCACTGACTCAGAAGAAGATGAGGATGAAATAGAAGAAGATACAGCAAACCTTTGTCTTATGGCAAAGATCGATGGAACCACCCAAGATCCATCAAGTGAAGTAAGTTCATCAACTCTTTTATCTCTGTCTAAAAATAAATCAGTGGAATTATTGATAGAAACTCTAGATAACTTTAAAAAGCTTAGCGCAATAAAGGCTCAAAGTAATAAGGCATTGGAATCCAGTAAAAGACACATGACCTACCTAAATAATGTTAGATCTTTTGTACAAGGTAGGTTCTTTGAGTTGCCTGACAGGAACACCTCTCTTAAATACTCTTTTAAAAGAGTTAAAAATGTACATATTACTTTTGATAAAGCTAACAATGTTGATGAAGTTCAGGAACAAGAAGACTTCGAAATTGGTTTAATGCGTTTTACAGATAATGATGAGGAAATCTCTTCTGGAAGACAGCAAAATGGAATAGCAGATCCACAAACACAAGAAACTGCCACTAACCAAGAAGTTCCTGTAAGAAGAAATTCAAGAGTTCCTGATCCTGAGGAACCAGAAACTGCTGATCCTGAGGAACCGGAAGAAGATCAAGAAACTTCTAATGCAGAGGATCTAATAGAAGAAACTTCTGATGCACAGCATACATAGTGTTGACCCTAAAATTTTGATGATGACAAAGCAAACTCATGACTATTGGTTAAGTTATGTTGCATAATAGGTTCCTAGATCTTTAGAGGGATAATGCTAAGTTAAGGAGATCCTGAGTTGGATAAACTAAGCAACGTGGAATATAAGCAAGTATTTGATCCATGTGAGACACTACATTGAAGAATTAATCATTAAGCAAGTTTACAAAGGCGAGATCCTTAGGCGAGTTCCTAAGGCGAGATCCTCATATATTATGTGGATCCTCGATGTTCCAGAGAAGGAACAAACTGTGAAAACTTCGAGTGAAGCTTCCTAAAGGTGCAACATGAAGACTATAACATATGAGATTATGTTTAGGATTTATGTAAGTATTTAATAATGTTTATACGTAATTTGGAACGAAAGGAAATCTTGAATTTTTTTGGTACGTTTAAATTGAAATATATTAACTGTAATTATAAAAGAGTTTTAAATTAGAAAATCTTTGTTAATAAATAAAATGAATTTAATTAATAAATGTAAACATAGGATTCTGTTTTCATTCTCCTTGTTTCTCAAGCAAAAGATTTTCCATAAACTCTCCCACGTATTTCTGTTTAAACGTGCAAGTAGTGTTTTGATTTGGTCTTCCTTGTTTCTCTCCAACTATGCCCATGTTACTGAGCAGTAACAGTTAGTGGGTAGTTGAGGGGAACATGGGTATCCAACCTTAGGTAAAACTCCTCTATAAAAGGAAAAGAGTTTTTGCTTTTCAAAACACAACTGATATCTGCAAAATATATCTTAAAGAGCTTAAACGTTTTAAAAGAATCAGTTTACAAAATAGAGTGTTCCTTGAGTTCCTTATTACTATAAGCTTTATTATGTACTAGAGTTTATCTATCAAATTGTATTTTGGGTTTAAGGGTTGAGTGATCCTTGAGTGACTTAGATTAAGTCAAAGAGAAAAAAAGCGACTTAGAGTTAAGTCAAAGAGAAAAACAGTGACTTAGAGTTAAGTCAAAGAGAAAAAGAGCGGCTTAGAGTTAAGTCAGAGTGAGAAAGAGGAGCACAGTCATCGACGGGGATTGCTGTGGGGAACTCGTGTTCGAGAGGAACTCGAGTTAAAGAGTGTATTTGTAATAGAGTTATTGCATTAATACAAAAGAGTTGTGAGGTTCTTCTTGATTAGGATCAAGAAGGTTCCTCAGTTTCATATCTTTCTTCGCTCATTGTTCTCCGTCTCTTTATTGTATAAATTCCGCAAGAAACTTACCCAAGTTCCCAAGAAACAATTCACCCCCCTCTTGTCAAGTGTTCCTACTGAACTATCACATAGTTTAATGACGCAGAAAACAAATAGGGATAGAGACTTGTTGGAGTCCTTTTATTGTAAATAGCTTATGGTTTGGTCGCACAGGCTTGTTGCCTGAGTGATTTTTTCTGTTCTAGGTGTTGGCTTCTAGCCCTTCCTAGAAGGTACGGAAGCAAATTTTTGAACATAGGTGGTCAAAATGCTTTGGTTTTGATTATAACAGCTATATTCACTTACCAAAAAATCAACATACTACCTCATTTTTTTCAACTCACTTTGGTCCGGATTTTTTGTTCTACTATCAATTGTAATTCTTTTAATTTTTCTCAAACTCATTTTACCATTTTGCCCTTCTTACGTCTTACCCCGCCATAACTCCATTTTTTACTCTCTCTAACCTCATATAGCTTTTTGCTACACCTATCTTACTTTTTCCACCTTTTTCTTACACCCACTCACATCTTCTAAGTTCGCAAATCTACAATAATTGAGTAGAACCAAAAAAACAGAGGTAGTATTTGCAAGGTGGGTGAATTTACCTTGGAGCCTTCATATTCATGTGGAACATTCACACCAGATTAATTCACTACCATTCTTTCAGATTTTTATTTATAATTAATGAATTGCAAATGATACTTGAAGTGAAAGGCCAAGATTATGAAAAGATAATCAGCTACAAAGGACATCATCAAAAGCAAGGTAACATTTTTACCTTAAAGCTCTATTCAAACAATTTTAAAATATAGACACTGCTGGAAATAATCTTAAAAATCACGCTTACTTGGTCTCTTAGAATACGCTTATCCACTTCAATTTGTTTCTCACCCATACCTTTCACCCTCCCTCCTGCTTGACGCTCCAAATGACTCCACATTCTTGTCAACCGTGGTAATTGATATTCCATTTGTGCCAATGCAACCTTAGAGTGAAGCATTAATGTTTACACCATCAGCATAAAAACCTATATAATATCCGTTTCATACTTCCAACATATAGAGAAAATTACCTGTAAAGCAGCTTCATGAGTCGCTGCCCTCTGGTTGAAAATATCCAGAATAAGTGCAGTCCTGTCACAGACTCTAACATCTTTTCCAAATACTTTCTCCAAATTACGCAATTGCCTGCAACAGATTCACATTCAGTATCAAACACCCCATATATATCTAATACCAGCAAAGTTTATTCCCACCATCACATTTTATACAACTACAAATTCTTCTCTTAACAGAAATCAATCTAGTCATTAAGAATCCAACTCTCAATTAACTTCGAAAAGAGGCCAATATAAGTCAGAATTATGCCATTCATTGTAGCTTACTAACCCAACCTTATATGCAACAGAAATTTAGGAGATTGATGAAAATGATGAGGGAAGAGTAATCTGGCAGAATACTTCTGCTAGTTAACACCATTCAAAAGTACAACCCTCTTGCACCTTTCCAGAGTCTAATCAAAATCTTCAAAAGGAAATTTACAAGTTCATACGCATATGATGAATCTCACGATCAGCCGTAAGCATGTATGAGTAAATGTACATAGCTATCTGATGCAACATACACTAATTTGTCAGATTCCAAAGAATTAAGTGATTCATTCTCACCCTGGTGAAAGCTCATCATCAAATATCACTGTTTCAACATCCAATGCATGAATTGCACTCTTCATCTCAGAAACCTTGCCTGAGCCAATATATGTTCTTGGATTTGGAGTAGCAAGCCTAATTCATACAGCAGATATTGATGTTATTAACCCTGCAGGCCAGTAGGTCTAGCATACCAAAAATACATACAAAAGGAACGAAAATATATATTTGATAGAAGATGTGTGTGCAAAATGTATTATATAATAGATGCCCAAATGACAGCAACTCAATGTCTATACCTTGGTACAATATTTGAGGATGAAATATCACAATAAGTTAGAACAGCAGATTATAGTTACAACGGATTACTATATAAATTCGTATCACTATGCTTTGAGCTCTATTATATATGGTGTTACTGTTGTTTGACGCTACACCCATGTACAACCCTCCAACACCGTCTCAAATATCCGCAGTCACCAACGGAGGTACAAAACTTGCCAATGAAAGGTTTAGGATTTTAGGGTGCAAAAAGATATAAATCTTTAAGAAAAAATTAATATCATTCTCATTATCATTATCATTATCATTACCCATTGCCTCAAAGAGGCTCCCGCAAGAAGTGGGGTTAGGGGGGTCGGGTGTACGCAACCTTACCTCTGCCATTGCACAGAAGTTGTTTCCAATTGGCCCAAAAGCGATAAACGGACAACAACAGGAACACCATCTTCTACTTCAAGGAAAGGAAGCGAAGAGGTTTTAAGAGCCATTTTGATTTAGACCATTACATCGCACAACCAAAAGAACAAATGAATCTTTGGCTCCATCGGAAATGGACACAGCCTATTAGTTAACCTAGGACAATCCCAACTACGATGCAGACTTTCTTCAAGCGGTCCCAGAGACTTATTACCTCCTTAACCGGTTGATATGTTTGAAGTTTTTCTTTATCTTAACTTTTCTCACTCAAGTCCTTCTAACAAACCACCACCCTCCCTTTCACGCCATGACCATCACCAACTAGCTCCTCCCAACCACAACCATCAAGACTCTTCTCCTACCTCCATTTTCTCCACCACTTTCCATCCATAACACTCACCTTCAATTTCTCTCTCTTCTTCTAACACTAATGTTGTGTTAAATTCTCTCCGCTCTCGCTCCATCGCCCTCACCACTAACAAAGTAAGAATGATGAGGTTATTTGAAAATCGGATTTTTTGCCAAATTTGAACCAAAACCCATATTCCTTGGCGAATAATTGAAATTCTTTACTGGTCCAACATTAGAGTGATGATGTTGTTCATAATTTAAGCCATCATATTGAATTAAACGTCACTCTTTCAAGGAAAAAAGAAAAGAACTAAAAGGGATGGTGTGGTTTGTGAATTGACAAACGTAAACAAGCTTGCCACATGGACTTTTAGTCTTTTATCCACGGTAGCAGGTTGCTCAATGACAAGGACCAAGGCAAATAGTTGGGACTGCCTTGAGTTAATAGATAGGTTGGACTGATTTCATAAGGGCAGCCATAGTTGGCAGCTATCTAATTGATTTTTCCCTTTAAGCAATGACCTAACTATTATGTCCTAAGAATGCAGTGTGTTACCACACTATATAGTAAACAAACCTACAACATACTCACTTTTGATAAGTAGAACCAACAACCTGAAGACCTGCTGTATCAGCCAATTGAGCCAATTCTTTCAAAGATTCTTCTATTCCAAAAGAATCCACTTTAACACCTTTTTGCTCCACACCAACAAGATAAGCTTTTTCGGCAAGAACCTGAGATTACAATGTTAGGCCACTTAGCTTTTTCTCCCAAGAGCCTCAAGCAATAGCAGAGGGCGCATGAATTAGACGACAGTCAATTAATAACAGTGTGACACAAACTTAACAATGCTTAGCAATGGGCAGCATATCCCTTTCTGCATGGTTAACATACCAAGCAGACTCACCAAAAGAATTGGAAATAGTGATTCTACCTCTGCTCACCCTCAACAGAAAGATATATAGTGCCATTCTATATCATTACCGCGATGCTCTTACGAAACTGTATCGACTTTCTACAATTGGGTAAACAGTAGAAGCCAAATTTTATACATACAATTTATAAAAAGGTTATTTTAGCCTTACACCTACAATTTATATTAAACTGGTCATCGCCTCATGCCACACCTAAAAGTACCCAATTTTGGTTTTCTTTGAACAATATTGCCACTGTCAATTTAACCTCCATTTTCACTCCAGAAACTTCTAATTTAAGCTTTCTACGCCCCCATAATTTCAAACACCAATTCAGAATTTAAACCATGTAAAGAAGAACAAAAGGAGGATATCTCATCAAATTCATAACCAAAACATTCAGCCTAATATCAAAACAAAAGTAAAAATTACCTCCTTGCCATTTCGGAGCTTAAAGCGACGGTCTTCCTCATCCTCCTCTTCTTCCTGTCCCTCCTTTCTCTCTCCACTTACAGAAAATGGAACTGGGTCTTCAAAACCATCCTCAAAATCGCTCACAATCTCCTCAATTTCTCCAGTTTCTTGCTCATCGGGGGGAACAGAAGAGAGAAACTGATCCACACCTTCGTCAATTTGGAGGGATTTCACGCAAACTGAACTCTTGGGGGGTTTATATTGAAGGGATTCTAAACAATTTCTTAAATTGGAAATAGATTTTGGAAATGGGAACTGTTGAAATTGAAGTGGGCACAGATAATGGGATTGAGAGCGTTGAACTTGAAATGGTGAAGTGTTGGTGCCGCTGACTATCCAATAGAAGCTGCTTGAACTCATCTCTTACCGATTATATTTTTCAGTGGATAAAGCCATTAGTATGCCTTTTGTACTCCGTGTTCCATACTTCGTTACTTGGTAAGTCCGGAAGAATGTTGAACCTCAGGAGTCAGGACCCTCAAATACAACACTTTTACTATCAATACATAATATACGGAGTACTTCATCCGTTTTGAAAATATCGCAGTATTTATTTTTAGTTAAATTATTTTTTACCACCTAAAAAAATTGACAAAATTTTTTTACCACCTAAAAAATTAAAAGTTGTCTTTTACCACCTAAAAATAAAATAAAAATTATTTTTACCACCTCTTAACCGAAAAAATGCAAGGAAACTTTATGCGGATCCATTTCATCGAATGTATTTTTTGTTTCCTTCTCTTCTCCCGCGATTTTCATGCATATAAGCTACCATTTTCCCTCCCATCAATTCACATAACGTTTTCATCCATTTTGTAGTTAAGAGGTGGTAAAAGACAAATTTTTTTTTTAGGTGGTAAAAAATAATTTTTTTTAGGTGGTAAAAAATAATTTGTCAATTTTTTTAGGTGGTAAAAAATAATTTAACCTTTATTTTTTACACTATTCACACTACGACTTTGGCCATTTTTTGTGATTCGTACGTAAGGAAATTTTAGTCATGTTAGATTCGTATCGACATAAATTTTTTAAATATTAATTTTTTATAATTTTTACTTGTACACGATTTGAGATATTAAGAATCAAAGTAATGGTTAGAGAAGTAAAAGTCAACCATGGTGCAATATCTCCGGGACGGATGAAGGAAATGATTTATATTGGTATTTTTTAGCAATGTATAGTCTCAGTACCAAAATCAAATTATTAGGTATCAATATGAGTCATTTGTATCCATATGAACACAAGCCACTTGAGGCATAGAGTTTCTCGTGAGTTGGGTTTGTGCGCCAGAAGAATCATAATCCTTTAAAGCAAGAGAGGCAGAGAGCCCTTCCAATTTCCTTAAAGAAGGATGGAATCACCGTTCAACCCTTGATTTCCTTTAGGAAAAAAGACCAATTTTTCTTAAGGATATTGTATTTACCACCTTACCCTTACCACTTTGTTTGAAAACATTAACGGACAATTATCATTTTTTCTTAAAACAAAGGTCTGAGTGTCCAACCTCTTTTCTCTTTCTTCGTGCTTCTGCTTTCCTCTCCTCTCCTCTCCTCTCTTCTCCTCCGCCATGACGGTTGGTATCTCCACCCTCTTCTCTCCTACTTATCTTCTTCGACATCGTAGGATAGAATTATTATCTTCAAAATAATGGTTTGTACCCAAATTAATTTTCTTCCGATCTGCAGCTCTCCAATTTTTCTTCTTCTCCAATTCCTTTTTCTCCAATCTGCAACTCTACATCATCGTTTCTTGCAAGGTCTTCAAATTTTATCGTTATTTTATTTATTATGTTTCTAGCTTTAATTACGTCACTTATTTTAGGATTTCAGTTTGAAATGAGTTAGTATTTTAGGTTTTTTCTTGATTTATGGCGATATGAGAGAGACTTCTGACAATAAGTAGTTTTAATCGATTGTAAAGTAGCTAGGAAGTTATAGTAGGGTGGGTAGTCATATACTTTGTGATATATTCAAGTTGTTGATCATTATCAAATAGATTGTCAATGGAATTCAGACAGCATGTCATCTGATGTCGTATCTTTGCCGAAATATCGGATTTTGAGAAGATAAGCACCTTACGTACCGCATGGTCTGAAATCACGTGGTTATTCTCCCACCGATTGTTCATCTTCTTTTATTCCATTTTTTAAAATTTGAAGTGTTGTACCAATTCCCCCTAAATACCACATGACTGGAACTGAAACTGAGCATATCTCCATAGTTGTTCGGCTGGAAATTTGCATGTGCTTAGTGTTTAATTTGGTTATCTCGTATATTTTTTTCCTTGTCTAAAATTTATCTAGGACTAAAGATTTAGGCTTTGTTATTTTCTCTTGATTTGAGATTAAATCATTAAAATACTCGATTTCTTAGTGGTTTTCTGTTTGGTTTATCCGATGTCAAAAAGGAAGCTTTCTCTCCTCATTTTCCCCAACAAACCGTAATTGGGGAAAGATACTGACACTAAAACTACAAATAACCTTTATAAGTGATTTTATATTGTTGGGATTTAGTGATAATCTAATTAACAAAAGCGGAAAATATTCCAGATCCATAATCCATGTAAAAGTACTGATTAAACGAAACATGCGTTAGATGCGTGTACTCCCACTAGCTCTACGAATACCAATGAGAACTCCACTTGTAGTTCCTCCTACAATCGTCCACCGACACGTTCAGATCCGTCTTGGTTCTGATAGCTTAGATCTTCCACAAGGGTGTTTAGCTTTTTGGGAAATATCAACTTGGAGGCACACATATAATTAGGGTGGTTCTAGCATAGGTTAATGAAATAACCTATTAGGTTATATCACCAACCGGCAAAGGAACAAAACTAACTAATCAGTTTTTTAAAATAATAAATAACCCGATTTACAATAATATGTAAGAGTAAAATGCGAAGGGTATTTTAGTATTTTACATGGGGACACTAAAAGCGTGATTACAAAAATAACTCTCCCCTCTTGGCTTATATGATAGAGATAAATTAGAACCATAAAATTCATCCTAATATAATAACTCTTGATGTTGCTCGGGCCACAAACTAGTTATTTAAAACAAATTGCACTTCAAACAAAAGATCCAATAAGAATTTGAATCATTACCAACAACCAGTTGGGTTCGCTTAAACGGTTAAACCCATGATTTATTATGCAACTACTTCAAGCTAAGGTGAATATGATCCATGTACCATTAACTTGTCTTTGAAAGAAGAGCATTTTGCTTTGATTAAGCAGATTGATAAACAATTTGCATGAACTGAATTCAAGATCGACTACAAGCTTCACTCTAAGATTAACTACAAAACTAGAAGATTAGTACAAAATTCGATCAAATCTCGTGCCAACATCTCATACTAAAGAGGATCAATATGCTCTAATTTCATCTAAAGTAGTACTAGTTGATGATACATTTACAAAAAGCTTTTAGTTGTGCATAAATCTAACCATTTGAAGGTCAATAAAACAAAACATCATCTCACTGATCTTCTGTTTTTTCAGTATGACCTTCCCCTGAAGAATCTACTGAAGTGTCCCCAAATTCCTCTTTGTACATCTCCTCAATCATTGGCTTCCACAATCTTACCCTTGCATTTATAAACCAATTCGAAACCTGCATAATAACATCACAAATCATTATCAAAGATTTTACATAATACTCCATATTAAACTAAACAGATTGATAAGTGTTTTTCTTTACTTGATTCTTAGTAAGCCCGGTTTGTGATGACAAGGTAAGCTTCTCAGAGTCATTTGGGTATCTGCAAAAACAGAAAGTTCCCTAAATAACATCAGCATATATGTTACATATAACCATATTCACATTGTATACCAAATTTGTAGTCTTTAATCAACTTACGGATGAAGGAAATGCTCAAAGAGCCAAGCACGTAAAATGATCACCGAGTTCTCAGGAAGGCCTCGAATAGGACGCCATGCTTGTCGATGAGCTCCTTGAATCAGACCAATCTGTTGTAGGGACAACCTGCTGTTACTATTTCGATCGAACAAACTTAAATGGGATAACCCACTTCCAAGCTTAGGCAACTCAGGTGATATTTTTTTCCTAGTAACCTTAATTTGGGTTACTATTGCATCTCTTAGGCTACAAAAATGCCTTGACATTGCTTGTAAGGCTAATGCAGTATAACATTTTGATGCCCCTTCTCCTGCTAACACTTCAAATGATGAAATTAAATCTTCCATCCTCTGACAATATTCATCATATCTCCCTTCCACCTACAACAAATACACCCAAAAAATTCAGCATAAATAACCAATTTGTTCTAGTATATCTGTAACAAGAATAACTAACCTGTTCTAGTAAAGTGATAAGCTTTGAAAATTTGATTTGCAGGTCATGTTTATCAGCTGAATCAAAGCTATTATTCATCAATTCTTCTCTGAGTTCAGCACAGAGTCCTCTGCTACTCATAAACAACCTCTTTACATCGCTTAATTCGATATCTTTGCTTCCAAGATCGATCACTTGTTCAAGAATGGATTGAGCAGGCTTCAAGTACATCGAATTACTAACAGAAAAAGCGGTAAACGAGGTGTTCCCCATGAAAGAATAGTCCCCTGGGTTACAACTTTCTTCATCACCAGAAGAATTAACCAAGTTACTGTAAGCTTGTTGCATAAGCTCTGAGCTAAAGGTTCTCTGCCTATACTGAGGAGAGTGAAGAACTTGAGAACCCAGCGAAAGAGAAAGCCTATTGGAACCATGGGTGGGCTCACTTGGAGCTCCAAGAAGGTCCATGAAATGTCTAGTATGACTTACATCAGAATGATCATCAGGATCTATCTGATTAACAAGGTTTATTGATCTTGACATTCTTTCTCCAAGAGACTGAATTGTAGGGAAATGGGTATTACCAAGAGAATTATGATCTGGATATGGGTTACTAGAACCATAAGCATCAAAATGTGGGTTCACAAAATGGGTTTGGGAGGAAATTGGGTTTGATACTATAAACTGGTGTAGACTACTTGAACAACTAGGACTAGGGTTGCTTTGTGTATCTTGTGAAACCATGTTTTTCACCAAAATAGGATATTTTTTTTAATTTATTTTCAGCAAAAAAAATTCAAAGTAACAAAAAGCTTTCATATGAGAGAAATTTCTAAAAACATCAACATGTCAGCTTCATCAAAGATTCTACAAGGAAAGAACCAAATCTGTGGAGCAAAAATTAGAAGAAAGAGGAGAAGCTCATCAGAAGTGGGAATCTAACTTTGCCCACTTTTGTTTTGTGGGGTCTCAAAAAGAAATGAACCTGCCTTCTTTTTTTTTTGTGAATAAATAAGAAATGAGGGTTCAAATAAATGTAAAATGTCCAATAACTAGGATGAACAAAACCTTATGATGTTATATTTCACCCCAAAGAATGGCTCACGTAATCCATCTCGGTTTTCTTTCGTAATAAATTTTTAAAAAACAAGAATAAAAAGGACATTAAGACAGTTGGGTGAATGATCAGTATGAGGGATTATCTAATGGGCAATACCCTAAAGATTTCATCAGAGAAGAAACTGTACTAAAAACCTGCAATATTGAGCAGCAGACAGTTGGAATAGTGAAGAGTCAAGTTAAGAAACATCATCAATAATACTGTAATATTGCAGCAAAAATAAGAAAAGTACAAGTATCAAAATCTAAACCCTCATCAATAAATACTCATACAAACAGTGGAGCAACTAATTCAGTATTTCACAATAAATACAACTACAATCAGAGATGAATTTCTGAAACAAAGGGCATTCATATTTTTCAATAAATGTTGTTCACAAGATAAGGAATTTTCTCCCAATTTTAATAAAATAATAACTTCATTAATATTGTAATTATGATGAAAGAACATACCTTTAGGTTTTCATAAATGTTTATGCAGGATGATAATTCATAACAGCAGAACACACAAGTTTTCTCTCTCTCTCTTTTATAAACTCTATTCACAGTCAATTCAAAGAAAAAAGCTTTTTAGTTTTTACACTAGGGATTACATTTTCTGTAAAAAATAAAGGTAAATTTTTTTATGTATAAAAAAAAAAGCTAAGAAAATAGACCTGTACAAGTTCTACAAAAAAGCAAACCTAGAAAAATAAAGAAAATGACATTGACAGTAAAAGAAAGGTCCCCAAAATTTTAATTTTTTTATTATGATTTTTAGTTTAATTTTCTGACTACAAAACAACAAGGGATCCTGCTTCATCTGCTGCTGCATATTCACAGCTCCTGCAAGTTCATTTCTTTGGGAGACTCAAAAAGCAAAGAAAAACTCTGTTTCTCTCTCCTATTTTCTGTGTTTTTCTCTCTCTAGCCCAAATAACAGTAATATATGAAAAATGTTGGTTCTTTTTATTGTTTATTTACCAGTTTATTGGGTTTTCAATTTCCTTGAATTCTACTTCTTCGTTGTGTTAAAAAAACCAATCTTTATTCTATGGAACAGAGAAAGAGAGAGGAAAAGTAGGCTATCTTTTAACACTCTCAGTTTTGTTTTTGACCTTTAAGATTGTCTGTTTGTGTGAGTCTGTACCCTCCTCTTAGAATATCCAACTTTATTTTTGGTTATTTTTAAAGATAACACATGCAAAACTAGAAGGCGGTAATAAAGGATGGTCTCTTGACTCTTGGCAATGAATGAATGACGATTCTGGTAAGAGCAGCAAACAGCGGTTGATTGTGAGGACCTGCTTGCAATATTGCAAACTTTGGAGTAACGAGCTAAACAATTTTAGCACAATTTATGTTGTAGCTCTAGAAAGCCACATCCACAAAGCCACATGGTTTTGTGAAATTGTGTCAAATCACATAATAAGATGTCAATTAAAATGAGTTATAGATCATCCATGTGAACACTTGTAGATTAAAATAGATATAGCTTGAGAAATAGAGGTGGCAAAGAAGCAACAATAACGCTTGTAGCTTACTGTTGTTGATGCTATAATGTTTACATGGTTTTGAAAAGAATATTTTGTGTCAACGTAAAAAAGTTCAATTGTTTGTCTCTTTTACTTAATAAATTTGACTCAAAGTTGAAACCATTTTTTAAAGTGTATGAAAAACATGAGTATTTGGATATGGGTGATGATAAAGGTAAATGTTGTCGCAACTTACGTATCGAGTTTAATTGCTACATATATACGCCACGTAGCCCATGAGTAATCATAATATTTTTACTATCAATGCAATATTTTTACTATGAAAATATGTAAATAATGTAGTCGATATAAAAAATGAAACAAATTAGAAAATTAAAAATTTTCTACCTTTTTTCAAAACATGTATAATAGGATATATAAGTTAAATATTTTAGTTTACAATTTAAATGATGACACATAAGCATGTCATGTCATCATTGTGACACGGCTTTAAGTACTGTATGAGAGAATGAGACTTTCTTATAGAATTACATCAAGATTAATGATGATCATTGCCAAATTATTGGAATGATTAGCTATGATGTGAAACTTCTTCTTTCCTTAAAAATAACTACATCATTCAGCAATATTGAAAGTACAATATTTCCCCATGGTCCAACGTACGAAGTACCCCCTATGTCCGTTGTATGCATAACTCAACCGACTTGTTTTAGAAGTTTTTTATTCTGCCCTTTCGACTTCACAGTAGTCCTCCACGCTACATACGAAGTAGTTTAAAAGAATGCAATCACAAAATCAAAATAGGCTCTCAAATTATAAAGATAAACCCCCCAAAGAAATAAATGTATTTGATCATCCAAAGATAAATTTATTTTTAGGTTGAAGAAAGAGATTGGTTGATTAGAATGAGGAAGATGGCAATATGGCATAGATTCTAGATTTCTTTGTAGGTAAGATGGTAGGGGAGTCTGGTACTCTGGTAGGGAGTAGGGACTAAAGGAAGGGACTTGTTTTTGTAATCATTACCAATTTTGTTCCCATCCCTTATCCCAGTTGTCACTCTCTTACTACACACAATTTCATTTTTTAATTTATTTTCATGTTGCTGTTTTTTGTAGGGCTTCCATGATAAGGGCCCCACAACTCTCTGATTAAAGGAGGGTAGGTTCTTCTGCATCAAATTTAAACAAAAGTTCAGCAGAAAATCCAAAATTTGCAAATTATTCTTACTCAAATTTGATGACAATATAGCATTGGATTGGTAAATGTTAAAACTGGGTTAAAAAAAAGATGTTGACAAATTTTACCACTTCTTATAAACATTCTGAAAATTTGGGCTGTTTCTGTAAATTCAGGTACAAATGAATGCCTAAGCAGATACTCTTATTACTGCATGACTGCTTGCTGGTTGCTGGTTGCTGCTGTATATCAGTATATTGCTGCAGATACTGCAGAACCTCCAAATTCAAAATTCTGATTTCTTAATCTAATTTTATTCAACTAATTATAAAAGAATAACACAAATCAGATATTTATATACTCTATTTTTTTTTATTTTTATGCCTTTTTATCTTTTGCTTGTTTGGACCAAGATGTCACACAAAAATTACATGAATAATCCCTATCTTGTACAAATATATGCTATTTTTCTCCAACCCAGTATCTATATTACATATTACATCTGGGAAAAATTCTACAACAATATATATCCAAATGAAATTTACACAACTCCATGCCCTTTTCCCAATCTGCAAGCCTGCTTGAATTTCACAATTGCGCAGACGGCGTCGTAAGAACAGCAGGAGAGGAAGAAAAAATGCAGGTATTGCTATTTCTAAGGTCAGTATATGGTCTAACCCCAGTTTATTCATATAGAGATGTAGAGAAGTATGCAATAAAAGGATTTTGTTTTGTTTTTTTTATAAATTTTTTATATTCAGGCTACAAAATCATTTAGGATGTGTGATGGGTTACCAAACCTATGTTGCTGATTTACTTGCTCAAGGTAAGGATTATAGTCCGAGGTGGCGACTCCCATATTAGCTTCTGTAGTGGTGTTACCTCGGAATGTGACATCGCCTTCACGATGCCGCAAGCCTAAGGCAAGAGATACTTGGTTGTCTACACTAAAGCTGCCCATCTCAGATATTTGGTAAGCAGCAGGATTAACCATGAGATGTGAATGCCCATGCCCATGCCCATGCCCTCCACCATTTGGGTCAGGAGAGGAAAGTGTCCCATTATTACTGTAAAACCCATGGCTATCATTACCATTACCAAGAGCACCAATACCTTGGTTGACATTGACCTTTGAATCGTGGGCATCGTGGGCTATGGATGTTGAGCTTTCCTGCATTTCCTCTCGTCTATCCTCGGATCCCCAAGACTTCTCCCTTGCTAATTTGGGTGTGTTTTCTGGTGAACATCTTGAATTCATTAACTCTGCTTCTCCGAATTCTTCTTTGTACATTTCCTCTACCATTGGCTTCCAAAGACGTACACGTGCATTAATGAACCAGTTCGCAACCTACACATATAAGATTAAGACCACCAAAATATCAGTTAATTTTGCTGCATTGCACTTCATAGTTAGACTGCTGCACTGATATGAAACCTACATAATCAGAATTATTAAACTAATGTTCACTGTTGCAAAAGGTTATCATACTCGTTTTCCATTCCAAAGTAAGTGCATCACATTTGAAATTAAGGGGAACTCCAAAATAAACTCTCCATTTTTTTACTTTCAATGGGCAATTAGACAACAAATATGGACTCTTCAATTCACCTGCAAGCCTCCAACATGGGTATGAACAGGTGAATATCTCAATTTAGGCCAAAAATGTGCAAAATATTCAAAGCACAGCCAAGACCATACGACACATATGTCTAAGAGTGGATTCTCAAGGGAACTTTTAGCCTTTAGGTAGTTTGAGGGGCAATCACGGACATTTCTAGCACACCCTTTAAAAATACGGGGCTTTTCTGGAAATAAAGAATGAGAATGGACTCTTGAATCCATTCTCTGAGATGGGAGTATATTGTCTCTGGCATAATCAATCTCAAGAGACATTTTGCAAAATAAAAAATGAAACAAAAACAGAAAGCAATGTCATTCACAAGTGAGAACATATTGAGTTTTTGAAGTTGTTATTTGCTCCTGTAATTAAAATTACCTGGCTTCTAGTCAATCCTGTCTGTCTAGCCAGCATAATCTTCTCCGAATCCTTTGGGTATCTACAAAACACAGGTTAAAACGATGAGCATGGATTCAGTTTTCATAAGAAGAACTAGTAAGAGTCTAAGAGGTAGAGAACATACGGATGAAGGAAATGCTCAAAAAGCCAAGCACGGAGAATAGTAACAGCACTTTCGGGAAGTCCCCTTTGAGGCCTCCAAGCGTGGCGCATCATACCAAATTGCTGAAGGGCTCGCTGTTGTCTGAGTTGTTGATCCACATATCGAAGACGAGGAATTACTCCTCCTGGCCCATTGTCTTGCTCCCCAAGGATTTTGCGTGTTGCTTGAATTTGGTTAGTTATGGCATCACGCAAGCATCGGAAATGACGGGAAATTGTTTTAAGGGCTAAAGTTGTGTAAGGTTTAGCTGCCCCTGCTCCAGCTACCACATCAAAAGATGACACCAGGATTTGCATCTGTTGACAATATTGTTTGTATCTTCTGTCTACCTGCAATCAGACAAGTAAACAAGATATATTGGAACTCAGTTGATCAGTTCAGCTCATTCACCACCTTATATCCAATCAAAAACAAAGAAAACCATAATGCATTCCAAACATTGAAGACAAGTTATGAAACAAATAACAATTCATCATCCTTCAAACTACTTCCATCATCGTCTTTAGCAAGCAGGAACTAAAAGATTATCTGAATTTTGACCCAAAGATTTAGTTCTGCCTGTGGAACTAAAAGCATTCTTGTCTTCTTGACATAAATCAAGACGAAACCTTTTCATTTGTAATAAAAAGGTAGCAATTGATGCACAATGCTCCCAAAGAATGCATCAATTGATCTAATAGACTTCATCATCAACTTCATACCACATAGCCAGTGACCAAAATCACTCATCTTCAAAAATATATATGCATACATATCTGCTTTCCTGCCGGCATCCAGATTCCAATGTAAGCACACCCTGAGTAGATACTACACTCTGTAAAACAACCTATCTTGTTATATTTCAAAGTTTGCAACCATCAAAATGGTAGATTTTATTACGATTCTTGTGTCACTGCCTAGCAGCTCCTCTGATACTTCAAATACTCAGTTTTCATGGTCCAAAATTGGTTTGAAGATTCTACTCATCAAGAGTTGAAATCTATCCATGTCAAGAGACAATGAGTACTTTCAACAACTAAGAGACACGGCAATCAGCATTAGCTGCTTGGAAGATTATCTAGCATAAGAATATATTACTCCGTATATATGAGGCGGCCTCTAATCCTTAAATCAGTTAATCCTCAATTAATCTAACATCTCCATCTCATCTGATCAATATAGTATCACCATCAACTTTATCTACAGCTCTGTGAAATTGTGAATGTCTGAAAACATCATAATTTTAGACGAGGAACTGGAAATGGTAATCCATAACATTCCCTTTAGGAATCAGGATAATGCATTAACATACTCCAGCTATGAACACACGTACAGGTTAAACAATTAAAAAATCTATAATTGTATAGAACAGCTGAATGATATTGATAACGTACCTCATCCAACATGGAATGAAGCTTATCCAACTTATTCTGCAATTCTTGTCGTTCTGCGGGAGATAGTTCCTGTGAGGAGGAGCCTGACTCATTAGCTTCTGAAGCGGCTTGAGATCCGCCTTTAGACTCCTTGGAACCTTCATCTACCTTCCTTGGAGATTGTTCTTTTCCAGAATCAGATCGCTTAAGAGCATCACGAACATTAACAACTTCATCTAACAACAGTTGTGCTGCCTTGAGGTACTTGGACTTGTTAAGTGTGCTAGACATTCCAGCCTGCTCATACTGATACATTGCTTTCTGGTTTATTGAATATTGAGGATTGTTCAGCACCCCAAACCTAATATTATTATTATTGTTACTGTTATTATGTCCCTCTCCTTGGATTTCGTAAGCAAAATAATCAGAATTCCTGATATCCTTGTTAGGGGAAGCCTCATCAACCTTGCAGGACATTGGTCTGACATTATTCTCAGCTGATAAGGGAAGATGAGGGCTTAGGACAGAGGAGAGTCCTACTCCTGGATTGGTGTATTGATATTGAAATGGTGATGTAGAAACCGCGGTTGACATCTGCGTGCTAAGGCTAAGTGATAATCCTTGCAAATTCTGTTCACCATCAACCATACTCATCTGACTTCTAGATGTCAATTGAAGTTCCCCCGGCAAAGAATTACCCACGTTTTCACTCATGGACTGAATACACATAGAATCCCCGGTAGGTGGGATAAACATCATCTCATTTCTACCATTCATCTCAACACCATTTTGGGGATTCATTGGTGAAATCTCTGAGAATGAACCAGGTGAAGAAGATGTAAGATACATCATCATGTTGCCATGGAGAAGAGGTGACTCAGAGTATGATGCAAATTTTTGGTCCCGAACATAAGGTGCTGACAGGACATCTAGCTGACCACTTGAACTCGGGTAATAAGTTGCCATTTTGGTGTGAATTCTCTCTTACTTTTTCTCAAAAACAAGCACAATTCCAACAGTAGAACATCAGCAGATATCTTGATATGTCATATGATCACAGTTCATGGACCAGTAACAACCTAAGATCAAGATAAGATAAATATCAGTTATTAACAACTCCAATCGACAAAGCAATTCAGCTTTTATGTTTTACTCATCATCTAAATCTTTGTAAATACCCTAATTATTAACCATAATATTCTACAATCATCTGAGGCCTGATCAACATAATTCGCACATAAACCAAAAATAAATCAAAAAACCCTCTTCTCAAAATGTGAAATCAAATGATTACACTTTTCTCACACAAAAATTGCAAATTTTCAATCAGCTAAGTAAGTCATTAAGCTGAAGCAAGTCAAACCCAGAATAGAAATTCATCAATATGAACACTATCAATCAAAGTACATCATCAAAACCATGATTAAATCAGAAAAACAAATATTTAAAAAAAAAAAAAAAAAACTAATACACTAAAAAGATGGGGATTTGTTATTTGAAGTATACCTTAAAGAGTCCCCCAAAGAAGTTGGTGCCTTAATAAGGGAACAAAGAAGCTTAAGATTGCTAAAAAGCATAAAAACCTTATACACTAAAGACAAACTGATCCCAAGAGATTTTGCAAACAATAAACCAACCCACCCTTAAAATCTCTTTTCAATGGGAAAAAACAATGACACACCCAATTAGAATAATATACTCACTACAACCAACAAACTATACATTATAAAAATCAAAACTTTATATTACACACCAAAATATATTAAAAACATTGAATTTTTCCTACCCATTTAAAATAATGAGTGGCTAAGATAGAGAGAGAAACAAAAAAGTAGAGAGAGAAAGTAAGAGTTAAGTAGTATTACAACCTTCTATTGGTTGAATACTTAAATGATTGAATTTGGGATTTTTAATCTCTCACAATCAATCATAATCCCACCATTGGCACGTGTGAGACTAAGGATTTTGCAAAAAAAAAAAAAATTAAAACTTTGAAGGGATTGGGGGAGTTGTTGTTGTTGATGCTGTTGCTAATAGTTGTTGGTAACCTCCTCTGTTTTTTTCTCTCTCTAAAAACACTACAATATTTGGGGTTTAAGGAAGGGCTAACTACCAGTTGGTAGACCTAAACACTGCCTTAAACCTCATTCAAAAGCATACTCACTTCCTCTCTATACACTTTCTCTCTCTACTTCCAGAGGATGACTGGATGAGTGAAGATTGAATTGGAGAAGAAAAACTTTTGTTTTTTTTTCTTTTTTTTGTTGTGTGGTTATTTACTTATTTTTTACCCTTAAAACTAATTAAAGTTTTATCTTTTTCCACAAATAAAATGGACCATTTTTATAAAAGTTGCTGTAAAAATAAAAAGAACCCAGATCTTTAAAAAAACAAAAAAAGTAAAGCCAAAAAAAACGTAATTGTGGACAATTGCGATAAGAGGGAATAAACTAATGGGAGGTTAGCTTTGAGGATAGGCTGGATAGCTGCATACTATTCGCAGGAGTAGGTGATAGTTACAACATCACACGTTTTAACGTATACTGCTACAAGGCTATAAGCGATTCCCAAGTATATACGCCTCCCAAATTATTAATTTAATAAAAATCACAAATAATTATTTTATAAAAAATATTAATACGAAATTTATTTTGTTGAAGAATTTATAAGTATTTGCTTGTTTGTTGGGTGTGTATTCATTATTCAATTCATTTTCCCGGCTTGGTTGGTAATTGGGTATCCACAAATTATATTTGCCCCCCCTAAAATAATTGAAAACGAATTGTCTTGTTGGACCAAATAAATGCTGCCAAAATATATTTTGTATTTTCTAGTTTTATGAAGAAATTTTGGGTACGAGTAGTAGATAAAATTATTAAAATCGCATTAAGACGTCGTTTACGTATTGTTGTATAGAGAGTCATAAAAGATAATATATATATATATAATTAAAGCAAAGTGATGGTTGATGAGAGGTGATCAAACCTCAATACTCCATTCTCACCTATGTTACGCCAATTGCTACATCATTCTTCACTCAAAAGGCAAGTAATCAATTCACAACTTCAATCAAGCAAGAAACAAAAAGAAGAATTCAAACTAGTAATAAAAGGAAATATAACCATTCACAAAAAAAAAATGAAATTAACAAATTTTGTATTAAATGAATGGAATAAAAATACAAATCAATAAGGAAAACTGAAATAAAAAATGAAAAATCAGGTTGTATATTTCAGAATGGAAATTCGAATAACATAGATATAATGATGGACTGTGTCGAGATAAATCTTCAAAAATTATTAAATAAATTGAAAAATAATCGAATCAATCTAACAAATATAGAAACCGTCATTTTTTAATCTGTATTTGATGTATATATTTTATCAATTTAATAAAATAAAAAAAATAGGTACTTTAGTTAAATGGTTAAACCATTCAATTTATAACTTACGCTATATTATTAGAATATGACATTTTATCTTAGGCATCTACCAACATGTCAATTGTCTAACATCATTAAAAAAAATCACATATAAATCGTAAATATATCCTTGATTTATTAATTTCATAACTATTCTCTATTTGCGTTATTACCATTATGATGTACAGAGTAATTGTTTAAATCTGATGTATTATTTTATTTACTTCCTATCTTATAGAAATTTGTGCATTAATACGGGGCCATACTAGTATCTAATGTAATTGAAATTCAATCTTCCGTTAGTGTGAATTGAAAAAGCACGATGGTTGGAGAGCAAAACCAATAATGAAACTCGAAAGTGAAATGAATTTATTTTTTAAAAAGTTTTCCATGTAATGAGTGAATTGTAGAGGAAAAGAAGATAATCAAAGTAAACTTTTTATGGGCCTAACTAGCTAGGTGGGGGGTAAAAATAAAGGGAAAAGGGGTTAGAATGTTAGATAAAGTTGGTGGAATGCCAAAAATGGTTTACAACAAAAAGGTTGGTTCCAATATTATTTTTTAAAAAGTAACAAAAAAAAAAGGTTGGTTAATGCTTGTGCATGAATATGGATTGTTAAAGTTGTGCTTTCCATCATTTGTGAAGATAGTTGGTTGTACTTGAGAAATCACCCATTGTAGTTGACCAATTATGCTTCATAGTTCATACTCATTGGTTCAAGACCAAGAGGTGTTAACTTACATTGTAATTCAAATGTGTAAACTCTAACTTCCTAATTACTAAAGTTTGTATATTGTGTTTAACTTGTCATGTATAATTAATCGTTCAAGTTGATTTAATATATATCATCTCGATATTACAATAAGTAAAATTAACCTTAAGAAAAAGTAAAGAATATATTGGCACGAATATTAATTAGTGTGAACATGTTGAGCAAAAGTAGTTTTGATATTTTATAAAAAAAGGAATAGAAAAAAAAAAGATTAGATTTTCACATCTTAATTTGGTGGTAGTTGGAGCAACAAACTCAAATTTTTGCAAGAATATGATTTTTCGTAATAAGGAAGAAATGTTAATGAGAACCCCTTTCGTTTCTCAAAGGCGAGAATTTCAAAATTTAGAATTGAAAAGAAAAAGTATTAACACGCAAGTGAAATGAAAAAAATTAACGGTGAATTGAAACAATAAATTTATAAACGTATATCCGGAGTACGGAGTAGTAACTAACTAATCATAGAGAAGAGGAAAATGTACTTCACGGTAAAAAAAAATGAGTTGATCGTATGGTGATGCTTGAGGTAAAAGTTAGAGTTTTTTTAATTTCCAAATAAGATTTCTTCATGTATATAAATTAATTATGCATAGTTTATGTACTTATATTGTTGTCAATCGGAAGTTGCTTGTATGTCACATTTTGAAAAATAAACTAACAGAAAGGTAGCGTCGTGACAAAAGTAGACTTATCTAAGGATTTAAAATCATACTAAGATATTCATATACGATCATTTCATAATTCATATTATAGTCAATTACTCCCTCCGTTCCGGAATACTTGACATGTTTTCCTTATCGGGCCGTCCCTTAATACTTGACCTGTTTCTAAAGATGGAAATATTCTAACAATATTATATTATTTCTCACTCCACCCCTATTAACCCACCTACCCCTACTCCATACAAAAAATAATTAAAAATTCAACCCCTACTCACCCCAACCCCACCTCTTAACCCACCTCCCACTAACTACATTAAAATAATACCCCACTATCAACTACTAGCTATTAAATTAAATAAGTCAATTCAAGTCCCTTAAACTCTGTGCCGGTCAAACCGGGTCGAGTACTCCGGGACGGAGGGAGTATATATTACGTAATTTAATCTGTATATATCTTTGATTTTCACTATAATTCTATTATCATTTTAATCACATTATTCAAAATATAAGTCACATGGTTTTTACCCTTTTTTTGTACTCCCCCGTTTCTATTTATGTGGTCACTTTGGATATTTACGCGATTTTTAATAAAATTGAGTTGTGTGTAAGAGGTAATGATTGAGATGTTTTTTTAGGTAAAGGAAAAAGTAGATACTCCATAATTGTTTAATGTTTAAAGTACCAATAAAAAGGAATGTGTGGATTGAAAAGTGTAGAATGTGTAAGAAAAAGTAATAATGATTTATAGAAAAGTTGGAAAAGTGTGTGGAAATGTGGGAAATGTGTATGTTTTAAAAAGGAAAGTGGACACTTATAAGGGAACACTACTTATGGGAACTGGACACATAAATAGGAACGGAGGGTGAGTTTATCCCCAGACTCACTTCCAATATTCAGACTTTGCCACATCAGCTTTCCACTAACTTTTTCATTATCCAGACTCACACAAAACTCACCCTATTTTTACACATTATTCCCAGACTCGCCTCAGACTCACCTAACTCTTAAAATAATTTTTATGTATATATATCTTTTTTTTTGGTACATTTTCTAAATAATATTGAAACTATGTTTTCTTATATACAAACAAAGTAGACCTGATCAACACGCGGGTCGGGCCGAGTTCGGGTCGGACCGAGGGCATTAAAATCTGTCCATTATGTCGGTCGTTCGGGCCGGGCCAAGCTCCGGACCAATTTTGTATGCCCAGACACGCTATTTCGGGCCAAAAATAGCGGGCTTTTCCGCCCAGGCCAAATTTATAACTAAAATTGTTATTTTGCGTTGTCCAAAGCCCGTAAAATTTTTTAAAAATCGGGCCGAAAACTTCTGCCCAAAATGCGGTAATTTTTGGACCGGGTCGGGTCGAGCCCATGTTGATCAGCTCTAAAACAAAGTAATTTATAATTCGAGAAAAAAAATGAAAAATAGCAGAAAATGTTAATTTCGAAATTGACATATATTCCGTACAAATTAGAAACAATCATACAACATATTAAATTCAAAAGATCTAGAACATAAATTTAAAGGTAAATGAAACAAAATAATACATAAACCACCAATAATTTAATTGGGTGAAATAAGATAAATTAAGTTTGATGATGTGGCATGATTTGATTGGTGGGAGAAAAAAGTGGAGTCTTAAAGTGAGTCTTGAGTGAGTCTTGGATTTTCAAACTCACTTCAAGACTTGGTGTAGTCTTTTGCCACATTATTTCAAGATTTAGGCTTGAGACTCACCTCAAGACTCCCTTCAATACTAGGGATAAACTCACCCTTATTGAACCAACTTTTGGAATACACTTATGACAAATTCTAACATATGTACGGAGTACGTTTATTTCAATGATAAAATACACGAGAAAGTGTCAAACAATAGCAAGAACTAGACATGTCAAAAATCGACCTGACCCGAAAATCAACCCGACTCCGACCCGAAAATACTGGGTCCTGAACAAGATTTTGTGACCCGTAAATCGATTTTATCCGAATCCGAGCAACGCGAAAAGTAATTGGTCAAAACCCGACCGAACCCGTTTTGGGACCAGACAGATTGAAAATCATTGTATTTATAGTAATAAATGAGATTATGAGAAAATTTAAGCATAATAAACACGTTGTTTTTTACTATTGTTGTGTGTAATATGATTTTAATTTTAATTATACGCCATTTTATGGTTGAATATGACTAAATATAAACTTGTGTACTCCGTAGGAAAATTTGTTAATTTGTGCCCATATTTTGTATATTTATCACCTAAATTAATGAAAATATAATGCGCTTTTTAAAATATCTAAATCCGTTGGGTCACCCCGAACCAGAAAGTTCTGGGTCTTGAACAAGCATTTGTAAACCCGGATACGAAAGTGACCGACCCGATTCAACCCGAACCCGAAAACAATTTTTTACAACCCGACCCGACCGTTTGACAGGTCTAGCAAGAATTATATACTTTTTTTAACAAAACAACTAGTGTTTGGTCCGGGCGATGCCCAATTGCTACTTTGAATAATTAAAATTCAAGATTTTTTTCAACTCAATCTATATAATATAATAAAAGAGAGGAAATCAATGTGGTGATGACAAATGTCACTCATTGATTGGCCTCTCTTTTAATTTTAAAAAATAATTATCAATCTTTATTTTGTCTTATTGAGGAAGAATCAGAGAGGATATTATTCATTGCCATTATAAAACTTAAAGATTTTTTGAATATTTTGTTCTTAAATATTCATATATTATGCTAAATAATCTTTCCTAAACCTAAAAAAACTGACTATATTGTTATTTAGTTAAAAAATATTAATGTCATTATATTATTTTGACTTAGCTATGTAAAATATATGGACATATATTTATGCACGTAATCAGAAGCTTAAGTAATTATTGCACGAATGTTTCGATTATCTACGCTATTATATACCACGTAATAAATTATGGAAATTAACTTGCAAAGAATAAAATGCTAATATGTTACTTGGTTACTTAAGCTGTGAAATTGGAAATTACAATATTGACGAACTATTTTTTTTATTAATGTCGTTTATCATATATAATAAGATAAAACAATGGTCTCCAATATAATTAATATAACTCATACGTGTGCAGTAATCGAATTATGTCATAGTTATATATACACAGTAGATTTTTGGTGTAGTATTCGTATATGGTGAATTATGATCAATGTTAATCATCTACTATTAACCATCTAAACATGCATATTTAGGGAATTTATATGCGTAAATTTGCAATCATGACATACTTTGCAATAGTATGTGTAACTAAGATATTTTTTTACATAAGCTAAGTGTGTACTTAATATCAAATTATATAAAAAGTAAAACATTTCCTAAAATGATAATTCATATTGCAGTGAATAATCATGATCATCTTAAAGTATTCGCACGACTATTTTCTAAAATTTGCTTAGCTTGCCCATATTACTATCTAAAGATATTTGAATTACCAAATACTACTTAGCTTTGTATCTACACCATTTACCAATATCATCAAATTTTGACCTTTATTCTATAAGGGAATATGAGATTATTTGGTGTCCATTTAAAAAGATTAAAATGCACCCATTAGGTTACTAATTAAACTACGTTACCTCTATTATAAATAAGAAAATGATTTAAATTAAGAAAACAAATAAGCATGTCGACAATATAAAGAGGAAAATAATCAATAATACTTACAAAAACCCCCCATAAAAAAATTAGAGTAATATCAAATGTTGAAATTAAATTATTTGATTGATTTTTTCATTTTGTATACCATACATTAAAGCATAGAATATGCCATTAAAATCTTAGCTCAAAAAGAAATGTACAGTAAAAAATCAACACAAATTCATGAAAATAAGGGCATAAGAATAATTTTTAATTCCTTTCAAATTCTACTAAATTTTTTTATGTATTTAATTTAATTCAAACTTCTTTTATTTCATCTCAATTTTCACTTATTAATTTGTTGACAAAAGTTGATAAAACTAATACGTATTACATTTTCTTTAATTCAAAAACATGGTAAAACTAATTATCTAAGAGTCAAAATTGCAGTGTAAATATTAAGGGAATAAAGTACTTAGTTTATCCCTCAAATTATGCAATTTAGAACCAACAATAAATTTAAAAGGACATGCATTCTGTCACAAAACCAAAAATGCAAGAACCTAACATGTATAGACTCAAGCAAATTTTGAATTGACTATTAATTGTAATTTAATGTGAATGAAACTAATTAAGAAAATAATTGATTATAAATTTTATTCAATAAAATTTCAATTTCAAACAAAATCATATTGTTAAGAAGTAATTATTTATTTAAGGAATAGACTTAAATTAGGCTAAGTAAATAAGTTTAAATGAAAATTTAGAAAATAAGAAATTAAGGAAATGATCAAGAAAAACAACTTATGATAAAATTTTCTAAAAAAAAATAGATTAAAATTAATGTTGAGATTCCTCTCAAACCAAAACAATTAGTCAAAATTGTGAGGCTGACAAAAAATGATGGTAGTATTATAATAAAATTATTACATTATTAATAAGTTTGCACTACATAAATATTTTGAATATGTTATGTAAAGGATTGCAATATTTTATGCATGCATCACACTTTATGATCGGGTGAGTTTGGTTTTAGGTTGGGCCGACGACGAAGATAGACATAGATGATTGACTAATATTGACTAATAAATAGAGATTTTGTGTTGATGAGCGGGTTTGAGGATATCATCTACCCACCTTGGAGATGGAGTGAGTTTGAATTTATTGGATTTGAATACACTCACTAAATCCTAACCATGTATGTCACTTTTTAAATAATTTTATCAACACAATCAATTTTAATACCCCGTAATAACCTTATGTCAATATATTCAAAAGTTAGCTGAAAAATAAAGTAAATTATCTACCGAATATAGGGATGTAGATTGTTTGCGGGGCGGGTTCTTTTGGAGACCCTCCCGCGGATTCATCTCATGGCCGAGCAGGGATGGAGGAAAGTTTGGTGGTGATGTGGTTAAAAATGTATGATCCAACGCGGGTGATGAAGCGGTGATGGATTTTAGATTGGACCTGCCTTCCTTGATTATCCTTCATCTAATTCATTATAAATATATCAACATTTTTTTACACTCCTTTTATTCCAATTTAATCGTCACACTTTCTTTTTTCGACAGTCAATTTAATTTTCATACTTCTTTTATGGCTTGAACTCACTAATATATTACATCTCTCTTCTCACTATCAGCATTTAAGGTCTCACATATTCTCTCATTCACTTCAACTACTTTTGTGCTTAAATATACTCCATATTAGATAAACCAAAATCTACTGATCATATAAAACTCCGTGAAAATTTAATGTGACGATTAAATTGGGAGGGATATGATACTATCCTACACATTTATGTAGTATAACGTTTTGTTTATTTACTCAATTACTCTAATTAATCAGATAACCGAATTGTCGAATTCTCTAGAAAAAAGATTTAAAATTCAAAACACTCTTACCGGAAAAAATAGGTGAGTCTAGGGGAGGGTTTGAGGTGGATGGGGATACACAGGTGGGTGGTGGAGCAGAGAGGGATTTTGTTTTTTACCCCTCGAGACGAGGATGGAGACTGGGGAGGGGTGGTTATCGTTCCTATCACTGGTGGTGGCGGATATGGGGATGAAATTTTTTAGACGGGTACGAAGTAAAGGTCGCGCCCCGTCTCAACGTCATCTCTAGATAAATAAAGTAAATGGTGGGGTTATGTGTTAAGTGGTCGGATAATGAGGCAAATGAGACGAGTATTAAGGTAACTATCGAAGGGAATGGTGGATAAAAATACATTTAATTTTGATAGAGGTGATGAGATGAAGAATAGAAGTTTGTACATGTATCCTTTTTTGTTTTATTTTTTTAATAAATAAGACGACAGATAGGTTAACACCAAATTTATCCATCATTAATTTTAATTAGCAGAATATCTATGACCTCTATTATGATGATTATGATCTACCACTATAGTTTAAATTTCATATAAATTTATATTTAGATTACAAACCGTGCATCGCACGGGTACTATACTAGTATTTGACTAAAATACATGTAGTCCATAAAAGTGAAAGAAAAAATTCATTAAGTTCATCAACTACACATGTAATATTACGTCATTTATCATTCTAAGTAATTTTTCAATTAAATCATCTTATAATTCGTTTAATTTATTTTCTAATAGAACTAAGTGCTAGGGGTGAAAGTTTGGTAGTAAAAAACCGAAAACCGAACCGAACCAAACCGAATAAGAAATTTGGTTCGGTTTTTTTTTCTATTCGGTTCGGTTTGGACTGTAATTTTTTTTTAAATTGGTTTTATGGTTTGGGTTGGACTGAACAGTTTGAAACCGAATAAACCGAACTAAAACCGAATAAATCGAACTTGGCTAAAAAGTATAATAAAGGCCCGGAAATTGGCTAAAAACATGTGTAATATAGGCCCAAAAAAGGGCCCAAATGAAAGACCCATGAAAATTCGGTTTTATGGTTTGGATTGGACTGAAAAATAAAAATCCGGTTTGGTTTGGTTTGGATTAAAAAGTTATTTGGTTTGGATTCGGTTTCAAAAAATGAAAACCGAATTAGTTCGGTTTGGATTCGGTTTGGGCCTTAATCCAAACCGAAAACCGAACTTTCACCCCTACTAAGTGCTACAAATTAATAAGATATATGCAGGGCATTTCTATAGTTGATGCTTATGAGACTTATGATATCATGGTTTTCCAAATATTTTAAGTGTTTTTTTATTCCAATATAGTCCATAAGAAATAAAAGATAACATAAATATTTAGCTGTTTTAGACTTCATGTTAATATGGATTTATAAATTAATGTGCATGAATAAACAACAATTAGTGGTTGGTTAATGAGAAATTTTCTCCAAACTTGAGGTCTTGTGTTCGATCCTTATTGTATTGTTTTTTGGTCGTCAATAACATCACATAACCATAAACATATTCCGTTTTCTATATTGCGTGGTTTGAATAAGAAACTTTAAACGTTAATAATACGTTTTATTTCATATAAGTAAAAATTATGAAAATATATACATTAATACAAATGCAATAATATTTCTCATGCCTTGCAGATGATCTATTGCTATTCTGCCATGGGGATGTGACTTCTTTTCAGCTGATGTTGGAAGGTTTAAAACTCTTCTCCTCTACTACTGGTTTACAGGTGAATCCTAACAAGTCATCTATCTACTGCAGTGGGTTAGACTCTCCCACTAAAACCTGTCTTACTGATCTCTCTGGTTATACTGTAGAAAATCTACCCTTTAAATACTTAGGGGTACCAATCAGCTCTAAGAAAATCCAAGCTGGTGACTGCAATTTGCTGGTAGAAAAAATGGTTTCAAGAATTAAAATATGGAGTTCTAGGCATCTTTCTTTTGCAGGGAGGATGCAGCTGGTGAATTCTGTGCTTATGAGCATTAGTGTGTATGTGTGTCAATTGTTCCTCAAAAAAATCAATGCCATTTGCAGGTCCTTCCTCTGGTTTGGAGCTTATGATGATGCAAGACCAGGGAGTGTTAACTGGGATAAATTTTGTTTCACCAAAGAGAAAGATGGTCTTGGCTTTAGAAATCTTGCTATTTGGAATCAGGCAACTGTTGGAAAATTGGCCTGGGCCATTGAGCAAAAACAGGACAATCTTTGGGTGAAATGGATCCATGCTCTCTATGTTAAGAACAAAAACTGGCAGCTCTATGTTCCATCTTTAGCTGCTAGCTGGCCTGTCAAGTTTTGCAAGGTCAAAGATGTTTGTAATGACAAATTTCAGGGGTCTGCTTGGTTTTCTACTTCCAACTACTCGATTAAGAACACTTACACTAGTCTGTGTACTCAACCTGAAGCTAATCACTGGTCTAGTTTTATCTGGAACAGACTGACTATCCCTAAACACAGATTTTCCTTATGGCTTGCTCTACTTGACAGACACAAAACCAAAGCTAAATTATTCCAATATGACATAGGGGATGACAACCTGTGTGCTATCTGTGGAGGTGGTCCTGAAACCAGTGCCCACTTGTTCTTTGAATGCTCTTACAGTACAGACTGTTTGGTTAGAGTGCTTAGCTGGCTAGGCATCAATCACACTAGGAGGAATGTGTTACAAGTCCTTCACTGGACAAGAAGATACTGCAGGAATGCCTTCAAAAGGAAGGTCATACTTGCTGCTGTTGCTGGCTTAGTTTATCATATCTGGAGAGCAAGAAACAGCTCAGTTTGGGAAGGAGTTGTCCCTACAGTTCCTACTTTGCTTCAAGCCTTGGAAAGTGATGTGAAGCATAGAGTTCAGCAAGTTTGTACAAGTAGGCTAAACAGTGAAAATAGGGAATGGTTACAATCTTTGTAATTAGCCTAGGTGTTTTTTGGGGTGAAAGACTTCTCCCCCTTAGCTTGTGTTTTCAAAGTGTAGTTTCTAGGCCTAGGCCTTTTTGTTTGCTTTGGGGTGAAAGGCTTCTCCCCCTTAACTAGGTTGTAATTGGTTGTTGGTTTGATTAATATATTCCCCCTTGCTTGCTTGCCAAATATATATATATATATATATATATATATATATATATATATATATATATATATAGGGAAGAGATCATGTGAAAATACATCCTTATGTGAGTATACTAGTATATATGAGAATGAATCTAATCCGTAGGATTAGATTCAATCTAATGGCTAGGATTAATTTGAGCAAACCCATCCACCTTCCCCATTAAGCCACGTCTCTATCAATAAACCCCACCACTTTCTCTCTCTAAAACCTTTCCTCTTCTTTCTCTCTCCCGTTCAAGACTCCTGTTCTCCCTCCTCTCGCAGAAACCTCAGCGATTTTCTCTCTCCTCTCGCGAAAACCACCATCGCAGCTCCGATTTTCTCTCTCCGTTCAAGACTCTCTGTTCGCCGCCGGTGTATTGAAGATTTAAGGTAAATTCGAGTTCAATTGTTATACATTTCTTCTCTCCTTCTACAATTTTTTCAAATTTTAACCTAATTTTTTCAATTGAAGATGACTGGAGTACAAAAACAATACGAACGACGAAGGTAAGCGAATTTGTAACCTAATTTCGAACTTCGTTCGTTGTATATACATTAATTGAAGATATTTTTTATTGAATTTTGATTTTCAGCAAACACAAACATGACAAACAAGCAACAAATCCAGACAATACTGAAGAGTAAGAATTCAGTGCTTTAATTGTAGAGAAATTTATTTATTAATTCCGTAATTTTTGTAATTTTTTCGTAATTTTTCGAAATTATTTTTGTAATTATTTATTCTGCTAATATTTGTATGTTTCTAGCGATTTTGAGAATTTTTATGAACTTTTATGAATTTTCAGAATTTTTTAAAAGAATTTAATTTGTGATTTTTTGAATTATTTTCAGAATTGATAGTTTTAAGATATTTTCGACATTAATTGATATTTTTGTTTTGAAATTTTAAACAGAGGAAATAAGAATGAACGCGCCAAAGAAACGGAGCCAATTGTCCCGTCATCACTTTTGAACGACATCATGAACGATTTAGAGTAATACTTTATACTCTCAATACTTTAGAACATCATAAATCACTATGTAGAACATCATAGATCACTTTGTAGAACATCATAATTGCATATGTTCTAAATATAAGTGCACATGTTCTGGATTTGAAAGCTAGCTGGTGAAATTAATTATATGTTGTGTTATCTGCCGTTTGACAGTTTTACTAGATGCCATTATCTCTTTCCATCTATTAGTTTTGGTGTTTGAGTTTCCCTGATGGTTTGTTCCTGTGTTGTTGTTAACTTTTTTATGTGTCAGTTACGTTGTTAATATTTAAAATGTATCCATAGTGCAGATGATTTCTTGTAGTACTTCTTTTGGTGATAACTTTGTAAAGTTTGAACCCTATTTCCAAGATTTCTCTGCAAAGTTAACAATGTTTGATGAAGTTGCTGGTGTGACTAGCATAAAATTTACTTTCATCTTATGAAACAAAACGCGTGTCGATTCAACCAAGCTTGAGGCATGTATGGTGTCTTAGTTTAAACTTTATTGTCTGGCGGCATGTTCTAATAAGAATTATGACTTTTAAATGTGACGATCAGAAAACGCCAACCTTGGATAGTAGTTGGATATGTTCATGCATCTGTGTTTGACCTTTGGGCACTTCAATCTAAACCAATTACTTGTATTGAACCAAAGTACTATCCAGTTCCTTATCTCTAGTCCAAGTAACATCAAACTTTAATTTGGATTGCCTTTGCTGTATTACCTGATTAGCCATTTGTAGTAACTTTTAGCATACTGTAAATTCAGAACTTAGGTTAGTCACTTTCTGCCGCATGCAAGATTAGTTGTGTAGCAAGATTACTTTTGTGCTTGATGTTTCATGTGGATTTCTAATCAGTTTGATGCTTGTAGAGTATTTTGAAACTGTGACAAGACATGGGATCGATTTGGCATGATGGTTATGTACTTAAATATCATTTTCATGTTTGGTGGAATTCAAATGCTGCAAGAGAATATAATAAATAGCTTATTTGGTTGCAAAAAGACCAGTGATAATGTCGTTCACTGTTGTGTGAAACCGCTACCTTCAGAAGAGTAACATGGCTTAAGTTTGTTTCTAAGTTTAGCTGACTTAAAGTCTTTTTTGTCATGCACATTTTCTTGAGAATTACAACATTTTCTCTGCACAAGTGAAGTTACATTATTCCTAATTGTTACCGCTACCTTCAACATTGAATGGAAATTGCTAATCTTCCATTTTGGGTGTTACTGTGTTAGATATATGATTAGGTTTCATTCTAAAGCCTTCCATATCTACAGAACATATAGTTTAGCTTCTTAGAACACGTAGCATAATTGATTAGAACATATAGAACAATTTACAGAACATATAGGTTCACTTATTAGAACATATAAATTAAATTGTTAAAATATTTATACCTATTTAAAAAAGAACTAATTTTGTTTCATGTGTTGCAGGGAACCCGAAGATCACACCAATCAAGAAACTGAAGTTAAAATCAATGAAGAAAGCATTGATAATGGAAACCAAGAACAAGAGCCTGATCTCACTAAAGGACGGGAAGAGACTGTCAGGTTTAAGACAAAACATAATATTTCAAATAGAAAACTAGTAGATTAATTAGACTTGAAATCACCAACATGTATGTTAGAATGTATCTGATTTCTGCCCCAAGATTAGTATTCATGTGTATCAATATGCAACAAGTTGGGACCTACTAAACTTTTCTATGTTTCTATATATAATTTGTACCATACCTATTCCCAAAATGGTTTTTAAGATTCTAATAATAGTTATAATCTGTGTTGCTGTTATGATGTTCCTATATTGTTGTTTTGGTTTTTAGTTCTATGACTTAAGTAGTTTGCAAGGTTTAATCCAAAATAAAATCTTTCTAATCTATCTAAACATCACCTCTCATTGTGCTAGAACATATAGCTTAATTGCTTAGAACATGTAGCTTAACTGATTAGAACATATAGATTCACTTGTTAGAACATATAAATTCAATTGTTAGAACATATAAACATATTTATAACATTAAGTTAATTTGTTTCATGTGTTGCAGGGAAACCGAAACTCAAACCAATGCAGAAACTGAACCTATCATCAATGAAGAAACCAATGCCAATGTAAACAAAGAACAAGAGGAAGTGAATCAGAAGAATGACAAAAGAAGGAAACATATTGCAAAAAGGAAACAAGGGAATGAAATTGTTGTTAGAGATGTCAAGAAGCACAAGTCTGCAGTTGTTGTGCACTCGAGATCAAAAGACTGTGTAGAAGTGGATAACAAATCAAAACCGGTGGAGAAGAAAAAGGCTAGACTTTTGGTCCAAAGAATACCACCAAATTGGTTCATGGCACTTATTCCTAAAATTCCGAGACAACACAGAGCTGCCATTAGGAAAATAGGCTTTGGTGCCTTCCTTGATTTAGATATTGGTGCCCATAAGTCTGCGTTTTCTGCTGAACTTGTAACAAGCTTAGACGCCAACAGAGTTAATTTGGTGATGGATAACAAAGAAGAAATAGATATTCAGTTGAAAGACATACACCTTGTGTACGGGCTTCCAATAGGAGGAAGGAAAATAGTGGAACCGAAGAAGGAAGAAGATGAAGAATGGGTTTCATTTCTGAGAACATGGAGGGGATTCTTTAACATGGAAAGTGGAAGTCCATACCTGTCAAAAGTATTAGATAGGTTGAATGAGTTATGTGAAAAAGACTTGTGTGATGAATTTTTATGGCATTTCGTGGTGTGTGTAGTGAATACTTGTATATGCTCAACATCAAGACCGGAAGTGGCATACAAGTTTCTGTATAGCTGCATGGACATACAGAAAATTCATGAATTAGACTGGTGCCATTACACTTTTGTAAATATGAAGATAGCTGCTGAAAAATGGAAAGGAGGAAATGCTTATTTCACTGGACCATTGCCTTTCTTACTGGTATGTACACTGCCCATAACATATAGTTTAAAAGTATAGAACAATTATGTTAACTGGTTAGAACACATACTTAAATGTTTAGAACATATTCTTTTTCTGCTTAGAATATATATCTTAAGTTGCAGAACATATTCCTCAATAGGTTAGAACATGTTAAATAATTTTGTTAGAACATATTGATTAAGTTGTTAGAACATATTGATAAAGTTGTTAGAACATATAATTTTAATTGGTAGAATATCAATCTACAATGAAACATTTACTTAATTGAAATAGCCTATGAATTTGCTAGTTTGATCTTAAAGTCTTAAACTTGCTTGATTATTACAGATTAGGATTAAAAGTTGCCCTTCTTTGTTTTGAAAGTCGCTCTGCTTTTAGCAAAGAGTTTTGTCATTGCGTATGTCTTAATTACTTGAAGCAAAATATTTATAAATATTCAAACTCTATACAGATTACATATTTTGACCGGTTGCAAAGGGAGAAGATTGTGCAACCAAGAGAGTTCCCTCTCCTTTCAGTCTGGAACAGTGAGAGGATAGAAGAAAGAATGAAGATTGAAAACAAGAGGGGCTTTGGAAAGGGGGTTGTGCTCAAAAGAATAGCTTATGAAGGATTACTAGAAGAACAAGTTGAAGAACACATATACCAGAAAGATCCTGACTTGCAAGCAGGCTCATCAACTTCATCCTACAACATTATGGTAAGTAACTGGAAACATAGAATTTAAATACTTACCATGCAAGTTAGTACACATGGTTAGAATATTCAGAACATATTACTTAACTAGTTAGAACATATTGTTTGGTGATTCCAACATAATTGTTTTACCATAGAACAAGATAGTCTCTGGTTATGATTCTAGAATGCATTGCCGTCTATGAGATTTTGTATTTTCCATTTTTCTCACCCTTGATTGATGGTAATTGGTAATTTAGAACATATACAGTAACATGTTAGAACATATGAAGTAATTAATAGAACATTTGGATTAAATACTTACAACATATTACTTAACTAGTTAGAACATATACAATAACAGATTAGAACATGTAGGTTTAATTATTAGAACAATTAGATGAAATACTTAGAACAAAGTGTATTGGTTGTTGGAACTTATATTAAATGAATTCAAAAAATAGTTTTAGCACAGTTCCGAACATTGAATACATTCCTTAGAACATATTATAGAATATTTAGAACAAATAGACTTAATTCTTAGAACATATATCTAATTGATGAATCTGTTTTACTTGAATGAAGGGCTTTCTGGACAAATTTGGGGATTTGGCTAAGGCACTGGCTTCAAATATCAACGAGATGTATGTTATGGTAGATAAAGCATCTGACCTTTTCAAAGAAGGCGATACAGCAGAGGAACTGAAAAGGCTGGTCGATAATATTTGGAGCAAGTACACAAATAAGCCAACTGAGCCAATTCTGCCCGAAGCACAAGAAAAAGTCAAGAGTCCTTCAGTTCTTAGCCAAGACAAACAAATGTTTGATGAACCTGGATTCATTGAGGAATTGGACGTGGTAATGGCTAAGGCATGGGAAGATTACCAAGAGAGAATAGGTATGAGTAAGAAATTTGTCAAGCCACGTCCAACAAAAAAGAAAAAGAAGGCAAGAGATGAATCTGATATATTAGGCTTCAAATTGTTGACCCAAAGCCAAACCGATGAAGAAGAAGAGCAACCCCTCCCATTTGCTACAACAACGACACACATCTTTGTTCCAGAATCAGAATCACCAGTGATCCTTAGGGATATTCCATCTTCATCTGCATTAAAGCCAACAGAAGTGATTTCTCTCGACAGTGCTGAATCGTTTGAAAATATGGATTTGGATTTGGACTTGGATCTGGCACTTGGAGTTCAAAAATCCTTGGAAAATGCAGCAAACAATGTCAAAAGCCAAGAACAAACAGACACAGAAAATGCAACAAACAAGCCAAGTTCGGGTAAAGATGATGACCCTAAGGAAAGAGCGTCTGATGTTGTTCCAACAGAGGCTACTTTGGGTAACAATGATCAGCAAATGGGAACAGAAACTACTAAAACACCAACTGGTTTAGATATTGATGGAAAGCAAGCTGGTTCGCCAAAATATGAGGAGCCAAAACAGAAAATAGATGAGCAGGAAGGGTAATTACACATAATTTATTGTAATTCCTATTTTGGAAAAACCGTGAAACAATGAAATAATTGTATTTTGGTATTTTGATGGATTAGAACAATTATTATTTTCAGAATTGTTTAAAGATTCGAATGCTTAATGTTTTTTAGAACACAAAGTGTTATGATTTAGAACTTTGATTTTATGTACAGGGGAAATGATGAAAGTAGAAAGAGTCAAAGATGCATTGAGAAGCTCCCGCAATATTTAAGATCGCCTTTCATGGTCAAACATGATGCAGCGTTCAAGAGAGTAGATGTTGCTAAAAGAAGGATGGCTGATTATGCATTTGCTGAAGGACCAATTGAGTAAGTTATAAATTTTCACTTTCATTATTAAGATTTTATATATTATTTGAATTCAGAAGTTTATCTTTGTGAAT
The DNA here is from genome assembly GCF_020520425.1 of Spinacia oleracea. Taxonomy (NCBI): domain Eukaryota; kingdom Viridiplantae; phylum Streptophyta; class Magnoliopsida; order Caryophyllales; family Amaranthaceae; genus Spinacia; species Spinacia oleracea. The sequence goes on from NC_079488.1 coordinate 93,334,884, forward strand.
TCAGAACTTTATATGTGTGAAGTCAGAACTTTATCTTTGTGAATTCAGAACATTTACCTAGTTGAATTAGAACAATTACTACGTTAAGTCAGAACATTGACATTTTGTGCATTCCATAGTTTTTGAATTCAGAACTTTATCTTTGTGAATTCAGAACTTTATCTTTGTGAATTCAGAACATTTACCTAGTTGAATTTTAACAATTACTAAGTTAAGTCAGAACATTGACATTTTGTGCATTCCATAGTTTTTGAATTCAGAACTTTATCTTTGTGAATTCAGAACTTTATCTTTGTGAATTCAGAACATTTACCTAGTTGAATTAGAACAATTACTAAGTTAAGTCAGAACATTGACATTTTGTGCATTCCATAGTTTTTGAATTCAGAACTTTATCTTTGTGAATTCAGAACTTTATCTTTAGGAATTCAGAACATTTACCTAGTTGAATTAGAACAATTACTAAGTTAAGTCAGAACATTCACATTTTGTGCAATCCATAGTTTTTGAATTCAGAACTTTATCTTTGTGAATTCAAAACATTTACCTAGTTGAATTAGAAAAATTACTTTCCTGATTTAGAACATCTAACTTTTAATTTTATTTCTCAAAAATTGATATAATATTTGTGTTTTTGTTGAATGAAGTGAGCTTTTGTACAACGATAAGCTAAACAAAATCACAAGAGAAGAAATGAAAAGTCTTGCGGGCGAAAATCATATGCTCAACAATATAGCTGATGCATGGGCATACCTTTTAAATGTTGAAAACAGAAGGCGAGGTGTAGGAACAGAAAGTAGATTTTTCTTCAGCACAAAGCCATATGTAAGTTAATACATATAAAATGATGTCTAAATTAAAATTCGAGTAGCACTTTTTTTTGACAAATATTTAAACATTTTCAGGACATCTTATGCAAAGATAAGTACTTTCTTTCGAGTATCAAGTTCAATGAAAGATATCCTGCTTTGTTTAAAAGAATGGATGAAGAACTAGCACATGCTAAAGTAACAAGCTTGCAAAGAGTTCAATTGGTATGATTCTAATTATGTGTGACTTGTTGACGTAATATTATACTACTTTCACAAACAGCAACATAACTCTAAACATTAAATTTTCAGGTGTTTTTTCCGATAGTTAATGGTGGTCATTACTATCTATTGTGCATTAACTTCATGAATGGCAGTTTGGACGTGATTGACAACCAATGCATTACACCCCCTATGACGTATTTGGGAAAATACAAGAATGAACCAAGAAATATGGTACGCTTTCTATCTAAATCTGTGTTAAAGTGATGACATAGATTTTAACTAACTAATTATTGTCAGAACAAAATTTTCCAAATTCAGAACATATAGAAAGAATATTTAGAACATTGTGCTACAAATACAGAACATATTCCTAAACTTCAGAAAAAATAATGTTTCTCACTTTGACAATTTCACAGTTGAAAGGCTTCGCAGAATATTATTTTGCAAGACACAATGGAGGAAACAAAAGTTCTGTAACTGATTTCAAAACAAGAAACCTGAATATGAAATGGAAAAGCAACGCCAATTATGATGATTGTGGAGTGTTTTTGCTGAAGCACATGGAAACTTATTATGGAGAGAGTGCAAAGGAATGGAATCCGGGACTGGAAAAAGACAACGTAAGTGTTTAAAATTTAAATTTAATGATAAGCCTCATGAGTTTAGAACATTGGAATACACTCAAAACATATACTTGGTTATACAGAACATGTTCCTTAACTAGTTAGAACATATACTTGTTGATACAGAACATGTTCAACTTGTTAGAACATATACCGTAACAGGTTAGAACATGTAGAATTAATTATTAGAACAATTAGATGAAATGCTTAGAACAAAGTGTATTGATTGTTAGAACTTATATTAAATGAGTTCAGAAAATATTTAGAACATATTGTTGAATTTGTTAGAACATATAGGGTTAGTTATTAGAACAATTGGATTAAATGCTTAAAACAAAGTGTATTTAACATCTATTTTTTTGTTCTAACCTTCAAATTGATGTCATTGCAGTTTGAGCAAATGAAGAGATTGAGAGTTGAATATTGTGGAAAGTTATTGGCGCACAAAGAGAATGATGAACATCATACAATGATTTCAAAATCAAGAACATGGGCACTAGAAAACAAAATTTGAGGAAATTGTAATAGCTAGTTGTAGATCAATGCTAGAAACATGTAGCTTACATGTAGCATCAAATTTCGTACTTGTTATAAATAGGTTGTGTTGAAGATGTAGCTTAAATGCTTAGAATTTTTGGCTTTCTTGTTAGAACATATTTCTGAAGTGGTTAGAACATTTATGTGAATTTCTTGTTAGTATTATAAATACTATGAGTATTAGCATAATTAGTTGAAAAATGTGAGAATTAGCATTATCAAAATTTAGTATTATTGATATTTAGTATTGTCAAACTAAATATTCAATGCAATGACTTTGTTTCATAATTTGTTGTTATCCTTGATTTAATTAATGCAAATAGAAACAAGTCTATTAAACAAATAAAATATATTCCAATAATTTGTAATCATTTCTTGTTGAACGTGATTCGGAACAAATACTATGTTATTTCAAAACGTATGGTAAGTTGACTTAGAGCATTTACATTTTGTGCACTAACTTTTAACTTTTTTAAGAACTAAGAACTTTTTAAATTAAGAACTTTGTCTCTTTGAATTCAGAACATTTACTTAGTTGAATTAGAACAATTACTTTACTTACTCATAACATCGAACTTTTAACTTTATTTCTTAAAATTTGGTTTAGTGTTTGTATTGTAGATGAATGAAGTGAACTTTTGTACAACGATAAGCTAAAATGAGAAGTCATGCGGGCGAAAATAATAATATCAACAATATGCATGGGGATACCTTTTAATTGTTGAAAATAATAGTTAAGCAAAAGGAACATAAAGTATATTTTTCAGAGCCATGAAAAAACTATATAGATATACATTGTTCATGGAAAATATGACAATGTCCAAAAACGTATCACAAAAAAAAAAACTATAAAAAAATAACACTTCAAAAAGTGAGAGGATCTATGTGGCGATGGTGAATGATGAAATTGTGTATTCTTTGGCGAGAAGCTTTTAATGACAATTCTGAAAAAAAAAAACAAAACAAATTGTGTCAAGGGAACTAAATAATGAATAAAAAGCATCATTGAAATTAAAACATTATAATTCTATAGTTTAGAACATTATGTATATTGTGTAGAACATAGTGCACAGTTTCCTGGAACATGCAGTTTTAAGTGTAGTACATGATATAGATTGGTTAGAACAATATGAATATTGTGTAGAACAGAATGCAGAATTCCCTAAAACATATAGTGATAAGTTTAGAACATCATGTATATTAATTAGAATATATGATAATTTATTCAGAACATCAAGGTAATAGAATTTTTTACATCCAAACCATGTTATAAAAACTTATAACTTACAATTTTCTTTCACTTTATGTGGGCAATTCCGGATATCATGGTAACCAAGCTCTCCACAACCTCTACATAACCTTTTCTTCTTTTGGCTTTGCTCAATTGCCTTTTCCTTGTCACCTTTCAATCGTTTGTCACTACCTGTACCTGGAACATGAACCCCCGTGCCTTTGTTCTTTGAAATTTTAGGCGGCTTAACCACAATTTCAGTAGGAAGGGTAGCTCCAATCAGTAGCTCGATGTCTGTTGCTTTGCTAGGAGAACCATTGTTTTCATGATTGTTAGAACTCTTCTTAGCTTCCAAGTTTAACCTTAAACCTTTTAAATTCTTCACAAGATCAGTAAGATCTTCTTCATTACCCTGAGCCAAACTCACACATGTGTGAATTTCTGACCATAACTCATTTAACATTCTTTTACAATCAACAAAGTTAACACATGCCTCCAAGATATTTCCTTCTAAATCAAAAATTGGCGTTTTAGTTGCCAAACTAGTCCACCTATTTAGCACATAAGCATCAGGAATATACTCAATCATCTTTGCCTTCCACACCCAAATCATGTGCCTACAAGGAATCCCTAACCTCTCAAACATCTTGCACATACACTTACTATCTAGGTTAGCCGGGTTAAAACTAACATCAAACTTTCTTATTCTACATCCTTCTCTAATGGTAAAGATTTCAAACCCATTTTCTTTCTTGTACTCCTCAAGTCCACAGTGAAAGCAACCAATCTCGAGCTCCTCTTGAAAATCATAAAAGACTGAAACAGTGTAGATTTTAGAAGCATGTTTCTCTAATGCAAAGGAAGTCTTACATTCTGGATGCTTGTGTTTAGAATCATTGTCAAATTGACCTTGAGTATGTCTTTGAGCATCCAATGCACTCTCAAATCTCATGTAAAACTCTACTAGAGTGAGATGGGGATTGGTAAACTTTGTATAAAAATTGTTCTCACTCTCTGACCTTGATGTAGTCCTCATGATACCACATAGAAACGAATCTCTAAAGTATGCTGGGATCCACATTTGACGCTTCTCATACAACTGCTTCAACCACTCATGGTCTTGAAGCTTGAACTCAGCAAGAACCTTTCCCCATTTCTCTTCAAATTCTGTTGGCTCAATCTCTTCACTCCAAACACATTTGCAAATTTTATTAAGAAACAGGGTATCTTGCGTAATCTGACGGCCGACTTTCTCAGGCATTTTTTTCATTATATGCCACATACAAAACCTATGCTCAGCGGTCTGAAACACTTTAGGAATAGCTATTTTCATTGCCGGATCTTCATCCGTAATCAAACAAGCTGGCTCATTACCTCCCATTGCCTTGAGGAAAGTTCTAAAAACCCACTCAAAAGACACGATGTCCTCATGGGCTATTAAAGCAGCACCAAAAGTAACACACTTCTTGTGGTGATCAACTCCAGTAAATGGGCCAAATATCATATTATACCTAAAAACAAATTTCAGAACATTCAGTATAATGTTTAGAACATATGAATAGTTATATAGAACATGCTGAATAATATTTAGAACATATGTACAGTTATTAGAACAAGATAACCATGCATTCAGAACTTGATGAGTAATGTTTAAAACATGCAGATTTTAACTTAGAACATCATGAATATTATGTAGAACAAAATTTAGATGAATTCAGAACATGACAAGAAATTACCTATTTGTTTGAAATGTGGTGTCAAAAGAAACCATATCACCAAAGAGTGCATAATTCTTTCTACATATTGGATCTGCCCAAAAAGCTTTACAAAGTTGCTCGTCTTCATCCACCTCATAGTCAAAGAAAAATGCACTCCATAACAACTTCTTGTTCTGAAAGTTATTCACAAACATTTGGGCATCCGATCCTTCAATGTAAGCCTTCAAATCTCTATGAAAATTTTTGAAATCTTGCTTGGATGCACCAACGTTATCATACGATCCAACTAACTCCTTCATCAATCTAAAAGTCTTAACCGGACCAATGTTCACCTTCGAATTATCAATAATCATCTTCTTATGAAGAATATTCATTTTCCTACCCGCTTTCTGAAATTTTAGACAACCCGGGGTGTAAAGAGCATGAACATGTGGCTCTCGGAATTCAGTCACCACATAAAAACCTTCATTTTTATACTTCATAACCATCCGAGCCTTGCAACCAACACGAGTAACTAGCCTTCTTCGAGGTATAGGTACTTTATCTTCATTACCTTCCCCTTTTTTAACATTTGGCATGCCTCCAACCTTAACTATTGCTTTTTCTTTGAAACCAGCCTTGTTGCATAAACAATACTGAAAAGCAATAACGTCTAGTGCCTTCCTTTTTGTAGCAGTAGATTTCCTCATCACAAAACCAGCAGCTTTTGAATATGCTTTATAAAATGAAATACCCTCTTCGACACTCATAAATTTCATCCCTACAACAGGTTTTAACTCATCAGAACAACATGGAATCCATTCTCTCGTTCCCCCTGGACTTAATATAGGAATTACTTCAGGAGTAACAGCCACATTTGAATTAGAACAACTTGCATATTGTTCATTATCCACAACAGAATCTAGAAAAAAATAACAAAAAAATAATTCAGAACATGTATAAAGTTTACATAGAACATTGGGTTAAAAGTGGAGAACAATGTAAGAATAATTCAGAACATCAGAAAGAATGAGACAGGAAAATAGAGAACTATACAAAATCCTAGAAGCAAGTATTACTCAAAACATTTTAAACGACTATGCCGAAGATATAATGCAATCATTCACATCATCAAAAATAATTTACAACTTGGAGTTCATTAGAGGTGATCATTATTCACAACATGATCAAAAAACGAATTTAAAAATAATTCAGAACGTGTATAATATGTACATAGAACATTGGGTTACAAATTCAGAACATTTATAGCGATTATTCAGAACGTTAACAAATTAGACACAATAATAAGAAAACTCACTTGATTCCGTCAATGATGAGGACGAACTATGATGAAATTCTGATGCCATTGCTCGAAAGAATACTGATCTGTAAATCAAAAACATGAAACACATACATGATTGAATACAAATTTGAACACATAAATTAAAAACAAAATTCAAAGGAACAAATAGATAATCAAAAATCTAAAATATATAACAAATACAAATCAAAAATCAAAATAAAAAACAAATCAGAAAATAAAAAACAAAACAAAAACAACTCACCAAATATGAGTGCAATTCGGCAATTCAAATTATAAAAGAAGCTCACGAAATTCAGCAAATAAACAATTCGATAATCAACAATTAATAATTTCAATTCAATACTAATAGAATTGGAATCGATAATCAAAACTAGGTCAGAAATTGGAAAATTATCAAGCAAAATACACAAATCAAAATTGCGAAAATTGATAAAAAAATACCTTGAAATAATCAAGTAGATGAATGTATTCGAGAATTGAATTGAATTCTGAAGCGAATTTGGAGACGAATTGGACCTTGATTAAGGTGCTCTAATGGCGGCAGCAACATCAAAGAGAAAGGCGAGAAAACAGAGAGAGAAAGCAGAGATTAGAGAGAGAAACTAATTACGTGAAAACTGAATTTTATGGGCTGATTATACTTAAAAGAATTTACCAAATTGCCATTAATAATCCTTCATTTCAGGCTGTTAGATTAGAGATGATTCAAGGGTTAAGATCTATTCTCACATAGGATGTGTTCTCACATAAAGGAGGTGTTCTCATATGAGCCCTCCTCTATATATATATATATATATATATATATATATATATATATATATATATATATATATATATATATATATATATATTTCTCATGATAAAGTTTATCGTTACATATGCTTGTGTAATTTACTAGAAGTAGTCAAAGTTTTTTTTGTAACTTTGATCACATAAATAATAAAAAAGAACATCTTTATAGAATGGAGGAAGTACATTGAGTTTGTAGAGAGACGTGCATGTTATTAGTATTAGTACATTTCATTAACAATTGGTACATAAAAAATAAAAACAAAACATTTCATCATCAATTCTACTCGTTTGGACTTTAAATAGATCGAAATAAAAAAGGAAATACCAAAAGTGTCTTATTGTTTTCCCCATATATTAAAAATGCCTTGTTAGGAATAACTAGTTTAGGACCCATGTAACACACGGTTACTACTAATAATTTATTATTTCAATAACTAAATAAAATACTTGTGATATTAGGAAAACGTGAAAATAAACAGTTATGTGAGTGTAAATTCAAAGTTGTGCAAAAAATATTCAAATGAACTAAATTTGCATATTGCAATACAAAATTAAGGAGTATAGTTGTGTACTTGTACAGTTGTACGTAGATCGATCTAACAAAGTTAACAGTATAAATTCAAAGTTGTGCAAAAAATATTCAAATGAACTAAATTTGCATATTATAATACAAAATTAAGGATTATAGTTGTGTACTTGTACATTTGTACGTAGATCGATCTAACAAAGTTAACCAAACCCGAATGACTGACACAATACTAATTTTCGAAAAGATCATAGCATAACCGAGTTAGTCAAGTGCAACATAGTTTTATTTAAGTACAATTTTGATGAATTTATTTCTAATGTTAGTCTACTTACCATGTATTATTATTTTAATTAACACTCGTACTTACCATGTGTTATACTATCAACAGTAAACTAACATTAGAAGTCCATTTATCAATATTATTTAAATTTGTTATCAGATTAAAAAGTTATAATAATACATACATTAAATCATTATCATAAAGCAAAAAATAATATTGATTCATCTTTCCACCAATAATATATTATGTAGTAACATTATGGTAATTGAAATATATTTCTATTCTATTTTTATCTTAGTTTCCTAAAAAAGTTAATGTAATATTTTTTTTAGAGTTAGAGAATATTTTGGCAGGAAAAAAATGCACCAGGAAATGACACGTATCATTCCTGGTGTCTGTTTTAGTAAAATGGCCAACCTTGCTACTGGTATAACGGAATAGGTCTTGTGCATGCCAGATATTTGAAAATTATTATTTTACCATTTTTTATAAGATATTTATCCCTAAAAGTTAATGTGTAATTATAAATCTTGAACGTACTCATTTAATCATCTAATATGTTTTATATGTTTCATATGATAATTTGACCAAAACACCCGATATGCTTAATATGTTAATTTGACTAAATGTTGATTAAATATATTTCTATTAATTATATGAATATTTGACTAAAATATTACCAAAATCGTCTAATACTGATATATTCTTTAACCTTGTAATTATTTTTCATTCATACATAAACAACTTGGATAAAAGGAGCAAATAAAATAAAATAAAATAAAATAAAATTGATATGTTATTTTAGGAAAGGGGTTTTTAGGGGAAAAATTTTGCACCAGGAAATGACATGTGTATTCTTGGTGTCTGTTTTAGTATAATATAAAAAAAGTACTTAGTCTCATCAGTGCGCCATTGCCAACCTTGCTATTGATATACTCCGTAATAGATTAGGTCTTGTGCATGCACGGATATTCGAAAATTATTATTTGACCATTTTTTTATAAGATATTTATCCCTTCAAGTTAATGTGTAATTAATAAATCTTGAACGTACTCATTTAATCATCTAATAAATTTTATACGTTTAATGTAATAATTTGATCAGAATATCCGATATGCTTAATATGTTAATTTGATTAAAATGTTGATTAAATATATTTTCTATTAATTATATGAATATTTGACTAAATCATCATCATTATCATTACCCCATTGCCTCAAAGAGGCTCCCGCAAGAAGCGGGGTAGGGGGGGGGGGGTCGTGCATGCAACCTTAGCCCTGCAATTGTGTAACACCCCGACAATTCTCTCTTTTCTAAAATAACCTTTTAATATAAACGTAGAGAATTATCAAGGCATTATCGCCCGTGTGAAAACGTAACGGCTTATTCAGAATTTTGCAGCGGAAAACATAAAACTAACCTTAGGTTTATAAATAATCGATTACAGGTTTAGTCCCAAAAATCAATCAACGAAAATAAGGAAATATAAATAGTATGACAAGTTTAAAGTCCAATTAAACAAACCCAAGTCAACTTAGCAAATCAAAACTAAATACAAGCTCTCTATTCCCGATCCCAATGATGCAACATCTTCAAACCTGCAGATGGGCAATATGCTTATTGATCCTTAGAAACTGCTCACCAAAGATTGGGTCATCACAGGATCAATAAGGCATATCCATGATCAACATGCACAAGCAAAAGCACGTAATCAGCAAAGCTGAGTACTACATACTAAATCAATAACAATCCTAACATGATTCTATTAAACGAACAACCCTAACATGATACTAATGAACACAAACAAGGGCAGACAAAACATGATAGTTTGACGACCATACTTGACCAGACTAGACTAGGCTAGACTTTTAGCAATAATATTATTTTAGTTGAAATAGACAATGGACCGAGTTGTCCGTCCGGCAGTCTTCACTAAGGAAGACGAGGTACGGGCGCGACTCCGTAACCTCAGAGACCTGCGATATCGAGGAACATTTGAATAAAAATAGAACACGGTGATCAATCCGGTCCCAGAAAAGGCCATGGGTTACCACCATGAACCCCAACTCCTGTTTGTCCGTCACTTTAGACGTGCACGGTCTAAAGCTATTGCTACTCAGTTTCACTTTACATGATTTACAAATTGAGACTCTGTTATGAATCAAAAATCACATAAGGCATGCAATCCACATTTGTTCACAACTGTTTTTATCTTGGAATTAAGTAAGTGATCACAAAGGCACCAATCAAGACTCATTCCAATTTATCCAACCTTTCTTTAACCATGATCAACCCCTGTATATGGGTATAAAGTTTCAACTTACTAAACAAGGTCCACCGCCCTCATAAAGTAGTGAAAAGCTAAAAAGGGAACAACAACCAACATATATAGAATAATCTAGCGTTCCCAACCAACATGTTTGTATCAGTCATCCATACTAACATGTTACAATTCTCATAATGCCATATAAGTTCAATAGGTCCGTCCAACAGTACTAAACATGCAATTTCAACACAACCAAGTTCGTCAATAATATCAACATAACCAAGTTCAACAACAATCTCAACACAACCAAGTTCACCAACAAATTCAACATGGTTCCAACAATTAGCACACATTCCAAGCACACAGGTATGTACGTACCTTGTGTAAACAAACTGCAAGACTACTTTAATAATTCAAAAATCCCCAACGGAGAATTCTCCACCTAACAACAACCAATATAGACTCATATCAATTCACATTGAATTTTCAGCAACATTAGGGTGCTTCAAACGCTTCCTAAACATAATTAGGTCCTTTCTCAATATCAAAACTTGACTACTTAATCTCCTAGCATAGTGATTACTTCACTAATGACCACCAATTATCATCAACTTCAATAAAGCATCCTTTTTAAAATTCTAGCAATATAAAATTGTTTAAAACTTCACCAAACCATAATTAATATGCTTAAAATCATAAAAACAATAACTTTAATAACTTATAATCATTCTACCATGAATTTAAAATATTAAAACCTTAAAATTCACGCTTTAAATAATTCAAATTCTCGTTTCAATCAAATTATGTAAATCTGAAATTTAATAATTCAATTATGTAAAATATATAAATTTGAAATTCATAATTGACTAATAAAAACTGTACATTTAATTCAATGAAACATAAATTACATAATTTAAACATAATTTAAAACATTTAATTCACATAAGGTTTTTAAGGGATTAACCAAAACGGGGAAAAGAAGAGGTTGGCCGGCGGAGCACATGTGCGGCAGCGACGAAACAATGGTGCGACCGGGGTGCGCGGTGGTTGCTGCCGAAAACATGAGGGATACGAAGTGAGGAGGAGCACGAAAATGAAACAGTAAAGAAAAACGAAAGAGGGAGGAAAGGAGGAGTGATTACCGGGCAGGGAGAAGGACCGGCGGCGCGAGTAGGTGGTGGCTGGAACTAGGCGGCAGAGCGGCAAGGTGTTGGTGGCTGCGTGCACAGGTGGTGCTTCGCAAAATAGAAAGCCAGTGAGGAGGAGAGCAAGGAAAACGAAAGAGAAAGAAGGTGAGAATGGAGGGGAAGTTTACCGGATGGCGATGCCGGTGGTGGCGAGGGACTGCAGCGACGGTGGTCCGACGTGGGTGGCTGGACGGCGGCGACAAGGAGAGCACTGAGGTGTGAGAGTTCACGTGAATTCTTGAAGAGGGTTTGAGGGTTTTTCTGCTTTTCTTTTCACGTGAAGGAGAGGAGAGGATTGAGAGTTTTACATGAATTTGAAATATGGGTAAGGGATGTGGGTTTACTTATTTTGGGCTTTGCTAACTTGGGCTAGGATTAGAATTAAGTTTGGTATTTGAATTCAACACCGCTTAAGATTGTTTTCTAATTTCAATCGTGTTTTCGTAATTCAAATTCTTTTCAACATCAAATTCTAAAATTATTTTAATTTCATAAACCGTTGAAATATTTAAAAGTATAAAAATAAATATTCGTTAATTACATATTTATTTCTAAAATTCGTAAATTCTATTTAAATATAATTAACAATACGTTAAATATATTAATAAAATGTATAAAATTATGGGGGATTAAAATCTACCCCTCTTAAAAGAAGTTTCGTCCCGAAACTTGACTCGAAAATTCACACATTTTCCCTAAAACTTTTAACTTATTCTTACTAGAGAAGTACTTGTGCCACCTATGTGCACTCTTTTTCCAACTCAAAGCTGCTTGTGTTACTCATGAACACCTTTTTCTTATGCGGAGAATTTATTTACTTTGCACCAACATGTATAAGTTGCTAAAAATTAGCATAAAATGCATAAAATTGCTATAAAAATAGGTAAAAAGCGCGAATTTCTATCGCATTCTACCCCCTTAAAGAAAACGAGTTACGCCCTCGTAACTCACCTCAGGGAATAACTTTGGATACTTCCACTTCAACGAATTCTGTCCCCAATACAATATTTTTACTCAAATCATTCCAGCAATGGACTTCTACACTTTTTCCACACAATGCCTCAACATGTGACATCGTAACGCTCGCATGGTAACTATCGATGCACGAAAATTCAATCAAATCTAAATGATCTCCCAACTTCTCTTTAAAGTCAATAGTACATGCTCTCAACATATCTCCCATGGTTTGGTTAGTACTCTCAGGCTGACCATCGGTTGCAGGGTGGAAAGCAGTATCATTTTCAATGTTGTCCCCTAGATTCAACTGGACCCTTTTTGCTAAAATTTCAAACTTTATGGTCAGTAAGGATCTCAAATGTTGCCCCATAAAGATAATGTCTCCAAATCATTCAAAGTGAACACCATAACCGCTAACTCTAGGTCATGGGTAGGGTAATTGATTTCATAAGGTTTCAATTGACGCGACGACGGGTGCAGAGGTCAAACGCTCTTTTAAAATCTAGAAAGCTTTCTCACATTTCTCACTCCACTCGAATTTTGATTCCTCTTTCAACAAGTTGGTCAATGGTTTTTCTCTTTTCGAAAAGTCTTTCACAACCTCCTATAACAGTGAAATAGGCCTAGAAAACTTCAGATATCAGACACGTTCTTTGGAGTAGGTCACTCACTCACAGCTTGAATCTTTGCAGGATCTATAGATACTCCTTCTGCTCAACTTTTCGTTTTACCGAACCTCATCACGCCTTTCATGTATGCATAACTTTTGGGCTTAACTCTTAGCTCATCATTAATTCATATAATTTCTCCCATCTTTTCAAGACAACGCACGATTTCTAACCATCCTGGACCACTCGAATCTTCTCATAATTTTATTCCCTTACGTAACGTAGTTTTCAATCAATTTAGTCCTTCACTGTTCCGCCAATGTCACTTATACCCACATGACTTCAAGATTTGTATACTTCATTCACATAAAACTAGATTCTTTCTAAGCTTCTCCAAAATAACCCTCAAGTGTTTGTCATGCTCTTTCTCATTCCTTGAATAAATCAGGATATCATCAATAGCATAATAACGAACTTAATTCGGAATTCGTGGAAAATCTTATTCATCAAATTCATTATTATGGCAGGTGCATTGGTTAACCCAAAAGACGTTACTCTAAACCCTTAATGACAATAACGAATCCTAATGAGGTCTTAAGTATGTTCTTATCAGCTACTCTCAATCGGTGGTACTTTAATCTCAAATCAGTCTTCGAGAACACCCGCCCAATTCAATTGGTCCAATATGTCATCTGTTTTAGGCAAGGGATACTTGTTCTTGATGGTGATTAGCTCCCTAAAATCGATGCATAATTCCATACTCTTATCTTTCTCCTTAACAAACAACACAGGAGCTCCCCACGGTGATGCACTAGGCCTAATATATTCCTTGACCAAACAACTCTTGCAACTGTGTCCTAATTAGCTCATTCCAGGAGGTGTCATGCTATAAGGTTCCTTGGATATAGGTGTCGTTTCAGGATCTAACTCTATAATGAACTCAAAGGCTCTAGCATGTGACATACTCGCAATTTCACTCGGAAACACATCAATGAATCCATTCACAAAGGTAACATCCTCGATTTTCACTCCAACTTCTTCACTAACCTCTAACACACTATCGAAAAATAGTTCACACTCCCTATTCATCACGTCCTCACTTGCATTACAGAAATAACTAAAGGTTCTTGGACTTCTCAAAACATCTATACGAGGTCAATCTTCCAATATGGTTCCTTAAATTTACTTTCTGGATTTCACAGTACGTCTATCTTAGCCTTGTACAAACTTAGCCAAGTTTAGAGTTCCATTATCAGAATGCATGTCTTTAAACTTTTCCTTGAGTTCTAGGTATGGAAATTTGTTAGGTAAGCAATTAATGATAGTGGCAGCTATCTTTCTCATTAAGATAGGTTGCCCTTGAACTTTAGCATGATATTCACATCCAAACACAATTTTCTTCACGTAAATGTCAGGGGTCTCTATATCAAGTTTCTCGAAGGATCCTATGTTGGTATACTTGGAAAGAAACATTTTATTCCTGAAATAAACCATTCCATGTCTCCCTAACGATTTTCCAACCAAATCATAAACAAAGTTCAATAATGCAATAAGTTTGGTGGAAGCAAACAATTCTTTATGCACATTTAAATGTAACATTAAACAATTAGCACACGCACGTACATAACAATCAATTTCTTATGCTAGCATTGACTAGCTACTAATGCACATATAATTCTATCTTATATGCCCTTCTTATACTACCCATCTCTCATAAACTAAAGCATTGAAATAATTTAAATGACAAAGTAAAAGAACGATAATATAAGAAAATTATAACATAAAATAATAACATAAATATAAATATGAAATAAATAAAGTAAAATAAATTAAGGAAATGCGTAGCGAATAAATTCGAAAATAAAGTTATAAATTCGAAAAAGATTTATATTTCCTAAATAACGAATTCTAACTCTTGAAACAACTTAAAAAATAATTTGAAATTCTAAAAAAAAATTGTACTCATTTTTTTTTTGAATAATAAATAATAAGAAAAAGAATAAAAATTTCGAAAGTCACTTTAATTCGAATAAATAATTTGATTCCGAACATAAATAAGAAATATTATATACTTTCAAACAAGATAAAAGGAAATCGGCTCCCCCAAAAAAAAGTACCAATTTTTGAACACTATAACACGTAGAAGCTCGATTTTTAAGAAATTTATTTTAAATAACTAGATAGTTAGGCGTCTAAAAAAAATTTGTTAAAGTAAAACCTTAGCTTCCAGATACCACTTTGTAACACCCCGACAATTCTCTCTTTTCTAAAATAACCTTTTAATATAAACGTAGAGAATTATCAAGGCATTATCGCCCGTGTGAAAACGTAACGGCTTATTCAGAATTTTGCAGCGGAAAACATAAAACTATCCTTAGGTTTATAAATAATCGATTACAGGTTTAGTCCCAAAATTCAATCAACGAAAATAAGGAAATATAAATAGTATGACAAGTTTAAAGTCCAATTAAACAAACCCAAGTCAACTTAGCAAATCAAAACTAAATACAAGCTCTCTATTCCCGATCTCAATGATGCAACATCTTCAAACCTGCAGATGGGCAATATGCTTATTGATCCTTAGAAACTGCTCACCAAAGATTGGGTTATCACAGGATCAATAAGGCATAGCCATGATCAACATGCACAAGCAAAAGCACGTAATCAGCAAAGCTGAGTACTACATACTAAATCAATAACAATCCTAACAGGATTCTATTAAACAAACAACCCTAACATGATACTAATGAACACAAACAAGGGCAGACAAAACATGATAGTTTGACGACCATACTTGACCAGACTAGACTAGGCTAGACTTTTAGCAATAATATTATTTTAGTTGAAATAGACAATGGACCGAGTTGTCCGTCCGGCAGTCTTCACTAAGGAAGACGAGGTACGGGCGCGACTCCGTAACCTCAGAGACCTGCGATATCGAGGAACATTTGAATAAAAATAGAACACGGTGATCAATCCGGTCCCAGAAAAGGCCATGGGCTACCACCATGAACCCCAACTCCTGTTTGTCCGTCACTTTAGACGTGCACGGTCTAAAGCTATTGCTACTCAGTTTCACTTTACATGATTTACAAATTGAGACTCTGTTATGACTCAACAATCACATAAGGCATGCAATCCACATTTGTTCACAACTGTTTTTATCTTGGAATTAAGTAAGTGATCACAAACGCATCAATCAAGACTCATTCCAATTTATCCAACCTTTCTTTAACCATGATCAACCCCTGTATATGGGTATAAAGTTTCAACTTACTAAACAAGGTCCACCGCCCTCATAAAGTAGTGAAAAGCTAAAAAGGGAACAACAACCAACATATATAGAATAATCTAGCGTTCCCAACCAACATGTTTGTATCAGTCATCCATACTAACATGTTACAATTCTCATAATGCCATATAAGTTCAATAGGTCCGTCCAACAGTACTAAACATGCAATTTCAACACAACCAAGTTCGTCAATAATATCAACATAACCAAGTTCAACAACAATCTCAACACAACCAAGTTCACCAACAAATTCAACATGGTTTCAACAATTAGCACACATTCCAAGCACACAGGTATGTACGTACCTTGTGTAAACAAACTGCAAGACTACTTTAATAATTCAAAAATCCCCAACGGAGAATTCTCCACCTAACAACAACCAATATAGACTCATATCAATTCACATTGAATTTTCAGCAACATTAGGGTGCTTCAAACGCTTCCTAAACATAATTAGGTCCTTTCTCAACATCAAAACTTGACTACTTAATCTCCTAGCATAGTGATTACTTCACTAATGACCACCAATTATCATCAACTTCAATAAAGCATCCTTTTTAAAATCGGTTTTTTCATGAAATGCCCCTGAGGTTTCACGAAATTCACCAAATACCCCTGCGTGTTTCAAAATACATAATATACCCCTATTTTTTTCGTATTGTTCACCAAATACCCCTATTTTGACTTTCCGTTAGTCCTCCGTTAAGTCATGTTTATAATTCACCAAATGCGCCTATTTATAAACTTTTTGAACAATATACACCTATTTGTAAACTTGTTTGCACCAAATACCCAAACTGTTTTTAAACTGCATAATTTAAATCTAACGGCTAGTTTGCATTTCTAATTTTCCTAGCAATGAAGTGGAGCAGCTTGTAACAAATTTCCAGCAATAAACAGGGATTATATTTCATAAAAAGCTGATTAATTTGCATAGTAACTTTACAAAAACTTAGATTGCCATTGCCATATACTTTGAACATTTTATGGAAACGAGTGAAGACAATTTAACAAGTTCCTCCTGCAACCTGTCAAAAGCTCACACCGAGATAGAAAAGAAGAAGCTTTCTTTGATTCACACCAAACAGTACAGATACAAAAGACAACAGCTTGAAGGCTACAACTCTCAAATTAAGTGACTTTAGGTCACCAATCTCCTATCTCAATACAAGTTGCTCAATGCCTACTCTATCTCTCTCCTCTTCTATTTAAGAATTACATAGTACACTTCATTAATTACTATTCTTGCCTGCTAGCAGTGGGGTAACAACTCTCTCCACAAGCCTTGTGTTGCTCTACTGCACTGCTGCTGCCTCTAGTGGCTTCTGTTTCTTTCTCCTGGTGTACACAATAGCAGGTGGTGTGTTAGTGGTGTGGTTCATCACAAAATGATGGGAGTACAAATAAAAAGTCTCATAAATGGCTTGAAACAATTGTAACCCCGTGAATTTTTTCTGGAACAATTTCATGGAATCAAAACACAAGCAAAACACAAGCAGATTCATGGCCACCATGATCTTGAATCTTTTGAAGTCATAAGAGCATCTCTTCTCTTCTGGGCAATCAGTTTCCTTCCCCATGAACTGTTCTCCCACTTGTTCTTAACATCTGCCCGACATCATAGCAATTTAACAACAAAGCATACCCAAAGAAAAAGCAGCAAAAGATCAATCCGAGATCAAAAAACCATACCAGCAACCTCCATAGCTTGGACAAGGGTCTTCTTGTTTGGTGACTTCTCGATCTCAACCTTGATATAGGTCAAAGAGCTTCAAGTTCATTTGACCTCTAACCATGTTAGGAGCATCAACTAGAACCTAAAATGCAATTTAACGTCAAAATTAGGATTGGACAAAATCTCATTCAAGGGATCATCAAATCCCAACAATAACATAGCAGTTAATAGCTATGGCACAAATGGATATCCTGGAGGCTCTAACACCAACTCAAAATCATATGTCGAACATGGATGCAACAAGCAAAACTAAAACTTCATATGATTGGTCCAAATTAAGGGTCAGGAGTCCAAGCATGTTATGGTGTCGAATACTCAGATATTCTAGAAAAATATAATACCCATACGAAAACATAATCAATGTTAATATCCTATCAAAATAAGATTTTAATATCAAATGTACATTCTTGGCATTTCCACCAAACACCATAGTTCTCAAATTAACTGATTACAACAGAGATGTCCATTTCCAGCAGAAAACTTGTAATATCCACAAATCATGTTTTCGGGACAATAAAAAACAATCATTGATGGAAATCCAACTAATAAAAAAGCGTAGAAATGCAATTTCAGTTCAAATTATATGCTTAATATTAATCCAAAATCAACAAACAAAAACCTTAAATCAAAACCCTAAAAATGCAGAAAACCCATAAATTTCATTGGAAGTAAGAGAAAGAGAAGAGAGAAATTGTAAGGCTACATTAATTTAACATATTATTATAACAATTGTGATAAATTTCTACTGAAATTAGCAGAAGAGAAGAGAGAGAAAGATCACCATTTTCTCCGGGATCGACTCCTCCCCTTAATCGACGTCTCTCGCCTTGACGAAATCTCACTCGTCGACAACGCCAATGGAGGAGATAGAGAGTTGACCGGGTCACCGATGCCATCAACGGTGCAACCGAGGAAGTCGAACCCTGGCCGAGGTAGGCGACGGTAGCGAGGGCGAAGATGGTGACGGCGGTGAGGAGTGGTGGTTGAGTGGGAGGAGAGAGAGAGAGAGAGTTTGGGTGGTTGAGTGGGAGGAGAGAGAGAGAGAGAGAGTTTGCAGGTGAAGGGGATGAAGGGGATGAAAGCAATATAAGGGCAAAACCGTAAACTACTGTTAACGGAAAACTAACGGACGTTAAGTCCAAGTGCATTTTATGAACAATACGGAAAAATAGGGGTATATTATGTATTTTGAAACACGCAGGGGTATTTGGTGAATTTCGTGAAATCTCAAGGGCATTTCATGAAAAAACCGTTTTAAAATTCTAGCAATATAAAATTGTTTAAAACTTCACCAAACCATAATTAATATGCTTAAAATCATAAAAAAAATAACTTTAATAACTTATAATCATTCTACCATGAATTTAAAATATTAAAACCTTAAAATTCACGCTTTAAATAATTCAAATTCTCGTTTCAATCAAATTATGTAAATCTGAAATTTAATAATTCAACTATGTAAAATATATAAATTTGAAATTCATAATTGACTAACAAAAACTGTACATTTAATTCAATGAAACATAAATTACATAATTTAAACATAATTTAAAACATTTAATTCACATAAGGTTTTTAAGGGATTAACCAAAACGGGGAAAAGAAGAGGTTGGCCGGCGGAGCACATGTGCGGCAGCGACGAAACAATGGTGCGACCGGGGTGCGCGGTGGTTGCTGCCGAAAACATGAGGGATACGAAGTGAGGAGGAGCACGAAAATGAAACAGTAAAGAAAAACGAAAGAGGGAGGAAAGGAGGAGTGATTACCGGGCAGGGAGAAGGACCGGCGGCGCGAGTAGGTGGTGGCTGGAACTAGGCGGCAGAGCGGCAAGGTGTTGGTGGCTGCGTGCACAGGTGGTGCTTCGCAAAATAGAAAGCCAGTGAGGAGGAGAGTAAGGAAAACGAAAGAGAAAGAAGGTGAGAAGGGAGGGGAAGTTTACCAGATGGCGATGCCAGTGGTGGCGAGGGACTGCAGCGACGGTGGTCCGACGTGGGTGGCTGGACGGCGGCGACAAGGAGAGCACTGAGGTGTGAGAGTTCACGTGAATTCTTGAAGAGGGTTTGAGGGTTTTTCTGCTTTTCTTTTCACGTGAACGAGAGGAGAGAATTGAGAGTTTTACATGAATTTGAAATATGGGTAAGGGATGTGGGTTTACTTATTTTGGGCTTTGCTAACTTGGGCTAGGATTAGAATTAAGTTTGGTATTTGAATTCAACACCGCTTAAGATTGTTTTCTAATTTCAATCGTGTTTTCGTAATTCAAATTCTTTTCAACATCAAATTCTAAAATTATTTTAATTTCATAAACCGTTGAAATATTTAAAAGTATAAAAATAAATATTCGTTAATTACATATTTATTTCTAAAATTCGTAAATTCTATTTAAATATAATTAACAATACGTTAAAATATATTAATAAAATGTATAAATTATGGGGGATTACAAATTGCTTGGAGAGAGGTTGTTTCCAATTGACCCAAAAACGATAACGGGACGATAACGATTGAGACGACCATCTTCTACTTCATGAAAAGGAAGCGAAGAGGTTTTAAGAGCCATTTTGATTTAGTCCATTACATTCCACAACCAAAAGAACAAATGACTCTTTGGCTCCATCAGAAATGTACAAAATATTTGACTAAAATATTACCAAAATTGTCTAATACTAATACATTTTATAACCCTATAATTATTTTGGTAAATTTTTTAAAAGTAGCTAGTTCGGTAAAAGATCATTTTTTGGATTTTATACTTCGGTCTTTTATTATTTATGATAACCAATAAAAGACGAAATCAAGTAAACCAAATTAGCAGACATATACAAGATCAAGCAGCACTACTACAAAAAGTGGCTAAGAAACCACACCAAATAGGCCTAAGAAACTAAAAAATGTATGGTTTATATCTCAATGGTCTATTTGCATAAGAAACCATGATTTTGGTGTGGTTACTTATCTTTGAAAAAAATGACCATACTTATAACATATGTGGTTTCTTTGATACAGTTTTTATTCACAATTTAAGAAGGCAAAGTAACCATTTTTTCACAAAAAAGGTTTCTTTAATGAAAGGAACGTCACCATTGTTGTATGAAATCTGGTTTCTTTGATCTATTATTTTTTCAAATAAAATATTAATTCATGAAACACAACAGGAGGATGTGAAAACCACCAAATACAACAATCATGAAATAGGGACGACATAAACAAAAATCATCAATTAAAATAAAGTTCAAAATTTTAACAAGAATAATACTAGATTGATCCACCCATTTGTGCAATTACATAGTTTTTTTTAAAAAAAATAGGAAAATTTGGTAATATTAATCCAACCTTTGGCCGGTTTTCTTTTATTAATCCCATCTACGACATATTTTTTAATAATCCCACCTTTACTACCCAACGACTTTTATTGGGCTTAAGTGACCGATAACCGGTGAAAAAATCATCGAGATGGTGATGAATTGATGATGATGACTGAATATATCAAGAGAGAGTACTTCCACTTAGGGACATATTACCGCCTACAATAGGTTTATGACGTGTTGGGCCCAATAAAATGCGTTGGGTGGTAAAGGTGGGATTATTAAAAAATATGTCGTAGGTGGGCATAATAAAAGAAAATCGGTCAAAGGTTGGATTAATATAACCAAATTTTCCAAAAAAATAAATAAATCCAATTACATAGTTGGACAGTGCAAATCAAATGCCAAAGCTATATCATTGTTCCTAAAAATAGATCAATTGGTTTTAAATCATTTAACTTGTACAATTTCAGCACTGGCCAGCTTCTGGATCTTATTCATCACCATTGGATTCTTCATATAATCTTGTGCAGCCTTCGGGTTCTCCTGGACGAGGCCGATGGCAATGATGACGAAGGGCCAATACCCAACACACCAACAGACCCGGATCGTTTAGGGCCCAACGAGTGGCCCAAAGCTTGTATGGGCTTAAAAATATTACCAATTAAAACTCAGACGAACTAGATTAGCGAAAAGAGAGCGCAATTCATGTGCGGCAGAAGCTGCGGCGGAGGAATCATCATTGGTGATCACATAATCAACTCTCACGACTACGTTTTCAATCTTTTTGGAACAATCTAGAAACCACACAGCACCGACCAAGCACCTTAACATCGCTGATCTTGTTGAAAACCAACAACAACAACGAATCTGGTATTCTATTGAAAATATCAATCCCATCTTCTTCTTTGTCGTCATCGCTATCATAAGAGTGATTCCATTTCTCAATCAACGGCTCTGCGTGAATCCTCGGTTTCATACCCATATCCGGTAACCTACCAAAACGATCAAACCCTTGTTCTTCGACGACGGCGTTCTCGTCGTGAGAGTGATTCTTAGCCCTAGGTAGCAAGTACTTTTTCTTCTTCTCAGAAGACTTATCAAACGACCTATAAATTGAATCAAGCTTGTCAAAAACAAAAATATGTCGCGAGATCGATGGTGGTTTTGCTATTGTTCTTTAATTTTGTGCGTAAAGAAGAAGAGAAGGAGGAGTTTAGGGTTTAAAATAACGAAAATTGTAAAGGTTAGGCATTTTATTAAGAAGACCAATAAGCCCATGAACTTGCAGTTACGACAATTAAGGAAAAGGATTTTACTTAAAAAAAAATTCTAAGAATTCATTATTTTGAAAAAAATCCTATAAAAAAAATATAAAAATGTTCCTTAAAACAATTTTATTACGACAAAGAGGGAGACCAAGTTTGTCTTAGATGTGGTTTCTTTGATGTCTTAGATGTCAATCCATGGACTATGGACCGTGGTGCACATAGAGAACGGTGCACCAAAAGAACATATGTGCATAAGCAAAAGAACATGACACTACGTCAAAAGAACATGCAATATAATATTTCACTTTTTTGTTATAAAAATAATATATTATTTTACTATTTATTAAAAACCTAAAAAAAAAAAAATACTCATGTTCTTTTCTTGTAACCAGATGTTCTTTCAATTATATACTAGTGTTCTTAAGGTGCACCATAATCTATGTGCACCATGGTCCACCTTCTAAATTGCGCTTAGATGTGGTTTCTTTAGATATAAGATACCATATTTCTTGAATTTGTGGTTTCTTATTAATATTCCAAGAAACCATATTTCATAATTGTATGGTTTCTTTACCTAAGAGACCTATTAAGCAACTTATTTGGTTTCTTATTTGTCGTTTCTTAGCCCTTTTTTGTAGTAGTGCAGGAGACCAGACATACGACTTGCAAATTAAACAAGCGAGAAAACCGAGCCATAGTAAACAACGTACAAGGGATTTCGATCGGTTATTGAAAGAAAAAGAAGGTGAAGCACATTTACCGAGAACAAAGGGACATGTACTTCTCCGGTCATCGTATGTTCAAACAACAAGGCCTGATGTCGACGGACTGTAGTTCTTCGGTCAAGGTCGTTGGTTGCATCAATGGTGTTTGACGGCTTCAAATAGATGGATTCTCATCCATAGAAGGAGATAGATAATACGCTGCAGTGGCCTCCATAGTAACGGCAAGAACAACTCCGGTCTCCGTACGATCAAGCTCCTCGGACCCGCAGACAGCAAGCAGCGATGCTCTTTCACTGACAGCTCCATCTCGGACTCAAGGACAACTCCATCTCGGACTCAAGGATAGCTCCATCTCCAGTCTTTGTACAATCAAACAACTTGGATTAAAGGACAGCTCCGTCTCCGGTCTTCGTATGATACCAGTGTTGGAATGTATGGCTGTGTGTATGGCTGCGTGTGGCTGTACTTTGTTACTCTACTCACTGCTTGCTGCTTTGAAATGTTTGAAACCAGGTGGATATCCATGGATCTTGAAGCATCTCTCAATGCTGTGTCCTGGTATCTTGCAGTGAGTGCAAAAATGACTTGATCCTGTTTTTCCTCTGTTGTTCTGAAAGCCAGTTTGTTGTGAACCAGTGACCTGAGTTTTGTAGGTTCTGTTGTTCCAATGATCTCCACCAAGCCTCCTTTTTTCTGCTACAAAAGCCATTGATTCTGGTGGATGAATACTCTTGGACACTTCTTGGTGCCTTTCTTCTTCAGCAAACAACCTGTAGACTTCTGAAACTTTAGGTAGTGTTGGTACCATCAGCACATTCCCTCTTATGGTGGCATATTGGTCAGTTAGCTTCATCATAAACTGCATGACCATCTTCTCTGTTGCCTTTGAAAAAAAAATTGGTCACATTACATGTACAATTATTGCAAGTGCAATGTGGCATTGGATGTGCCTCCTCAATGGCATCCCAAACTGACTTGATCTCAGTTAAAAACTCAGAAACAGATTTGTCACCTTGACTTATTTCAGCCAATTTTTTTTCTAATGAATACACCTGAGCCATAGAAGAAAATCCAAATTTGTCTTCCAAATCTAACCACACATCTCTGGCTGACTTCAGAAACATCACACTTTTGACAATCACCTCACTCAGATTTCCTAGAACTAGAGTACAGACCAAATCATTGCATCTCTCCCATGCCTTGCATTCTGCAGTACCTATATCAGGTTTGGCAATGCTGCCATCCACAAAACCAATTTTGTTTTTGGCTGAGAGAGCAAGCAGCATAGATCTCCTCCAACCAGTGAAACCTTCTCCATCAAATTTAAAGGAAACAAGCTGAGTTGAGTTAGCATCTGAAGGATGGATGTAATAAATGCTTGAAGGATCCTGGTTTGGAGGAAGGTTTGGATTTCTCCTTTGATCTCCCATGCTTTCAGTCATTTTTCAGAATTATGAATCAGCTTAAAATCGATTCTACTCAGATGAATTGCAACACAAATCGCAACAAAAACACAACTCTGATTACATATTTTAGGAATCAAACAGTTTTAGAACAAAGAAGAATTGAAAAGAAGAATGAACTTAGCTTGTTCAGTTGAAATTCAGAAACAATTTCGCGTGAATTTGATGCGGAATTTCCAGAAACAAAGAGAGAGTCAGGTATGAACCTGCTCTGATACCATGTCAAATTTTGGGGAGAAAAACCGCAAGAAGAATTTTGTATTTTCAATAATATGTTGTAATTACATCAGCTAATCTTCGATGCATATATATAATGAAGTAAATAATCTAGAAGCTTCTGAGTTTGTTATGACAACTAAAGATGGATGTGGGCCGGGCCGGGCTTCGTGCCGAGCCCACGGGCCGTGGGCCTAACCGTGTCGGGCCCACGCCAGGCCCACGTTGTTTCGTGCCGTGCCGTGCCGGGCCGAAAAATTTAAAATAAGGCCCAGGCCCGGCCCAAGCCCACGTGCTTTCGTGCCGGGCCGGCCCGGCGTGCCTAAGGCTAATTTGACTAAATTTAACGTGCTTTGTCGTGCCGGGTCGAGTCGTGCCGTGCTTTGTCGTGCTTTTTCCAAAAAATTAAGGCCCAGGCCCGGGCCATGGCCCACGACTTCGTGCCCGTGCCGGGCCGTGCTTTTTGCGTGCTCGTGCCGGACCGTGCTTTTTTCGTGCCGGGTCGGGTCGGGCTTCGGGCCGGGCCGGCCCACAGCCATCTTTAATGACAACCAAGAGTTGGTTATAACAGAATGATGATGTGGCTTGACGAGTCAGCAAGACCTCAAAGCAGCAAGCAGTGAGTAGAGTAACAAAGTACAGCCACACGCAGCCATACACACAGCCATACATTCCAACACAAACTATAGCAACATCAATGCTTTTTTTCTTCTTTGGTCAAGCTTCGATCAAGATACCAAGGGCTGCTCTTGATGGTGAAAAAAATAAAGGCCAAAGGAGAGTATTTATAGCTGCAAGATACATGGAGGATAGATTTCCAAGAAGTTCATATAGTTCACAACTCTAAACCCACTTTAACAAAAGATAAAGTTTGTTACAAAGTTTATCTTAAATGTGTCGATCATCTGATGAGAATTGAAGTCTTCGATGACTTTCTCCTAGTTAGGATGTTAAACAAAAACAACATTATTTTCACAGAATGACGTTGAGCATTGTTTCCTAACTTCTAAGAAATGGTTTGTTGCAAGGAGACTAAATATCCAACTTGTGGATACAAAAAAAGACATGACCCATAAAGTTTTGGGCTATTATGGTTTTAAAACAATAAAACCCAAACGAAGAAAAGTTATCTAATCCACATGTACAAATCGCAATCGCTAACTGCTGTACCCAAAAACGACGCGCTCATATTGTTTGTCCATTCTTGTTGACTGTTTGTTCTTTTTTATTGTACTGTTTGTTCATTTTTATTGTACCGTTTGTTCTTTCTTGTTGTACTATTTGTTCTTTCTTGTTGTACTGTTTGTTCTTTCATGTTGTTTTTTAAATTCATCATCAAATTTTCATAATTGTTGTATTTTTTGTTCTTTCTTCTGGAATTTTATGTTCTTTTTTATATTGTTTGTTCTTTCTTGTTTATTTGTTTGTTTATAATAATCATAAGGTTAATGTTCATAATTAAACTCTTCATTAATCTTTTATTCTTTCTTTTTGTATTGTTGGTTCTTTCTTGTTGTACTGTTTGTTCTTTCTTGTTGTTTTTTAAATTCATTCATCAAACTTATTGTTGTATTGTTTGTTCTTTCATGTTAGATTTAAAATTCAACATAAAATTGTTCATAATTGTTGTATTGTTTGTTCTTTTTTCTGGAATTTTATGTTCTTTTTTATATTGTTTGTTCTTTTTTGTTGAATTATTTGTTCTTTCTTGTTTATTTGTTTGTTCATAATAATTATCTGCTTTATTGTTTGTTCTTTCTTGTTGTATTGTTTGTTCTTTCATGTTGGCTTTAAAATTCATCATAAAATTGTTCATAATTGTTGTATTGGTTGTTCTTTTTTCTGGAATTTTATGTTCTTTTTTATATTATTTGTTCTTTTTTGTTGAATTATTTGTTCTTTCTTGTTTATTTGTTTGTTCACAATAAATATATGGTTAATGTTCATAATGAAATTGTTCACTTCATTGGTCTTTTATGTTTTTACAAGCGCCTATATTGTTTATTTCCAAATAAATAAATAAATGTTCATTTCCAAAATAGTAAATGTTCATTCCAAATAAATAAATAAATGTTCATTTCCGAAATAGTAAATGTTCATTTTTGTAGTTTATTTCCAAATAAATAAATAAATGTTCATTTCCAAAATAGTAAATGTTCATTCCAAATAAATAAATAAATGTTCATTTCCGAAATAGTAAATGTTCATTTTTGTACCAGTATATTAATGTTCATTTTAAACAACACAAAACGACATTGTTTTGGATGGGGGTACAACCAGCTTTGGCTGTACCCGGGTATAGCCAAAAATTTGCGGTACAAATCGGTCAAGTCCAACTACACGAATTGAAGGTGGTTTTTTTTTTGGTTAAGTTGTATGAATGTGTGTTAAAAAAGAGGTTTGAGACTCAATCATGAGCAAACACTAAAAATCATGTATGTGAATTAGTCTCGATGGGGCAATTTGTAGGCACGGAAAATTCATTAATGTGCCATGTTGGATGTTACTCGAGTCAAACATCAAAATATCGACTCGGTATATATTTGATGGTCAAAAAATTAATTAATTTGGGTGTATAAATTAATTTATCCCATTTTAGTTATTTTTAATCAAATCTGTTTATTATAATAGTTAAAACCCAACAAAACGGGTTAAAACTATTTAATGGGTCAGGATTGTTGAGTTCAGCTTAAAAGGCTCAAATCATATTAAAAACCCTAGAGGTCCCATAACTCTATAAAAAAAAGTGCTCCAATTCATTTGTCAAGAGGGGGAGAAACAGACGGCAAAACCTAAAACTCTCAAATCTCTCTCTGCTAGTCAAGTCATATAAATTTCTCTCCCTAAAAAGCATCCAAATTGACGTGTAGTTCCGTTCCTTATTCGAGGAGATCAAATTGGTTCGTGAACAACATCAGATTTTTCCCGTAACGTAGAAGAAGAACGACAAGCATCCAAAACTGACGTGTTGTTCTATTCTACATCAACATCCTTGAACGAGATTAAGCCGAAGGCCCTCATTCAAGTACAAATCAAAACCAGCCCGTGAGCCAAATCAAACAAGTCCGTGAGTCAAGTCAAATTCAAAGTGGAGATCGAATCAGAGGAGAAAATATTAGAGATTGTACCCAGAAAATACAAAAATCAATAAAATATATTTTGTTAACATATTTAATTTGATTCTCTTATTTTTCAGACTTGAAATTTGTGTTTACATATACATTAGATATTCAGATGGCTGACAATTTGTCATAACTTATTAATTTCATCAGAAAAATGTACATGTGCAGAGATAGGAGATTGACATTTTTGCTAAATTCCTGGTTGAATGTTCGCGAGATCATGAATGATGTTTGATTACTCCCTCTGTCCCTTAATACTCGCACTTTTGACTGGACACGTTTGCCAATGCATAACTTTGACCACCAATATCTTTAACTACATATTATAAAAACTTATAAAAATATTAATATTTTGAAAATATATATTAAGATGAAGCTAACGACATATTATATACTAACATTTGTTTTCATATAATAAAATAAAATAGGGTCAAAGTTAATAATGTGAATAGTACAAAAAGTCAAAACGGTGCGAGTATTAAGGGACAGAGGGAATATTATTTTAATGGTTGTGTTACTAACTACCCGTATTCTATTAAGTACAGAACTACTAACCATCTTAACAAACATACTCCGTATTAAGTATGAAGTATATAAGTATAAAGTTAGTATAATAAAACCATAAAACCAACACAAGTTGATCAGTTGATCACCATATCACAAAGACCAAAAAAAACTAAGACATTTTAACAACGCTTTATTTTTACAATATTACAGGCAGAATGTTCAGGAAATCATGAATGATGTTGGATTATTATAAATTTATAATGGTTGTGGAATAACTACAATATTGTCGCGGCACTAAATATCTTAACAAACATGAGTATACAAGTATTAAGTATATATGGTGAATGGTACGTGATGTAACTGTAATATAAAGTCTGTTTCGTTCTCCTCTTGTAAAGCAAAAGGGAATTACCGTGGTTTCTATTAACCATTGTTTGGGCTCCCAATTGATATTCAATTGGGCCACTAAGTCCAAAGCCCAATGGCTCTAAACAACAGCATCAAACCTTACCACTATGGTTATTCAGCCATCCATTAAGGCCCAAGGCCCAATAGCAATAAATGACCTATGGGCATTTATTATGCAAACACTATAAATAGGCCACCAAGGCTCACACCTCAAGGTACGTCCAATTTATCGCCTTAAGACTACTCTTCTAGAGAACTTCTCCCTAGAATCCGAGCATCGTTCTTACTTAGGCATCGGAGGGGCTTTCCTCGGAAACACCCCCGAGGCTAGTGACTTTGCTCTTGTGCAGGTGAATTCGGACTCGACTCATTCAAGCAAGCAAGATCTTCAACACATACAAAAGGGCCTTCATTCGAAGCCCATTG
Source organism: Spinacia oleracea (assembly GCF_020520425.1). NCBI lineage: Eukaryota > Viridiplantae > Streptophyta > Magnoliopsida > Caryophyllales > Amaranthaceae > Spinacia > Spinacia oleracea. The sequence continues at coordinate 93,364,419 of NC_079488.1, forward strand.
TTTCCATCTTTACAACACCGGAACAACCATTTTACAGTAACTTTTAAGCGTGCAATCGCATTGTTTACACCATATGTATATATACTCCTTATCATATTGACATATATATAACCAACATTAATTAATAGAGTTGGTGGGAAACTTATCTTGTGATTTGCAGGTCACAGGATCGAGCACCATCAACTGTGAAATGTTTGGGAGTGACTCAAGTGATGACATACGTAACTGGACCGGTTAACCTGTGATAGATGATGGTTCAGTAAAGTACTTCTTCTTATCTATTAAAAAAACAATTATAATATATATATATATATATATATATATATATATATATATATATATTATATATATATATATATATATATATATATATATATATAAAATAACTTCGTGCTCATTATCATTCGATTTGTGTTATTGTCGGCTGATCATATCGATCACTCATTGGGATAAAACACGTTATACTCCCTCCGTATTTTAGAAAGAGGTACACTTTTCTTCAACGGTCCTATTTTAAAAAAAACATACACTTTTCTTTTTGACATGTCTTGGTTCTCACTTCCAAATATTAATATTTCTTTCTTTCTTGTGGTCCCCTAACTTACTTACATCATCTTTACTGTAATAAATAATTCATCCACTACCCCACTTTCATCTTATTTTAATAAACTCGACTCACTTTTTTAAACCTACGAATCGATCAAAATATATCTCTTTTTAAAGTACGGAGAAAGTAATTGTCGCCGTTGAACAATTTTGATGTCCCAATCAACAATATAACATGTCACTCTTAAAATAATATAACGTCAAAACGTTAAAACATCATCGTCTTAAACATACATGTAATTCATCTTTTAATAATTAATGTAACAAGACACCAACTTACACTAAACAAAAATAACAAGTTATCTCGAGAACATTTGATGAGTAATATTTTGCATTTTACGCTTAACAATTTAGTATTGCATTCCGTGTGTATTTCATACTCGTTACAAGAGTTATAAATTACAAGTGAAATGTTTCTTTCTAATTTGACTAAACCTTCTCTTCACCTTTTTGTTATTACTTATTGTTACGTACTTATTTTTCTTATAATCAAACCATATGTCAAACCAAAAAAGTTAGATCAGGAAAAATCAGATCAAACTAGACCAAAAACTAGAATAATATAGGCAAAGTGAACACAACCAAGAGAGAAAAAAATGTTTCTACAGAGTATCTTGTACATGTCCTCAAAGTTCTGAAGTAAATCAGTTGTCAACTTGTGATGGGTTTTAGGCTATGTTTAGCAAAACTAATTGAAATAGACGTAAAACTGATAACTTAGTTGAAACTGGAAAGATTGTAGCTGAAACTGATAAGGTGCTGAAACTAATAAGGTATCTGATTAGACTAGTTGTTTGTTAAAATTAATGGTTTAAGGAGCTAAAATTTTAAAAATAATTGTTTTAAATAAAAAATAAAGTTAAAATACATGAAAATGGACCTTAAATTGAAACGTTACTTAAAGTAACGTCTCAATTTAATTCAATTTTAAGACCATATTCTATTTAAGGTGCTTCACAAACAATGTAATACCTCGTATTTTTCTGAATTTATAATATACTACCTCCGTTCCTTAATGTTCTTTACGCTTTGGAATATGTGTCCCAAGTATGAAAACTTTGACCGTAGATTCTCATTGTTATATACATCAAAATGTTATCATTTAAGATCTTGTTAGATTGGTCTCGTTATGTATTTTCAAAATATTAAATTTTAATAATTTTTTCACATACGAAAATGGATATATAAGTGGTTAAATATTGCATTGGAGTTCGTGCAAATAGTAAGCGTAAAGAACATTAAGGAACGGAGGTAGTATATTTTATTGTATATATAAACTATTTTTATGAATTTTAGAAATTAAATTGCATTTAATTATGATAAATGTATTTTTATTAAATAAAATAATTTTTTATTTTATTAAATCCTAAACGAATTTATTATTTGAATCGGGAAATTTATTGGGTCGTATTTGGAACAGTTTGAATTAATTCTAAGCCCAAGTCGTCCAGTTGGTGAACCCAACTGAGTTTCTAAGCTTCAAATTCTAATTCAAACCCAATTGCTTAAATGTGCAAAGCCTAATACTAAGTTCCTAAGCCTAAGCCCATTAGGGATTGGGGAACCTATAAATATAACCCACCTCATTAATTGATCTCCACTTTCCCTCATAATTTTCTCTCTCCTCCATTGCCTTGCACCCGGCTCCCTCTCCTCTTGCCTGTTTCCCTTGCCCGCACAGCAACCGAGCACCTTGCTCGCCCGTTGCCTCGTGCCCCTCTTGTTGTTGCACGTTGTGCGCACCTCTCACCCCTCTCCTCTCTTGTGCTGCACGCTGTGCGTGCCCCTCTCCCACACTCCCTCACTCTCTCGCCCTCTTTGTTGCACAACACTTGTGCCTCACGCCGAGTGTTTCTGCTTTGTTGTTGCTCGCCCTCGTCGCCAGCCACACACTCGCACACCCCTTTGCTCGTGCAAGCACAGCTGCTCCCCTGCCCTCTCTCGCTCGTGCTCGTTGCCGAGCCTTGCCTTGTTGCTGCCCCTGCTTTGTCGCTGCACCGCACGCAACACACACACACACACACAATTGTGTGTTGTATGTATTAATTCCTTTTGCGCCCAATCACATACAAACCGTGATTGTACCGTGCTATAGGTCAGTTTGGTATAATTCTTTTCTTCCTTGCCTATTCTATTTCAATTCCGTATTTTAAAATTATATTATTATTATTGATTTTGGATTATTAAACTGTTGAGAGCGGTTATGAACACCGTATTGTGATGTTTTATGTGTCTGGATTCATGAGGAATATTTTAAATCAAAGAACTATAATTTTCAGATTTAATTATTTAATAAAGTGTTGATTTTCAATATTCTAAAGTGATTTTTAGGGTTAATTAGGGTTAGGGTTTTAATCCCAATTTAACGATTTATTGATTTACATAATTGAACGTTAATTTTAATTATGAAAATCAAATGTAATTTTCAGATTTAATACAAAGCCTAAAAAGTGTGGATTTTGATGATTTAAAAGTGGAAAATTAATATTTTCATACTAGGAGTTTAGTTTTTCAATAAATACTATTAGTTTAATTATGAGCAATTGATTTCTAACTAAATCAAGGGCTTTAGAATTTATAAAAGTTGCTGAAAATTTAGTAAGCTTGGATAATAACTAAGATTTATTATTTTAATTATAGGAGGTGATTTCTAATCTTGAGTTGTGATTCCCAAAGTGGCCCCCGTACTTAGATATTCGAGGTACGTACATGCCTAGGGTGACTACCGTTTATATGAGGATACTTGTGATGTTTATTATTGTGAATCATTTGACTTGAATTATTATTGGATTCATGTTTGATGTTGTGAACAAGCATGTTATAAAGTATTATGGAATTTATGAATCCTATGTGAATAATCATGTTGTGATAATTTATAATCGTTGAATCGAATGTCAAGCTTGTTGTTCAAGTTTTATATGCATGTATGGGTGTTTCACATGCAAGGATTATGTTTATGCTATTGTACGTAATGTCTAGCATACTTTGAGCCAAGTATTCGTGCCTTGTTGCACTATTTATTCTACCTCGTCTTTAGGGCATGCTTGGAAAATCTATGTGAATTGAACTAAGGATTTTTCGTGCCTTGTGAACATCCCGCTTGTTAACTGGAAATGTCGGGTTATCTCAATAGTATATTGAGAAGGAACAATGGGAGTAATATTACTTGAGTCCTGTGTTTTGAACACAAGTCTTAAAGGATTAAAATGAAATGTCATTGTTTAATTTGGTTGCTTGTATTTTATGTCTTGTTGATTGTGTCTTGAGTTCACCTTGTACATAAATATTAATTAACGTAAAGTGCAACCAGAACAAGCTTCAAAACTCTTGGAACGTATATACCTCGAGTATGAACAATGGGGGAGTCTTGCCGGAAAACTTGTACTCCTACGAATGATACAAGACGTTGTTTCATTCTTATTTTTATGTGCTGGAATTCCGTCGGTATGGTCCGACCTTCGGTATGGTCCGATATTTACTTTATTATTATATTGGTGTTTGGTGGGCTCCCAACACCCTTCCTTTCATGGATATTTTCTTTTAGCACGTTCGAATCTTATGCTTAATTAATCTATGAGTCAAGAGTCGTGTCGAGTTTCGAGTCTTTTATCCTTGATTATTTGTTTACTAAATGGCTTTTGTATGTGGATTATTATGCTGTTGAGTGAAGCATGTTAGACTAGGGTTTCATTCTTGTTCGTACTCAGCTTTCGCTGACTTCGTGCTTCATGTTTCCTTTGGTCATGGCCTTTACCTTAATGACCCTATGATGATCGAGCATTGCATTTGCGTTGTTGGGGAGTTGATTTTTAATAACATGTTTGTAGAGATAACTTACGGGAGAAGTTATCAAGCATGGGATTGAGTTTGAGAGATGTTTTCTCTTCTGCATTTATAAACTCTACTAATATTATTTTATAGTCATGACTACGTAAACTATTTAAACTATTTAATTGCGAGTTAATGGATTTTAAATGTTTTGGTTTGGGCCGTAACGGTTTCGATTTGTATGGAGGTCATTAACTATTAATATGTTTTGAAAGTTAGTTAAATTCCGCTGCGTAATTCTGGTAACAGCCTTAACCGTTATCACAGTGGCGGTAATATCCTAGTAATTTCTTTATTTTAAGTTGGAAAATGGTTTTATAAAAGCAAGGAATTATTAGGGTGTTACAAAGTGGTATTTGCAGAGCTCTAGTTTAAGTGTTGGTTTGCATTAAATAATAGTGTAAGGTGGTAATTCCTTAAACTACGATTTAGAAGCTACTTAATAGTAATTCATACTATTTGAGTGGTTTTGCGGAACTTTATGATATTTTGAAATTTTATTTCCCTAAAGTTAAAATGTTATTTTTAAATGGATCAGCAATAGAATGTCTCAAAATATGACTCATTCTCGTAGGAAAGATAATAGAGTATTTGTCCATGTTAATACGCAAACCAGACATATATGAAAAGGAGTTTAAAGTATCCATAATGTTAGTCATATTCTCAGCCGAAGTATGACCAAACAAAAAGACATCATCAGCATAAAACACGTGAGAAAGACTAATATTTTTAGTTAATCTAAGAGGCTTCCAACATCCTAGGCGAACCTGATTTTCAATAAGGGTGGACAGCTTATCCAAACACAAGACAAAAATATAAGAAGACAACGGATCCCCCTGCCTTATTCCCCTAGAAGGAAAAAATTCAGGAGTAATTTCACCATTTCAAAAGACAGAAATTTGCGGAGTCGTAATACAACACATTATTAATTTGATAAAACTAAGGGGAAAATTGAAACTAATAAGGGTATGATGAATGAAGTTCCATTCTAAGCTATCATAAACCTTTGTAAGATCTAAGTCATCTAACTTAAGAGCCATAATATTCTTTCCCTTTTTGCTTTTATGGAAAACATGCGCAATTTCCTTTACTACGATCACATTATCCTCGATACCCCTCTAATCAATTGCGTGGATGGTTTCTTGATTTAATTGATCGTCACGATGCAAATCAGTCGAAGATAATCCTTGACAAGTCCCAACATTTCCAGAACAAATGATATTATACAAGTATAACCAGTGATAGTGTGAAATAAAAATACATTTAAGAAACAAATCATTTAAATGCATGTACTCGAGACTTCGAGAGTGTTTTAAGAGAAGCCTTGATCAGCTGCGAGAAAAAAATCAGGGTACTCTGAATTGAAATTAGAATCGAAACTTAAAGCATGTTTATCAAACATCAAGAGTTTGGATTTCACCCTAATAAAATATAATATTTTATAATTTCTCTCTTCCAAATACCAAATCCAACACTAACAATATTTAACAACATTTATCAAATATCATCTCTAAAATGTTACTTTGTAATTAAAATACCATTTCTTAATGTCACTTTGCATTTAAAATAAATAAGTAATATTGTTTGGTCCCCCATATGCAACATGTCAAAGCTTCTATGCATGAAATTGGTTTTTCATTGTGTGTTCATGAACACCAAATCTTAAATGGTATCACTATCTCTCTTCCTTTCTCTATCATCTCTCTACCAATTTTTTTATTTTTTTTATTCCATTCTCTCTCTTGGACACCAAAAGTTGGTGTTTGATAAATATGCTTAACTCTTATTAGGAACATGCGCTTCGACCAGGTACGATGTAACAAAATTGGAAACTTGTTGGCTGTTGCAATAGGTTATTGTTCTCAATTATTGGAACAGGTACCCTATTGGGCACTCAGTAAACTCATATTCCAATATCAAGCACCCGAAATGTGGAACCCGGATGGAATAAAAATGATAAATAAGCCCTAAATACAAAACAATCCAACCTCATTTTTTGAAAAATATAAATACGAGTACAAAATACACGTTATAATTTAAGCCCAAAATGTAAAATAATTTATATAATATGTAAAATGACAGGGTACCATGAACTGAAACTTGTTATAACAGATTTCGGATCTGGTACGTTCTCATTTTCAAGAACATGTTGTAACAAGTTTTGGTTCCAATTTTCGAGAATTTGTTGCAACAAATTGTGATTGTTGTTCCTGAAATTTAATATGGTACCCTGATATGCTTACCCCTAACTATTATTATGGTACTCAAAATAATCAACAAAATTAAAATGTCAAAATTATCCTCCCAAAGAAGAAGTGCATGAAATGAGGTACGTTTACATAGATGTTGGAAGATCTAGATCAACCTTAGAGTATGACCTTTAAAAAAGGAATTTGGCGTGTTCAGCGGTAGCGTTTGAGGTAGCGGGTAGCGTTTTGACTTAGTCAAACAACTACTTATAAAATTTGCAAGTTTTTGGTGAGGTAGCGGGTGAAGTAGCAGTTAGTGGTAGAGGTAACGGTTGAGTAGCTTTTGTCAAACGTTAAAAATAGTAGCGTTTAAAGGTAGCGTGTAGCGTTTGATAAAATTTATAATAAATTTTTAAACAATATATATCGATACAATCTCAACCGCTACTTTTACCAAACATTTATATTAGTTACCCACTACTTTTGACAGCTAATCATTAACCGCTACTATTGACCGCTACCCGCTAATTGAACAGCTACCCGCTACTCACGCTACCGCTAGTTTTTGCCGAACAGGGTTAGATTATCCGAAATAAAAGGAAAATTTGCCAAATACAACCCAACAAACTTAATACTTTACGGATTACAACCTTAAATTTTCAGCTTTCTCAATTACAACCTTAAACTTTATACCCCATTTTAAATTACAACCTCAATTCACTTTCCTGCGAAAATTATCAAAAAGTGATGTCATTAATACATTTTCAACAATTTTAATAGATTTTCTAAAAATTAAAATAACATTAATCCTAAACTAAACAAAAAATAACTGTTTTTGTTCCCAGCTTTTTCCCAACTCTTACCACCCTAATAATCATGATAATTCTCCCCTCCCTCAAAAAAAAATGATAACTCTCCCCTCTTCATGTTCATCGCATGTTCTTCATCAACTTCATGTATGTTCTTCATCAACGCAACAGTGGCGACTTTCTCCTCTGCGTAAGTACTGTGCGAAAATTGTTGCATTGTCTTTTTATGTCTTCTGGTTGCCTTCTTGGAATACAATCACTTGTAAGTATTAACAAAAGTCCCACATTTTAAAGGAAACAAATTAATCCACAAACCATAATTTATTATGCAAACCGACCATTCCTAATTCACAATTAAATTCAAATCAAATCGACATTTTGTTAATTATACCCCCAATCAACAATGGTTTCCCAAATTATAGTCAATTAAACTCGATTTTTGTAAACCCTCAATTCGAAGAACCCTAATTTCTGAAAACCCCCAAATTTGAAGAACCCCAATTTCTCAAGCTTCAAACCTTAAAGCAATCGAGATAGCATAGTGAAAGATTGAGGAGGAGTTGAGGATGGAAGAGCTATCTAGTAATGGGAGTAATGTTTTGTGATTGAGAAGGAGTAATGGGAGAGTTAGGAATCCAAGGAGATGTTGGAGGGAGTAATCAACGAGTTGTAAGGCTGGGATGGAAAAATAACCAGGTTTTTTTTTATTAATGTTATTTTAATTTTTAAGAAATATATTAAAATTGTTTTGAAATGCATTAATGACAACACTTTTCGATTTTCGATAGTTTTCGTCGGAAAGTGACTCGGGGTTGTAATTTAAAGTAGGGAATAAAGTTTAAGGTTGTAATTGAGCTAGAAAACTAGAAGTTTAAGGTTGTAACTCATAAAAGCGCTGAGTTTGTAGGATTGTATTTGACAAATTTTCCTAATACATTTGCTACACTTTTTTTTTACCAAAATGCGTCAGAAAAGGTAATTTGTGCATGATAATTTGTTAATTGGTGCGCATACTTTGTATATTTTGATTGAGATATGAATATATTTATTCGGAAATTAAAATTAATGAAAATATAATACGCATTTTAATCAACCTGTTGGGTCGACCCGGGCCAAAAAAGTTCGGGTAATAAACAAACATTTGTAAACTTGAACTTGAAAGTAATCTGACTGACCCGAATTAATCCGAACTCGAAAGTAATTTTTTACAACTGACCCGACTGGCCTCTTTGACAAGTCGATCTACTAATTTCAACATAACTATAACTAGGTTTTGAGCCCTCAATGAACGGACAATTATATAGTGGTTGTTAAATGGTATTTTAAAGTGTTAATTTATTGAGTGCTTGTGATTTTAGTGGTAATATATAACTTATATACAGGTGAAATTTGAAAGTTGAAAAAATATGAAAATTAGATGGTGAATTAATACGAGTGTTAAAAAGGGAAATGGGGTGGAAGAGGTTATATGAATTGAATGGTGAATTGATGTTGAATGAGGAAGATGGAGTGGAAGAGGTGTTGAACCTGTAAAATACTTCGTATAACAAAAAACAAAATGAAAATTTGAAAAGAAGAACAAACAAATTGATGAAAGATGAGAATATCACATGAGATCTAATAATATATGATCTTACTTTTTAAATACTAGAGATAGATATGTATTTACTCTGTTAGGAAATAAACACAACTTAGTTAAGTTGAAAAAATACGAAACGGACTTGTTTGATTTAATATCTTGTTTCCTAGTTTAATTAGAATTGTAATTAGGAAAGTAGATATATTTTGTTATGTAACAATCTCTAGAATTATTTAGACTTGGGGAGCAAGTATAATTCTAGTAGACGTGGGTTTCTAGTTTAGCCTATAAAAGGGGGTTTATGCCTAGCTAGAAAATAAGAGGGAAAAATACATTGGTAGGAGAAATCATCAATTGAGGGGTTATTGTGTTATTTTGTAGGAACTTAATAATACGATAATATTTGAGGGGAGGAAATCTAAATTTCCTCACAAACACTTGTGTCTTTTATTATTATTTCTTTGCTATTTGTTCTATATATATTTGTGGGTTTGTTTTCAATTGTTCGTGGCACGCGTTTGGTTATAACATACTCCTTTAGGGGTTGTTTATGCTGGTTAGTAATTTTTTTTGGTTGCAAATGACCCGCGAAGGCAATACAATACGGAGTATATGTTGCGATTTAATACGATAAAATAATAATGTTGCCACAATAATTTAATTGGAATATAATTAGAATAAACTTATCTCAATATCGTGATGAACGAGGTGACCGAATTAGAACGATTGTCGCGTCGTGGACGAACCACTGCACTAAAAGACAATTCCGCGCTACCCCGGTGCAGTAGAACGCTTGCGGTTGCCCTCCAGGGTTAACACGACATCAAGACTTGTGTGCACTCACAAGACTCGATTGGAGACCAGAATATTTGCCCAGAACATGAGATAATTGAGAGGAATTTAGTTAACAGTTTCTGTGTGTATATTTTGAAGAACGGAAGTGGTAAATATATATTAAGAGTTTCTGGAAACTGTAACCGCCAAAATGGCTAGAAAATAAATAATGGAAGTAGTGGGTGGTTACATGATTAGTGGGTGGAATAAGTGGGCAGTTACAATATTGAATGGGTTGATTAATTCTTCTAACCGTCAGAATTAATTAGAACCACTTCTGCCCAAAAAGAATAACCCGACCCACAAACCCATGCTACTCTCATGCTTTCTTAAACAAATCTTTCCCTCAAGTCCCCAAATATAAACAATGAATGTAGTAGGTGTTTTTCCCATGTGGGACTTTCCACATACCCACATTTTCCGTTTCACACTCATTTTCTTTTGTATTTCTCACAAGGATTTCCAACAATCCCCCACAGGTCCGAAGATGAGAAAAAAAAGAAAGAAAAAAGAATTGAATTTCTGGGCAAAACAAACAATTGAATAGGTGTCAATGTCTTACGACTTGAATTAACATTTAGTGACATTCAAGCTAGAATCTCTTTCCTACCAAGTGACTTTCGTTTTGAACTTAATAGGAGGTTAGAAACCCGCCACTCAAAGCACACAATTGAACATGTATAATATTCTGAATCTCCGCCAATAAAAGTGACGCATTATACTGGCCATACGTCCATAACCTGGATGCTCATAGGTGCTCTAGAGAATAGCCCATGCAATTTTCGTAGGAAGCGGCCTCACTTCCACACCTAAGTAGGTGAATCCCATCAAGTGTGAGCTACATCACACCACCAAAAATATGGATATGGGTTCATTAAGAGCCATGTGCTCAACCTCGTTCCAATAGTAGCAAGCACATAACAAACATCTAGGGATGGGTAAAAATAAATTTTTGTGCTTCCGAATTGTCATATAATGTCCCCCTTTGAACTCTAAGAGTAGGAGTTCATTACTTTACAATTCATCCAATGGGCTTCAAGCCCATCCCTTCCGATGTTTCCAAAACTAGTTTTAAATAGGCCTTTCGTTAACGGATCCGCATTTTAGAATTTACACACTCTAAAGATATAACTCCAATAGACAACATACCTTTGACGGCCTTATGCCTCAAACGAATGTGTCTTTCTTCCCTTGTAGGCAAGGTTATTTGCAACAACAATTGCAACTGAAGGAGTTGGCTTCCCCCACAATGGAATATTTGCAAGCACATTCCTCAACCATTTGCCTTACAACCTGCCAATTCGATAACAATACATTTATATTCTATATTATTCATAAGAGTACAAGATTGCTTGCAAGATTTCCAAGATACAGCTCCACCCCCTAGGGTGAAGAAATAACCATGCTGGAGTGAACCTTATCACTACCAGATATCAAATGGGCATCACATAATCCCTCCAACACTCCTGGAAATTTTGTGGGATGCTATAAGGTAATTGCTTCTGTACCATGTGGTACCATGGATTGGGATATGAGTGTACCTGCTCAATCCACTCACAGAATAATCAATGTCAAACGTAGTGTAGTTCATACAAAACATGATACTACCAAAAACCTCGTTGACATGAAAACTATTACCAATCATTGTTTTTTAATGCTATTATTTAGGAGTTTGGTTAAGTCCTTCAACAACTTAACCAATTTTACAAACCTTTGTCTCATGATAAATAAGATTCAATCTCAACTTCATAGTGTATAGTACAACATCTTCTCAAAATATTACACTACCACATAGTAAAATTCAAATTCACTAGTAGTGTTATAATTGTACCAACAAACGTTGTTTACTGCAAAGCAACATCAAATCAAGAGTAAATTATCACCATATTAGATTTACAAACACATTGGTCTAATATTTTGAGAGTACTTTCTCAAAAACTATTAATAATAGTATGCTAGAACCACAACAAGTCTAATCTAGATAATTGACGATTTCCAAATTTTCTCTGCATAATGAGGATAAGATTAGAGCATGTTTACCAGCTGATTATCCTTAACCTTCGGTTACTTGTAGGCTTGACAAGCACTCTATCTAGAGCCAGCAATCCATGAGTGGCCTTGCTACATGTGTTTTCAACTTAAGGGTTTCAAAACGTGTTGGAATTTTCATGCTCACATGAAAAAGTTTTCACAAATTTCTGCACACTAACTTAATTGACCAAAGTCACATTGGAATATTCAAGAGAACCCAATAAACATAGATTGTTATCCCTCAATCATAAAAAATTGATTATTACCCAGAATATGTATTCCCAACACTGATACCAATAAATAATCCAAAGTAAAAGCAAAAATAATTATTTCTTCCAAAATTTGTGAGTAACTTGATAGCACATAAATCACAAGAATATTATCCTGCTATGTATTCCGTACACCACTTTGATCGTCAATCAAATAAATCAATTATCCTCAGCAAACTAATATGGTTAATAAAATTCAAGAAAGTAATATTGAATATAAGAGCATATCTGACTAGCCACGCGAATTCACTTGAGGGACCTCCTTTCTCGCTCCATTTCCCACAAGTACCATAATAGTTATCGTACTCGAACATCTTGGCTTAATAAACTAGAAAACTTCAGTCGTCTCTTCAAAAGTATTAAAGCTAGTGTGTGTAAATCAACAATATATAATCATAACAAGCCATATGCATGGACACTATAAACTTCACATATTAAGATACACATATACAATAAATCCAATCATTATAAATCAAGAATGGAGAGTAGATTTAAGAGCTTGTTTACCACTACTTTGGTGCATGTAACGACCCTTTAAAACTTCACAAGCATATATATATATATATATATATATATATATATATATATATATATATATATATATATATATATATATATATATATATATATATATATATATATATATATATATATATATATATATATATTCACCAAATTAAGTTGCAACTAACGTATCAGATAGTCTCAAATACCAGGTCACGACTCACCCCCACATTGCACAACAATTTATTGAAATAAATATCATGCATATAAAGGGCACAAACTAAACATATTTACAAAATAATAATTTGACAAATGTATAATGAGGTGAGTAGAGACTGCCCTGCTATTGTGCACGATAGATATACTACCATCAGTGCGCCTGCTCGCCAAAATAGTAGAGAGCTACCTCATTTATAGTTAGTATCGCAAACAAGTAGTCACATCAATTGTAAGTCTAAGGATCTATACAACCTTGTTAATTAGTGAACAACACCGAACCAAGACTTACTTACTTGTTAGTGTTCAAGACTTCAAACTTTAAATTCTACCCCCACATTGCTCACTAAAGTATTAAATAAGATACTAAACATGAGCTTAGGCTATAAGAGGGTAAATAAAATAAAATGTGTAAATGAGTTAAAGCTTATAATAAATTGAGAAGGTAATTCCTCGTATCAAAAATCCCAAAGGAATTGCCTACATAATAGCAAAGTTGTTGACCTCTCTTAATGCCAAACAAATATAAACCTTATCAAGGAGGAAGCCTAATTAACATATGATTGGGCCTTCCAATACCTTAACAGAAAACTCATCTATTCCAAAGAAACAAGTAACATGCGAAGAATTTGACTGGAAAAAAAAATTGAAGAACCTGAAGTCATAACACCTATGCACACCTTAATCCACATCGCCATTATCAAATACGGAGTAGTTTGAGAACTCAGCCGCAAACTTAAATTTCCTCCTTACACATATAATACACCAAATCAGGGAATAATAAAAGTAGTGTCCCCTATAACAAGATTTCAAAAAATAAAAGAACATAACATGTGAAGTTGAGTTTTACCTAACTAATTAGAGGATTCCCAGCCACCAAGTTTACTCAGTCCTTAATTCAGTCAATTTCAGAAAATAAAACTGGTCGCTAGAACTAAATACGTAGTAGTAAAGTTGGAAATTAGTTACCATAATTTCAGTCGGCACAATAAAAAATAATTCCAATAGCTAACCTTGTCCCCAGAGTGTTATTGACCTCTCTTAATGCCAAAACAACAATCGACCCACAACTTTTATCGCTAATTTGATTGTACGCTAATTTTCATTGCATTGGATTGTCGGTCAATTTCTCACACCCTCCATCCAATAAATGAATTAGTCAACCTCAATAACAAACCCCCATTCCTCCTTAGCTTTTCTTCGTAGCTATAGCTGTAGTAGTTGTTTGCTTCTGTTCTGTTTTTTCTGTTTTAATTGGCTTATTCTCAATTCTTATGCATAAAAAAAAAAAAAAAAAAAAACAAAAAACAAACCCCCATAACGCAAGATATCAGTGTGTACCACAACATCATAAAAAGAATATAGGGTATAATATTACACTATCATTGGGCGAAATATACTCCCACAAGAATAGATTGTATGCGGAATATATAATGTGAAACAAAAACTAATTTGAAGCAGGCGCAACAAGTTCTTCCATCTTCAAACAGATTGTATCATCGGCACAATTAAAGAATGAACGGCAAAACAACGATATCATAAACATACACAACATTAATATTGTCTTTTAGATTGTTGCGATTTAATACGATAAAAGAATAATGTTGCCACAATAATTTAATTGGAATATAATTAGAATAAACTTATCTCAATATCGTGATGAACGAGGTGACCGAATTAGAACGATTGTCGCGTCGTGGACGAACCACTGCTCTAAAAGACAATTCCGCGCTACCCCGGTGCAGTAGAACGCTTGCGGTTGCCCTCCAGGGTTAACACGACATCAAGACTTGTGTGCACTCACAAGACTCGATTGGAGACCAGAATATTTGCCCAGAACATGAGATAATTGAGAGGAATTTAGTTAACAGTTTCTGTGTGTATATTTTGAAGAACGGAAGTGGTAAATATATATTAAGAGTTTCTGGAAACTGTAACCGCCAAAATGGCTAGAAAATAAATAATGGAAGTAGTAGGTGGTTACATGATTAGTGGGTGGAATAAGTGGGCAGTTACAATATTGAATGGGTTGATTAATTCTTCTAACCGTCAGAATTAATTAGAACCACTTCTGCCCAAAAAGAATAACCCGACCCACAAACCCATGCTACTCTCATGCTTTCTTAAACAAATCTTTCCCTCAAGTCCCCAAATATAAACAATGAATGTAGTAGGTGTTTTTCCCATGTGGGACTTTCCACATACCCACATTTTCCGTTTCACACTCATTTTCTTTTGTATTTCTCACAAGGATTTCCAACAGTATATAGATTTTTCTTTTTACTCCGTATTGAACAAGCCAATACTTAATCTGATTTTTTTGTACGTATTTTTATTCACGTTGGATTCATTAACAAAATCAATGAATGGGAGAAAGGGGAACTTTTTCTGAAAGTCAATGAAAAAATCATGCGTAGAAGAAATAATGTTTAATTGCAAGTGACCGGCGGGTTTTTACAAACTCAACCAAATTATGGCCTTATTGTCACCTTAATATTTTTTATAACAGATTATTGCTAACCACCAGTTTTATTTAATTTACCAACTTGTTAGTATGCCCCAATGTGTTGGAAATAATTTGAGTTTTTTTACTCATTTCAAATTCACTTATAAATTTATTCGTGTATGTAGTTTGAGAATACTATGGATTTCATTATATATGCAGTTTAAGAATAAGTTGGTTAACCAACAATCGGTAAACTAAATTTTTGAGTAACTTACATTATTTGTTTAAAACTTTAGTTTTTGTACTACTTTTCTAATAAGTTATAACTTAGAAAATTTTTAAGTTACAATTGTATATTGAGTTACAAAGTCAAAATACATTTTGGAAGAAAAAAAAAATACACATTTGATTAGCTAAAAGAAAGCTTAATATTTTTTTTCTATTATTTTCTCTATTAATTTAATAGTTTTATGTTTGTTTTAATGGATAAAAATGAAGAAAGAATTTTTCTTATCATAACACTAAAAGATATTGTACCATTAACGACGAAAAATCCCGTTGCTAAAGGCCAATAATGGTGGGATTTCCTATCACGAACTTGTTATAAAAGGGGGCCGTCATTGATGATAAATCACGTCGTTAGCCCGTCGTAAAAGGCATTTACGACGGTTATTCCCGTATTTATTTGGTTGTTAGTCCCGTCGCAAACGTTAGTGGGTTATTATAAATTATACAAATTCTTTTAGTGTAAATCGTTACTCAATACATAAATTTTGGCATTAGATTTTATACATACATAACATATATTTGGGCATTAAATATTATACATACATAAGAATAAATTTTCTCTTTTTTAGTTGTTTTAGAGTCATAAGTTGTATTGTTTGAGTGATGGATAAAACTTTGCATTAACATGTGAGAGGTCATGAGTTCGAAGATGCATGACAACATTTTTTTTGTGAGGACACAATAAACAATAATGTGTCAGTATGACATGGAGCGATGATGCCATGTCACTTGCCAAGTCATCGAGACACATGGAGAGATGACATGGATTGCCTTAGAATTTTAATAATATATATATATATTATAGATTGGTCAATTGGCCCGCCGTTCATTAGAAGTTAAAATAAATAAATTTGGAGCTGTTTTTTCCTTTAAAAAAATTGTAACTATTTAAATAAAATCGACTAAAAATATAATCCATTTTCTACTTTTCTCTTATAGAAATGAAAGACCCAAAAAAATCTTAATGAATCACTTGATTGTATAAATCAATTTGGAACGTTTTATACCCTAGACTTTTATACTCTAATCAGCAAGAATAACAAAATATCTTTTTATAAAGAGGATACATTGAGATAGTATACTTTTACATCAAACGCCTTTATAATTTCAAAATAATGGATGGACCAATCAAACAACAGATGTTATGAGCTTCCTTGGGTTAGCCATGGGTTAGCCAAGTGGCGGAACTATAAAATCATATTGGGGGCACGATATCAATAAGCTAGCAAAAACTCTTTAAAAAAAAACATTAACGTCAAAGTCGGAGCATATGTTGTTGCTACACTTAGCTTAAACTTAAATGCAGGGCACAATAAATAGAGGAAACTTAAAAGTCAGGGGCACAATAAATAGTAGGAGGAATAAAAAAAAGAATTGAAGCATGCTAAGATTCGAACCCTTCACCACTCTTGGATATAAAAAAATTCATTTCACAAGTATACCAACTCAGCTACCATGAGTATTATACAATTCTTAGCAAAGGAAATATTTATCTAAATCATTGGAGGTGGGGGCAAGGCCCCCACCATCCCCCCTCTCATTCCGCCTCTCCTGTTAGGTTGAGTTCAATTCCTTATATTACGTTGAGGGCATGTCCAATAGCATCTACACACCCCGGTTGAGTAGTCACAAGCCCCTTCGGCCACGGGGCTGTATGTCGCTTGACAACTCGAAATACAATCTTTACATTCTACATTCAACGTTTCCATGCATATAAATCCCTCTGTTGTTCTTGTCATATGCCCTGCTTCAAATTAAATTGTGACAAAGTATGACATTAAAAAAATTCAGACAATTTGTTTAGAGAATAAAAATGTTAGCAAAAAAATTACAAGTAAGCAACATGAGTAGTGTGTTGCATAACTCGTAGGTATTTAATGTAAGAAAATTATACTCTTAAACAATTAGCCGGACTTACTAAATGGAATACTTTTTGAAATATAAAGTTTTCTTATTGTAGTCTTTTATTGAACGAATGAAGTAAGATGTTTATACGTGGATTTAGATTACATCATGTATGTAATATTGTTGAAGTAGTCAACTTTTATACTCTAATAATATTAGAGAATAATAATATATATTTTTATCTACTTGTATTTTACATACCATTATATGTTTATATCACTCGATAACAAAGTATGCTTTTCGTTATGAATGAGTTCACGGCTAAAACAAATAACAATTCGGGGATCAGGAAAAGTGGGGGTTGAAACCTGAAACTTATCATGTACATACTCTCAGTTTATGCAAATAGGCATGCACCTGTTATAAGTAATATGGAGTGTATTTTTGACGATCATACAAATTAAATAATAAATAAGAAATTATTTGGACTAAATAACATCGGTATTTTTCTCGAATTCAAAATAAATCTTGACTTTTCCGCCCAATCAAAATCTACAAAACATAAGAAAAAAACAAAGTAAAGACAAACCAAATTATGGTAAGATATACCTAATGTAAGAAGAAGAAGACACACAACCCATTGATTAACAACCATTCTCGATGTTATATAGGGGTAATTATTACTTTTTCGAAGTAATAATAATATTACCTTCCAAACAAAAAGTAATAATATTATTACTTCTATGGAGTAGTTATTACTTCGTAAATGTTGGATAAACAAAAGTTATGGGATCCAATGTTTATTCTTTTGTTATTTATAGTGATGTCACCAACTTATTTGTGGTGTAGCTGTATCATATACTCCCTCCATTTCTTTTTGATGTATCCATTTGGAATCTGGTGTGGTTTTTAAGAAAATTGGAATATTGATTTGTATGGGTATAAGTGTAATGATTGGGTGTAAGAGAAATGATTGGGTTTAAGAGAATATAATAAATAAAGGAGTGAAAAAATAATAAAGAAATAAGGTAAGAGAGAGGAGTGATAATGATGGGTGATAAAGGAGGTGAGAGAGTGGGTATATGGGGAAGGGAAAAGAATTAAATATTATGGGTGGGGAAAATTAGGTGGGAATATGGGTAGAATCTTTAGGTATTTTGGTAATTAGATAGAAATGTAAGGGTATTTTAGGATAAAATGTATGTCCAAAAATAGAATAGATTCTAAATGGATACAACAATATGAAATGCTTAAAATGGAAACGGATACAACAAAAAGAAACGGAGGGAGTACTATTTTATTCGTTTATCAATCCGCAATCTTAGTTTAGGGTTATATATATCACTACCCATTTTGTAATTATTTTTCCACTATTATATTTAGATAAATTAAGTGTCACATATTTTTCGAGGGAAAATAAGTATCACAAAATAATTTATAAATAATATTAAGTGTAGAAAACTATTAATAGACTGCTCCTGTATAAATGGTCAACTATTTATAATTTTTTTTATATTGAATAGAAGTACAAATGAAACTAAAAGAAGCTAAAACTAAAATAAATCATCTAACTTAATCATGCCCGCTATAAAGAATAATTTATAAATAATATTAAGTGTAGAAAACTATTAATAGACTGCTCCTGTATAAATGGTCAACTATTTATAATTTTTTTTACATTGAATAAAAGTACAAATGAAACTAAAAGAAGCTAAAACTAAAATAAATCATCAAAAGGAAGTTTAATCCGCACAACTTTTAGAGCCAGGTTGTGAGCTTGTTTTACCTGTTCACATTCTACCCTATAAATGACACGTGGATAGAAACCTTTCTCTTTTGCGAAATAGAAATACGCGTCCACCCCATTTGCACATCATATTGTCCGCTTCAATGCAAACGTGTCACTAAATTGGTAGAGTTCGTGAAAATGAAAACTGTGTCAATAGACCTACTAAAAGCCCATTCCATTCCTTTTAAATAGGATAATTCCTTAGTTTGTTAAAAAGAATGAGACAAGCCATAAGAGTATCCGATCCATTCAACTCCAAAGACCATCCCATCCCTGCTATCTTTTGCACTTTCTTTTGATTTTCTTTGTGTGCGAATAACGCACAGATGCAATATAAGTTATAAATAGGGGAGGGTGATCCGAATCTTAAATCTAACTTACACAAACTTTCAGTCTTAGCCACTAGTACCTCAGTCTGATAAGTCGTGGTTCTTCCCTTCTGTTTCATAAAATAGAAATCCCGATGAATAGATAGGACCTCCTCCTAAAGGGTGCAAAAGTTCTAACTCCTTTTTTCGAGACTCAGTGAAAACCTTGAAATGATCTAGCGCTGCTTGGCCAAAGGCTATACCAACATCTCCTATTGCGCCTTTGAAATTTCGATTTTTCTTTCAATCCAAAGTTCCCATATGGTGTCTAAGAAATAAGGCAATATATTTTCCATCTTATCATCTTGATTAAAAAAAAGTCGGATATAAATTGAGAATCCAACTTTTAAGAGAAGATCCTCATTAAAATTTGAGTTGATACATGTTATGACACTCCTCCAAACATGATGTGCCAGAGCACACGTTCTAGACAAGTGTTTTAAATCCTCTAGCAAGTCTCTTCTGTGATGAGTGTGCAAGGGAACCTAAAATATTGAGTGTATAACCACAAATCCAATTAAGATACTTTTATAGTAGAGCGATTTCCAGCAAAAATGCTAGTCTCTCCGTATTTTTTTGGAGTCAAACTTACCATTTTCGGTCGTATTTTATTAGGAGTCACACTTCCATTTTTAGTAAATTTTCTACCCCACCGTCTAATTATTAAATATATCTAATTTCCTCTATGAATCACCACTACAATAAACTCCCTCTCTACTTTGATTAAAATACTTTCTCCATCATTTTTTTCTATTTGTTTATTACTCCCCCCTCCCACTTGCTTTATTATTTTTATTATATTCAACTCTCCTTCCTTAATAAGCGTGCCGGTCTACATGTGATTCCTAATAAAATACTAAAATTTTGGGAAAACGCCCTATTTTATTTTAATGTCCCATTCTTTTCCTCGTAAGAAAGACTTAGTCAAAAACTCGTGCATGCACGCGTATTCAAAAATTATTATTTGACCATCTTTTTTTATAAATTATTTATCTGGAATATTTATCCCTTAAAGCTAATGCGTAATTAATAAATCTTGAATGTACCCATTTAATCATCTAATATGCAATTTTTTTCCTACTACGTATTATATATTTTGTATGCTTAATATAATAATTTGACCAAAATAAAATATTCGATATGCTTAACATGTTAATTTGACCAAAATATTGAGTTCACATATTTTTTTATTATTATTATTATTGATATGGCGATTTCTCTAAAATATTACAAAAGTCGTCTAAGAGAAACTCCAATGGTTAAAAAAGGGACATGTTCACATAAAAAAAAACATGTGAGCAGGTAACCTTCATTGGTACAACAATAACATAAACGACTGTTAAAACCTTGAACCTATTTTAGGAAGATAGCTCAAAAAAAAGGTAGCTTAAATAATAAATTCTATTAAATTAAATATTATAGGGAGTTACAAGGTATTGTAGCCCACCAATATGAAAATTTGTAGCTTAAAGCCATGGTAGCTAGAAATTTGATGTGGCAAACATAGCAACACCACCTTATAACTCACCATTGGAGTTGATTTAATATTGTCATTTTATAATCCTATTTTCCCTTTGAATACATAAACCATTCATACAAAAAGAGAAAAAATAACTAAAGTAGATACGGAGTATATTTTTAGGAAATGGGTTTTTGGCGGGAAAATTTTGTACCGGGAAATGACGTGTGTTATTTTTGGTGTCTATTTTAGTATAATATATAACTTACACATAATGTTTTTCCCGATTCAACAATGAACCACCAATTCAAATGGCAATTTTATTTTGATGCACACCGCCATTTAAATTAGTGGTTAAGTGTACTAAACCGCCAACTCTAATATCGGTTTACTTCAAAACAAAACCACCATTTGAGTCTTAAATTAACAACATTCATCATCATTATCAATTCATCACACTTCCTCCATTCCACAAATATTGCACCATGGTTGAATTTACGATTCACAACGCATATTTTGACTCTTAATTTGTCGAATTATGTATAAGTAAAAAATAATATAAAAAAAAATATTTAGAAAATATGTATCGATAAGAATCTAACAAGATCTCATATTACTACAATTTTTCTTAGGTAGAAATCACAAAATTGAACAAAGGTCTAATATGAATAGTGTGAAAAACAAGATGGTGCGATATTTATGAAATGGAGGAAGCATAACACTTTAGGTGACTTGATCTTTCATTCCAGAACCTCATTCAGGCTAATGGCATCCGTGGCTCCATTCAAATTCCAATTTCTGATAAACTCTTTGATTGCAGCATGTCAAAACTTATCTTTGCTTCCTCCATCGAGTTGTTGTAACCGCCACCGAAACTCGGGTGCTTTCACTAGATATGCTGTTTTAAGAGTTTAAATTGCTCAATGGCGGATTTAGGAATTTAGGAATGGGGTACGAAATCAGATTAAAAATAAATTCTACCATTACGGCGCAAAAT
Organism: Spinacia oleracea; assembly: GCF_020520425.1. Classification (NCBI taxonomy): domain Eukaryota; kingdom Viridiplantae; phylum Streptophyta; class Magnoliopsida; order Caryophyllales; family Amaranthaceae; genus Spinacia; species Spinacia oleracea. The sequence goes on from NC_079488.1 coordinate 93,386,476, forward strand.
GTTTTTGGCTAACTAAAACTTGAGTTAATTCATTTCACTATCTTTTAACCGTATACTACACTTCGTAGTGTACGTAACCGTTCTCTAACAATGATGTACATATTTCAACTGAATAATACTCCCTCCATAGTTAAATAGGAGTCACATATGGCCGGACACGAGTATTAAGGAAAAATAGTTGAATGAAAATAAAATAATAAAGCAAGTGGGATGAGGTAAATATTTTAATAAAGTAAAACAAGTGAGAACCATAAAATTTTGGAGGGGTGGGGGCGGGGGTTTCTGAAATTAATTGTTTATAATGTGGTGGTGGTGGATTATAGGGTAAATTAGATATTTCCTCCGTTTCGAAAATAACACACCATTTGTTTTTCACACTATTCACACTACGACTTTGGCCTTTTTTTGCGATTCGTACGTAAGGAGACTTTAGTCATGTGAAGTCATGTTAGATTCGTATCGATATATATACTCTAGATATTATTTTTTTATAATTTTTACTTGCACACGATTTGAGATATTAAGAGTCAAAGTAATTGTTAGAGGAGTAAAAATCAATCATGGTGCGATATTTCCGGAACGGAGGAAGTATATTAATTAATTAGATGGTGGGGTAGAAAATTTACTAAAAATAAAAGTGTGACTCCTAATAAAATACGATCGGAAATGATAAGTGTGACTCCTAATAAAATATAGAGGGAGTAACAATAAGACTAATAGTAATTTAATAAACGGTTATGCTTTTTATAAAATTGTAATCCGTAATTTTTTATTTAACTTACGACTGAGCATACAAATAATAATTTAAGTAGTTTGAATAATCATACTTATTTAGTAAACTAAATTTGGGGCCCGTTTGACGAACGGGCTGGTTATATGTTGGTCGTGTAATGTAGTTTAGAAGTTACTCCGTATATATGTTGTTCTTTAGCAGGCGTTTAAACCAAATGAGGATAGTAAAACTTTACGACCTATGAAGTTTTTTTTTTTGACGGGGGAAGAACAATATCATTAACAATAAGTCGTACGACATCTACAATGATAAAACAGATCAGCATACCACAGATTCAAAGAAAATACATAACTATTACAATCAAAACAATTATTATTCTGCATCCTAAAGCACATCTCGTACTCCACCGCTTCTAGCTTGACGCGAACAGTGATTTTCGATGATTTCACATCTTTCCAAGTAGAGCCTTCGCAATCTGTGCACGAATTGTTTTGATCGACGAGTTGATGATAAATCCTAAACCTGTATGAATCCAAATCTCCTTCCCAATTATTGAAACCCTAAAAAAATTCTCATCCATGAATGAGAATCAAGAACCTAGAAAACTCTAGGAAAAACCCAAATACATTGGGAACGAAGTCTTGCCTTTTTAATCATTACATTTTTCTACTTATTTCATCTCCCCTGAAAAAATAGATCCACTTTAACTCAGCTATTACCACCAATAACATATCATTTGTACAAAGACCAAATAAATTTGCCACTGTTACAGTTTACGACTATACTCATGATATCCAATTAAGGGAAAAGCTTAACAAATTCTAACTATTGAACTATACTGATAAAACTTTTCTTATAGGAGAACTAAAACTAATTGTACGTAAGTTCCCAAACAAAAAAAACATACAAATAAAACCCACCTAAAAGTCTCAACATGTCGATGACGATTTACCTAGCTTTAATCATTTACATGGAAACCATACATTATAAGATTCTCCTTCTTTGCAAAAATGAATTGTAACTAATTAAGCAAGAAAAATAAACAACATACTTCCAATATGCTTAAGAAAAAACAAGAACAACGTGCTTAGAGAGAGGGGGAGGGGGGGAGGTGGTACTACAACTTGAATTGCATGCATGAAAATAAACAATCGAAATGTTGAATTAAAACACCTTATAATCTCATACCGTCTCAAAACGGATCACTAAAAAATTCTATTAATGGGAGGTTAAATTTTGAATGAATGCTACAGGAGAATGAGAGAAAATTTGGGGATTGAAATTTAATTGATATAAATTTTTAAGATTGGAGAGTTAATGAGAATGTGAAGAATGGAGAAGATAAAGTAGGGGATGGTTGTTTAGGCATAATCAAGTTGATTATCGATCCTAATATTTGGTACTCTCTCCATCCCAGTTTATAGTCCTGTTTCTATTTTGAGCGTCCCAAAATTAAGAAAAATCAAGAACAATGTGCTTAGAGGGGGGGGGGGGGGGGGGGTACTACAACTTGAATTGCATGCATGAAAATAAACAATCGAAATGTTGAATTAAAACACCCCTATAACCTCCTACCATTTTAAAACAGATTAGTCAAAAAGTCTATTAGTAGGAGGTTAAATGTTAAATGAATGTTACAGGAGAAAGGTAGATGATTATCGATCCTAATTTTTGGTACTGCATCCGTCCCATTTTTATAGTCCTGTTTCTATTTTGAGCGTCCCAAAATTATAGTCATATTTCTATTTTTAGTCATTAAGTTTTACACTTTCCCATGTACTATATTGATTAAAAATGCATTGAAAACCCAACAAAACTTCCCCATGTATTATATTTCAAATCACCATGTACTATATTCCACTTTCTCATACAAATCAATTATCAATGTACTATATTTCAATTTCCCGTGTACTATATTACATTTTTCTTAAAACTCGTGTTTTTAGTCAAACGAGACTATAAGTAGAGTAAAGTATACTGAAGGTCCCTGTACTTTCAAATAAAATGCAGTTTAGTCCCTCTAGTTGCAAAAGGAACAATTTAGTCCCTTAAAATGGATGGAAACCGCTGCTTTTGTGGTTCCGTTACTGTAGACACCTACTTTTGTCCCCATTCCCGCAAGGGAAAGGTTCGATGATGAAAGTATAAAAACTCCACTTGACAACGCATCTCCTATAAAATAAACGAATCTCGATTCCCTATTTCATTTCACCCGAAACCTGCTATTTATGGAAACCTGCTAAAAATAGTAACTGCCGTAAAAGGTAGCTTCTAAAAGTGGCAAATCATAAAAGATAGAAACCTGTCAGAATTAGGTGTTTCATTCCAACATAAATCCTAAATGAGATAGAAAACTGCGAGAATCCTATTCCTAATAGGATTCGGAAATAAGAGTTACGTATTAATTTAAATCCTAACGAGCCTAGAGTTCGTAATGGGCCCAGACGCATTCCGTCACAAATTGATACGCGCTAAAAGACTCAAATTAATCTCAAACTCTACGGATTTTAGAATCCGAATCTGACTAAACAAAAAACTGCCCAGACCCTATTTTCAACGCCTGGCTCTGGGCGCCGAAATCTTCGGCGCCCAGGCCTGGGCGCTGAAAATACCTGGGTACGTTTCTTTGCCTAATTCTTTGCGGATTAGAACTCTGCAATTCTATCTTTCCACGAACTCTTCCCTATAAATAGGCCCCTAGTTTCGACGTGAAACAGACACGACAACATATAATATATTCTGAGTATTGACTCTAAACCCCTTAGCCTAAGCCTCTCGCTGCGAAACTGTTCACGCGTTCTGTCGCAATCGATCCATAAATCGAACAGAACGTATCCTGTCCCATAATCGAGATTCGTTAAATAAAAAGGAGAAATAGCAAAGTCAAAGTGGTTAGTTTTCTGAGAACCGTGACGCACCTCTCAAGGGTGCGTCGTAATGTGTCCCTTTTCGATGATTTAACTGCTTTCCTCGCCCTTTTTATGAACTGTTAAACTAACCTAATATGATTGTTCTATCACGCCTAATAAATATAATATTTTTGGGAAATCGGATTATCATGCTATGTCCCTTAATGCTATTTAAATCAGATAACCACGATCGAATTAGTATTATATGCTGCATATTGCTAAAATCAATTCAGATTAGTTTAATAGTTAACGCATGTCCCTTCAATTATTTATGCTGAGCTAGTAAGGATATCCTGCCTTTGGAGTTATCGACGAGCGAATTACTCCTCTCGGTAGTTACAGTCCCCCGAACCCTCAATCTCTACCTTGCGGGTGTATATTGAGAGATCCCCACACCAGGGATCACAAGGGAACCTACGGCCATCGTGGTCAAACATAATTGCACTCCCTTTATGTCACGATAACCGGGTTTTGTCAGTTTTACTCATTGTTGTTAAAAACTGAATGGCGACTCCTATATTACTAGTCAATTGAGTGTATACTCACAGGAAATCCAATTACACTTGATTGAATAAAAAGAATCGTCACACCCACGAGGGACAAGGTCACGCATTAGCCTCGCGCTTTTTCGACCCCCTCACAGTGGCGACTCCGCTGGGGATAGTGAAGGAAATACTCGTGCTTGTAGGTAATCAAAATAGCCGGAGGGTGAAACGATCCTACCCCGCGTTTATTTCCCCATCAAGTTGGGACGACCTGAAAATCAGCATATTAATGTGAACGGGCAGAACCGCATAACGAATCTCGGCTCCCTCGGGAGTTGGGACTAAAGATACCTTTTTTCGCCAATAGGGGGGTGCATACGCCGCGCATGTTGCCCACTCGGTACTTGTGCAGGTAGTACACCTATCCCGAACCCAATCGCTCGCTCATTAGGTCCCTCTCGCCTGCATGCCCCCTTGGCTTGCACTTGCGGGTTGGCCTCTTGAGCGAAATTCGTCTATTGAAGACACTACCTCGACCGGGGCATGTGTTGGATCTACGATAGAAGCGGTACCAAGCCAGGCGCAAATACTATCCATAGAAGCCTATCATAAACTACGTGACATATTTAATTTTCAAATCCATGTTTGTAATGTAGTTATGTGTAGCGAACTATGTGACTATGTTATGATTGTGCGTACGAATAATACTAGACAAATAATGCTAGAAAACCAACGACCTTAAAAACTGCCCAAACATTCATAGACTAATTTGCCAAAGAGTTATACCGAAATACGTGTTCCGCAAGCCCGAATGATCGCCACAAAAATAAGCAACGCTCGGGATGGCCTGTAACGAATCCCACAAACGCTGCCACGCGTAAAGGACGTTATTAGGCAAGCACGCAAAATCGAAGTCGCATAAACAAAAGTAGACACAAACAGAAAACGAGGAACCAGCCAGGGATGCATTTTCAACGCCCCTGGCTGGGCGCCGTTATTTCTCACGCCCTATTCTGGGCGCCGAAGTTGCTGCCTGGCCTTTTGGTCAGGCACAGCAGCCTCGGTGCCCGCGCATAAAAAATATGTACGTAGCAAAAAAAAAAGACTTTTCGAAAAAATTGCTACGAGGGCGTAAGAAAAGCACTCGATTTCAAAAGCGACTCGTAAAAAATTAATAACTCTCTGCGTCGTTGTCAGGCCTCCTACGACGACAATGCTCGGCACTAAAAACCGAACATGCTAATAATTATGAATGTCACATGGGCGAAGTATTCAAAAAAATTATGTTCGAATAAAGTCTTCAAGAAAAAAATAAATGTTCAAATAGAAAATAAATAATTCCGAGTCTAGACTAGGCTATGCCGAAGTACAATCTAAATCCTAAGTCTTAGTTGTCTTATCCATAGAATCAGTCCTAATACTTGGTGTCGTTCTGCATGTTAAAAGGTTAAACCATATTGAGTCTCCCTGCCTAACATTTAAATCAATAAGCACCCACATGTAATTGTCATCCCTTGCTAAGAATCCACGGCCTCAATATTCTCTCTCACCAATAAAAGAATATATTATAGTATTTGCAAAATGGAAACAGTCACATTCTGAAAATCATTCCTCCATAGTCGCACAACCCCCAAAGTGAACCTAAGGTATCAATACCATTGGCAAAAAATTAATGGCCTCAAGGCTTATGATCACATTGGGTCACGACTATCATAGTCCTCTCGAGTCACTCACTCCTTGAAATACCATTAAGTACGAACTAAAAGATTTTCCATGAATGCAACATGACCAACCATGAAAATACCCAAATCGGCATACCAATAGGGCTACCATTGGGGTAAAGCAATACACACTAAGAGAGAAGCCGCACTAATGATTCTAGTCTTGCAAAAATAAAAATTCGATCTCCCCAATTAACTACCTTGCCAACATTAAACAAAATGGCGCATGACAAATGAACACCCAAGGGTTAAAATCTAAAGTGTCAACCAACGAAAGTTATGGTCCAATTAGCCTAAGTCTGAGAGTTGCTTGGTCAAGTATTATAGGCTTACGCCGCGTCATTATTTTGAGTCTAGACCACCTCCTTGTATTCATACGCGGGTTATAATCAGAAAATTAATGAAAGTTCGAGTCTAAATCACGACTTCCAATTAAATCCCAGAAACTGGAGTCTGAAAAGAAACAAAAATATTTTCGATGTAATTCTTTCGTTAAATTTCAATAAGGTAAAAATAACATTTTGAATCTACGCTATTTGCACATTTTAAACGACTAAATACGCTTGCAAAGTAAAGACAATTAAAAGGTCCACCCTAGGCCTACTAAAATTAAAGGTCCACCCTAGGCCTACTAAAATTAAAGGTCCACTATAGGCCTACCAAACGAGGCTCACTCAGTCTCACCTCGTGACTCAAAAACCACAACCATCTACCTTTTAGCCTAAATAAAAAGGGAGAGCGAAAAGAGCAAGCCATGGAATACTTATCCCGTAAGTGCAACATTTACCTAAGTCAACCAATCCAAGTCATAAAATTCTACGATATCTACCCTTTTCCAATCCTTATGCTCTTAGACGCCTTCGCTCTGGGGTCCCTGTTCAGCTCATTTAACCTATCCATGTTCTCATTGCCATGACCCAAGAAACCATTACCTCGACTCTTGTTCTTGAACTCGTTGTCAACCGCAAACCACGCACGACCATTGACACGTGCGTCATATCCCTTATTTCCAAAACCTGCTCTTATACCACCATTAGCATAATGACCATATAACTTGTATACCCTTGAGCCGTCCCCATGCTGCTCATTGGCCTTGATTGATGTAAACTCGTGACACTAGCACGAAGCTGCAAATTGTGAGCCCTAGCAGATATAATCCTCATGCTTGACCAACACCTATACAAATTCTCCTATCTCATTCAACCCATCTTTCAAGCCGTCTTGAGTCACGAGTAAAAAAAAGAAGACAAATGAAGAGTACATTCTACGCTCAACGTAAAAATAAAAATGTGAATAATAAAAAAGAAACTTTGCAAAGCGCCTCTAAAGTTAGTCTAAAAAGAAAAGAAGCATTTAGCGCACCAAAACCAATATCCGCCCAGAAACCATTTTCAGCGCCCAGAGCTGGGCGCCGAAATCTTAAGCGCCCATGCCTGGGCGCCGAATCTCTCTGCTTGCTGAAAAATTTGTCCAGAAGTGCTCGTCATTTTATCCGCACATGCACGGAAAAATAACGAACACTTGGAGGGGTACAACACGTATTCAGGTATACGTACCAGAAAAAAAAAACACATGAAAAGAAAATACATGTACTCAAAAAAATATAAAATAAATTTTTGGCTTACGGCAAGGCAGCAGATTAAAATAATAATAAACTTCACTTATTCTACCGTTTCAAATAATATGTTTCCACCTCAGAACGTACTTGTTTAAAATCGGCATTCTAAAAAACCATTTTCTAGGCTAAGAACTACGCAAGACCTGATTCCAAATTAAATCTATTTAAGGCGGATACGTAGGCAATCCATGATTCGGTCCAACCAATTTGCAAAAATATTAAAGCCTATAGAATAAGAAGAATAAAAATAGAAGTCCCTTATTGAAATTTAATTACTTGCAACCCAAGTCGAAAGAAAAATTTAAGTCAAAGGAAGAATCCAAGTCACCAAGATGCCAAAATTAATGAGCACACATCGAAAAATAATAAAAGCACATACCCTTGCCAGAAGGAGCACTCACACTCCTAGGCACTTAGCCAAGACTCAAAAGATTGCTTTGCCTCAATTGAATGGGGGCTAGCGCAAGCGTCCATGACCTCTAAAAGTACTCAACTTGACCCTCCCTAAAGCGAACTAACTCACTTAAAAACCTTCTTTCACCACCAGACATAGTCGTTCGCTTAAAGACCTTCTTTCACCACTAGACACAGTCATGATCGCCAACAAGTAGTAAAGGCAGTAAGCTTGCAATGAAAAAGATTGTTCTACGACGTCGCCCCATCGTTCCTTCGAACTCAGGGCACCCGTTCATAGTAATTCAAATGCTTGCGAATCCCCTTTGAAAAAATTTAGACATTGTCAATAGGACTTGGCACTTAACTAAGGCTCACCCTACTCAGACATATGACACGGACATCTAAAATCGAAATCTAAAAACATCGCTAATGGGAAGACATAATAGCAACTGGGGGCTAAAAAAGTGAAATGAAAGAGCTAGGGAAAGAACTAAGTATACCTTGACCTTTTGTGCAGACATACACCAAGTAAATCTAAGTCAATTTGAAAACGGTTTATATTCCCGCAATTATGGAAAAGATGGCCCGAAAAGCCTAAAAGCACATGCCAAACGGGCACAAGTAATATCTTGACACCTGCACCCTGGCTTCCAGCAAATCCTTAGACAGCATTCCAAAAATCGTAACAGTATTTTGATTCACTCATATAATCCTGTACGAACCTTTCTATAAGTCAACTTACCTAGGACACCTCGGGTTGTACATAGTAGGACTCGGATTTTAAATAATTTCCAAATGATTTTCAAAGACTTTTTCGAACATAATAAAGTGTCGTTGGTTTAAGTATGCGTTTATCTCAATGTTGCAAGTGAGTCAAAAGGATTTCTAAATATGATTATGGGTAAAGAAAGACACCTAGCTTTTGGGTCAAGGCACACTTCAACATGTGACTACCTTGACCATAGCAATGTCGCACAATACGACATTTACAAGAGAAGTAGCAAATTACTACTCGAACGTGTTAGGTTATGATACATATGACAATTCATAAATCATGCGGAAAAAACCATAAACCCAGGAATACATATTATTTACACATAATCATTTAGCATAGAATAGATGCATACTCTTTGTTGCGTGCCTTCCCTAGCTGCGCCCGAACCGAACAAGAACAAGTCTTTAGGACTCCAAGTGTCGTCCCTCCGTAGATAGTCCACAGCACGTCCGGATCCGCCTTAAGATTGACCAACTAGAATCGCCCTTAAGGTACTAGAAAATTTCGGCAATTTGAGCAAGATGTGTGTTTGAATTTTCTCTCAAAAAACTCACTTTGAATACTTTGAAACTTGTGTTATAAATTGTGAGCCCTAGCCTCATATTTATAGCGGTATGGAAAGGGAATCGAAATCCTATTCAGATACAAATTAATCAAACCTAGAATCCTACAAGAACTCTAATTTAATTAATTTATCAATTAGAATTAGGAATTTAATCATTAACCGAACTCTGCATGTTTTAGGAAACGTGCACGAACACAAACACTTGCACACACACGCACGACAGCCACGATGGGCCTCATGCGTGCGCGCGAGCAGCAGCCCACTCAGCGCCCGCGCGCGCTGCGCGCTGCGCGCGCTGTGCGCGCTGTGCGCGCTGCGCGCTGCGCGCAGCCTGCTGGGCCTGGCCTTGCTGTTTGTGCGGTGCGCTTGGCTTGCTGGGCGATGGCCTGGCTTCGTGCTGGGCCTCGTCCGGCAGGCCTCGTCCGATGCTTATTCGTACGATGCGCTTCCGATTAAAATTTTCCGATTCCGGAATTCATTTCCGATACGAACAATATTTAATATTTCCGATTCCGGAATTAATTTCTGTTTCGAACAAATATTTAATATTTCCGTTTCCGGAATTATTTTCCGATTCCGGTAATATTTCCGATTCTGACAATATTTCCGTTTCCGGCAATATTTCCGATTCTGGTAATATTTCCATTTCCGATAATATTTTCCGATATGTACCATGTTTCCGTTTCCGGCAACATCTACGACTTGGATAATATTTATATTTCCGATACGATCCATATTTCCGTTTCCGGCAATATCATCGTTTCCGGAGTATTCATTTCTTGCCTGTGACGATCTTAGCTCCCACTGAAACCAAGATCCGTCGGTTCCGAATATTCATAGATGGAGTATTTAATGCCATTAAATACTTGATCCGTTTACGTACTATTTGTGTGACCCTACGGGTTCAGTCAAGATTAAGCTGTGGATTAATATCATTAATTCCACTTGAACTGAAGCGGCCTCTAGCTAGGCATTCAGCTCACTTGATCTCACTGAATTATTAACTTGTTAATTAATACTGAACCGCATTTATTAGACTTAACATAGAATGCATACTTGGACCAAGGGCATTATTTCCTTCAGTCTCCCACTTGTCCTTAGGGACAAGTGTGCATTTCCTAATTCCTTTGTCGCTCGATGCTTGCTCTTGAACATAAGGTAAGAGTTGTCATCCTTATTATGTCCAAAGGTGTTCCTCGGTTTCAGAGTTCAACTGATCAAATAAACAGATAATCATAGCCTATGATTCATCCGAGCACGGCCATGCATTTCACAGTTTCTAGCTCTCCGAGTGGCCTTGTACAACTTTTAAGCATCTCATCCCGATTTATGGGAGGACAATCCCAATCTTGCGATCTTGAGATTAGACTTCGTTTGATAGGTGATTACCTGAGCGTTGCCTTTATAGCCTCCTTTTACGGTGCGACGGTTGGTCAACGTCAAAGCAACCAGTTCTCAAACAAGTAATCTCAAATCACTCAGGTATTGAGGATTTAGTGTCTAATAATTTAATGAAATTTACTTATGACAGACTTTCATCTCTTACAGTAAAGTTTCATAGGTCTTGTCCGATACTAGTCTTCCCAAAGTAAGTATCTATGCAAATGATTATGACATTGCCATGTCCACATAGTTCAAGAAACAGAACTACTAGTCATCTTGCATTCTAATCGTCTAACGTTTTCTATGCGTCCAATTTTATAGAAAACTCCGATTAGGGACCATTTTCAACCTTTGACATTCAAGTTCACTTGATAGACATTTCTTAGTCACAGGACTGGTCCTGACAGTCTATCTTGAATATATCGTCAAGTTGAAGGGACTCATCATTTAATAAACCACAAATTAAATGGAAAAATGAATTCCTTTCATTTATTGTGAATGATTAACCAATAATGTTTTACAAAGATTTAAACTCTAAAACTTTAAAACATTAAACAGAGACATCAAAGCCATTCTCCAATATGCTTGATTCCCATAGCTGCAGTGTGCGAGTTGTGCTTCGCTTGCGGCAGAGGTTTAGTTAATGGATCTGATATGTTGTCATCAGTTCCAATTTTGCTTATCTCGACTTCTTTTCTTTCAACGAACTCTCGTAGAAGGTGAAATCTACGAAGTACATGCTTGACTCTCTGGTGGTGTCTAGGCTCTTTTGCCTGTGCAATAGCTCCGTTATTATCACAATACAGGGCTATTGGTCCTTTAATGGAGGGGACTACACCAAGTTCTCCTATGAACTTCCTTAGCCATATAGCTTCCTTTGCTGCTTCATGTGCAGCAATGTACTCCGCTTCAGTTGTAGAATCCGCAATGGTGCTTTGCTTAGCACTTTTCCAGTTTACTGCTCCTCCGTTGAGGCAGAAGACAAACCCAGACTGTGATCTGAAATCATCTTTGTCGGTTTGGAAACTTGCGTCCGTATAGCCTTTAACAATTAATTCATCATCTCCACCATAGACCAGGAAGTCATCTTTGCGCCTTTTCAGGTACTTCAGAATATTCTTGGCAGCAGTCCAATGCGCCTCTCCTGGGTCTGACTGGTATCTGCTCGTAGCACTGAGTGCGTACGCAACATCCGGGCGTGTACATATCATAGCATACATTATTGAACCAATCAATGATGCATATGGAATCCCATTCATTCGTCTACGCTCATCAAGTGTTTTTGGGCACTGAGTCTTGCTTAGAGTCATTCCATGAGACATGGGTAGGTAGCCTCGCTTGGAGTCCGCCATCTTGAACCTATCAAGCACCTTATTGATATAAGTGCTTTGACTAAGTCCAATCATCTTTTTAGATCTATCTCTGTAAATCTTGATGCCCAATATGAACTGTGCTTCTCCTAGATCCTTCATCGAAAAACATTTCCCAAGCCAAATCTTGACAGAGTTCAACATAGGAATGTCATTTCCGATAAGCAATATGTCGTCGACATATAATACTAGGAAAGCAATTTTGCTCCCACTGACCTTCTTGTATACACAAGATTCGTCCGCGTTCTTGATGAAACCAAAGTCACTGACTGCTTCATCAAAACGTATATTCCAGCTCCTGGATGCCTGCTTCAATCCGTAGATTGACTTCTTTAGCTTGCATACCTTTTTAGCATTCTTTGGATCCTCAAAACCTTCAGGCTGTGTCATAAACACAGTTTCTGTTAAAACGCCGTTTAAGAAAGCAGTTTTGACATCCATCTGCCATATTTCGTAATCGTAATATGCAGCGATTGCTAACATTATTCGAATAGACTTTAGCATTGCAACTGGTGAAAAGGTTTCATCGTAATCCACACCGTGGACTTGCCTGTAACCTTTTGCAACCAATCTAGCTTTGAAAACTTCAAGTTTCCCATCCTTGTCCTTTTCAGTTTGAAAACCCATTTGCTTCCAATGGCTTGGTAGCCATCTGGCAAATCGACCAAATCCCATACTTGGTTTTCAGACATGGAGTCTAATTCAGATTGCATGGCTTCTTGCCACTGCTTGGAGCTAGGGCTCGTCATAGCTTGCTTGTAAGTCGCAGGTTCATCACTTTCAAGTAATAGAACGTCATAGCTCTCATTCGTCAAAATACCTAAGTACCTTTCCGGTTGAGATCTATATCTTTGCGATCTACGCGGGGTAACATTTCTAGATTGACCATGATTCTCACCAGATTCTTCTAAAGATCTCTGAGTTTCATCCTGAATGTCATCTTGAGCATTCTCTAGAGTTTGTTGTTCGACTCGAATTTCTTCGAGGTCTACTTTTCTCCCACTTGTCATTTTGGAAATGTGATCCTTCTCCAAAAAGACACCATCTCGAGCAACAAACACTTTGTTCTCAGATGTATTGTAGAAGTAATACCCCTTTGTTTCCTTTGGATAGCCCACAAGGATACATTTGTCAGATTTTGGATGAAGTTTGTCTGAAATTAATCGTTTGACGTATACTTCACATCCCCAAATCTTAAGAAAAGACACATTTGGAGGCTTTCCAAACCATAATTCGTATGGAGTCTTTTCGACAGCTTTAGACGGAGCTCTATTTATAGTGAGTGCAGCTGTATTTAGTGCATGTCCCCAAAATTCTAATGGAAGTTCGGCCTGACCCATCATTGACCTGACCATGTCTAGCAAGGTTCTGTTCCTCCGTTCTGACACACCGTTCCATTGTGGTGTTCCAGGAGGAGTCAATTCTGATAGAATTCCACATTCTTTCAGATGGTCATCAAATTCATAGCTCAGATATTCACCGCCTCTATCAGACCGCAGTGCCTTAATCTTCTTGCCTAATTGATTCTCTACTTCACTCTGAAATTCCTTGAATTTGTCAAAGGATTCAGACTTATGCTTCATTAGGTAGACATAACCATACCTACTGAAGTCATCAGTGAAAGTGATAAAGTAGCTGAAACCACCTCTAGCATTTGTACTCATTGGTCCACATACATCTGTATGGATTAAACCCAATAGTTCATTTGCTCTTTCTCCAACTTTAGAGAAAGGTTGCTTTGTCATTTTGCCAAGTAAACATGATTCGCATTTACCATAATCCTCTAAGTCAAATGGTTCTAGAATTCCTTCCCTTTGAAGTCTTTCTAAGCGTTTCAAGTTTATATGGCCTAATCGACAATGCCACAGATAGGTGAGATCTGAATCATCCTTTTTGGCCTTTTTGGTATTTATGTTATATACTTGTTTGTCGTGATCTAATAAATAAAGTCCATTGACTAATCTAGCAGATCCATAAAACATCTCTTTAAAATAAAACGAACAACTATTGTCTTTTATTATAAAGGAAAATCCCTTAGCATCTAAGCAAGAAACTGAAATGATGTTTTTAGTAAGACTTGGAACATGGAAACATTCTTCCAGTTCCAAAACTAGCCCGGAGGGCAACGACAAATAGTAAGTTCCTACAGCTAATGCAGCAATCCGTGCTCCATTTCCCACTCGTAGGTCGACTTCACCCTTGCTTAACTTTCTACTTCTTCTTAGTCCCTGTGGATTGGAACATAAGTGTGAGCCACAACCTGTATCTAATACCCAAGAAGTTGAATTAGCAAGTATACAGTCTATAACGAAAATACCTGAAGATGGAACGACTGTTCCGTTCTTCTGATCTTCCTTTAGCTTCAAGCAATCTCTCTTCCAATGCCCCTTCTTCTTGCAGTAGAAGCATTCGGATTCAGAAGTGGGTTGACTGACCTTCCTCTTTGCAGATTTGGCGCCAGTTTGCTTAGTTGGGCTGGCCTTGTTGCCACCTTTCTTAGCATTCCTCTTCTTTCCAGATTTCTTGAACTTGCCCCCACGCACCATAAGCACATCCTGCTTATCACTTTTGAGCGTCTTTTCAGCGGTCTTCAGCATACCGTGAAGCTCAGTGAGCGTTTTGTCCAGACTATTCATACTGTAGTTCAGTTTGAACTGATCATACCCGCTATGAAGAGAATGGAGGATGGTGTCTATAGCCATTTCCTGAGAAAATTGCTGATCCAGCCGACTCATATTCTCAATGAGTCCAATCATTTTGAGAACATGTGGACTTACGGGCTCGCCTTTCTTAAGCTTGGTCTCAAGAATTTGCCTATGAGTCTCGAATCGTTCGACTCGAGCCAGATCTTGGAACATGTTCTTCAACTCACTGATGATTGTGAAAGCATCTGAGTTGATGAACGTTTTCTGCAGATCTGCACTCATGGTGGCGAGCATTAGACATTTCACATCCTTGTTGGCATCAATCCAACGATTGAGGGCTGCCTGAGTGACCCCGTCGCCTGGAGCTTCGGGCATCGCCTCATCTAGGACATACTCCTTTTCTTCCTGCATAAGAACTATTTGCAAGTTCCTTTGCCAGTCAAGGAAGTTTTTCCCGTTCAACTTCTCCTTTTCGAGAATTGATCGAATGTTGAATGAATTGTTGTTTGCCATATTAAAAACTACAATTGAAAAGAATAAACAAATAAATAACCATTCACAGTTTCTCTTAATAAACTTAAATTCTAGCATACATGCATAATTCAATGTTTATTAAGCATTTTATTCAAGTTATGTGTTCCGGCAGGTGTGAATAAAATGATTCCAAGATCCTAAAATCATTGAAGAACTAAGCACAGTTTGTCGACTTAATCCTAGAACATCTTAGGTAAGCAAAAGCCTTTTGCTAATAGTCTAGAAACTATTCTTGGTTGATAGGTACGTCTAAGAACTTATTAGGTAAACCTATCGAATTTGCCACGACATAAAAGGACTCCTTACTTATATCGTTGAGTTTCACCAAAACTAACATGTACTCACAATTATTTGTGTACCTTGCCCCTTTAGGACCAATAAGTAACACCTCGCTGAGCGAAAACTATTACTAGATTGATGTAAAGGATATCCAAGCAAGTGTATATTTTGGCATGGCACCTTTTAACTCAATTTTTAAGTTTGGAACTTAAGACTCTTACTATGTTGGTTAGATTTTAAGTGAACTAAAATCCTTAATCATGCAACATAATCAAGCTTTTGATCTCATGCATTTTAAGACATATTTAAAGCAATAAATAACTTAAAACATGCATAAGATATTTGTGATCTAGTATGGCCCGACTTCATCTTGAAGCTTTGACTTCAAAGTCCGTCTTGAAAATCTCCGTGGGAGGCACCATTTTCTTCAAATAGGATAAGCTATAACTAATTACAACTATTTGATGGTTCGCAGACCATATTTGAATTGAAAAATAACTTTGGTACTTTAGACCAATTACATTCAAATTAATGGTACGCAGACCATATTTTCTATCCTATTTGGGCCATACTAGTCACTTCATAACCTGCAAAACAGTACATATACAATATATACCATTCACCCATTCATTATCATGAATGGCCCACATAGCTGGTTAGTAAAACACATTATGCATCACGTAAACATTTGCAGCAATTAATCAAGGGCACCAATAATCTACCAATTATTCAGTCCTTATTAATTCTAATCAAGTTGTTTTAACCTTAAGGATTTGTAGACCTAATCAAGAGTTTATGACTAAAAAGCGCTCCCACTTAAACCAATAAATTCATATGCTTTACCAATTTTAAACATAAAAATGTATTTCTAGTCCAACCGGAAACATACAAATTTAATTAAAATTTAAAGCTCATATCAATTTATAATTGAATCCAAAAATTTAATTTAATTTCAGTCGTATTTAAATTAATTCATGATTTTAATTTTAGTAAAATAATTAGAATAAATAACATTTATTATAATTATAATATTCAAAATTAAAATCCAAGAAAATAATTCAAATTATTAATTTTAAAATTAATTAAAATTACGTGAACTGAAATTTTCAAATTAAACATTCAAAACGATCTAATCGTAACGCAAACAGCCTACGTGTTGCACGCCCATGGACCGTACGCACACAGCCATTGCTGGCCATGTGCGCGCAGCCCATGCGCTCGTCGCATAGCTGCTGCTTCCCTATCGCAAGCCTCCGCACACATTGTGCTCGCTGCGCGCGCGCGACATCGCTCGCTGGGCGCGCGACATCGCTCGCTGGGCGCGCGAGCCATCGCTCGCTGGGCGCGCGACATCGCTCGCTGTGCGCGCGAGCCATCGCTCGCTGGCGCGCGACATCGCGCGCTGTGCGCGCGAGTGATGCTGGGCGCAGCGCTCGTGGCACGCGAGCTTGCGCTCGCTGCGCGCGAGGTTGCGCGCTCTTGTGCGAGGCAGCGCGCGCTGTGGCGCAGCTCGCTTGCTGCCCACACGCGATTGCCTTGGCTCGCCCTTCGCCCATGCCCATTCGTTCATTGCTCGTGGCACACGACACAAGGCAGGGCTGCTGCCTTGTGCTCGTGCACTACGCCCTTGCTCATTGCATTCGTGCCGCACGGGCGACGAGCTCCCTTGCTCGTCGTCGCATGCCCGCATTATACAACACCCCTTAAGGGTAACACGAAGCGTCCATTGCTTCGTGCGTGCAAGTTATATGAACGAATCGCATAAAAATTTAAAATTAATGACAAATTAATAAATATTATTAATTTCATAATTTTAGGGCGAAAAAATCGAAAATTTATTATCCAATTGATTTCCGATTGTTATGGATTCAAGTCTAGGTCATAAAAATTTAAAATTTATCGTAAATTTACAATTTTTATGGTGGTTTTTAATCATAGGTTTCTAATTAAATTACAATTAATTATGAAAATCAAATTAATTCTAAATTATTCTAATTTTCAACAAATTAATCATAATTACAAATTAGATTGCATAATTAACAAGACTAGGCATTCAAACTTGTTAAACATATGCAGTAGGTCAATCAAAAATTCAAGATTTATCAACAAGAATCGCAAATATTTAATTTAACATCTTAAATTTACGAAATTTTGCATTCGAAAAACTAAAACCTTCGAAAAGTCATAGTTAGGCTTCGAATTTGAGAATTCTGGGTTCGGCAGAAAAATACTATTTTTGTCAAAATTTTAGAATGCCTTTTACATGCGGAATTGACACAAAAATCACTCAATTCGGATGAGTAACGAAGAAACTGCCGAAAAACTGCGTACGTATAATTAAATAAACGCAATTTGCAATTAATTAACAATTACGAAAATTAATCACCCCTTTTAATTCTTGCAAATTTGTAATATTTAACCATGTTCATGCAATTTAGATTATGAAAATAATAAGGGGCTCGTGATACCACTGTGAGGTTATGATACATATGACAATTCATAAATCATGCGGAAAAAACCATAAACCCAGGAATACATATTATTTACACATAATCATTTAGCATAGAATAGATGCATACTCTTTGTTGCGTGCCTTCCCTAGCTGCGCCCGAACCGAACAAGAACAAGTCTTTAGGACTCCAAGTGTCGTCCCTCCGTAGATAGTCCACAGCACGTCCGGATCCGCCTTAAGATTGACCAACTAGAATCGCCCTTAAGGTACTAGAAAATTTCGGCAATTTGAGCAAGATGTGTGTTTGAATTTTCTCTCAAAAAACTCACTTTGAATACTTTGAAACTTGTGTTATAAATTGTGAGCCCTAGCCTCATATTTATAGCGGTATGGAAAGGGAATCGAAATCCTATTCAGATACAAATTAATCAAACCTAGAATCCTACAAGAACTCTAATTTAATTAATTTATCAATTAGAATTAGGAATTTAATCATTAACCGAACTCTGCATGTTTTAGGAAACGTGCACGAACACAAACACTTGCACACACACGCACGACAGCCACGATGGGCCTCATGCGTGCGCGCGAGCAGCAGCCCACTCAGCGCCCGCGCGCGCTGCGCGCTGCGCGCAGCCTGCTGGGCCTGGCCTTGCTGTTTGTGCGGTGCGCTTGGCTTGCTGGGCGATGGCCTGGCTTCGTGCTGGGCCTCGTCCGGCAGGCCTCGTCCGATGCTTATTCGTACGATGCGCTTCCGATTAAAATTTTCCGATTCCGGAATTCATTTCCGATACGAACAATATTTAATATTTCCGATTCCGGAATTAATTTCTGTTTCGAACAAATATTTAATATTTCCGTTTCCGGAATTATTTTCCGATTCCGGTAATATTTCCGATTCTGACAATATTTCCGTTTCCGGCAATATTTCCGATTCTGGTAATATTTCCATTTCCGATAATATTTTCCGATACGTACCATGTTTCCGTTTCCGGCAACATCTACGACTTGGATAATATTTATATTTCCGATACGATCCATATTTCCGTTTCCGGCAATATCATCGTTTCCGGAGTATTCATTTCTTGCCTGTGACGATCTTAGCTCCCACTGAAACCAAGATCCGTCGGTTCCGAATATTCATAGATGGAGTATTTAATGCCATTAAATACTTGATCCGTTTACGTACTATTTGTGTGACCCTACGGGTTCAGTCAAGAGTAAGCTGTGGATTAATATCATTAATTCCACTTGAACTGAAGCGGCCTCTAGCTAGGCATTCAGCTCACTTGATCTCACTGAATTATTAACTTGTTAATTAATACTGAACCGCATTTATTAGACTTAACATAGAATGCATACTTGGACCAAGGGCATTATTTCCTTCAGAACGTACCTCGCACTAAACGAGTATGGTTCAAACTATTCATGATCCGTGTCACCATGAATGCATAAAGACGTATGCAAAGCATTATAGCACCAAGCCAATCCCGTAGCTACAATTGGGGGCTTGAGAAAAGCACTCTAAAAATGCTCGAAATGACGATTTTATCGCAAATTCTTGGCGCTAATGCTATACATACATCATAGGGGCACAATCCTAAGCTTTAATCATGTAAAACGAACCTTGGAATGACTACAACCCCTCCCAAATTCTAAGCGCTACTTAGAATATATAAAGTCACCCCACTAACAAGGGTAACTGAAAATCGCGAGTCACCAAAACTCCGATCAAACCACTGCACATAACGCTCGCCCTACAAGCGCCCGTTACACAGTCTACCTCGTTCCAAAGCAAAAGCGAAAGAAAGAAAATCAAGAAAGGGAAAACTGTCAAAATTCTGCTCAGAAATCAATTTCAACGCCCAGAGCTGGGCGCCGATATCTTTAACGCCCCAGCCTGGGCGCTGAATATCTCTGCTTGCTAAATCTTGCCCTGATATAAAAACAAGAAAGAAACACCTATGAATCCTCGCATCGAACAAAGTAATAAGTCGTGCAAACCCACGCAGAAGGTGCTACACTTATTCGAGCACCTGAACAAGGCATGATGAAATACTCCAATGCAAATGATATCCCAACACTTGGAGGAATGTTCTAAGACATGCCGTTAGGCCACACAAGCATGCGTTGCACCATAATCCCGCAGTACAAGTCTAAAAAAGGGTAAGGCACATTGCACTAATGCAAGCACGACCAAGAGTAAGAGGCAAAGACTACTTATCGCCCAAACGCATGCCACACGACTTCTACATTAAGGATTAAAGGTAGCAAAATATTACCTACCACGAAAGGGATAGCTCGCACCTACACGAGCGGAACCCCAGGGCATCTTTCTCGAAAGAACCTACAAAAATCGTACGCCAAAAGGAAGCATCCCAACATGCATACTTGGGAGCTCCAAGCTACGAAACAACCATAGCAAAATAAAAAAAAATCTCGAAGCAAATGTTTGAACAATCGAAAGGGCACGATGTTTGAGCCCACTTCATGAATGGGCCTAAACCCTATCAAGCTTCTAAGCAAACTATTCAAAATCAGTCGTTGCTCAAAAAAAAAAAAAATGAAACAATTCAAGCAATCTGATTAATGGACCGCACACAACGGCAATTCTATGAACGCTCGTTCGCACATACATATCATCATTCACGAACACGTTCAAAAAAATATAAGAGCGATCAAAGTCTTACACCTCAAGGTATGTTCCTTGGGCCATGTAGACTCGCCCAACTATCGCAATAATTGTACGCCTTAAGAGCAACAGTTCCTTAAAATAATCGCCCCAAAGCGACAAGCACCGTAGTCCACCAATCGGCTACGGCTTCTCAAAGAAAATCATCACGTTCTAAAAACAAAGAAAAAAACAAAAGAAAAGAGAATACATAGAACTTCCAAGTGAAATAAACGAATGAACAAGAGGCCGACTGTGTCATCAAAAGACCAGTCCAAACAACACTTTCAGCGCCCCACCTGGGCGTGAATTATTTCAACGCCCAGGCCTGGGCGCCGAAAATGAATCCAGGCTCAAAAGGCCCTAACTTCTATTGGGCCCTGCCATATTTCGGCTTGAAAATTGCCGATTTCTTCACTGAAAGTCGCACCTCACGGCTTTGTTAAGAATAGCACACTACTATAGGAGATCGCTCGCACATACGAGCGTGACCCCAATCATGATTACAAGACGTGAAAAACAACCAACGAGCCCCAACGCTTGGGGGCTCGCAAAAAGTGGACTCCAACAAGGAGCGCGCAATCAAAATCACATTCCCAGACTGCGCCACGCACCATATCATGTTTGGATATCTCAAAAAATATATTGTTAAACAAAAATATACACAGTGTAGACCCACTTATAGGACACATCTAATCAGGAAATATTACGACCCACCAACAGGTTGTAATCACCAAAAGCTCTTCTACATAGGCAAAATAAGAAATTCAAAATGGGCTCGCCCACCCTC
Source organism: Spinacia oleracea (assembly GCF_020520425.1). NCBI lineage: Eukaryota > Viridiplantae > Streptophyta > Magnoliopsida > Caryophyllales > Amaranthaceae > Spinacia > Spinacia oleracea. Next base: position 93,407,802 of record NC_079488.1, read on the forward strand.
AGCGGGCGGGGTCTGCGTCACTAGCCGCGCAGGTCCTCAGTTTTTCGAAGAATAAAAGTCTTCAAATTTAAAATAGGCTCGCCATCTTCAGCCGGCGGGGTCTACGGCGCAAACCACGTAGGTCCTTATTTTCAAAAAAAAAAAAACAAAAAAAATTTCAAAACAGATTCGTCCACTTCTATCGGACGGGGTGTCCACCCTCAGCGGACAAGGTTCGCCACCTTCAGCGGGCGGGGTCTACGTCACAAACCGCGTAGGTCCTTATTTTCAAAAATTTCAAACAGATTCGTCCACTTCAGCGGACGGGGTGTCCACCCTCAGCGGACAATGTTCGCCACCTTCAGCGGGCGGGGTCTACGTCACAAACCGCGTATGTCCTTATTTTCAAAAACATCAAACAAATTCGTCCACTTCTATCGGACGGGGGGTCCACCCTCAGAGGACAGGCTCACCCACCTTCAGCGGGCGGGGTCTGCGTCACTAACAGCGCAGGTCCTTAGTCGCTGCAGCGATAACTTTTATTGGTTTTCCCTTTTTCCAAAAATTAAAGGATTGGTTTGTTGGATTTTCCTTCGTTTTACATCCTATAAAAACAAGGGGGTTTTCTCGTTTAGCTAGCCCTGAAAATGAGAATCTTTAAAAACGTTTTACCTCGTGATTGGGCTTGGCCAGGCCCAATTACACTTTACAGCTTTAATTTCGAAAACATCTGTACTTACTCCCAATGACAAAGTGAGGGAGTTTCTACGCGTCTTTAGATCCTTCCAATGATAAAGTGAGGAAGTTTCTATACTATCAGTTGACAAATCCTAATGACACGTGAGGGATATGTCGACACTTTAAGTGATGACCCTTAAGTCAAATGTTATCACTCGGGGGCTCGTGAGACCCTCGCAAAACAGGTCACATACACCATGGCTTGTGTGACGCACTCCGTCTAATACTTTGACCATCGTCTTACTCCAAGACTCAGTCAAAGTGGGGGCTAACTGTAGACACCTACTTTTGTCCCCATTCCCGCAAGGGAAAGGTTCGATGATGAAAGCATAAAAACTCCACTTGACAACGCATCTCCTATAAAATAAGCGAATCTCGATTCCCTATTTCATTTCACCCGAAACCTGCTATTTATGGAAACCTGCTAAAAATAGTAACTGCCGTAAAATGTAGCTTCTAAAAGTGGCAAATCATAAAAGATAGAAACCTGTTAGAATTAGGTGTTGCATTCCAACATAAATCCTAAATGAGATAGAAAACTGCGAGAATCCTATTCCTAATATTAATTTAAATAAGAGTTACATATTAATTTAAATCCTAACGAGCCTAGAGTTCGTAATGGGCCCAGACGCATTCCGTCACAAATTGATACGCGCTAAAAGACTCAAATTAATCTCAAACTCTACGGATTTTAGAATCCGAATCTGACTAAACAAAAAACTGCCCAGACCCTATTTTCAACGCCTGGCTCTGGGCGCCGAAATCTTCGGCGCCCAGGCCTGGGCGCTGAAAATACCTGGGTACGTTTCTTTGCCTAATTCTTTGCGGATTAGAACTCTGCAATTCTATCTTTCCACGAACTCTTCCCTATAAATAGGCCCCTAGTTTCGACGTGAAACAGACACGACAACACATAATATATTCTGAGTATAGACTCTAAACCCCTTAGCCTAAGCCTCTCGCTGCGAAACTGTTCACGCGTTCTGTCGCAATCGATCCATAAATCGAACAGAACGTATCCTGTCCCATAATCGAGATTCGTTAAATAAAAAGGAGAAATAGCAAAGTCAAAGTGGTTAGTTTTCTGAGAACCGTGACGCACCTCTCAAGGGTGCGTCGTAATGTGTCCCTTTTCGATGATTTAACTGCTCTCCTCGCCCTTTTTATGAACTGTTAAACTAACCTAATATGATTGTTCTATCACGCCTAATAAATATAATATTTTTGGGAAATCGGATTATCATGCTAGGTCCCTTAATGCTATTTAAATCAGATAACCACGATCGAATTAGTATTATATGCTGCATATTGCTAAAATCAATTCAGATTAGTTTAATAGTTAACGCATGTCCCTTCAATTATTTATGCTGAGCTGGTAAGGATATCCTGCCTCTGGAGTTATCGACGAGCGAATTACTCCTCTCGGTAGTTACAGTCCCCCGAACCCTCAATCTCTACCTTGCGGGTGTATATTGAGAGATCCCCACACCAGGGATCACAAGGGAACCTACGGCCATCGTGGTCAAACATAATTGCACTCCCTTTATGTCACGATAGCCGGGTTTTGTCAGTTTTTCTCATTGTTGTTAAAAACTGAATGGCGACTCCTATATTACTAGTCAATTGAGTGTATACTCACAGGAAATCCAATTACACTTGATTGAATAAAAAGAATCGTCACACCCACGAGGGACAAGGTCACGCATTAGCCTCGCGCTTTTTCGACCCCCTCACAGTTACTAACGGACGTTAAATTGAATATAATAATAAAAGTACTTTAAAAAAAAAGGTAAATTAATTTACACATGGATTAATGATTGAAAAGAGCTGATTTTGATTCAAAGTTAGCCTTTCAACTTACTTAGCCTTTCCAATTTCCTTTTTACTCCATTTACACGTGTAAACCTTTCCAACTTCCCTCCTTTTTCTGGTTTCTTCCATAACCCTTTTTGGCGGTTCTTTATTTACTGCTACTAACCCTATTTTCCCACTTTTCACTTCCCTATTTATATCCCCCCCCCACCCCCTACATTTTCACTCTCACTTGTCTTTTTTCAATTTACTCACTCACAAGAGAAGTTGAAGTTATTGCTCTGAGTTTTTTCTGAAAATATGGTTGCTTCATCGTCATCAAAGAGATCTTCTCCTACCAGATGGGGAGGTCCGCCTATCAAGAGGCCAAAATTCTCCAGATGGGACGAAGGTACCTTCATATCTTTGTCGTTTTTTTCAATAAATTTTGGTACTTGTCGATTGTTAAATTTAGGGCTTTTTTGTTAAGTATTCCCAAAATTTGTGCATGCATTATCTTGATAATGGTGTTTTATATGTCCATTTAAAGAGTTGTGGCTTGATTTTGCATAATTTAGCAATTTAAGTTGGAATTAGGGTTTCGTCTGTTTTTACTTTCTAATTTTTAATTCGAATTGATGCTTGCATGTTATAAAAAGTGGTGTTTAATATGTTTAATTAAACAATTATTGCTAAATTGGGAGTAATTTAAAGTAGATTCTGTAGTAATTAGGGTTTTACTTACTGTTTTCACTTAATAAAAAGCAGAGTTTGCTTGATTGATATTGAGTTTAACCGTTAATTTGACTTTAGGAGTCCTTGCTTTGAGGGAGGCACACCCCATTTTCTATCATCAAGACATCCTGATGAATGAGATCTTCCCTAGGCTGGACTGGGAGGGGCAGGCTGCTGTGCAGGGGGTCTGCAACCAGTGGCGTAGGTGGTCCAAGTTGCGCTACCGCCTCCCATACACGTACCCTCAAGGATGCTACCGTGGGTCGCTGCGAGAGTGGGTCATCATGGACATCATTGAGAATGATGGCCGTGACTTCCACACCTGGCTTGAGAAGGACATGACTGTCTACTTTGACGGCTTCCCCTTCCTTTTCAAGAAGGAGCAGTAGCTGTTGGTGGAGGCCATGCAGGGGTGCGTGGTGGTGGCGCTGGTGGTGGCCCCTCTTTTATCAAGCTTCTGATGATTCGGCTTGTAGCTATCTTTTTTTTTAAAAAAAAATCTAGGTCTAGCTCACTCACTACCGTCATAGCAAAGTAGGTTTTTGGAATGTGACAAGTGTTGGTTGTTTAAACTTGTCACTGCTATGACAGTATTTTATACTCAACCGTAGGCTTCTCCCTCAATAGAGGATTGGAGTTTGTAATGTAAGGGTTGAAGCCTACCCTTTTGTGAATGTAACTGAATTTATCTAATGAATGAATGAAACTGGTTCCTTTTGTTATCTGTTATGTTATTATTCAAGCTTGCATTTGGTTAAAGTTATGTTCTTTATTCAAGTTTTATTCGAGTTTTGTTATCTCTTTGGTTAAAGCTTGCACTTGATTTCTTAAAGCTGTGTTCTTTATTTGATGTTGGTTTAACTGTGATCAAATGTGGATGTTGATGATTTGACTTTGAACCCTTGCATAGTTGTGCATCATGGTGGTGAATGGGTTGTAGAAGGGCATATGGTTTACCATGGGGGGAGGATGACATCCCTGAGAATGCAGATGGAAAATATGTGAAGGCATTAGTTGATGGTTTAGGGTACACTGATATAGAGAAAGTACATTTTTGGGACCCTAGGAAAGAATTCAAAAATGGGGTAAGGTATTTAGGTTTTGACATCAGTTCTTGTGACCCTTTCTTAGATTTAGTTTACCAATACAAAAGCATTCATATATACACTAAGCATAAAATCAAACCCATCTACAATTTTAACTTAAACAGGAGTGGAGTGAGGGGAGTAGGGATAGGTGGTGGACTTGATAGTTTCCTTGAGTTATTGATTGCTGACAGAGATGATGTGGTGGACCTTGATTATGACTTTGTGGAACCACCTATTATAGTACTCCCACCTAAACAAAGTGAGCAACAACCTCAATTTGAACCAGTACCTGATATTGATTATGACTCGGAAGGTACAGATGAGGATGATGATGAGTTAGGCAATGCTAGGTCTAAGATATCAGATGATAAGAGAAGAGAACTAGCTTATGCTGAGGAGTTGGTAATGCTGAAAAAACTAGAAGATAGTAAGGGTCAAGGTGGTCTGAATTTTGGGGAGGACTTTGAAGGTTACAGTGACTTAGACAACCCTAGTGAGTCAGAGGATGAGAATGATGTTGGGTACTTACTTGCACCACCGCGCAATAAGAGGGACAATAGGAACAAATTGAATACAACACTGAAGACAGGGAAGCACCTTTTTTATGTTGGGCAACAGTTTGAGAATCCTAAGAATTTTAGGAAAGCGATTATAGATTACTCCATTGATAAATGAAGAAACATTCCATTCGCTAAGAACGATTCCAAAAGGGTCTGTGCAAAGTGTGAGCACAAAGATAAATGTTGTAAATGGAGAATATGGGCTTCATGGAAGAGAGAAAGAAGGTCTTTTACAGTTAAGACATATGTCAGTGAGAAAAATTGTGTTAGGACACCTATGATTAAGAAGATGACTTCCACTTGGATTGCAAACCATTATCACAATTTGTTTAAGGTGAACCCTTACATGAAAGTGCAAGATATTCAGGAAACCATTTGGTTAGAAAAGAGTATAAGGGTGAGTAAAGACAAGGCTTTGAGAGCTAGAAAAAAGGGTCAGATACTCATTGTTAGTGAATACAAAGAGCAGTATGCATTACTACCTAGATATGTAGCTGAGATACTAAGAAGCAATCCAGGGAACACAGTGAAGATGAATGCAAATGTGTTTGAGAGAATGTATTGTATTTGAGGCAATTAGGAGAGGGTTTTTGGCTGGTTGCAGATCATTCATTTCACTTGATGGTTGTTTCTTAAAGGGGCCATTTGGGGGTCAGTTGTTAGTAGCAGTTGGGAGGGATGGTAACAATCAAATGTTCCCTTTGGCTTGGAAAATTTATGAGGTTGAGAGCACTGACACATGAAGTTGGTTCCTGGAACTTCTAACTACTGATTTAGGTACACATTCATGTCTGACCAACATAAGGGTTTACTTGCAGCAGTTGCAAGTGTATTTCCACAAGCTGGAACTAGGGTGTGTGCAAGACATGTGTACTGTAAATTTAGGGGAGTGTTTGGTGGCAGTTTAGAGTTTAGAAAGCAGTTCTGGATTATTGCAAAAAGCAACACAGTCAATCACTTCAAGGAAAACGGTGAAATAATGAGGGGTATTTCTAATGAAGCTGCTGAAGATCTTATGAAAAGGAACTATATGTTGTGACAGTGTGGACAACAACATGAGTGAGGTTGTTTAATGCATACATCTTGAGTGCAAGGCACAAGCCTATTATTATTACTATGTTAGAAGATATCAGAGAGGGTTTGATGGAAAGATTGCATAAGAAAAGAGATTACATTGGGAAAAAAGAGATATTGTTGTGTCCTAGGATCCAAATTCAGTTAGAGAAACACAAGATTTGGGCTAGGGGTTGGAATGCATTATGGGATGGTGGGTTTTGCTATGGAGTAAGAAAAGGTGCAACACAGGTTAAGTATGTAGTGAATCTAAATGAACATACTTGCAGTTGCAATGCATGGCGGGTGCGTGAAATTCCATGAAAACATGCAATTGTTGCTATATGGAATAAAGTAGACCACCCAGAACAATATGTGAATGGATACTTCACCAAACAGACCTACATGAAGGCATATGTCTTTTTGTTGGAGACGTTAAATGGCCCCCTAGAGTGGCCTTTCAGTGATACCATTTTTGTGGCTCCCTGTGTAAAAAAAGGTTTGTGGCAGACCCAAAACAAAGAGAAGAAATAGTGTGGGAGAGGTCACTGCATCTGGTAAGTTGAAGAAAACAAGCAGCCTATCAGGCCACAACAAAAGGGGATGCAAGAATGCCCCTAAGAAACCACAACACAACAACACTCATGCTACTGCAGAACACACCACAACACAGCAACAACACTCAACAACCAGTTATGCTATCGCAAAGCACAATAGGGGTGTAGGTATTTATACCTACCCTAATGGGTATCAAAGAATAGCTACTGTAAATCAATCAATACACTTAAACATATTTCTGTTCTGTTACTTGACATGTACTGTAATTAACTTGTTCATAATTTGTTTTAATGCAGCCTATAACACAATATTTCCCCACACAACAAAGACAAAGAGCTGCATCTTTCTATTCTGATCATGGGGGTGAGAAAACCATCTACTCCTTCCTTGCAAAAGATTTTCCATTGTCACAGACTCAACCAAGTCAAGGACAACACACAATATCAAGCCAAGCATTGCAGGATCTTGCAATGGCTGGAAGATTGGAAAACAGACCATGAGGTAAGATATTATTGATATTAAAGTCTTCATTATATTAGTGCAGATCATTACATTTTACCTACCCACTTAACTTAAAACAAACCAAAAAAAAAAACCACTAGGATTACAACCCACACTTCACATTTCACACTAATAGGTCTTTTCATCTTTCTCATCACATAATCTGACTCCCTTTTCCTTGCATATTTGTTAGCTTCACTAAGTTATCCTAAAACTATCAACTTCAGCAGCAAGGCTTTGTTTATCATGCATTAACCCTAATATGACATTTGTTTGTCAAGTCGTGGGTTCTTGGTCATCAATCCATCTAAAAAATATGCAACCCCTTCTGTTTAGTTCAACATCATAACCTGGACAAGCAATAAACCTCTTCCAGGATTTTCTTTTGTTCATGCCCTTTGAATGGACAATGTAAGTCCACAGTAGCACCTCTTAGGGTGTGAATTATCACCACTGCTGAACAAAGACATAGACTAAACTGCTCCTTTTGCAACTAGAGGTACTAAACTACGTTTTTTCCCAAAGTTGAGGGTCCTTCAGTCCTATTAGCTCGCTATAAATATGGGACGGATAGAGTACAATTCTAGTAATTAAAGAGACGAGGATTAGTAATATTCTACGTAATATTAATGGCAAAAAAGTGGAATAATGAATGATCATTACTTTTTTATAACAAAAAGTAAATAGAAAGATTAATAAGGTTAAGACACGTGTCCTCAAAATGGAGTTGTTTACGTACCATTGAAATGATGATGGTTGTGTTTTTAAAATACTAGGTATGATGTATAATTTAATATACATGGAAACAAAAAAGATAAAAGTAGTATAATTTATTGCAAGGGGTGGAATTAAATAATAACTAAAGTTAAGAGACCAGGTTATTCAAATGACCGGGCTCTTAGTGTTTTAACATAATTTTAATGTGGTGGGTGGGCGGTGACCGGTTGTCCCAAATTACTGGTCTCTTAGGTTTATCAGGAATTTCACCCTCGTACCCCTGTTTCTTCTTACTCTTGGCGTCAGGTTTTCATGGTTACCAAACATGTCTCTTAACTTTCCAGTTTTTTTTTTCCTGAAATTGCCAAGCTCCCTGTTGGAGTAAGTAATTCACCCCTTTTTCGGAAATAAATATTGGTTAATTACAGGCATCGCGACTGAGGTTTTATTATCAATATATATGAAAAACATAGTCGTATGAGGTTTATTTGATTCGCCTCAACAAATATTTTTAAAATGTCAGTTTTTTCCCAGTAAATTAGAAGTTGAGAAGTCTTTAGTTCATCAAATGTTGGAATTGAACTTTTTTGTTTAAATATAATTTAACTCGGTGTTAAAAAAAATGGAATTGTTTTCTCCTTCAACAAAAAAGGTTGTGACTATTTAAAGAAAATTGACTATAATTAAACCAACTATCGTCTATCTTCTGTTATACTCCGTATATAGAAATGAAAATCAACTATGATATGGAACTTTTCATACCCTAAGCTTTTATCGAGATAATTGACTTTTACATCAAGCGCCTTCCAATATGATTGATTGGCCAATCAATCGGTGGCTGATTGAGCAAGTACGGGCCTTGATGCAACGAGGTTCATAGAAAGAGTAGGGCACGACCAATAGCATCTACACACCCCGGTAGCCAAGTTACAAGCCCCTTCACCCCCGGGGTTGTGTCTCTCTTGACAATTCGAATAACAAATGCTACATTCTTCTAATTGTAACTCTTCAAAGCATATAAATCCCTCTGCTTTTCTTCTCATATGCCCTACTTCATATCAAATTTTAATAAATTTGTTATACAAAATGCGCCATTACAAATTAGCGGGACTCAATAAATATATGTCTTGTAGAAGTATTAAGCGGACTAATCTTGTTGCATAAACTTTATTATTGTACTCTTTTATTGAATGAATGAATTGAGATGCACGTGAATTTCTTATTACATCATGTAGTGTAATTGAAATAGTAAAATTTCATACTCAACAAATGCATATTTACAGAGAAAATGACATAAAGAATAATGGAGTAAATATATTATATTGTCTATATCACTCAATTATAAAGAGTGTAATCAGTATATAGCATGGTATAAACAACAATTACGCGTATTAATTTAAATAAAAATGAGAAATTATTAGACTAAATAACATGGTATAAAGACATATATATTATAAAGAGTGTAATCAGTATATAGCATGGTATAAGAGTAGGTTTGTTTCACTATTTCAAAATAAAACTCGACTTAACATTGTCGAGTAGAACTTTAAAACTGTTGACTTTTCTATCAAACCAAAATCTTAATTATAATAATATAAATAAATAAATAAATTATGGTAAAATTTACCTACCGTAAGAAGAAGACACAAAACCCAGTGATTGTTCTCCATTCTCAATCTTTTGAATAAACAAAAGTTGTTTGGTGAAAAGTGAGTTTTGTTTATCTTCTATTGAGCCAAGAGGGCAATAAAATTTATTTAGAGAAATGGTGATTGCTCTAATAATGCTTTGAAGTCAATGCTTTTGTTATTTATAGTGAGGTTTCACAATTCAAGGTGATAGTCATCTTATTTAGAGTATAGTTGTAGTCTAACCATTGTTTATTTTGTTTATCATTCGCAATCTTTTTATTCTTATAAAGTATGGAAAATATATGTATTTTTTATAAGGTAAATTTGCCAAATACAACCTAATAAAGTTCACTATTTGCCAATTACAACCTCAAATTTCTAATTTTGTCAATTACAACCTTAAACTTGTACATCTATTTTAAATTACAACCCGAAACCATTTTCCGGCAAAAATCACCGAAAGATGATATCATAATGTTATTAAAAAAAACTTACGAAGTACATAATATCTATAAAAAAAATATTTTTTCAATCATTTTATTTTTTTTTGTTTTTATTCTTATATCGTTTTAATTTTTTTTACAGATATTAGGTAATTATTTTTTTAATAACATTATGACATCATTTTTCGGTGATTTTTGTCGGAAAATAACTTCGGGTTGTAATTTAAAATAGATGTATAAGTTTAAGGTTGTAATTGGCAAAAATAAAAATTTAAGGTTGTAATTGACAAATAGAGAACTTTATGAGGTTGTATTTGACAAATTTTCTTTTTTATAATGAATAAAATCAAGAAACAAATCATTAATGATGTCAAGGAGTAATTGAGAATGTAATCAATAACTATTCCGTCCCTTATGTAGTTGGATTTTGTTCTCATTGTTTATCTTAGAAATCAAATTATGATATATTAATCTTTTTTGTTTTATATTATTAGATCACTTAACTATGTTTAATTCTATTATATACGTAAGGAGTATCAATTATCATCAAAGTTTCAACAATGTAAATTGGACAATTACTTATCAGTTTGAAATGCAATTGTAAGAGTAATACTTGTTGTAATACGTATGACACGAGGGATAATTTTTAGAAGGCATGACAAATTTTTTTCATTCTTTAAATGATGTTTAGTTGTGATGTACGACTGTACAAGTAATATACTCTACTGTATTTTAAAAAGAGATACATTTTGACCGGCACATAATTTTAGAAGAGTAGATAGTTTATTAAAATAAGATGAAAGTGGGGTAGTTGATGAATTATTTATTATAGTTAAAAGATGATGTGAGTAAGTGTGGGGATCACAAGAAAGAGAAAAATATTAATATAATGGGGAGTGGATACCAAAACATTCAAACATGAAATTGTATCTCTTTCTAAAAAACGATCGTTTAAGAAAATTGTATCTCTTTTTAAAATACAGAAGGAGTACTTCATTCCTTTTTAATAAGGTGACACCATTTGATTTGACACTATTCACACGAGTTTATTCGACTTTTTTTTGTGATTCATAGTTAAGAAAAAATACAGTATTGTGAGTCTTACTAGATTTGTATCACCCAATATGTTCCAAAACTTTTATAATTTTTGCTTGTTTATAAACGACCATATTAATGTTTGAAACCGTACATTGGCAATTGTGTCTAAATAATTGTGTCAGCTAAAAAAGAACAAAGAAACCATATGCTCCCGCCGTTCTTAAATAAGTGTTCATATTGAGGGAATTCAGAGTAATTAAGGAAAATGAAAAATGCGTAAGAAAAACAAAGATTGAGAGTATCTTTTTGGAAAATGATAAAGTATATAATTGTTTATTCATAAAGTACAAATAAAAGTGGGTGTGGGGATGAAAAAGTGAGAAAAATGTAGAATACATAAGAAAAAACAATCACCATTGATGAAAAAGTAGAAAAAATATATGGCCAAAAATAGAAAGCGGACACTTATTAAAAAACTTCCGGTTTAAAAATTATAAACACTCATTTAGAAACGGAGAAGTACCAGGTTTAAAAATTATAACAAAAAAAATTCCGTTCCTTTGACATGAGGTAAGTATTTAATGATATAAAGATATAAAAGTTTACGGTGGAGTGATATAAAAATTTATACAAATAGATATAAAAGTTTCAACCTCGAGGTTGGGGATTAAAGTTTCACTGAACTATGACACATTTACGGTGGAGTGAATCTCTTACCCTTCTTCCCGGCCTCCACGAACCCGAACCCGAACCCGAACCAAGTTGACTCATGCAAGTTCTTGCTCGGTAGCGTCTATTTGTGTCAAGTGAATGCATAAGGTTCCCGTTATTTAACGTAGGGTCTTGGAAAGTTCCAAATGTGCGCAGCTTTACTCTTATTTTCGTAAAGAGGTTGTTTCCCGTAATCAAGCACAAAACGCTTCCACCTCAGCAGCAACTAAACCGAGTAGCTCCGATGTTGACGCATCTGCTTAAGTCCTATATTAGTCTCCTCTTCTCTACACCTTTCATATACGTAGAATGAACTATTCAAACTATGACTTGGTCATTCAACTACTTTTATTATTACTTAATTATGCCTAATTAATTATTACATTTTTAATTAAAACAAACATTTTCTTCTCATTTTAACGCGTAAAATGGGACTATAAATATTTCAATGTTTATTTTCTGCCTAACAATTTAAACACCCCAAATTCATTTCATTATTTGTAGCTTCCATGATCTTAATTACTCTTTTTCTCTCCCCCCCTAACAATGAAGCCATCATTTCTATGGCTTTCCCATTCCAATTCCCAACTTCATTCCTCCTAATTCTAACCCTTCGTTTCCTTTCCATTCCCCCCCAATCCAATTCCCTTTCCACTGTTTCCATTTCCAACACCTCTAACCAAACACTAGTTTGTGCATTAGTACCATCACCTAACCTACAATCATTCCTGAATTGTACTAATTTCCCTAGCGGAATCCGAATCCCTTTCCCCAATGCATCATACTCTAGAATCGGGGGTGGAATGGGATTCCTTTGTGGGATAGATAGAAATAGCAACGTTTTATGTTTAGGGAATGATAGTAATAATAATGCTGTGGGAAGCGAGCCTCGAACCGGGAATTATAGTGCTATTGGAGTGGTTGGTTGCTTGGAAAGAGCCTTGATGTCTTGTTTGGTTCAGCCTATGCTGTCCCCGTCTTCGACTGCATCCTCACGTTGACAATTTGCTTTTCAGTAGCTCAAGGGTCTTTTAGGGAGGGAGAGAAGGAAAAGTCCAAGTTTTGATCATATTCTTTTCAAACATGTAAATCATATTCTTTCGTTTGAAAACTTTTGTAAATTATTTCAAACGGCAACAGAATTTTTCCATCCTCCACAGAGAAAAAAAAAGAAGGAAATGGACAGGTGCACCTGAATATATTTAGGTAGGAAATTGTTCAACATATCTAGCACTGGAAATAAACAAATCAATGAATTTTGTGCATACCTCATATAAGGTTGACTTCAACCATCAACTAAAAAGTCTGGATTTCCAACTTTCCTGCAACTCTTCCACACTTTAGAACTTTTAGTGAGCCACACTATGCAAAGCAAAAGTCTGCACACACTTTTCACAATAGATCAGTGAACACGTATCTGAATTTAAGCGCGATAGATATAAGTAATATGACGCCTGCAAGATGTACAAATGCCATGGAGGCTTTCGTTTATAAAAGCAATAATCTTCATTTCTGTCATTTGTTTACAGCAAAACCAATTTTGGGAGTTCTTATAAAAGCTAGGCTGCTTCTACATAATATATCAACCAAAAACTTTCAACAAAAGAATTACCAACAATCAAGACGATTACAAGCGGCAGAAAATATAAACAGATGTTTTGTTACAAAAAAGGGAATATTTGGCTAGGAGAAAGGGAGGGTACTAGTGTAGGCTCACCACTAGTTTAAATTTAAGCTGCAACAGATTCTGAAGCAGTCTTTTGCTCCAGAAGCTTGGACAGTTCTATGTCGATCTCAGTAAATACATCTTGTTTCAAAGCACTTCCATCAACCTGCAGGCAACAAGAAACACTTCCTGAATAACAGTATACAATAACATTCAAAGGCACCTCTCAAATGAAAATACATTGCCTCAGTCCAAAAACTTGGACATTCACGCACGGCACATCCGCACATACCACTCACAATTGTTCAAAGAAGAAAAAAAATCCAATTTCTTGAGAAGGGCAGAGAAGCAAATCAATTAAACATATTATCCAGATTAGTAACACGGACTAGTGTAATTATTTCAGTTTCGGACCATAAAATCATGCTCAAAACGCAGTTTTATCAGGTTTATTCCGGGGCATAAGTGTGCATATCAACTGTTTTAGTCGTTTCAAACTGTTCAGATTAGGTTAATTTCATAGTCGAGTCATAAATTGTGTTTGAAACCCAATTTCTCTTGCACAAGAAACTGTAAGTTATATGAATTGGATCATCCTTTGCCAGCTGTATATTTGACGAATCAGTGTAGCTGAGAGTTTTAGTAAACTACTAGTAGCATTTAACAGTAACCAGCATGGATATACTTGCCCCTGAAAACCCCATAGGCAACTTCAAAACTGAAGTAGTGGAGCACTTAAGTATCTAGGGTACCAAACATCCCATTTCGCATTTTTCCAACTATTGTAGGAGCCGCTTCAAACCCCATATGAACTGTAGTATAGAACTGTGAACCCAGATGTGGAGGCCTTAAGAGCAACTCCAATGGTGAGCTACAAGATGTTGTGGCTATGTTTGCCACATCAAATTTCTAACTACAATTGATTAAAACTACAAATTATCACATTGGTGTGCTACAATACTTTGTAGCTCCCTATAATATTTAATTTAAATAATTTATTTATTTGAGCTATATTTTTTTTGAGCTACGTAGCCCAAAATAGCTTCAATGTTTTAACATCTGCTTATGTCATTGTTGTACCAATGGTGGGCTACCTGATCACATGCTCATTTTTTTTTGAGCAGGTCCATTTTGTAACCATTGGAGTTGCTCTAAACGCTTAACTCCCAAATAACCCATGTATTCACATTTAGCAGATAACATCTCAAAATTTCAACTTTCAATTAGCTCATATATATTGCCAGGTAATCAGTAATCAATACATAATATACTACTATTAATGTAGAGTTTGCTGAGTCAGATTTCCCTCCCAAAGTTACTCCATTTTCCCGCATATTTCACAAGCTATATTTCATGAAATAAGATTCCAGATTTCCAACTGTCATTTGGCCCTTGGTAATTATAGAAAACTCTTTCCAATGAAGTAAGCTTCTCTGCCATAACTCTACACCTATAACCCTTTCGTTCCTTCCCAGTTCCCCCTCTCTCATTTCTTTCTCTCTCCATAACGTCATTACATTTCTTCTCTCTTCTCAATAGAATTACAACTCTTATATTCTCAGACATTTTTATGTATAGTTCATATTTAAAGTGAAGCTTAGTGTTTGAGTAATCCAATGTCTTCTCTTTTTCTATTTGCAGGTTGTTTCGTCTGTAATTCGGTTGATTAATGTACAAACTTTAAATAATCGTGGAATATATATTTCATGTTTATATTTAGAAAACTGGGCATGGCTCGGGTAATATCTAGTTCCCACTAATGTGCAGCACTCCTAAAAATTCAGCCAGGATGATCAAGGAGCATCTTGACACTTACTGTATCTTAAGGTTTGAGGATCAAAGGCAAAGGTCGCAATCTCGTGGCGACAGGTATCTCAAGATCAACCACGAATCCTAATCCTCAATATTAGCCAACATCTACTAATCTACACTTCAATAAGTATCCATATAAAACTTCAGCTGCTGAACGGACAAACAAGCCAAATTTCGAACAATAAAACCCCGAAAAAAAACAACATAACGCAACTATAGGCTTCTAACATCATCTCCCACACAGATCACTCTGTTTTAACCCCACAAAAAGTGACCAAGCAGATAGTACCACTACTCACTAGGGATGACAATCTAATCCAAATCCGATCGGAGTCCAACCCGATTCGAAAGAAAAAGTCCGATCCAAATCCGCCAAAAATAGTCAGAGTCCGAAAAGGAGGCTGGTCAGAGTCGGATCCTGTGCAGATCCAAACGTCCGACCTGAGTACGACTTACTATTAATGACTATGATATAAAAGACCACATCTAAACCTAAAAATCCTAGCAATCCCATTTCTTGAGCAGCCACCCCATTTCTCTCTTCTATGCCCCTCTTTCCTTCCATCTTCTCCCGTCAAACCTGTGTTACTCTTTCCATCTTCTACCTTTACACTTCGTCTGCCTCATCTGCCTCAACAGGAGAAATAGATTCTATTGTGAAATCAAGACACATAAAGCTGAAAATCCTGAAATTCAACATCAGCGATTCCGCAACAACGTCATCATTCTTTGGTCATTTTATTAAAGTCTTCTTTCATATACAACAGTTTTTAATGTAAGCATTTGATGGGTTATTTTTAAAATTAAATGTATTTATCAAGTAGCTTTGAATGTTTTAAAGTTTTTTTTTTTGACATATTACAAAGATCTAATTATTAGAATTCCCAAAATTATGCTTTATGTTCAAGAATTCAAACAACCACTAATTAGTAATGTTGGATCATTGTGAGAATCTTCCGGAAGAATGAATGTGATGTTCTCATAATTTTGGATGGTTTTCTGCTTTGATTGTGCTAAATGTAGATTTTTTTAGTGAAATCCCTATATGATAATCAGGGCGGGTAGGAATCAGAGTCAAAGGTTGTGGAGATTGGCGGACTCGTATTCAGATCAGGTGATTCGGAGTCAGACTCGGATTCATACCCTGGATTTTAGGTCCGATTATTAATTGAGTTGGAGACAGATCCTACAAGGTCCAACCTGTTGCCATTCTTAAGCACCACCCTCTCAGTTCTCTTTCACCCCCACATGATTGTAAAAGTATTGCCTCGCGATTTGCCTCTTCCCTAAATATCAACACTTTCTAATACCATTTTTGCCAATTCGTTAAGCATTTCTCATCATTTCTTTACGCCTATTCCATTTGTCACTCTTCCCCACACACAAAGCTAGACTGAACTGGATCAAACAAGGGGTACAACCAGACCAGAGTACTCGATCAGGTGCAGGCATCAAGTATATATCTAATCCTCTAATCCTGCACGTATCTAGTTGACCAAAGAAACCTATAGATTGGGGTAACTGTCACTTTCAGCATACATATTGCAAAAGGTCCACTATACTCGATAAAGGGAACCATACTTGTGAGTCAGGAATTAGTAGGTGTTTAGGGGTATTTGGAAATGCATGAAAACATTATGTGATAATTTGGGTAAAGAGACAGATAGGTCCCCTGCTCGAGGGTAGGCAAAGGCATGTGGGAGAGGTTTGTAGTGTGTTATTTATCAGGAAGGAAGGTTATTTCCATTCGGTTCTACTTACTATAAAAGGCTAATTAGGGATACCTAAAAGTCTAGACGTGTTTCCATCTTTTCTTTTATCATCTTGAAGATTTAATGACAAAGGACAAACACATGGCAATGATGGCATCCGTGATACTCAAAGAACTCAGAAGTTCTCAAGTCAATGACTCAATGGCACCAGATGCTCCCAACAAGTAAACATAGAAGAACAAAAAAAATCTACAATCAGCTTTTCACAACCCATTAGCATGCCCGAAACTAGAACTGTTCACTCTGTCATGACAAAAAACACAAAATGTGATAGAGATGGCTAACTTGTACAAATATATACTCTAGGAGAATTCAGATCATGGCATGTGAAAATCTCGGTATTAAAGAATACTCAACCCAATCAAAAGGTGGACATGAAACAATTATTTTGGGAGTTATCCATATTCCACAGATTCTGTAACTAGAGATGTGTTCATTATGGGGCAGTGAGAGAAATAAACAAAACATTCAGACAATAAACAAAGAAGCATCACCTGATGCACTTTAAAAAAGGAAACATAATGTGTAGAATAACAAACAGAAGCACAAGGTAGCTAGACATGCCTTAATAATTATATCTTCGTACATGGAAAGCACTGCCTCCACATTTTGATGATGAGTTTGCAAACGCAATTTTACCTAAAAAAAACAATGAAAGAGAAAATTGTAGTCACAAAATGCCTATAATGCGCTTAAAAGAAGATAAAAATAATAATAAAAAGAAAATGTGCAGCATGGTCAAATATTGATTCACCGCATACCTTTTCCTCGGTGTCATCAAACCGCTGGGTGAGCCTGGAAGCAATTTCGTCATTCTCGGGAGGGGAATACGTTAGGTGGTAAATTTTTCCAGTAACAGGATCTAATCTCCGTCCAACAACCCTCTCAACAAGCAATTCTTCAGGAACCTGCAGATATATTTAGAAAAATCAAGTAAAGCTTATGAACACCACAATAGGCACAGCTTGCCACACAGACACGCAGTTTCAGCAGATGAAACCAATTAAATTTCCATGGTGTAGATACTATAAAGTATAAATCCCAAGACCGAAGCACTTCATTAAAGTCCGTTTGTGCCATACCAAATGAATTTGATGCATTATGTCCCTAATACTACTTTCACTTTGATATCAGAATATCTAAAATATCATTGCATCAGATTTCTTAAGTATAGGATTTAAATGACAGAAAGACAGCGTGGGAGAAGTGATATTCAATGCATTAGAAAGAGCTGCTCTGAAATGTATGGACATGGGTTTTCACTTCAGGTCAAGAACTTTTTTTTTATCAACTGTTTCCTGAAACATTTTCAAACACCTGAGGTTATAGGCAACTGTTTCGGGAGGTGGTCTTCAATTCTTCATGAGGCTAAAGGGCCATATACTCATATGTTACCAATACGTGAACTGATTATGGTACTAGACAGTAGACATATCTGACACAGCTATGACATAACGAAAGAAAGAAAAAAATCTGATGGGAAATCAAGCAAAAGATGGACAAAGACTAGCAAACGCTTAAGCGTATGTAAGAATCTCTTTAGATATAATTGTGGTGCAAGGAAATCATCTAATTACTGGCCAGCACAAAAGTAATGAAAGGATGACAAACAAAAACCTTACTTCCAAAAGAATGAATAGGTCAGGCTGGAACCCTAAGTCCTTTAGAGCAATTGCTTGAGATAAGCTCCTTGGATATCCGTCCAAAAGCC
Organism: Spinacia oleracea; assembly: GCF_020520425.1. NCBI lineage: Eukaryota > Viridiplantae > Streptophyta > Magnoliopsida > Caryophyllales > Amaranthaceae > Spinacia > Spinacia oleracea. The sequence goes on from NC_079488.1 coordinate 93,426,306, forward strand.
AGCCCTTCTCTTGTGAATCAGGCTGCAGCAGACGGTCTTTAACCATCTGCATATAACAGTTAAGTTAAGGAATTGTCAACAGAAAATACAAAAATTAGCAAACTAAGTTTGTGAAAATTACCATCACAACTATTTCATCAGGAACCAGCTGTCCTTTGTCCATGTATTCCTTTGCTTGTTTTCCATTTTCACTACCAGATGAAATCTCCGCCCTAAGCAAATCTCCAGCAGCAATATGCACCAAACCATACTGCATATACGAGGATTACCTGATTCATTTGTTTTCTTCAGGGGCAATCCCATAAAGAGAAGTTCATGCAATGAACTCATAGCTAACATAATCAAGTAGATTCTCGGTGAATGCCTGGACATCTATCAGGAAGTCCAAGCAGCATAATCACATTTCATCAAACATAAGAACACAGGTAAATACAGCCACAACAAGCTCAATTTGCATACATAGAAAACATGAGAGAAGAAAAATAATACAGGGAATTACAAAATAAGTTTCTGAGATATGAGCATTTCAGCAGAAAATTTTATCATAATCAATGGACGTCATTCGGCTCAATATGACACAAATCACAAGATAATGAGGTCACAAGAGAAATAGGGGGAGATGAACTTACTTTGTTAGTTATGAGCTCACATTGCGTCCCTTTGCCAGATGCCGGAGCACCCGATATCATGATCCTGAGTGGCCTGGAGTTACTAGTAGACGCCATAACCTACCACAATCATGAGTAACACAATTAATAACTTATGTAATCACAACAAATCCTGGAAGAGGGAGGGAAATCATAATCATTTACGTAATCACAGAATCTTTGAAGAGGTTATGAAATCATTCAAAGAAGCAATGAATTCCCCTGCTCTATCTTCATTTCTTACATCTCTGTAAATGTATTGATCACATTATTCCAACACTTCCCACCCCCAGTAATCAAGGATGGACGTCATTTTTACTATTAACAGCAAATCCACATAATTAGGTCATTTCCGCACACTGGTTGTCACTCAATTTAAGAAAGGTGACAACTTTTCCAATTTCGAAACAGTATACTTGCTACATGTAAGGTAAGTTCCTACTTGAAAAAACACTCTCCAATTGAGGATTCTAAATCCGACACTCTCAAATTCACTTCCAAATTCAGAGATTTTACAAAGAATGCAGGAGAGAAATCAATGAAAAATTACCACAAAATTGCGATGACGATGACGACGATTGATGCTCGAGTGATGTCGAGTTACAGAATGATCAAAGCGGAGGGAGTTGGGACGATGATGATTGAAGGAAAGTGAGGTTAATTTAGGAGAGGATGTAAAAGAAGGAGGGGAGAGAATGGCGGAATTAGGGCTTCCTAAAATGGAAGAATATCCAGAGCACGCCATATTTGTGGTATTTTCTCTCTCCGAATCCCTCGCTCCGCCTCCTACGTCGGCGCTGTCTTTCTCTCTCTCTAAATTTAGGCGAAATTGTCTACCGGAGAGGAGGGAGTGGCGTGCGTGGCCGATGGATAATCATAAGAAGGCCGGTAATCTGGTGAGCCCGTTTTTATTTCAGCTGATGCCATTATCCAGGCCCACCCAATCTACACCTCTCCAAACAAGTTCTATTTCAATCGCTATTTCAATCTCCAAACAAGTTCTAATAATTTAATTTTAGGAATTTTTGTAAGAAATGACCTTTTATATTCGAAAAATTGTGAGAAAATACCTTTTAAAAAAAAAAGTTGTGAAATAGGACCTAAATTAGATTTTTTGTTGTGAATAAGGACCAAGACCTATTTTTCGGCAGTCAAACCCATTTCTCCGGCGTTGACCACCACGTGCAATGCACGTGACCCATTAAAACGATTAATTTTATTTTTTTTAATTTTTTCCCTCCAATATTTTCCCCCTAATTAACTCCGCATAACTAAAAATAAAATAAAAATATTCTCCTTTTCTCTCTCCTCTTTGCTCTGTCTTGCTCGCCATTTTTGTGCTCAAGCTTCTTCATGTTTTTCTTCAATTAGTTGCCTACAGTTAAAAAAAAATAAAAAAATTCAATCCCCGTTAAGAGTCGTTGCAATTCGTACCAGGTAAGAGTAAAAGCCCCAAATATTTTGGTCCAATTCCTCCAATATTTGAACTCTCAAAATTAGGGTTCATAAGCTAATGTTTTCTTGCTGGCTTCTGTTTTACATGATAGATTGACAGAATGATTGTCATCTCTCATTTGGAGTCCTTTGGGTGCTAGACAGGATTTTGAATGAATGTCAGTTTCTGTCTCGTGTATTGGTTGTGGAACTACAACTCAAATTAGATTGAATATCGAGAGTTCTTAGTCATTGTCACATAAATAATTATCTTGCCAATCTAAATGAACTGCAGGTTTGTTTCACGTGGTATTTTTTTTTCCTGAGATAGTATGGGTTCTGTTTGTTTTCTCTAGTTTGGAGTTTGGACATCTATCCATTATGTACAACTATTTCTGTTCTGTAGAAAAGACAGAAAATGCATCCATCCATGTTTGATGACGAGGGACCAAGATCCAATTCAAGACTCCTTTCCGAAATCTGCCAAATACACCACCCATTGAGTCATATTCTACAAATCTGGGACGCCCAAGGCAACGGCTGGAAGCTCGGGTGACATGAAACCAACTGTTTTAATCTAAATTTGAGCACAAAAATGGCGAGCAAGACAGAGCAAATTGGAGAGAGAAAAGGAGAATATGTTTTAGTTTCTGAAGTTATACAAGGGGGCAAATATTTGAGGGAAAGAATTAAAAAACTAAAAATAATCATTTTAATGGGGTCATGTGCAAGGCACGTGGTGGTAAACGCCGGAAATGAGTTTGTCTGCCGAAAAATGGCTCTTTGTCCCTATTCACAACAAAAAAATCCGATTTGGGTCCTATCTCACAACTTTTTTTTTTAAAAGGTCATTTGTCACAATTTTTCGAATATAAAAGGTCATTTCTGACAAAAATTCCTAAAATTAAATTATTAGAACTTGTTTGGAGATTGAAATAGCGATTGAAATAGAACTTGTTTGGAGAGGTGTAGATTGGATGGGCAAACAACCCGTGGAGGTTATGAAAGCTATGAAGGGCAAACAACCCGTGGTTGACAATACATCGCACTTTGCATCCTTTGCAAATGGTGCAGGTATCAACTCTAACACACTTATATCTTGCAATATGGTATATAGTGATAGTTGGATAGTAGATTTTGGGGTGATTGATCATATGACATATAATGCTGCTTTGTTTAAGACAAGAAAAACACTTAAAAATCCTATTCATGTATGCTTGCCCGATGGAACATATAAATATGTTAAAGAATTGGGAAATATTGTTCTGGATTCTGGATTAATATTGAAGGATGTTATGTTGATTGAGGATTTTAATCATAGTTTGCTTTCAGTCGGGAAATTTATTGCTCAGAATCAGCTGCTGGTGACATTCAGTGACAATGAGTGTGTTTTCCAAGGCATTTCTACTAAGCGGGTGTTGGCTGTTGGAATAAAGGTTGGTCAGTTGTATTACTTGAAGATGGCAGGTAATACTGAAGTTGTAAATAGTAGAATAAAAGAATATCCTAGGTCAACTAATATTGTCATTGTTGAGCCTAGTTTGATGAATAATTATGTTAATGGCGTAGCTAAGAAAAATATTGATGTTCATATTATTCATGCTAGAATAGGACACGCTTCCTTATCTAGAATGAAACATATAGATGATTGTGCTTGTTTTGGAATGGATGTTTTTAGGTGTGATGTCTGCTTTCAATCCAAATTCCACAAGTTACCTTTTCCTAGAAGTGATAGCAGAGCTATTAAGATCTTTGATCTAGTTCACATTGATCTTTGGGGTCCGTTTAGGGTTCATGCTACAAATGGAGCATCATATTTCTTGACTATTTTAGATGACCATAGTAGGACCACATGGACTTTTCTTCTTCACAATAAGGGTCAAGTATTCAAAACTATCTCTGGTTTCTTGGGGTTGGTTAAAAATCAATTTGAGAAAAATGTGAAATGTATAAGGTCGGATAATGGGACTGAGATAATTAGGGCAGAATGTAGTGACATGTTTGCAGAAAAAGGGATTATACATTAGAAAAACATTGTTAGTACTCCTCAACAAAACGGGGGGGTTGAAAGAAAACATAGGCATCTTGTTGAGGTTGCTAGAGCTTTAAGGATTCATGCTAACTTGCCTAAGAAAATTGGGGTGACTGCATTCTTGCTGCTACTTATTTGATCAATAAAATTCCAACTCCGATGTTAGATTGGAAGTCCCCTTTTGAGTTTTTGACGGGAAATAAAGCTACTTATGACCATCTTAGGGTTTTTGGATGTGAATGTTTTGTCTACAATGTGGATAGACAAAAAGATAAGTTTGATCTCAGAGGTGTTAAATGTATATTCATAGGCTATCCATATAAGTTTGGATGTGAATGTTTTGTCTACAATGTGGATAGACAAGATTTTTGTTTCTAGAGATGTTGTTTTCCATGAAACCATCTTTCCCTTCCATTCATCTAAAACAGAATCTCCTGATTCCGCTGTTCCTTTAGTTTCTGTTTCAGATTCAGAAACTTTTACACAAAATTCTACACCTCTTTCTACTTCTAATTCTAATTCCGACCACTTTTCTTCTTTACCAATTTCTGAAAATAATTTGTCTCCTATTTCCTCTTCTCCAGTTTCTTTCCATTCTTATCCTCCTATTTTGATCCCTTCCTCCAATATTACTGACATTGATAACACTGAATCTGCAATTGATGTTCCTGAACATAGGAATGTTGTTCCTAGACAATCTTCAAGACATGTGAAGCCTCCGATAAAATTCAAGGACTATGAATGTCCAATCCCTCTCCCTTCTAGACACTTTTCTTCTTCTGTAATCTCTATTACAGACCCTTCTTTTTTTCCCTCATTGCAAATGTAATGAAGATTCTGGAACCTACTTCATATAATCTAGCTAAGACTCATCCGGGCTGGGTGGAGGCGACGAATAAGGAATTAGCTGCCTTAGAAGCTAATGATACTTGGGTTATTACTACTCTTCCTAAAGGAAAGAAGGCGGTTCTAAATGGGTTTATAAAGCCAAACATGATAAAGATGGGAATCTTGAAAGATTAAAAGGCAGAGTTGTAGCCATTGGATATCAACAAGTTGTGGTAAAGACTTCAAGGATACATTCTCTCCGATGGCTAAATTAACAACTCTTAGGATTGTTATAGCTTTGGCAACTGTTAGGTCATGGCCTCTTTGTCAACTAGACATCAATAATGCTTTCTTACATGGCTTTATTGAGGAAGAATTGTAATGCAAACCTGGTGAGGTTTGTAGATTGAAGAGATCTCTCTATGGATTAAAGCAGGCTTCTAGGCAATGGAACAAGGAGTTATGCAAATTTTTGGCATCTATTGGTTTCACACAATATACTCAAGATTACGGACAATTTATCATCCTCCTCATTTATGTTGATGATATTTTGCTCACTAGTACAAGCCAAGATCAAATTGATACAGTGAAGCAACAATTGGATTCAGCTTTCATGATTAAGGATCTGGGTTCCATGAAATACTTTCTTGGAATAGAGGTTATGAGAACTTCTGAAGGCACATTACTATCTCAAAAGAAGTACATTAAAGACATCATTAGTTCCTCTGGAATGAATGACAACAACGGTGCTTCTACTCCTTCCTAATTGGTTTAAAGTTGTCAACTGATGTGGGAATTCCTTTGGCTGAACCTAAGTTATATAGACGATTAGTGGGCAGGTTATTGTATCTTGGAATCACCAGACCAGATATGTCCTACTCGGTTCAACATTTATCACAGTTATTAAGTTGTCCTAGAGAACCACATTTTGAAGTTGCTTTACATATTGTCAGGTATCTCAAGAATACTTTGGGTATTGGCTTGTTACATTCTTCCAAATCTTCTCTTGTGCTCAATTCTTATTCAGACGCAGATTGGAGTAGCTGTCAATTTTCTAGTAGATCTTTGAGTGCTTACTGTGTATATCTTGGAGATAATTTGGTTTCGTGGAAAACCAAGAAACAGAAAACTATGAGTAAGTCTTCGGCATAAGCTGAGTATAGAAGTATGTCAGCAACAGCTAGTGAGATGGTTTGGGTTGCTGGTTTACTTGAGGATCTTAAAGTTGATATTCCTAAACCAGTTTCAATGTTTTGTGATAATAAATCTGCTGAATTCTTGGCACATAATTCAGCTTTCCATGAAAGGACCAAACACATCAAGAGAGACTTCCACTATGTTAGGGAACAGGTTGATGAAGGTTTTCTTGACACCATTCATGTTCCTAGTTCCCTCATGAATGTTGATGTGTTGACTAAAGCTCTACCAGTGTCTCAACATTACAATCTACTTTCCAAGCTTGGACTTGTACGACAATCCAGCTTGAGGGGGGGAATATGAGAGTTGTAATAGTTGACTTTAGTCCACTTTCTATTTATGCACAACTGTCATTTAATATCCACAAGTATGTGGTCTGCCCACCTTTCAAGGATAGTTAGTTAGGAGCTTCTTTGTAATTAGTTCATGTATTTAAGCTTCCGTTTCCTTTTCTAGATTATTGAAATATATTCTAAAACCGAATATTTCCCTGTCTTCTACCCATTGATTTTCTCTCTAAGAACCACAATTGTGATTCTTTTCAAAAAGTAAAAGTGGTTGCTTGTTTCCACTCTTTGAAGATTCTATCTACAAAAGAAGGCAAAGGATAAGAGCGGATTGTTGGCGATCACAGTTTGACCGGGGCTTAAATCAAACTTCGCTTCGGTGAATCACTTAATCCCTGATGCATTTTCCGATGTACATCGCCTGCGTTTGAGTTTTGAACCGGCTGTCATCTGAAGCAGACCTTCTAGAACTTTCTCACGTGTAAAGTGGCAATCTATTTCGATGTGTTTAGTGCGCTCATGGTAGACTGGGAAGCTTTTGGGGGGTGGGTGCAGGGCGGACGATTTCGGAAAAAAGACGACGAAACCTTTTTTTCTTTGTCAGTTGATTCATCTTCCAACTCCCGAAGAGAAAGTGGTAGTCGGCTTGGCTCCGTACCGAACCAAGGCCTCCTTACCAATAAAATAAATAACTTTAGCCGTCTAAAAAATAACCTAAAAATCAAGGCAAATTTGAATTATTATAGCCCAAAACGTGTGACCTAAAAAATATAACTAAACGCTTTAATTTGGCCATTACTTATAATCAGGACAATCAGAAATAGTCTATATTAAAAATTCAAAAATTATTACTAAAAATCTATACTAATATATTAAAAGGCGTTGTGGAAAATGTATATGTGTCACGTAGTACTCTCCTCACGCCACATCATCCAACGCCACATCATCCATTCACCATGTATTATGTAATGGACAACCAAAAATCAATACAATGAGGTTCGAACACCAGACCTCCAATTTGGATGATAATTCTCATTACCATCTTAACCAACCACCAATTGTGGTTTATCTCTTCACATTAATTTATAAATAAATGTTCACATGAAATCTAAAACAAATAATTTTATGCATACAAAATTACAAACAATTTTTTTAATTTTTTTTTTGTACTCATGTCCAGATGTGCTTGTACATACCTTGTGAAAAAATAGGGGAAAAAATAGTTTTGCTTGTACAATGAAAACCCTCCTTAATTATATAAACTATTTTAGTTGACATTTGTATAGTTCTTTAACAAACAAGTTTTGTGATTGTATTTTCAAAGCGTATAAATCAAAATTTTCAGTAGAATATTCCTTTATTTATTTGGGTGAATTTGAATAGGTTTTCTAATTCTTTAAAAGTAAAAAAAAAAAGTTGTAGATACTAAGATTAGCGCTAGTATAAGCTAAGACTTCCACGTCATCTTTTTATTATTTTTTATTTTATTTTCAATTAATCAGATTCTTATTTAGATCCTTTCAGACTTACTTAATTTTTCCACTTCACCCCCTCGTACTCATTCAAGACTACTCAAACTTATGAAAATAATAAAATAAAAAAGAATAAATAATAATAATTAAGATTGAATGTATTGTTTAAACGTCTTGAGTAGAGTCTTGGAATTCCAAGACTCTTGCTCAGACTTTTATCATACTCTTTCACTTAAATGGAAGGTTTTAAGTTAATACTCAATAAGACTATTGCTCAGACTGCCGCTAATCTTGCTCAAGTATTTAATTTGAGTATGACTTTCTTTGGTTGGATGCATGAGTCATGAGATGGTTCATTTTAGAACAATATTTGTTTTAAAATCCTTCTTGCTTATACAAAGTATGAAAGTGTTTGACTTATAAATACTTGAGATGGGTGCATCGCAATAAATAAAAACCTATACGACAATTTATAGAATATTCGGTAAATAGTACTCCATAATCATTAAAATAGTACATAAAAAAGTAAAAATCACTTTTGTTTTGAAGAAAATTAAAGTTATTTCAATTATTTAAGGTGGATATCAAACTTCTTATGAGTTGGCTTATGTAATAAGAAGTCAATAAAAGATTTTTTTTAAAAACAAAAAATCAAGCATTAGGTATTTGTTTTTCCTTTAGGGTAAGTTATATAAAGAGCACCAATCAAGAATTCAAGATCAACTTTACATCAAAACATTATTGATTTTCTTGACAAGATAACCATAAAGTATTAATCATTTTCTAGTGAAAATTTCAACTATTTCAATTAATAAATGCTAAATTATTCTCCGTCTATTACAAAATGTAACAAAATATAATGAAACTATTTCGATTAATAAATGTCAAAACACACTGGACAGATGGTCATAAATTCGATAAGTGCGTCATCTGTAAAGTGGAACGCTCTCAAATACATCAGACGCAAATCAACGTTGAGGGGCGGTGCAAATTATGCTAAAATTATATTATGTCTCATGCATGCATGGATATTCGAAAATTATTATTGCACCATTTTTTCTAAAAAATACTTAACTGAGATATTTGTCCATTAAAGTGAATGCGTAGTTAATAAATCTTGAACATATTCATTTAATAATCTAGTATATATATTTTATATATTTAATATGATAATTTCACCAAAATGTTCAATAGGCTTAGATGTTAATTTGACCAAAATATTAAATAAATATATTTTCTATTATTGATATGACGATTTGACTAAACTATTAACAAAACCGTCTAATACGGACACATTATAATCCTATATTTTTTTTCCCCATACATGAAGAGTTTATGCAAAAGAAAGTAAATAAACGAGATATATTATTTTAGGAAATTGACTTTTGACGATAAAATTTTGACATAATTTGTAAAGTCACTAAAGATCTAGGCTAGTCGTGAAACACAGCCCTTGACCAAGGTCTGGCTTGAACGTAAGAAGCCACCCTCAAGACATGGTTAGCATTGCGAGTTCTTTTGGGTGTGTTCTCAGTTCTCACACAACTGGAGGAGACGACGACAAGACACACAAACTTACAAATTCAATCTTGTTACAACATTCCAAGATTTTGAGGAAACAAAACCCAAATTAGGAACATAATAGTCGTACAATATGGCTCCAGTTTGCTCAATTCATTTCTCATCAATTATACAAACTAAATAAAGGGTGCACCCACTACACAAATCACAAATGCGAGACCAGGAAAACTGATACTTATTGCTTAACTGTCCTACGAAATACGTAATATCAGATATGAAGTATATGAAATCGCCCAACCATAACAATATGCCAAGTATATACATAATATACCTTACAATTAGTCTTGTATTCTCATGGTCCCTGCTATATCTAAATGCTACTGCTACTAACTCGAACCATTCATTCATCGACTTACCATCTTCACTAATGACACAGTTTAACACATCGTGCTACATCAAATACTCGATGCTGGACCATTTACATAAATTACCTTTATAATCTTCCCACCAACCGCTTATTTTGATTACAGCAAAATCTTCAGAGCACATGACAGACCTTTCCCCAAATGTTATCTCAGCTTCAACAACCAAGTTCAAAGAGCTCATGTTTTAAGCCTCTTTAATGATATTAACCATGCTAACTCCGTAAAAGGAAATTTCAAGGATTCTTCTGCAATTCTGTAGTGCAAAATTACTACCTGCAGGGTACAAACTTTCCATTACATTAAATGCAGGTCTTCTCAACTTCTAGCTACTCAACCGCTTATCATACTAAAAATATCATCACTTCATATAATTAACCAAAACATAGAACAAAATGACTACGAGTGACAGGAATAGGATCATACACAAACAGGATGTTAAGAGGACAAGTTTCCAGCATAAAACCAAAAGAAACGACCATTCAAGATTCATGTAGCCCATAGTCTAGGCCATCTCGAGCAGAAGGGAAGAAATAAAGATACCTCAGTCAAAAGTAAACCCACATGTGTTTCTTAATTCAATTGCCAATTGTCATCAACTTTACCGTTGTCGAAGATTGCACTGATTCCGTTTCAGCATTTCCCTTGAATTAGAAAACTCAGACACGCAAACCATTGTGAAGTCACTCCCCACCCCATTTTGGTGGACAGTTTTTTAAATTGAAAAATAACTCTTCAACAATTGTAGAAAGGAAATTCAAAACCCAAAATAGCCACCAGTTTGCAAATGAATTTAAGATATTTAAGCCAATCTAGGAAAGACATATTCCTCGAACCTTGCCTTTCAGACTTATTCATCTACACTTTATTCAAATCCAAGAGCACCACAATTACACTTACAACCCCTTTGGTAACTGGTAATAAGTGGTGGAAATGAGAATAAATCTAAGTGTTATTTGGCAAGAAAATAACGTTATAATTTCCATGGTAATATTAAACTTCATCGCAAACATGGTGTTTTTCTTCATAAATTTGAATTCCCACCCAATACCTATTCTCCAAATGGTAATGGAATGTAATGAAAATTTATGAAGAAAAAATAGATAATTTAGAGCAAGCTAGCATTGCCATGGGAATGGATATTGATTTTCCATACAAATTTACATACAAATTCATTCCCATTGACACAATTTATGACCGGCTACCAAACGGGTTGTTAGTAACTTAGCCTATATTATCAACAGATGAAACGTTGACATTGAAACAAAACAAGAAGTTGAAATTGTTACTTGGACTCTCCATTTTACCTCATTTACCTTTGCAGTTGTGCGCAACGGGCATGTGAAGACGGAGATTAGAAGATGCGCTGGTAGGGAAAATAGAGGATTGGTATCACGGGGATTTTAGAAGAATCCGAGGGAGACCGGAGATGACTTTGATGTAAGAAGTTAGGTTAACACTTGATAGAAGGGAATGGACGTAGAGGATCATGGTTGATGATCACTCCTTGGTTCATGCAGTTGACCCCATCATTGGGATTAGGCTTCCATATTGTTGTTTTTGTTGTAATTTGCAAACTATATAGTTTAAGTTTTTCAATAAAATTTCCCCTCAAACAAAAAAAGGTTCTTTGATAAAGCTTAATTATAAAATCATACTCCCTCCGTCCCAATTTAATCGTCTCAATTTCCTTTTTCGTCTATCCCAAATTAATTGTTATACTTCTTTTTTATGGCATGAACCCACTAATATTTTATTACCTCTTTCTTCCCAGTTCCCACTACCAAAAGTTATTGTCCCACATCCTCTAACATTCAATCAAAAAAATTCTTCCACTATCTCCACCATATCTCTTTTTCTATTAAACTATAGTAGATAAGCATACAATAACTTATCACATAAAAATTCGTGAAAAGTCTATTGCGGCGAATAGATTGGGATGGAAGGAGTATTGTACAATGTAAAAGTCCAAAAAGCACACAAACATGATTAGAAAGCAAGTCGAGAAAACAACTACAAGATAATTTAGTACGAGTACAAATTTTTTAATATAAACATATTTTTGAGTAAATGTTTAAAAACCTTATTACTCCGTATAAGAAATTAATAAATCTTTTTCCTCAAAAAAGAAAACATTAATCAATTCTCGAAAAGAAAATATTAAAGCAAGATAATACTTAGGAGTATGAACGGGAAATATCAAATTTTAGAGACGTGGGAGAATATAGTTAAATTAAAGAATAACCAGAGAAACGGTCAGGCCCACTACCAAAAGAAGGGGAGGGGATGCAAAGCTCACTACACAAAGTAAAGGGAAAAGGATAAGCAACAGTAAAAAAAAGAAACAGTAGGCACTGCTAAGTTCTATCAACTGCAACCATAAACATACCAACTTCGCCAGCTTTGGCATTATATTAAACATCCCACTGAATATTACTTATTGGTTTACTTGCAGATGGGGAGGGCTATGACCCACATCGGCATGCACACCAGATGATTCATTATGGAACAAACTCACACAACATTTCCAGGATACAACCAAGGCCCACACCCGGACATGTAACCCTCTCTGACTGGGCTGAGAAACTCACACGAGGAAAAAATACTGGAACTAAATGCAAGTTGTCTGAGAAACAAGACAGATAGTTGCCAGGAAGGGTAAAAGGTTTCAGCCTATATTTAACACCTTGTGTTGCACTCTCATTGCTTTAAGGCTTTATACAAGCGAATTAATAATCTTCCAAATAAGCATTACCGCAGTAATTGCTTCCCCACCATATTGCAAATCACATTTGTACTAAAACACCTTGCAATAAGTTCCAAGTTACTATAGATAGCAAATTAGAGGATAGAAGACATCATCTAGTTTCAATGAAGGAAATAGAGAAAAAAAGATATGTAAAGAGTAACAGCTAATAGACAAGACTTGCAATTTGCAGGGTCAATAGTAGATAAAATCTATGTAGGCGGGAGAGAAGGGGGCTGCGGATAGGATACAGCACCAAAACTGGCGGGTTTACTTTTACTTTTTGTCTTAACTATTGGGAAGTAACTCAGTAAGTAAATTCACTTTTGGCCTTTCCTGTAGATATTTTCAACACTAACTGACTAAGGTCGATACAAACAGATGACCTCCAAATCATCACCCTTGTTTCGAAGGACAAGTCTAATAAGGTTGACAATTACCATGCCATCATCCCTAAGGTTGGAAACTACCATTCAATCACCCTTGTTCTCTTTGGCAGTCTGGCATTTTCTCTTGAGGTTCCATACCAGATACTTAGTAAAGCTATGAAAAGTTAGATAGTGTATAACGAGAGAACTTAACACATACCTCTATCACTCCGAGGCTTGAAGATTGTCATTGACAAAAAATAAAACATGGTTTCTGCCTTTCCTGTATTTAGCAAGAACTCGACAAGTTAAGATACAAACTAATGGATGAAAGGGGGAGACAAAAAAAATTGTAGTAACAATACCATTACGTGCTTACATTTCATTCCTCTTCCACAAGTTGCTTCCCAAATTTCCTTAATGCAAGTGAGTAAACTTCCTTTCTTTTCCTTGATGTCCCTTCAGCAACCAACTTGACAGCCTACATCAATCACATGGTAATGCCTTCATCAATCAGATTTCCTTAATACACTAACAAATATGAACATTGGAGTAAATAAACAAGACATTCCTTCATAATATAAAAGCAAATACATACATTAAACTGGATAAATATCAAACAGAGGTCCATAATTGATCTATGATTTACTTTGACAGAACTGAACTAACAGCTTGTGCAGTTATGCAAGTAACAATATAGGGTGGGCAATCTTGAAAATTGCCTTGCGACATGATTAATTTTCTTCATCACAATGGAAAATTTTAGTTAAACCTTCAACAAGCATTTGAAAACCAGAGCTAGGTAAAGGGCACCAAAACAGTAAAAAGATAACTCTCTTTCCTTTCTAAGAGAAAATGATATATAGGCTGATAAGTACACAGTAGCCAAGCACGGAAAAACTACCGAAAGTACATCCAAGCACATTCAACATCAAGTTCTACTACAGGAAACAGAATGCACCCATGCTAGGACGGCAATATCAAAATCATCAGTAAACAACATGAACCAATTCCGAAGAGATGTTATAACACCTGAACAGAAGTTCAAAACATGTTACGGAGTATTACAGAGCCCAAAAAATTTAGCAGAAATATCTATATTGATTCTGCTTTAAAGAGGATTGCAAAGATTATGAAGGATAAATCAACAAGGAAACCCCAAACAATAATCATCAAGCATTTCAAGGAAATAGGCAACTGATTGATGCATGTCTAATATCAAGAAACATTTTGAGCACGCAGAACACTATGCCTCTGTCTTTCCATGCTCCCTAGATCAAAGGACCTTCTAGATGCATGTTTCATTAACAGTCATCAAGTATTTCATTTCAGAAGAAGTACACATCCAATAGAAAAGGCATAGAAGGAATGAGCAACACGCAAAATTTACCGTTGACAGACTATGCCCACTGGTTATGAGCTCCCTGAGTTCATCCTCAATCTGAGAATCCGGCGGAGGTTCATCAATGCACTTTGCCTTTCCCTCTACTAGAAGTGTCATTTCTCCCTTCGGTTTTCGAGATACAAATGCCTCCTTAGCTTCTTGAAAGGTTCCCCGCCAAAACTGCAAGGATCATGGCTGTCAGAAACTTAATGACGAAAGGCCAAGATCCCACCTTGACAATAAATGGAAATATAGTCAAAATAATCAGATAAATACCATTCAATCAGATCTATAAAATTGTAGGGAAGAAGTTGCTCATTCAAATCAGTAAATCAATAACAACCCACTATATACCTAAAACCTTCTTACATCAAACAACCAATTCCTTCAAATCATACCTCTTCATGGATTTTGGTCATTTCTCGAGCTATGACACATTTCCTGCAACATTACAAAGTATATGATCATGATTTATGCCCAACCATTACATAAATTGAAGTCAAAAGGCTGAAAGGAGAGTAGATTGGGTTGCATATTACTCAGTACTAGAAACATAAAATAAAATAAAATAAAAAGGACAAGCAATCAATAAACTCTTCCACCCAAAACTGATTGCTGCCAATGAGGGCATATGCCAGGGAACCAATTCCCACAATCCAAATCAAATTTCTTCGATGATAAATAACCTATAATCTAAGCAAGAATTTAAGAGTGTGCACTATATGAATCAAAACTGTGATGATTCTCATAAATGGACAAACATTACAAGCAGGTCAAGCACCACGTGAAGGAAGATAAGGACAAATCACTGAAGTGAATGGCAGTACTCATAACAAGATCAGCCAGAGGTAAGTAATAAGTACAGATTTTTATACATAATATAAACCTCCAAAAATGTACTGAGAAACAAATTTTCACATCATAACCACCAAAGACTTCAAATTCTGAACAAACTATATATAGAGTGCACACAAGCATTTTTTTTTTTTCAATCGTCTAATTTGCATTGAGTTAGTCAGTAATTATTTACCTTGAGTCGCCAAAAACTGAAGAAGTTTCTTCAAGAAACTGAAGTAGCTTGTGTGGAGGAACAAAGAAAATCTGTGTTGCACTCTGATCGGCTGAGAACAAGAGCCTTTCTCTCCTAGACCCGGCATGCTTAGGAAGAAATCCAACTAGATCAACAAAAGATATGCAGGATTAGGAAGCAGACTACTTTGAGAAAAAATTACTGTTATATTCCTAATAGTTTGCAAACTACCGAAGGTGAAGTCATCGGTTGGCAAACCCGAGGCAGAGAGAGCTGAAAGTACAGCTGAAGGTCCAGGGATTGGAACTACAATGATTTTTTCTTCAACGCACAGCTTCACCTGTGGACAAAAAAGTCACATAAACAATGATTAATGCTACTTCCCTTATAACATTAAACACAACTCAATCCATGTGATTGTAATTGGTTAGAGGACAGTCTACCCATGATGATAACATCATATTACCACAACTCCATCCATGGCTATTGACCAAACCGTAAGTTAAGCAGAATCTTGATTTAAAAATGGTAGAAATTGATTAGACGACAATCTAGCCATGACAATAACATAATGTAGAAATGTAAAACACTTTTAGGATTTGTGTGATCACCTTATATTCCACTCATTTTGGGAAAAATATGATCAAATAAGATAAGTTCTGGAAAAAACAAATTCAAATAAGTTCATGAAAAATATGGGTTACCAATGTTCAGTTTACAACAAAAATAGGTTCGGATAAGTTCACTTAAGTACAGGATAAGTGAAATTGGGTGAACAGAACAGAACATAAAGGCCATTCACAGGATAAAGCACTTATAAAGAGGGTTGCAAATTTTAATTGTCATATAAAATCATGGGTGAAATATACCACCCTACTGCCCAATACCCTAAAAAGGTCAATGGTTTAATGCTATTCTGAGGAAAGTAACGGATAAATTCGTGAACGTAGATTAAGGATGCATCAACTGACCAATTCTGTTCCAGGATCACTAATGCCAGGCATCCCAGCATCGCTAATCAGAGCGACAATTTCACCCTCCTGTAAACGTTTCAAAACTGTTCTTCCTCTCTGATACTCATTAAACTTGTGATAACTCATCTAGGATCAAATAAAAAAAAGCTCCAATCAGGTGGAAGTCGTGGAACTCACACCAACTATGCATGCGATATCAAAATTGTATTTCCTTTACATACAAGGGGCGTCTTAATTCCATAATAGTGAAGCAACTTTCCCGAATGCCTCGTGTCCTCAGAAAGTATCACGTCAGCTGATTTCAGCACCCGCAACGCACTAGAATTAAAATCAAATTGACAAGGATCAAGATCAAGAAAGCCAGAAATAACTCAGTCAAGAAACCCAGTCATTAGACATCAACAAGACTACATTTCCTTATTGTAGTGTCATATAAACAGTATAATCTTCAACGTTCCATGAGAATCGCCTGATTGATAGTCAAACCTTGACGTAAAGCATCAAAAACTAACTCTAATGCAATGCAAAATGATGTTACTTTGACAAAATAATTGTGATGCCTCAACAAACAAGGTTCTCACTGTCACTGAACCTCAACAACAAATAACTAAACTTGAAATGCATATATTCATGTTGATTACAAGAGTTTCTCATCGAAAAGAAAAGTAATGTTTAAACAACTCAAAAGCTTCAGAAGGGGAGACAAATACCGCAATGTGATATCTTCAAGATTACCAATGGGAGTCCCTACTAAATAAAGCCCTGGCTTCAAGTTCCCCTGTCACCAACAGTCCAACAGAAATTACTGCTACTACATCAGTACTTTATGCAACCAAATTTGAAAGAAATAAGATAGAAATTATTATTGTATGTACAATATATCGTAATTTGAATACATTATATATTAAAATGCAAGATAAAAGCCAAAAAGACATAATAATTATCAATCAAGTAACAAATTTGATTATGATAAACACACCGGAGCATGATGTGCATTATGTTCTCGGCTAATGTTCTTTTCAATATACTTACATATTCGTTTGAACAAAGCTCGATGGTAATTCAAAATCAGGGAAATAACTTAAACCCTAACAAATTGCAATTTTTTAATTTGACCGAATTTCAAAAACTAGTTAATAGATAGAAAGACTCCATTTTTGTAGTTGACCCAATTAAAGGAACTGGTCGAGGGAAAGAGAGAGAGAGAGGGGACCTGTTTTGGAGACTGTGGAAGGGTGATGTCGGAAGTATCAGTATCAGAGGAGCTATGAGAGAGGGAGCAGAACGAAACGACGGCGTAGTTGGGGTAACGAAAGGGAAGGAGAGATGATACTGAATTGAAGAGTAAGCGGGAGAACTGACTGCGCCACCCGGAAACTTTCGCCGGATTTTCGGAAATCGCCGTCCATGGAAGAAAGCGCGCCACCGCCGCCATTTTTAGACTGCTTCTGCTTCTATTACTGTGCTTCACAGTCAGCACAACAGAAGGGGTTATACAAGGAGAAACTCCAAATTCCCGACTTCCAGAATTTGAGTATTTCTTCTTCTTCCTCTTTTTTTTAATTTTTTTTTTTTCATACTCAGGGCATGCTTGGATTGAGAGTAATACATTAAGGGGTAATAAAAGTCAAACTAAAAAAATATAAGGTAATTGAAGGTGATGATGAGGGGATGAAGTGGTGGCATAGAGAATAAGGTAGTGTTGGCAAGAAGAAAATAAAAGAAAAGGGGAACAAATACCCTCATTATGGGGGAAATAGTTACCCATCTCCCACTAGGATGATTATTACCCTCATTTGGGAGGTAATAACTCCCCCCTTCCTCCCTTCTCCTCACAACACCACCACTACCACAACTTCTCATCACAATACCACCACACCATTCTCCTTGCAACCACCTCAATTCACCTTCATTGTCCTTTTATTATGGTGGTTTGACTTTTATTACCCCCATAATCCATTACACCCAATCCAAGCATGCCCTCAGGGTAAATTTATCGTTAAAAATCAACCTCAAATTCCAAACTTTGTCACCATTTTTTCACTTATAAGATTCTTATATTTTTACACACTACACCATAAGTTCCTTAAAAAAAAGACAATTAAGGATGAAAAGAGAAAAAAAAGTGTAGTCTTAGATAAGTCTTGAGTAAGATCATGTTCTTAACTTTGTTTAACTGAACTGAAATGAATGGAGCTGAACTGAACTGAACTGAAATGAATGGAGCTGAACTGAACTGAACTAAACTGAACTGAATGAAGCTGAACTGAACTGAATGAAACTGAATGAATAGTAAATAATAAATAATAATAAATAATAAATACTCTGTAGTAAATAATAAATAATGGAGAAAATAAATTTGTGTTGTACTTGTGATATTTATTATAGAAATATTTACATCGTTATTTTGGAAGTTACTCGTGCATATGCCAATATTATAGTAGTGATAATTTTAGCCATATCAATAATAATTAAAAGATGAATAGTAATAATTATAATGTTAATATTTATAAAAATACTCATAATAATAAATAATAACTACAATAATCATAATTAGTTATTAATAACAATAATTACATATAATATTAATATAATAATAGTAATATTTAAGTAATATTAACGATAATAATAATTTTTCTACGTATATATATATAAGGAGTAATAATTGTCAATTTTAATTGCAATATCAAGAATAAAAATAACTACAAAGAAAGATGATCCGATATTTTGAACTGAACTGAATTGAACTAAATGGAGCTGAACTGAACTGAACTGGACGGAAGGAACTACAATAAAGTCCAAAAGAGACATAAGTCTTAGATCATGAATAACCATGAGTAGGTTACATTCCTCTATTTTCTTATCTCTTCTCTTCTCCTTTTGACATCATAATCTCTTTCCTCCACATCCTTTCCCAATATCTCTTTCCTCTTTCTTTAATTTGTCCCACAACCAAGAGTATACTCTCTTACTTCCTCTATCTCTTCATATATATACCCCACCAAGTATTCTATTATATTAAATAATTTAATTTTCAATATGACAACTTATTAAAATTAGCAACATGTAATTTAAATTATATTTGGAAAAATGTTGGATTAAGGACATGTTCCAAAAGATACGGCCCGAGCCTAACCCACGGGCGCGGAAAAAAGCATGGCTTGCATGAGCACAAATTCATGGGCCGTGGGCTGGGCTCGAGTCGTATCTTCTGGAAAAAGCATGACAAAGCACATTCGATTGAGTGAAATCAGGCTTAGGCACAAAGGCAGTGCCCAAAACGACACGTGACATGGTTCATGGGCCACCATTTTGAATTCCAGGCCCGGCCTGAATCACGTGGATTTGATGTGGGAAGGCCAGTTCAGGCCCAAGAGTCCAAGACAACACAAAGCACGATCCAACCCACAGTTAACTCTACGCCCCATTCCTCGATGTGGAGCGCTATCAATGCACCTTGTTTCAGTCGTCTGCAGCTTGGAGGGAGGATATTTGGTGCGGCAACACTTCGTACAGCAGTGTGGCCACACCTCTTGCAAGTGCACTCGAACCAATGGGTATCACTCGCATCAGGATGCTCTTTAGCGAACCGTATTGGTGTATCAGGGTGCTGTTTTGCGAATCGTGTTGGTGTAGTGCTCTTTTATGAACTATCTTATGGCTCATTCTATGATCCCTGAGGTCAGTTTGATAAGTGCAATACAAGGTTTATGGTAACTTTGCAACATGAAATAACATTTAACAACCAGCTAACTTTCTCATACTTTAAATCAGGAGTCGTTGCTTTACAATTGCATTTCCATGTCGCGGAGGTTAAATGTGTTATCCCCCGAGCTAAACAAGAGGATATACTCTGAATACAATCCTGATACCTTTTTGGGGGTGTAGGGGAGGGAGGGGGAAATAAGTAGTATTTGAGACAGCATTTCCTCCGCTTCCACTTCAACATGTCCTGGAAATCAGAGGCAGTATTTAGCCTAAAAGCCAACTCTAAAATAAAGTGTATTCAGATATGAGACACACCATTTAGTAATTAGTCATACATTACGCTTTATCGTCATGAAACCACCACCTCGTCTCCTTAGGAGATCTCCCATTCCTACAGTTCTTCACATAACGGTCATTGTCTGGAGGACGTTGCTGCAAAAGGAAACCAAATCAATCATTTCAGTATCCTTGTCAATAATTTCACGGGAATTCATATGGCACGTTGGCAACTGCTCGGACTCTACGAACCTTTGAGGTAGAGCTTGATAACATTGATAGAATACTAATACAAATTGAGTTGACTGTCATTGCAGGGGACCAAGAGTCATATAATATATCTGCAAGCATGGACAAATACAAGGAAAAGAAGTTGTAGGCCAAGATCAGTTTCAAAGATAAAGCATCTTATGGATAAGATAAGTAATTAACATTTAACATGTGGAACAGTGGAAGCAAAAGGTCCCAACTAAAACACACAACAGGAACCTCTAAACCAGGCAAGACTGACGTAACAAAGAATTTACCCAACAAACGACTATGAGCTTGCACTACAAAATGGCCCACGAGGCCACAATAATGTTCAAAGCACTTATCAAACAAAATTTCAATATCATGACCATCCTTTACAAAAATACAACATATCTTAGGCAAGGCAGCACCAATGCACGTAACCGGGACCTATTCTTTATCCATATATAGAAACTGAGGCTGGGAGCAATGAAACACGGGTCACCAACTTTATAGAAAGGCATATAGTATGATGCAACTGACAAGATACACAAGTGACAGATCATACTTAATCAGAGCTGTTCAGAGTCATTGAGAATTCTGCTTCTATTGGGTTGGGAGGTAGATGCAGAGCCAAAACAATACAACAGAGAAAGACTGTTTCACGTGGAGTGCGGAGCCTGTAGACCCATAAAGGAAATAGAACAAGTCATTGCTAACTGTCGAAAGAGAGGCATGAAGTGCTGAGATGTTCTGAAAAATCTCATGATCTGACTCATGTTTGCGTTTAATCCAATGACATTGCATAGGTAGTTGGCATGGGAAAATTTATCTCCTGCCCACACAGTCCTTCATTTTACAAAAAAAATGTTGCCAAAAGACACATGCAAGATCAGCTCATGCCAAAGAGTGAGAGAAAGAAATCACTGATCTAGTCCCAGGTTCCCAGGTAAAGCTGAAAAGTATAAGGTTACAAAAAGCACTTCACAGCTTGCAAACAAAATACAGAGTGTACATTTTCAGCCAAAACATAGACATAATAAGTAAGGCTTTGCTCTCAACTTGTGAAATAAATTTTCCACCAGACCAAAATGATTTTTCACCGGAATGAAGAGGATGAGTACGCTTAATATTAGTCCAGAGGAGAAGAAAACAGCCCAGAAATACTAATGGTTGGACGAATATATGGTACTAATCTAACTGATCAAAATGAAAATCATAAGAATCAATAGGTTCATAGGAGGCCAGCGAGGCCCTGAAGGATTGCATACTAGAAATGTTGCTAATCTTTAGTAGGCGGCAGAGTAGTCCAATGCTAGGTGCTTGCAAGTCATGCTTTATTTAATACTAACTTCAGATACTATGAGAACAAAGACCACAAGGAATCTATGCTTATCATGAGTTCATCACATATTCAAAAGTAAGCACAAAACCCAATACATCAAATATTTTAAATTTAACTGGATATGTCATTGCTATCATAGAAACTAACCCTCCCCCCACCCCCCCTTGCCCTCCCTAATGACGTATGCTAAGAAAGAAAAATACGATATGCAAACATAAATGCAAGATATACTAAGAACGCAGCATCATGAAACCTGAAAGTGGCATGACAATTTGTAACCTTTCTTGTATAGCTCTTTTCTTGTATAGTTGGTTTTATGTGTATGCTTTTGTGTTTTCAGTTGCTTTATTTTTAGCCTGTTGGTTGTTGATTGGGTAGGGATCTTGAAAGGAATTTTATTTCCCGTTTGATTGTTAGGCTGTATTGCTTTGGTATAAAATATACTTCTCACTTACCAAAAAAAAACAAGAATTGATCTTAAGTTCTTAACACACCATCCAATTCAACCAACTTCTGAAAAACAGTAAATCTATATACTATACTAAAAGAGAGGAACTCAATGTGGTGATGACAAATGTCACCACATGATTGGTCCTCTCTTTTAATATTAAAAATAAAATTGAAAAAAAAAACTAAGCATAAACTTTTTAGAACATCTTTCTAATACCGCACATGATCTTAAACTTCCAGGAAAAAAAGGCTACGAAATTTATTTATTTTTTAATAAAGCAACAAATATTTCACAAAACAATAATATCTCCGATTCTAATGTTAACTTTCCAGAAAAAACGGCTGACAAAAATGTTAAAAAAATAATTAAAGCAACAAATATTTTGTAAACAAAATAATATCACGCATCAAATAACAAAACTTCCAGAAAAAATATACAGCCCAATCTAAATATATGCAGCTACGAGATTTTATACTCCCACTCTCCTATTTTTTAGGCTATAACAATGGAAACACAAAAAACATAATATTAATTTTACATATTGTTTAGGCGTGAGAATAATCTATATATATATATATATATATATATATATATATATATATATATATATATATATATTATACTAAAAGAGAGGAAATCAATGTGGTGATGACAAATGTCACTCATTGATTGACCTCTCTTTTAATATAAATAAATTAAACTTAAAATAAGAATAATTAAAATATCACATATTTAATTCTGTCAGCAATTTGTATTTTTAGAGATGAAACTTACTCCGTATATGATATTTGTGCAGTTTTCAAATTCACCTTCTAAAATATATGAGGTATAAAATATTAGAGGAGCAAACAATACATTCGACTCTCTTTTGACAAATGAGAACCATTCGCCTCTCCATTTTGGAGGGAGTACTTAACTAATAACTACAAAGCACTAAGTATTAAAATTAATCTTTATGATAATGTATTATATATAGTTCAAGATTTTTATACACGATTTATAATATCATTATATAAGGTTATTTTAGATCTCGCCGTTGTTATTCAAGAGTAATATTTTACTATTCACTATTACTGATTAAGATATCTCATTTTTATTCCATGGTCCAATAAAAATACCTTAAATATCATTCCAAATAAATTGGACTGTCATCAAGCCAAATAAAAGACTTACTATCTCGAGCTGTACATTTTTATAGTCTATTATGGTATATGTTAATATTTACCGTAAAATAGTCAAATTTAGAATCATAGGATCTTACAAATTATCACTAATTACAAATATTACACCATGTATTAGTCAATTTATAATTTCACTAATGTATAACTAGAGATAAAATGATATAAAATGTGCATTGTCAAACATGAAAAAAAAAAAAAAAAACTGAAACATGATTATGAAACGAAGGAAGTATGTTTTTTTTATATATATAAATATTTGTATTGTACGACTGTACGTACGTAGTACTCCCTCCGTCCCGGAATACTCGACCCGGTTTGACCGGCACAGAGTTTAAGGGACTTGAATTGACTTATTTAATTTAATAGGTAGTAGTTGATAGTGGGGTATTATTTTAATGTAGTTAGTGGGAAATGTGTAAAGGGTGGGGTTGGGGGAGAGTAGGGGTTGAATTTTTAGTTATTTTTTGCATGGAGTAGGGGGTATGTGGGTTAATAGGGGTGGAGTGAGAAATAATATAATATTGTTAGAATATTTCCATTTTTAGAAACAGGTCAAGTATTAAGGGACGACCCGATAAGGAAAACAGGTCAAGTATTCCGGGACAGAGGGAGTATGATTTTTTATTTTCTAATTAGTGAAATCAAGTATATTATACATATTTCCAAAACTTCAAAGCCTATAAAATCGAGATATTATGACATACTTTATAGATTTTTTGCATGTATTAGAAAATTATAATTTTGACAAATATATGGTGACCATCAACCATTTTGACAACTAATATCACATGCAAGTTATATATTTACATTCATTAAAAACTTAATTTATATCACTGGCAACACACGAAAAAGAATGTTATTATACAATTATGAAAAGAATCACAGTTGATAAGAGATATTAGCCGAGACACATAAAACGAGTATTAAGTAGGTATGGCTACTTAAATGATGGATGAGAATGATAAAGATTGAATTTATAATTTTTTTACTAATATTGTTTTTAAAAAAATGTGTAATAAAAATCAAAATCTTATAATATGAAAATAGACCTGACAAGGGTTAGAGATGAGCGTATACATACATGTTTCCTCCCTTTTTTTACTTGCACGATTTGGATTGGGCATAAATAATAGGAAAAAGTGTAAGTATCAAAATTTCATATAGGATAGCAAACAAAAGGGAGGAAAAGTAATAATGGTAAATGTGAAATGTGAGTAAGAGTAAAATGGGTATTTAGAGTGTGAACACACCCAAAAGCATGTGAAAACATACCATAATAGGAAATGGTGCAACTATTATGCAACTTTTATAAAAGATAAATGGTGAAGTAAAAAACGGAAGAAGTGTATCTTAGAGAACTTTGGAATCTGCATTTTGATATGTGAACCGTGCATCACATTGATGATGGGGCGAGTTTATATTTTATATTGGGCTGACAACGAAGATAAACATAAATGATTGACTAATATTGACTAATAAATAGAGATTTGGTGTTGGTGAGCGGGTATAACTGTATAAGGATAACATGTTCTCACCTTCGTGATGAGGCAGATTTGGATTTATTTGATTTGGGAACACTCACTCAATCCTAATTATGTACGTCACTATATATATTTTTATCAACATTATTTAGCTAATACAATGAATTTTAGCGATAATCTTATGTCAATATATTCAAAAGTTGGATGAAAGGCAAAACGAATTCTTCACCGAATATAGGGATCTATGTCAGATTGTCATTGGCCGGTTTTTCGGGAGATCCCCCTGCACATCCGCCCAAGTGAGTGAGGTGGAGGAAAGTTTGGCAAGTGATGGGGTTAAAAAATGTATTCGTCGCGGGCGACGGGTCGATGATGACATTTTAGATTGTACCCGCTCACCCCACTTATCTTTCATCTAATTGATAATGAGTAGTATATCAACAATTATTTTACTACTAATCTACCTATTATAATGTTTTGTTATTTACTCAAATCAGAATACAAAAAAAAAAAAAAAAAAAAAAAAACAAGAGTTAGGTCTAAGGGTGGGTTTGATGCGGGTGTGGATACACGAATGAGTAATGGAGAGGAGATGCATTTTCTTTTATACCCCTGTCACGTCTCAAAGGCATCTCTAGCTGCATAAAGTAAAATACCATCTCATTTTTTTTATTGTGTTACCCATACCAATTTTGTATGGTATGGATAAAGTAAATCGGTTTGGGTTGAATATATTCAGATTGGGTTTTGGGTTCCAGCTTGCGGATTATTAACGGTTCGTGTTATAAATGATCGGACCAACCCAGCGGGTTCAACTGTTCAAGTTGAGGATTGGCATTCTCATAGTATATGATGATACCTGATTTTTATACCAAACATGAAATTATGGGTGATGCATGAAAAGGAATAAAATAATCTACGAATTTTTCTATGTTTCTTTTCAAAATTAATTTACCTTTACACTAAAGTTAAATATGTAAACCGTGCATCGCACGGGTAATATACTAGTAGCCTACTATAACACTTCTAATATACAATGATTTAATATACCCCCAACTCATACAGAACTAACCATGACATGATCACGTTGATAGTATAATTTAAGCTAGCTACGCAACAACTAGATTCGATAGTATAATTTAAGCTAGCTATGCGACAACTAAATCCGAACAGATTAGAAGTAAGAAAACATTACAAAGAACAAGTCCATTTACTCCAAATTCAGGATTTTTTTTCTTGAAAGTTAAAAAGAAAGTACCTAAGCAGATATGTCCATTGCTGTAAATATGAGGATGCAAAGGAGCTGGAGGTACAAATATAACCTGCCCCAACAACCAACAACATTAATCAAATTTCAATTTAGCAAATTCTGAAGTAAAAACAACAACAAAACAATAAGCCAAATTTCTGAATTAGGGATAAATTAGGGGGGAAATTCAACCTGTGGTGCTTCCATAGGATAATGCTCAGGAAAATCGACCTGAAGCTGATAAGTTTCATTTGCATACAAAGTTCCAGGTGCTCCGGAAACATCGATCACCCATCTATTCAAAAATATAAAAATAATCAAACCCCATAAAATTCACAATGTTTTTAATTGTTTAGAAAACCTTCCCAAAAAAAACTGAAAAATAAAACTACCTCTGAAGATTATCGGTGATCTTGTGTTTGAGGCCAGGGGGAGGATTAAGCTGCCACTCAGCAAGCTCTTTCTGGAGTCGATTTTGGGCGATCTTGCTTAAAACCTGTGAATTTCAAAATAAAAACAGCAAACATTAATACTCCGTATTAGAAATTGTGTTAAACTGTATGTTCTCTCGGGAGCATGATGTACGGGATTACGGGTGAAGGATCTAAATTGCATAAATTAAGGCATAGAGAGAGATAAGAATACTAACCTTGCGAGATTGAGTTGAGGAACTTGTCATAGTTTGCGAATTGAGAGAGGGAGAGTTGCAGACAGATTTTCTGGGATGGCTGTTGGAAAAATAGACTTTTTATTTTTATTTTTATTTTTATTTTTATTTTTATTTTTATTTTGAGAGAGGGAGAGGGAGAGTGGCAGAAAGTAACGGTGTTTGGTTAATTTTTCGATTTTTTTTCAACTATGCGCGGACCTTTTTTTTTTACTGTCTTAAAGACTTAAACGGATAAAAAGGGGAACCATTATCTCGATTTTAATTTAAACTCAAATTAATTCGGAAAATATTTTAGTATAAACTTTTATATAAAGCGGTCTTGCATAAAAGACCGTATGTTATCATATAAGTGAAACAATGAAATCAATTAGTTAGTTAAATAATAAAATCAATTAGTTAAGCACAGAAACTAATTTGTTAAACAATGAAACCAATTAGTTAAGCAAATAACGCGGTCTTTTCTGTAAGGCGGTCTTAAATAAAATTTGCTGATATTTTAGAGAGGATAAAACTTACGTAAAACTTATAATTTTTCTACAATACTTGATCATTCGTTGAATTGTGATAGGTTAAGCTTATTTGGAAAGTTGCTATTTTTGAACTTTGTATTTGCTTAATCACTAACTATGTTACTTATTATAGTTTTCTCAAGAAATTATTCATCAAGCAAGAAGCAGATGAGAAAACAAAGATGATGGTATGCGATAACTCCATGAGTTTTGGTTCAAATTACTGGTAAATTGGTGTGAATGATTAGATTTTGGAACATTTTATTGTTTTACGTTTTTGCAAATTACGATGTAAAGCTTTTACATTTTTCGAAATTACAAGTGATGTAAAACTTTTGCGTTTTGGAGATCATTAAATGAGCATTACTTCTGGGAAATGTATATTTTTGATAATAATATGGAATATTATGGAATTGTTATCAAGTTATACGAATTATTATAACAGTAGGTGTAGTTTCACACTAATATTGTTGAATGATTATATAGCAGGCGTCAGGTGTGTTTCAGGTTAAGTGCTTGCTATTGTTGTATTATTATAGCAGGGATTACTAGCCAATGGATATAGCAGGGACTATCAACTGGTGTTTCGCAGGTGTAGCCTGCTACTACGATTTTTTTAAAAAACTAAAATAAAAAGAGACCCGTTATGTATAATAACTAGTCTCTAGGTATAATAATAAAGAATTCAAAGAGACCCCCTATCTTACATATGGGGTCTTAATTTCTTGAAATAAAAAAAATTAAAAAATTCAAAGAGACCCTCTATTTTACATATGGGTCTGAATAATTTAAATAAACATACCTCATATCTATAATAAAGGGTCTATTTCCCTTCTAAATTTTTTGTTACACAGTTTACATAACAAACCCCCTTTCTAACATAAGGGGTATCTAGCTTTTAACAAACAAACCACCTCTAAATGAGGGGGTCTCTTTATCAAAGAGACCTTTGAGATAGAGACCCCCTAAAAGGAGGTCTCTTAGGTCATTTTGGAAGGGTATCTTTTCCCATTTTGTAGTAGTGAATCCAACCTCTAACACGGAAATTTTCAGCATATGCAGGCTAGCGTAAATTTTTGCAGAAATAGTATATTAAGTCAACGATGCTAACTCGACTAGATTTATTGGTCATATAAGTCAACCAAGGTAGGCCTAATACACTTAAAAGTATATAAATTTTATGAAAAATATATATGCATACATGCCTACTTCTTAAGTAAAAACGCACATACCTAACAGCGGGGATCCAGAAATTGGAAAATGAGGGTGTGGCCCTAAAAATACAAGTTCTAATAGGCTATTAGCTTCTCCTAAAAAATTTACATAATTAGATCATAATCATCCGCTTCTTTTAAAATATATGCCCTTGACTACTACTCCATACTTCACATGTCTAATAGGATTACGTAACTGATTCATTTTTAAGGTACAATTTTCAATGTTAAACTTTTTTGTTAATTGTATCGTTAGAAAAAAAAATTAAGACGTTACCTTTTTTATAAAACGGTTAACCAATTTTAAGTACTTCTACAAACCTTCAAATATTAATGAGATATTATTTGTTGATCACTAGTGGAAAATGACTCATTTGCATCGCACATTTAAGGTCATTTGCGTCGCACATTGCGCGACGCAACAGGTCGCGATGCAAATGACTAAAAGTCATTTGCGTCGCACAAAAGTGCGACGCAAATAACTCTCATTTGCCATGCACATTAGCTTAATGTGCGTGGCAAATGACTTTTCAGCATGGTGCTGAAAAGTCATTTGCCACGCACATTAAGCTATTGTGCGTGGCAAATGACCTTTTGGCGCCAAAAAAAATTAGCCATTTGCGTCGCACATTAAGCTAATGTGCGACGCAAATGACTTTGAATTTTGTAAAAAAAATAGGTTTCATTTTAATATATACATATATATATATACATATATATATATATATATATATATATTAAAATGAAACCTATTATATAGTAAAATGGACAACTCATATTATTAAATAGAACAATAATTAGGCTAAAATCAGTGTAGTATCGAGCAACGTCCCAACAATCAAGGCCAAGGCATAGCAAGTGATGAGATCGAACGAAAAGCAAAAGACTGACTGTGATGCAAACAACATAAATTAGGCTAAAATCAGGTCTATTTAGCTACGAAAGCTGCTAAACCCCCAAAAAACACAATTCCTGATATTTCTCTCTCTTCTTCCCAGGAACAATCAACCCAAAAAACATGCAATTATCCGAAAATCAACTTGGGAAAATCAAACTTTTCAAAATTCTCCTGATACACTCTGTTGAGCATACAAAACCTTTGGCCTAACAGACCATAATATCTGAGATATGTCCTCTCCTGGCTGCAGCACTCCAATAATATTATATTCAACTCCATCTGCAGTGACAATTTCAGATGAGTTTCACATAATAACCAATTACAAACAGCAAAAACAATAAAATCAGCATAAAGAAAATAGCAGTGCTACACAAACAAATAAAACCGGCATAAAGGCAAAGAAATAATTAAATTTTACTGACAATCTTAAGAACTACAACTAAATGGAGATTCCAGAAAAATACAAAACTGCATAAACAAATTAACATGCATCATTGACGTTCTGAACAGCAAAAGGTATACATCAGAGCCATGGTAGGATAATAACTGAAGGATTGCCTAGTATTTCTGAAAGAGTTCAAAAATATTCAGATTAAATTTACACAGAACATGTAAAACATTGAAAGGGTGCAAAGAAAAGAATCTCCCAAACTATCAGAGAAACAATTTTCAAATCAAGCCCCTTTTGCACAGTCTGATGCACTTCAAGAACAGAATTTAAGGCAATAAGAAAAGCTGTTAGAGAAATCCAAAAGAGAAGAATTGCTCTACCTCTTGCCCAGGCTCAAGTTTGATTTTCAGCAATTTGTGGCCAGCTTCTTCAAAATCTACACTGGACATAATTGTTAAATATATAGTTCTTCGGAGATTTATAAGGTTGGTTTCTGTTTCATCTTTTATCTGCATTTGTTGCTCTTCATCGTC
This sequence comes from Spinacia oleracea, assembly GCF_020520425.1. Classification (NCBI taxonomy): domain Eukaryota; kingdom Viridiplantae; phylum Streptophyta; class Magnoliopsida; order Caryophyllales; family Amaranthaceae; genus Spinacia; species Spinacia oleracea. The sequence goes on from NC_079488.1 coordinate 93,456,785, forward strand.
TTCGTCGTCTTCATCATCGTCCTCATCATCATCATTTGGTCTACTCTGGGCTACAACTGCAACCAAACAAAACCAATGAATAACAAGCTGTGGGATTGCCTATTAAGCAATATTTACAACCAACACAACGGCATTCAAACCGACAAATAGAATTGCATATCAGCTCTGTGAAATCCTCATAAAGCACGAACCTTTGTGAGGATTGCATATCAACAAACAGCCTACTTGATCAACGATCATAACACCAACTGCATACTCATCAAAAATCAAACCAAATTCTAACACAAACCTTTTGGCGAAGCAACTGCATAATCATCAAAACAAAACCAAAATCTAACACGAACATAAATTCAATCAAACCTTAATCAATCAGCGACCGAATTAAACAAATAGCCTTCCAATTAGAAATTATCAACCAATCAGAAACCTTGTACAACAGTAGAAGAATATAAATATGAAATTCGGCGATAATACTTCAAACCCCTAATTCAAAATTAATTAAAACCCTTAATTCCTCAGCAATTGATTAATATCCTCCATCTTAAAAATTGCGCAAATATTACACCAATCAATCGGAAAGAAGCCAAGAAAAGCAGCAACAATCAATAAACCAGCCTATAAATTTGGAGAATTCGAACTTCAGAAATACAATCAAACCCTAATAATTTAGCAATCGTAATAAACAAACAGCCCTCCGATCAGAAATTAAACCCTAGATTCAAGAAGGCATAATAAATCAATTAATGAGTAGCCGGCGTTAAGAAACGGGTTTACTGGTTACCTGAGGAGCGTTGTCAAAGAAGTCCTCTGGTGTAGAACTACAGAAAGCGACAAACTCCCGCCATTGTTGCTGTTGTTGTTATGGCGGTGTAACCCGGGACCAATTCGGTCTGAGTCGACTCAACAGAATCCCCCCAAAACTCAGCCCCACTTCCACCGCACCCAAGATGAGTCGCCGCCGAGTCATCCACCTCAGAGCCAGAGTTTGCTGAGAACGCGGCTTGAAATCCGGCTGAAGACGTCATCGCTTTCAGATCTGGGTTTGCCTCCTTCGTATTCGCTAAGCTTGAATTTTAAAACAAATTTGAGAGATTGGGATGATTTGGTGAGAGAAGACTTTGAAGGGAAAGCTCGAATTTGATTCTGAAGGAGAGACAGAGAAGCTTTGGACTTTCAACAAGGAGATTTGGAAAATACGAGAGAGAAAGACTAAAAGAGTTGTACAGGGGAGGCAGGAAATGTATGAGAGAGAAAGGGAATAGGAGCAGGTAGACTGCGTCTCACCAAATTAAAAATAAAAGGAAAAGGTTATAATTAAATTTGAGAAACTTCCGAAATTTTTTTAACTCATTTGCGTCGCAGAAATACTAATCTGCGACGCAGATGACTCTGTCGCAGATGAGTAACTCTGCGACGCAAATGAGGTAATATTTTGCGTCGTATTATTACTAATCTGCGACGCAAATGACTCTAAAAACATCTTAGAGTCATTTGCGTCGCAGATTAGTAATTCTGCGACGCAAATGACTAATTTTTGAAGGAAATAATGCCCTTGGTCCAAGTATGCATTCTATGTTAAGTCTAATAAATGCGGTTCAGTATTAATTAACAAGTTAATAATTCAGTGAGATCAAGTGAGCTGAATGCCTAGCTAGAGGCCGCTTCAGTTCAAGTGGAATTAATGATATTAATCCACAGCTTACTCTTGACTGAACCCGTAGGGTCACACAAATAGTACGTAAACGGATCAAGTATTTAATGGCATTAAATACTCCATCTATGAATATTCGGAACCGACGGATCTTGGTTTCAGTGGGAGCTAAGATCGTCACAGGCAAGAAATGAATACTCCGGAAACGATGATATTGCCGGAAACGGAAATATGGATCGTATCGGAAATATGAATATTATCCAAGTCGTAGATGTTGCCGGAAACGGAAACATGGTACGTATCGGAAAATATTGTTGGAAATGGAAATATTACCAGAATCGGAAATATTGCCGGAAACGGAAATATTGTCAGAATCGGAAATATTACCGGAATCGGAAAATAATTCCGGAAACGGAAATATTAAATATTTGTTCGAAACGGAAATTAATTCCGGAATCGGAAATATTAAATATTGTTCGTATCGGAAATAGATTCCGGAAATGGAAATTTAATCGGAAGCGTATCGTACGAATTAGCATCGGACGAGGCCTGCCGAACGAAGGCCCAGCACGAAGCCAGGCCATCGCCCAGCAAGCACGCACGCCACAGCCCAGCGCGCACAAGGCCGCGCATGCGTGGGCCTTGCTGCGTGGGCTGCTCGCACGCGCATGGGCAGCCCTTGTGGCTGCCGTGTGTGTGTGAGTTTGAGCTCATGCGAGATTCCTGAATCTGCAAGAGTCAGTGTATGATTAAATGTCTATTCCTATTGGATAAATTGATTAAGTAGAATTCATGTAGAATTCTAATTCCAATTAATTCGCATCCTACTAGGATTACGATTCCTTTTCCATAACTCTATAAATAAAGGCCTAGGGGTCATAATTTATATATAAGTTTCAAAGTATTCAAAAGTGAGTTTTTTGAGAGAAAATTCAAACACCCATCTTGCCCCAAAAGTGCCGAATTTTCTGAGTACCTTAAGGGCGATTCTAGTTGGTCAATCTTAAGGCGGATCCGGACGTGCTGTGGACTTTCTACGGAGGGACGACACTTGGAGTCCTAAAAGACTTGTTCTTGTTCGGTTCGGGCGCAGCTAGGGAAGGCACGCAACAAAGAGTATGCATCTAAACTATGCTAAATGATTATGTGTAAATAATATGTTTCCTGGGTTAATGGTTGTTTCCGCATGATCTATGTAATGTCATATGTATCATAACCTAACAGTGGTATCACGAGCCCCTTATTATTTTCATAATCTAAATTGCATGAACATGGTTAAATATTACAAATTTGCAAGAATTAAAAGGGGTGATTAATTTTCGTAATTGTTAATTAATTGCAAATTGCGTTTATTTAAATATATGTACGCAGTTTTCGGCAGTTTCTTCATTACTCATCCGAATTGAGTGATTTTTGTGTCAATTCCGCATGTAAAAGGCATTCTAAAATTTTGACAAAAATAGTATTTTTCTGCCGAACCCAGAATTCTCAAATTCGAAGCCTAACTATGACTTTTCGAAGGTTTTAGTTTTTCGGATGCAAAATTTCGTAAATTTAAGATGTTAAATTAAATATTTGCGATTCTTGTTGATAAATCTTGAATTTTTGATTGACCTACTGCATATGTTTAACAAATTTGAATGCCTAGTCTTGTTAATTATGCAATCTAATTTGTAATTATGATTAATTTGTTGAAAATTAGAATAATTTAGAATTAATTTGATTTTCATAATTAATTGTAACTTAATTAGAAACCTATGATTAAAAACCACCATAAAAATTGTAAATTTACGATAAATTTTAAATTTTTATGACCTAGACTTGAATCCATAACAATCGGAAATCAATTGGATAATAAATTTTCGATTTTTTCGCCCTAAAATTATGAAATTAATATTATTTATTAATTTGTCATTAATTTTAAATATAAATTTTGAATTTTTATGCGATTCGTTCAAATAACTTGCACGCGCGAAGTAATGGACGCTTCGTGTTACCCTTAAGGGGTGTTGTATAATGCGGGCATGCGACGACGAGCAAGGGAGCTCGTCGCCCGTGCGGCACGAATGCAATGAGCAAGGGCGTAGTGCACGAGCACAAGGCAGCAGCCCTGCCTTGTGTCGTGTGCCACGAGCAATGAACGGATGGGCATGGGCGAGGGGCGAGCCAAGGCAGTCGCGTGTGGGCAGCAAGCGAGCTGCGCCACAACGCGCGCTGCCTCGCACAAGTGCGCGCAGCCTCGCGCGCAGCGAGCGCAAGCTCGCGTGCCACGAGCGCTGCGCACAGCATCACTCGCGCGCACAGCGCGCGACGTCGCCCGCCCAGCGAGCGATGTCGCGCACCAGCGAGCGATGGCTCGCGCGCGCGCAGCGAGCGATCTCGCGCGCCAGCGAGCGATGGCTCGCGCGCAAGCGAGCGATGGCTCGCGCGCACCAGCGAGCGATGCAGCGCGCCAGCGAGCGATGGCTCGCGCGCACCAGCGAGCGATCTCGCGCACCAGCGAGCGCGGTAACGCGCGCGCGCTGCGAGCGATAGCTCGCGTGCGGTGGGCGCTGTGCGGAGGCTTGCGTATGGGACAGCAGCAGCTATGCAACGAGCGCATGGGCTGCGCGCACATGGCCAGCAATGGCTGTGTGCGTACAGCCCATGGGCGTGCAACGCGTAGGGTGTTTGCGTTTCGATTAGATCGTTTTGAATGTTTAATTTGAAAATTTCAGTTCATGTAATTTTAATTAATTTTAAAATTAATAATTTGAATTAATTTCTTGGATTTTAATTTTGAATATTATAATTATAATAAATGGAATTTATTCTAATTATTTTACTAAAATTAAAATCATGAATTAATTTAAATGCGACTGAAATTAAATTAAATTTTGGATTCAATTATAAATTTATATGAGCTTTAAATTTTAATTAAATTTGTATGTTTCCGGTTAGACTAGAAATACAATTTTATGTTTAAAATTAGTAAAGCATATAAATTTATTGGTTTGAGTGGGAGCACTTTTTAGTCATAAACTCTTGATTAGGTCTACAAATCCTTAAGGTTAAAACAACTCGATTAGAATTAATAAGGACTGAATAATTGGTAGATTATTGGTGCCCTTGATTAATTGCTGCAAATGTTTACGTGATGCATAATGTGTTTAACTAACCAGCTATGTGGGCCATTCATGATAATGAATGGGTGAATGGTATATATTGTATATGTACTGTTTTGCAGGTTATGAAGTGACTAGTATGGCCCAAATAGGATAGAAAATATGGTCTGCGTACCATTAATTTGAATGTAATTGGTCTAAAGCACCAAAGTTATTTTTCAATTCAAATATGGTCTGCGTACCATCAAATAGTTGTAATTAGTTATAGCTTATCCTATTTGAAGAAAATGGTGCCTCCCACGGAGATTTTCAAGACGGACTTTGAAGTCAAAGCTTCAAGATGAAGTCGGGCCATACTAGATCACAAATATCTTATGCATGTTTTAAGTTATTTATTGCTTTAAATATGTCTTAAAATGCATGAGATCAAAAGCTTGATTATGTTGCATGATTAAGGATTTTAGTTCACTTAAAATCTAACCAACATAGTAAGAGCCTTAAGTTCCAAACTTAAAAATTGAGTTAAAAGGTGCCATGCCAAAATATACACTTGCTTGGATATCCTTTACATCAATCTAGTAATAGTTTTCGCTCAGCGAGGTGTTACTTATTGGTCCTAAAGGGGCAAGGTACACAAATAATTGTGAGTACATGTTAGTTTTGGTGAAACTCAACGATATAAGTAAGGAGTCCTTTTATGTCGTGGCAAATTCGATAGGTTTACCTAATAAGTTCTTAGACGTACCTATCAACCAAGAATAGTTTCTAGACTATTAGCAAAAGGCTTTTGCTTACCTAAGATGTTCTAGGATTAAGCCGACAAACTGTGCTTAGTTCTTCAATGATTTTAGGATCTTGGAATCATTTTATTCACACCTGCCGGAACACATAACTTGAATAAAATGCTTAATAAACATTGAATTATGCATGAATGCTAGAATTTAAGTTTATTAAGAGAAACTGTGAATGGTTATTTATTTGTTTATTCTTTTCAATTGTAGTTTTTAATATGGCAAACAACAATTCATTCAACATTCGATCAATTCTCGAAAAGGAGAAGTTGAACGGGAAAAACTTCCTTGACTGGCAAAGGAACTTGCAAATAGTTCTTATGCAGGAAGAAAAGGAGTATGTCCTAGATGAGGCGATGCCCGAAGCTCCAGGCGACGGGATCACTCAGGCAGCCCTCAATCGTTGGATTGATGCCAACAAGGATGTGAAATGTCTAATGCTCGCCACCATGAGTGCGGATCTGCAGAAAACGTTCATCAACTCAGATGCTTTCACAATCATCAGTGAGTTGAAGAACATGTTCCAAGATCTGGCTCGAGTCGAAAGATTCGAGACTCATAGGCAAATTCTTGAGACCAAGCTTAAGAAAGGCGAGCCCGTAAGTCCACATGTTCTCAAAATGATTGGACTCATTGAGAATATGAGTCGGCTGGATCAGCAATTTTCTCAGGAAATGGCTATAGACACCATCCTCCATTCTCTTCATAGCGGGTATGATCAGTTCAAACTGAACTACAGTATGAATAGTCTGGACAAAACGCTCACTGAGCTTCACGGTATGCTGAAGACCGCTGAAAAGACGCTCAAAAGTGATAAGCAGGATGTGCTTATGGTGCGTGGGGGCAAGTTCAAGAAATCTGGAAAGAAGAGGAATGCTAAGAAAGGCGGCAACAAGGCCAGCCCAACTAAGCAAACTGGCGCCAAATCTGCAAAGAGGAAGGTCAGTCAACCCACTTCTGAATCCGAATGCTTCTACTGCAAGAAGAAGGGGCATTGGAAGAGAGATTGCTTGAAGCTAAAGGAAGATCAGAAGAACGGAACAGTCGTTCCATCTTCAGGTATTTTCGTTATAGACTGTATACTTGCTAATTCAACTTCTTGGGTATTAGATACAGGTTGTGGCTCACACTTATGTTCCAATCCACAGGGACTAAGAAGAAGTAGAAAGTTAAGCAAGGGTGAAGTCGACCTACGAGTGGGAAATGGAGCACGGATTGCTGCATTAGCCGTAGGAACTTACTATTTGTCGTTGCCCTCCGGGCTAGTTTTGGAACTGGAAGAATGTTTCCATGTTCCAAGTCTTACTAAAAACATCATTTCAGTTTCTTGCTTAGATGCTAAGGGATTTTCCTTTATAATAAAAGACAATAGTTGTTCGTTTTATTTTAAAGAGATGTTTTATGGATCTGCTAGATTAGTCAATGGACTTTATTTATTAGATCACGACAAACAAGTATATAACATAAATACCAAAAAGGCCAAAAAGGATGATTCAGATCTCACCTATCTGTGGCATTGTCGATTAGGCCATATAAACTTGAAACGCTTAGAAAGACTTCAAAGGGAAGGAATTCTAGAACCATTTGACTTAGAGGATTATGGTAAATGCGAATCATGTTTACTTGGCAAAATGACAAAGCAACCTTTCTCTAAAGTTGGAGAAAGAGCAAATGAACTATTGGGTTTAATCCATACAGATGTATGTGGACCAATGAGTACAAATGCTAGAGGTGGTTTCAGCTACTTTATCACTTTCACTGATGACTTCAGTAGGTATGGTTATGTCTACCTAATGAAGCATAAGTCTGAATCCTTTGACAAATTCAAGGAATTTCAGAGTGAAGTAGAGAATCAATTAGGCAAGAAGATTAAGGCACTGCGGTCTGATAGAGGCGGTGAATATCTGAGCTATGAATTTGATGACCATCTGAAAGAATGTGGAATTCTATCAGAATTGACTCCTCCTGGAACACCACAATGGAACGGTGTGTCAGAACGGAGGAACAGAACCTTGCTAGACATGGTCAGGTCAATGATGGGTCAGGCCGAACTTCCATTAGAATTTTGGGGACATGCACTAAATACAGCTGCACTCACTATAAATAGAGCTCCGTCTAAAGCTGTCGAAAAGACCCCATACGAATTATGGTTTGGAAAACCTCCAAAAGTGTCTTTTCTTAAGATTTGGGGATGTGAAGTATACGTCAAACGATTAATTTCAGACAAACTTCATCCAAAGTCTGACAAATGTATCCTTGTGGGCTATCCAAAGGAAACAAAGGGGTATTACTTCTACAATACATCTGAGAACAAAGTGTTTGTTGCTCGAGATGGTGTCTTTTTGGAGAAGGATCACATTTCCAAAATGACAAGTGGGAGAAAAGTAGACCTCGAAGAAATTCGAGTCGAACAACAAACTCTAGAGAATGCTCAAGATGACATTCAGGATGAAACTCAGAGACCTTTAGAAGAATCTGGTGAGAATCATGGTCAATCTAGAAATGTTACCCCGCGTAGATCGCAAAGATATAGATCTCAACCGGAAAGGTACTTAGGTATTTTGACGAACGAGAGCTATGACGTTCTATTACTTGAAAGTGATGAACCTGCGACTTACAAGCAAGCTATGACGAGCCCTAGCTCCAAGCAATGGCAAGAAGCCATGCAATCTGAATTAGACTCCATGTCTGAAAACCAAGTATGGGATTTGGTCGATTTGCCAGATGGCTACCAAGCCATTGGAAGCAAATGGGTTTTCAAACTGAAAAAGGACAAGGATGGGAAACTTGAAGTTTTCAAAGCTAGATTGGTTGCGAAAGGTTACAGGCAAGTCCACGGTGTGGATTACGATGAAACCTTTTCACCAGTTGCAATGCTAAAGTCTATTCGAATAATGTTAGCAATCGCTGCATATTACGATTACGAAATATGGCAGATGGATGTCAAAACTGCTTTCTTAAACGGCGTTTTAACAGAAACTGTGTTTATGACACAGCCTGAAGGTTTTGAGGATCCAAAGAATGCTAAAAAGGTATGCAAGCTAAAGAAGTCAATCTACGGATTGAAGCAGGCATCCAGGAGCTGGAATATACGTTTTGATGAAGCAGTCAGTGACTTTGGTTTCATCAAGAACGCGGACGAATCTTGTGTATACAAGAAGGTCAGTGGGAGCAAAATTGCTTTCCTAGTATTATATGTCGACGACATATTGCTTATCGGAAATGACATTCCTATGTTGAACTCTGTCAAGTTTTGGCTTGGGAAATGTTTTTCGATGAAGGATCTAGGAGAAGCACAGTACATATTGGGCATCAAGATTTACAGAGATAGATCTAAAAAGATGATTGGACTTAGTCAAAGCACTTATATCAATAAGGTGCTTGATAGGTTCAAAATGGCGGACTCCAAGCGAGGCTACCTACCCATGTCTCATGGAATGACTCTAAGCAAGACTCAGTGCCCAAAAACACTTGATGAGCGTAGACGAATGAATGGGATTCCATATGCATCATTGATTGGTTCAATAATGTATGCTATGATATGTACACGCCCGGATGTTGCGTACGCACTCAGTGCTACGAGCAGATACCAGTCAGACCCAGGAGAGGCACATTGGACTGCTGCCAAGAACATTCTGAAGTACCTGAAAAGGCACAAAGATGACTTCCTGGTCTATGGTGGAGATGATGAATTAATTGTTAAAGGCTATACGGACGCAAGTTTCCAAACCGACAAAGATGATTTCAGATCACAGTCTGGGTTTGTCTTCTGCCTCAACGGAGGAGCAGTAAGCTGGAAAAGTGCTAAGCAAAGCACCATTGCGGATTCTACAACTGAAGCGGAGTACATTGCTGCACATGAAGCAGCAAAGGAAGCTATATGGCTAAGGAAGTTCATAGGAGAACTTGGTGTAGTCCCCTCCATTAAAGGACCAATAGCCCTGTATTGTGATAATAACGGAGCTATTGCACAGGCAAAAGAGCCTAGACACCACCAGAGAGTCAAGCATGTACTTCGTAGATTTCACCTTCTACGAGAGTTCGTTGAAAGAAAAGAAGTCGAGATAAGCAAAATTGGAACTGATGACAACATATCAGATCCATTAACTAAACCTCTGCCGCAAGCGAAGCACAACTCGCACACTGCAGCTATGGGAATCAAGCATATTGGAGAATGGCTTTGATGTCTCTGTTTAATGTTTTAAAGTTTTAGAGTTTAAATCTTTGTAAAACATTATTGGTTAATCATTCACAATAAATGAAAGGAATTCATTTTTCCATTTAATTTGTGGTTTATTAAATGATGAGTCCCTTCAACTTGACGATATATTCAAGATAGACTGTCAGGACCAGTCCTGTGACTAAGAAATGTCTATCAAGTGAACTTGAATGTCAAAGGTTGAAAATGGTCCCTAGTCGGAGTTTTCTATAAAATTGGACGCATAGAAAACGTTAGACGATTAGAATGCAAGATGACTAGTAGTTCTGTTTCTTGAACTATGTGGACATGGCAATGTCATAATCATTTGCATAGATACTTACTTTGGGAAGACTAGTATCGGACAAGACCTATGAAACTTTACTGTAAGAGATGAAAGTCTGTCATAAGTAAATTTCATTAAATTATTAGACACTAAATCCTCAATACCTGAGTGATTTGAGATTACTTGTTTGAGAACTGGTTGCTTTGACGTTGACCAACCGTCGCACCGTAAAAGGAGGCTATAAAGGCAACGCTCAGGTAATCACCTATCAAACGAAGTCTAATCTCAAGATCGCAAGATTGGGATTGTCCTCCCATAAATCGGGATGAGATGCTTAAAAGTTGTACAAGGCCACTCGGAGAGCTAGAAACTGTGAAATGCATGGCCGTGCTCGGATGAATCATAGGCTATGATTATCTGTTTATTTGATCAGTTGAACTCTGAAACCGAGGAACACCTCTGGACATAATAAGGATGACAACTCTTACCTTATGTTCAAGAGCAAGCATCGAGCGACAAAGGAATTAGGAAATGCACACTTGTCCCTAAGGACAAGTGGGAGACTGAAGGAAATAATGCCCTTGGTCCAAGTATGCATTCTATGTTAAGTCTAATAAATGCGGTTCAGTATTAATTAACAAGTTAATAATTCAGTGAGATCAAGTGAGCTGAATGCCTAGCTAGAGGCCGCTTCAGTTCAAGTGGAATTAATGATATTAATCCACAGCTTACTCTTGACTGAACCCGTAGGGTCACACAAATAGTACGTAAACGGATCAAGTATTTAATGGCATTAAATACTCCATCTATGAATATTCGGAACCGACGGATCTTGGTTTCAGTGGGAGCTAAGATCGTCACAGGCAAGAAATGAATACTCCGGAAACGATGATATTGCCGGAAACGGAAATATGGATCGTATCGGAAATATGAATATTATCCAAGTCGTAGATGTTGCCGGAAACGGAAACATGGTACGTATCGGAAAATATTGTTGGAAATGGAAATATTACCAGAATCGGAAATATTGCCGGAAACGGAAATATTGTCAGAATCGGAAATATTACCGGAATCGGAAAATAATTCCGGAAACGGAAATATTAAATATTTGTTCGAAACGGAAATTAATTCCGGAATCGGAAATATTAAATATTGTTCGTATCGGAAATAGATTCCGGAAATGGAAATTTAATCGGAAGCGTATCGTACGAATTAGCATCGGACGAGGCCTGCCGAACGAAGGCCCAGCACGAAGCCAGGCCATCGCCCAGCAAGCACGCACGCCACAGCCCAGCGCGCACAAGGCCGCGCATGCGTGGGCCTTGCTGCGTGGGCTGCTCGCACGCGCATGGGCAGCCCTTGTGGCTGCCGTGTGTGTGTGAGTTTGAGCTCATGCGAGATTCCTGAATCTGCAAGAGTCAGTGTATGATTAAATGTCTATTCCTATTGGATAAATTGATTAAGTAGAATTCATGTAGAATTCTAATTCCAATTAATTCGCATCCTACTAGGATTACGATTCCTTTTCCATAACTCTATAAATAAAGGCCTAGGGGTCATAATTTATATATAAGTTTCAAAGTATTCAAAAGTGAGTTTTTTGAGAGAAAATTCAAACACCCATCTTGCCCCAAAAGTGCCGAATTTTCTGAGTACCTTAAGGGCGATTCTAGTTGGTCAATCTTAAGGCGGATCCGGACGTGCTGTGGACTTTCTACGGAGGGACGACACTTGGAGTCCTAAAAGACTTGTTCTTGTTCGGTTCGGGCGCAGCTAGGGAAGGCACGCAACAAAGAGTATGCATCTAAACTATGCTAAATGATTATGTGTAAATAATATGTTTCCTGGGTTAATGGTTGTTTCCGCATGATCTATGTAATGTCATATGTATCATAACCTAACAATTTTAATGCTTAGAACTGTCAATTGCGTCACATGTTTAAATGTGCGAGGCAAATGTGGTGATGCAAATGAATGTTTTTCCACTAGTGGATAATAGTGAAACAATTAGTTTGTTATAAGGGAGATGTAATTATATTTTATAAAAAAATTGAAAGGTATTGTATTAAGAATAAAAATTAGAACAGAAATATGAGATATATATTAGCATTGTGTTCAAGATTTTAACTTTTAAAAAATAATACAACTATTTTTTTGCTAGGCATGAAGTTCGTATGTACGTACATTGTGCCACAGCGCAAATATGATGGTGCAGGGGTGTGTACAGTGCTCTTGGTGCATTGGTGTCCAAACGACATGCAATAAATGTAAAACGCGGATATCTTGTTGAATCCGGAGAAGAAAAGAACAAACGTTGTTTTTTTGATAAAAAAAAGAACAAACGTTGTTCTTTTGTTAAAAAAAAGAACAATGACTGCTCTGTCCCTTTTTTTTTCGTTCTTTTGTTTTTCACTCCATTTTTCTGGTATATATACCTTCTTTTTTATAATTTTCGAATCAGAATTTGTGAAGAGGAGAGAGAAAAACTATGGAAAGGAGAGAGAAACTGTGAAGAGGAGAGAGAAAGTAATGGAAAATTCTCAGATATTGGTTGATTTCTCTACTTTAATATCAAATTCTATTGATTCTTCTTCTTCAAATTTGAATTCCTCTGCTGATAATCCGAATTGTGAAGGTAATTTTTCAATTTTTTAAAACGAATTACTTATTTATGATGATTTTGATTTCCATGTTCATTATTTTCATCATTTCAATTTATTTTGATTTTTTTGATAATTTCGATTTCTGCATTTCTCAATAACCTTGATTAATGTATTTTGATTCTATATTTTGATAATTTTGATGATTAATGTATCTTGATTATATATTTCTGATGATTTTGATTTCTGTTCTTTTTTCGATTTTATATGTTCTTTTAGTCTTATCTTTTGTTCTTTTATATATTGGTTCTCATATATGTCTAAGAGATTGTAATAATACAGAAAATAATTATTGAACATGTTGTTCTTTTTTGCTTTAGCTTGTTGTTCTTTGTTCTTTTTTGCTTTAGCTTGTTGTTCTTTTGATATTACACACTTCAGATCAAATTGTTCTTTTACCATTTTTATTGTTCTTTTATCTTTTTGTTGTTCTTTTTTCACATGGTTAAAATAAGTGTTCTACATGATATGCTCTTTTCTGCTATTTTTAATGTTCTTTTTCTTTACTTTATTATGTTCTTTTATGCTCTATTGTTGTTCGTTTTTTATTGGTAATGTTGTTTTACATGGTTAAAATAAGTGTTCTACATGATATGTTCTTTTCTGTATTTATAATGTTCTTTTTCTTTATTTATAATGTTCTTTTAGGTTCATCCCCTTTTTGTTCTTTTGAGGAATTGCTCTGTTTATTCGGCCTCTCTTCTTGTTCTTTCAGCTGTTTTTGAAGATTTAACATCATTTGTTGCTGGTCAAGTAAAAGCTTCCTTTGCTCTTCAATACTGTACTTTTTGAAAAAAGAACAAACATAAAAGAACATTAAGATTTATATCTAATAAACATAAAAGAACAGAACAACAAAACCCAAAAAAAAAAAACAAGTGCACCATTCTTATCATGAACATGGCTTGTATTTCTTCTCCTTCCCCCTCTTTTGTTTTATTTTTTTTATTTTTCATTTTCTATATATATAATATTTCTCCTATTGGATTCATAACTTCTCATTTTAGAAACACATTCTTGAGAGAGAAAGAGGAGAGCTTTTAGTTTCTCCCAACAAAAAAGAGATTTTATGAGAGAGAAAGTTCAAAACAAAATTTCTCCTCCTTCTTTCTCTGAAATGTGATTTTAATTGAATTAAGTTTACAAAAAACTAGTTTATTAAGCGAAATACTATTTCAATTTCGCTATTTTTTGAATTTTTTTATTCATTCAAAGAGGTTTATGCTGCTGATGAAGGTGCATCGGGTGATTAAGGTAAATTTTCTCGTTCTTAATTCTATGTTCTTTTTAAATTTTAATGTTCTTTTCTTATAACTTTCTATTTCTGTGGCATCAAAACAGTGTGTTCTTTTTTAGAATCAGCAATTGTTCTTTTTACATATTTATAGTGTTGTTTTCAGATATCTTTTGATAAATAAAATAACGGAATTAGAACATAAATTGGTTGAAAAAGAACATTTCCAGAACTTAAAAGAACAAGAAAAAATATAGATCTGGTTTTAAAGTTCATCAAAGGTTCGTCGTTTTATTTTTTAATTAGAACATAAATTGGTTGGAAAAGAACATTTCCAGAACTTAAAAGAACAAGAAAAATTATAAATCTGGTTTTAAAGTTCATCAAAGGTTCGTCGTTTTATTTTTTAATTAGAACATACTGTAAATTGGTTGGAAAAGTACATTTCCAGAACTTAAAAGAACAAGAAAAAATATAACGGCTTTTTATATTTGTACCTTTTGTCTGATTTGTCAATATTAGTGTTCTTTTTGTTAGTGTTCTTTTTGTTAATGTTCTTTTTTTTTTGCGGTTTTTATTTTTGTTGCGTTTTATTGTTATTTATGTGCGTTTTGGGACAGGTGCACCAAGAGCACCATGCACACCCCTGCACAATCTGATCGTTGGTGCCACAGTGCCAGCAAAAATAAGCAAACTGAAAAAGGCCAAAAAAGTAAGATAAAAAATTAAATAGCATGAATCGAACTTTGTTTTCTTCCCATCTGCGCAAATTATTTTTGTGCCAACACCAACTGGGACAATCATCATTTTGTGCTAATATATAGTGAACGCATTAAAGCATATTTATTGTCTGTTTGACAGAGTTATCTTCACTATATTCAGCTTTTTTTCCCCCAAATTTTCTTCCTCGCTCAACCCAAAACCAATAATAACAAAACCCATTTTCAATTTCGCCGCAAGAAACCCAAAATTCCTCCAGCAAGCAAGATTATGAGAACAAAATAAAGTAATTAAAATTAAAGAATCCAATAAAACCATAAATTATACCCAATATCTGATAATTATCGGTATTAATAAACACAAAATTATACAAAATCAATCAAGAATATACCAATTCGGAACATACCAATTCGAAACACCAACAAGCCATAAAAAACGCCCAAAACTAATGTTAAAACATACCAATTCGGATGATTAAACCTTCAATTTCGTAGATTTCGTAGCAAACTCCAACAATAAAAGCTTCAATCCTCTGATTTTGTTCCTCTTATGTCTCGCTTTTTATTCTTTTGTGAATCGTGAGTTTTGTGCATGATTAGAGTTTAGGAAGGAGATGGAAGATCAAAGAAATTTGAGGAAGAAGATGTAGGGTTTCAGCGGTTGAATTGCCGTATTGATTATGTGAAAGTTGTGAAAACTTAATTTGCCCGGGCTTTACAATCTTTTTTGCTGTGACTAAATGCTATTAACGACAGATTTTTTTCCTTATTATTTACCTTTTCACATTTACGACGGTTTTATTAAATCAGGTATTCTTAATTTTAATCAATTACTGTCAACAATGAGGCTTGTCGTAATAATGTAGTGCAAATAGACTATTAACGACATAATTTTCATTTTGTCGTTAATAGTTTATCGATAAAACTGCATATTCTAGTAGCTTACACAAAAGTTGTCGTAACTTTTAATAGTGTCATAACTAATTTAATTTTCAAAACTATTGGCCTATTAGTTTGACTTTATGTTTACCATGTCTAATTAATCCTTTTATTTAACCTTAATATTATACAATAGAGTTACCCTGTCAGCAATGTAATTATCAACAAGTCTAAGAGCATGTACATTGGAGCTCTTGGAGTGGCTATTGATCAAGTAGCTCTCTAACAAGAACTATCTCTTGCCAACACTGGGGCTCTTGATAGCTTTTCATGGAGAGCTACTTCAAGGTAGCTCTTTCCCAAGAGCCCTCCAAGAGTTGATTCTTGTTGAAAAGTGGGGTGTAACTAGGGGTGGACACGAACAAAACTGTTCGTGAACAGTTCGGAATCGGTTCGATAAAGTTCGACTCGAGCTCGATTCGTTTGTAAATGAACCAAGCTTGAGCTTAAATTTATGGTTCGATAACTAAACGAACCAAACTCAAACTCAATGGTGTTCGCCTCGAAAGCTCGTAAGTTCGTTAATTTAAGAATAATAATGCATATTTATGAGATATTTTTATATCGTTTAATACCATTGTCCAAACTATCACTTAATTGAAAAATAAGGGATAACATTTTACATAACTTGTTCAAGTAAAATACTAATATAATGTTAGATTAAGAAATTTATTAGTAATATTATAGTACATGTTGGTAGAATATGGTTTATCAGTTTATCGAATCAAGACTCGTACAAGCTCGAAACTCGGCTCGAACTCGAAGAATTCTTATTAAGCTTGGCTCGATAAGGATTTTAAAGCTCGAGGTAAGTTCGAACTCGGAAAAAAATGACCAAACCAAGCCGAGCCCATTAGAGTTCGACTCGGTTCGGCTTGTGTCCACCCCTAGGTGTAACTTTGAAAAGTGGATAGTTACTTTGGTAAAAAGATAATTAATTATGGGCCACCAAATAGTAAAAAAGAAATTGGAGAGCTCACTTGAGGAACCAATCAATATTTAGTGTTTTTAACAATGAATTCTTGAGAGAGTCTTATAGAGAAAGAGTAAAGAATCTTTCCATAACTCTTTTAAAAAGTCAACCAATATACATACTCTAATCGGATTTTTCATGAAATACCCCCGAATTATGGCGTAATTCACCAAATGCCCCTCGACTTTCAGAAATTCACCAAATGCCCCTCACAAATGACTTAATACCCAAAATACCCTTACTAATGACGCGCCGTTAGTCCTCCGTTAGCCTAATTTTTAAATTCACCAAATACCCCTATTTTATTACTTATTTCATATAATACCCCTATTCTGAAACTTAATTCACCAAATACACATAACTTAAAATTACCCATTTTGATGCTCAGCGGCTAGTTTTTATGTTTGAAAATTAGCCGTTGCTTATTGTTTGCTTATAAAAACCCGTTTTCTGACTATTTATTGTAGTTTTTCTATTGTTTTGTTAATTTCATATCATTTTTGTCATGAGTTTTCTTTCAAAATCATCATCCACACCCATGAATCCACATATGTAAGAGTCCCAAACAATTTCTAATATTATGGGAGGAAATTTCCATCTGAGGCTCCGATACAACACTCAGTAAGTTTCAATTATGATCCAATAAGTTCAGGCCTCATCCAGTAAAGACAATGCACTTTAGCTGAGCAAAAGGCCAAAAAACCCCATTTTCAAAGGGATCTTATGTAAGTGAAGCTGAAGTAATTCAATCTAAAGCTAACACCTTAATTTTCTTATTGTCCGAATGGTAAAGAAACTAAGAAATCAAGTTCAATAACACATACATTTTTATCACAACCTCGATTTCAACTTGGATTCATGATGTGAAAATCTTGAGTTTGGAGGCAAATCTTTGTGCCAAGATTCATGTTTTTTCACTGGTTCATGAGCTTTGGAACATACCTTAGTTTCATTTTTTTTTCTTGTTCCCTCAAATCCAAAAATAGACATTTGTCCATAAATCTGACCATGTCAATAGGACCTAGCTCAAAAGAAAAGTGGGAAAACCTTTATGCCTCGACTGTAAGGTTGAGAGAAAGTTAGGAGATTGAAGAAAGATGTTTGGAGGCAGTAGAGACAGGAGACAAAAGGGAGTTAACGTTAAATATGTGGCATGGAAGCAATAGAAGCCGAGGTAGCTGGAACATATGCGTTAGAATAAAATTAATAAGAGCTTTATTTTTAATCTGTTTGCATATGTTAAAGATATTTCCCATATTGAAAAAGGAATACCTTCCGATTGCGTGGTAAATATAATTAATTGGTCACATAAAGAATAAGGTACAAAAGAAGTAGCTATTTTCTTGAAGAGTTGCGACGTTTTGAGGTGTTTTTAGGAGTGTTTTCTGTTTTAGTGTTGTACCGGAGCTTTAGATTGAGTGTTGTATCAGATATTCGGATGTCAAATTTTCTCCCATGATAACAAAATTTATTTGGGACTCTTACATATGTGGACTCATTGGGTGTGGATGATGATTTTGAAAGAAAACTCATGACACAAATGATATGAAATTAACAAAATAATAGGAAAACTACAATAAACCGTCAGAAAAAGAGTATTTATAAGCAAACAATAAGCAACGGCTAATTTTCAAACACAAAAACTAGCCGTTGAGCATCAAAATGAGTAATTTTAAGTTATTGGTATTTGGTGAATTAAGTTTCTGAATAAGGGTATTTGGTGAAATAAGTATTAAAATAGGGGTATTTGGTGAATTTGAAAATTAGGTTAACGGAGGACTAACGGCGCATCATTAGTAAGGGTATTTTGGGTATTAAGTCATTTGTGAGGGGCATTTGGTGAATTTCTGAAAGTCGAGGGGCATTTGGTGAATTACGCCAAAATTCGGGGGTATTTCATGAAAAATCCGTACTCTAATCCATGTCTCTCACTGAAACATGATCGATTTTGTACGAAGCTTTTACTCAAAATGAATGAAATAGTTTTTATCCATTTTGCTGGAATATTATTGCATACTAGATGCCAATCTTATAGAAGTGGTGTGACTAGAAACAGGCCCACCTATGTTTAAAAAGCTACCAACAAAGTCTCATAAAAACAAAACACAATGGCCTGGATGCCCCGCATAATTTCAGAAGCTGCCATACACCCATACCGATTAGTAATAGTGGATACGGAATATATTGAGCTGTGTCTTTGAAATCGTAAAAAGTTAAATGAGATTTAAAGAAAGAGAGTACAATTTAGTACTCCGTAGTAGGATGATGATACAGGTCGTAAGTTGCGATAATATTTAGTTGTAGTAATTTTACGTGTCGCAGTTTAATTGGTACATATAGGCGACACGTAGGCTAAGAGTCATCATAATATTTTTACTATCAATAATGCAATATTTTTACTATGAAAATATGTAAATAAGGTAGTCGGTATAAATAAGGAAACAAATTAGAATATTAAGATTTTCCTAGCTTTTTTTGAAACATTTAAAATAGAATATATAAATAAAATATTTTAGTTTGCAGTTTAAATCATGACACATAAACATGTCATGTCATCATTGTAACACGGCTTAAAGGTGACATATTGCGACCTTTATCATTTTCGTTAGTGGTAAACGCGTTCCTTTGTTACGCACGCTTGCGAGTAACGAACCCATTTAGGTTAGTTCTGAGAGTCAGTGGCTTCCTTAAGTCCATTGTTCCACACTTCCACAGTATAATATACTATTACATGGTGCATATTAGCGCTAAGTAACACAAGCTGATGCAACCAAAAATTTCAGAATAGTTAAGTTGTAACATTTCAATATTGAGACGATACTTAAAATTGTTAAATTAAATCCCTAGTAGTATTTGAGTAATCCCTAATTGTGTGTACAAAGTAGCTATGTCAATGAAACAGACTAAATTGGTGGGTATACTAATCTGACTAAATTATATTCAAGTCAGCCTAGCTAGCTAGCTATGTCATTGAGACTTAATTGGTGGTATACTAATCTGAGTAAACTATGTTTGATGATAATAATAATAGTACGTCATCTTAAAGCAACATTATTGACATCAAGGATGGGTCTGAAAATACGTTGTCCGGTTGCTAATATATGGTTAGGATCAAATTCCGTCTTCATTTTCTGGAAATGGCTCCATTTATCTCCGAAATGAGTAATCCAGTGTTGTTGTGTGGTGTAGTGAGGCAAATATTGCTTAACACCAATGTTGTGATCCTCGCAGAAGTTCAAAATCCTGCGGTTCTGATGAGTCAAGTAGTCTAGGGTTTGTGTCTCTTCCCCATTCTCAAGTGCCGATCTAAGCAATGCTACCAAGTAGAACACTTCCTCGTTTGGTGTCACAACCGAAGTCCTTTCATCCCACCTACATCACCCACATGGCACATATAAAATAAACATGGTTAATATAATACGAAGTAAACAACACAAGTTGATTGGGGTTAAGGATGGAGGGACCCGAATAGTCGAATACTCCCTCCGTCCCGGAATACTTGACCTGTTTTCCTTATCGGGCCGTCCCTTAATACTTGACCTGTTTCTAAAAATGGAAATATTCTAACAATATTATATTATTTCTCACTCCACCCCTATTAACCCACCTACCCCATACTCCATACAAAAAATAATTAAAAATTCAACCCCTACTCTCCCCCAACCCCACCTCTTAACCCACCTCCCACTAACTACATTAAAATAATACCCCCACTATCAACTACTACCTATTAAATTAAATAAGTCAATTCAAGTCCCTTAAACTCTGTGCCGGTCAAACCGGGTCGAGTATTCCGGGACGGAAGGAGTAGAATAGAATAGAATAGGGTTTCAACTTTCAAGGGTGGTTGGAATTCAATGGAACAAAGAAGAGATAAAATGTTTATGGAAAAAGGACAGGAAACCTTAAGTGGGTCATATGAAGATCTTCTGACAACAGAATCTTCCCACTTGCACAAACACTGTTTGGCCTTTCTAACTTGTTGTGTTTCTATCAACTAAAAGAGAGTAGAGTAGTAGACCTCTTTTCTTTTCTTTTCTTTTCTTAACGTACTGGCACTTGCTTCTTCAACTAATTTAACTATTTCAACCATTTCTTTTTTTTCTTCTTAATCATTGCCCATAATCTCTCTCTCTCCCTCTCCCTCTCTATAACAGCTGGAGATTATTAGTTTATGTAAGATAAGCTCCAATATATACTATGATAATTCATTCAACTCAATACTATCCAATAAACTTCTCCAATCCACTTGTAAAACCCGAGACCATCTTTCTTATAATATGGCAAAGATACCAACATAGGACGTAGTGGTTTAAGTGTGGAAGATGCATGGAATTAAGATGGAATATGAAAGGGTAAACGTACAAATTAAGGGAGATGACAAATTGGTGATGGTATAAAATCGTACTATTATGTAAGCAATTAGTGTCATAGTGACAACATTGATTCCCCTACGATCATGTACGTACACATATATTCTTTTTTATCAGCAATACACAAACAATATACCGTGACAGGATTAGACAGCAACAAAATCCAAATATCACCTCACAGTGATCGAGTCAATTTAGCAGTCATATTATATCCACAAACATGCATATACTTCCTCCGTTCCGGAAATATCGCACCATTTGTTTTTTACACTATTCACACTATTACTTTGACCATTTTTTGTAATTCGTACGTAAGGAAATTTTAGTCATGTGGGGTCATGTTAGATTCGTTTCGATATATATTTTCTAAATATTATTTTTTTATTATTTTTTCTTGCACACGATTTGAGATATTAAGAGTCAAAGTAATGGTTAGAGGAGTAAAAGTCAACCATGGTGCGATATTTCCGGAACGGAGGAAGTATTATTTTAGCAATTTAAATGTTGTACAAATTAATTTACTTAAAAGAAAGGGGAAAATCGAGCTTACTTGTGTTTGTTCATGGGATAGATGAGAATTGGTCCGCTAGTTTTATTTCCCAAGATGCCCTTGAAGACCCCTTTGTCAAATTGAGCAATCTTTGATTTAGGGACAAACAGGTTTAGCCAAGGGTGTGGCACCTCCCACAAACCCTTGGACCGCAGTTTTAACTCGGCCTTGTGAACCCGGTCTAAGAAATCAATATAGGGAAGATCGGTTGTGAATACTGATGCTGGTATAAAGTTAAGCTTCTTCAATAATGCATCTATTTCCTGTTCAAAATTAGCAATTTAATTTATAATTAATATGCCGCGATACTTACATACTCCACTTTGTTAACAAATGTCACCAATAATTACAAACAAACATGTAAGCAAATCACTACAATAATCAAAGGTACGTATTACGGAGTAGTATAATAAGAAGAACTGAAAAGCTGCTACCAAACAGTTGCTTTTCTCAGGATAAGTTTGATTCTTTCCAACTAATTTAATTTAATTTAATTTAATTATTTACTACAGTACTCCGTAATAATATATACAAGTACATGCCAACAATGACTGACTGACTAGATTGGGAATAATCTGGCAGGTGGACTGCTTAGATTTTGTCAATATTTAACAAAGAATTTTTGTTTAATTGACTAATTAAACTATTAATTAGGCAAAAAGAACCTTCTTCTCGATCTTATAGAGTAAGGACAGGGTTACCCTAGTTTTTACTCTTCACATTTTACGACTCACCCTAGGCCCCGGTCCGTCTAACCACAGTGCGTGTCGGCAACTTTCAATCCTAAGTAACTTCAAAGTAATTCCCTATCATAGCCAATAATTGAAACACATAAAACTCACCTCAAAGAAATGGTGAATCTCAATTATTGTACTTTGGCAATATAATAAGACAGTTTTCCCTTAACGTAACCTTAGACATTCAATTCGTTATGGGACTATAGTAATTAGTAACAAGTTTTTAGCTACTACACTACAAGAAACAACAATACGCACTTAGATTTCCGTGGTTAGTAACGAAAACACCCAAAATTGAAAAAAGGGTCACTGTAGAGAGAAAGTTAAGAGAATAAAGTTGCTAGTTCAAAAGACAATAATGAAGAAGATTCCTACCAAGTTTAAAAACATTCGTTAATGAATTAAAGCGATTTTGTCACCATTATCATAAATCTTTTGAGATTATTACTTCTCAGTTTTTGAGTTTTAAAGTTTTAAAGTTCAAATCTTTCTTGGTGTAGCTGTGGTATCTTCTCACATGCATGCAGCCAAATAAAGATGAAATTAATTAACCTAATTTAAAGAATCTTTTACGAAAAATACTGATAATTATATATAACTCATTTTTTTCACTTTAGCTTTAATTACTTTTGTGAAGATATACTATTTATTTTCCGTAACCTAACTTATGATCTCGATTCGGGGGAAAAAATGTGTGAATTGAACTTTTGATCATGTGAAATAAAGGAAGAAACAACAAAGATATTTTGATTAGCTAGTAAGTTTTACAAAATTATCCATTTATAACGTTTCTTCTATAGAGTTGCAACCTCAATTAGTTGAGTGTACGTCATCGCATAGCTTCATATGGATTGAGTATGATAAATTAGGTAGGAAATTAGGAATACTTTTTTCTAGTTGTTGATTGCAATTCTTTTTACTTAACGGACCGCAAAACTCGCCAATTCGGACCAATATACTACTAGTATATACTACCTCCGTTTCAAAAAGATCTTTACAGTTACTATTTGCACGGACTCCAATGCAATATTTAACTATTAATATATCCAATTTCGTATGTGAAAAATTATAAACATTTGATATTCTGAAAATATCCCGACATCAATCTAACAAGATCTTACATGTAACGTTTTGATGTATATAATGGTGAGAATTTACGGTCAAAGTTTTTATACTTTTGACACATTTTCCAAAGCGTAAAGAACTTTCTGAAACGGAGGTAGTACTACATAGTAGCACTTTAATAAATACATGCAAGTAGATTCAGAAAAAGGCTATATGTACACCTAGTGTATAAGATTCTCATGTACACCACCATTAATTTGTTGACACATCATCAAATCCACTAAAAAATGAGAATGAAAGACAATAAATATGTTATTTCAACCAATAGAAAAGCATGGATGCCTTGTACACTAGGTGGACATGTAGTAGGATCCAGTAGATTCACGGAGTAGTAAACATTTAATTAATATATACGACGTATAATTATGTCATGCATTTTGAAAACAAAAACATTTCAAAATGATGAAATGATATCTAACGCCGCATTTTGAATGAAGACTAAAAATATGACTAAATGCTTCAACAGCTGCCTAACAAACTAGTGTCTCCAATTAACCAATTAATTAGCCATCAATTGTTGCCAACCAGCAACACCAAAATTTAATGGATAATATTTCCCTTTTTGCCATGCACGTTAAATTATAAGCTAGTGTCACATGTTGCCCAACTAATATAGCATCACATGCATCTTATTAAAAAAAGTGGCAATAATAGAGACGGGATTCGAAAACATAAGTGAAAATGTATACCTGATCTACCGATTCGGAGGAGTCGAAGTAATTCTTGGTGATCTCCAAGCAATATAAGACATCTCCATTGTTGGAGGCGCCGAGGGAAGAGATCTTAACAGGGTTTTTAGGTGAGAAAAATGAGGATCTCCAATTGTTAAGTAGACCTTCATCAACTATAACAAAACCTTCCACGTAATCAAACTTTTGGCTACTTGGTTTGTCATGCAATGATATTAGGTACTCTTGGTCCTTTGTAAACTCCGTGAAATTCGAGTACAACACTCTTATCCATCTCACCTACATAATTAAGCAATAATTAATTGAGAGAAAAACAAAATTAATTCCGAGATTTGATTGAATTGAATTAATAGTAAATGTGTTTTCTCTTTCGGTGATATGATGTCGTGTTTCTGTTTTGCTTTTAGGGAGAATTTGACATTCAGCTTAGCTTATTAGCCGGCACAAAAATTAACGCCCATTTCTTTTCAGTTTTCAGTAACTAACATATGCTGTCCCACTTTCATTATGTCAACTGCCATTTGCCAAACACCTCACCTTTCCTAAAAAAACACTTTAAATTCACCTTTATTAACTGAATAATTAATTAGCCTATTAATTAGTCGTATTATTTATTAATTAAATTGTCACATTGCCGTTTCATATTACACTGTCAAGTTGATAGTATAGAAAGGAAGTACATACCCGTTGAGGAGCGGGTTCAAGGGCAATTCTAGCACGAGTGATGATACCAAATTGGCCTAGACCTCCTAACACCGCATGAAATAGCTCCGAATTTATTTTATTTGAACATGTTACCAGCTCTCCTTTTCCTGTAATTAATTAATATTCCAACATAGAGAATAAGTGTTGGTCACATTTTTGTTCCACAATTCCATGCAAAAGTAAAGTTAACAAAAAATAAAAATTATTTACCTGTAACAACATCAAGCTCAAAGACGTTACTAATCTGAGGGCCATAATTAAATGCTTGACCACTGATCCCAGCATTAGACAACGTCCCTCCCACCGTTAGATACAAATAATCCGTCCATGATCTAGGTGCGAGTCCATACTCTAACGTAGACCTTAGCACATCCACCCACAACTCCCCTCCCCACACATCCACATACTCTTCTCTCAAATTCACCTTGGGCCTACTCGGCCCATTCACATCCCCTCTTCTGCCCATCTCCACCACCACCCCGTCCGTCGTGTGGGCCTGCCCGTTGATGGAATGCCCATGTCCACGGGCAGAAACCGTGAACCCCGCCGTTGAGGTCGTGGCAGATTTAACTAAATCCGCTACGTCAACGTCGGACCTCGGGTGGAAAACAGCCACGGGTTCCGCCTGAGTGAGGCGTCCGAAATCCACGGACGCCGCCTCCACCTCAGCACGGTTCGTGCTGAGGTGGAGTAGCTCATTTGGGCCGAGCGTTGTGAGCCCCACTGTTACCATCAATCTGTATATTGCTATAGCTATCAAGAACAACTTGGTGGCCATTTTTTCTCTCTTTTTCTTTTGTGATGTTGTTGTTGTTGTTTTTTAGAGGTGTGTTGGGATAGGAATGAATTTATAGAAGAGGAAATCTGTTGGCGTAGGGAAACGTAAGACTAAGGTATTATATTGCGGGCACTTTAAAAGATTTACTGGGTTTGTATTTGTATTTTGGTAACGCAACAATTAACAACAACATGCAGAGATTCTGATTTTATTGTATTGCTTTGAGGGGAACGAGGAAGATGAGGAGAGAGAAAATATTGAGTCGTCAGAAATCAGAATTTACAGAAGGTTTGTTTGTTTTTCTGTTTTTTCTTTTTCTTTTTTTGAAGTAAAAAAAATATTATTTGGTTTTAGTTTTTGGGTAAAGAACTTGATGGAGTGTGAATATATAGGAGAGAGGGGAGAGAGAAAACGGACACGTGGGCATTCTGGTGTGAGTGGGCTAAAGAAGACACGTGTGAAGAAAGAGGAGTGTGAGGGTCCAGTAGTTGGATACGGAGGATCTTATGGTGGGGTCGCATGCAGAGGAGGAGTTCACGTGGGAGGGTGTGTAAGAACAGTGTAAAAGACAGTGAGAGGAGAACGAAAGGGGGGTAAAGGTCGACGAAGATGATGTTTCAACGATCTTGTTTTGTTCGACTTATCTACGTACGTACGTTGAGATGAGGTACTAAATACCCATTCAAGATTCTCTATGTTTGTATACAAATTGCATACAATTGATGGTACTCATGATAGTACGGGTTATGAATCCGAATCCGAAATACTCACCTCATTTTACTTATAATGCTGGTCCTTAAAACTCATCTCGTTTCTATAAATAACATATTTTTACTATATTATTCTTCCTCCGTTCATAAATATTCGCAATGTTTGTCACTTTCACGCATGTCAATGCACAATTTATGAGGCCAATATCTTAAATTCTCTTCAGACAAAAATTATAAAAAGTTGATATTTTGAAAATACTTATTGAGACGAATCTAACAAGATCTCACATGATTATGTTTTATTTGACATATAAATTACCAACAATAGTCAAAGTGGAATATGTGAATAGTGTAGAAATATCAAACGTTGCGAGTTTGTGAACAAATGAAGCATCGTTTCTTACAAACTTTTATATAATTAAGGGCGGTCTTACACAAAAGACCGCCTTGGTATCATATAAGTTAAGCAATGAGATTAATTAGTTAAGCACTAGAAACAATTAGTTAAACAATGAAACTAATTAGTTAAGCACAAAAAATAATTAGTTAAGCAATAAATCAATTAGTTAAACAATAAAAGTGGTCTTTCCGGTAAGGCGATCTTACACAAAAGTTGTCGTCATTTCTTTTACTTAACTATGGGCCACATATATTTCTACTTCCTAAACAACATTAAAAAATCGGATATTTCATGAAATACCCCCGAGTTTTGCCTTAATTCACCAAATGCCCATCAAGTTCCAATAATTCACCAAATACCCCTTCATGACGTCATCATCCTCAATTAACTCAATTACCATCTAATTAACCCACTCATTTACCCATTTTTCCTAATTAACCCATTTTTTCCTAATTAACTCATCTTCTTCCTCACAATTCTTCCGCCACCACCCCTTCTTCCGCCACCACATCGCCCTCGTTTTCTCCCTTCTCGACCCCATCACCGCCGCCACCACCTCGCCCCCATTTACCACGTCCTCCCTCCCTACATTACCACCACCGCCGCCACTCATCATCATCATCATCATCATCATCTGATCTCCTCCGACAACACCAACACCACCAGCCTCCTCCGACAACACCACGTACACCAAAATCGACGCCGGATCTCCTCCTCCGACAACACCAACACCACCAGCCTCCTCCGACAACACCACACCAAAATCGATGTAATCCCCCGCAAATTTATAAATTTTATTAATATATTTTAACGTATAGTTATTTATATTTAAATAGAATTTACGAATTTTAGTAATAAATATATAATTAACATATATTTATTTTATTTAATTACATACTAAATATTTTAACGATTTATGCAATCAAAATGATTTTAGAATTTCATGTTGTAAAGAATTTGAATTGCGAAAATACATTTGAATTTGGAAAACAATCCTAATCAGTTTTTGATTCAAACACATAAACTCAATTATAATCCTAGCCCAAATAACAAAGCCCAAAATAAATAACCCCAAATAAACCCATAACCCTTTCTCCTATTCAACTTCACGTGAAACAAAAATAAAAAGAGAAACAAAAGAAAACTCTCAAACCCTTGCTTCACCATTCACGTGAAAACGCACAAGACTCTCTGCTTCAGCCACCGCCGCTCCTCCTTGCTGCTATCCCTCACGCCGCCGTTCCTCTCCCCCGCCTTCACTTTCGTTGCTGCAGCCTCCCTCGCCGTCGGACCACCATCACGCCACTGGTAAGGTTTCGACCTCCTCCTCCTCTTCTCCTTCTCCCTTATTTCTTTCTCTGTTATTTCATCCCTTCTCCTCGCTCGCAGTTTCGTTCGCAGCAACCACCACCGCGCCACCAGCCGCGCCCATAACGATTGTTCGCCGCCGGTAAAGCACCTCCTTCCTCTCACCTCTTGCTTCGTTCTCCCCTTTCGTTGCCCTCCTTAATTGTTTTCTTGCACAGCACCACCAACAACCATCGCGCGGACGCTGACACCCTCCGCCGTACTCCTCCGACCAGCGTCGCCGCCCACTGTTGCCGCGCCGCCCTGCCTGCCGGCCAGCAGCTTCCCTCTCCTCTCTTTTTTTTGGTTAATTCTTTACCCTCTTATTTAATTAATGTAATATTTATGTTTTAATAATTTAATTAAGGTTTTCATAATTTAAATTATTAGTTTTGATAATTTATATTTAGAATTCAGATTATATATTATAAACTAATTTATTTTCAGTTTGTTAATAATATTTAAGTTAGATTTTCAATTATGTTTACAAATTTAATTAATGTTTTATTGGATTAAATTATAGTTTTATGGTTTAACTATAAATTTCAGATTTTATGTTTTATATAATTAAATTATTAATATTCGGATTATGCGATTTGATTGAAATAATGGTTTTAATTATTAAAGTATGAATTTTAAGGTTTTAATGGTTGTAAATCATGGTAGGACGATTGTGGTTTATTAAATTTATTGTTTCGATGTTCTAAGAACGTAAATTGGCCTTGGTGAAGTTTTTAAATGAGTTCACATTGCTGAAAATTTAAAGTACGATGTTTGCAAAGAGTTTTCAACGAATTTCAATCATTGATTCAATAATTATGATGCTAGGAAATCAAATGTTCAAGTTTTAATGTTAGGGAATGTCCTAAATATGTTTAGGATGTAGTTAGAATGTGTTATTATAGCTGTGAACGATTAGAAGTTGATTGGGAATCCTTGTTGGTTGTTTTTAGGCGGAGAATTCTTTGTAGGCGACTTTTGAATTATTAAAGTGGTCTTGCAGTTTGTTTACACAAGGTACGTACATACCTGTGTGCTTGGAATGTGTGCTAATTGTTGAAACCATGTGTATTATTGATGAACCTGGTTATGTTAATGTTGTTGATGAACTTAGTCGGGTTGAAACTGCATGTTTGACACTGTTGGATGAACATATTAAACCTTTATTGCATTTTGAGGATTATAACATGTTAGTATGGAAGATTGATGCAAACATGTTTGATTGGGAACACTAGATTGTTTAGTATATAATTCAGATCAGTTAATTGTTGTTCCCTTTTTAGCTTTTCACTACTTTATGAGGGCGGAGGACCTCATTTAGTAAGTTGAAACCTTATACCCATATTCAGGGGTTGATTAGTATTAAAGAAAAGATTGGAGTTAATTGGAATGAGTCTTGTTAGATGCCTTTGTGATCACTTACTCAATTCCAAGATAAAAACAGTTATAAATAAATGTGAGTTGCATGCCTTATGTGATTGTTGAGTCATAACAGGGTGTCAATTTGTAAATCATGTAAAGTGAAACTGAGTAGCAATAGCTTTAGACTGTGCACGTCTAAAGTGACGGACAAACAGGAGTTGGGGTTCATGGTGGTAGCCCATGGCCTTTCATTCGGACCGGATTGATCACCGCGTCCTATTTTCAGTCAAACGTTCCTCGATATCGCAGGTCACTGAGGTTACGGAGTCGCGCCCGTACCTCGTCTAGCTAGAAAACTCGGTCCATTGCCTATTTCAATTAAAATAATATTATTGTTATAAAAGTCTAGTCCAGTCTAGCCTAGTCTAGTCAAGTATGATCTTCAGATTATCATGATTTGTCTGCCCTTATTTATGTTCATTAGTGTCATGTTAGGATTGATCGTTTAATAGTATCATGTTAGGATTATCATTGATTTAGTATGTAGTGCTCAGCTTTGCTGATTACGTGCTTTTGCTTGTGCATGTTGATCATGGCTATGCCTTATTGATCCTGTGATGACCCAATCTTTGGTGAGCAGTCTCTAAGGATCAATAAGCATTGTCCATCTGCAGGTTTGAAGATGTTGCATCATTGGGATCGGGAATAGAGAGCTTGTATTTAGTTTTGATTTGCTAAGTTAACTTGGGTTTGTTAATTGGGACTTTAAACTCGTCGTACTATTTATATTTCCTTATTTTCGTTGGTTGATTTTTGGGGACTAAATCTGTAATCGATTATTTATAAACCTAAAGTTAGTTTTATGTTTTCCGCTGCAAAATTCTGAATAAGCCGTTACGTTTTCATACGGGCGATAATGCCTTGATAATTCTCTACGTTTTATATTAAAAGATTATTTTAGAAAAGAGAGAATTGTCGGGGTGTTACAAAGTGGTATCTAGAAGCTAAGGTTTTACTTTAATAAATTTTTAGGCGCCTAACTATCTAGTTATTTAAAATAAATTTCTTAAAAATCGAGATTCTACGTATTATAGTGTTCAAAAATTGGTACTTTTTTTTGGGGGAAGATCTCCTTTTACCTTGTTTGAAAGTATATAATATTTCTTATTTAAGTTCGAAATCAAATTATTTATTCGAATTAAATTGACTTTCGAAATTTTTATTCTTTTTCTTATTAATTATTATTCAAAAAAAAAGGAGTACAATTTTTTTTTAGAAGTTCAATTTTTTTTAAATTGTTTCAAGAGTTAGAATTCGTTATTTAAAAAAAAAATATATATATATATATAAATCTTCTTCGAATTAATAACTTTATTTTCGAATTTATTCGCTACGCATTTCCTTAATTTATTTTACTTTATTTATTTTATATTTTTATTCTATGTTATAATTTTATTATATTATCGTCCTTTTAATTTGTTATTTAAACTATTTCAATGCTTTAGTTTATGAGAGATGGGTAGTATAAGAAAGGCATATAACATAGAATTATATGTGCATTAGCAGCTAGTCAATGCTAGCATAAGAAATTGATTGTTATGTACGTGCGTATGCTAATTGTTTAATGTTACATTTAAATGTGCATAAAGAATTGTTTGCTTCCACCAAACTTATTGCATTATTGAACTTTGTTTATGATTTGGCTGGAAAATCGTTAGTGAGACTTTGAATTGTTTATTCCAGGAATAAAATGTTTCTTTCCAAGTATACTAACATAGGATCCTTCGAGAAACTTGATATAGAAACCCCTGATATTTACGTGAAGAAAATTGTGTTTGGATGTGAATATTATGCTAAAGTTCAAGGGCAACCTATCTTAATGAGAAAGGATATCATAGCAGCCACAATCATTAATTGCTTACCTAACAAATTTCCATACCTAGAACTCAAGGAAAAGTTTAAAGACATGCATTCTGATAATGGGACTCCAAACTTGACTAAGTATGGAACTTGGGATGGTAGATGGAAATATGATTCAGAAATTCTGACCACCATTATTGAAGCGGCAGAAAGTGGGTTTAGAGACGGTAAAATCGTAGGGAGTCATGTTGGAAATTCAGTTACAGAAGAACCTATGGGAATTAGTGTAAATAATGACCTAGAGGAAAATGATGTAGCTGTGGAGAATGAGAATGTAGGTGTTGAGGCAGAGTATCCTAACCCGGCGGCTCATGAGCCAACCATTGAGATCTCTAGTGATTCGGATGCAGAGCTCGAAAGTGAACAGGAGATGGCAAGTGAACCTAATCAAGATGAAGACATGGGTGAAGATGCAAACCCTGAGGAAGACCCCGATGAAGACCCTGAAGAAGAGTTCGATAATCTTGAGATCTAAATTTCACTTCGCAAGTTTCAGGAGCAATGGATAGGCAAGAGGCCCCAAATATTTTGAAGTCATAAATAGTTAATTTAACTCTTTTATGTTTTAGAGAATAAGTAGCGAAGCTACAATAGTTTAAAGTTAAAGTTTATTGAAGTTTGAAATGTTCTTTATTATTTTGAAGGATGTAATAAATATTTATGGAGTTAGCAATAAAAGTTAAAGTTTTCAAGGAATTGTTCTTTATTCTATTTTGAGGATTCCATAATACCCCAACCTTTAGGTAACACGTCATGGATTAATTTTCCATTGGTTGCATACTCAGTGTGAATTGTGGATCAATTTAATTGCCACAATAATATTAAATGATTTGAGTACATAAAGAAAGTGAGGGCCAATCTAGACCCTCATGACCAATATGATTCAAAAGGTTATGCCCTATGTGCAGTGTGTGAATGTCTTTCGTGAATTATCGAAGATGATTATTTTTCAATGATTATTGCACCTTGTAGACGATCGTTGCACCTTCATAAACGATTGTCGTGCCTTCATAAATGATGTGTATTAATGTGAACATTGTTGGTTGAGGCGAACTTTATGGTCAATTCAAGTATTAAATCGTATGGGATAACGTATAGGTGATGTTTCAAACCTAAAGTAGAGTATACTAATTGCAGGCCGCGTTCTAGAATGGCCAACAATAATGACTTAGTTGTTGCTATTCGCCTCTTGGCGGAAAAGATGACCCCACCTTTTTAGAAAACCAGATTGGAGAGTTTGAGAAATTGTTTGGGGATTTGAATTGTCTTGAGAATATGAGAGTGGGTCAAGTTGTCATGTATTTGAAAGATGAAGCCGATTTACAGTGGAGAGAAAATGGGGTTAGACTTAGCGTTGTTGAGAGATTCAATTGGGATTCATTTGTTACCGTCTTAAGGAAAAAGTTTTATCCTCTTTTTATGAGAAAACAAAAGGCACAAGAATTCATAAACCTTAGGATGGGATTGGCTAAGTTTGTACAACGCTAAGATAGACGTACTGTGAAATTCAGAAAGTAAAATTAAGGAACCATATTGGAAGATTGACCTCGTATAGATGTTTTGAGAAGTCCAAAAACCTTTAGTTATTTCTGTAATGCAAGTGAGGACTTGATGAACAAGAAGTGTGAACTATTTTTCGATAGTGTGTTAGAGGTTAGTAAAGAAGTTGGAGTGAAAATCGAGGATGTTACCTTTGTGAATGGATTCATTGATGTGTTTCCGAGTGAAATTGCGAGTATGTCACCTGCTAGAGCCTTTGAGTTCATTATAGAATTAAATCCTGAAACGACACCTATATCCAAGGAACCTTATAGCATGACACCTCCTGAAATGAGCTAATTAGGACACAGTTGTAAGAGTTGTTTGGTCAAGGAATATATTAGGCCTAGTGCATCACCGTGGGGAGCTCCTGTGTTGTTTGTTAAGGAGAAAGATAAGAGTATGGAATTATGCATCGATTTTAGGGAGCTAAACACCATCAATAACAAGTATCCCTTGCCTAGGATAGATGACATATTGGATCAATTGAATTGGGCGAGTGTGTTCTCGAAGACTGATTTGCGTTTGAAGTACCACCAATTGGGAATAGCTGATAAGGGTCTAAGACCTCATTAGGATTCGTCATTGTCATTATGGGTTTTAGAGTAACGTCTTTTGGGTTAACCAATGCACCTGCATTAATTATGGATTTGATGAATGAGATTTTCTACGAATTCCGAATTAAGTTCGTTATGATGTTATTAATGATATCCCCATTTATGCAAGGAATGAGAAAGAGCATGACAAACACTTGAGGATTACTTGGAGACGCTTAGGAAGAATCTAGTTTTATTAAATGAAGTATACAAATCTTGAAGTCATATGTGTATAAGTGACACCGACAGAAAAGTGAAGGACTAAATTGATTGAGAACTATGTTACGTAAGGGAATAAATTTAAGAGAAGATTTGAGTGGTCCAGGATCGTTGGAAATCATTGTTGGCTGGAAAAGATGAAAAGAAATACATGAATTGGTGCAAGAGCTAAGAGTTAAGCCCAAAAGTTATACACCCATGAAAAGTGTAATGAGGTTCGGTATCAAGGAAAAGTTGAACAGAAGGAGTTTCTGTAGATCATGCTAAGATTCAAGCTGTGAGTGAGTGACCTACTCCAAAGAACGTGTCCGATACTTGAAGTTTTATAGGCCTAGATGACCATTATAGGAGGTTGTGAAAGACTTTTGGAAGAAAGCAAAACCAATGACCAACTTGTTGAAAAAGGAATCGAAATTCAAGTGAAGTGAGAAATGTGAGGAAACTTTCTAGATTTAGCTGTTGTCGCGTCAATTGAAACCTTATAAGGCTAATTACCAAACCCATGACCTAGAGTTAGCTGTTATGGTGTTATCTACGAATATTTGGAGACATTACCCTTATAGGGCAACATATAAGATCCTTACCGAGAACAAAAGTCTGAAATTTGGCAATAAGGTCCAGTTGAATCTTGGGGACAACATTGAAAATGAATATTTCTTTCCGCCCTGCAACCAATAGACAGATTGAGATTACTAACGGAATTTATGTTGAAAACCTGTGTTATTGACTCTAAGGGTAATTGGGAAAGCCACCCAGGTTCGATTGAATTTTCGTGCATCAATAGTTACCATGCAAGCATTACGATGTCACCTGTTGAGGCATTGTGTGGAAAGAAGTGTAGAAATCCCACTTGCTATGATTTTAGTGGAAATATAGCTTTGGGGGCATGATTCGTTGAAGTAGAAATATCCAAAGTCATTCCCTGGGGTGAGTTACGAGGGCGTAACTCGTTTTCTTTAAGGGGGTAGAATGCGATAGAAATTCGCACTTTTTACCTATTTTTATGGTATTTTTATGCATTTTATGCTTATTTTTAGCAACTTATACATGTTGGTGCAAAGTAAATAGATTCTCCGCGTAAGGAAATATGTTCGTGAATATTACAAGTAACTTTTAGTTGGCAAAAGAGTGCACAAGAGTGGCACAAAGTACTCCTCCAGTAAGAATAAGTTGAAAAGTTGGAAAGATATGTGAATTTTCGTGCCAAGTTTCGGGACGAAACTTCTTTTAAGAGGGGTAGATTGTAATCCCCCGCAAATTTATAAATTTTATTAATATATTTTAACGTATAGTTATTTATATTTAAATAGAATTTACGAATTTTAGTAATAAATATATAATTAACATATATTTATTTTATTTAATTACATACTAAATATTTTAACGATTTATGCAATCAAAATGATTTTAGAATTTCATGTTGTAAAGAATTTGAATTGCGAAAATACATTTGAATTTGGAAAACAATCCTAATCAGTTTTTGATTCAAACACATAAACTCAATTATAATCCTAGCCCAAATAACAAAGCCCAAAATAAATAACCCCAAATAAACCCATAACCCTTTCTCCTATTCAACTTCACGTGAAACAAAAATAAAAAGAGAAACAAAAGAAAACTCTCAAACCCTTGCTTCACCATTCACGTGAAAACGCACAAGACTCTCTGCTTCAGCCACCGCCGCTCCTCCTTGCTGCTATCCCTCACGCCGCCGTTCCTCTCCCCCGCCTTCACTTTCGTTGCTGCAGCCTCCCTCGCCGTCGGACCACCATCACGCCACTGGTAAGGTTTCGACCTCCTCCTCCTCTTCTCCTTCTCCCTTATTTCTTTCTCTGTTATTTCATCCCTTCTCCTCGCTCGCAGTTTCGTTCGCAGCAACCACCACCGCGCCACCAGCCGCGCCCATAACGATTGTTCGCCGCCGGTAAAGCACCTCCTTCCTCTCACCTCTTGCTTCGTTCTCCCCTTTCGTTGCCCTCCTTAATTGTTTTCTTGCACAGCACCACCAACAACCATCGCGCGGACGCTGACACCCTCCGCCGTACTCCTCCGACCAGCGTCGCCGCCCACTGTTGCCGCGCCGCCCTGCCTGCCGGCCAGCAGCTTCCCTCTCCTCTCTTTTTTTTGGTTAATTCTTTACCCTCTTATTTAATTAATGTAATATTTATGTTTTAATAATTTAATTAAGGTTTTCATAATTTAAATTATTAGTTTTGATAATTTATATTTAGAATTCAGATTATATATTATAAACTAATTTATTTTCAGTTTGTTAATAATATTTAAGTTAGATTTTCAATTATGTTTACAAATTTAATTAATGTTTTATTGGATTAAATTATAGTTTTATGGTTTAACTATAAATTTCAGATTTTATGTTTTATATAATTAAATTATTAATATTCGGATTATGCGATTTGATTGAAATAATGGTTTTAATTATTAAAGTATGAATTTTAAGGTTTTAATGGTTGTAAATCATGGTAGGACGATTGTGGTTTATTAAATTTATTGTTTCGATGTTCTAAGAACGTAAATTGGCCTTGGTGAAGTTTTTAAATGAGTTCACATTGCTGAAAATTTAAAGTACGATGTTTGCAAAGAGTTTTCAACGAATTTCAATCATTGATTCAATAATTATGATGCTAGGAAATCAAATGTTCAAGTTTTAATGTTAGGGAATGTCCTAAATATGTTTAGGATGTAGTTAGAATGTGTTATTATAGCTGTGAACGATTAGAAGTTGATTGGGAATCCTTGTTGGTTGTTTTTAGGCGGAGAATTCTTTGTAGGCGACTTTTGAATTATTAAAGTGGTCTTGCAGTTTGTTTACACAAGGTACGTACATACCTGTGTGCTTGGAATGTGTGCTAATTGTTGAAACCATGTGTATTATTGATGAACCTGGTTATGTTAATGTTGTTGATGAACTTAGTCGGGTTGAAACTGCATGTTTGACACTGTTGGATGAACATATTAAACCTTTATTGCATTTTGAGGATTATAACATGTTAGTATGGAAGATTGATGCAAACATGTTTGATTGGGAACACTAGATTGTTTAGTATATAATTCAGATCAGTTAATTGTTGTTCCCTTTTTAGCTTTTCACTACTTTATGAGGGCGGAGGACCTCATTTAGTAAGTTGAAACCTTATACCCATATTCAGGGGTTGATTAGTATTAAAGAAAAGATTGGAGTTAATTGGAATGAGTCTTGTTAGATGCCTTTGTGATCACTTACTCAATTCCAAGATAAAAACAGTTATAAATAAATGTGAGTTGCATGCCTTATGTGATTGTTGAGTCATAACAGGGTGTCAATTTGTAAATCATGTAAAGTGAAACTGAGTAGCAATAGCTTTAGACTGTGCACGTCTAAAGTGACGGACAAACAGGAGTTGGGGTTCATGGTGGTAGCCCATGGCCTTTCATTCGGACCGGATTGATCACCGCGTCCTATTTTCAGTCAAACGTTCCTCGATATCGCAGGTCACTGAGGTTACGGAGTCGCGCCCGTACCTCGTCTAGCTAGAAAACTCGGTCCATTGCCTATTTCAATTAAAATAATATTATTGTTATAAAAGTCTAGTCCAGTCTAGCCTAGTCTAGTCAAGTATGATCTTCAGATTATCATGATTTGTCTGCCCTTATTTATGTTCATTAGTGTCATGTTAGGATTGATCGTTTAATAGTATCATGTTAGGATTATCATTGATTTAGTATGTAGTGCTCAGCTTTGCTGATTACGTGCTTTTGCTTGTGCATGTTGATCATGGCTATGCCTTATTGATCCTGTGATGACCCAATCTTTGGTGAGCAGTCTCTAAGGATCAATAAGCATTGTCCATCTGCAGGTTTGAAGATGTTGCATCATTGGGATCGGGAATAGAGAGCTTGTATTTAGTTTTGATTTGCTAAGTTAACTTGGGTTTGTTAATTGGGACTTTAAACTCGTCGTACTATTTATATTTCCTTATTTTCGTTGGTTGATTTTTGGGGACTAAATCTGTAATCGATTATTTATAAACCTAAAGTTAGTTTTATGTTTTCCGCTGCAAAATTCTGAATAAGCCGTTACGTTTTCATACGGGCGATAATGCCTTGATAATTCTCTACGTTTTATATTAAAAGATTATTTTAGAAAAGAGAGAATTGTCGGGGTGTTACAATCGACGCCGGATCTCCTCCTCCGACAACACCAACACCACCAGCCTCCTCCGACAACACCACACCAAAATCGAAGTTGGGTTCTCTTTCCTCCATAAATCCCAAACTCAATTTCCTCAACAAAAAACACCTGTTTTCGCACCCCCTTTCATTTTCATCAAAATTAGCCATGTTCTTCACCCAATTCTTCAATGCTCGATTTTGGGTATTATTATTCTTCACCCGATTTTTTGTATGTTGGGATTGCAATTGATGTGTGTGAATTAGCCGTAAATGGAAGAAGGAAGGAGGGAGAGAGAAAGATCTAGGAAGGTCAGGGAAGAAGGAAGGTGGTGAGGAGAGAGAGTGAAGAAGGGGGCAACCATGGAAATCCTTGAGGTGGGTGTTGGGTTAATGGAAGAAGGAAGGGGAGTGAGAAAAGAAAAAGAAATGGGTGAGTTAATGGGTTAATGGGTGGGTTAATATGTTAATGGGTGGGTTAATGGGTTATTGGGTGGGTTAATTAGGAATTAGGGGGTTAATTAGGGATTAGGTGAGTAATTAGATCGTAATTGGTTGATTATGAGGATGATGACGTCATGAAGGGGTATTTGGGGTATTAAGTCATTTGTGAGGGGTATTTGGTGAATTATTGGAACTTGATGGGCATTTGGTGAATTAAGGCAAAACTCGGGGGTATTTCATGAAATATCCGTTAAAAAATTCAATCCCCACCCCCACCCCACCCCACCCCTCTATTTGACACATTTTCAATAAGTATATTAAAAAAAAAATTCCACTATCAACTATTCCCTCCGTCCCGAAATACTCGCACCGGTTTGAACGGAAAATAGTTCAAGTCAATTTAATTGACTTATTATTTAATTAAGTGCATGGTAGTTGATATTGGTATTTTTTTTTTAATGTAGTTAGTGGGAAATGTGTCAGCTTTTTGAGGGTGGTGGGGGGGGTGGGTGATTTTTTTAATGTTTTTTAGATATTAGGAATATAAGTAGAACATTAGGTAAGTGAAAAAAAACAATATAAAATTAGCAAACTATGTCATTTGCACAAACGATACAAGTATTTCGGGACGACTTTATAAGGAAAGCGGTGTGAGTATTCCGGGACAGAAGGAGTACCACCTAATAAATTAATAAATCAATTAAATTATCTAAAACTTTGTGCCGGTCAAACCGGGACGAGTATTAAGGGAGGGAGATAATAATCTTTATTCTACTCCCTCCGTTTATTAAAGGATACACTTTCTTTTATTGGCATTCCAATTATATATATATTATATATATATATATATATATATATATATATATATATATATATATATATATATATATATATATATATATATTAATATTAATACTTCTCACATTCTTGTGGTCCTTACACTTATTCGTATCATCTTAATTTCTATTACAATAAATAATTCACCCACAACTTCACTTTCATCTTATTTTAATAAACTTAACGCATTCGATCTCCTAAAACTACGTGCCGGTCAAAGTATATCATTTAATTAATAAAATACGGAGGGAGTATAAGGTCACTCATGATAGTCATTTTCGTAAATGGTCTTTTGATATTTCCTATGAAATAGACTAAAATACTCTTAGTAAATTCACAATTTAAATCTTCTTATTTTAGTAATTTTAAAAAAATTAGTACTTAATAAAAATTAGCAAACTAGAAAAACAAAATAATATCATCATAAAATCTTCCTTATTTAGCAATTTGATAACAAAATGTCAACAAATAATTAAATAATTTTTTATAACAAACATAAAAGCAAGTA
The DNA here is from genome assembly GCF_020520425.1 of Spinacia oleracea. Lineage (NCBI taxonomy): Eukaryota > Viridiplantae > Streptophyta > Magnoliopsida > Caryophyllales > Amaranthaceae > Spinacia > Spinacia oleracea. The sequence continues at coordinate 93,496,349 of NC_079488.1, forward strand.
AGTAAATAAAAAATTATGGAAATTAACCCAGTAATATCTAATTTTCTTTCACGAAAACAATAAAACATGTCAGTAGAAGTCATAAGAAGACAATAGGAATTTCCAAATTTTCTATTCTATGTACTGAAAACTAAAATTATTCAAATCACTTTTGCCATTCGATTTACAAGGTAACAGGAGTCTAAACAATTTTAAGAAAAAAGAGTAAATCAAACACACGAATTTATCCAAAAACTCCACCGTTGTTACTCTTGAAGTGCGCCAATACACGTGAGTATATATATTCTTCTTCCAAATCCATGCACAAATTAAGAGATTAAAAATATAAGTTGTGTTATTGAGATCTATCATTTTCGACGACAAAATCACACATTTTATTTCTATAGATTTTTTTGAACATTTTCTTAACTTTTAAATCAGACATTTATGATGAAATGTTTGAATTGGTATTACACCATCGGTTAAGACACAATATGGAAAAGAAGAAGAAAGTAGTCATTCTATGCTATTTCTTTTTTATTTCTTAATGTCAACATACATGCATTCTAAAATTCACGAACACATCACATACATACGAGACTACTCCGTACTAATCTCATATTCTAACTTAAGATGTTAGGAATAAAGTTACCATTAATGGGTTAATTAGTTGATTATTTGTTCATGGACCTTATGAAAAGATCCTTACAAGTGAGCCAAATATTTTCTTTTCTATATCCAAAACTTATCTAAACTTTATTTGGTTTATCCAAAATTTAGATACTCCCTCCGTCACATATTTATAGTTCTGTTTGACATAGGATTTTATGAGAAATTGACTGTAGTACATGAAAAAGTGGAATAGAGTATAAATGATGATTGACTTGCATGAAAAAATGCAATAAAGTACATGAAAAAAATAATATAGTACATAAGAAATTGGAATATAGTATATGGGTGAAGTTTTCAATGCATTTTTAATTAATATAGTAGCATGAGAAAGTGGAGACCTTAATTGTCAAAATTAGAAACATGACTATAATTTTAAAACGGCCAATTTAAAAAATAGGACTATAATTTCAGGATGGAGGGAGTATATATACCACTTATATTTTTTTGGCGGCTATAACCCTTATCTAAACTAACTTGATTTGAATTTATTAGAGTTGAACATATGGGACCAACTTGCAACATTTGGTGGCTGAGTGTTGGTCAACAAGTCAACATTCCTAACAATCTCATTTCACCTTGATAGATTAATTGTGTACGATGTATATATATGGAGAAAAACAAATTTGAAGTTTTAATCACGTAGCATTGTAATTGAATATCCTAGACCTAAATTAGTGAATAAGAAATAGTTAACTCAAATTTATTAAGTTATACATAGAATACAAACATTATAAAAATTTAACTACGATGTTCAATAAGATGATTATACGATATAGTTTTAAGAATGATTTTATAAATTACACTTAAATTATGCTATCAGATAGTTTATACCGAAGAAATAATTAAAATATTCTACAAACAAAAGTCTAAATTGATGGTTGAAAACTAATAAGTTTATATTTTGTATACGGACACTATAAGAATTTGTATCTTTAATGACAACCTAATAACGACGGGTAAAAAATCACGTCGCAAAAGCCTTTTGCGACGGGGATAACAACCTAGCAAAGACGGGAACGACCGTCACAAATGTCTTTTACGATGGATTAACGACGGAATTTTACATTAACGACGGCCCCCTTTTGTGACGGGTTCGTAATAGGAAATCCCGTCGTTAATCGCTGATTATTGATTTTTCGCGACGGGATTTTCCGTCGTTAATGTTACAATTTCTTGTAGTGGAAGTACCCTATTTGGTATTTTAAAATATGGGTTCACCAAAGATGCTTAAATTGCAATTGAGTATAATTCAAATTAATAATTTAATTTGTAGTTATATAAGATAGAAGACATGCACTAGCTAGATTGATGAGGTTTGGACTGTGAATAATGAAATCAGAAGATCTAACAATAGATTACAAGGCGGCCATGTTTATTATTAGTAGTTTGATTTGTAAATTTGTGAAGAAAACATCCTTATTCCTTAATTATTAACTAGTGGGTTCCAACCCCAAATAGTTTAATAGGGGCGTACCAAGGATGAAGACATAGTTGGAACTTGGAACCATATTTATATGTTAAAAAAGACTTTTTGCTACTTGCATTTGACTAATTGGCAATGCATAAATAAAACATGTATCATGTACCCGTGTGATATTCTTGCGTGGCTAAGAAGGAAAAACGTTTTGGTCCAACAGTTTTAATGGTTTGACCGCGCTTTTATAATCAAATACTCTAAGGGTATGATACCTTTGACTTGTGATTGGTCTAAAATTTTGTGGGAGCAATGACTTCGGTGACTCAAGCTGAAGCACACACAGTGCTGCTTGTAATGCGGTACGTATATGATGTGAGTTTTCGCTCGACCGAAGTTGAGACAATCTGCTTGTACTCCATAGCCTTCTTCATGGTTCAGCTAAGGAAAAATTCGTGACACAAGTTATTGTAAATGATGCCATCACCCTTGCCCGGTTGTTTGATTATTGTGTCTTTAAATTTGCTATAAGAGATTGTAACAAATCGGCACACTCCGTGGCCAAAACCTCTCTTGCCTCTAAGGAAGTAATGGTTTCGATGGAGGATTGTCCACCAAGTGTATTTCCCTTTGTCCTCACAGACAAGGAGGTAATTGAATGAGAAGCTAGCTAATTTTTCCTGTAAAAAAAAAGAGTCTGATGTGACCTTTTCTTTTAGGTGGACGTAAATAACTTAGATGGTTAAAGTCTAAGATGAATAGTTAAACCTTATCGAATAATCTCATCTACATAATTTTCTCCTGCTCTATGCCACACACAAATTACTTATATTGAATCTTAATTTTCTTTTTGTCTTTGCTCTTTGTTTTATTTTTGGTGTGAATGATCGAATTATAAGGGCAAATAAATTATAAATTGGGGTTGGCGGATTGAAAGCTGAGACCTGTTATACACATACCCTCAGTATTGACCTTTAGGCCAAGACTTCATTGATTATGTCTTTGCTCTTTTTTAAGGGTTCCAAAGTCCATTTTTACATCGTATGTTGGTCTTTATAGGAAATTTCAAGTGAAATTTAACTAAATTAATTAACTTAAGGCCTAAAAAGTTCAGAAAACTTCAAATAATAAGCATATAATACAATGTACTAAAATTTTAAATTGGGGATCTATGAGAGTTACCCAATGTCAGTTCGGACAATGATAGAGTGACCCTAAGGGTTGGTAACCCTTTTAATATTGAATTTTAATTGGTTACAAATGCATTAAAATTTTACATACAACACTTTCTCTCTCCAATTAATTATGATTTTATATTATTGTATGTTATATGTATCTTAGGGGTTGCCAACCCTTAGGTTCAACCAAACATTTTCCTGTCAGTTCATATCACAATATATAAATTATGATGAATTTAATAATATTACTGTAAGCTAGTTCAACTAAGGTCAATGACCTTGCAATAATTGAACAACGTCCTGTATTATTATAGAAATTAATTTGCATTTTGTTTTGCAATAATTATTTCTCTCTCTCTATATATATAATGGTTGTTAGCTAATTAAAATGTGACACCTTACCCAAATTATTTCCATGAATTAGGAAAGACAGTTCAGTTGACATGGTCTTTCAAATTCAATTCGTAACACAAATATTTGACAAAACAGTCAACCTCGTGAGCCCCTTTTAGAGAATTGGTCCAACTTGTTTCAACTCTCTTAATTTTTCTTAATAATTGAAATTATGATACTTATTTTTATTAATTTAACAACATACTCCGTATTTAAGTTCATTTTAAACATTAAAACGTAAGATCACAATATTATGTACATTCAACAACCATTGATCTTGAAATGTCTTCTTGTTCTTGCACATCACATAATGGAGTAATTCGTATTAAGGAGTATGTAGAAACACACACATACAAGTATCGACACAATGCACTTGAATTGCAGACTGTTGAGGTCTTTTTCTCCTCTACCATACGATTGTATGGGAAACTGGGACGTGTTTTGAACGTGAATTTGACTAAGGAAATTCAGGATTTGAATTTTACAAATTAAGGTCAACGAAGGGTCAAAAGAATGAGTCGTCGATGAGTTTACAAGGAAAGCTCATAAACATTTATGTGGATTTTGAATAGGGGCGTTTATGGACAAATCATGTTAAATACGGGCCTGAGATGCACCCGTCATCGAGAGAGAGGGTCCATTTAACAAGATTGTAGAAGGTTTTACCTTAAAACCATATGACAATAAGGGGAATAGTCCATTAGCCTTATTAAGTGATTAACTCTCGATCTCATCTCTTATCAATGTGGGACAACACTCCCCTTGACGTGTGAGATCCTTTTTTTAGTCTGGTCACGTGGGATGTTTTATGGGTTAGAGCGCGCTTCTCGACACTCCCCCTCACACATGCCATTTTAATTTGGCCAGAGGATTAAAGGTCCAAGGTTCTAGTTGTGGGCCTGACACTGATACTATGTTAAATACAAGCCTGAGCTGCAAATAGTAATAAAAAAAGTTAGATTTAGAATCAAGTTAGATAAAAAAAAGTAATTATTGTGCGCGGATAATAGGCATATATTAAACTATACTTATAATCCAAAAATGTTAGTAATAAAAAGTATTAGAATATATACGATTCATGGATTTAATTATCACCTACACAATAAAACGAGTAGTCATAAGTAGTATGAATTATTAAATTTTATTGGAATTTGTTGGGATCGTTAAATTTTATTGTAAGCCTTTGTGTAATCATAAAAATATGTAGTATATATATAATTTTTTTTTTAAAAATATATTTTTAACAACCAACTCCTTTTTGATAATGAGGTAAATTAATTATCAGATAGTCCCCATAAAGATAACCATTTACCAAAAAATCATAGTTAAAGGTGAAAAAAACATTCAATATTAAGTTTGATGTTTTATTGACTAAAATGATCTCATATATTGATTTTTGACAATTAAAAATTTGGTTATTTTTTGCTCTAATCAAGAATCAAGCACGGGTTCTCGCAGTTAGATCGAGTAGATGTTATAGCAGTGTAGTAGTGAACCTTTTAGCAATAGGGTATCAACAAATATGTCTTTTCAAAGGAAACTTTTTAATATAATTTTACGGAGTTTGAGAATTCCGAATAAGATTTCACTAGTGGAAAAAGGCTTATTTGCATCCCCGCATTTGCCACGCCATTCTGAACATGTGACGCAAATGACAAATTTTAGCATAAAATGTAGTCATTTGCGTCGCAGCTTTGTTAAACTGCGAGGCAAATGACTCTAGGATGCCCCCTAGAGTCATTTGCGTCGCAAATTAGTTAAACTGCGACGCAATTTACTCAATCCAGTGCGTCGCCGATTTACTAATCTGCGACGCAAATGACTCTAGGATGCTCCTAGAGTCATTTGCTTCGCAGATTAGTAAATCTGCGACGCACTGTGTTATTGAATTTTTTTCCCCTCAATTTCCCGCTCACACTTAATTTCTTTCAAGCTTCAGACTTAGGTTTTGCTCGACAAATTAACAACAACACTGCTTCACTCCCAAACGAAACAAACAACAATACTGCTTCACCGGCGGCTTCACCCTGTTCACTGCCGTAGTTGCTTCACTGCCGCCTTCCGTCGTTGCCGCGTCGTTCCTTGGCTGCTTCACTGCTTCCCTATTCACTGCTTCACTGATTCGCTCTTCTCTGTCGCTGTCATGTACTGCCGCCGCGGCTGCTCTTTCCGTCGCCCCCTGCACAGTGTCGCCGCGGCTCACCCGCCGTTGCTCTCACATCCGTCGCGGCTCACAGCCGCCCCTGCACACTTCCCCTACTACCACCGCCCCCTGCACATTGTCCCCTGCTCACAGCCGCCGCCCCATGTGTTGTCTCTCCTCTCTTCAATAATTAATTAGGTATTATTTACATTTAAGATTGAATTTTAATTGAATTTTAATTGTGCATTTTAATTATAATTCTGGATATTTTGATTGAATTTTAATTGTACATTTTAGTTGAATTTTAATATTGAATATATTATGATTGTGGATATTATTTAATTGAATTTTAATTGTGCACATTTAATATTTAGGTTTTGTTGAATTTTAATTGTAGTTTTTGATGAATTGTAATAGGTTATTATAATAGTTGGTTTTGTTGAATTTATTTGTTTATTACATTTAGGTTTTATTGAATTAAGGTTATGAAATGAATTTTTGGGTTTGTGTAGGTTTATGAGATGGTTTGTGTAGGTTATGAAATGATGTTTTGGGTTTGCTACAAAATTCGGGTTTGTGAATTTGTGATGTGAAATGAATTGTACTATGGGAACTTGTAATTAGTTATGGTAGGTTTTGTTGGAAGCCATGGATTTATAATGATATGAATAGCCTAGTTTATATTCTAACCTTTGACAAAATTTGGTCATATTGTTTTATCTTTAGTGGTTGAAAATGGATCGGAGTTGGATGTATGGTAGTAAACGATTTTCTACAAGGTTCTTACAAGGCCTAAAAATGACCTAGAAGCCTTAAATGTGAAATAATAGATTGGAAAGGGCCTTAGAAAGTTATAACTATGCATATGAGACGTGTAATAAGTTTGAAAACATTCCTTAGGTTCTTTGGTTCAAAGTTGGGGTCGAAAACATCATTTTTGCCTAAAAATGACCTAGAACGACCCAATTAGCCTTAAATGTGAAATAATAGATTGTAAAGAGCCTTAGAAAGTTATAAATATGCATATGAGACGTGTAATAAGTTTGAAAACATTCCTTAGGTTCTTTAGTTCAAAGTTGGGTTCGAAAACATCATTTTTGCCTAAAAATGACCTAGAACGACCCAATTAGCCTTAAATGTGAAATAATAGATTGTAAAGAGCCTTAAAAAGTTGTAAATATGCATATTAAACGTGTAATAAGTTTGAAAACATTCCTTAGGTTCTTTAGTTCAAAGTTGGGTTCGAAAACTTCATTTTTGCCCAAATATGTCCTAACACGACCCAATTAGCCTTAAATGTGAAATAATAGATTGTAAAGAGCCTTAGAAAGTTATAACTATGCATATGAGACGTGTAATAAGTTTGAAAACATTCCTTAGGTTCTTTAGTTCAAAGTTGGGTTCGAAAACATCATTTTTGCCTAAAAATGACCTAAAACGACCCAATTAGCCTTAAATGTGAAATAATAGATTGTAAAGAGCCTTAGAAAGTTGTAAATATGCATATTAAACGTGTAATAAGTTTGAAACCATTCCTTAGGTTCTTTAGTTCAAAGTTGGGTTCGAAAACTTCATTTTTGCCCAAATATGTCCTAGAACGACCCAATTAGCCTTAAATGTGAAATAATAGATTGTAAAGAGCCTTAGAAAGTTGTAAATAAGCATATTAAACGTAGAATAAGTTTGAAAATATTCCTTAGGTTCTTTAGTTCAAAGTTGGGTTCGAAAACTTCATTTATGCCTAAAAATGACCTAGAACGACCCAATTAGCCTTAAATGTGAAATAATAGATTGTAAAGAGCCTTAGAAAGTTATAACTATGCATATGAGACGTGTAATAAGTTTGAAAACATTCCTTAGGTTCTTTGGTTCAAAGTTGGGTTCGAAAACATCATTTTTGCCTAAAAATGACCTAGAACGACCCAATTAGCCTTAAATGTGAAATAATAGATTATAAAGAGCCTTAGAAAGTTGTAAATATGCATATTGAACATGTAATAAGTTTGAAAACATTCCTTAGGTTCTTTAGTTCAAAGTTGGGTTCGAAAACTTCATTTTTGCCTAAATATGACCCAAGGAAACAAGTAAAGTAGTGATTTATAATTGCACTTACATGTAAAATATTCTTTGCATTTACATGTGTAAACAAAGTATATATAATTGCATATTTTATCGAATGTGTAGTGCTTTTCGGAGTTACAAGAGACTAAGTGGACAATCTAAGGGAACTAAATTAACATGGATTCCAGCACAGGTATAATTAGTTTATTATTTACCTAAGAAGCAAGTTTTTCAAAATTATAACATACAATGTGATAGAAATTTTACTTGTGTTATTTATTTTAATGCATTTAGTGTGCTCAACAACCGGGATCACTAGATTGTGGCTACTACGTCATGCGTTTATGTATGACATAATAATGAATCATGGTAATAGTCAAGATCTTACTAAGGTATGTTCTCATAAACTACGTACTTTATATAATAAATTGAAGTACACAAAACTATTATATTGATCGATCGTTGATAAATTGAATTATTTACACTTTTTTAGGATTTTTCAAGAACATTGCCTTATTCACCGGAGGAGATTAATGAGGTGAAAGATTTTTGGGCAGATTACTTCATGAACAATGTCGAATTTTTAGCTTAATTTGTAATATGAACTCGATCTCTAGCTAGCTACGTACCTTTGTTGTAATAATTTTATGTTTGTTGTAACATGTTGGTTGATCTATGACGAATTTAATTGCCTTTTATTGGGAACGTTAATTACGTTGTAAACTTTTGTGACAGGTATTATTTATAAATGTATTCCCGGTATTGGGAATGAAGCGTCTAATTTCAAAGACGATCATGTCGGAATTTCCAACTAAAATATTAAAAAACGAATTTTTTTTTTAAAAAAAAAAAGTCATTTGCCACGCACGTTAGCTTAATGTGCGAGGCAAATGACTTAATTTTTTGGCACTAAAATTGTCATTTGCGTCACACATTAAACTATTGTGCGTGGCAAAAGACTTGTTTTTTTGGCGCCTGAAAGTCATTTGCGTCGCACATTTAGCTAATGTGCGTGGCAAATGACTTTTCAACATGGTGCCTGAAAAGTCATTTGCCACGCACATTTGCTTATTGTGCGACGCAAATGACTAAAAGTCATTTGCGTCGAGAGCTTTTGCCACGCACGATGTGCGACGCAAATGTGCTTAAAAGTGCGATGCAAATGACCCTTTTTCCACTAGTGTTTCTTTAAAGGTGAAATCATCGTTTTTAATCGTAGATAATAATACAATATTCGGTCCTAATTCAATAAAGGGTATGGCAGAAAATGCTTTTTTATTATATTTTTACTAGGAAGTACTCCGTATGTTTTTTTTAATGAAAAATAAATTTTATAAGTATGTATTTTAATATTGTGGGATCATTTCATGTATTATGAAATCTAAACATTCGCTGCATATAAAACCTTATCTATATTCTCAAAATCTCAAAAATATTATATATTTTGTAGCACAAATGGATGTGCTGATACCCCTTGCCAAACTGGTTACAACGAAGTTTATATAATCATCTTTACACAGCCTCTAGACCTGCGTTCGATCCTTTATACGTGGATTTTTTTTTTCTTTGGGCAATTGTTATTTTATGTTAATATTGTTTATGGTTTCTTTTTAGTATTTACGGAATCATAATAAACAATACATAACCAGATTGCATATTGCAATATATGACCATTGTCAGTTCTAAAAAGCCATTTTCATCTTCATCAACCTTCGGTAAAGGGTCCAACTTTGGCTTCCGTTCAAGCACAAAACATCAATATAGCTAGTTTTCTTCTACACCTTCTTCCAACCATCAATATAACTAACTTTTGCAACTGAAACTAATTTAGAAAAGGTAGATTAAATTTATTATTTCAATTACGCATTTTATCAAACACCTTATATGCATCACAAATGGAGGTTTATGTAAATAAAATATGAATGCTCAATAGTTGAAATGATCCCGAACTGAACAACATGTAACCAATATCACGAACTGATAAATATGAATCGCTCAACCAGAAAGGAAAGAACAAAAAATGTCAAGTACAACGTGTAACCAATATCACAAACCGAAAAATATGAATGCTCAATTACTTTAGAAATGGAAACCAGAAAAAAGAAAGAATGAAAATAAGAGGTGAAGAAATGAAATATTTGGCGGTGAAGAATGAATGAAAATAAGAGGTGAAGAATGAAAAAAAGATCAGTAAATGTTTGGCGGCAAAATGAAATTGGATAGTATGGCCTGTAAGCTAGTTCAATTAAGGTCAATGACCTTGCAATAATTGAACAACGTCCTGTATTATTATAGAAATTAATTTGCATTTTGTTTTGCAATAATTATTTCTCTCTCTCTATATATATAACGGATTTTTCATGAAATGCCCCTGAGGTTTGTCTTAATGCACCAAATACCCTTAAACTTTCCAGAATGCACCAAATACCCCTGAGGTTTAGTATAAATACACAAAATGTCCAAAATGACTATTTTCCGTTAACTCCGTTAAGTCCCCCGTTAACATTAATTATTTTTTTCCCTCTTTTTATTCCTTTTATCTTTTATCTTTTATCTTTTATCTTTTCTCTGTCTCTTTCTCTTTCCTTTTTCATGAACTTCACCAACAACCACCACCAAACCCCATTATTTCACCTGAACAGACAAGTTTTCTGCTATCCCCCCTTCAAAGATTCAACTCAAACTCAAACAAACAAATTCCATTTTCCTCTCTCCTAAAATTCAGATCTACAACACAAACCCTTACAAAAAAATTGATCCCCAAATCAGCAATGGTGGATTCAAATAATCAGCAATCCTCGTTGCAATAATCGAGGGGAAACGCCGCAAATCGAGGAAAACGTCGCAAAATTGATCCCCATATCAGCAATGAGGGAAACCCCGACGATGAGGAAGGTGGAGCGGGGTTTGTGGCGGCGGCGGTGGGGTGAGTAACGTGGGGGAAGTGCGGGGGAAGGTGGGGGTTTGGTGGTGGGGGTTTGGGGGTTTGGTGGTGGCGGCAGTGGGGAGAACTGAGGAATTCGGTGGGGGAAGTGCGGGGGGGGGTGGTTTGGTGGTGGTGGCACTGAAAACACAGATTAATGAAGTGTTGTTGCTGATGTTGCTGTTATTCGGCAATAAAATGGGTTGTAAATCCACCATTGTTGTAGCTTGAGGAGAGAGAAAATGGTGGGTTTTTTTAGGAGGGATGAAGGAAAGTGATGGTGAGGAGAGAGAAAAGACCGACCAAGGGCAAGTTAATGAGATAGAGTTTTAGTTAGGGATGATGATGGTGGAATAAGAAGAAAAAGAAGAAGATGATGACAATGATGATTGATGGCGTGAAGGAAGAAGAATGCCCAGAAATTGCGTGAAGAAGAAGAGCCCAGAAAAAAAAATTGGGTTTTTTTTTTTTTTTTTTGATAACATTTTTTTTTTAAATAACAGTAGTTAATTAAATTTTTGGGTTTAATTAATATAATTAAGTGTTAATATTAGAATTAGTAGAGAAATTAGTTGAGTAAGGGCAAAAAAGTAATTTTATGCTAACGGAGACTTAACAGAATGTACGGAAAATGCTAATTAAGGGCATTTTGTGTTATTGTTTTAAACCTCGGGGGTATTTGGTGCATTCTGGAAAGTTTAGGGGTATTTGGTGCATTAAGGCAAACCTCGGGGGCATTTCATGAAAAATCCGTATATATAATGGTTGTTAGCTAATTAAAATGTGACACCTTACCCAAATTATTTCCATGAATTAGGAAAGACAGTTCAGTTGACATGGTCTTTCAAATTCAATTCGTAACACAAATATTTGACAAAACAGTCAACCTCGTGAGCCCCTTTTAGAGAATTGGTCCAACTTGTTTCAACTCTCTTAATTTTTCTTAATAATTGAAATTATGATACTTATTTTTATTAATTTAACAACATACTCCGTATTTAAGTTCATTTTAAACATTAAAACGTAAGATCACAATATTATGTACATTCAACAACCATTGATCTTGAAATGTCTTCTTGTTCTTGCACATCACATAATGGAGTAATTCGTATTAAGGAGTATGTAGAAACACACACATACAAGTATCGACACAATGCACTTGAATTGCAGACTGTTGAGGTCTTTTTCTCCTCTACCATACGATTGTATGGGAAACTGGGACGTGTTTTGAACGTGAATTTGACTAAGGAAATTCAGGATTTGAATTTTACAAATTAAGGTCAACGAAGGGTCAAAAGAATGAGTCGTCGATGAGTTTACAAGGAAAGCTCATAAACATTTATGTGGATTTTGAATAGGGGCGTTTATGGACAAATCATGTTAAATACGGGCCTGAGATGCACCCGTCATCGAGAGACAGGGTCCATTTAACAAGATTGTAGAAGGTTTTACCTTAAAACCATATGACAATAAGGGGAGTAGTCCATTAGCCTTATTAAGTGATTAACTCTCGATCTCATCTTTTATCAATGTGGGACAACAATCCCCTTGACGTGTGAGATCCTTTTTTAGTCTGGTCACGTGGGATGTTTTATGGGTCAGAGCGCGCTTCTCGACACTCCCCCTCACACATGCCATTTTAATTTGGCCAGAGTATTAAAGGTCCAAGGTTCTAGTTGTGGGCCTGACACTAATACCATGTTAAATACAAGCATGAGCTGCAAAAAGTAATAAAAAAAAAGTTAGATTTAGAATCAAGCTAGATTAAAAAAAAAGTAATTATTGTGCACGGATCATAGGCATATATTAAACTATACTTATAATCCAAAAATGTTAGTAATAAAAAGTATTAGAATATATACGATTCATGGATTTAATTATCACCTACACATTAAAACGAGTAGTCATAAGTAGTATGAATTATTAAATAATTTACGAATTATATGTAATTAATTAAAATTGTACCTACAAGTAAAAAGGGTTAGTAATCATGAAAATATAATAAAATACATAATTCTTGCATTAAATTTCACCTACAAAATATATAGATTTAGAAAAAAGAAAAAAGAAAAAAAAGAATACATATTGCTCCGTATGTATGAATTCCTCTTTTGAAACCTATAAGAAAATGTTAGTAATAATAAATACAATATATGTTAGGTCCTACACCATGCACAAACAAATTAAACGATTCTAAATAATATAATGTACAAATTAAATAATTGAATAGATTGATTTCATAGGATCCTCGAAATTTTACGAGTTTGTTTGAGTTTTCACGTTGTACAGGCCTTAATTTGCATAGTGCATTCATGTAAATGACAAATTTTGATGAACTTTAATGAACGGATTTTAGTGAAATTTTAATGAAATTGCAATGAACTTTTTCATGAAATGAAATAAATTTTAGAGAGAATAAAAGTGGAAGAATTGTACCAATTTTGGATGACAATTCGGCGTAATGAATTGTTGAAAGTACTCCTACTTATAGCAAAATGGGTAAAAGTAGAGCAAAAATGTGATCCACCGTCAAGAAAGTGTACCATGCTAGATCAAGTGTGGTGCGCTTGGTGTAGGCATGGTGCACTTGCTTTGGCGTGGCTCGCCAGAATATTTTTCAAAGACGGAAGCACAACATTTGTTAGGCAATATTCGTTGATTATGGGGTGCCCCGTTTGGAGCAGGCACCAAGCGTGTTACTAGAGTATTCTTAAACATTTTGGAGGTCCTGTTCTAAATTTTTCCTAATATTAAAAATGGCCCGCCTAATACAAATCTAAATAATCCAAAACTCCAATTTGTAAAATCACTGCTACAATCAACCAATCTAATTTATGTATTCAAAAGCAAAAAAAATTGGAGGCCCTGTTCAAGTTATGTTTTTAGATCTACAATAATTCTTCCTCCTCGTGCGAGAAACATTTCTCCCTCGATAGACATGGATTGTTATCCTCTCCTTGCGAGCCACCTTTTATTTTTTTTTCCCTTCTAGCTTCCAGAATCCTATATTTGAAAAGATTAACGTAAAATTGATCCGTTGGTAAAAATTTATATGGTTTCTTGACGAGTATCAAATTTTCGAATATAACTCATATGAATCAGATGAAAATCATTCTCACATCCACAACAACAAATTGTTAGATTGTCTCTCCGAAAAGGTTGTGTATTCTAGCGATATGTGGAAAAGATGTGTCACATTGCAAAATCTCCTCGATAATCGTAATTATGATGAAAGAAACATTTGTTTGATTAAATTTTTGTGTATTTGTTAAATTCATATTTCCTTTGTAGTTGTCGTTTGCCTTTTATTAATAAATTGAAGTTATTATCAAAAAATAAAATAAAATAAGAATAGATGATTAATTGCCAAAAAAAAAAACGGATGCAATTCTTCCATTGATAACACATTAAGGAGAAACGTCGCTGTATATTGAATATTTGATGAAGAAGATAGTGTTTATTGTAAAGTTATTGATTAGAACTAGATTTTAGGCCCGTTCTTTGAACGGACGGTTGTATTGTGGTTGTTTAGTCTATCTTTGAAAGTTCTGATTTTATTGAGCTTGTGATTTTAGAAAGAATATATGATGTAAATAGAGGTAAAGTTTAAAGGTCGAAAGAATACATAAATTAAATAGTGTATTAAATATTGAGTGTTAATCTGGAAGATATAGTGGAAGATGTTGAATGAATAGATTGGTGAATTGATGTTTGTAAGGAAGATGAAGTGAAAGAGTCGGTTGGAGTTATTTAATATATCAAATAACAAAGAAAAAAAAAAAAAACCAAATTGATGGAGGAAAGAATGGATGAAACGTCATCTAATCAAATGTGGTGACACGTGTCATCTAATCGATCAAATGTTGTTCAGCTTTTTAAATACTAGGTATAGATAGATGTGAAAGGATCGAAGATTTGAAGGTTATTGGAATTAATAGAACAATGGAAACAAGGAATATCTATTATATAAGGGAACTCATGAGGTCATTTTTGCAAATGGTACTTTGGCGTCCCCTATGAAATAGACTATAATATCCTTGATAAATTCATAATTTAATTTAATTGATTGAAAACTTAATTGTAACCATTCTAAAAGCTCATTATTTAATGACATCTTGCATAAAAGGAAATTCCAGTGCATGTGACATCCAAAAGTCAACAACATTTAAATTGAAATCCTCTAGCAAACATGAAAGCAAGTAAAGCAGTACAAAAAATGGAATCAATCCCTTCCATCTCACATTTTTGTTATTAATTTATTTTTGATGGAATAGTACAAAATTAAACTTAGTCATACTCTTAATCACACCCTAATTTTACATGGTTATACACACAAAAATGCAAAAAATAAACAAGTAAAAAACACCATCTTTTATTTTAATTTTAGTTAATTTATATTACTACATTAATTCCTAAATAGATTTTGTTATATATAAAAATATTTATTTTTTTCTTTAGTTTTAAATAAATTTTCTTATATATTTTAGCAAATATGCATACTTTTAAGCATGCGTAGCGTGTATATAGGACTATGTTTTAATTAACAAATTGGAGGAGAAGGTCATTCAGACATTATTTTAGTTCATTCTGACCAAATTTTGGTTTAGTAATTTAGCACTTTGGTGTCCATGTAAGGTATCGCATCCTTATAAAATTGTAAAAAAGTTTATAAATTAAACTTTAGAACATTACTTGCGTATATATCGAATTAGATTTTTGAAAATGTCGGCACGCATCGCGTGCATAGAGTACTAGTATGAATAATTTCCTAATTGGAGAAGAATAAAATTGGCTGAAAACTGACTTTGTAATTGGCTTATTGAGTTGATTTGGGGAGACGAACTCACGGATACGAAGAAACAATAAGTTTTATATAAAGTTTTCTTTTAATATTACACACAACCGGGTTAAAACTACGTCATTTTGAGGCTTTTGAGCCAAAAAAAAAAAAACACAAATATCTTAACTTCCGCCAAAAAATAAGCATTTGAAAAGAAAAAGAAAAATAGTTAATTTTATTTAACCAAAAAGTTAAAGATTCTATTTTATTATTTCTATCAATATCTTAAAAAATTAACATTGTTTTATGCCTACTTTATTTTTCCCTTTTTACCCTAGTTATTTTTTAAAACTCAACCATTATGATTCTATTTTTTTTTTCAAACTATCATTCAAGTACCCGAAAGGAGTTGGTCTTTCGAAAGTATCTTAATGTAAGGTATGCGTCTCCTCTTTTGCCAGTTCCAATTCCCGGAATTTTTTATGGAGAATGGAAATTCAAGTAACAACTCTATTTTTCGACCTGGAGTGTTTTCGAATTATAACGTGCTTTTATTTAGTTAATGTGTTACGTAGTATATATTTTCCTAAAAATGTATTTTTGTTTCCGATTTTTCATTATTTAATGTGATTTTATAAAACGTTTTGTGCTATTATTATGCTTTTATTCACTATAATATTTGCAACGCGCGGATGGTACAGGCGCGTGCACCTAGATCTAGGTGCACCTGAACCAAAACGCAGAAAAATAAGAACAAAACGCAAAAACATAAAAAAGCAATAAAAAACATAAAAGAACACAAAAACATAAAAGAAAGAACATCAAGAATTAAACCAAAAGAACAATAAGTAAAACAGGAAAGAACAATAGCATTGAAAACGCAGAAAAATAAGAACAAAACGCAAAAACATAAAAAAGCAATAAAAAACATAAAAGAACACAAAAACATAAAAGAAAGAACATCAAGAATTAAACCAAAAGAACAATAAGTAAAACAGGAAAGAACAATAGCATTGAAAACGCAGAAAAATAAGAACAAAACGCAAAAACATAAAAAAGCAACAAAAAACATAAAAGAACACAAAAATATAAAAGAAAGAACATCAAGAATTAAACCAAAAGAACAATAAGTAAAACAGGAAAGAACAATAGCATTGAAAACCAAAAAAGGTTAAAACAACAAATAAATAAAAACACGTAAAAGAACAATAAGTAAAAACACGTAAAAGAACATAAAACACTAAAAAGAAAGAACATCAGCAATTAAACGAAAGAACAAATAGAAAAGAACAATCATATTAAAAACCAAAAAGATTAAAACACGTAAAAGAACATAATACACTAAAATGAGAGAAGATCAGAAAGTAAAGGAAAAGAACAAAAAGAAAAAAAGAAAAACACAAACATATTAAAAACCAGAAAGGTTAAAACAAGGAAAGAACGATTTCTCTGCACTTTTAAAAAGAACATGGCAAATGCAACACCAGACGCACAAAAGAACAAAAGAACCAACTAAAAGAACAACAAAAACGTTAAAAAGTGAAAAAACCGCCAAACAGAAGTTTTTTATTGAAATAATGAACGTGGCAAGAAAAAAACCGCAAAACAGAAGTTTTCCTATGAAAACATAAAACGTGGCAGTTAATTTCTCTCTCCTCAAAATCTTTTAATAAAAAAAAAAATTAAATAAGTTACTTGTCTTTCATTTTGTATTTTAAAAAATTAAAAAATAGATTACTGTTTAAAATAAAAAAAATTAAAAAATATAATTTAAGTAAAAACAGTAATAAAAAACAAATTTAAAAATACTAACAACAGATAATAAAAAGAACACAAAGGAGACTCAAACGAACATCATTTTCTTTACTTATAGGCCAAAAGAACAAAAGAGCGGACGAAAAGAACAACAAAAAAAAAGGAAGTTTAAATTTGAAAATACTGTAGCAGTTATTTTCTCTCTCTTCAATTTATCATATATAAATACATCATTGAATGCGACATTTATTTTCACTTTCACACTCAACCTACATGCAAAACCTTCACTCACCAACAATCAAAAAAACAGTGCAAAACCTTTCAAATTATTGCAAATCCGAACTTCTCCAATTTGGAATTCTACTATTTTCACTCTAAAAACTTCCCCAATTTGTTTTTTGGAAGTGATAATCTGGTTACAAAAACTTGAACCCTAACAATTGAAAATGGGGAAATCGAAAAAAGGAGAAGAAGTTGATGCGAAATGTTCTATTGAGTAAGAATTCAACTTCATTTTTCTTTTCTTTTTTCTTGAATTTCAGTTTAATTTTAATTTTTAGAGAATTTCCCATGAATTTTAATTTTCTATAAAATTTCATTTGAAGGGATGATGTTCCTTTGACAACGACTTTATTGAACTTAAGAAACAAAAAGAAGAAAGAGAAAGAAATTACACCAACAATTGATGCGGATT
This sequence comes from Spinacia oleracea, assembly GCF_020520425.1. Classification (NCBI taxonomy): domain Eukaryota; kingdom Viridiplantae; phylum Streptophyta; class Magnoliopsida; order Caryophyllales; family Amaranthaceae; genus Spinacia; species Spinacia oleracea. The sequence continues at coordinate 93,514,341 of NC_079488.1, forward strand.
TGTTGGAAGATATCAACAAAGAAGTTTCAGAAACGGAAGAAGAAGAAGAAGAGAGCGAGTAAGTGGATTTTTTAAACAAAAACCTAGGTTCATTTACACCTTCTGTTTGTTCTTTTTGTTTTCCTTAATGTTCTAATTACAATAACGAAACCAAATACATTTTTTAACGAATTTAAAAGTAGATCTACATTTATGTTTTTTTTAAATGTATTTTAAGTCACTAAATCATACACTTAGAAGAACAATGGTATAGATTTAAAAGAACAACGAATGTTAACTCAAAAGAACAGTGGAAATTTAAATTAAATAAGTAGATCTATGTTCTTTTATTTATTTACTGTCTGTTCTTTTTATTAGCCCTACTGTTTGACGAACAATTCGCCCAGGTTAAAAGAACAACAAATAGACTAAAAAGAACAGTACAATTTTGACGAACTTAAACCTAGATCTATAATTTTGTTCTTATCTATTGAATTTGATCTATGTTCTTTTTTATCTATGTTCTTATCTATAAAAACTTAAAAGAACCAACTGTGCAGGTTTAAAGAACAATCAATGTAGACTCAAAAGAACAACCAATGTACACTCAAAAGAACAGTACAGTATTAATGTAGGCTTAAAAAGAACTATGCATCTAGAAGAAAAGAACAGTCCAAGTCTACTTAAAAGATCACTAGGCATTAAAAGAACAATCAATGAAAATTAAAAAGAACAATGTGCTTAGATTTGATGAGATGGTGTTCTTTTTACTTGTTCTTAAATGTATTTTAAAAAATAAAGAACAATCAATCACGGATAAAAGAACAAACCATCTACATTTAAAAGACAAACCTAAAACTGTTAGCACACAGTAAAAGAACACTTAATAAAAAGAACATAAGAAAAGGAACATATAAGCATACCTTGATCAACAGTTGAACAACATTTATCAACAACATCAACATAAATCCTCAGCAAATGATCACAATCCTCTTGAATTTCATTATCTCCTTCAATTTTCTTTCTACGAAAATTAGCAAATTGTATTTTTTCATCTCCTGAGAATTAGTATTCTGATTAATTCACTAATTCTCAAAAAAACAGGAACAATAATGCGAAAAGTTGGAGAGAGAAGAAAGTAGAAATCGCATTTCACTCTTTCTCTCTCTTAAATTCTCTCTTCTGTTGAGAGAAAATAAAACCTCTCATTTTTCTCTCTCTAAAATGTGTTGCTAAAATTATGAAATGACGAATGAATGAGAATATGGAGGACAAACATTATTTATATATTGTATATGAAAAAATAAAAAAAATCAGATGAATAAGATATTGTACAAGGGTGCAGGATGAGAACTGTGCACTTGTTTTTTGTGTTGTTCCTTTTTTCATAATATGTGTTCTTTCCAAAAGCATAGCTGTGTTCTTTTGTACACGACATGTTGTTCTTTTTCCATTACATGTGTTATTTTAAACATTTTTCTGTTGTTCTTTTTTCATAACATGTGTTTTTGGTGTTGTTCTTTTTTTCATGACATATGTTTTTTCATTATAGACTTTCCAAACAAAGGAAAGCATTGCAAGAACAACAGAAGATGGTGCAAGCACTTCAGGAAAAGCTGCTACAACAGGAAAAGCAGCTGGATCTGATTGAACAAAAAAAGAAGGGTGGAGAAGGACAAAAAAATTCCAGCAAAGATCCTGAAAAGCAGGAAGAAACTGAAAAGAAAGAGCATGAAGTAAAAGTGCATGAAGAAGTGAAAGAACCTGAAAAAGAGGAGGCTGAGGTAAAAGTTCCAGAAGAGCTGGATGAACCAGAAAGAAAAGAAAAGAAAACGAACTTAAAAATTACTTTGAGGTATCATCTGTGTTTGTTAATACTATTTCATATTTACATTGTAGTTGTTATTTTCGTTTCTTAAACATACTTTTGCATTTATGTTTTTACTAGAAAGAAAAAAGACGGAGAAGAAGCTGGTGAGGAACCTGAAAAAGCAAAGGGGAAGTCTAGGAAATCAATACCAAACAGGAAAAGGACAAGGTAACTTACATAAATGGTGTTCTTTTTATTTTCTGTGTTTTACTTTTTTTTACTACTTATGTTCTATTGTTTTGGTCAACAGAAGTCAATTGCTGAAAGAAGAATTTCCCGATCTTATAAAAGAGGTAAAGCAGGAATTGGAAGAGGCACATAAGAAGAAGAGCTTGTTGCCTGCTGAGAAAATTTCAACAAAAAAAGTTGCACCAAATGCTAAGAAGGGGAATGGAGTTACTTTGAAAAAGACTACAGCACTTAAGGTAAACTTCACATTACCCTTTTTCAATCATTTTATTTACCTTAATGTTATATTATAATAGAGATAAATGATGTGTTTTAAATAAAGAATGTTCTTTTTTTCCTGTCTTGTGTTCTTTACATCATCATTTATGTTCTTTTTTCATTCAGAGGGGTAGCAAAGTTAATCAGATAGTTGTGAGGGAGGTTTATGAAGACGAGGAAGATGAAGAAGGAGGTGAAGAAGAAGGTGAATAAGTAGAAGAGGAAAGTGAACCCTTAATGAAGAAGGGGAAAAAAGTAGTTGAGAAGGTCAAAAATTTTCTTAAGTTATTTGTTCTTTTTCTTCCATATAATGTTCTTTTACTCCCTGACTAATGTTCTTTATATTTTTTCTTTTTTCCAGAGAGCAACAAGAAGTAAACAAATTGTTGTTTCTGATGAGGTCATGGAGGTGGTGGATGATGAGAAACCAAAATCTTTGGTTGTTGCCAAACCAAAACCTGAAGAAAGGAAACTAAATCTAAGGCAAACTCCGCAATTGATGATGCGATTCTTGAGGGGAATTGCATCTAATGAACCACATGATATAAGAAAACAACAAGCCATCGTGGAGTTAGGCTTTGGATCTCTTCTGCAACTTGACATCCCACAAAACGAAAATCCATTCCCGTACGAGTTGGTTAGGAATTTCAACTCGTCCGACCGGTCCTTGCATCTACCAAAGTCTTCCCTTGATATTACTGTAGAGGATGTATACCTGGTGTACGGTATACCTATTGGAGGAGCTCCGGTCGTGGAATGGACGGATGAACAAGATCCTGAAGTGTTGAGGGTTTTTGCTGAATTTTGGGCATACTGGCAAGTGAAGTCTGGATGCCCAAAATTGAAAGAAATGGTTGGAAAACTGATCAAAGATGAGACTCCAGTTGATGATAACTGGAAGAGATCTTTCCTAGTGGTTGCAGTTAACACCTGCATTAAATCCACTACTAATTTATCGGTAAACATCAAAATTCCTTTGTTTCTCATTAATGTTCTTTTATTTCTCATTAATGTTCTTTTGTTTGCGTATTATGTTCTTTTAAATGTTTATTAATATTTTTATTGTTCTTTTATTTGTTTGTCGAATTCCATGTTCTTTCTTTCTCTTTCACTGTTCTTTTATTCTGTATGATATTCCATGTTCTTTCTTACATCAAAATTCCTTTGTTTCTCATTAATGTTCTTTTATTTCTCATTAATGTTCTTTTGTTTGCGTATTATGTTCTTTTAAATATTTCTCACTGCTCTTTTATTCTGTATGATATTCCATGTTCTTTCTTACATCAAAATTCCTTTGTTTCTCATTTATGTTCTTTTATTTCTCATTAATGTTCTTTTGTTTGCGTATTATGTTCTTTTAAATGTTTATTAATATTTATTGTTCTTTTATTTGTTTGTCGAATTCCATGTTCTTTCTTTCTCTTTCACTGTCCTATTGTTGTACTTTCCTTTATATGAATGTTAGTTGTGTTCTTTTCAGTTGTATTCAATATTCTTTTGCTCTACTTTCATTGTTCTTTTCATTCTCTCTAATGTTCCTTTATTTTCTATTGAATGTTCTATTTTCTTATTCTATTTAAAATCATAATTAATGTTCTTTTCTTTTATATTTTTCTGTTTCAAAAGCCAAACTTCAGATTCCTAGCAAGCACTGTTGACTTGGAGCAAGTGAGGAATCTAAATTGGTGCCAGTATGCATACACCAGCCTTCTTGGGGCAGCTATGTACTGGAATGTGGACCGTAGCAGATGGTTTGCTGGTCCACTACCATTTCTAATGGTAAATTTCAATCATTAAGCTAGCATTTCCCTTTGTTATATATATTACTTTCATCTTCTTCTTTCACCTAACTAACAATAAATTATGTTGTTATTGTTAAATTAGGTATGTTATTTCGATCGGGTGCAGATCATGGAAGAGTACCCTCCAAGGAACTTCCCCCTAATTTCTTGCTGGACAAGAGATATGATAAGCAGCAGGGTACGCAATGACAATGCTACAGGCTTCGGACATGGCTTGATTCTGGACAGAATTCAACGTCCACCTGAGCTACAACTGTACAGGGAGGAGAGAATTCAAAAAGCACTCAGTGAACAACCACCACCACTTCTTCTTCAACACCCACAACAACAACAACAGCAACATGATGAACAACCATCGCAGCAACCACTGCAGCAACCACAACAGCAACATCAACACCAAGAGCCTAACTGGTCCACAAATGATGTGTCCAGAGAACATCAAGGTGCACCAGTGACTCAACTCGGGGATGACAAAGATTTGCCAGAGCAACAGGCAGACCCCAGTGAGAAAGCAAAAGTCCCTTCTACAATTGAGGTAAAAATTAAATTCACTCAACAAAACCATTGCATTTATTTTTTCAACGTTTTTGTTGTAATGTTCTTTTTCCTCCAACAAATGTTCTTTTACGTACTCAATATAATCTTTTTTCCTACCATGTTTTTTGCTTTCTGTGTTTATGTTCTTTTTATCAAAAACTAGTTCTTTACGTTCTTTTACATGTTCTTTTAAATGTTTATTCATGTTATTTAAGCATGTTCTTTTTTCTTAAAAAGATGTTCTTTACATTTGAATGTTCTTTTATATGTTTAAGCATGTTATTTACATGTTCATTTATCTCTTTAACATGTTCTTTCGATCTTTAACAATGTTTCTATGTTCTACTTGAATGTTCTTTTAGGGATCTCTCTTGTTCTTTTTTCCATTCGAATGTTCTTTTTATTTATCCAGTCCTTATTGTTGTTATTGTTAAACAGGAATTCCATGCTGAATTCACTAAAACCACTACTGAACTCAGTAGTGTCATGAACAAGTTCAACGACTTATTGTCGTTGTCCAGAAAGTTCTTTGACACTACTATTGATGTCAAAAAAAGTCTGCCATTCAATATGGCAAAAATGTGGTCAACATGCTCTGGAACTGAAATTCCAGTTACTTTTGAGAAGGGCAACTCTACAGAAGAGCGGCAAGAAGGAAGGAATACTGAGGAGATTGGTTCAATCCTCAGTCAAGATAAAGAATTTTTCAGTTCAGACTACTTCACAATACTATTTGAGGAAGCAGTACGAAAGGCAACAGAAGGAAATGAAAGAAAGGAAATCAAGGAATCTGAGGATGTTACATTTGATTTGCCACCATTTTTAACACCTCCGATCATGCCTTCCCAGCCTAATGTATTTGCTGATTTGACATTGAAGCTTGGAATGGTTTCCGATTCAAATCCTCCTCCTCAGGCACACGACTTTGAAGAGGAAATGAGATTAGAAGAAATCTTGGCAAACAAAACTTTGACTGAACGTGATTTGGAGACAATTTCAGGGGACAACAAAAATGAAGCTGAAAAACAACAGCCACCTACAGGAAAAAACTGAGTATGCGTTCTTTTAAAACAGTTCACATACACATGTATAATAAATATGTGACTGTTTCTTTCATTATTCACAATGTTCTTTTATAAACAATTATTTGTTTTTTTATTCGTTTGATTTGTTCTTTTTATTAATTCTCTGTCTTTATACAATTATTTAATGGATCTTTTGTTTCTTTTATTCGGAATGTTCCTTTCATATATTTCTTTATGTTCTTTCTATATTTACTTTAATATCTTCCTACTTTTAATATTAACTTATATGTTCTTTTTCATTGCACTTTTGTTCTTTAATTCTTCTCATTGTGTTCTTTGTTCCTCCTCACATGTTCTTTTTTTTTTTTGTAATACACAGAGAACCTGAAAATGTGAGATCAGATATGGAAGGTTTAATCCAAGGAGCTGAAGATGGAAAACCAATGTCTCCAACCGTTAGAACTGAAGACTCCGAGTTTCAGACTATGGAAGGTTTAATCAAAGGAGCTGAAGATGGAAACCCCATGTCTCCAACTGTTAGAACTGAAGAATCCGAGTTTAAGACTCCAACTGCCGCTGAGTCGCAGACTGAAATGGAAACTCCATCAATATTCCTGAAGTAAGACTACTGTATTTTATTAAAATATAATTTTCATAATCTTCAATTTAATGTTCTTTTCTTTCTCGCTTTTGTTCTTTTTATTTATAGTAATATATTCTTTTCTTTCCACTCTTTTAGCACTCCAAGTGCGGTGTACTCGCAACCAGAAAATGCACCTACATCTATGAACATAGAGTATGACTACTGCATTTTATTTTATAAGTTATTTTTCGTTTATTATTACAAGTTATTTTTCATTATCATTTATAAAATGTTCTTTTCTTCTCACTTTGTTGTTCTTTTTATTGTTAGTCTGAATTCGTTTTTCCCGCTAATATGTTCTTTTTACTTTATAATGTCTTTGTTTTCATAAGTGAGGTAGAGGATCCAGATAACGTACAAGTACCTAAACTTGTTAAGAGAAAGAAAAATGTTCCCCTCAAGTTACTGTCACCCTTCTTAACTCAGTATTCACACCTACTGGTTGGGGAAGAACAGTTGAATCAAAAGGAAAAGGACATGCGATGCGTACTGGATTATGCCTTTGGAAAGGGAAGCCCAACGTAAGAATTTTATACTATTACAAGTATTTGAATGTAGATGTTCTTTTTGTACATGTTCTTATGGAAATTTTATTTTCATTCTTATAACAGTCAGGTGTTGTACACTGATGATTGGAATATAGTTACCAGAGAAGAGTTTCAAACCCTAGGTATATATTTAATTATTGGAATTTAAAATGTTCTTTTAAATGCTGTTGATGTTCCTTTTACTCATATTTTTGTTCTTTTCCTTTAAAACAGCTCCCAATGCGTGGGTGATGAATAATGTTATTGACACTTTTGCAAGAATACTGAATGATGATCCAGATCAAAGTGTCAAGAGTAACTTGAAGTTCTATTTCTCTACAATCCTTTTCGTAAGTTTTAATATCACTAAAAAATCATATTTTCGTACTTCTTCAATAATTTTTATTATATAACATATATTTAAAATTATTTTTTTTTCGGTGCAGAATATGCTCTGCCAGAATGAACCGTATGGTGGATCACAGGATAGTCAAGCAACCGAAAGCAAACGCTTAGAAAATTTTATTTTAAGTGTACGCCATGAGTATGAAACTGCTGGTGTGAAGTCTTTGAAGGGATTCCATCTGGTAAAATTATAAAATTGTTCTTTTCTTTTTTACATATGTTCCTTTTCCTTTGTTTAATGTTCTTTTCTCTGCTTGTAGTTGTTCTTTCCAGTCTGGTCTGGTGATCATTTTTATCTCATTGTAATCAACCAAAAGGCGAAGAAGGTGGAGATCATTGACAATCTCTCCTTACCTGAAGGAATTACATATGATGATAAATATAAAACATTTGCAGAAAGAACTGTAAGTCTATTTGAAGAATTTCCTCTTATATATTTTATTTGTTCTTTCCTTTGTTGTTCTTTATTCTTTTACTAAATTAAATGTTCTTTTTTCCTTCCTTTGTTGTTCTATGTTTCTTTGTTGTTCTTTGTTCTTTTACTAAGTTAAATGTTCTTTTTATTTCAGTTTGAAGCATGGACAATATTTTCTGAACAAGAAGGACATCCTTTGCGGAAGGCACAGATTTCAGCATATGAAATTGTGTTGCTTGAAATGCCATGGAAGAACAGAACAAACAAGACTGATTGTGGGGTATATGCAATGAGGCATATGGAGACCTACAAAGGCAACCAGACTTGGAATTGTGGCTTCAAAAACACAGATGAAGATGTAAGTAAATTTTGAATATATGTACGTATATTATTTTAATATATAATCTTTTATTAATGTACTATTTTATGTTTTCAGAAAGACTTTATTTGCAGGCTGAGAATGCGGTACGGTACTGAAATCTTATTATCCGTTCTGAACAAAAGGCATGAGCTAATGTATCTGGCATTGAAGAGAGCTAATCAAGTTGAATAGTTGGTTGTTTTCATGAAGGCAGAATAATATTTACCTTTTATTAGAAGTATGCTTTAAAAAACAATGGTATATTTTGTAGATATGGTTATTGCTGGAGTTATGGGTTGTTCTTTTAAACATGTGTGGTGTTCTTTTGGAAACAATTAGATGTTCTAGTAGTTGCAGATAAGTAGTTTGGATATTTTAAACAAGTATTTCAATTAAAGGTTCAAGTTCTTTTCAATCCCAGACCATGTTCTTCTATATCATGGGATATGTTCTTTCCTTTCCAAAATTCTTTTTATTCTCTTTTAGTAAGTTCTTTTCACATTTAAGAATATACTCCTTTATGCAATAATTTTGCAATCCTAATTGCACAAAAATAAAAACAAAAATAAGAATATATACAACTAAAAATTCTCATTTCAAAATATTGAATGAGCCAAACATCAGTAGCCCGTAAAAATATACATCAAAAGAGTAAAAGAACATTATTGAGAATACAAAAACAAATGATTAAAAACACAACAAACTAAAAATAAAAATATTACCAGTCGTAAATGAATCTACAAAGGTTGTATGTGTACTCCAAAATAATCATCTGGAACATATGCTTCCAATTGTGAATTTGAAGATGTTGGATGAACCAAAACCCCACCAACAGGTAAATTTATGATACACTGAAAAAGAACAAACAAACAATAAGGAATAAAAGAACATGATAAAGAAGAAAAAAGAATAAAATAGATAATAAAAAAGAACAGTTCAAAAAAGAACGTAATAAACATTAAAAGAACAAATAGATGTTTTTTTTTAAAATGAACTGTTTAGCAAAAGAACATAAACAAAAAGACGAAAGAACATATAGAAAGAAAAACGAACAATGATAAACAAAAGGAACAAACTAAAGGAATAAAAGAACAAATAGATTATTAAAAAGAACAGAACATAATAAAGTAAACTAAAAGATCATAAACAAAAAGGATAAATAGAAAATAAAAATGGAAAAAAGAACAATGATAAACAAAAAGAACATTCCAAAGTAATAAAAGAACAAATAAATGTTTAAAAAGAACAGTTTACCTGATCAGTAGACTGAGTTTCCTCCCTCAAATTATCAACATGTCTTTCTCTTCTCTTGTTCCAACCTTTCAGTTTATTGCGTTTCTTCTCAACAATTCCTTTAGGTCTCACATTCCTCTCATTAGCCTTTTCAGTCCCGTTCTTAATCTTCCTCTTTCGCTTTGGTGGATTTTGAATCATTGTTGGAATGACTTTTTCAGCAATCGGTTCAACAACATCCGGCAAAACTGTGTCTGTTGAAGGCTCAATGCCATCAAGTAGAGTTTCTTCTCGCACATACTTGTTTGATACATTACCATCCCCTTCAACACCACCAATATACTCCTTCACTTTGCATGACATATCCAACACACCCAAATCAATAAGCTTCCTTGCAGCCGGACAATGTTGAGCTTCATTTATAACTTTAATGCAATTTCTTATGCTTTGCATCCTCCAAACTGAAGCAGAAACAACACTTACTTCATTATCTCTATCTTCTCCTTCTTCAACAATCATGTTCATAGCCTTTTTGGTCCATCTCTTCATAATGTATTGTTTGGGAATCTCTTCAACATTATGGACAATGAAAACTCGAAGAATATGAGAACAAAGAACTCCTATCTCTCCATATGACTTGCAAGTACAATCAACAACCAACTCTTGCTCATTAAACATCACAACATGTCTAATAAAATCCTTTGTAGGATGCCCAACAATGTACTTAGAAACTGGAAACTCATAGGAAATGCGTTGACACCTCAAACCAATTGCTTTGATGAATCGTTGCTCAAATATCAAATATATTGCAATGGTATACACATCCCGCGCATGCAAACATAACATGTTATCCGCACATGCGTAATATCTATTTCCAGTAGAAGAATTATAATCTCCCTTGTTCTCCTTACTTCTCCATTCATCAATTACATCTAAAAAACACTTATAAAAATCACATAAACCATTCGTTTTATGCAACCTCCTAGAAATAGAATGATTTGTCGTCTCACTCCTTTGAGAAGATAAAATACCCCCAGAAAACCACTCTTTGTTATATGCAGGACACCATTTCTCTTTCAAATCATATAACCTCTCTATCCATTTGTGTGTCTTGCAATTGTAATCAGTCATAAGACTACAAAAGAACAAACGAGGAGAACAAAAGAACAATCAGAGACACAAAACGAACACCCTGAGTAAAACAAAGAACAAATGAAGACAAAAAAAGAACAATATACAGTACAATAAAACTTGAAAAGAAAGTACACACAATCACAGTTCAAGAAGTATGGACTCTATTAAACAAAGAAAAGAACATTAAAATACCAGATTAAAAGAACAAGTTTCATCAACCATGAAAAGAACACTATTTAACATTACAAAAAACATGTCGTCGAATGAAAAGAACAAAACAAAATTTTAAATACTAATCAGTCTATTAGCAAAATAATTTTTACCTATTCCAATAATGCTCGAACTCAGCAACTGTGTCAGTATATTTCAAAACATAATCAAACCGACGTTTGAAACCTTCTTTGGCCATAACACCTTTGATGTTTACAACAGCATTTTCCCCAATGTGCCATGTACACAAACGATGCCTCGATTTTGGAAACACTTCCCTAAAAAACCATAAACCAAAAAAATAGATAAAAATATAAACTAAACAAAAAGACAAAAGAAAAAGAACATAAAAAATAGTACAAAAATACAAAAGAACAAAAGTGTTTGATGAACGAACATACAAACAACCTAAAAGAACTTTACCTTATAGCCTTGTCCATGGCAGAAGATTGATCAGTCATGATAGTCACAGGTTGCTTCCCTCCCATTGAAGTCAAAAAAGAATTAAAAAGCCAGTCAAAAGTACCTGCCTTCTCATTCAATATAAAACCCACTCCAAACATGATATTTTGAGTGTGAAGATTCATTCCAACAAAAGGCCCACAAATCATATCGTATTTATTAGTACGATAAGTTGTATCATGAATCAATAAATCACCAAAAGCTTCATAATCAGACCGCATTCTTCCATCTCTCCAAAAAAAATTGATCAACTGATTCTCTTCATTCAATTGAAAATCATAATAAAAATCATGTTCTTTAGCTTGCCTCATAGCGAACCATCTGATCAACTGATTTGAATCACAACCATCCAACTTTTTCTTCTTCTCTGCCAAAACAGCATCATACGCGTCAGGAACAGTGAACCCTAAATTCGCCTCACCACCAACTTCTTTCCTCATAGCTCTAAGAACATCAGCAAGCTTCGTGCCACTACAAGTAAAAGTAGTAAGAAAAGCCAATTGTTCTTTTGAAATGTGCCTATGTGACCTAATAAGGTGTCTCTTATTAGCAGGAACCATTGAATGGTTATGCAGACGAGAATGTTTAGAAAGAACATACACTCCAGTTTTCTTATCAACATCAAACTGAACTGAAGCCTTGCATCCAGTTCTCCTATCAATTTTTTTAAAGGATTTAGGCACAACACCATCTGGATTTTTAAACCCCTCGTATGCACAAACAAAAAACCGTTGTCGAACTATTCTAGTACCACTTCTATACTCCTTTTTACCCTTCCTAGTACCAAAACCATTCCTAAATGCATGACTGTTGTATAACTCATACGCCTCATCATCATCCTTAACTACACTTCCCTCTAATGAAACTGGTTCTTCAAAATCTGCATGACGATAAAAAAGAACACAAAGAACATCATAAGTATGATAAAGGAACAAACACAAGACGTAAACGAACATTGTGATAAACAAGTAAAAGTACAATTCATGTACCTTGGCCAACAACCACATAGGATTCTGGATCCTCATTAGCATCATTTTGTTCTGAATTATTAACTGAATTATTTAATATATCTGGAAATTTATAAAATAAAAAAAATCAGAAAAAGAAAAGAACAAAAGAACTTAAAAGAACAGTAGCCATTAAAAAGAACAATGCACAGAGTAAACGAACAATCCATGTAGACTGAAAAGAACACTAGGCATGAAAAGAACAATCAATGAAGAGTTAAAAGAACAATCAATTAGTCAATCAAAAGAACACATTAAAACTTAAAAGAACAATTTGGGCAGATATAAAAGAACAACCAATAAAGAATAAAAAACAACAGTGCCTATTAGAAAAGAACAATGCATCAAGAGTAAATTACACACTCCAACTAGACTGGAAAGAACACTACGCATTAAAAGAACAATCAATAAACAGTTAAAAGAACAATCAGTTTTGTCAATCAAAAGAACACATTAAAACCTAAAAGAACAATATCGGCATAATTATCAACAATCAATTTTGTCAATCAAAAGAACAATGTAAACTCATAAAAACATAAAAGAAAAATCCGTGCAAATATAATAAAAAAACCAATAAAGAATCAAAGGAACAATAACTATTAAAATGAACAATAAAAATAGAGTAAACGAACACAAAAGGTGACCGAAAAGAACACTATGACTTAAAGAACAATCAATGAAGAGTTAAAAGAACAATCAATAAAGAACAATCAGTGTTTATTTGAAAAGCTAAATATAATAAAAAGGAACGTCTCAATACGTATTCTTAACATGTTCATTTGATACTGAAAAATGTTCTTCTGAAATGATACAATGTTCTTTTCTGCAAACAGACAAAATCAACGTATCTTCCTTAAATATAATAGTTATTACAGAATCAGTTTCACCACATAAATGAAATAAATGCGAAATCAACGAAAAAACCAATTCGTAACCTTCATTATCAACAATCACCAAAATCAACGAAGAATGAGATTCAAAATTAAATTAATCAAACTAATTACAATCACAAAAAACATAAAAAGTACGATTATTATGAAATCGAAATCATAAAATCAAAGAAAAATGCAACTCGTTATTACAAATTGAAATAATACCTTCGTAACTCTGATTTTCAGCTGAAGAATTCAGATGACAAGAAGAAGAATCATTCGAAATTGATGTTGAAACAGAGAAATCATGGAATATTTGAGAATTTTCCATCAGTTTCTCTCTCTAAAAAAAATTTATGCACAAATGTAAGCTTTCTCTCTCCTATTCACACTTTTTGAATTCAAAATTATGAAGCCCAGACATATAAAAAGGAGCGAAGAACAAAAAAAATCGCGAAAACTAAACAGGGAAGAACAGAGCACATGATGTTCTTTTGTATTGTGAGACTTGTTCTTTTTAACTGCAGAATTAATGAAAATACGCGTTTTGTTTTAAAATGTTTGCGTTTTAATCCCAGTGCACCTAGATCTAGGTGCACACGCCTGCACCATCAAAATTGCGTAATATTTGTACTTTTTATTAAAACGTTTTGTGCTTTTATTATGTGATAGAGATGTACGTATTTTTATTAGCATTTAAAGATTTTTCGTGTCTCTTTTTCACTTATTGCTACAAGTTATTAACATATTAATCTTTTATTTTTGGTCATATTTTCCCTTTATCTTCTGCAAACCCCCAAAATACGAAAACTAGGGTTTAAGTGCAGAGAAATCAAACTAAAATCAAACAAACAACAAAAAAACATAAATACGAATTACATATAATTTTCTTTTAAATATGTAGTTCGAATGACCATCCAATATCGTAGAACAAGAATTCAAATTACCAAATTATATAAACAAATAAAAACGAAGCTTTATACTAATTACATAAAATTAACAAAAGAATGAAATTGCCCATGAAATTACCCAAAAATGGAACATAAATGTACACTTACTTAAATATAAGAAGAATATCAAATTTGATATGTATTCACGGATCTTCGATTGTGGCTTCTCCCTTGCTAGTTTTAGGGTGGTCATCTTTTCTTTTATTCTTTTGACGTTTTCAACGAGGATGTTTTTTTTTTTTCCTGTTTTGATTTGCTTTTTGTTTATTTTCCTTTTTTTTTTGTTGCCATCTTTTTGAAATTTTAAAATTTATTCCTTTTTAAATAACTGTTAGATTATTTAGAAGCTCAAAAGTTTCAAAACGACGTAGTTTTAAGCTGGCTGGGTGTAGAACTACAAGGAACTCGGTATACCTTCTACTAATTGGTACGGACCCTTCAATTTCTGGTGCCCTGGGCTATTGATCAGGATGTACAAGGTCTTAGTTGGTTTTGCGTGTTACGCTTGCTTCATGCGTAGCCCGCCTTCCCGAATTTTCAAAAGCGGCAAATTGATTAGGTCATAGCTTGCGCATCCGAACTCATTTTCCTATTATAATTTGTTAGAAATCTATGTACGGAATTCCTGTTTCTAACGGGATTATCATTTGTAAAATTCAAGATATGACCCAAATGGTAAAGGATTTACAATTTTAGAAAAATATCCGTTTTACAAAATGACTCATAACTCTTTCATTACAAATTGGAATTGAGCTTATGATATATGGATGGAAATTAAGCTTATTTAAAGTGCTATCTAACCGTGAAATATTCATTTCCTAATAAAGAGATTATGGATATAATGATCTCAATTTGATTTTATCGGGCTTATCCGCCACTTAATTTAGCCAATTTTAGGGTTTAGTAGTTGGACTAGGCCCAAAAGAAGGATCTGTTAATTAATAACAAAGTGATTTGGATTAACCCCTAACTGTTGTACCCCCCCAAAAAAATGACGTGCATGTATTGTTTGTTCTTTCTTGTTGTACTGTTTGTTCTGTCTTATTTTTTAAAATTCATCATAAAATTGTTCATAATTGGTGTATTGTTTGTTCTTTCTTCTTGAATTTTATGTTCTTTTCTATATTGTTTGTTCTTTTTTGTTGAATTATTTGTTCTTTTTTGTTTATTTTTTTTGTTCACAATAATCATCTAATTATTGTTCATAATGAAATAAACTTTTCATTGGTCTTTTATGTTTTTATAGGCGTCTGTATTATTGGTTCTTTCTTTTTGTATTGTTTGTTCTTTCTTGTTGTACTGTTTGTTCTTTCATGTTTTTTTCAAATTCATCATAAAATTGTTAATAATTTTTATATTGTTTGTTTTTTTTCTTCTGGACTTTTATGTTTATTTTTATATTTTTTGTTCTTTTATGTTTATTTGTTTGTTCATAATAATCATCTGGTTAATGTTCATAATAAAATTGTTCATAGTTTTTGTTTTATTTGTTCATACCATTTGTATTCTTTGTTCTTTCTTGTTCTATTACTGAGCATCTTTTAATCTCTTGTTCTTTCTTTTTAACATAATTGTTTTCTTTGCATGCTCATCATTTTCAAATCAGTAAATGTGCATTTTTAAAATACTTGTGATCATCATATCAAAGTACTATTTTTATTTTCAACTTATAACAATGAGGAAATTGAAACCGTGAAAGTCAAATATAATGGGTTAGTTACTATAAGGGATTACAAAGTTTTTCTTAATGGAACAAATTTATTATAAACAAAATAATTACATAGGGCATCCCATCAAGTCTCACGACTTAATAATTAACACTAGCACTTGCGGATAATATAAGTTATACTGCACTATTTTTTGTTGCTTGTAATAATTACTTTATTAATCCCCTTCTCAAATTATTATTCCGGTAAATAAAGTGAAGGAGACAATCCATGTTATGCTACTTGTGACCATAGAAGGTGTTTACATGTTCTAACCAAAATTATATACGAAATACAGAGTAACATTTTGGTTAGAAACCGCAAAAGTCAAATATTGTGTTCAAATCACACTTCATACACACATTCAAAAGTATAAGAACTCGAGACTATATCAAAAGCAAGATTCAAGATTGAAGATATAGAAAAATAAGTGGATCATATCTATCAATTTCTTGTAATGCAAGTACAATTTTACATAGTCAATGCCTAAAATGTTCAATTTTTTGGTAAAATATGTTATAAGGCATGTTTTAATTGCTCAATATATGTAAATATATGTTCAAAGTAATAACATAGTAATGCAATAACTAAGTTAATTTTAATTAGTAAATACTCATTTCACAATCAGTAGATAAATGTTCATTTCTATATTGGTTGAATAAATGAGGATTGCCAAATAATTAGATAAATGTTCATATTCGAATAAGTAGATAAATATTCATTTCCAAATAAATAAATAAATGTTCATTTACAAAATAGTAAATATTCATTACCGAAATATCCATTTCCAAACAAATAAATAAATTTTCATTTCCGAAATAGTAAATGTTCATTTTGGATGGGGGTACAACCACCGGTCCACCACTGGCTATACACACACTACAAGAAATTGATTAATTACCAACCGCTAAAATTGGTTGGTAAAACGCGAAAAACGGTTGGTAAAAGATTTTGCGACCGCCAACGGTCGCAAAAAAGCGGTCAGTTTTCACCTGGACGGTAATTTAGGAAACTCCAACTGGAAGGCGGTCGCTAAAATTTACCGACAGGATTAGCGACCGCAATAAACAGTCACTAAATTAGTGACCGCCAAGCAGTCGCTAATTTAGTGACCGCTAAGGCAGTCGCTAATTTAGCGACCGCCTAGACGGTCACTAAATTAGCGACTGCTTTGGCGGTCACTAAATTAGTGACTGCCTTGGTGGCGGTCACTAAATTAGTGACTGCCATAGCGGTCACTAATTTAGTGATTGCTTTGGTGGCGGTCACTAATTTAGTGACTGCCTAGGCGGACACTAAATTAGTGACTGCCTTGGTGGCGGTCACTAAATTAGTGACTGCTTTAGTGGCGGTCACTAAATTTGTGAGTGCCTTTGCGGTCGGTAATTATGCAAATATCATTTGCAGCCAATTTTGTAAAATCGCATATATACCTGTATTATATATGTACCTGTAAATATTATATATGCCTGTATATATACGAATTATATAAATTCTGTAAAATCGTATGAAACCTGCTCGATGTTATAATATTAAACCTGTTCAAAGTCATACAACAAAGATTCATAATACACATAATGTTGTTCAAACATGTTAATACGAAAAGTTATAACTAGTTCAAACTAATACAAGAATACTAACTACCTAACACAAAGGTGTCCCGCCGTCGGTTGGATCTCGAGGGTCCTGCGACTGCGAGAAAGGAAAACCAGTACATTGACTGAACATCCGCTCGTAAGACTCCATTGCCTTTTTCATCCGGGCGGCATGTTCTTCTCTTTCTTGTCTCTCCCTTTCTCTCTCTTGTCTCTCCCTTTCCATCTCCCTTTGGTGCTCTAGTCGATCTGCTTCTCTTTCTTCTCTCTCCCTTTGCCTCAAAAGTAGATCGTCCTCCATAGCCTTTAACATCTGATTTTTGTTGTTTCAAGCTCAATGGATTTTTGGGTCAACTGTTGTTGAGTCTCTTCCAATCGAGATGACATTTGAGAATAAATAGATGGGCTGTATGAGCTAGAAGAACTACCACCCCTTCTAGATGGTGCAAAGTATAGAGAGTCTCCACTCCCCAGCCCGGGGATCTTTCCCTTCTTTCTCCCACCTACTGTCTCAAAGTAGATTTGGTTGGGATCTTTAGCAATGCCTTTTTCAACACATTTAGCAACAATTTTTTCATAGTTTTCCTACAAGAATTAAAATGATTATCACCCATGCATAACAAATATATTAAATTGAGCATATTTAAACTTAAAACATATATAGGCTAAATAAGGCATTTTCGCTCCCATTTTTCAAAAAAAAGAACTAAGGGCTGATTTTAAACTTAAAACATGTTTCATAAGCTTTGTTTTCACTTGCTAAGTCACATTCAAACGTAGTTACTCACATCTAAGGCCTATTTGGTCGTTATAGGTCATATATTGCCTAAAATGTCATTTTCTCGCCCAACTTTGAGCTAAGGAACCAAACTTGTCATTTCAAACCATTTACATGTTTTATGTGGCATATTCAAGGTTTCTAAAACCGATTCTATGCAATTTAAGCACATTTAAGTCATATTTGGTCGATATAGGTCATATATAGGCTAAATAAGGCATTTTCGGTCCCATTTTTCAACTAAATCACCTAGGGGCAGATTTTAAACTTAAAACATGTTTCATAAGCTTTGTTTGAACTTGCTAAATCACATTCAAAGGTATTTACTCAAATCTAAGGCCTATTTGGTCGTTATAGGTCATATATAGGCTAAATAAGGAATTTTCGGTCCCATTTTTCAACTAAATCACCTAGGGGCAGATTTTAAACTTAAAATGTGTTTCATAAGTTTAGTTTGAACTTGCTAAGTCACATTCAAAGGTATTTACTCACATCTAAGGCCTATTTGGTCGTTATAGGTCATATATTGCCTAAAATGTCATTTTCTCGCCCAACTTTGAACTAAGGAACCAAACTTGTCATTTCAAACCATTTACATGTTTTATGTGGCATATTAAAGGTTTCTAAAACTGATTCTAAGAAATTTAAGCACATTTAAGTCATATTTGGTCGATATAGGTCATATATAGGCTAAATAAGGCATTTCCGGTCCCATTTTTCAACTAAATCACCTAGGGGCAGATTTTAAACTTAAAACATGTTTCATAAGCTTTGTTTGAACTTGCTAAGTCACATTCAAAGGTATTTACTCACATCTAAGGCCTATTTGGTCGTTATAGGTCACATATAGGCTAAATAAGGCATTTTCGGTCCCATTTTTTAACTAAATCACCTAGGGACAGATTTTAAACTTAAAATGTGTTTCATAAGTTTAGTTTGAACTTGCTAAGTCACATTCAAAGGTATTTACTCACATCTAAGGCCTATTTGGTCGTTATAGGTCATATATTGCCTAAAATGTCATTTTCTCGCCCAACTTTGAACTAAGGAACCAAACTTGTCATTTCAAACCATTTACATGTTTTATGTGTCATATTCAATGTTTCTAAAACCGATTCTAAGCAATTTAAGCACATTTAGGTCATATTTGGTCGATATAGGTCACATATAGGCTAAATAAGGCGTTTTCGGTCCCATTTTTCAACTTAATCACCTACGGGCTGATTTTAAACTTAAAACATGTTTCATAAGGTTAGTTTGAACTTGCTAAGTCACATTCAAAGGTATTTATTCACATCTAAGGCCTATATGGTCGTTATAGGTCATATATTGCCTAAAATGTCATTTTCTCGCCCAACTTTGAGCTAAGGAACCAAACTTGTCATTTCAAACCATTTACATGTTTTATGTGTCATATTCAAGGTTTCTAAAAACCGATTCTAAGCAATTTAAGCACATTTAGGTCATATTTGGTCGATATAGGTCATATATAGGCTAAATAAGGCGTTTTCGGTCCCATTTTTCAACTAAATCACCTAGGGTCTGATTTTAAACTTAAAAAGTGTTTCATAAGCTTTGTTTGAGCTTGCTAAGTCACATTCAAAGGTATTTACTCACATCTAAGGCCTATTTGGTCGTTATAGGTCATATATAGGCTAAATAAGGCATTTTCGGTCCCATTTTTCAACTAAATTACCTAGGGGCAGATTTTAAACTTAAAACATGTTTCATAAGCTTTGTTTGAACTTGCTAAGTCACATTCAAAGGTATTTACTCACATCTAAGGCCTATTTGGTCGTTATAGGTCATATATAGGCTAAATAAGGCATTTTCGGTCCCATTTTTCAACTAAATTACCTAGGGGCAGATTTTAAACTTAAAACATGTTTCATAAGCTTTGTTTGAACTTGCTAAGTCACATTCAAGGTTATTTACTCACATCCAAGGCCTATTTGGTCGTTATAGGTCATATATAGGCTAAATAAGGCATTTTCGGTCCCATTTTTCAACTAAATCACCTAGGGGCAGATTTTAAACTTAAAACATGTTTCATAAGCTTTTTTTGAACTTGCTAAGTCACATTCAAAGGTATTTACTCACATCTAAGGCCTATATGGTCGTTATAGGTCATATATTGCCTAAAATGTCATTTTCTCGCCCAACTTTGAGCTAAGGAACCAAACTTGTCATTTCAAACCATTTACATGTTTTATGTGTCATATTCAAGGTTTCTAAAACCGATTCTAAGCAATTTAAGCACATTTAGGTCATATTTGGTCGATATAGGTCATATATAGGCTAAATAAGGCGTTTTCGGTCCCATTTTTCAACTAAATCACCTAGGGTCTGATTTTAAACTTAAAACATGTTTCATAAGGTTAGTTTGAGCTTGCTAAGTCACATTCAAAGGTATTTACTCACATCTAAGGCCTATTTGGTCGTTATAGGTCATATATAGGCTAAATAAGGCATTTTCGGTCCCATTTTTCAACTAAATTACCTAGGGGCAGATTTTAAACTTAAAACATGTTTCATAAGCTTTGTTTGAACTTGCTAATTCACATTCAAAGGTATTTACTCACATCTAAGGCCTATTTGGTCGTTATAGGTCATATATAGGCTAAATAAGGCATTTTCGGTCCCATTTTTCAACTAAATCACCTAGGGGCAGATTTTAAACTTAAAACATGTTTCATAAGCTTTGTTTGAACTTGCTAAGTCACATTCAAGGTTATTTACTCACATCTAAGGCCTATTTGGTCGTTATAGATCATATATAGGCTAAATAAGGCATTTTCGGTCCCATTTTTCAACTAAATCACCTAGGGGCAGATTTTAAACTTAAAACATGTTTCATAAGCTTTTTTTGAACTTGCTATGTCACATTCAAAGGTATTTACTCACATCTAAGGCCTATTTGGTCGTTATAGGTCATATATTGCCTAAAATGTCATTTTCTCGCCCAACTTTGAGCTAAGGAACCAAACTTGTCATTTCAAACCATTTACATGTTTTATGTGTCATATTCAAGGTTTCTAAAATCGATTCGAAGTAATTCATGTGAGAACGAATCACAAATATCTTCTTGAAATCTAACACAAAAATCATGCATACTCCCGAATTCACGTGGCTTCATATCATTTTTCACACCTAATCTAAAATCTATTAGGACTATTTTCATCAATTGGCCTATTATTCTTTACTAACTTTCTCTTAGATTCTTATTACTACGTAGAATATATACTACAAGTCAGTCATTACAGCTAACATCAACTGAAAAAACATCAAATCATTATATAAGGGGCCAAATTAAACGTTTCTCGATCATCCTTAACGGCTACTTTGACTATTGCTCATCATTTTCAAGAATGTCAGACAATTAAGAGCACATGAAATGAACACCATCAAGAACTAAAGCAACCTCTTTCACAAAATTCCAGAAATTCAACCTAAAACAAGTACACACCACAATCTAAAAAGAAAATAAATTCATAAAAAAAATAACATATTTAATTTCAGAGAGAAAAAAAAGCAGAAATACAACTCACCAGATTTAGTTTGTGCGGTAGTGCGGTTGTGCGGTTGTGCGGTAGTGCGGTTGCTCAGATTTTACGGTAGTGCGGTTGTGCTGGGAAGGAGCGTCGGTTGGTGGCGGTAGTGCGGGCTGTGGCGGGTTTTTGGAAGTGTGGTAGTGCGGGCTGGGAAGGTGCGTCGCCGGAAGGTGGGAGGGGCGTCGCCGGTAGTGGTAGGTTCGTCGCCGGCAGCCCAAATCGCCCAGCAGGTTCGTCGCCTCGAGGTGCTTCGCTGGGTGTGAAGCTTTTTTTTATATATTTATTTTGAAGTGTAGATCTGAATGAAGTTGGTCACAAATTGTACTCAAATCTCTTTTTTTTTTCCTTTAAAAAATTACCGACCGCTTATATGGTTGGAGATATTAAATAGGCGGTAATTAAAATTTTGAATGAGTTTTGGAAATAGTCGGATTTTTACCAACCGCTCTTTAGTCGGAATACAAGAAAAAGCAGTCGATAAATTACCGACTGCTTTAAAAGCGGTGGGTAAACTTAAAATTTAGCGACCGCTCAATTTTCGGTCGGTAAATTACCGACTGGTTTTTTAACGGTCGCTAATTTTTTTTTTACTGACTAATTTTTTGGCGGTCGGTAAAAGCAGTTGGTAATCAAGCGCTTTCTTGTAGTGACAGGTACATCCAAAAATTTGCGGATTTATACGTCTAGTTAGCCATTGCTGGCCCACAAATTTCGGGTTCGGAACAGTTAAACAAATCAGTCAAATTCGATTATACCACATTCTAGAGGAGATACTTTTTAGATGTCTATCAAGACAATCGTTAAAAGATCCTAAATCAAAGATCCCATAAGGCCATAATATATCCTTCGTATATGTGATGATATCTTGTTCGCTTTACGTGAAAGATATGTATAATTACATTGTTACATCTAGCAATAGTACTTAAGGAACCTAATCTGGAGGCATGTTATAGCTAGATGCATTATCTAGCTACACATGAACAAGTATTCCTATCTAGCTTGGTTGAACATTAATTATCCACATGGCATGGGATATTGGGATATTGAGATAGGGTGAACAGAATCTAACATGACATATATATACAGAATATATGGTTTTTTCTTTATCTCCACCCTCATCTTAACAATTTGATCTGTTTGGTTGTTCGTTAGCCCTACCAATTCAATCCTTTTTTTTTATTTACCCAAATTACTTACTGTATATTCTTGTTTCTAACTCAAGAGAAGTGAGTGGTGTGAAATAAAAGTAAAGATCGTTCCCCAAATCATTTCATGCTTGGTGAAAAACACGGGTATTGAGAGAATGCATGTGTGTGTAAGAAAAACAATCATTGTTATGTACTTTTATGGGAAATAGGAGAAAGTAAAGGATTGTTTAATACAAAGTATATTACTCCGTGCAAAAAAAAAAAGTGATGTGGGGATGATTGAGCGGGAAAAAAAACATGTTTTTCTAAGAAAAATCAATCATGATTTTTTTTTATTGTTCTTTTGGCACAAATTTCTAGAAGAGTGGGAAAAATGTACGGAGTATGACTAAAAGTAGAAACAATTGAGAACCAAAGGAAAACATGAAACGTTTTGTAGATCGGAGGGAATAATAAATATCGGTAATAGTGGTTAAAGTAGGAGATCAAGAGATGATGAACATGTGTAATTATAGTGGAGAAATTAGGTAATATGATAAAATATCTATGCCAAAAATAGAAAGAATAAAGTAAAAGTGAGTACAACAAAAAGAATCATAAGAGAATCCAGAATGTTTAATTTAATACATCCTTCGTCTCTTTTTGTTTTACGTTTGGTATTTTACACGCGTTTTAACGATTAATTAATGTGTATTAAAATTCCTCTAACTTTTTTTATTTAAACAAGGAAAATTACATTTATTTATAATGTTTTCACTTTTATCAAAATTCTGATATTGAAAATATGAGAAAAAAAAAAATTAATGTCCCAATGGAAAAGTGTGAGAGATTAAATGATCCAATGGATGTTATTGGTTAAAATAAGGAAATTTTGTGAAACACTACCTTAATGTTTGGACGTTTTGTGAATTACTACCTTATAATTTATTTATTTATATATTTTGCTACCTTATAAGTTTCATATGTTTTAGTAACACTACCTTGTAACAGAAAACGTTAAATATCTCCGTTTGTGGGCCCCATCCTAACGACTATATTCAATTTCTCTTTCCTCTCTCTCAATCTCTGTTCTCTTTCTCAATGTTTTTCTCTTTCATCTTTAGCAGCTTGATGAATTTCTCTGATTATTTTACCAGTAATATAAATTGAAATTTGTCCATTCATTAATTTTTCCCGTAAGAAAGATCTGCTTGGTTTAAGCTGTGAAGTGGAAGGAAAATACAATAGAAATATTGTTTTTATTTCCCTTCGTTTCTATTTGAGTTTAATGAACTTGTGTTTAAGATTTTTTTTTTGTTTTTGTTTTTGCTGACATTGATGGAATTGTTAATTTTGTCAGGTTGGATGATCCACTCATGTGGGGATTCAAGGGCTTTCCTATAACAAATGCCAAATCGGCAAGATGGGTACTTACTGCTGAAGATATATGCTTTAAAAATAGAGTGATGTCTTATTTTTTCCGACTTGGTATATAACTGATTTACTGATTATGATTCCCATATGTCTCGTAATTTATGCATTTGGTGAATGCAACCTTTGTCTTTTATTCCCTATTGCAGCGATCTATGTTTAATATCAAGTTTCTAAATTTGTTATTTCAACTTTCAAGTATGCCTGATAGAGTAAAATCTAATATATCACTGCAGAGTGGTTATTGAAACTTGAAAGTGCATGGTAATGTTTTACTGATTTTCATACAGAACTTGTTGACTTTTAATAGGAAGGGCAAATAAAAAGTATAACCTCAGTAGGATTAGTGTGAATATTTTGGGAGAAGCTTTCTGAAGCTATGAACTTGCTGGGGGATATTAGGCTTATAAGTTCTAGAAGTGGTGTGGATGAAGTAACATTTAATTTTAGTCTCAGTAAATGGCGGTGGTAGGCCCTCCTTTCAAAACTAAAAGTAGTTTCTTGTGTATCTTATTCTTGATTTTGTTAATTTGGGTTTTGTATATCTTTGAGTATGTGACCTGGTATTTTACTTCATTTTCCTTTGTAAAAATACACGATCAGTTGCAAACAGCAAGAAAAAATATAACCTTGTTGAAGGACTTCCCAGTTCCCAGGAAGAAGGCAGGGGAAATAGCACTGAAACCTGTTTCCGTGCAGAGAGATAATCAATAATTAGTTTTGCTCCAATAATACACTCAATTCATGACTTTATGGAGGCTAGCAAGTATAAACCATCTTTCAACAAGGTTGTCCTTGAGCTGGTGTGACACTACTCTAGACAGCAAAATCTCAGTTCAAAATAACCCTGAGATCACCAAAATGCAGGTAGAGCCGCAGAGCAGCTTCTCAGGAACATCAAACCTTTTATGTGAGTTACATCAATGACAATCTCACATCCGTGCTGCATGATACTTGGCCCATAAGATAACCAAATATGTTACTCGGTCTCACACAACACATGTGGTGGGGTGTTCAGAGCTGCAATTTACAGGATATTACCATTGCTGTAATCTGCCAAAGATAATAGAAGACTAGCAGATTTTAAGTCGGTATTCAAGTGGGTCTTCTTCTACAAACATTGAGAAAGAGAACAAAGATTGAGAAATGAGAGGACAAAAATTGAGAAGGAGAAGTAGATAACAGAGATTGAAAAAGAAGAAAGAGAAATGGAATATAGTCGTTGGAGTGGGGCCCACAAACGGAGAGATTTAATGTTTTCTGTTACAAGGTAGTGTTACTAAAACATATCAAACTTATAAGGTAGCAAAATATATATAAAAAAATTATAAGGTAGTAATTCACAAAACGTCCAAACATTAAGGTAGTGTTTCACAAAATTTCCTTAAAATAATCATTAGACACAATTTTTGATAGAATGTTAAAGCATATATTCATGTGATAATATAAAAGGAAATGTAAAAAATATTTTGGGACACCCAAAAAGAAAAACTTAAAGAATAAAAAGAGACGGAGGGATACTCCATCCGTTTTGAAATAATGAGGAAAATTTCCTTAAATGGGTGTTTTAGAATAATAGGGACATTGTGCTTTATTCTAATTTTGGTAGATGACTTTATCTTTAAAGCATTCACACTATTATTTTTCACACTTATTTACAACATCTCATTCAATCTATTTTTATATTCTTTTTTTACTCATAACTTTTCAGTCAACCTAATTTTTTACTATTCTTTTCTTACTCCACTTTACTCAACCTAATTTTTTACTTCTTCTGCCCCATTTTTATAGTCTTGTTTATATTTTGAGCGTCCCAAAATTATAGTTTTGTTTCTATTTTTGGTCATAAATTTTCCCACTTTTTTCATGTACTATATTAATTAAAAATGAATTGAAAACCTCTATATGCACTTTATTCCACTCCCCCATGTACTATATTCCCTTTACATGTACTATATTATACTTTCTCATACAAATCAATCATCAATGTATTATATTCAATTTCTCTTATACTCCGTACTATATTACACTTTTCTTAAAATCCGTGTTTTTTGTCAAGCGTGACTATAAAAATGGGACGAATGTAGTATTATTCTTTTCTTACAATATTCTACTTTTGAATACTTATTTCTTATTTTTCAATTATCTTTAACATGGTATCAGAGTCAGGCCCACAGTTGAGGCCTTACCGTACTGCATTCTGCGCCAACTGGACGGGATCCATGTGAGAGAGAGTGATAAAGACACTCTGGCTCATGAAACATCACATGTGACCCATATTGAAAATGGACCTCACACGTGAGGGGAGTGTTAAGATCTGACCCATGAAACATCACGTATGAGAGTCCCACATTGACAAAAGAGAAGAGAGTTAATCACTTAATAAGACCAAGGGACTACTCCCCTTATTACCATATAGTTTTAAGATAAAACCTCATTTGGACTTGTTAAATAGACTATCTCTCTTGAGGACGGGTGCGTTCCATACCCGTATTTAACAATTTATCTTAATTGTTGTAAAATATGTGAGTGTCTCCATTATTTGAAAATAGAGGGGTATATTTTTTTCATAATCTCTAATGTAGATGTAGACATCTTTGTAACAATAATTGAAAGGAATCTCTAACATTTAGTTACTAAAAATAGAAAAATTACCCCTTGGGAAGTTCAAAAGAGGAAAGAATATGAAGATTTAGAAAATCTTAATGAATGGCCCACGGCTGAAGTGTGTCAATCATGGGGTCATAGCAAGATAGGATGCTATTGTCTCGACATTGTTACTCTTATGGGTAAACCTATCATCATTTTTCTGTGGCCTAGCTTTTTAGCTTAGCCTTGGTTTTAGCTAGGTTTCAATTTTAGGATATTTCCCGGATATTATTGTACCCGACTACATGTTAAATTATTGAACCAGCATCTTCGATTGCTACACTACGAGGGTACGAGTATATTTTATCTTGTATCTACCGAGTATTGTATTCGGATCAACGTATACACATTCTTGTACGAAATTGTTTAAAATTCACGTAGCACTTTTCCTGGAATTATCCAAGGGATTTTTTTAGGAAGAAATTGAAATTGATAATCCACGTGTCACATGTGATAATTCAACATTTTCATTTGAGATTATTTTACCGGAATTTTTAATAAGTTTGATCGATTACATTTGCAATGATATATTTCGGTTAATGTATCGTTTTCTCGTCAAAATTTTCATACAGAAACTGTTACGAGAGTTTTACAAGCTTTTAAATGATCTAGCTAGGCATTATTCTAAAAGTTAAATGTTCAAATTGTTACTGAACTAATTAAATTACTACGAGTACGAAGTATTACATGAAGTTTTTCAATGAATATCATGAAAAGTAATGGTGAAACGAGATTCAATCTCTAGTTTTTTATTACCATCCTATAAGTTATATTTCCAACTACATAAAGTGAAATCACTTTGCCATTTAACTAGTGATGTATTGGTCAAGCGGTGAAGATTGAGAATCTATAAACGAGAAGAATTTGCAATTTGGCCTTAACATAAATTCCTTGCTTACTATTATAATTTTACGTCACAGAAGAAACCATCCCTCATGCACCTTAATTAGCTTTTATAAAGGCTTGTGATCGACGAATCAACCAAATTAGGTACGTACTTTCTTTTATGGAAAATTCAGTACGTACTTACACATTACACTTGCTTTGTAATCCATTAATTATAAGTAGTTCAATTTGTCACACCTAATCTCCCTAATATGCCTGGTTGAGTGTGAAAGAAAGTATCTTGGGACCACCCATTCATCCGAATCATTGTGCATATACTATTCATATATATAATACAATGACTCATATTCAACTTCTATATGACAACGATCAACCCACTCTTACGAACTAGAGTTCAAATTGATTTTTACGTGAAACAATTAACATCGAAAATGAAAAACAAACGTTGAATAATTTCCACTTTTGAGTGTCGATCTCAAAGCATTTTAATTAGTAAGAATACGTAATAGTGGATCGAGTGTCAAATATCACTTGATATTCCAAATGTAAATTTTAATAATCAAGATTTGGGGTTACGAGCACTACAAGAAATTGTACCATTAACGACGGGAAATCCCGTCGCGAAAGACGAATAATCGTTTATTAATGACGGGATTTCCTGTCGTGAACCCGTCATAAAAGAGGGCCGTCGTTAATCCGTCGTAAAAGACATTTGCGACGGTATTTCCCGTCTTTGTTTGGTTGTTAGCCCCGTCGCAAAAGGCTTTTGCGACGGAATTTTTAACCCGTGTAATTAGGTTGTCATTAAAGATACAAATTCTTGTAGTGGAGATGAGGGATATATACACAAAACATATATTCCACCTAACAATGCATTGAAGTTGATATGTAAATAACCCCAATATCTGTGATCTTAAAAAGTTGACAACCCCAAACCTTCACTTTACTCGTTGACGGGGAATGGAAGAAAGACACCCATCGTGCTGGAATGGGGTGGATCATGGACGAGAAATTTCTTACAAACGGTAGAACTTGCCTTTGGAACGACAGAGGCGCCTCTGCCTTTCAGGCGGAAGCAATCAACGGTCTCATTTGGGCTCCAATCGATTAATATTATGACTGTCACGCAAGAACTAGTGGTGATACTTAGGGAGCATGAGAGAAGGAACGTGGAGCTACACTGGACAATAAAGAAGATTCGAGCAGTAATTAAGTAGGGGTTTTCATTCATGTGTCACTAATGTCAACTGAGATGCGGTTCTACCAGCATATCACCTTGCTACTAATGCGGCGGCTTCTCTAATTTATTTTACTAACAGTTTGTACTTTTTTTTAAGCTCAAATAAAATAAAATAAAAATTGACTACAAAGATTTGCAATGGTTGGAACAACTTAACACTAGAAAGTAAAAGTAAAAGTAATTAGTTGGTTAGAAATCCAACATTAAAAACTTTAATTAGAGCATCTTCTTTGAACTCCAAACTAGACATCTTATACCTTTAATGTAGTACAAAACACCATGAATATTGTTGATGGTAGTACATGATTATGATCTTTTTCGAAGAAAACAATAATGATAATAAAAAAAAGTTTAAAAGTTAGACATGGATTCCGATTGGCCACCTGTTTCTACGGCTTTTACAATGTTAAAGTTGTATGCTTTATGTTTTTGGTTCCGGGCTATATTTAACATCTAAAAGTGTCTGTTTATTTCTATTTTTTTTCTTCTTCATTAAATTAAAACTCACAAAGTTTGCAACAACTATAGACTTTACATCAGTAAAATATAATGATGGTCCCTGAATTTTCAAAAAAACGCAGTTTAGTCCCTGTAGTCGTAAAATGAGCAGTTTAAAACTACTGCTTTTTGGTTTCGTTACTAACGGACGTTAAATTGAATATAATAATAATCAAAGTACTTTAAAAAAAGGTAAATTAATTTACATATGGATTAATGATTGAAAACAGCTGATTTTGATTAAAAGTTAGCCTTTTCAACTTACTTAGACTTTCCAACTTCCTTTTTACTCCATTTACACGTGTAAACCTTTCCAACTTCTCTCTTTTTTCTGGTTTCTTCCATAACCTTTTTTGGCGGTTCTTTTTTTACTGTTCCTAACCCTATTTTCTCCCTTTTCACTTCCCTGTTTATATGGTCCCCCCCCCCCCCCCCATTTCCACTCTCACTTGTCCTTTTCCAATTTACCTACTTAAACACAAGAAAAGTTGAAGTTATTGCTCTAAGTTTTTTCTGAAAAAATGGATGCTTCATCGTCATCAAAGAGAACTGCTCCTGCCCAATGGGGAGGTCTGCCCAAGAAGAGGCCAAGAATCTCCAGATAGGACGAAGGTATTCCTCATGGTACTTTCATTCATTCTCTTTGTCGGTTTTTTCAATAAATGTTGGTAGTTGTTGCATGATAAATTTAAGGCTTTTTGTTAAGCAAGTTTTTCCCAAAATTGGTGCACGCATTATCTTGATAATGGTGTTTTTATGTTAATTTGAACAATCGTGGCTTGGTTTTGCATAATTTAACAATTTAAGTTGGAATTAGGGTTTCGTCTATTTTTACTTTTCAATTTTCAATTCGAATTGATGCTTGCATGTTCTTGAAAATGGTGTTTAATATGTTTAATTAAACAATTGTTGCTAAATTGAGAGTAATTTAAAGTAGATTCTGTAGTAATTAGGGTTTTACTTACAATTTTCATTTACTTAAATAAAAAACAGAGTTTGCTTGATTGATAATGACTTTGGCCGTTAATTTAACTTTAGGAGTCTTGCTTTGAGGGAGGCACACCCCCTTTGCTATCATCAAGACATCCTCATGAATGACATCTTCCCCAAGCTGGATTGGGAGGGACAGGATGATGTGCAGTGGGTCTGCAAGCAGTGGCGTAGGTGGTCCAAGTTGCGCTACCGCCTCCCATACTCGTACCCTGCAGGATGCTACCGCGGGTCACTGCGAGAGTGGGTCATCATGGACATAATTGAGAATGATGGCCGTGACTTCCACGCCTGGCTTGACCAGGACATGACCGTCTACTTTGACGACTTCCCCCTCATTTTCTAGGAGGAGCAGTAGCACTTGGTGGAGGCCATGCAGGGGTGCGAGGTGGTGGCACTGGTAGTGGCCCCTCTTTTGTCAAGCTTCTGATGATCCATCTTGTTTATAACTTTTTTTTTTTAAATTTTCTAGGTCTAACTCACTCAGTACTTTCATAGCAAAGTAGGTTTTTGGAATGTGACAAGTGTTGGTTTTTGAAATGTGACAAGTGTTGATTTTTGAAATTTGTCATTGCTATGGCAGTATGTTATACTCAACCGTAGGCTTCTCCCTCAATAGTGGATTGAGGTTCGTAATATGAGGGTTGAAGCCTACACTTTTGTGAATGTAACTGAATTTATCCAATGAATGAATGAAACTGGTTCCTTTGTTTATCTCTTATGTTATTATTCAAGCTTGCATTTGGTTTGACTTCTTAAAGATTTGTTCTTTATTTGATGTTGGTTTAACTGTGATCAAATGTGGATGTTGATGATTTGACTTTGAACCCTTGCATAGTTGTGCATCATGGTGGTGAATGGGTTGTAGAAGGGCATATGGTTTAGCAATGGGGGGAGGGTAGATGTCTTTGACGACATCCCTGAGAATGCATATGACAAATATGTGAAGGCATTAGTTGATGGTTTAGGGTACAATGATATAGAGAAAGTGCATTTTTGGGACCCTAGGAAAGAATTCAAGAATGGGGTAAGGTTTTTAGGTTTTGACAGTAGTTCTTGTGACCCTTTTCTTAGCTTTAGTTTACCAATAAAAAAGCATTCATATATACACTGATCATAAAATCAAACCCATCTACAATTTTAACCTAAACAGGAGTGGGGTGAGGGGGGAAGGGAGAGGTGGTGGACTTGATAGTTTCCTTGAGTTGTTGACTGTTGACAGAGATGATGTGGTGGACCTTGATTGTGACTATGTGGAACCACCTATTATAGTACTCCCACCTAAACAAAGTGAGCAACAACCTCAATTTGAACTAGAACCCGATATTGATTATGACTCAGAAGGTACATATGAGGATGATGATTAGTTAGCCAATGCTAGTTCTAAGATATCAGATGATAAGAGAAGGAAACTAGCTTATGCTGAGGAGTTGGTAATGCTGAAAAAACTAGAAGATAGTAAGGGTCAAGGTGGTCGGAATGTAGGGGAGGACTTAGAAGGGTACAATACTTAGACCGCCCTAGTGAGTCAGAGTATGAGGATGATGTTGGGTACTTAGTTGCACCACCACATAATAAGATGGACAATACGAAACAAATTGAATACAACACTAAAGACAGGGAAGCAACCTTTTATGTTGGGCAACAGTTTGAGAATTCTAAGACTTTTAGGAGAGCAATCATAGTTTACTCCATTGTTAAAGGAAGAAACATTCCATTTACTAAGAATGATTCCAAAAGGGTCTGTGTAGAGTGTGAGCACAAGGATAAAGGTTTTAAACGGAGAATATGGGCTTCATGGGAGAGAGAAATAAGGTCTTTTACAGTTAAGACATATGTCAGTGAGCACAATTGTGGTAGAACACTTATGATTAAGAAGATGACTTCCACTTGGATTGCAAACCATTATCACAATCTGTTCAAGGTGAACCCTTACATGAGAGTGCAAGATATTTAAGAAACCATTTGGTTAGAAAAGGGTATAAGGGTGAGTAAAGACAAGGCTTTGAGAATTAGAAGAAAGGGTCAGGCACTCATTGTTGGTGAATACAAAGAGCAATATGCATTACTACCTAAATATGCAGCCGAGATATTAAGAAGCAATCCAGGGAATACAATGAAGTTGAAGTTGAATGCAAATGTATTTGAGAGAACGTATTTGTGTTTTGAGGCACTTAGGAGAGGGTTTTTGGCTGGTTGCAGACCATTCATTTCACTTGATGGTTGTTTCTTAAAGGAGACATTTGGGGGTCAGTTGTTAGTAGCATTTGGGAGGGATGGAAACAATCAAATGTTCCCTTTTCCTTGGGCAATTTGTGAGGTTGAGAGCATTGACACATGGAGTTGGTTCTTAGAAATTCTAGCTACTGATTTAGGCAGAAGTGAAGGAGTTGGGTACACATTCATGTCTGATCAACAGAAGGGTTTACTTGCAGCAGTTTCAACTGTGTTTCCACAAGCTGAAACTAGGATTTGTGCAAGGCATGTGTATTGTAACTTTAGGGGAGTGTTTGGTGGTGGTTTAGAGTTCAGAAAACAGTTCGGGATTATTGCAAAAAGCAACATAGTCAATCACCTCAAGGAAAACATTGAAATAATGAGGGGCATTTCTAGTGAAGCTGCTTAAAATCTTATGAAAATGAACTACATGAAATGGTGCAAGGAATTCTACACTCCACTATCTGCTGCGACAGTGTGGACAACAACACGAGTGAGGTATTTAATGCATACATCTTGCGTGCAAGGCACAAGCCTATTATTACTATGTTGGAAGATATCAGAGAGGGTTTGATGGAAAGATTGCATAAGAAAAGAGATTTCATTGGGGAAAAAGAGTTATTGTTGTGTCTTAGGATCCAAATTCAGTTAGAGAAACACAAGATTTGGGCTAGGGGTTGGAATGCATTATGGGATGGTGGGATTTGCTATGGAGTAAGAGAAGGTGCAACACATGTTAAGTATGTGGTGAATCTGAATGAACATACTTGCAGTTGCAATGCATGGCTGGTGAGTGGAATTCCATGCAAAAATCCAATTGGTGCTATATGGAATAAAGTAGACCACCCAGAACAGTATGTGAATGGATACTTCACAAAACAGACCTACATGAAGGCATATGCCTTTTTGTTGGAGCCTTTAAATGGTCCTCTAGAGTGGCCTTTCAGTGATACCATTGTTGTGGCTCCCTGTGTAAAAAGGTTGTGGCAGACCAAAACAAAGAGACGAAATGGTGTGGGAGAGGTCATTGCATCCGGTAAGTTGAAGAAAACAGGCAGTATCATGACATGCAGCTTATGTGGTGTGCCAGGCCACAACAAAAGAGGCTGCAAGAATGCCCCTAAGCAACCACGACACAACAACACTCATGCTAATGCAAAACACACCACACCACAACAACAACACTCAACAACCAGTTCTGCTATCCCAATGTACAATAGGGGTGTAGGTATTTATACCTACCCTAATGGGTATCAAAGAATAGCTACTGTAAGTCAGTCAATACATTTAAACATATTTATGTTTTGTTACTTTACATGTACTATAATTAACTTGTTCTTAATTTGTTTTAATGCAGCCTATAACACAACATTTCCCCACACAACAGAGACAAAGAGCTGCATCTTTCTATTATGATCACGGGGGTGAGCAAACCATCTACTCCTTTCCTGCACAAGATTTTCCATTGTCACAGACTCAACTAAGTCAAGGACAACACACAATATCAAGCCAAGCATTTCAGGATCTTGCAATGGCAGAAGATTGGAAAACAGACCATGAGGTAAGATATTATTGATATTAAAGTATTCATTACATTAGTGCAAATTATTACATTACTTACATACCCACTTAACTTAAAACAAAACAAATAAATAAAAACAGATCCACTAGGATTATAACCCGCACTTCATATTTCACACTAATAGGTCTTTTCATCTTTCTCATCACAAAATTTGACTCCCTCTTCCTTGCATATTTGTTAGCTTCACTAAGTTTAATCCTAAAACTATCAACTTCAGCAGCAAGGCTTCGTTTATCTTGCATTAACCCTAATATGACATTTGTTTGCCAAGTTGTGGGTTCTTGTTCATCAATCCATCTAAAAAATATGCAATCCCTTATATTTAGTTCAACATCATAATCTGGACATGTAATAAACCCCCTTCTAGGATTCAAGAATTGTACAAGTACACTAAGAACCTGAATTCTGTTCAAAAAAATTTAAAAAGCATTTTGCAACAATGTGCAATGATACTTACTACTACTGTGATGTGTGTATTGTCTGAGTGAAGAAGACAGCAAATAGTTGTTATTCAGCCAAACATGTTGTTGAAGAAAGAAGGTTTTGGCTGCTTATAACTTCCTAACCAGTGTTGCATATGAACGCCAATAGCATCCAAGTTTGAGCCACTTCTTCCATGGAAGCCAACAACTTTTCCTTGAGTAGTTGTTGATGTGAAGTATGTTCCTGTTTCCTCACCGAATGGACCATACTTTCCCCGACTAGTATAGAATGTTAATGATCTGATGACTTTGGGATGATCATCCTTCGCAACTGGACCATAATAACCTGATATACAAGTAAGCATTTCATGTGGGTACTCCAGTTTCACCTGCAACAGAAAGATGCCAATAAAATAACATGATGAGACCAAAACATTTTCAGATCATTTTCTCTTCAACTTAGAGGAAGAAAGACCATATTACCCGATGTGTCTTGGAGCCAGTGTTGCCGCCATGTTTCACAGACCAAACTGACTGTCCATTTCTATCATATTCAATTTGTACAGAGCATATTACTTCAGATTTTGTCAAAAATATCTGTTTAATTCCAGTGAAGACTCCATCATCCCAAGGTTTCCCTCCATCACCGCCCCATGGTCCAGGTCCACATGGAGCTGGTTCTTTTACAAACTTGTAATCAGGCTGAAGAATATGTAAAAATCAAATAAATTACTATTCACACTTGCCAGGACTCAGGACTGTGATTTGCAACTCAAAGCACACAGAAGATTATATAGAAATTAGAACTACGGAGTATTACCTCTTCAACAGGTGCTCCTTTGTTAATAACTTGCTTGCTAGGCCACAAGGGATCGCCTTCAATAGCAGGTTTAATAGCAGGTTTAGTAGCAGGTTTAATAGCAGGTTTAATAGCAGGTTTAGTATTGTTATCATTTAAAGGCAAACCGAGTTTATTGTTATCATTTAAAGGCAAACCGAGTTTATTGTTATCATTTAAAGGCACAGGAGGGCGCAATTGTGGTGTTACTTTCCCCTCTTTAACATGAACCCCAATGGCATCCATGAAAAGTCCCTTCCGCCCACAAAGACCCACAATCATCCCTTCCTTTGATTTGGAGCTAAAGGCCACACCTTGCTCTTCACCAAATGGTCCATATTTCCCTTTCGTGGTATGAAATGTGAGTGATTTTATGATGCTAGAACTGAGCATTGTCGGGCCATGAAATCCCGTTATATGTGTCAAGATTTCATAAGGATAATCGAAGGTAATCTGCAAGGTAAAATACAATATATATAGTCAGCAGAAAGAAAGAATGAGCCATTTTCATCTGATCCATTATGATCCAAAAATCAAGGATCCATGAACTTGACTCTATTAGTCGAAAGAGTGAAGCATTTACCTTGTCTTTTTTAAACCCACCAGTCCCTCCATTTCTTCTTCCCCATACAGCTTCCCCTTTCTGCTCATATAACACTTTCATATAAACAATACCAACATTTCGAGATATGATAATTTGTCTGATGCCTGTGTATGTTCCATCATCAAACGCAGTTCCTCCATTTCCACCCCAAGGTCCATGAGTCACAATGCCTGGGGGTTTTTTCTCAGCAGGGGGAGGAAGGGCCAACGCCTAAACAACAAAGTGAAGTTTCAGTATTCAACGCATGAATTTAAGTGTCCAACTTATAAGAGAATAAATCAGTCCTGTACCTTTTCTTTGCCTTCCACATCGGAGTAGTCAGAACGTGAACTTTGTCTTGAGAATGTCAATGGTGAAGTATTGGTGTCCATCTCCCTTATTTTTGGGGGAGCAGGAGCAGGAGCATTATAGAGATTATCCCTCTGTTTTATGGCAAGCACTATGTCATAATCCTTCCCTAAACTCCCATGTATTACTGAATAACCAGAATTCTCAACCCCGTTTGGAACAAAGTTTTGTGAATAAGCTATATTTTTTGACACATTTTTTTGATCAAGAGGCTTCACATATGCTCCGATGGAATCTAAGAACCAACCACTTCTACCATAGAAGCCAACAATTTTGTCCCCAACCTTCTGGCAGGAGAAGAATGTTCCTAGCTCGACACCGAATGGTCCATGTGTTTTTTCATTGCTGACAAAGGTCAGTGATCGGACACAAACTGGACCACCATGATACAAGGGCCCATAGTAACCAAGTACAGATGTCAGGAACTCAGTTGGATATGCAAGTTTAACCTGTAATGTGGAAAATATTCAGATGAGTTGTTCTAACTTTGGTGTAAGCTAATGTTTCGATTTTATCCAAGTCAGTACCCACTCTCCATCAACCATCCCCCCTCTCCCTCGTTCCCCCTTTCACTTTTTAATGCAGATATGAAGAACGATAAAAGAAACCAAAAAAAGATATACAGAGGACTGTTGACGACTCAGGGATAACTCAACTTAATAGATAGTTTTGACAAACCTCATCTGTTTTATAGCCTCCAGATCCACCATGTTTATCTGACCACGAAGAAGATCCTTGCTTATCATATTCAATATGAATGGAGTCAATACCAGCTCCATGTGTTATTAGTATTCGCCTCACAGTTGTGTACACTCCGTCATCCCAACTAGATCCAGTTTGACCACCCCATGGCCCAACAGTGACTGGCTTCTTCTCATTATCCTGAAAATTCATCATGAAAAACTCAATCAGGTATGATTTTAGGTTGCAATCTTACATTGAATAATAAGCAAATTACAGGTACAAGTTAAAAACTAGTGGTACCATTTTCAAACACTGAGCTACTAACAGAAGGCAAAGAATCAGCTTGTCTATGAGTTGGTGCTTATTCTTTGAGCAGCAAACAGATGATTTTATAACATTTAGCAGAATTGATTCCAGTAATGGCAAATTCCCAGAAACAATTCAGAAAAATGCAGAAGAAGCTAATTCTGTCATCCACTTTAGAAGAGGGGACTGAAAGCAATAGCATCAGATTCCAAAGGAACCAAGGAATTTCTTTAGAGCAGAGAAGCATCCTGCACTTAGAACGGTCATTTTTTTTTTTCCAAATTTCTAATTGTACAGTGCCAAACAATAAACACATATAGTAAAATCGATAACAGCTATTGCCGACAGCTAAACCTATTTTAAAGCCCACAGCACAAGCTAACCATGATCCCATCAGAGTATTTATACTGTTGATACACCAAGAGGTGCACAACTTCTTTATAACCAATAATTTTACTTTTAGTTGACTTACCTCACTTCAACTAGACACACCAAGGCGCACCGAAGGAGCAGAAAAATCCCTATCTCTATTGGTGCACCTTGAGTCTTTTTATACATTATGTACAAACCAGGTAAATAGGAAGTCAGAACTGCTGTTACTTAGGCTTCAAATAGTAACAGAAGAGTTCATGCAACAAAAATGTGGCCAGATTAGTGACTACTGCCTAGTGGTGCAGCCAGCTCACGTTCATGACTTTTATGCAAGCTTTTTAGCACTGTCAACCAGGTCCCTCTCTTTTGGGTGGGTTAGAAGCAAGAAGGAATATCATTATTCAATTTTCTCAGGATCTATCAGATACATTCTTGTATCAAACTCTCAGTATGTAGAGCATAAATACATCATTCATTTTGCAGCTCAACAGTCAACTTCAATTCGAACAATCGAGCTTGAAATGAAAGCAATCAATTTTATTCTAACTTCCCAATCCTTGTCCCTTCCAGGCCAAAAACAAAAAGGTCATGATAAGCTTTTACTCTTTTCGAAAAGATTATACTATGTTATCACCTAAGGAAACTAACTTTCCTTTCTCAATTGCAAACAAAATTGTCCTGATAATTCTGATGCAGCTATGAGAGCGTCTAACTAGGTTCATAATTTTGACAAATATCAAACAGCATCTGATCAACAATCAAATCCAGAGAATCAAATACTGTTTCTAGATGACTAGATGATAGCAACTTGTGATTCAAAAACTAATGAAAAAAAATAGGATCCTCACGATAAAAAGCTCCGGGGCTGTAAGATGGCTAAAGTTCTAATTATTTGTAAATTAAGGATCAATCAAAAATCATTTTAAATATAGAAATACGGAGCAAGATAGAGAATAAAAAAATAAAGCCTCACACTACAAATCTACAATATAATTACACCCAAAGCATATCATTGAAAAAAAAGAGTTGACCCAAAGAATAATGTAGCTTACTCCACTAGAAATTTGTTGAGATCCAAAAGCAACTAGCATCTCGGTGAGGAATCGAGGAAAAAATACCTGTTACAATAAAAATCGAACCTTCATTTTTGTGTTTCAGCATTTAATGTGCACATGAAATTCGCTGGATAAATAGTACTCCGTACTTGTATTGAAGTACTATCCTGAAGTTCAAACCAAGAGTACTCCAAAACTTCAGTAGTTAGTTCTCACCTGATCCTTGCCGTTCAAGATGGTAAACGGAAAACCAGCAGTCAGGTAGATTTTCTTTCATGTGCATAGACGACACTGACTACCAACAAAATGAAAACAGATAGCAATTAACACCATTACTTCCACTGATTTCTTTCTGTACCAAACCTACTAGTGATGAGTGGATACGCTTCTGCAAGAGTATTTTTCATCAAGCCTTTAGCTTTTGCATTGCATTGAGCAACCTGAAACACTAGAAAAAACAACTTTACAAGCAACAGAAAATATTAGAGGTTGAAACAAAAATCTGGCACTTCTGTACGCACTACTTACAATTGCAGATGAATATTCAACTCTAAAGGCCTGATAGAAAATAATAAGTCAGGGTAAACTACAAGAAACCAACAAAATAATATTTCTCTTTCCATTTGCCCAAAAAAAACATTTCTCCTTCCAATTGTTACTGCCAGAAACTCAATCCATGAGCAACCCCAAAATTTCTACAGAACGAGATCAACAAAAACATTCAAATTGGTACTAAACACCCTAAACCATCAAAAGGGCATCCCTAAAGGATACTTTTCTGCTTATTTCTCATTACTCATCTTCATTGATCATGCCTTAGTAAGTTCAACCAACTTAACAAATACTTATAATAAAACAGATATAAATATAATGAAGAGAAAAAAAAACATTTGCCAAAAAAGATGGCTTTTATGGTAATAAAACCTAGAAGCTTGAGGGGAAAGTCTTGGAGATTATCTTTCAACAAAACAGTTCAAAAGTTCCATGAATTTAAATAGGAAGTAGCAATTAATTTCTTCCAAGTAAATAATATGTCAGAAATATAAAAAAACACAAAACTATAAGTATGC
Source organism: Spinacia oleracea (assembly GCF_020520425.1). Lineage (NCBI taxonomy): Eukaryota > Viridiplantae > Streptophyta > Magnoliopsida > Caryophyllales > Amaranthaceae > Spinacia > Spinacia oleracea. Next base: position 93,554,129 of record NC_079488.1, read on the forward strand.
TCCTCCTTCGATATTGTTGGAACTTTGTGTGGTTCATCCGTATGTAAGTGCCAAATAATGCAAAAAAAGCTATATCTTCAGATACTTCACATTGTTGAGATTCCTGTCCAGCCAAAATAACATTTGGTTCACTACATATATACAGATTGTCAGGGAATACACAAAATAATGTGGGTTGCCTTGTTACTTTCTTTACACTACCAATAATCCCCACAAGAACATTTCCCTTCTTTGAAATGATGCAAACACTTTGTGTCACTTAGTAATATTTCACAACCATACGCTGAAGAGATATATTTTGCTGTACAATGACAATCTTCACAAATTCTGAAGTTCTTCACAATCCTTATGCATTTAACTTTAAAATCTGTGTTGAGAAGAGCAAAAGCAAGGGCGAGTTTTTCACTGTGTAACCCGCTAATTTCTTCAAAATCTTCTTCATGTACATGGTGGATATTGTTTGAGCCAGGGAGCTCGATATTTCCTTCTATACTCTTCAACCAAGAAGAAAGAGTGCTCAAACCTGAAGTAGAATGGTCACCGCTAAAAAATTCATACACCTGATTTTTCAATTGAAGCAAGCTGCACCCACACGGTTTCTTCACATCCATATTTCCTAGTGCCCTGCGCTCTTTCAGGGTGTTGAGAGATCTTCCAGAAGCTATGTAAGCCTGCGAAACCAAATGGTGGACCATACCATTTCCAGGGTTCAAATCAAGCAAATGTTCACCTGCATGGATTGTTAAAGCAATGCTTCCACGAGCCCTACTGGCTGTAAGCAATGCATCCCATACAGCTGTGTCAGGTTCCGTCTCCATGCAGTTCATGAATTCAATTGCCTCTTTAAGCTTACCTGAACAGCCAAATAAATCTATCATTGCAGCATAATGTTCAGAACCAGGCACAATATGATAATCTTTAGTCATGCTCCAGAATACTTGCTTCCCCTTCTCAACCAATTTTGCACGACTACATGCAAGTATGAGGCTTATAAAAGTACCTCTATTAGGTTCAAATCCCTCCCTTGTCATCAGATCAAAGGCATCCAGTGCATCATGTGAAAGGCCATGTAAAACATAACCAGCCATGAATGAGTTCCAAGTGATGATATCCTTTGAAGGCATACAGTTAAATACAGACCTCGAGTATCCAAGATTGCCTGACTTACTATAAACGTCAATTAGTGAATTCGAAATAGCGATATGGGAATCTAACTTTCCACGCAGCACACTAGCATGGATCTCTTTAACCTTGTTTGCTGCCATTAGATTACCACAAGCAGGTAAAATTGACAAAACTGTAACTGGATTGGGTCGATTACCCAAGGACTGCATTTTTCGGAATATCATTAGTGCCTCGTCCTTGCGTCCCATTTGTACAAAACCAGAAATAAGAGAGTTCCATGACGATGTTTCCGGCTTTACTATTCCCTCCTTGCCCATCATCTCAAAGAGCTCCATGGCTTTGTCTTCATCTCCATTTTGGATGTAACCTGAGATAATGATATTCCAAGTCACAAAATTGGGTGATGTCTCTGAATTCTGCAGCCTCTTAAACAAGTCGTGGGCTTTGCCACAATAACCAGCATGACAATACCCTCCTATCAATGAATTCCAAGTATAAACATCTTTTTCAGACATCAAATCAAAGACCTTGCGTGCTGCTTCAAGTTCTCCACATTTTGAATACATATCTATTAGTGAATTTCCAACCAAAATACTGTTACAAAGACCCATTTTAGATGCAACTGAATGAAGCTCTTTACCTGTCTCTAAAGATTCAACAGATGCACAGGCAGAGACTGCACTAGCTACGGTAACCTCATTTGGTTGAACACCGATCACAAGCATTTCCCTAAAGAGTTCTAATGCTTCAACTACCCTATTGTTCCGAGCAAGGCCTGAGATCATTGAGGTCCAGGTAAAAACATCAGGAATCACTCCGAAACCTCTCATCCTGTTGATGAGTTCCATTGCAGCATCACAATCACCTGACTGATTGTAACCGGTAACTAATATGTTCCACGTTATCACACTAGGTTCAATCCCTTCTTCACACATCATATTCAGTAACCTATGCGCTTCAACATTCTCACCTCTCCGACAATATCCAGATATCATCGAGTTCCAACTAACAATATCCCTTTCATCCATCTCCTCAAAAAACCTCCTAGCCAAACTCATTTTGTTACACTTTGCATACACCGCCAACAGCGCATTAATAACCCGCCTACACGACCTCATACCACTTCGAATCACCAAAGAATGTATCAACCTTCCAGTCTCAACATCCCCACAATTCCCACAAGCCTGTAAAATCTTGGGAAACAAAAACCCATCGGGAAAAATACCCTCTCTCATCATCAACCCAAACAAGCAAACCACCTCACCCCATCGTTGCTCTCTAGCGTAAGCCCCAATCATAGCTGACCAACTAAACAAGTTTCTCTCAGACATTTCATCAAACACCTTACGAGCATCCCCCAAACACCCACACTTGGCATACATACTAACTAATTTAGTCTCAACAAAGGGACAAACATCCTCAACCAAGTGTAATCTAGAATGTAATTGACGCCCTAATTCTGCGGAATTAAGAACAATGCAGCAATCTAACAACTGTGAAAATGCATCAGCTTTAAGCTTACACCCATTTCTTGAAAATGAATCTAGGGCAGTTATAGCTTCCCTAAAATTACCATTTTTGAGGAGATAATTCAAATGGGAAAAATCTGGGGTTTTTGAGGGAAATGGTTGGTGGCTTTTGGAGAAAGGAAGTGTTGGTTTAATGGGTATGTGAGAAAATTCAGAAAGAATTGGTAAAGGCGGGGTGGATTTGCAGGGGATGGTTAAGCTCTCCATTGATGAAGAACGAAGCTTTTTTGTAATCAGTTTTCTTAAAATTTTATTTGGGTTATTCCCTTGCTGTTTGTGCCTTTTGAATTATCAGTTCCATATTCGAGGAAGATGGAGATTGGAGAATTAAGGATGTGGCGGGGAAACCACCCTATCTTGATTTGGAAGGATTGGGCAATGATTACCAGGTGGCCTAAGGTGCATTCGGTTGCAGTCGTTTGATGGTTTTTATAGTTTATTAGATTAGATCCCGTGCACGCGCACAGATTGTGATATTTTTTCATAGTTATAACATTTTTAACATACTCGTTTAAATTTATTCATCTAATATGCATATATAAAATGCTAATATGAAAATTTGACCAAAATATTAAGTGAATATTAATTATTATTACGTCGATCTATTATTGTCATAATTTATTATTAAAAGTTTGTTTCCATACATAAATAAGGAGTAGTTTATAAAAAAGGTAGAGAATAAAAATAAAATAAAACAGATACAATTTTTTGGAAAAGTGGTTTTTGGCGGGAAAAAATCGCACCAGGAATTGACACGTATCATTCCCATGTCATTTGATAATATAACAAATAACACTTTGTCAATATTTAATTTTTGTCATTTGAGTAAATTTCCATAGGAAGTTTGTTTTCATGGGAAGTTACTTCATTTGTAAACTTCATAGGAAATGACATACTCTTGTTTGGTTGCACTGGGGAATTCACATTCCTAGGAAATGACATGGGAATTGTAACTTACCAAGTGGAGGATAGGTAAGTCACTTCCCATGGAAACTCCAAATTCCTAGGAGTTCTACTTCCCCCCATCTTATTAATTTCATGTCAACCAAACAACATGACAAATGTGCACTTTCTAGGAAGTCACACTTCCCCCTCTAATTACTTGCAACCAAACATCACCTATTTTGATATACATGTGACGGGAATGATCATATAATTTTCTTTTTACTTCTTGATAAATATCAATCATAATTATTAATTTTCTAATTTGAATCAGATTTTTCACGGTTAAATTTGATGTGATTGACTTCAATATTTAGTCTTTTAGCCGGAGTTTTTAAAGTTGGATTTCATCATCTAAAAATATGTTACTTTATTAGAATATGACACTTTGGTAGGTTTTGCACTCCATGTGAAATTTGGTAGGTTTCCTCCAATTGATAATTTGGCCTTGTAACATTGCAGCAGATTTTGCATTCCAAGTAAAATTAATTGTGCTAAAAGCCTATTTTTACAAGAAGCAGATCAGATAATTAGTACACATAACATGCATCATAAATTATACAGGGTTGATAAAAGCAAAATATAAAAGTAAGCAAACATGTTCAGAAAATCATCATACAAGCAGATTCCACACTACAATATACACATATAGATCCCACAGCCTGCCACCGTGCACTTTATACAAACATAGTCATTTGTAGAATTTGTGCAGCATATTTCTGATGCCTCCTCTTTCGGGAGAATATGGACCATGTGACAGTTCATCGCTCACCCAGTGCTGCATATGGACTCCGATAGCATCCAAGAAAGTGCCACTCCTTCCATGGAAACCAACTATTTTACCTTCTTTGTTCACCGAAGAAAAATATGTGCCTATGGGTTTCCCATACGGTCCATATTTGGCTTTGCTGGTATGAAAGGTGACGGACCTTATTATCCTTCTTTGCATATCTCCAACTAAGACATCGTAGTTTCCACTGATGCCCGTAAGCACTTCATATGGGTAATCAATTTTTATCTGCAAACACACTCGAAAGAATCAGGTTCCTTGTATTATAATTTATAATTTCGAACAGAAGGAGTGCAACAAAAAACACAGGAAGAGATTGATGTTAGAGATTACTGTACATGGTAGGTGCAAGCATCATAGGGTATTCCATGTAGAGAAGACCAAACAGGTTGACCATGTTGATCATACTGAATTTGTATAGATGAAATGGCATCTCCTCTTGTTAAAATAATTTTCTTGACCCCACTGTATACTCCATCATCCCAAAGCTTACCTCCTTCACCTCCCCATGGCCCTGATTCATACAGATCCGGTTGCCTTGGCACTCCCCAAACCACCTGTAATTATTCAGAATGATAAACCAATGTCTGTTATAATGTTATGCGCGTGACAATATATATGACATAACTATATGATATGATATGATATGATTTTCTAAGCAAGCAAGTATGTTACCTCAGAATTTTTTAGGATAGGCATGTCATAAGGATCAGGATAAGACTGAGGGAGGACTGATATGTTATCAAGAACATGGACTCCGATGCAATGCACAAAGTATCCATTTTTGCCGTGAAACCCGACAACTGCACCTATTGAGCCCGTGGAGAACGAAAATCCTTGTGGATCTCCAAATGGTCCATAACTCCTTTTGTTGGTGTGGAAAGTAATTGATTTAACCACTGTAGGTCCTCGTAAGATCATGGATCCATAGTATCCTGTTATATGAGTCAGCATTTCGTAGGGATAGTCGAAAACAATCTGCTCACAAATATCAATTAACAACATTCAGTTTTAGATAGCAGAACCAATCAAATAAAATAAAAGGTAAGAAATACAAACCTTATCATGCTTGAGTCCTCCAGATCCACCATGCTTGTTCCCCCAAACCATCTTCCCATTTTGATCATAACAGACTCGAATTGATACCAACCCTCCTGATCGCGTTAAATGCACTTCTCGTACCCCTGTATAAATCCCATCATCGAATATCATTCCACCATCCCCTCCCCATGGTCCAAATGAAAGGACTTTCTTGCTAATCCCAGGAACTCTACTAACATGGCTAGTAGGGATCATCTATTCAACCAATTACAAACATTGTCAAGAATTATATTATATGTGAAACTTTAGAGTTGGTCCAATAAAATCATTTGAACAAAACGATTCTTAAAAAAGATGACAATTCCTTCCATACCCTTTGTGTCTCCAGAAGTTTTGTTTGGACCGTTTGGTGGTGAGACTTAACATAAACCCCGATTGAATCAAGGTATATGCTGCTCCATCCATGAAAACCCACTAACATCTCACCAGTTACAGGCAACGAGAAAGGAGCTCCTTGTTCAATGCCAAAAGGTCCATATGTTTTCCTGTTTGTTTCCAAGAAAAGTGATCTGACAATCACTGAACCACCTTCTGTTATAGAACCATAGTATCCACTAATTGAGATTAGGAATTGCGTAGGGTAGTCAAGCTTGATCTGCACAACCATAGTAGAATAAAACCATATTATATAGCTTGAACTTTGAAATAACCATCATCATATATTCTTGGTATTATTATTTTTGAAGCCATGCATGAATTTGGATCAAATCCTAAATAATAAGAGGTAAGTGACTATTTACCTGATCAGACCTGGTACCAGAGTTGGCACCATGCTTGTCAGACCAAATAGCATGACCATTCTTATCGTACTCAAACTGGATGCAATGGATTCCAACTGAACTGGAAGAGATCACTACTTGCCTTACACCTGAATAGACTCCATCATCCCATCGATACCCCCTTTGGCCTCCCCACGGTCCAAATGATTTCCCCTCCAAGTTCTGCCAAGTTTATGCAACCAACCACAGGATAGTCAAGATCAGTGGGAAAAAGAAAAGAAAAGAAAAGAAAAAGAAAAAGACAGGAAATTATGATAAATGAAAACAATAGCTTCAGTTACCATTTCCCTTTTAGCTCAGAAGAAATTCACTCAAGGTGGGAACTGGGAAGTTTTCTTTTGATGTCTTAGAAGTAATGCACGGAATTTGTGGTCTCAGTAGTTTCTGTTTCTGCAGAAATCCGAGTTCCTGATTTATAAAACTGATAGTGCATGGTTTATGTGCATGTTGATCCAAATTTCAGAATCTTATCTTGTCTGCATCACTGCCTTTAGGCTTTAGCGATTACATACGGCAGGTAAGAGGGATAGGATTCACAATTCAGGTATGAAGAGTCATTTCACAGAAAGCTGATTCCCATTCAGCTAAGGTTTTGACCAAATACTCACAAGCTAGGCTTTATGCAAGAGTTTTATTAACTGAATGTTGGTAAGGTCATTCTACCATCCTTTTGATGCTGATGCCTCCACTGTTAGTCATATTCATCCAAATCTGCTTTGTTTACTCTCAACTGGGAAACAAACATACACATGTCCAAACATACAAATTTAATATTTATCCTATCAAATTCGAATAGGCATCCGATACTTTTTCGATGGGTAGCTAGATGCTAAGCTAAGGCATCCGCCTTTCTTTTCCCCGTATACTTATCTTAGTATTATATTAAAGACTGTTCAAGAAGATAATATGCTTTCAACTTGATATTACTTTCATTAATCAGACTAAATCAACCACATAAGTGACTATCCAATGAAGCAAAGGGAAGCGAAACGAAACATTTAGTATTGCTGATAGAATACAAAGCATGGAGCATTCCTATCCATATATTCTGGAGAATCTTCCTATATATTTGATCAACCTTCCCACTAAAGTTTGAAATTTGATGGAAACATATTCCGACTTACAGGTGAAAATAAGCCAAGCCCGATCGAGCAATCACCCTAGTTATGTTCGAACTCATTTGAGCTGGTTAAATTCAAGATTAAGCTTACTACTATATTCAAGCTTAAGAATTTGGCAGTTCGCTTTAAGAATTAGTATGTTCAGACTCTGTTAAATAACATAAAAGCAGGTTTTGTTCCATTGACACTAAAGCAAAAAAGTTCACAAATGTCATGGTCACTGAGTTGAAACTGACAGAGACCCAAACTTGGGTACAGATAACATCACTTTGCTCTATACCCATTCTGAAAACACTTCCAAAATTTAGAACAATAGATTTATTATTTCATCCAAACTACATCAATTATTCAAACTTCTATAACAGCCAGTTGGAAGGCACGTCATAGCATAATCTTAAAAACTTATTCAACCAGCTACTCTCTTCTACTATGGTTCAGAACAATTGCAATTGTTCAATACATTTCCAAAATCGTTTATATCGCAAAAATGCACACCTAAATTTACCCGTAAACAGAACTAAAATCTGTTATTACAACGTACTAATGGAAAGATCATCAAAACCAACATATGGACCATAATCTTCAATGCAATGAAGTCAAAACCTTAGCTTTTGCTGAACTTACGACCAGACAGCCTTTCTGACTCGTGCAATATGTGATTTATAAGTCCCCTTGCCGCACTGCATACAAACAGAAAGAAACAATCAAAAGTCTGGGACCTGATTGTATAAATAAAGTAAATTTAGGGCATATTACAAGGAATATAACGCCAACTATACATGACATATTTGGTATTTAGGATCATTTTACAAATATATATACTTTAAAATGTTTGAATTGAAATTCTCAAACATCACCACAAAATCTCATATTAAAAGTAGGTACAGTATAAGACTCGCTGATCAAATGTGCTGAAGTTCATCACAATAGTGAAATAACAAAAGTTTGTTGTGTTGGTGGCTTGGTGCAAATTGATTGGGAGAGCGGAACTGAAACTTACTCATCCTTTAACTTCTGAATTTTCTCCGGATCTGTCTCATGCATGTGTTTTCTGAACTGTTGCCTCACCATGCCAACCACAAGTTCTGTGTTATAATTCTGTATATTCAAGACAAAGTCTATACGTCAAATGACACGTTCACTATTTTATTTTACTCGTCATTTATGTAACAAAGGTAACACCTTAAAAGTCAAAAGAAAACAAGAGCATCATGGAGTCCTGAAGGTCAAATGACGAAACTTACTTATCCTTCAACTTCTAAGTATTCTATAAAGGTTTATTTAAACTAAAGGAGTAACCCAAAGGTCAAATTCTAATAAGCATGCAATTTTATCATAATTTTTACACAAGTATATACCCTTCTCTATAACCAAAGTCGAGAAATATCAAATACCATATACATAGACAAGAGTGGCTAATATATCCACAAAGAATATGCATCAAAAGCTGAAACGCTAAACACTAAACTTACAATGTTACAGAAGAGTAGTCCACCAGCAAAAAAAAAAAAAAAAAACTAAAACAGTTGCACTCATGTCAAAGTACATGTTAAGTTTGTCAAGTGAAAATCTCTTACCAAAGCTCGATTAATTTAATGCCTCAAACTTCAGGTTGTCTAAAACGATATTAGTGACAAGCACAAGCTACTCGGTGACTGCTGATCAAGAAGCCTTTTGACTTGGCTCTGCACTCAGAAAGGAATTGCTTAAAGTCTTAAACTTACAGTGGTAATCTCTCAGAAGTGAAGCTTCAAGTAAGTAAAGAGGTAATTTTGGTTTCAAAGTATCCAAGATGGGCTCATCTCAAGTGTGAAACGAGATCATTTACAATTATACAAAGGTGACTCTTGGTTCACATTTTTGGCCAATTTAAAAGACAATACCAGTGTAAAAATTTTGTATTCAATCAAGTTTTGCTTCCTATGTAAACCTTTCTTGTCATTTTACCTCAACCTCAAACATGTTTCTAGAACAAATCAAACAGCAAAGACATTGGTCGACAACTGAGCTACAGCAGTACTGACAAATAATTGAGCCACAATTTTGCTGGTCAACAAACAAAAATTCAATTATCATTTCCTGAATGGGGATATAGAAGGGGATCCGAAGATGGGGAGGGCTAAGCAGCAATTGCACCAACTGACTGAATGAAACAAGAGCCACATCCTATTTCCCTGCCACTGTTTCAAATTGCTTTAGAATAATGGTAACGTCTTGGTACTGGATCAGCTCTTATGTGAGCATGAGCATGCATTAAATTCTATTTGTCTTCTTTATTTGTAAGAGAACCTCCTACCTAAAGGCTAAAGTCATGCATCACTTAAGCGTAATTTTTGCAGTGTCGTGTAAATTGGAGCGTACTCCAAACATAGTACGCAAAAAATTGGTGGCATTAGTTGCATTTTCCAATCTCCAATTTTTCTCCCAAGTTCCCTTTTCTACAAGACAAGTATAAAAACTGATTTCCATTTTCAAAATACCACGTACCTCATTATAGACACATGTTAGCACAGCTCTATTTATAGCAACAAATAGGTGAAAGTTATAGCAGTTTCCATTTTCCTAAGTTTTGGCATGAACTGAGCTTGTCTTGTAAGAAATGACAACAATGTACATGTATTTTATGAATGTCTCGCCTTCCAATCCAATTAGAAATCCTTTTACACCTCCACAAATTTCCTATTTTTAGTCATGAATTGAGCTAGTCCAATAAGCAACAGGTTGACAAAATACAAGACACAGTAAGTTAAAAGTTACTTCATCAATAAAATTACGCTCAAACTAAGACACAGTAAGTAATTCAATGAACAAATTAGCGAAAAACGGAGACGAACAACGCACCTTACTGCCAATATATTTAGCTCGTCGGAGGCATTCACGGTAAAGCTGTGGTGAATACACAAACAACCAAAAGAAATCAAAATCTACCGACTTCGTACCAATTTACTAATAAAATGAATAAAAAGCTTCATCGACCAAAATTAAAGGTGAACAAAGAACAGGTACTAACTCTGATGACATTGTTGGCAAGTTCTGGAGGTAGTGCGGTTTGCAACGACGGCATTTTTGTGATTTCTGTAAAATTTGTATGAATTTCACACAAATTATTTCAATCTGAAATGAACAAGATATTTCACGAGCTATAAATTGAATTGAATTACATAAAATCTGAATGAAAATATATTTTAAAGAATTGAAACTTTCAGATTTTAGGTCCGATGATTAGAAAGATAGAAAGTAAGGGTTTTAGCAAGAATTAGGAGAGAGAAAGAGAGAAAATGAGAAATTGAAGAACCTTTCACTGGAATCCTTGAGTAGACGCTTGACGGGAGCAAACTATTTCAACCGCTTTGCTAAGCGTTCTATTTTTCTTGTTATAAGTTTGGGCTATTGTTTGATTGGGTCAGAAAGGATGGAAGCCCATTGTCACGAACCATCTCTACATATCCCTTAACCCCTAACTGTTGTACTCGGGTACAGCCAGCTCTAGCTGTACCGCCAAAAAACGACGCGCCCATATTATTTGTTTTTTTTTGTCGACTGTTTGTTCTTTCTTGTTGTATTGTTTGTTCTTTCATGTTGTTTTTTAAATTCATCATCAAATTTTCATAATTGTTGTATTTTTTGTTCTTTCTTATGTAATTTTATGTTCTTTTTTATATTGTTTGTTCTTTCTTGTTTATTTGTTTGTTTATAATAATCATATGGTTAATGTTCATAATGAAATTAAACTCTTCATTAATCTTTTATGTTTTTACAAGCGCCAATATTGTTTATTCTTTCTTTTTGTATTGTTTGTTCTTTCTTGTTGTACTGTTTGTTCTTTCTTGTTGTACTGTTTGTTCTTTCATGTTGTTTTTTAAATTCATGCATCAAACTTATTGTTGTATTGTTTGTTCTTTCTTATGTAATTTTATGTTCTTTTTTATATTGTTTGTTCTTTCTTGTTTATTTGTTTGTTTATAATAATCATATGGTTAATGTTCATAATGAAATTAAACTCTTCATTGAACTTTTATGTTTTTACAAGCGCCAGTATTGTTTATTCTTTCTTTTTCTATTGTTTTGTTCTTTCTTGTTGTACTGTTTATTATTTCATGTTGTTTTTTTAAAATTCATCATAAAATTGTTCATAATTGTTGTATTGTTTGTTCTTTCTTCTGTAATTTTATGTTCTTTTTTATATTGTTTTTTTTTTGTTGAATTGTTTGTTCATTGTTTATTTTTTGTTCATAATGATCATCTGATTAATGTTCATAATGAAATTGCATGTTCATACTTTTTATTTTATTTGTTCATACATTTTGTATTCTTTGTTCGTTATTGTTCTATTAAGTCCACTTATGTAAACAATACCAGATTGACACCGGAAGAATTTGAAGGAATCATCAATATTTTCAATTGCGGTCATTTCCTTTTGTAGTCTTTCATCCTATAGAAGAATAGAGTTGGTTGTTCATAACAAAAATGTAGATAATCTGCAAGTCTCTTCTCTTAGAAGTTGTTTAGCTTGCCGACTGATCCTGGCTTTAGACCATTACAAATTTTTTTGATCAATGTAGAGAAGGTGCAAAACATATAAACTTATGAACCAAAACACAAAGTTCCTACACCTTAATCTTAATCACTGCTACACATAAAGGTAATGCCTAATTGTCCAGAAATGAAATAATGCCAATCTTCCTGAGTTAAAGACTAAGATGAACAAGCTCAGAAGCATCAATGTGTAGAACCAACAATCGGGCGAATTCAAAATCCAGCGGTGTTCTATAAGGATTTTATTTCAAGATAATGTAAATATATGTTCAAAGTAATAACATCGTAATGCAATAACTAAGTTCATTTTAAAATTAGTAAATACTCATTTCACAATCAGTAGATAAATGCATTTCTAAAGTGGTTGAATAAATGAGGATTGTCAAATAATTAGATAAAAACGTTCAAATTCGAATGAGTAGATAAATGTTCATTTACAAATAAATAAATAAATGTTTATTCCAAAATAGTAAATATTCATTTCCAATAAATAAATAAATATTCATTTCCGAAATAGTAAATGTTAATTTTCATACCAGTACGTATATTAATGTTCATCTTAAACAACATAAAACAACGTCGTTTTGGATGGGGGTACAACCAACTCTGGTTGTACCCGGATACAACAAAAAATTTGCGCATATCCCTCACCAAGGTAACAACGCATTTGAGGAATCGCATGGGCGCTATCGTTAGGCGGCAAAGCAGCAGCATGGGCCACAGGGGCACCCATTGTAGCTGACAGCAGAAGGAGTACCCATCCCCTATAGAGGATTATTTTGAATTAGCCATAAATCGGGATGCCTCCTTTCAAGAAATACAAAACATTCTTTAAAAGCCTAAACACTTGCAAAAGGTCTTGCGCGTATAAGGTGTACAATAAATTTATTGTAGACCAAGATAACTTTTACCCATTTTTTTGTAACGTTAACTTAGTTTTGATTAACTTTTATATTAGTAAAAAAAAAAATTGATAGATAAACATTTTAAAGAGTTTAATGATTAATTTTATACATTATTAGTGATTTTGAAGAAATAAGTTTTATTAAAATGAAAAAATTAATCACTAAAAAAATAGATAACTTTTACATATATAAGCTTAATTTTTACGCATTTTGAGTTAACTTTTACACTGGTGTACAATATTTATTGTACAATCTTTGTAAATAAGAATTTGTGAAACACTTGTGTCTTAGTATGTTCCTCACTTAAACTTTCGTAGCATCACTTAGCATTAGTCGAGCATCGAAGTGCCTTGACTAGTTAGTCCGACGAGAGTGTGACGCTAATAGACAAAGAGTTAGCCAAGGGAAAAAATCAGCACGTGACACCATGCACACTTCACTGAATTACCAACAATCATATGACCAGGTTGGTGGTGTGAAATTTCCGTTTTGGGTCCTGGTTGGTTTGGCTGCTCGTGGGAAACGCCTCGTAGTGGCTATTTCTACTAGCAAATCTATACTTCCAAAGTGCGTGCAAGGCGTGATCGTGACTTCATGAGTCCTTCACTAACTAATTCATGATGACTCGTGCGGATTGCTAACGTAGTAAGTAGTAACGTGGGTTGCGTCGTGAAATGTCTCACTATGAATCCGTAGTCAAAGTTTATAAAATTTGACTCAAATACAACTCAATGACATAATTAATTCTCTAGGTTGGTACCGGAACAACCAGACGCCGGTTGTACCAGATTTCTGGTGGTCGAAGCTGACTGTCGATGGTAGGATCCAGCAGTCAAATCTGACTGTCTTAATTAACCCAAATTATCATTATATTAACCTTTTGTCATACACATAATCATGGAAAATTATGACAAAAAAGCAAATTGAAAAAATTATTTGAACAAGATAGGAGATACAGTAGGACATACCTTCAAAAGAAACAAGGAGCATCGAGAATGGAGCTTTGAAGGAGCACAAGTTGCGTGACGGCAATTCCTTTGAAGTTGTGTAAAGAAATATTGGTCTTTTAGGTAGCTTAAAATTTAAAGGGGTATTTTGGTCTTTAGGTTATTTTAAGTTTCATTAAATAATTCTACATGTACCGTATTTTTAGTACATGTGCTTTCTATTAACTTGACATACATGTTACTTCAATCTCTCATTTTTCTTCCATAATCTTAAACCAAGGTCGTCACTCTATTTCTCACCTGTTTTTACATATACCCCCACAAACTTTTTTATTCAGCCACGAAAAACTATTTATGTACTGGTTTTTTATCCACTGTTAAAACTTGACATCAGCTCATACAGCTGACTTAGGCAAGCTAAACACCAACTTGACATAGAAAAGGAATCAACATTGTAAACAATTTACACAGTCAACCTACGACATAAGCTTCAAGTCATGGTTGCATATGCTCGCAATTTAGATTATGCACCCGGGTGCACAATGTTCACTGTGCACCCTGATGAACACCTAATGAACATGGAGAAGAATTTAAATGTACGCGTATAAGTGAAATTTTTCTATTATATGTTCTTTGTGAACTATATGTTCATTTAAACTCTTTTTGCTAAGCCATTCCCGACGTCTTAAATAATAAAGTGCTGAAATTTTATATCACCTTAAATGACAATAGCGGTTTGGCAAGCATGTATCTTATATAAAATTTAAGGTCTTGAAATTGACTTAAATTGAGACGTTACTTTGAGTACCATTTCAATATAAGATCCTTAAAATTTTCATGTCTTTTATCTTTAATGTATTATTTTAGATAATTATTTTACATATTTCAGCTCCTTAAACCATTAAATTCTACAGAGTAACAAACAACTCATCTAATCAGGTAATTTATTAGTTTCAACATCTTTTAATTTCAGCTACACCCTTTTCAGTTCCAGCTAACTTATCAATTTCAAATATTTTAGTTAGTTTTGTCAAACATAACATTACTATATATATGTTCTTTGAGTATGAATAATATGTTAACTTATTTGGAATTGAACTACATATTCACTTTTAAAACAGGGTGCATACTGTTAACCAATTCCAAGCTTTAGATGATGATCTGAGTGTGAGGAGTGTTATGGGGGATATCAACCAAGTTCATGCAGCTGGAGGAGGGAACTCTTCTGGATGCAATGGATAGGGTCTTTTGCTGGAATGTGAGGAGGATCAACACCACCAAAAAGCAGAATGAGGTGAAAGCTATGTTTAACTCTCATGGTGCTGGTGTTGTTGGCCTCCTGGAAACCAAGGTACCCAGTGCTAAACTTGGGGCCTTGTATGTGAATATGTTTAGTGGATGGTGTTTCACTTCTAATAGTAGTATGTGTAAAGGGGGGAGGGTTATTGTGGCCTGGAATCCCAATTCTTTCAATCTGTCTGTGTTGGGTATGTCTAGCCAAATGATCCATTGTAGGGTGTGTCCAAGGGGGGCAAATACTGAATTTCTGTGTTCTTTCATTTATGCTTTTAACCAGAATTCTGGGAGAGAGGTGCTATGGAAGGATTTGTGTGATATTGGTGCAAAGTGTGATAAGCCTTGGGTCATCATGGGGGATTTTAACTGTGTGTTGAATGTGGATGAGAGAGTGGGTTCCCCTGTGAGACATCAGGAGATGGTGGACTTTAGGAATTGTGTGAATGCTTGTGGAGTGGAGGACATCAAAGCTGCAGGGCATTTTTTTACATGGAGTAATAAGCAGGCTGGTGATGCTAGGGTGTTTTCCAAAATTGATAGAGTAATGGCAAATGACTTGTGGATTCAATTGTTTCCAAGTGCAGTAGCTGAGTTCTTATCTGAAGGACTCTTTGACCATTTCCCTATGGTGATTTCTGTTTATCCTACTCAAAATGCCAAGAAGCCATTTAGATATTTTGATATGTGGAAAATGGCTGATGGATATGCAAATCTGATGGAACAAAATTGGAGAGTAGCTGATGCTGGCACTTTGATGTACAAAGTGGTTCTGAAGCTGAAAAGAATGAAAGGTATCTTTAGGAAATTGAACAAGGATGGCTTCAATGACATCCATGTGGCAGACCTGAGAGCTCTCACTGAGTTACAGCAGATTCAAAAAGAGTTACATGATCACCCAGGTGATAATGATCTTGCTGATAAGGAAATTGATGCAGCAAATAAGTACAGAATCACACATGCGGCATATCTGTCTTACTTGAGACAAAAAGCAAAGGAGAAGTGGATTAAAGAAGGGGATGAAAACAGTGCCTATTTTCATAAAAGTATTCGAGCTAGAGCAATGCACAATACTGTCTACTCTATCCATGATATGCATGGTAATTGGGTGAATCAAGCTGATGCAGTTAACAATGCTTTCCTTGAGTACTATCAAGTGTTACTGGGGTCTGTTAGCTCTCACAGAAGCAAGATTTTATCTGATGTAGTCAGTGTTGGCCCTGTATTGGATCAGCTTCAAGGGCAAAGCTTAACTCTGGCCTTCACTGGGGATGATGTAAAAAATGTCATGTTTTCTATTGATGGTGATAAAGCTCCTGGACCTGATGGTTTTGGCAGCCACTTTTTCAAAGAAAATTGGCACATTGTTGGTGGAGATATTACTGCTGCTGTGCTTGGCTTTTTCAGAACTGGTAAGTTATTAAAGGAAATCAATGCTACTACCATAACTTTGATTCCCAAAACCAAGTGTCCATCTAGTGTAACTGAATTCAGACCCATCTCTTGTTGCAATGCTATATACAAATGCATCACCAAAATGATTTGTGAGAGAATGAGAGGTGTTCTTCCTGGGTTAATTGCTGAAAATCAGGGAGCCTTTGTCCATGGGAGGTTCATTATGCATAACATCATGATGTGCCAGGAAATAGTTAGACAGTATGGTAGGAAGAATGCTACTCCCAGCTGCCTAATTAAGTTGGATATGCAGAAGGCCTATGATACCATCGAATGGGATTTTCTACAAGAAATGCTCACTGGTTTGGGTTTCCCTAAGCAGTTTGTTGATTGGATTATGACTTGTGTTACTACACCCAAGTTCTCTCTTATGCTGAATGGCTCATCCCATGGGTTCTTTGCTTCAAGAAGGGGGCTTAGACAGGGTGACCCACTGTCACCCTTACTATTTGTAGTTTGTATGGAATACCTTTCCAGAATTCTGTTAAAACTGGGACAGGAGAGTGACTTCAAGTTTCATCCTAGGTGCAAATCAACAAAACTCACCCATTTGTGTTTTGCTGATGACCTTATTCTCTGTTGCAAGGGGGAGCTAGCTTCCATTTCTATGCTTCTGCAGTGTTTCAAATTGTTCTCAGACACTTCTGGTTTGAAGGCTAATGTTCAAAAATCAGCTATTTATTGTGCTGGTATGCAGCAAGGGGTGATAGACCAAGTTGTTGAGCTGTCTGGTTTCACAATTGGTTCTTTTCCTTTCAGATACTTAGGTGTCCCAATCTACTTCAAGAGAATAACTAATGCTGATTGTGAATGCCTTGTGGACAAAATGCTGGCCAGAATCAAAATCTGGAGTTCTAGAAATCTCTCTTTTGCTGGAAGGATTACTCTGATTAATGCTGTGCTTATGAGCATTCACTCTTACTGGGCTCAGGTGTTTGTGTTGCCTAAACATGTGTTACACACAGTGGAGTCAATCTGTAGAGCCTTTCTATGGCAAGGTACCTATTTTAGCTCTAAACCAGGATATGTAGCTTGGGGAAGAGTGTGTTCTGAGAAGAAAGAAGGGGGGTTAGGGATCAGAAATGTTCAGATATGGAATATTGCTGCACTGGGGAAGTATGTCTGGGCTATTGCTAAAAAACAGGATTCCTTGTGGGTGAGATGGGTGAATGCCATCTATATTAAAGGGGGGAATTGGTGGGAGTATCAGCCAAGGGGTGATAGTGGTTGGTATTGGAGAAAGATTTGTGAAGTTAAGGACACTTTAAAACTGCATTATGATGAGAGTGCTATATGTGCTATGCCTTTTTACTTAGTAAAAAAGGTCTATCAGCAATTACTTCAGCACACTCAGCATGTATCTTGGTGTAGTGCAGTCTGGAATAGACCATCTATTCCAAAAACCAGAGTCATTTGCTGGTTGATGTTACAAGGTAGACTTCAGACAAGAACCAGATTGTGTAAGTTTGGGGTGTGTGATACTACAAGTTGCCTTTTCTGTGACAGTCATGAGGAGACTCATGTGCATCTGTTTTTTGACTGTCTATACAGTAGGAAGTGTCTTTTGGAGGTTAAGCAATGGCTAGGAATACCAGTGAACATTGTTAGATATATGGCTTTGATGAGATGGATACACTGGAAGAGTAGAGGATGCAAATTTCAGAAGCATGTCATGTATGCTGCTATTAATGCAACAGTTTACACAATATGGTGAGCTAGAAATGAGGTTCTTTGGAACCAAAAGCTTCCTACTGTGACTCATACAGTTAGATTTGTACAGCAAAGTGTGATAGATAGAATGCAGTAATTAGGGATTCCCAGAATCAGTAGTAGAGTCCAGGATTGGTGGCAGAGTAAAATGCTTGTATAGCTTGGGTCTTTCACATGACTGCTGTCATGTTTTTTGGTAGGGGATGAGCTCTCTGAAAGCTTATCCTAGGTTGTAAATTGGTTCAACTTTTTTGCTAATGAAACTAATCTTACTTATCAAAAAAAAAAAAAAAAAAAAAAACAGGGTGCATATGAAACATTGTGTACTCGAATTCATAAACCCTATTTTGGCATATGATTTAAGTGATAATAATGCTGATATTTTTTTTTAATTAAAATGAAGAAGATAGACGCATCACGCATGTGAGAAAAGGACAACTACCCATGCATGGAATTTGGGTATTGGCAGTTGCCAGGTTGTTATTTTGGGGAAATGGTGTTGGGTTTCGGCCCACTAACGTAAACGGGACGCAAAATTTGAAGGGCCGAGACCAGCGTCAGTGACAAACGGCGCAACAACGGTGTCTCCTCTTTTTGTTTCTACTCCCACCGTTCCACACCTCTCAGCTAAATCAGTGACATTTTAACTCGGTAGTCTACACTCTAGAGTTTCAAACAAATGAAATGTTTGATTGTTTTTTTTTTTTTTTTTTTTTTGTTTCAGGTATGATCTATCGAATTACTTATATTCTGGCCTGAACTTTTTCTGATCTTAATTAATTTTGTTTTTTATTTCAGTCTAGTTTGTTTTTTATAGTTTACTCTAAATTTAACAAAAATATAAATTAAATAATAAGAATAAGAATAAGAATAAGGTGAAAAAACATATTAAGAGCATCTCCAATGGTTGTAGCTAGGGACTAGCTTGAAATTTATAAAAGTTTCAAGCTAATAGCTAGACCATTGGAGTGAAGATAATAAATTAGCTTGGCCAAGCAAATTAGCTTAAACAAGCTAATTTGCTTGACAACTAGCTCCCAAATTTGTCAAATAAATAATTGACAAGTAGAACAAGTAGGACCAATTTAAATAACAAGATATTTGCTAGCCATTGAAGCATAAATTAGCTAGACAATAAAATAGCTTGAAATCTTATGTGGCATAACAAGCTAATTGTCAAACTAGCTTACCATTATAGATGCTCTAATGTTACTTCATTTATGGACAGTGTAACATGACATTTGTTTATGTCAAATTTTGCCTAAACGATATTTGGTTGGGACATAAACAACTAGATTAAATTGAGCGAGTAAATAACATAAAACAAAGGACGGAAATAAAGAGAGACGAGACATGATATGGTGAAGCGGAAAACCCGAAAGGGATAAAAATCGCGAAAGTCATGACTCCACCAATCCACTATGTTGTTGGCAAAAAGAGCCTCATTAAATACAAATACATTATGTATTTGCAAGTATGTAACTATATCTAATGATAAAGCGTAAGTAAAAGATAATATAGGATATACATAAGTGGATTGGGGTAATTGGAGAAGGTATTGGTGAATGAGTAATCAGGGTCGGTCCTGACATTTTAGGGGCCCAGGGCGAATCACGATAAAGGGGTCTCAAGGGGCCCTTATATATGGTGCGAGGTCTTAAAATCCACCGTATGTCCATATTACATACAGAGTTTCGAGTATATTTATCTCTCCTTTAAATATTTGAACCATATTTAACAACATATATGAATATAAAATGCCATAAAACAATTAGTTATGCAAAATAAAATATACAAATAATACTTACTACGTATTTTTTAATGACACAATATTTAAAAATTTGCACATATATATTTTGTTTAAAGAACCGTAAAAAAGAAGTTCATTTAAAGAAGAAGTGGATTAATATCAAAAGAAACAGAGAAAATCAAAACAGTTAAAAAATGTTCACAAAAAAAATTCGGCTATGGGTTTCGAATCCCTGTTATCTGCCAAGCATTGAATGGATTCAACCAACTAGCCACCAACATTTCATGGTTACTATCTGTGTCTATATTTTATTTACCTAATAACTCAGTTGTATATTTTGGGGCCCCTTGCCCTCGGGGCCCTGGGCGGTCGCCCCTCATTTCAACCCCTAGGGTCGGGCCTTTGAGTAATTGATAATAAGTAGTATACCGTTAGGATCGTTTACGAGGCATAAAGGGTATTAAGGAAGGACGCTTTGTTTAGGATGATACTAGTATAATACATGTGCGATGTATAATCTCAATACTGATTTTGCATGAAAACTAAACTATAATTATAGACAATTATCATATGGATAGAGCTTACAGATATTTATCTAATTAAAATCAATGATAGATAAATATGTTATTGTCCTACTCCCTGTCTTATTCATCAAAAACAATAAAACATATACGGGTGTGTAAATAAAAATTAATTTCGTTCATCACCCTTGTCATACATAAAGTTATGTTCATCCAACATTTACTTCGATGATATCCATCATCTAACTCATTACCCGATACTAACACCTACAGAGTACTTGACTGTCTACTTTATTCAACTAGAGATGACTTCAAGGCGGAGCGGGCGTGGGATGGTCCCTCCACGTCCGCACCCACCTAAACTTTCATCTCCATCCACGCCACACACAATGGTTATGGTACCCGTGCCTATCTAAATTCTTGCATCGCAAGGTACAAAATAAAATACATCCTCGCTTCATCGCCCACCTCAAATCAACCCCTAAACCCGGTGGGTTTTTTTTTGGTAAGAGAGTTTAGAATTGTAGAAATCTATGATAGAGTATTTGACAATTCGGTTGTCTAATTAGAGTGATTAATTGAGCAAGTAAACAAATCATTATAATATGTAGGTCAACAGTAAAACAATATTAATCTATACATAATCCCTTAGATGAAAGATCAGCAATGTGCACGGGTCCAATCTAAAAATCGGCATCACCTCGTCACATGCGGTGAATACATTCTTTATCTCCGTCACCTACCAAACTTCTCCATCCTCTTCCACTTGGGGACTTGGGGTGGATGCAGGGATCTCTCACAAACCCTCACCACTGACAATCTGACATCCCCGTATTTCGTTAATAATCCACCTTATCTTTTCAGTTAACTTTTGTATATATTGCTATAAATTTATTATTAAAATCGATTTTAATATTAGATTTAATATTGATAAATTTTTTTTAAAGTGACTATACATATTAGGATGGAGATAGTATTTCAAATCCAATCAATCCAAACACGCCCCATCACCAAGTTAGATACATGTTATCCTTAATTCTGTATACCATCCACCAACATCAATTCTCTATTTTAATTATTATTCAGTATTAGTCAACTATCTATGTTTATTTTCGTTTTTCAGTCGAATCTAAAATCCAAACCAACCCATCACCAAGGTGTGATCTACGGTTTACGTATCAAAATGTTACATGTGGATTAAACTTTATATAAAAGTGATATAACAAATCCTCGTATTTTTGAATCAATTATAAATATATTTTGTTATATTTATAAAGCATTTTGGGATTTTACAAATTTAAATTGCATTTAGAAAGTTATTTTTTTGCTAAGCAAGTGAGAGATATATTAATGTCAAACAAGAATACAACCTAAGCTAACTCCAAGCATTACGAACCAACTAGGTTGGACCCTAAGTTATTTAAATGTGTCTAATTAAATAAAAGTATTTATTATTTTAATTAATTATGAAGTGAATTTAATTTTCAAGTCGAGAATTTATTTGGATTTTGAAATTAAAACGATTTGAATCATTCCAAAGCTTAAACCAATTTTTATAAGGAACTCAAGTGAGTAATTCAATAACCCGTTCAATTCTAACCCAAAGCCCAACTTAAGTTAAGGAAGATTCAAGGAAGTTTCTCTAAAACATAATCTCCAAGGGTTCAAGCCTAATACCCTCGAATGTTTCACAATTCCCCACATTCTTGAAAGCTAGCCTTAAAATTCTCTCTCCTATTTTCTTTCTTCCTCTCCAAGTTTCTCTATTTCCTTCCTCTCTTCTTGTGTGCGCCCAGCCCGTGTTGTGTATCTTGCGGCCCCGCGTGCCGCTGCAGTGTTGTTGCGTGTCCCCGTGCCCATCGTCGCGCTCAACCTCCCTCTCCTCGCGCACTGCTACCCACAAGCACCTAAGAAGCCCTTGTTGTTGTTGTTGTCGTGCACCATCACTCCCCTTTGCTTCCATTTTTGCGCCCGGTTACATCAACTAAGTAACCGTGTCGTGCTATAGGTTGGCTTGGTACAATTTCTCTTCTTCCTAACCTTCTCTATTTCAAAGTTTAGATTTTTATTGTGTTTGATGATGGATTTGGATTATTATTGTACTTGGGATTGGTTATGAACACCAAAGTTGAGTATTTTGATGATTAGAATGTTGAGAACCATTTTTGATTGAAGAATAGTAATTTTCATATTTGGTTATTAAATAAAGCTTCAATCTTTAAGGGTTTTAATAATTTTAAATGATGATTTAGGGTTAGGGTTTTGCCTTGAACCTTATGGCTAATTGATTAATATAATTAGATGACAAATTTAATTATGGTAATCAATTGTATTTCTCAGATTTGTTTTGAGACCTAAAGTGTCAATTTTTAATGTTTTTAAGCATGAAATTAGTCAAATTTCATGCTAGGGTTTTAAGCGGTTAATTGGAACTTTTATTTTATCGATTAATGATGAATTTATATTAATTCAAGGATTTTAAAACTTAATAAAGTTGCTAGAAATTTAATGAACATGGATAATAATTAAGTTTCATTATTTTAATGATAGAAGGAGATTTCTAAATTAGTGGATTGAATCACAAAGTGGCCCCCGTACTTAGAAATTCAAGCTACATGCAAGTATAGGGTGACCACCTTATTTTCATGAGAATTCATGTGATGATGTTATATTGTGATTCATGTATTTGAAATATTTGTGGATTCATGAGCTTGATTATGTGAGCAAGCATGTTATGGATATGGTTTATGTTTGTTGAATTGAAATGAACAAGCATGTTATGATTGGTTATGTTTGTTGAATTTAAATAACAAGCATATTACCCAAGTATGGTTATGCATGTATGGTTATTCATATGCAAGAAATGATTTATGCTATTGTACGTAATGATTTTATGAGCCAAGTATATTGTGCCTAGTTGCACTATTGTTATTTACCACACATGAAGGGTAAGCTCATGTAAGCCACCACATATGTAGGGTAGACTTTCAAGTCATGTTTATTAAGTACATATGAAAGGTATATATGCTCACGTAAGTTATCACATATGTAGAATGAGTCAAGGTGAATTGAATTAAGGATTATCCGTGCTTAGTGCACAACCCGCATTTTAACAGGCATGTCGTGGACTCAACGGTATGTTGGGAAGGAACAATGGGAGTAATTCCACATGAGTCATGAATGTTTTATCACAGGTCCTAATGATCTTAAAAGGAGTATTGTCAGGTTGTTCGTTTATTAAATGATTTGCTTGTGTATGTCTTGAGTCGGCTTTGTGAATAAAATATTAATAAACGTAAAGTGTAACCTGAACAAGCTTCAAAACTCTTGGAACGTATATACCTCGAGTATGAAATGGGCGGAGTACCTTGCCAATTAGGGGCTTGTACTCCTATTAATGATACAAGACGTTGTTTCATTTCTTTTATGCGCTGGAATTCCGTCGGTATGGTCAGACAACTGGGTTATTGATATTATTTTGGTGTTTGGTGGGCTCCCAACACCCGTCCAATGGATATTTTTGTTTTAGGCCCGTACGAAGCTTATTCTATTTAATCTATGAGTCAAGAGTTGAGTCGAGAGTCAAGTCTTGTCGTCATGATTAATTGTTTATCAATCGGCTTTTGCATGTGGTTTAATATATCGTTGGAATGAAGTATGTTAGTTATAGGATTTCATTCTAGCTTGTTTTTACCCAGCTTTCGCTGATTACGTGCTTTGTGTTTGGCCATGGCCTATGCCTTAATGATCCTATGATGATCCATCATTTGCATTTGCGTTGATGGGGAGTAGAAATTTAATAAGTAGGTCTGTAGAGATGACTCCCAAGAGAAGTTATCTAGCATGGGGACTGGTTGAGCGAGTTTATTTTCTCTTACATCGTTCTAAACTCTATTTTTTAAATTAGCCTAAACTATAACGTTTTAATTAGTTAATGAATTTTGTTTTACGGTATTTTGGTTTGGACCATTATGGTTCCAACTTGTATGGAGGCATTAACTATTTCTTACTATTTTTAAAGTTTATTTATTCCGCTACTTAATTCTGGTAAATAGCCTTAACCGTTAACACGATGTCGGTAATACTTTAGTAATTCCTTATATGGAGTGGGAAAAGGTTTTATTTTAGCAAAGGAATTATTAAGGTGTTACAATGAACCTGTTTCAGTCCCAATCCAAAGCAGTTATTATTATTATTATTATTATTATTATTATTATTATTATTGTTATTATTATTTATTTATTTATTTATTATTTATTTTTGTTATTATTTATTATTTATTATTACATATTATTTATTATTATTGTTTATCATTATAATAACTATTATTATTATTATTATTAAAATTATTATTAATAATAAGTTCAAGTCAGTTTTGATCAGTTCAGATAAGTTTAGATCAGATAAGTTCAGGTCAGATAAGTTGAAAAGACCGCACCCAAAAATATCTAATATATATAATTAAAGCGACATCTTTCTTGAGATATTAGAGCGTCACATAAGAAATGGTATTATTCGACAAATGAAAAAAATAATCCAACTTATCTTAGAATTAAGTAGTTCAATTATCACATTAGTGAAAAATAGCGAATGAGAGTAATCATAATAAATTTAAACTAATTAAAGTTTTGATTTATTTTATTTATCTAATTTTTTTTAAAATAAGAATAATTATCGAAATAATCCTAATTTATCTATTGTCAAACATTTAATAAATAAAATAAAAATAATCATATTTATTATCTAATACTATTACACATATGGATTTAAAATAAATAAAATTAATTAAATCCCTTTGAAAAAGAATTCTTTTTTTTTTTTTATAAATAAATTAATTCTTTGATAAAAAGTCATACGAATCTACATAAAGATTTAAATCTAACAAATACATAACAATCGAATCAAATAAAAACTTTCTTTCACCATAGCTACGATCGTAGTATATCAAACATTCTGTATACCCTCTTTTATATCGCTGCGATTTACAGCCTTCATTGACGAGGGGGTCTATAGATCTGTTGTAGCCGTGACAAATATGATTCCACAAATATGATTTCCGTCTGATTGTAGTCGAAAGATTGACATCCTTTTCGATTCCGCATAAATCTTTACCAAAGAAACAACTTGAACTAAACTAAACACACAAAACTTAACTAAAAACAAACCCACCATAGGGGTACTAACTACACAGAAACAATCAAGCCCACCATAAGGGTACTTACTACACTGAAAATATCTAATTTTATTGAAATCTAACGCAAAAACACAACAGAATTGAAAGAGAAGGGGCAGAAATAACCAAATTTCTGAAGAAAATTGGCTATTTTCACCCTAGAAAACCCTAATTTTTGTAAACCCTAAAAGAGAGAAAAAAGAGGGAGAGAGGGAGAAGCGGCACTAAATTTGAAAAAGAATTCTCTTAACTGCTTCTGATATGTCTTCTTTTTTTTTTGACGGAAAAATAGAGTAGGCTAATCCTAATATATATATATATATATATATATATATATATATATATATATATATATATATATATATATATATATATATATATATATATATATATATATCTAACTATTCATATTTTTTTTTTAATATTATAGTCTTTGATACTGAGTAATCTATATACACATATGATTATATTATAGGTTTTTTAATATATTTTTTATATTTATTTTGATTGAAATGTTTCTTTTTGCTAAATATGCATATTATAGTTGAAGGGGAAATTATAATGCAAATTGATAGATAAAATTTTAACGGTCACCAATGAACTACACGAGTTTAAATAAAAAATGCCAACTTATGTTGGTAGAAAGCTGACTAAGAGCAACTTCAATGGTTGGAAAATGGACCTGCTCACGAAAAAAAAGAATATATGAGCAGGTAGCCCACCATTGTTGCAATAATGACATCAGCAACTACTAAAACATTGTAAAAACCAAAAAAAAAACTACTAAAACATTGTACTCCCTCCGTCCCAGATTAGTTGTTACACTTTCATTTTTCGTCCGTCCCAAATTAGTTGTTACACTTCTAAATTAAGAATGACCCCACAATTATTATATTGTCTCTCTCTTCCCACTAAATGTTTTATTGTCCCCACACCCTCTCTCATTCAATTAAAAAAATACCCTACTAACTCCTATCACATCTACTTTTTCAATAAAATAACAATTGATAACCAAACAACCACTTATCACTTAAAATTTTGTGCAAAGGTAAGTGTAACGACTATTCTGGGACGGAGGGAGTAGCTATTTTGGGCAGGTAGCTTGAAATGAATTAAATATTAGAGGGAGCTACAAGGGATTGTAGCCCACCAATGTGAAAGTTTGTAGCTTAAAATAATTGTATGTAGAAATATGATGTGGCAAACTTAGTTACATCACCTTGTAGCTCACCATTGAAGTTGCTCTAATAAATATGTCAAATTATATGTTTTTTCTTAGATAATAATCAGTAAAGACAAAGTCATTAAATTTTATACTCATGTGTATCAAATTAAATACATACATATAACGAGTACTCATTAGAGGCATGATAGTAATATCTATTATTCGAAATTTTAATTATTTGATCATTATTAGTATATGGTAATGAGTTTTTTTATTTATGTTTGTGGACGAGAAAAGTGAGTGCAATGTTAAGCCAGGTAAAATAAATTATGTAATAGAGTATAATCCGTATTTCCTAGTAGAAAAGTGAGTGTAATGTTCATGCGATTTGATTGTGTCATATTTGTTTTAATTTCTTTGTGTGGTTATTGAAATTTGTATTTTTCATATGTGGATTTTTCATCTAATTATAATATCTAACACGATTTTAATAACGAAGTCGTGCATTGCACAGGCTTAAATGTAGTTTATAAAATATTTTATATAGGAATCAAATTTGACATTGGATATGAAATTTTATTAACATATATCCGATTTTGTCTTTTAAATGATAAAAAAAAGGGTAATTATGAAATCTTATCTTTTAAATACTCACTTTAACCTTATATTTTCAAAAACTCTTTTTTTTTTTTTAATCTTAAACGTAGTTACTTTATTTTATAATCATAAATCATATTTCCCGTTTTTTAATTGTTGCACCATTTTGGTTTTAGCACTATTCCCATATTCTTATATAGCCATTTTTTTGTGATTCATATGTAAGGAAAAATATATTCATGTGGATTTTGTTAGATTCGTCTCGAAATTACTTTCAAATTATCAAAAAAAAATTCATTTTTTTAAATGCATAATGCGAGATATTAGTGGTTAAAATAGTGCATTGACAAACATAAAATCTTAAATAGTGCAATTATAAAGAAAAATAGAGGAAATAATATTTTAATATAATTAGTGACTGAACAATCCTACGTGGATGCTCTCATTGCTCACAAAAAACTCCTATATATATATACTTCTTTCCAAAACATGACTTGCAAATTATAAAAATGTAATATTTAGAAAGTATATATTGATACGAATCTAATAAAATCTTATACAATTACAAAATTTAAATGCATAACATGAAAACGTAAAAATCAAAATGGTGCAATACTTGTGAAACTGAGAAAGTATTAAATTTGGATAAGCTTGCCTTAAATAAGAAGAATAAATACCATAGGTATGAAAGAATAATAATCTAAAGGTAGACATCTATCGCATTTCGTAATTAACTCGATGACATTAATACATTATGCACCATCAAATCTTAACATTGGCCGGCTTGCCTCTCCTGTCAATTCTGTGGTCAATTTGGCTGGACCACTTGCTTTATTTTTGTTTTCATCACTCCTTTTCTTCAATAATACTCCCTAATTAACAAATTCTTATTTGCATTTGTATTTTGGAAAATTTGCAAATTACTATCTACTATATATTTTGTTAAAAATGGTCAATTACTTGTAAGAACTTCTTTTAGCGACTTTGTAAATTACTAGATAGTAATTGACCATTTTTAACAAAATATGTAGTAATTTACAAAGTCGCTAAAAAAACTACTAAATGCAAATATGTGCAAGAACTTCTTTTAGCGACTTTCTAATTAATATTTGCAAGAACTTCTTTTAGCGACTTTGTAAATTACTACATATTTTGTTAAAAATGGTCAATTACTTTCTAGGTATTTAGTTATTGTTGTCAATTGCTACCTTAGTCCATATTTCGGCCAATTAGTCACCAATTATATCATAATCAATTGTTAAATATTTTATAATTATTTTTTAATTAATGAATAAGTTAAAAAATTATTTTTTTAATAAATATTTCATAATCAACCATTAATAATACTTTATTTTTTTTATTTTTTATTTTATTAATTATTTAGAATAATTAAATTATGATTAACGGTAGTGACTAATTATGGGTTAAAGTAGTAATTGACAACAATAACTAAACACCTACGTAGTAATTGACAACTTTTAACAAGCTAGTCAGTAATCGACAAAGTCACTAAAGAGTATTTTGCAAATTTTCCTTGTATTTTTGTGGAAATAAAACCCTAGCTATGTTATATTGAATGTACTCTTATCTCTGTTTAAATGGAACGTACATATGATATTAATCATAAGCAACTGTTTTTAATTACACAAGTAAAAGCAGTAAGAATCTAAAACTTGTACAATAACAATTATGTCAATTGGTATATCAAGTCAAGATAGGTCTAGTTGAAACGAGATTGAGAATCTTCCAACCTCATGGTTGGGGCAATTCAATTTCTATTACTCTCACTATAATTTAGGAGTGAGGATATCCCCTTTATATATCCTAGCTACTAATCTACTAGCATGCTAATTCAGATCGCATTGATCATCTGAGAAAGGTTTCGACACACTAATGTATTTTACATTACAAAATGATACCAACATGAAAAAAAAAATATAAATATAATACGAGTACGCCTTATAATTATACGGTAGATATAATGTTACTCCGTACTATAGATTTAGTCATTTACAAAGTTGATGTTTTTTTGTGAGTTAATAAAATTTAACGTATTACTCCATAAAAAGATCATATCAAAAGTCCTGGACCCTTGATCGAGTTACATCATCAATTAATTAATGAGAGTGGAAAGTTCACCAGCTAATAATGTAGTGAAGAACACACGTTTAATTAGTGACAAAGTAACATGGACATCATGAGTTTATTATAGTAACGACTAACCTTTGCTTTAATTAGCCCTTTTTACGTTACTTTAATAACTTTCTTGTTCCCACTCTCATTTTCTGTTTTCTTTCTTTTCTTAAAATTAAATCTTTGCTTTTTAAAGTTTCAAACCCCCCCCCGATGAAAAGAAATTGCTGAAAGTGAAGTGATCGATTATCTTGACAATGAAGCGATATCGTTACTCGATGGATCAGTAACACATAGTAGTAACTTTTACTATTAATATTATTTAATTTTTGCCATTACCTTTACGTTCTAATAAGTAATGCTTTATCTAATCGATTATACATACTCCCTATGTTCTCGAATATTAGTTCTTTTTGGAATCATGACACTATTATAATTGAAGAGAATCTTCTAATTTTTTTCCAATACGTACTTTAAAACGTATTCATGTGAGATCTTATTTTGTTCGTTTAATGTGTAGTTTAACAATATTAAATTTTTATATTTTTCTAGCATACGTGTTTGGAGATATTTACGTTTAAATATTGAGTTGAAAAGTCAAAACATGACTAATATTTAAGAACAGAAAGAGTATATGTTTGAGATTTTATCCTAAAATCAATTGGTGATTGATAAGTGGAATAGTCCACCAATATTATATGTTAGTCATTCTCTCTTGTCTTCTTTCACGTGGACAAGAAGTCCTAACTCATATTGGTTTGGTTAACAGGACTTGTATTAAGCAAATAGCCAAACTCTTTTTCTATATTTTTTTAAAAAAAGTAAAATTAGTTTATTAATAAAGAGTCATATAACATTTACAAGAGAAATATAGACCTAACAAATACTTAATTGAATCAAATGAAGGTTTCCTTCCTCAAAACTACAGTCGTTGAATAAATATTGCACTGTAGAACGTCTTTTGTATATAACGCTGGAACATGCAACATTTTCAGAGAGATGGTCTAACGATTTGGTGTAACCGCGAGTACGTGATCTCTACTTGATTTCTCTGGATGTACTCCAAAAATTGATATTTGTTGCGATCCCGCATAAAACTTTACCAAGGAACCAATTCTACATAAATCCACTACGAGTAAACGACAAGTCAAACATACTAAAACTAACTCCGCCATAAAGAGACTAAAGAACAAAGTTATAAAGACGCACTTCACACATATGATGAAAGTATATTGAATTTAAGAGACAATAATCGAATTAAATTAATAAAAGAGTTGAAAATAGTCAATTTTATGAAGAAATTAGAATATGTCCGGCATATAATAGCCAATAAAATAAACTATAGAAAAGGGGAATGGGAGATAGGAGGGGAGAGCAGCTAGAAACTCTTTTTGTAATTACTCAATCCTCAATCTAATCACGTATTTCACACTTGTAATGAATGAGCTTTATAACCACCTTGCTATAATTAATAATAGTGACATTGAAAAATGAAAGGTATCCACCGACTCCAACTAAATGGCATAATTGCATGAAGATACAAACGATGAGATATGAAGTTTAAATGTCACACCTCTATCTGCCAACACTCACCTCAACAATTAAGGTCGTTTTCTAAGATGAGCTTCATTAGTTTAGGTTTTTCATATTTAATGACGTGTCATGTGTGTGGCTCATACTTGTTACCTTCGCCTTATCATTTGTTTCATGATAAAATTCTCTCAACACATCCTTTATTGGTTCTTGAACCGAGAGAGTCGAATTAGTTTGGAAGGACCATCATTTTTGTAAGATTTCTCCTTATATTTTATTGGACTCCTATCCTTAGATTAATAAAGTCGCACTGATTATTCTCCAATTTCTTTCAAATTGGAGGGTCGAGTTTTCATTTTATTTCGATTGATGAATTTAAATTTGTTTGAAAATGTTGTACCTCAAAACATTGCAATATCCCATGTAGTAAAGTACCGGTTTTCATGCCCCTTTTGTAAGGGTCAAACGGAAACGGACTTACATATTTTTCGACTTTGCCCAACTGCGCAAATGGTTTGGCGAGCAAGCCCACTGGGCATTGTTTCCGAGTCTCAGGCTATGGTCCCTATGCAAACTTGGTTGAGAAACTTCCTCAATCTTTTCTTCAACCAAGACGGGAAAGACGATTCAAGAGCAGTTCAGTTAACAGCCACCCTTTGGGCCATCTGGCTACACCGAAACGACATCATTTTTCGTGGCGTGAGTGTAAACCCAAACAGAATTTTGGAGGTAGCACAGTCACACGTCCATTCTTGGAAGGAAGCACAGGAAGCAAAACTGATGCAGCAACAACATTTAAATTGGAAACAACCTGGAGAAATCAACTTGACTAAGATTTCAATGTGGAAAGTAGGGAAGTGCAGCAACCTGGGTTTCTTCTCTATTTTAGTGGATGCAGCGTGGTACAGAAAGAAGAACTCAAAACAGAAACAATGGGAAGCAGCTGTAGCATGGGCAGAAGATGACAACCAGACCATTAGCTGTTCAGGCGCCAAGAGGATCTTTGCACAAGATGCCTTACAAGCGGAATGCTACGCAATCTTGGAGGGAATCAGAGTTGCTAGTGGGCTTGCGCGCAACGTAATTCTCAAAACAGACTGCAAGGTAGCTGTGGAGGCAATACGGAATGAAAATCAAGCCCACTCACACATAGCAACTATCATCAGTGACATTCGCAAGGAAGCAACCATGCTAGACTTCTTTGTATGTTTAAAAGTTAGTAGGAATGCTGTAGTTAAGGCCCATAATCTTGCCCAGCAAGAGAGAAAAGGTCTTGGGTTATAGTTTGTGATTGTTTAGCTGTCAAAAAAAAAAAAAAAAAAAAAAAAGGTACCTGTTTTAATAAATAACACGAATATGTAGGCTCTGTTTGGCAAAATTGGCTGAAAGTGACCTGAAACTGATAAGGTAGCTGAAACTGATAAGGTGTCACCTGAAACTAATAAGGTAGCTATTCGTATTACTCGTTTGGTAGAACTAATTTCTTAAGTACCTGAAATTTTAGTATTTTCAATATGGTATATATATTTTAACATCTATAATTATTTTCTTTTGTAAAAATAAGTACAAATAAAATCATATACGGAGTATGATTTTTGAAATTTTAGTTAATGTTATATGAAAAATAATGTTATCAACACTACAAAAAAGCAGCCTATTAACGACAACCCATCTACGACAGGACCTAAATCCCGTCATAATTATAATGGCTTTTACGACAGGGCCCAAACCCCGTCATAATTGTAATGGCTTTTACGACGGGGCCCAAATCCCGTCGTAATTGTAATTGGTTTTATGGGAAAAAAAATGAAAACTGCCAAAACCCTCCCACAAATACAATTAATGACCTCATATTTTCTCTCCTCCCTCGTTTGTTTCCTTTCACTCCATCAAACAAAAGCGACGAAAGCGATGAAGTCCTGTGTAGAAATTGATCAAACTCTCAGGGTTTCATGAAATTCCTCAACAAAATCGAGCTTTTCAATTTTAATTAGTCTAATTAAGCTGCAAATCAGAGACTATTTGAATCAAAATCGAGTGGTATCACGTTTTATTTTCGGATGCAAGTTAATTAGGTGTTTTTTCCTCCAGATTCGAGTATTATCAGGTATTAATCTCTCTTTCATGGTCGTTTTTTTCTCTTAAATTTAATTTCTGTGAGAATTCCAATTGTATGTGTGAGATTATTGGTTGCAAGTTTGTTTTAAGGATAAAAACCATCAAACATGAAATTGTGTTCACACACAAAGCGAGATTAGTTGCTAAAGGTTACAAGCAAATTCATGGTGTGAATTGTGTTGAAACCTCATGCATAATCGTAATGCTCAAGTCTATAATTCAAGCAATGATTGCATATTGGTACATATAGCAATTGGATGACAAAACGTATTCCTCAATCAAATGTTGGAATAAACTATGTACATGGTATGTCATAGGATTTGTGGATCCAAATAAATGCTTGAAAGAGAAAGCTAGCTTATAAAATCTAAGTACAGATTTAAGCAAGCAATTGGGAATTGGAATTATATTTTAATGAAGCTAATAAGTATTTTAGTTTCATAAAATATACATGATTCTTATAGATATATAAGAAGTTTAGTGGGAGTACATAAAAACTTAATTGGTCCTATGTGTATCACACACATATCTCTCTATTGTCAAATAACATTCAAATGCTAATGACTTAGATTTGAGATTATTCATCAATGATGGACCATGGCGAAACTTAGTACATACTGGGTATTAAGATCTATTTACAAAGATCTTATGATATTGTTTTGGATTAAGTAATGGCATTTACTAAATCAAACACGAAAGTCTCCATTGGAGATATTCGACCCATGTGAATAAATCTAAGTAAAGGATGTTTGAACTATGTATAAGCATTTACTAAGTTAAACATCAAAGAGTCTAAATGAGATTCTTAACCTATATTATATGTCAAAGAATTTAGCTGAATTTAGTATCTACTGAAACTAGATAAGCTAAAGTTACATGAATAGAATTCAATTGGGAATTATTCTGCAAAAGAATTTATCATGTATGATATAATATGAGGATCGCCAAAAACGTATCGTATGACTTTAGGCATGACGAACATATACCAATCTCTATTGGTCTAAGTGAAGATCAACTAGATTGAGATCAAGAATACTTATGGTACTTGAAAAGGTACATAGGAATAGTTCTTGATTCAAGGAAATAAAGATATGCTAAATATTGATGCTACACGCATAAACACTGGCAAAGGATCAAGCAAGACCCTTTGGAGTTAACCATTGATAAGGACGAGCTATAGAGCATCGTGTTTTGAAATGGCAACATGGATTGGAGACCATGAGTTGTTGCGTGGGAAATTAAAATATTAATTTCTATGTTCTAAAATACAGCTGGAAAGTATTCCACATATCTATGAACTGCTTGGATAAGTAATTCCAAACAAAGCATCACTAGCAACCTATAAAGTTGAAGTAAAAGTACTTATTGCCTAAGAAGCAATAAAACAGGGTTGTTTGTTTATGTTAAAGAATTCTTCACTGAACTTGGGTAGATCACATGTCTGTTGACTTAATAGTTCTTCATTGCAAAATGCGTAGAACCACTATTTAAGTAAGAAAGACTAGATCACATAATAAACAAACTCAAAAGATCTTATCATCATATCTCGAAGAACATTCGATGAAAAGGATATTAAGATTAGCAAAGCATGATAACTAAACCTATGCAACAAGTGAGAAGAAACACTCACATTGTAGCACTGGAAATCAAGCATAGCTTTGAATTCCATGAAATGTTTTAAAGATGGGTTAGAGGCCCATGGTTCTTAAACAATGGGGTTGAACATTTATCATATATGAAATGTATTTTTCATATTCCATTTAATCTTGGTTTAGTATTAAATGATGAGTCCCTTCAATTTGGCGATATATTCAAGATAGACTGTCAGGACCAGTCCCGTGACTAAGAAATGTCTATCAAGTGAACTTGAATGTCAAAGGTTGAAAATGGTCCCTAGTCGGAGTTTTCTATAAAATTGGACGCATAGAAAACGTTAGACGATTAGAATGCAAGATGACTAGTAGTTCTGTTTCTTGAACTATGTGGACATGGCAATGTCATAATCATTTGAATAGATACTTACTTTGGGAAGACTAGTATCGGACAAGACCTATGAAACTTTACTGTAAGAGATGAAAATCTGTCATAAGTAAATTTCATTAAAATTATTAGACACTAAATCCTCAATACCTGAGTGATTTGAGATTACTTGTTTGAGAACTGGTTGCTTTGATGTTGACCAACCGTCGCACCGTAAAAGGAGGCTATAAAGGCAACGCTCAGGTAATCACCTGTCAAACGAAGTCTAATATCAAGATCGCAAGATTGGGATTGTCCTCCCATAAATCGGGATGAGATGCTTAAAAGTTGTACAAGGCCACTCGGAGAGCTAGAAACTGTGAAATGCATGGCCGTGCTCGGATGAATCATAGGCTATGATTATCTGTCTATTTGATCAGTTGAACTCTGAAACCGAGGAACACCTCTGGACATAATAAGGATGACAACTCTTACCTTATGTTCAAGAGCAAGCATCGAGCGACAAAGGAATTAGGAAATGCACACTTGTCCCTAAGGACAAGTGGGAGACTGA
This sequence comes from Spinacia oleracea, assembly GCF_020520425.1. Classification (NCBI taxonomy): domain Eukaryota; kingdom Viridiplantae; phylum Streptophyta; class Magnoliopsida; order Caryophyllales; family Amaranthaceae; genus Spinacia; species Spinacia oleracea. The sequence goes on from NC_079488.1 coordinate 93,589,885, forward strand.
AGGAAATAATGCCCTTGGTCCAAGTATGCATTCTATGTTAAGTCTAATAAGTGCGGTTCAGTATTAATTAACAAGTTAATAATTCAGTGAGATCAAGTGAGCTGAATGCCTAGCTAGAGGCCGCTTCAGTTCAAGTGGAATTAATGATATTAATCCACAGCTTACTCTTGACTGAACCCGTAGGGTCACACAAATAGTACGTAAATGGATCAAGTATTTAATGGCATTAAATACTCCATCTATGGATATTCGGAATCGACGGATCTTTGTTTCAGTGGGAGCTGAGATCGTCACAGGCAAGAAATGAATACTCCGGAAACGATGATATTGCCGAAAACGGAAATATGGATCGTATCGGAAATATAAATATTATCCAAGTCGTAGATGTTGCCGGAAACGGAAACATGGTACGTATCGGAAAATATTATCGGAAATGGAAATTTGCCGGAATCGGAAATATTGCCGGAAACGGAAATATTGTCAGAATCGGAAATATTATCGGAATCGGAAAATAATTTTGGAAACGGAAATATTAAATATTTGTTCGAAACGGAAATTAATTCCGGAATCGGAAATATTAAATATTGTTTGTATCGGAAATGAATTCCGGAATCGGGAAATTAATCGGAAGCGTATCGTACGAATTAGCATCGGACGAGGCCTGCCAGACGAAGGCCCAGCACGAAGCCGGGCCATCGCCCAACAAGCCAGCGCGCTACAACGCACCAGCCAAGGCTGCGCCAGGCCCACCGCAAGGCAGGCCTAGCGTGCGCCAAGGCTGCGGCAGCGTGTGGGCCTCGTGGCAATGGGCTGCGAGCTCATGGGCTGCGCGCGCGCGCATGGCGCCCCTCGTGGGCTGCTGTGCGTGCGTGTGTGTGTTTGTGTGCTATATGAATCCTAAAGCTATCAGGTTTCGACATATGATTAAATTCCTAAACCTAAAAGGATGAATTAATTAAACAAGAATTCTATTAAGATTCTAGTTTAATTAATTCGTATCCTAATAGGATTCCAGTTCCTTTTCCATACCTCTATAAATAGGTGCCTAGGGTCATAATTTATAGAGACAATTGAAGTATTCAAGTATTCAAAGTGATTTTTGAGAGCAAAAATTCAGTCACATAATTGCCTACAATAGCCGAAAATTCTAAGTACCTTAAGGGCGATCCTAGTTGGTCAAGCTTAAGGCAGATCCGGACGTGCTATGGACTATCTACGGAGGGACGACACTTGGAGTCCTAAAGACTTGTTCTTGTTCGGTTCGGGCGCAGCTAGGGAGGGCACGCAACAAAGTGTATGCATCTAAACTATGCTAAATGATTATGTGTAAATAATATGCTTTCCTGGCTTTATGGTTTTTCCGCATGATTTATGTTTTGTCATATGAATCATAACCTAACAACTAAGTATATATTTGTCCTTTTTATTTGTTTATTTTATTTTACTGCAATTAGCTATCTATTTTAGCAAATCAAAGAAATCAAGGGAATACAGGTGCTTTGTTAGAATACTCTACTTACTGCGTATACAAGCTTAATACGAAATGAGGCGGAGTAGATATGCATCCAATGTAATAAAATTTCACTCTCATATATCTCAAGTATAATACTTTGTGATTACATGGAGTTAGGTTAAGCAGCTGGTTACAAATTGTTTTTTCACCATCTGCTCCAATCAATTAGCTAACTGTAGGAACAACTATACGTTCTGAAATTAAAACTCAATTTCAAGGTTAAAGGATGCAATGTATTTGATGCAGGCTCAAGAAAAGCTGGTGTTGGATTCCTTGCTGACTGCTCTCTAGTTTGAATTTTTATATAATTAGGCATCAGACAATTGATTTGGATTTTTTGTATTGAACTGGGGTTGTGTTGTTTTCATTGATTTGTATACAATGATGATGGTATATATTACTATAATGTAGAAATCATTGATATATCATTGATGGTATTACTATAATGTAGAAATCATTATCATTGATGGTATTATTATAATGTAGCAGGTGCAGCTAAACAAGCAGATTCATATAAGAATCAATATCTTGTCTTTTGCGACGGGTTAGGCTGTCATAGTTGTTGTTCCGGGTGTGGAATGAGAACAGCTGACTGTGGGATACTGGATTCCTGTCGAGATTGCCGGTTGATATCTGCACAACAGAATGGATTAACTAGCCTCGGGGGTGGTTCGAGGATCCCCCCTCCGATGCCTAAGTAAGATTACTGAGAGATTAAGAGATGATTAAGAGATGATTAGAGAGTAAGAAAGAAGTGTGTTTAAGTGTTTGTGTACCTCATAGCAATAAATGAGGTGCTCCTTATATAGACCAATCCAAGGGTACGATCTGGTAGGTCCCTTGTGGTTAGATAGCGACCTGTTGATAGTGACCCTTGGTTGGTTGTCTTCATGATAATGCCGGTAGGTTGTCTTGCAAAAATGCCGGTAGAGGATATTTACCTAAGATGACCAGATTACCTGCAGGTTAAGTTTACATACGGGGAGTTCTGCCGGTACCAGGTGGTGCCGGTAGGACACCCCGTACAACTAGCCCCCTCAGAGTAAGCGCATATATGACAATTGTTGCGCTTGCTCTGAGTTTAATGGGAAAAAATAAGTATTATTTTGATACCTGGTGGTACAACTAGCCCCCTCAGAGTGAAGCGCAGGTGCTGACTGTGTTGCGAGTATTTCTGAGAAAAGACCGCGAACAGTTTGTCGACTGCCTTCGCTCTGAATGAAGAATTTTGTTGCTAGGTCCTTTGGAAAAAAGATTTTGACGACTAGCCCCCTTGAAAAAGGTTTGGACGACTAGCCCCCTTGTAAAAGGTTTGGACGACTAGCCCCCTTGAAAAAGGTTTGGACGACTAGCCCCCTTGTAAAAGGTTTGGACGACTAGCCCCCTTGTAAAAGGTTTGGACGACTAGCCCCCTTGTAAAAGGTTTGGACGACTAGCCCCCTTGAAAAAGGTTTGGACGGCTAGCCCCCTTTGAAAAAAGATTTTGACGACTAGCCCCCTTGAAAAAGGTTTGGACAACTAGCCCCCTTTGAAAAAGGTTTGGACGACTAGCCCCCTTGTAAAAGGCTTGGACGACTAGCCCCCTTGGGAATACTTCAGATGACTAGCCGCTTTTCGAATTTTTTCCTTACAAGTGGCGGGAGATTGCTAGTCACGTTCCTCCACGTGGCCTTCATCCTGTGCCTCATTTTTTGTGCTTATTTTGGGCCGTTGATTTCGATCGTAACTGTCTCTTCAACTGCTCGACTTAAGGGGCATGACCTTTCACATCCCCCCTCTTTGACCTATACGACCCCAAAACTTCTTCGAGAATTTACTTTTTCAACCATTTTTACTTCGTTTGAATTTTCGATTTCTCTTTCTTCCCTTGCGGTTTTGCGTTGAACTTCGTTGCTGTTTTACCAAGTCTTTGCTGTTGTGGTGATTTGTACTTGCTAAGGTTCTTAGCCTCTTTTCCTTTCGTTGCTGAATTCTGGGTTTTCCTTCCCCTCTCTTATCCTTGTGGTTGATTTTTCTTTGTTTCTGTGTTTTTTGTAGGTTTTTTCTGTGTTTCTCTTTGACGTGGTTCATTGTATTTCAAACTTCAGAAAACTCGTAGGTATCCCCCCCCTCTTTTCTGCTCCTCTTTGATTACTTAGATTTTGCTTTTCTTTGTTGTGTTTCACTTTTTACTACCCACCGCCTCGAAAATGACCAAAACTTTGGGCGGGGACAATCCTTCTTCTCAACCTTCTAGGTTTTCTGGTTGGAGTGTTCCTCGAGAGAGTAATTGTAGTTGGGCCCGGGAGGAGCCGTACTTTCAATCTAATTTAAGACGGACTGCCATTCGTGAGGTGTATGACGAGGGTTTGAGTCAGGCTGAGAGAGAGCGTTGCTTTGCCCTACATCAACTGCGGTCTCGAATGATAAGGGAAATGCGATCTAATGAACGCCCTACTCCGGCTACCGAGGCCGCTTTAGATGTCTCCCCTATTTCAGTGCGATATCACATTCGCTCTTATCGGGAATTTTTGGATTCCGCCGGTAGTGGCCATGGACAGTATGGAACTAATAGTGGCAACCTCGGTGTTTCTTTTGGTCAGGCTGATAGGATGGCACCAGAACAACCGGCTAGCACTAGCGGTCGCCGCCCTGGTAAAGAGCCTGCTACTGACGACGTTGGTATTGCTATTGGGGAATATTCTGATGGTGATTCCATTTTTGAGGATTCCGCCGGTAAGGGTGTTGACGAACACAGAAGTGGTGGTGGCGATGAAGCCGGCGTGTCTGGTAGAGACGGTATGGAAATCAACGATGAGGGTGTGGAAGCCAACGATGAGGGTATTGGCTCAGATGATGATGACCCTGCCGATATTATAGTGGCCGAAGTTCTTGCGGATGAGGCTAAGGAGCAGCCTTATTTTACCGACGACTCCACGGACGTTCACAGGAAAGAAGAGCTTCCCCCTTTAGAGACTCTTCCTCGCACTATAAAGATTTTGACGACATGGCGCGATTTGATTATTAAGAAGAATCATGTAGTACATGGGGGGGTTTTTCTTGGCTTACCGGCTGAATATAAGTTGGTAGTGCCGGCTGAAGGTGCTACAATTTTTGATTGCCCTCCCGGCCATATTGCTGTTTATGCGAAGCATTTTGATTTTGGGCTTCGCTTTCCTTTGCATCCTTTCGTTGAGAAGATATTTCGCGCCTGGAATGTTTGTTTGGCCCAGGTTACACCTACTACTATCAGAACCGTTATTTCTTTCGTCTGGCTGTGTCTGTTTAAGCAATGGCCGCTGACATTAAATTTATTCAAGCGATTGCTGTGGCTAAAGAAGGACGGTGAGACGGGGTGGATGTCGGCCTATAGTGCAACAAAAAGGAAGACTGTGCATCCTCCGCTGTCGAGTTGTAAAGACTGGCAGGATCGTTTTTATTTTGTTCAAGTTCCCGACGATTTTCTTCTTCGGCGGACTTTTACCAAACCTAGGCCTCGAATGGAGCAGTATAACCAGCGTGGTTTGGGCCGCCGGGAAAGAAAAGCATTTGATTATTTAGAGTGCGACATTCTTGATGTCGGCCTCAGCAAAAAGCAGGCTGTAAATAGAAATTGGCTTCCTAATGCCTATTATATTTTGGGTAGCCAACCGTTGTCTGCTGTCGGCTTATGCAATACTCATTGCTTTGGTAAACACACCATTAGTTGATTTGCCCGCCTGAAAATACTCATCATTTTTTTTTTATTTTTTTTTGTACAAGTGTCTTTCCGGTATTAATTCCTTTGTCGTCTTTTTCAGGTACGAAAACCTTGGATAGGGACCTTCTTGGTTTTGACGAGAATTGGAGACCTGTGTGCACGCAGCCTCCTCAACCTAAAGCTAAATACGACACAATATCAACGTATTCGACCCGAGCTTCCTCTCGTCGCTCTACTACCACTGTTGCAAAGAATCGTGTGAGTGCCGCCTGCAAATCCAAATCCTCCTCTGTCGTTGTTTCTCAAGCTCCGCCTTCATCCACAATGCAATCCAATCCAACAGGCCGAGGTGGAACCCGCCGAAAAAGGTCGTCTCTTAATTCCAGTCGGTCTAATCCGACTAAGAGGGCAAGGGCCACTGGTGAGGATGATGCTTACGCCGATCACGAGGCAAATGAGCCGGTCTTGGAGTCTGCCGCCAAGAAAACTACTGATACCGCCCTTCAGGCGCCGCTGTCTCCACCAACTTCTCTTGAGATTTTGGACGAGGGTCCTGTCGGCGGTTTCATTGAGGACTTCCACCGGCAAGCTACTTCTGCTGCTGTTACCGGTGGTAATTCTAGTATGCCTCCCGTCAGTCGCAGCGAGAACAAGTCTGGGGATTCTAGGCTGAATTATCACCTACCCCTCCGCACCGGTGGTTGGATCGAGGATACTCCTTTCAAGATTCCACCGCAAATGAAGCCATGGTTCGAGACTCCTGGCGGCGAACCTACCGACCAGTTTTATCCCACCATTGACCTGTTGTGTGGGGAGTCGGTGGCTACTGATTCAGCTAAGGACGGTGGCGACTTAGGCTACCGTGCCTTTAAAGATTTGATTACGCCTGCTGACAAGCCACAAGGTCAGATTGATGCCCCTGCTGCTCAACACTTTAATGACCTATACAAGGTATGTTATCTTGTGTATACATTTATTATACGCATATATTTTTATTTGCAATATGTTTTTTCGGTTGAGGGCTATTTTGATTCCCTTCCTTGTTTTATACTCAGGCCGTTCAGTCCAACATGGATTTGTACTATGTTTACCGCTGGAACCAGCTGCAGCTGACTCAGAATAACATTGATATGGCCGATTTGAGGAAGCGGGCTGAGGATGCTGAGTCCTTGCTGGAAGACAGCAAGAAGAAGTTGGATGCTACGGCTTCTGATTTGGAGGCGGCTAATAAACGGCTCAGTGATATTGAGCCTAGGCTGCAGGCTGAGGCTGAGAGAGCAGACGGTTTGGATCAACGGCTGGCAAGTGTTAATGCAAGCTTACCGGGCGTAAGGAAATCTGCCGCCAAGAAAGCCGTTGATAAACTTCTTCAGTCTGACTGGTTTAACGACATTCTGACTTTGCGCCATAACGGCGGTTGGTGTGCTGCACATCGAGTCGTTTGCCATGTGAAGAAGCTGGACGAGGATGGCTGGCAGGTGTTTGAAGATGGCTATGAGGAGAAAGAGCTGTATAAGGTTGCAACCGGCTTTGAGCCTCAGGAGCTACCCGAGGCGGTGATTTGCAATGCTAATCAGAGGACCCTGCCTCCTTTGGATGTTCCGGAAGCAGCCTATTGGTCTGATGATGAGCATGCCGTTTGACGGTTTCGGCAGTCATCACCTCCCTCCTCTTGCGGATCTTCTTCTTTTCCCAGCCGGCCTCATACTTGTTAGGATTTTTATTTTTATTTTGGCGGCTGGCTTTTGATTTTTTGGCAAATGCTGTTAGGGCACTTCAATGTTGATGTAATTTTAATTTATAACATCGTATTATTGTGGCGGTATTGGTTTTATTCGGCATCCCTTTGTGCCTTGTTATCAGCTAATCACTTCGCAAGTTTTTTGGGTGATGGCTGTCGGTTTTTCGTGTATTTCCTTTTGTGGCCATGTATTTATAACAAGTAATTTTTCGATTTCATATTTACTTCTTTTTGCGTATGATACTTCCAATTATGCCGGTATTACTATCTTGCCAGCTTGTTGAATGTTATATTTCGAAATGAATGTTCCTTCTACTGATATCACTTTGTTGAATGCTACGCTTCACAATGGAGTGCCCCTTAACGGCATTTATTTTCTCCAAAGCTACTAATCACAACAACTTTATTATGGACTGCTACGCTTCACAGTAAAGTGCCCAAACGGCATTTGTCTTCTTTACGGCTACTAATCACATCCACATAATTCGCTGAATGTTACGCTTCACCATGGAGTGCCCTTTACCGGCAATTATTTTCTCCAAAGTTACTAATCGCATCCACCTATTATGGACTGCTACGCTTCACAGTAAAGTGCCCGAACGGCATTTATTTTCTTTACTGTTACTGATCACATCCACACACTTCGTTGAATGCTACGCTTCACAATGGAGTGCCCCTTAACGGCATTTATTTTCTCCAAAGTTACTAATCACAACAACTTTATTATGGACTGCTACGCTTCACAGTAAAGTGCCCAAACGGCATTTATTTTCTTTACTGCTACTGATCACATCCATACACTTCGTTGAATGCTACGCTTCGCAATGGAGTGCCCCTTAACGGCATTTATTTTCTCCAAAGCTACTAATCACAACAACTTTATTATGGACTGCTACGCTTCACAGTAAAGTGCCCAAACGGCATTTATTTTCTTTACTGCTACTGATCACATCCATACACTTCGTTGAATGCTACGCTTCGCAATGGAGTGCCCCTTAACGGCATTTATTTTCTCCAAAGCTACTAATCACAACAACTTTATTATGGACTGCTACGCTTCACAGTAAAGTGCCCAAACGGCATTTATTTTCTTTACTGCTACTGATCACATCCATACACTTCGTTGAATGCTACGCTTCGCAATGGAGTGCCCCTTAACGACATTTATTTTCTCCAAAGCTACTAATCACAACAACTTTATTATGGACTGCTACGCTTCACAGTAAAGTGCCCAAACGACATTTATTTTCTTTACTGCTACTGATCACATCCATACACTTCGTTGAATGCTACGCTTCGCAATGGAGTGCCCCTTAACGGCATTTATTTTCTCCAAAGCTACTAATCACAACAACTTTATTATGGACTGCTACGATTCACAGTAAACTGCCCAAATGGCATTTATTTTCTTTACTGCTACTGATCACATCCATACACTTCGTTGAATGCTACGCTTCGCAATGGAGTGCCCCTTAACGGCATTTATTTTCTCCAAAGCTACTAATCACAACAACTTTATTATGGACTGCTACGCTTCACAGTAAAGTGCCCAAACGGCATTTATTTTCTTTACTGCTACTGATCACATCCATACACTTCGTTGAATGCTACGCTTCACAATGGAGTGCCCCTTAACGGCATTTATTTTCTCCAAAGCTACTAATCACAACAACTTTATTATGGACTGCTACGCTTCACAGTAAAGTGCCCAAACGGCATTTATTTTCTTTACTGCTACTGATCACATCCATACACTTCGTTGAATGCTACGCTTCGCAATGGAGTGCCCCTTAACGGCATTTATTTTCTCCAAAGCTACTAATCACAACAACTTTATTATGGACTGCTACGCTTCACAGTAAAGTGCCCAAACGACATTTATTTTCTTTACTGCTACTGATCACATCCATACATTACCTTTGCGTGTTGACTTGTGCCGCGTTTGTTTTTTGCTTTTTTCTTCCTTCATTTATGGACTGGCCGTATTTGAGGACCGCCCTAATTATACATAACAGCAAAATGCAGACTGCTATTGCAATCAGTCTGCTCATACATAATCATTATAGTTTTTCAAACATAGTACTTTCTCAGAGTACTGGCGTTCCAGGAGTTTTTGAGCGCGGTACCATCCATTTGCATTAACCGGTATGATCCAGGAACTATTTCCTCCCATATCTGGTATGGTCCTTCCCAATTGGCTGTCAGCTTTCCTTGAGCATTTCCTTTTCCTGTTGCCGCCGTTCTCCGCAGTACCAGGTCTCCTACTCCTAGAGGCCGATGCTTCACTTTCTTGTTGTATGCTCTGCTCATTCTGCTTGTGTATGCTGCCGAACTTACTTCTGCTTTCATGCGGATTTCTGGCATGAAATCCAACTGATGCCTCAGCAGCTGATCGTTTCTCTCCTCATCGTAATGCTGGATTCGCATGGTTGGCAGAGCCATTTCTGCCGGTATGACAGCCTCAGACCCGAAGCTCGATTTAAACGGACTCTCGCCGGTAGCCTCCTTGATAGCAGTTCTGTTGCACCACAGAATTTCTGGCATAAGATCTGCCCATTTGCCTTTACAGTCTTCTAGCTTCTTTTTCAGTGCAGCCAGGATTTGCTTATTCGCCGCCTCTGCTTGCCCATTGCTCTGTGGGTGACATACTGACGAGTGAGCTAACTTTACTCTGTATAATCCCAGGAAGCATTGTATGGGTGCACAATCAAACTGTGATCCATGATCAAAAACTATTGCCTGCGGCAGCCCGAATCTTGTTATTATATTTTTCCATATGAATTTTTTCACCTGGTTTGCCGTTATTTTTGCTACCGGCTCTGCTTCTATCCACTTGGTGAAGTAGTCCACTGCTACTATTAAGAACTTGCGCCCTCCAGCCGCCATTGGGAATGGTCCAACAATATCCATTCCCCATTGTGCGAATGGGATTGGGTTCAGAATGGGCATCAAATCATTGGCCGGCAAGTTTATCACAGCTGAAAACTTTTGACATTTCTCGCACTTTTTTACATAAGCTCGACAATCTTCTAACATTGTTGGCCAGTAATAGCCTTGCCTTTGACAGATGATGGCAAGGGGTTTTCCACCGGCATGGTTCCCACATGTTCCTTCGTGCATCTCTTCGATCAGCCTTGCTGACTCGAATGCTGTCAGGCACCTTAAGAATGGCAGGCTAAATGACTTTTTGTACAACCGTCCCCACAGGATGATGTACCAAACCGAGTCCCTTCTTGTCTTTTTGGCCTCTGCAAAATCTGCTGGTAGGGCTCCAGTCTGTATGTATGTTTGGATATTATCGTACCATTCTGAGGTAGTTGTGATGGCCATGACCCGTATTATCTCCGACTCCGTACTTCGCTTATTCATGACTTCCATCATGACTGTTCTTTTCAAGTCGGCGACATTTGAACTTGCTAACTTTGATAGGGCGTCTGCCAGTGTGTTTTCTGCTCGGGGTACCAGATTAATGCTGAATTTCTCTAGTTGAGACGACACCGACCTCAACTTCTCCAGGTATTTGACCATCGAAGGTTCTTTGGCCTCATATTCTCCGCTGAATTGACTTGCTACCAGCTGGGAGTCTGTTGTCAGTATTACTCTTTTGGCATCTGCTGCGAGGCACATTTGGATGCCGGCAATTGCTGCCTCGTATTCTGCCTCGTTATTTGACGCGTTGAACGTAAACTTTATAGCATACTCAAAAATGTCTCCTGCTGGCGATTTCATGATTATTCCAGCCCCACTGCCTGTCTGTGCAGCTGAACCATCCACTGACACATCCCATACTTCAGCTTGTACTTCATCTTCTTGGTATGACGCTTCAACTATGAAGTCCGCCAATGCCTGGGCTTTGATTGCAGTTCTTGGCCGGAATTCCAAGTCAAACTCGGACAACTCTATTGCCCATTTTAGCAACCGGCCTGATGTATCTAGCTTGCTGATGGCTTTTTCGAGAGGAAAGTTTGTTAGCACTTCGATTGTATGCGCATCAAAGTATGGTCTTAACTTTCTAGCCGCGATGAGGACTGCATATGCCATTTTTTCCACCAACGTGTACCTTGTTTCTGGGCCGTTTAGCACATGGCTCACAAAATACACCGGCTGCTGCCCTTTGTTTTCTGTTTCGGCTACCAGTACTACTGCAACTGTCTTTGGCGACGCCGATATGTACAGTTGTAATTTGCCGCCCTCTTTTGCCCTTGCTATTGTTGGCAGGTTCTTTAAGTGACTTTTTAGAGCTTCAAAGGCCTCTTGCTCTGCCGGCCCCCATTTGAACTTCTTGTTTTGCCTCAGGGTTGTGAAGAAGGGCATTTGCTTATCTGCCGACTTGCTCACAAATCTGTTTAAGGCGGCCATTTTTCCTGTCAGCCGCTGTATGTCTTTTACGCTCTTGGGTTGCGGCAGACTGATGATTGCTTCTACTTTTTCAGGGTTAGCGTCTATGCCACGCTCGCTGACCAAGAAACCCAGGAATTTTCCCGACCTTACTCCGAAGACGCATTTTTTTGGGTTTAATTTCATCCTGTATTTTCTCAAAGTTTCAAAAGTTTCTCGGAGGTCGCTAACATGATCCTCCTCCTTCCGGCTTTTTACGATAGAGTCATCTACATAGACCTCCACGTTTCTGCCTTTTTGGTCGGCAAACACCTTGTCAACCAGCCTTTGATATGTTGCCCCTGCATTTTTCAACCCGAACGGCATCGCCTTATAACAGAAAACTCCTGCATCTGTGATAAAGGCCGCCTTCTTCCTGTCTGATTTATGCAGGCTGACCTGATGATACCCTGAGAAAGCATCTAGGAAACTGAGCATTGCATGACCGCTAGTGGAGTCTACCAGCCTATCAATCCGTGGCAGTGGGTAGAAATCTTTCGGACATGCTCTGTTAAGGTTGGTGAAATCTACGCACATTCTCCATGACCCACTTGACTTTTTTACCATTACCACGTTTGCCAACCATTCGGGGTAGTCACATGGCTCAATGAAACCTGCCGCCAGCAGTTTATCCACCTCTTCTTGTATTGCTGTCATTTTTTCCGTGGAGAAATTACGTTTTTTCTGCCGTACAGGCCTAACATTTCTGTCGGCGTTTAATCGGTGAACCATTATCTCTGGATCGATACCAGGCATCTCATCCGCCGAGAATGCGAAGATGTCCGCGTGCTCTCTCAGCAAGCTTAAGAGGTTAACCTTCATGTCACTCCCCATTTCTGTACCGATCACGACTGTTCTATCCATGTTTCCAGCCTCCAGCTCGATATTTTCTGTCAGACCATCTGGCATTGGTCTTGGTGCTGATACCGGCCTTTCATCAAAGTGTTCCATGTTTAGGTCGGTTCGACCCCTTTTTGTGCAGCTCTTCCTTTTTGACAGTTGTTCTTGTCTTGCCGGCTTAGTAGTCAAGTGTATCTCTTGCCTTGCCGGCTCAGTAGTCAAGTTCACTTCTGGGACCATTCTTCCCGGTGTTCTCAAAGCAGTCAAGTAACGGGACCTTGCCGCCAACTGACTTCCCCTTATCTTTGCCGGCCTTTCCAGGTTCGACATATATATCATTGTCAAGTGATAGGTGGAGACTACCGCCTGCACGTCATGTATGAATGGGCGACCGATGATCACATTGTAGGCCGCTGGTACTTTAATGATTAGGAAATCCACCATGAGATCTCGCATTTCGGATCCTTCTCCGATTTTCACCGGCAGCCTTATACTACCCTCTGGGTACACTGTAGATCCTGAGAAACCGATTACTGGGTAGTTCACCCTTTGAAGTTCGTCCTCTGGTATGTGCAATTGTTTGAAAGCTTCCCAGAAGATGATGTTTGCTGAGCTGCCGCCGTCTACCAGTACTCTGTTCACATCGGCATTTGCTATATCAATTGTAAGAACTAGTGGGTCATCATGCGGGAAAATGATGCCTCTGCAATCCGATTCCGAGAACGTCATCACTGGTATGCTGGGTGGGTTAGGCCACACTCTTGTGTTATGAAAGTTTACCATGTGCCTGTGTTCCTCCAAGCTTCTACTGGCGCCACTTATTGTCCCTCCGTGGACTGGGCCGCCAGAAATTACATACACGGGTGGTTTTTTTCCGCCATCCCTCTGTTCTGCTCTGGCACTGGTTTCCGGTTGTTTTTGCTCGATTCTAGGCGGCTGATATGGTTGCTCGATTCTAGGGTATTGTTGTTGATTTTGCTGTTGTGGCCGGTATGAATTGGTAGGGTTTCCTCCCACCGAGTTGTTGTTACCATTTCCTTACCTTGCCCTATACTGTGAGAAATACCCCTTTCTGACCATATCCTCAATGTTGTCTTTGAGGTCTCTGCAGTCCTCTGTTAGGTGGCCGTGCTCATTATGGAAGTCACAGAATTTCTTGACATTCCTTTTCCTACTCTGCATTGGTGGCGGCCTTCTCCAGCCATCCATCTTGTTGTTTATGTTATAAATTGCCGTCCGCGGTGTGTTCAGCGGAGTGTAGTTATCAAAGAGTCCTCTGGACTCCCTTCTGTCTTGCCGGCTTCTCTGCCCTTGTGGATTGGCATTTCTGTTATTCTGGTTTCTCTGGCCTGCCCCTTGCTAATTATTGCTCTGATGAAAATTGTTTCCTCCTTTTCCCGTCTGTGGGTTATAGCCTGGATTGTACCCGACATTTCCGCCGGTTGCCACTACCACATTGGAGATCTTCATCATTTCATCCCCCCTGATGTACTCGTTGGCCTTGTGCAGGACGTCACCCAGATTGGTGTATGACTTCCGGCTGAGATATTTCTTGAATTCGCACTCTTGCATTCCCCTCATAAGAGCCAGAACAGCAACCTCCTGCTGCAAATTGGGAATAGTGATTGACTCGTTGTTAAAGCGGGTGAGATAATCCCTTAACGGCTCTCTATCTCTTTGAGCGAACGACATCAACTCTCCCGATGATTTCTTTCTCTTCTGTTTGCTCACAAATCGTGACAAAAACGACGCCTGCAGCTGTCGAAAACTGTATATGGAGTGTGCCTCTATGCCCTTATACCAGCTCGCTGCAACTCCTAGGAGTGTGGATGGGAATACCTTGCACCACATGGCATCAGAATCAGTGTACAGCATCATGTGCTGTTCGAATGTGGTGCAGTGATCCTCCGGATCTGTCGTCCCATCGTATCTTCCTGTCGGGATTTTTATCCTTTCCATCCTTTCTTCTAGGATTTCTCGGCACAGGGGAGAATCCTTTGGCTGGATTGTCTGCCGTCTAGCTATCTGTAGAACCGGCGCTCTTCGTTCGTATTCCGCGATTGGGACTTGCTCTGTTTCAGGCCATTCTGTTTCCGCCGGATCCGAGCGCTTTCTTTTTCTGGGGTGTTTTCTTGATTCAGGGCGGTTAGGAGATCCCTAACAGGTAACTGGGGGACCGCCGACCTGGTCTTTCTTAGACTGCCGACTGACCCTGGCTGCTGCGAGGCTGGTAGCTCTGACAAAGCGGCCATCACCGCTGACAGTGTTTTCAATTGCTCTCCCGTGAATACTTCCGACAGGGGAGACAGGCGCTCCTGCAGCGTCTGCTCCAGCGGAGTTTTTGGTTGCTCTCTGGCAGGGCTTTCTATTTCTAACTCATCGTCGTCCTCCACTGTAAATTCCCTTTGTGCCGGTATCGGGGTGTTTTTTGTTATTGGGCTGATAACTTATTGTGCTTGTGACGGATGGACGGGGTTTAGAAGTGAGGGTTGAAACTTGGAGGTTGTCGCCGGTTGTGGGGTTGTTGCTTTTTCTTGACTTTTCTTTGATTTTTTACCGTCTTTCTGTGAGAAATCCATGCTGACTGTTCTACCGTTTCAAGGGATAAGGTCCCCTCCTTCTAGCGCCAATTGTTCCGGGTGTGGAATGAGAACAGCTGACTGTGGGATACTGGATTCCTGTCGAGATTGCCGGTTGATATCTGCACAACAGAATGGATTAACTAGCCTCGGGGGTGGTTCGAGGATCCCCCCTCCGATGCCTAAGTAAGATTACTGAGAGATTAAGAGATGATTAAGAGATGATTAGAGAGTAAGAAAGAAGTGTGTTTAAGTGTTTGTGTACCTCATAGCAATAAATGAGGTGCTCCTTATATAGACCAATCCAAGGGTACGATCTGGTAGGTCCCTTGTGGTTAGATAGCGACCTGTTGATAGTGACCCTTGGTTGGTTGTCTTCATGATAATGCCGGTAGGTTGTCTTGCAAAAATGCCGGTAGAGGATATTTACCTAAGATGACCAGATTACCTGCAGGTTAAGTTTACATACGGGGAGTTCTGCCGGTACCAGGTGGTGCCGGTAGGACACCCCGTACAACTAGCCCCCTCAGAGTAAGCGCATATATGACAATTGTTGCGCTTGCTCTGAGTTTAATGGGAAAAAATAAGTATTATTTTGATACCTGGTGGTACAACTAGCCCCCTCAGAGTGAAGCGCAGGTGCTGACTGTGTTGCGAGTATTTCTGAGAAAAGACCGCGAACAGTTTGTCGACTGCCTTCGCTCTGAATGAAGAATTTTGTATTTTATTCACAACATAATATTCTATTATTCTACTAGTCTTATATGCACGCGATGCGTGCGAATATAAAAATAAAAAATAAAAATTGATCACCCTAAGCAAACATAATGTAAAATCAAGATCATATCATCAATATTAACAAATAACACAAAAATTTCATAATTCTTTTATTTTATCTTAAAAGAATTTTGAAAGGGAAAAATACATAATCTCCATTATATAAGTGAAGAATAAGACAAAGGGGGACTCCAAAAGTGATTTTACTAAAACAACATCATCTCTTCACTTATATAATAGAGATCCCCTATTTAGTGTTTACTTAGATGAAGAGTAGTATTCTAATCAAGTAGTAGTAATTAATTAATATCCGATTTTGTGATCGGCTAGCCTTGTACTGATGTGAGTTGCCTAGCGGCTCCGTCCTTATCAAAAGCATAGAAATCCTATTTACTCGTGATAATCACACTATGATTGTGTATCTTCATTCAATTCCCGTCATCGGCTCAAGTCCTTAACTCAAGTCCTTAACTCTACCTTGCGGCTTCAACCTTCCTTAATTTTATGGCCCAACTATACCCACATGCCACAACCACAACCACAACCTGGCTAAATAGCTAAGGGCAACTTGATAATAAACGACCATTTAGTCATCATCGATGCATATTCCGATAGTTGGCACTTATCCATCATAAGCCAAAAAGTAAGGAATTGACTATACATGTAATTTATTCGTGAGCTATACTTGAAATAAGCTTATTTCTGACAACAATATGCATCTACGGTTTCAATCATTCTCAAAGTTTCCTATCAATCGGACAATGATAGAGTGACCCTAAGTGTTGGTAACCCTTTCAATATTGAATTTTAATTGGTTACAAATGCATTGAAACTTTACATACAACACTCTCTCTCTTCAATTAATTATGCATATATATTATTTTATGTTATATGTATCTTAGGGGTTGCCAACCCTTAGAGTCAACCAAACATTTTCCCTATCAATTTGCCTAACCAAAACATTCCCATACCCTTAATTCGCTACCAATAGTATATTAATGCTAACACTGTCTATCCTCTGCCAATAGACATTAAGGAAATAAATGTACTAAATCGTCATTAGACAGGAAAAGCAAGCACATTACTACTGGTCACAGTTGATTGAGAACAAACCCAAACGTCATTACTCATTATTCCCAAGAAATAGCGGAAAAAATATCTTGATATATCCCTGTATATTTTACTTGTAATATCAACATAAGCTCTAGGCAGAAATTGTACCCTAACAAAAACTTGTAAAAATTGTGCACCAAATCATCATAAACTTGTACTGCACTAAATTACTTTACTATATGTTAGTATGTTACATGTAGCAATAATAAATGTTTAATTTTACATTCATTACCAACAAAACAAAGGAAAACAGGAATGAAATATCTAACTCTCAAACAAAACTGGAGGTGTTGTTCAAACATAGAAAACAAATAAGAAAAGATTCTGACCAAGCCCACTTGGATAAAACCAATGGCCCACTCTATTAGAATTCAATTGACTTTGTTTACCAATCCAACATTAATTAATTCAAAGGGTAATAGCAATATGAGTAGTAGCGAAGGATAAAGAGGAATTGAAGCAGGCGTAGCAGCTCCGTAATATTGACGGCACGCGGTGCAGCAGGGTGGACTCCGGCGACTGAAAATAAGGTGGTGCCGGTTTGAAGGTCAGAACGGTGGTGGCTGGAAGTGGAGGCGGCGGCCAGAAGGGTGGTGCCGCGGTGGTTAAACAGAGGAGAGAGAAAATAGGCGAAAATAGTAAGATGATTTGGGTTTATAAATTTCTGGATAGTTAATTGGTAATGCTTGTGGGTATTTTTGGTGAAGCATAGAGCTCGAATTATATGGTTGTGGAAGATATCAATGGAAATACCCAATTCTTTTTTTGAATTAGAAAAGCTGAATTAACAATAACTAAATGGAGATGCGGTTTTGGACTTGCAAAATGAATCCCCTTTAATTATTTGAATAAATCGATCGAAATTTTTTATAATCAACCCGAAATTTTTTATAATCAACCAGAATTTTTTTTATAATCGATTTTGGAGAGAGATCTGAAAGCAGTTTTTCGTTTTTGGGAGAGAGATTTACGCATAATGTGGAATAACAATAATATATTAATATGTAATTTGCATATTTGGAAGAGAGATTTACGCATAATGTGGAAGAATTGAGGGTAATTTAGTCTTTTTAATTGGGGACACCAAAAGTGTATTTACCAAATTAACCCCAGCTGTTGGCTTATATAATAGAGATTAATATTAATTTGAAATTATCATGTAAAGGTTATAGCTTAATTGGATAACGCTCTAGTAATGAAACTGGAGGTTGCAAGTTCAAATCTTGTGTAAAACAAATTTCTCATTTTTTAAATGAAAGTTGATAAGATAGACTTATGGATTAAGGGACAACGCCACAAGGCTCTGTTTGTTTTAATGGAAAACATTTTAAGAAAGACGCCGGTTTTCCTCACTAGAAAACTATTTTCAAACGAAAGGTTACTCTTAGCAAAAGAAATAAAGGAAAACCCCAAACCTTTAAAATATATGTGTTTGGAGTATTATACTTATCAATAGTGATATGGGTGAGAAATCCATGATATTCACTATTTATAAGGAGAAAATTTTCAAAGCTCCCCTTTAGGCTTTAGAAGCCCTATGTTGGTGTTGCAAGCTATCTATAGTTCAAACCTCATTACTTGCACTTTTGCCTATTTCTTTACTTTGCTTTTCTTTCACTTTTTCTTATACATATCTCTATTCTATAAGTGAAGAGTTTAAGTTATTTTAGTAAATCACTTTTGATGTGCCCTTGGAAAAGACCAAACAACCCTCCACACTTTCACGGTTTTATTCAACTCAAAATCTGATTATTTAATGATTTAAAAAACAGATTGGAACAACAAATAAGGAAATCACGCATAAAATCTTCTTCATAAAACAGCAAAAGTCAACAAAGAATTAAGTTATTTTGATTTAGAATCATAAAGTCGGTGATTGGAATATGTAAATAGTTGTGTAAATCACGCTAGGATTGTAAATAAACTCCTACATTAGTGGAGTAAATCACACTAGGAATATAACGGTTGATTGTCATCTTTAATTGGCTGCAGACTCTATAATCAAATTTATAAAATTATATAGAGATAGAGATTATGTAAATAATTGTGTAAATAATCAAAATTATAAAATTATATAGTGATAGAGATTATGTAAATAATTGATAATTGGGTAAATCTTTAGTCAATCAACCGTACGTTATAGTCCTAGCGTTAGTCTAGCCTTAGAATGTAAATAAGCTCCTACACGGCTACACTAGTGGAGTAAATCACGCTAGGAATATAACAATTATTTGACTAAAGATTTACACAATTATTTACATAATTAATACATATTATAATATGATAGAGTATACAAATTAATATCTTATTTTTTTCTAAGGGAAAATTCATATCAAATTTGTTTTATGGGTTTAATAGTGGTAAGTACTCCGTAACAATAGTACATGAATGTACTATCAAATTTTCCGTGAAGTTGCCATCTTTCTGTTTCTTTCGCCGTTTTTCAGGTCTTACAAGTCAGGGGTTCTCCTTATCTTCTATCGCTCAAGCTTCATCTCAAGTGAAAAAATGAATGTGGGTGCGCAAGGTAAAGGAAACAATCGAGAGCCAACAAGCACAATTTTAGTAATATTTGTAGTTTGTAATGTTCTATGTTTTAAGTTTGTAAGAGCCAGTATAGCTCATAAATTTTTAGTAATATGAATGTGATGCAGCTTTTGTCAAAAAAAAAAACAATAGTACATGACCTCGCAAACACACACTACAAGAATTTGTATCTTTAACGACAACCTAATTACGACGGGTCAAAAATCCCGTCGCAAAAGCCTTTTGCGACGGGGCTAACAACCAAACAATGACGGGAATAACCGTCGCAAAATGTTTTTTACGACGGGTTAACGACGGGATTTCTATTAACGACGGCCCCCTTTTATGACGGGTTCGCGACAGGAAATCCCGTCGTTAATCAACGATTATGGGCCTTTCGCGACGGGATTTCCCGTCGTTAAAAGTACAATTTCTTGTAGTGACATTTCAGCCCATTTAGAAAATCAGTATTTCAAAAGGTATCATCTTTAATTTAATTAAATACTCTTTTGATTTTAATTACTTCATGTTCTATTTATAATTAAAAAAAATTGTTTACATTAGGCCTAATGGACGAGGGTGCTAAATCCACCAATTTAAAGATTTTAATTCATTTGAAAGCCCACCATGGCATGATTGCTGCTCAGGAGGCAATGCATCTTAATCCACATGATAAGGAGTTAGCAAATCTGGAACTGCAAGCAATTCAAGAGTACAGAACCACTCATAAAGCCTATCTAGACTTTCTGAAACAGAAAGCTAAAGTGGAGTGGATTAAAAATGGGGATGAAAACACCTCATTGTTTCATCAGAGTATTAAAAGCAGAAGACTGCAGAATCAAGTGTATAGTATTTTTGACAAGGATGGTGTTCGGAGAGATAAACGTGATGAGGTATCAGGTGCTTTCTTGGCTTATTACACAGAACTTCTGGGAAGTGTTCATGATAATAGAACACATGTTATCAAACAGATAGTTCAGTCTGGTCCTATTTGTCAGAATCATCACAAAGATATCCTCAATGCTCCTTATACTGCTGATGAAGTTAAAGCTGCCTTGTTTTCTATTCCAGGAGTCAAGGCTCCAGGTCCTGATGGTTTTGGTTCCTATTTTTACAAAGATGCATGGTCAATAGTAGGGGATGATGTTGTTTCAGCTGTATTAGATGTACTTCAGCATGGCAAGCTACTCAAGGAGCTTAATCATACTGTAATTACTTTGATTCCTAAGGTCAAATGTCCAAGAAATGTAAGTGAGTTCAGACCCATTTCATGCTCCAACACACTGTACAAATGTGTTACTAAAGTTTTGTGTGCAAGACTTAGACAAATTCTTCCTGATTTGATATTTGAGAATCAAGGGGGGTTTGTTCATGGAAGGTATATTGTTCACAATATCATGGTTGTCCAAGATCTTGTAAGGAATTATGGGAGGAAATGAGTGAAGCCAAGCTGTTTAATGAAGATTGATCACCAAAAGGCCTATGACACTGTTGATTGGAACTTTCTAAAGGATATGTTGACTTATCTGGACTTTCCTGAGTAGTTTGTTAACCTAGTAATGGAGTGTGTTACTACTCCAATGTTTTCTCTCATGATTAATGGTTCAATGCATGGCTTTTTCAAGTCTAAGAGGGGACTGAGACAAGGAGATCCAATCTCTCCTCTCCTTTTTGTGGTTTGCATGGAATATTTGTCAAGGATTTTGCATAAAATGAGTAATATGAACCAATTTCAGTATCATCCAAGATGCAAAGAGCTCAAACTCAAACATTTGTGCTTTGCTGATGATCTTATTCTCTGCTGCAAAGGTGAATTTCCATCTGTTTATCTTATTTTGCAAGCTTTCAAGCTGTTTTCAGCTTCCTCTGGTCTGAAGGCAAATCAGCAGAAATCATCCATTTATTGCCATGGTATGAGTAATGATGTCATTCAGAGAATCATTGATGTATCTGGTTTTACCAGAAGCCAGTTGCCTTTTAGGTATCTTGGTTTTCCCATTTGTGCCAAGAAAATTTCTGTTTCTCAGTGTGGAATGTTAGTTGACAAGATGACAGCTAGGATTAAGATGTGGAGTTCTAGGAATCTGTCTTATGTGGCTAGAATGCAGCTTATTAATTCAGTCCTGTTAAGCTTACATATGTATTGGGCACAAATATACATTTTGCCTAAGAGTGTGTTGCAGGAGATCACTAAGATCTGCAGGGCCTTTCTATGGAGTGGTTTAGCTTACAGCTCTAAACCTAGCAATGTTTCTTGGCATAATACATGCAGTAGCAAGCAAACAGGTGGGCTAGGTTTTAGAGATGTTGTTCTCTGGAACACTGCAAGCATGGGTAAATATGTGTGGGCTTTAGCTACCAAACAAGATAATGTTTGGGTTAGATGGGTGACTTCTGTGTACTTAAAGAATGGGGAATGGTGGGGATACCAGCCAGGCAATAGTGCAAGCTGGTATTGGAAGAAAATTTGTGAAGTGAAAGAAGTTCTGAAGCAAGTATATTCTGAGAATGAGTTTAGTAATATGCCTCACTACTCTGTGAAACAGGTGTATGAGAAGTTAGAAGTTGATAAGCCTAAGGTTCACTGGGACAAATTAGTGTGGAATAGGCTCAATACTCCTAAACATAGATTCATTGCATGGCTTGCTATTCAGGCTAGACTGCAGACTACAGCTAAGCTTGCAAAAATAGGGATTAGTGCTTCTGCTACTTGCCTGATTTGTGGTCAGGGGGATGAGATTCATGATCACTTATTCTTCAGGTGTACCTATAGTAACATGTGTCTGATAGAAATGAAGAAGTGGTTGGGTTTGCAGTGTGGAAACAAATTGCAGCACATTTTCAGAAGCATCAGTCACAGTAGAAGGTCCAAGTTCAGAAAACAGGTTGTTTTTGCAGCTGTTGTGGCTCTTGTGTACTTGATTTGGAGGTGCAGGAATACAAGTTATTGGGAGCAGATTATCCCTTCTGTCAATAGTACAATCAGTAGTTTGAAACAAGTTGTAAAAGCTAGAATTCAGGCAGTGTTGCCTAAGAGTGTAAGTAGGGCTGATAGCCACTGGTTTTTGGCTTTATAGGTAGTGATTGTGGTGTGTGTATGTCTGTTGGCTAGTATGTTTGTGCTAGTTCCTTGGTGAGATGGTCCAACCTAGTTGGTTTGTCTCTCTTGGTTCTAGTTTAGCTTGTATCTTGGTTTGAGCTTAATAATATTATTCTCTCTTGCTTAGCAAAAAAAAAAAATGATTTTAATTCATGACATTCGTATAATGTTAGTTATGTGTTGTAAATAGACTGGGTGGATCGGAGGAACGTGTGTGATTGGACAAGACCACTGTGAGCAAAATAAAATGTGGTGATTATTTATAATAACACCATTTTAAGTTTTTATATAATCTTGTACGCATCGCGTGCATATAAAACTAGATGAACAATTTTTTTTAATAGAGTGGATGTCTAATTTTTCTTTAGATGGATTTTGTGATCAGTTTTTGTACCTATTATTTGTGGGTGATTAGAGGTAAAATCACAAGTTTTAATTTTTATATAATCTCGCACGCATCGCGTGCATATAAGACTAGTATAGCATATTATACGGAGTAGCATGTTACGGAGTAGTTTATAAGTTATACAACATTCAACACTAACATATACATGTAGCTATTTATCGATGAATCATGTGCTCCTTGTCTAATTGAAATAATTTTTTTTGGCTAAGTTCATTTTTCCAGATGTTTTTCCCTTACCACTCTGCTTATAATTTGCCGATTTTATTTTATCGATTAACTTCTAACATGTTGGATGATCGCACAAACTAGTAAGATTAGATGTAGTAAACTTCCTAGTTCCCGACTATGATGCGATGCGATGCGAAGAGTAGATTAGAAAATGATGCAAAAATGGGTAGGTCCAAATTAAAAGTAACAAAAAGATCCTTGCTACTGTACGACTCTTTTTGGTAAGGCGTAAAACATTTTTATTGTAAAACGATTTTCCATGGAAAACATTTTTCAAGGGAAAACACAATTTCAAACTAGTTTTTTTGTTTGGTGAAGATGGTGAAGATTGATCGAGGGGAAGAAAGGAGAGGGAGGTAAGGAGGAAAGAAGGAAAAGTAGTTTCCCTCTCTTTCAAATGGAAAAGGGTTTTCCTCCTTTGAGAGAGTAATGGAAAATTGTTTTCCATCCCTTACCCAACCAAATAACGTAAAATGATTAAAAAGGAAAAAATCGTTTTCCATAAAAACGTTTTACGCCCTACCAAACAGAGCCTACATGCGTAGCATCGTGGTTGGCATCCGTATGCAATCCGCAAAGATGAGGTTAGGTTACTTAATATTCAGGCGACACTGTAATTAAAGATAAAGTTTCATGTTAATTAATTTAATTAAATTGTCTTTTGACACTTAGTGGCCGGGATTATTCTTTTGAGTAGTTTAATTAGGTAGCAAATGATTATGATTATCACACAGTAAGACCAAAACTATACACACTGTACCTTAGCTTAAGGCTTATATGAAAGGGTGATTAATTAATTAATAGAGTATCGAATTAGTTATACGGAGTAGTAGTAACTGTCAACGATGGTGAACGACTGAACGGTGCTTAAGGAGGTTTCATCGTTAAGTTACCAGTTTAAAATGTTTAATCTTACGGAGTACTGTCATAAATTACTCCCTCCGTCCCTTAATACTTTATCCAGTTTGAC
Organism: Spinacia oleracea; assembly: GCF_020520425.1. Taxonomy (NCBI): domain Eukaryota; kingdom Viridiplantae; phylum Streptophyta; class Magnoliopsida; order Caryophyllales; family Amaranthaceae; genus Spinacia; species Spinacia oleracea. The sequence goes on from NC_079488.1 coordinate 93,613,734, forward strand.
TTTTTGCATTATTCACGTAATTTACCTTGACACTATTTTATTTCCAGTATATGAAAACAAATGTTAGTATATAATATATTGTTGGCTTCATCTCAATATATATTTTCATTTTTTTTTTTTTAAACTATGTGGTTAAAGAAATTGGAGGTCAAAGTTGTGCATTGGCAAGCATATCCGGTCAAAATAGGTCGAGTATTAAGGGACGGAGGGAGTATAGAAGAAAAGTCCCTGATTAATCGTACAAACTTGTAATTTGAATGATGGAGTTTGAAATGATAAAGAAGATAGATGGATGATAAATGTAGAAAGAAGTCAGAAAGAGTAATGTTTAAGACAAATAAAAATATAGAGAATAGAGAGACAATAGTAAAGACAAAGGAAGATACTGTAAAAATTGGGTCCATATAAAGCTGGCGTAACTTGAAGAAGAGGGAATCCAATCCTATATAATTTCTGTGACACAGAATGTACGGAATAGTCAGTACTCAATAATTCAATAGTGGTGCAAAAGCAAATATACGGTACCCACGATTCAACCCATTTTGCACCGCTGCCGCTGCCGCTGCCGCTGCCCTTATATTATGGGTTGTCAATTGTCATACTTTACCATGTTTTATTCAACTAACGCAAGAAGAATATACGGAGTATGTTGCTAATGCTGCGGAAAACACAAGGAAAGGTATCTCCATTTACAATTCTACGTACAACTCTATACAGACTACGGAGTAACTTATTACAGCAAAGTAGGTTTATGATCGACTACATGCATTACAAGTAGACCTGGTTATTGGACAGGGTAGTCCAATGGATATAGGGTTAGGGTCAAGTTAATAGGGCTTTTATTGGGCAGGGCTCTTATTGGACAGGGCCTTTATTGGACAGGGTCATTATAGGGTCAAACTTATACTACAATTATTTTGAAAATTAAAATAGTAATGATACAAAAAATTACGTGTATAGCTTCGTATTTATTTGTACTTGCACATGTGTAACGCCCCGACCTCTAATTCAATAATTAACACATAATTAGCAGCGGAATTAACCTAATTGGTCGGGACATTACCTGCCGTAACTTCCTTTTCGGAAATTACAAGGCAAACATCAATCATAAGCCTTTAAACACTCCAAAACAATATATATAATCTTTTATATTACCAAAATGAAAGTACATGACTTACTAAAGTCTTTAATTAAAACTTATTAAACTATTAGAACCGTAAATATAAACTAGGTGGATAATATTAAAGTGAAACTCCTCGCCTCTACTCGTTTCCATCGATCCCCGCAGTACCTAAAATGGAAAACAAAACGGTGAGCCGAAGACTCAGTAACGAACTATTCTAGCAACATAAATTCATTTCAATTCATTTTATTTAATAACACAGGGAGAATAGAATAATGTAAAACAATTTATAAAGTCCTTTATTTAATGGAAAATTTGGTAATATTAATCCAACCTTTGGCCGATTTTCTTTTATTAATCCCACCTACGACATATTTTTTAATACTCCCACCTTTACTACCCGACGACTTTTATTGGGCTTAAGTGGCCGGTAATCGGTGAAAAAGTCAACAAGATGGTGATGAGTTGATGATGATGACTGAATATATCGAGAGAGAGTACTGCCATGTAGAGAAATAATGCCGCTTACAACAGTTTTATGACCTGTTGGGCCCAATAAAAGTTGTTGGGTAATAAATGTGGGATTATTAAAAAATATGTCGTAGGTGGGCTTAAAAAAAGAAAATCGGTCAAAGGTTGGATTAATATTTAATTCATTTTCAACTTTAGGGTGCACATGCTAGTCGTGGCAAGTATGACATGGTGGAACGTCTTCCACGATGGACCGCTGTCCATAAACATGGGGCCTTGGCCCGAAAACATGAGAGCCTTGGCTCAATGGGCGGATGCCCCATGGGTACATGCATGACCGAGAATCGTAACCTGTGAACATATACTGCCCAACGGACTAGGAATTTCACTTTCATTTATCATGTTTCGTTTAATTTTACATTTTAGTCTTTTTACTTCAGTTGAAGTAACATAATTCCTTTGGATCATAAGATCAAACATCCTTTCTTTCCTGGTTTCTTAAAAACAGCATTTTATAAGAAATTCAATCAATCATCATAGCATTTTATAATCAATCATAAAATAAGGAATAATTCCATCAAATCATATTATAATAAATTATTCAATAAAATCATATTTCATTTCCCGCAATTCATAAAACATGTCAAAACATTCATTTAATAAATCAATCATACGTTGTAATTTCATAATCACATTTATAAGGGAATTGCGGGTACTAGCAATAGCCGTTACCTCACTTCCGCGATTTGCTAAGGGTTTTCGTTGGTTCGTTCGTCCTGAGCTCCGAGTCCAATTTCTTTAAATAGTAAACAATTGAATTAGTACTAGATCGATAAATAATTTAAAATCAATACTTTATAACTAATAAATTCTATAAGTAACGTATTTTATAAATAATGAATTTTAATGAAAATATACTTTTCGAAAATATTATTAATCGGAATTTCAATCGAAATATATATATATATAATTAATTCATAAATCGTTTTTCATGAATATTATTTAAATTCTATTTTTGTTAAATAAGCTAGTAATTTACTTTATTAAAATCGATAATTAAACCTGAAAGATAATAACGATTTATTAATAACTAATTAGATTATAAAATTTTGTTAAAACATGAAAATTAGTAATTAAGAAATCTGAAGATAACAATTCAGTTTCCAACTCACCAAGGCCCAATTTGAAATGGCCCGATTCTTAAATTTGGGTTTTAAGGAGAATAAAATCAAAGTTTTAAAATAAAAACCTTGTTTTGGATTTTCTGGGAACGAAACACACGAGCAGGGGAAGGGGAAAGGGGCCGAAAACAGGGGAAACGGAGCAAGGAGGGCACGAGGAGGAAGGAGGGAAGGGGGGTGAGGCGTCTGGCTGGGCGATGCAGCGCCGGAAGGCGACGGTGAGGGCGGTGGTTTGCGGTGGTGGTACAAGCGAGAGAAGGAGGGAGTGCGAAAATGAAGGGGAAGCAGGGGAGGGGTTGTGAGGGAGAGTTCTGGCGATTTTTGGGCGGAGCACCGGGGGTTTGTGTGGCGGCGGAGGTTGGTGTGTGGGTTGGTGATGGTGGGCGGTGGTGGAGTGCGATGGGGGTGGTGCTGCGAGTTGGAGAAAGGAGCAGGAACAGGGGAGGGGCAGGGCGTCGCGAAGGGAGGAGAGAGAGTAGGGGGAGGTACGGTGGGTGTGCGGTGGTGCTGGAGGGAGACGGTGGTCAAGGTGGTGGTTGGACGGAGGTGGCAGTAGTGGTGGCTGGTGGTTGCAGTGGTGTTTGCGGTGGTGGTTCGAATTAAGGAAGAACAAGGGGATGATTTTTTTCTCAGTTTTGTGAATTGATTTTTGGTAATGAAATTGATCAGAAATTGAAAGAAATTTGTAAGTTTTGTGAAGGATTCTAGAAGAGGAAGGCCTTGGGGCTCAAGAAAATGTATGGGGACTGATTTGAGGGAAGGTGGGATATGCGTGGGAAGCAAGGCAGTAAAGCAAAAATGGATTTTTTTTTTTTTCTTTTTTTTTTTTTTTTTTTTTTTTTTTTTAAATCCACAATATTTGGCAAAAATTCAGAATTTGGAATAAAATGTTTAATTAAAATAATTCCTTAAAAATAAATAAATTATCGTTAACGAAAATAAATAATTCGGTTTATAAATTTATCGTTTAAAATAATTCGTAAAAACGAAATTCGATTATTCGTAATTTAATTAAAACGAAATTAAGTTGATAAATATTTTTAATTTTAATAAATCGAGTTTAAAATTTCGGGGTATTACATCCTTACCCCCTTAGAAAGAGTTTCGTCCTCGAAACTGGAGCTCAGTCGGACTAGCCATTCATAGAAATCATACAATTCATACTTATTCGTTCTATTCGCTAGACAAACATGGCGGAATAACATTATAACATAATCATTCAAAAAGCATATTAGAATTCATACATCTTATCGTTTCTAAACGAATAACTGGGGATATTTAGCTCTCATTTGCGCTTCGACTTCCCTTGTAGCTTCAGATGTCAAGTGATTGGCCCACAAGACTTTAACCATTGGAATTACTTTGCTTCTAAGTCGTTTCTCTCTTCGTTCTAGAATTTCGATTGGTTTCTCCTCGTAAGTCAAATCGTTTCGCAACATCAAGGGTTCGTGCGTAATCACATGGCTAGGATCAGGAACATATTTTCTTAACATCGACACGTGGAATACATTATGCACCTTTTCCAAGTCGGTTGGTAAAGCTAGTCGGTATGCTACTGCACCTACTCTTTCTAGTATCTCATATGGCCCGATGTATCTTGGGCTCAACTTTCCTGTTTGACCAAATCTCATTATTCCTTTTGTTGGCGAAATTTTCAAGAACACGTGATCTCCAACCTCAAACTCTAGTGGTCTTCTTCGTTGGTCCGCATAACTCTTTTGCCTACTTTGCGCTGCCATCATTCTTGATTGGATTAAACGAATCTTGTCAGTAGTTTCTTGAATCAATTCTGGTCCTATAACACGTGCTTCATCGATATCACTCCAACATAATGGTGTTCGACATTTCCTTCCATAAAGTGCTTCGTAAGGTGCCATACCAATGGTGGCCTGATAACTGTTGTTGTACGAAAATTCAACCATAGGTAGAAACTTTTCCCAAGTTCCTTGAAAATCTAAAACACATGCTCTCAACATATCCTCAACAATTTGGTTAGTGCGTTCTGTTTGTCCATCAGTCGTTGGGTGAAATGCAGTACTGAAGTTAAGTTTCGTCCCAAGAGCTTTCTGCAATTCCTTCCAATAGGTTGATTGATATCTTGTATCACGATCAGAAACAATCGAACTAGGCACTCCATGCAATCGCACAATAGTGTTCACATATAGTTCAGCAAGTTGATCTAAACTCGAATTGCTCTTCATTGCTAAGAAATGCGCTGACTTTGTTAATCGATCAACAATGACCCAAATAGCATTCATTCCCTTGGTTGATCTTGGTAAACCTATAATAAAATCCATTGAAACTGAATCCCATTTCCATTCGGGCACATCCAGAGGTTGCAACAACCCTGCTGGTCTTTGGTGCTCGATCTTGATTCTCTGACACGTCAAACATTTAGCCACATACTCTGCCACTTCTTGCTTCATGTTGCTCCACCAATACACTTGCCTTAAATCCTTATACATTTTATTTCCTCCAGGGTGAATCGAGTATGGTGAACTATGAGCTTCTTCTAAAATTCTCTTTTTCAACTTCTCATCATTAGGCACACATAATCTTCCCTGAAACCTTAACGTGCCATCTTCTTGAATGACAAAACCAGGTGACTTCCCGTTTTCCACTTCACTCCTTATTCTTTCTAATTGCAAGTCCTTACATTGCGCTTCCTTAATCTCATCAATCAAAGTTGGTTTCATTACCAACACATTCAAGCAAGCATCTCCTTTGATAAACTCAATTTCCATCTTTTGTAGATCATCTTGGTTGACTCGGGAGAAAGTTAGGATAGAATTTAAGTGAGACTTTCGACTTAATGCATCCGCAACAACGTTAGCCTTTCCGGGATGGTATTGAATATCAAGGTCATAATCTTTAAGAAGTTCTAGCCACCTACGTTGTCTCATGTTGAGTTCTTTTTGGGTGAAAATGTACTTAAGACTCTTATGGTCGGTGAAAATTTGACACGAAACTCCATACAAATAATGTCTCCAAATCTTAAGGGCGAAAACAACAGCTGCAAGTTCGAGGTCATGGGTAGGGTAATTTTGTTCATGAACTTTGAGTTGGCGTGAAGCATAAGCTATAACTTTTCCGTTTTGCATCAAGACACATCCTAACCCATTCTTGGAAGCATCACTATAGATTACAAATCCGTCAGTTCCAGATGGAAGGGTAAGAATAGGGGCAGTGGTAAGACGTTTCTTAAGTTCTTGAAATGCACATTCACAATCATCATTCCACACAAATTTGGTATTCTTTCTAACTAATCGAGTTATGGGCAAGGCAACCTTAGAAAAATCTTGAACGAATCTTCGATAGTATCCAGCTAAACCCATAAAACTCCGTACTTCTGGTACATTAGTTGGTCTAGACCATTCCACAATTGCTTTTATTTTCTCAGGATCAACAGATACACCTTTCTCAGAGATAATATGTCCTAAAAATGATATTTCCTTAAGCCAGAATTCACATTTCGACAACTTAGCATATAACTGGTTTTCAATCAACATATCTAACACTTTTCTCAGGTGCTCCTCGTGTTCCTCATTACTCTTAGAATATACCAAAATATCATCAATGAAAACGACCACAAACTTATCAAGGTATGGTTTAAAAATACGGTTCATTAAATCCATAAATACAGCGGGCGCATTGGTTAACCCAAAAGGCATCACAACAAACTCATAGTGACCATATCTAGTTCTAAAGGCTGTCTTTGGAATATCCTCAGGTTTAATTCGAAGTTGATGGTAACCTGACCTCAAATCAATCTTAGAAAACACTTTTGCACCTCGAAGTTGGTCAAACAAATCATCAATACGGGGTAAAGGATACTTATTCTTAATGGTAATCTTGTTTAACTCTCGATAATCTATGCATAACCTCATAGTTCCGTCCTTTTTCTTCACAAATAAGACAGGGGCTCCCCAAGGTGAAACACTAGGTCGAACATATCCTTTTTCAAGTAACTCATCTAATTGTTTCTTTAATTCTTGTAACTCAGCTGGTGCCATTCTATATGGTGCCTTAGAAATAGGGGTAGATCCTGGAATTAATTCAATGCTGAAATCTAATTCTCTTGGTGGGGGCATACTAGGTATTTCTTCTGGAAAAACATGTGGGTATTCACAAACAACAGGTATGTCAGTAATGGAAGGTACAGGGGTATTTAGGTCAACAACACTACATAGGTAACCAGATAACCCACTCTCAATCATTTTACGTGCTCTCAAAGCATGGACAATTTGAATCGTTGGTTTTCTTACTAACTTATGGAATGAAACTCTATCTCCACTTGGTGTTCTAAGGGTCACACTCTGCCTCGAACAATTAAGGTTAGCTTCATACTTAGTCAACCAATTCATTCCCAAGATTACATCAAATTCAGATAGGTCAAAGGCTACTAAGTCTGCTAGAAACTCTACTTTTTCTATTACAATGGGACAATCTCTATACATGGTTCTACATTTCACTATTTCTCCACTAGGAAGGAAAACACTCATAGCATGAAAGTCACAACATGGTTTCAAACTTAAACATTTAGCAAACAATGGTGAAATAAAGGAATGTGAAGCTCCAGAATCAAAAAGAACATGGGCAGGTAACGAATGGATAGAAAAGGTACCGGTGATAACATTATCATCCTCATCTGCTTCATCTTGTCTCATCACAAAAACTCTTCCAGTTGGCGGTGGTCGAGGTGGGTTGCGGTTTGAACCTCCTACATTGTTGTTCCGACCACGGTCGTTGTTAGTTGAAACTGGTCCTCTCATGGTTGGCGTCACTTGATTTGGGCAATCTCTGACGTAATGATCATGGCTTCCACATCGATAGCAAGCATTCGTGCCAACACGACATTCACTCTCCACATGACTCCTTTTTCCACATTTGGCACATCCTTGCGACCGATTGTTCCTTCCTTGAAATCCTTGTCCCCTATTATTTCCTTGATTACCATCATTCCTCCTTTGATTTCCCTGGTAACTTTGGTTGGGCTTCTTTGCTCCTCCTTGGCTTTGGTTATCATTTCTCCTTTTATACCCAACATTCTTCGCTTCTCGAAGTAGTACCACTCGCTCCACATTAGCTGCAATATCAACCATATCCTGGTATGAAGTAAACCTCTGAGTGGACAACCTATCCTGGTACTTAAGGTGCAGACCTCGTTCAAAACGGTTCATCCTGGACTGCTCTGTCGACACCAAGTCTGGTGCAAACCTTGACAACTCCATAAACTTATTTGCGTATTCCAACACGCTCATTGTTCCTTGTTGCAAGTGTAGAAATTCATCTTCTTTTTGTTTCCTCAAGGATGGTGGATAAAACTTGTCTCTCATTAACTTCTGGAGTTCGTTCCAACCAAATCCAGGCCCATTCTTTCGTTCCTTGTTAACTTTCCACCATAATCCTGCTTGGCCTGACAAGTAGAACACTGCGAAATCAACTCTCCATTTCTCAGGGCACTGCAGGGTTTCAAACAACTGATCAATGCGACTTATCCAATCCTCGAACTCAACTGGATCAGGCTTGCCATCATAGGATGGTGGGTTGAGTGACGAAAAGTTCTTGAACATCGTTGCGCTCTCGTTTCCACTAACATCTTTCTTTTTCCGAGAATCATGGACTAATTCTGCCAACATTGAACTCACATTTTCCAATCGTTCCATCCTTTCCTCGTGGCCATTAACATGGACATACCCTTCATGAGTGATGTCGTTATCATCGTGAACATGATGCTCGTTGCGAGCTCCGTTGGTAACATCGTTGATAGCATCGATGGTCGACATTCTGCATAACATATCTTATCAGGTTGAAGCGAAATAATAATATAAAATAAACCCTTTGATCCCGTTCCTACACTCACACTCATATTCATTTTAACTTAGCAAGATTTTAGAACATTCTTTTTAACTCATTCCTTAAAATTCTTTACTTAAAGCCTAATGAATTCTATTCGTGCGAAAACCCGTAAGGTTTAGCACTTATGGTCCAGAACCTTTGCTCTGATACCAAACTGTAACGCCCCGACCTCTAATTCAATAATTAACACATAATTAGCAGCGGAATTAACCTAATTGGTCGGGACATTACCTGCCGTAACTTCCTTTTCGGAAATTACAAGGCAAACATCAATCATAAGCCTTTAAACACTCCAAAACAATATATATAATCTTTTATATTACCAAAATGAAAGTACATGACTTACTAAAGTCTTTAATTAAAACTTATTAAACTATTAGAACCGTAAATATAAACTAGGTGGATAATATTAAAGTGAAACTCCTCGCCTCTACTCGTTTCCATCGATCCCCGCAGTACCTAAAATGGAAAACAAAACGGTGAGCCGAAGACTCAGTAACGAACTATTCTAGCAACATAAATTCATTTCAATTCATTTTATTTAATAACACAGGGAGAATAGAATAATGTAAAACAATTTATAAAGTCCTTTATTTAATTCATTTTCAACTTTAGGGTGCACATGCTAGTCGTGGCAAGTATGACATGGTGGAACGTCTTCCACGATGGACCGCTGTCCATAAACATGGGGCCTTGGCCCGAAAACATGAGAGCCTTGGCTCAATGGGCGGATGCCCCATGGGTACATGCATGACCGAGAATCGTAACCTGTGAACATATACTGCCCAACGGACTAGGAATTTCACTTTCATTTATCATGTTTCGTTTAATTTTACATTTTAGTCTTTTTACTTCAGTTGAAGTAACATAATTCCTTTGGATCATAAGATCAAACATCCTTTCTTTCCTGGTTTCTTAAAAACAGCATTTTATAAGAAATTCAATCAATCATCATAGCATTTTATAATCAATCATAAAATAAGGAATAATTCCATCAAATCATATTATAATAAATTATTCAATAAAATCATATTTCATTTCCCGCAATTCATAAAACATGTCAAAACATTCATTTAATAAATCAATCATACGTTGTAATTTCATAATCACATTTATAAGGGAATTGCGGGTACTAGCAATAGCCGTTACCTCACTTCCGCGATTTGCTAAGGGTTTTCGTTGGTTCGTTCGTCCTGAGCTCCGAGTCCAATTTCTTTAAATAGTAAACAATTGAATTAGTACTAGATCGATAAATAATTTAAAATCAATACTTTATAACTAATAAATTCTATAAGTAACGTATTTTATAAATAATGAATTTTAATGAAAATATACTTTTCGAAAATATTATTAATCGGAATTTCAATCGAAATATATATATATAATTAATTCATAAATCGTTTTTCATGAATATTATTTAAATTCTATTTTTGTTAAATAAGCTAGTAATTTACTTTATTAAAATCGATAATTAAACCTGAAAGATAATAACGATTTATTAATAACTAATTAGATTATAAAATTTTGTTAAAACATGAAAATTAGTAATTAAGAAATCTGAAGATAACAATTCAGTTTCCAACTCACCAAGGCCCAATTTGAAATGGCCCGATTCTTAAATTTGGGTTTTAAGGAGAATAAAATCAAAGTTTTAAAATAAAAACCTTGTTTTGGATTTTCTGGGAACGAAACGCACGAGCAGGGGAAGGGGAAAGGGGCCGAAAACAGGGGAAACGGAGCAAGGAGGGCACGAGGAGGAAGGAGGGAAGGGGGGTGAGGCGTCTGGCTGGGCGATGCAGCGCCGGAAGGCGACGGTGAGGGCGGTGGTTTGCGGTGGTGGTACAAGCGAGAGAAGGAGGGAGTGCGAAAATGAAGGGGAAGCAGGGGAGGGGTTGTGAGGGAGAGTTCTGGCGATTTTTGGGCGGAGCACCGGGGGTTTGTGTGGCGGCGGAGGTTGGTGTGTGGGTTGGTGATGGTGGGCGGTGGTGGAGTGCGATGGGGGTGGTGCTGCGAGTTGGAGAAAGGAGCAGGAACAGGGGAGGGGCAGGGCGTCGCGAAGGGAGGAGAGAGAGCAGGGGGAGGTACGGTGGGTGTGCGGTGGTGCTGGAGGGAGACGGTGGTCAAGGTGGTGGTTGGACGGAGGTGGCAGTAGTGGTGGCTGGTGGTTGCGGTGGTGTTTGCGGTGGTGGTTCGAATTAAGGAAGAACAAGGGGATGATTTTTTTCTCAGTTTTGTGAATTGATTTTTGGTAATGAAATTGATCAGAAATTGAAAGAAATTTGTAAGTTTTGTGAAGGATTCTAGAAGAGGAAGGCCTTGGGGCTCAAGAAAATGTATGGGGACTGATTTGAGGGAAGGTGGGATATGCGTGGGAAGCAAGGCAGTAAAGCAAAAATGGAATTTTTTTTTTTTTTTTTTTTTTTTTTTTTTTTTTTTTTTTTTTTTAAATCCACAATATTTGGCAAAAATTCAGAATTTGGAATAAAATGTTTAATTAAAATAATTCCTTAAAAATAAATAAATTATCGTTAACGAAAATAAATAATTCGGTTTATAAATTTATCGTTTAAAATAATTCGTAAAAACGAAATTCGATTATTCGTAATTTAATTAAAACGAAATTAAGTTGATAAATATTTTTAATTTTAATAAATCGAGTTTAAAATTTCGGGGTATTACAACATGGCTCTTTTGTTTTTCATTTTTCATTCCTCGTTTATTGACCCGCCCACTAATGACCCGCTATTGACCCACGACCCGCTTTTGACCCGCCCATTATCGACCCGCTAAAAATGACCCTTTCAATACCCGACCCTCTTTTGACCCGCACCGACCCTGACCCGCCCCGCCCGATTACCAGGTCTAATTACAAGAAATAGTACCATCCACTACTACTGAAAAAAAGTAAAAAAGTAATTAAGTAAAAACAACCACAAAGCGGTCACTAACAAGTATTACATCCGTTTTAAAATTATATTTACACTATTCGTTTTAATCTGTTTCATAATGAGAATCTTTACGTTTACTACAAGAAATTGATCCATTAACGATGAGAATTTTCATCGTTAAAGGCCAATAGTGACGAAATTTCATGTTGCGAACCCGGGGGCTGTCATTGATGGAAAATCTCGTCGTTACCCCATCGTAAAAGACATTTAAGACGTTTGTTCTCACCTTTATCTAGTTTTTAGCCCCGTCGCAAAAGACATATGCGACGGGATTTTTAGCTCGTCATTATTGGGTTGTCATTATGATTCAAATTCTAGTAATGGATGTGCTTTATACTCTTTTCTGAACATAAAATTTTACTATCTTACCTTTTCACCGCTTAACATTTACAATTTTTCACTCACTCACTTTCTTTTACCTTTGTTTTTTTCTTTACCACCACCCACTTTTTTACATCAAAATATTAAAGCATGAATAAGGGAAGACTAATGACTTATTGTTGCTCTTATATATACTCCTCCGTATCTTGCTAATAAAATTTATAGAACCTTTTGGCAAAGAGAATCGTAGCCATGAAAAGCAATCCTCCCCCTCCACATACCAAAAGCAAGAATTTTAAAATGAGATATTTGGATAAAAATTAATTTTGTTATAAAAAAAAACTTTAAAACATAATGTAATGCTATTTCCTGTAAATTAATAAGAGTATAAATTCGGTGGGGGGTGGAATGACCGATGACGACCCATGGCCCCATGCTACCATGCATAAGGATTAAGGGCCATAAGTCCATAACCATTAACCACTAATGAGAAATCGCAAGTACAGTATATACTGTTTGAGCGAACAAATTAAATTATGTAGGAACAATATATATAATTGAATGTTTCATGTTCCTTCATTCCTAGCTACAATCTGACATACCAGGCCAGGTCACTTAACAGATCGATCAAAGTGCATGCAGTACATTCAGTTAGCAATCGTGTCAAAATTGTAAATAATACACTACTCACAAGAGTTATGACCTAGGTGACTCGATCAAATGCCACAAGTACTACTAAATTACTAACTCTAAAAGTTGTGGTTCATATATCAATTTTCCTACGTACTGTACTAAACACTGTCTAACAAACAAGAAGGTTATATTGAGTCGGATGGTTAGGGTCGCTGGGTTGGGTCAACTTCCACCACTACAAGATCAAAGATCAAAGAATTTAAATTAAACGAATAACCTTATAGATTTGGGTTCAAATGATTCTTTTTTTCTACGGCGAGAACCTCAAATATGTATTTTTTTTAACTTAACGTGCATATATAATATTTCAACTATAAGCATTGTGCATTTTTTTTGAGTTCATTTGAAGTGCATATATGCACTATGCATATTTCAACTTTCAAATGGTTAACGCTTGAGTTTTTGAGTTCATTTGAAGTGCATAAGAATGGGCATAAGGACATAGTACGTGTGTTCTTTTGATTGATGAATCAAGATGTTGAAATGAACATTAGGGATTTTGGTAGGATTTTTGGATTATCTGTTGAGCATAGTAGATTCCCCGAGGATACCCACAACAATGCTGAAATGTGGGGAAAATTGACTGGAAATGATGCGCCTGCTAGTTTGCAACATTTACATGCTTCTAATGTAATGTGCAACACCCAGTCTCCATTTTTTTTCGATTCCTAGGGTTTACTATCTTTGGGAGGGATGAGCCCCAAAATGTTAGGAGTCAAGAGTTGAAGATTATTGGTGACTATGTGTATGAAGGAGATAATAGCTACGGAATGAATTTGGTCCACCACCTAGCTAGTCACCTCAAATCGGTGGCAATTCACCGTTTTACCATACGTATTACTCTTAATAGGTTGATCACCCACATTGCCATGTCTACTATGAATTTTGTTGAGGCAAACCATCACTACAACAAAACAGCAAAATTCCAACCATCATAAACAGTTGGTAAAAAGCTGATTTTGGTCGGTTAAACATTTACCGACTACTTTTAGTCGTTAACGTGTAGTCGGAGTTAACCTGGTCGGTATTTAGCAAAATTCTGACTGAAAAGTAGTCGGGAAAATTACCGACTACTTTCCCGACTACTAGCTGTCGGAAAATTAACGACCACTATAGTGGTCAGTATTTTACCAACCAAAATGGTAGTCGGTAAAATACCGACCACTAAAGTGGTAGGTATTCTTCCGACTACTATAATGGTCGGTGATTTTTATTAAAAAATTAAAAAAAAAACAAAACAAAACCATCAACTGGGAAATACCAGCTGTGGTTTTATTTTAATCTCTTCTGAAATTAAAAAAAATTGATTTTCAAATCAAACATATAATTTCATTCACACATTGAAACAAAACTCAAAAACAATCAAAATTTTATATCCAATAAGAAGTTAATACAAGTACATGATGAATGATGAATTAAAGAACAAAACAAAATTCCAACAACTTAGATCTTCAATTCTTCAATTTCTTGAATCAAATAAAATATAATCATCAATTCTACGTGCAGCAATCTCAAAGTGGGAATCAATTTAGATCGAGAGCTTTATTCTGAGATGGAACCACGAAATTTGATATCCATTTCACCACCCCAACAACCCATCAAGAAACGCTCTTATATTCCCTCTTCTTCGCCTTCGGTTGCTGCAAGCACGCAACATGTTCGACAAAAGTCCTCAATGGATTCGCACATATTTAAACAAAAAAATAACAAAGTGAACCAAACAGATCTAAATGAAACAAACAAAGAAAACCAATCAAATCCAAAAAAAAAATCAATCCGAAAAACTTTGATGTGTTCGTACTGGTTTACCTTGAGTTTCTGAATTCACCCGATCTTCGAAATGATGATGAAAATGATGATGAGAAGGGCGAGTTTCATTTTCAGAACAACAGATTGAATAATATGAAGAGGAACGGTTAGGAGGAGCTTGAAGGAAGAGGGAGGTGAGAGAAGAGAGAGGAACGACTGAGAGGAGGAGAGAGAGGGAGGTTAAGGTTCTCTTTTATATGGGCTAGGGTTAACGGGGAGAAAGCCCAAAGTAGGTGAGTGAAATAAAAATACCGACTACTCTAGATATTTTCGAAAATCAAAAATACCCATATGGTCGGTAAATGTAAAAATATAGTCGGTAATTTAATTACCGACTACTCTAAAAATGGTCGGTAATTTACCGACTACCCTTAAAACAGTCGGTAATTACCGACTACACTTAAAATGGTCGGTAAATAAGTTTTTTACGACTACTTTTATAGTAGTCGGTAATTCCAGTAGGTAAAATCCCGAATTCTTGTAGTGCATGTGCCGGTTCTGAGATGTAACTTGATTGATTTAACATACTTTGCATCATTGCGCCGACTGTACGTCGAGCATCAGTTACTTCGCCCTGGTTCTATGTACTGGGTGTTTCAGAGGCATAGGCTTTTCCTTTTGCCCGACTCCGAGGGCCGCACCAGGTTTCGACCCGGCCAAGAGCACTACCTCTTCGTGAGTGATAACATTGACCCCCTACCCCAGCCACAACAGCCAAAGCTGCCCGAGCCCCATCCTCGCACCTACTTCCGTAGGGGAGGACGTCGGGAGAGAGAGGCTAGAGCTAGTGTTAGCCCGGCTCCACAAGGGGAGCATCGCTCTTTGGAGGAGCGCATGGACCGACTAGAGATCCGTTTCGATCACTTCGAGACCGATCACCAGAGGGATATGTTCCCTATCTATGACCAATTTTCTAGGCAGAGAATTGTGCCTCAGGAGGCCCAGTACTCCTCTTGGGTTTGGCTATCCCCCGGACGGATATGGAGTACCGGGAGGTATGGGTACATTTACACCCACTAGCTACTATGGACATACTGATTTCCCGGGGTATGGAGAGGGACCTAGCGGGCATGGTGGCCATGATGGAGATGGTATGGATGATGATGGCGCAGGCCATCAGTGATGAGCTGGAGATGGTTGCATACCCTTCTAAGCCAATGATGACATTATCTGATTTAGCTTGGGGGGTGTTCATGTTTCCATGTATATATTATGTACGTTTTCTCTTCTTCCTTTATATACTCTATTTATTGCTTTGGTGTGTTTATTTGCTTTATATATAAATTTATTGCTTTGAAAAAGAAAAAAAAAAGAACAAAACTACTTTCCGATGAATACAAAAATCATGCTTCCATGTGCCCCTAGATTGAAAATTGTTTTGATTCTTGGTATTTGATGACGAACAATGTTGATGTGTTGGCCATGATTTGATATTCGAATATTTTGGTACCTTAACATGAGTCAACTTTGACTAACTATTTGCGGACTTGGTGCTTGGCTAGTTGATTTGGTTAGGAATGTGTGTTAACTTCCTGGTATGTCATTGATTTTGAGTATTTGTTTACAACTGTTAGAAGTGTTTTATGGCTCATATACATGCACATCGAGGAGGACGAAGGTATTTTTGTTTTAGGTGGCCTACAGATGATTATAGATACATTTGTTCCCTTCTTGATACCCATGTTGTTGCCTGTGCCCTTTTTATTCGGTCACTAGCCATATTACAATCCCTTTAAGCCCAATTAATTACTAGTCCCAAACTTGGCTTGAGGGAACTATTAGTGAGTGAGGCGAGTGAGTTGTAGTTTGCCTCATGTAAGAACAATTTGGGTATTAGAAAAGGAAAGGGAGTTCTTCTTGTCCTTGTGTGATGATTAGAAAAAAATGAGCAAAAAAATGAGGAGGATTGAGAATGTGAAGGTTCCCAAAAAAGAGGGAGAAAAAAGAGGAAAAAGAAAGAAATTGAGCAAAAAGGAAAACAAAATTCATTATTTTCAGAAAAATTCAAGGCATAATTTCACTCAAGTATCGCAATTTCATATTTTTACGAGTGATCGGTTATACAGATGAAAAAGGTGAAAAAGTATAGTGTAGCCGGTTCGTTTGTTGCATTATCATGTGTTGAGTGGGAGAGTTGTGGTCATCGTTTAGGTTTGATCATGGGTTTCGCTAGGATTTTTGCTCCCCAAAGCTAATGCTTTAAGCTTATTTTTACCCAAAATTTCCACGCTCTTACCTAAGCCTAACATCACAAGTTTTGAAGATCTTCCGACCTTAATGTAATAGTAGTTGTTTATCAATTCAAGTTATGACATAACATATTCCGAGTCGACTGTTAGGTTGAGTGCATGTCCTTTTTAAACACACGAGTGTTGAGTTTGGGAAGACATTGTTCACATATATTGTTGGAGGAGAGCGAACATGTACATCTTTTACCCGCCACATAAATGAGTGAAGAGTGTGCGAGCACTAGTCTTGAATTCCATATGCACTTGTGATTCACTCCGCGTGACGATTGCTAGGGAGGATTTATGGTCGAATGGATTTGATTGGTTGGCATTGATACATACTTGTTGGATTTTACCTTGAATCATATCCATTGTTTTATGTTATTTTTGGGGTGAAGTTGATTTATGTATTCATCGATGATTTCTTTGCTTAGGGACAAGCAAAGATCTAGCTTGGGGGAGTTTGATATATGCATTATTTATAGTATTTTAACCCCCGTCCCTTCGTACTTTCATTTGTTAAATGAGATCTTAGGAGCCATTTTGAGTACCAATATGTGTTGTGTAGTGTGTCTTGAGATTTCAGGCCGTTTGAAGAGAAATTGGCCTTTTTAGGCTCGTTTCGTGATATTACGGGCCACTACGGCGATCCCGATTAGTTCGGGACGATCATTGTCAACTATTGGGAGCCTAGAATGTTCATGTTTGAGCCCCAAGAGTTAGACTCGGTGATTAAGATGAAGAAGGACGCGTCGAACCGATCACCCTACGATTGGTGGCCGAAGGGACACCAACCGGGCGAGCTAAAAGGAGAATTCCCCTTTCGGCACGCTCCCGATCGGGCGCCCGTCACGCGGTGCCCATCGGGCGCCTGTCACGCTGCAAGCAAGGAAGACTTTAATTCCGCCCGACGGGTGGATGTCTGCCCGATCGGGCGGGTTGCGAGTTATTCGCCCGATCAGGCGGCCCATTAATTGCCCGATCGGGCGACGACAACCTATGGGCGCGTTTTACTTAGTTCATTTCTGGGTTTTTTGTTTTGTTTTTTGAAAGACTATAAATATAGCCCTTAGTTATTTGTATTGGACATCTTATTCTCTAGTTTTAAAACCTTTACTTAGTTTATTTTGCTCTCAAATATTATTAAAAATTTATTTTCATTTTAATTAAAGCCCGGACCTTTCAATTATTTCCTCGTTCTTCGTTTAGGTATTGTCTCATTCCTTAACTTTATTATTCAATTTCCATTCATTCCTTTGTTTTATTAATTGCTTTAAATCATAATTTCATTAAATATTGTTATTTTGTTTAATTCAATCATGCGTGAGTAGTTAATTTTCTAGGGTTTAGGGGATCCATGAATGCATGATTGGGAATGGATTTGGACTTGATTAGATTGACTGATTGTGATTTCTATAGCTTATTCTAATTGTTCGTCAATTCTGTTCGGCCGGGCTATTTTGATTGAGTTTGATTAACCTTAGATTATGCGCCGAGAGGTATAAATCTGATGTTTTTGATCTGTGGCTATTAGATAGGATTTGTTTCTAGTACATAGCGAGAGCCTGCTAGTTATATTTTCCTAAGGAATTCATAAGATTCATTTATGGTTATTGATTGATTGTTGTTGTCCGTTGTCCAATCATGGTCTGCATTTGTGGTGAACCGTTGCCCTAAATTCCTTTAATATTAACATTTCCCTATTTTATTATTGTCTTAGTTTTAGTAATATAAACCAACACTTTTATCTGTTCCCTAATAGTCTAGACCCCTATTTTAATAGTAGAAAGAACGTTGTTTCCCTGTGGATTCGATCTCGACTTCCCATGCTATTTAGCTAGTGATTTTAGGTTTATCTTTGATTAGGTGATACGACTTTATCCTGTCAGTAGGTTGATTACTAACAATGCTCTCATTGCTCTTGAGTTGTTTCACACGATGAAGAAAAGGAGTATGGGAAAGAAGGGAGCAATTTCTTTAAAGATTGACATGAGAAAGTCCTGTGATAGGGTGGAATGGTATTTTATGGAGCGTCTTCTTTGTAAGATGGGGTTTGCGGAGAATTTGATTCAAGTATTGATGAGATTTGTTTTCTACGGTGTCTTATTCCTTCATTATTAACGGAGGGGTGTGTGGCAATGTCAAACCCTCCCGGGGGTTTGAGGCAAGGCGATCCCTTATCCTTGTACCTCTTTATTATGATTGCAGATACTTTTTCATGTCTAATTTCCAAGGTGGTGGTGGAGTCCTGTTCATTGGGAGCGAGTCAGTCTAAATGGCCCATGATCTCTCATCTCTTATTTGCAGACGATAGTCTGCTTTTTGGATAACTGAGAGGAATATATGTTGAAAGGTAGTTGATTTACTCAACAGTTATGAAGCATCTTCTGGGAAAAAAATTAATAAAGAAAAATAGGAGGTTTCCTTTAGCAAAGGTACGGTGTGTATGAGTCAAATCAGTCAGAGCTAGTTTATTTTTTGAAGATGAGACTGGTAGATTATCACGAGAATTACTTGTGCATTCCCACAATTGTTGGGAGATCAGAAAGTCAGTATTTGCGGCTTTGAAAGGCATGATTTGGAAGAAACTCGAAGACTGAAAGGACATGAACACCAAATTCTGGTGGGGGAATTCAGGCTCCTAACTTAAAGTCCACTGTCACGGTTGGGATTCTATGTGCACTCCAAAGTGCCTAGGCGGCCTTGATTTTTGTGATATGGTAGTTTTCAATGAGGCACTTCTAGGTCGTCAAGCGTGGAGGTTTATCTCTTGCCCCAAATCTCTACTTGGGTGGGTGATGCGAGACAAATACCACCCTCATGGGGAATTTCTTTCTTCTTATTTGGGCTAAGTGGACAACTTCTCGTGGAGAAGTATTTGGGGTTCAATTAAAAGCTCTAGTTAAAGAAGGTCTTATTTGGCGAATAAGGCAAAGGAAGTAGCATCAACATTTGGGATGAAGCATGGGTTGCCGACGATCAAGGCAACCGCATTTTGACTACTAAAAGGATGAGGTAACCTTCGTTAGCGACCTTATTGATTTCAAGAGGATGGAAATGAATTACGAGTTAGTGCGTGCAACATTTGCCGAGCTGCATAATGGCTATATCTTTAAGTATACATGCTCCCACATACTCCGACGGGCTATACTCTGACCTACATGCTTGGAAAGTCGTGTGATTTTGATAAATACCACCAATCAAGGGTCGACTTGTGGAAGCTCGAAACCATCCCCAAAGTCCGACGTTTTCTATGGGGAGCATGCACAGGTTCCCTATCAGTGCGTGCTCTACTGAAAGAAAGACACATGATTGACTTTGACACATGCCCATGGTGTAACAAGGAAGCTGCAACTGTCTGCCATGGACTCTTCGAGTTCCCTATGGTCAACGATTTGTGGCAGGAGTGTGCGTGCACAACTTTGGTGTGCAAGGATGGATTTGTCGAATTCAAGGAGTTGCTTGAGTCTTGGAAGGAAAAACTGGAAAGTCTCAAGAAACACGGAGCTGCTCTCATGTAGTACACGTGAAACGGGAGGAACGACAAAGTGTTTAATAATAAGGACACTCTGCATCTCGTGGTAGTAGACAGAGTTCGACGTTTGGTGGAGGATTTTAACAAGTACAGTAGAAAGATTTATGGGGCCAAGCTTAAGCCTCCACATCGCAGCCCAAAGAGTTGGAGGCCTCCCTCCGTCGACGTGGCAAAGATTAATTATGATGCCCATTTAGCTATTGATGGCTGGGTTGGCCAGGGAGTTGTTGGCCGCAATGACAAAGGCGAAATTCTATTTGCGGGGTGTATAATGCGAGGTCGCTGGCCTTGTGAGATTGCAGAATGCAAAGTGTGTTTGTTGCTCAATTAGCTCGAAGATATGTCATGAAATACTTGGTGTTGGAATCGGATAGCCAAGTTGTGATCAACTGTCTTACTAAGGGGTATATCTTCTTCTGGGATTTGATCTCACTACTAGATGGTGTTTGCATTATTTGTATTTCCTTTGATTTCATTTATTGGTCTCATATTAAGAGGGATGAAAATTTTATGGCCCATCACCTAGCTGGATTAGTGTCTTGTGGATCGGAACAAGTTTGAGTGAACCATTGTCCTAGTCAGATTTCACTGTATGTACTAATAGACAATTTGTCCCTAAATTAATATAGGCAAAAAATAAATTGAATATATCAATGGGTAAAGATATGCAAAACTGCACAATCATAATTTGAAGAACAAAAAGAAAAGGCGACAGTAGTAAATTATACTCACTTGTCCATAATGATATTTCAATTCAGAATTTTGACACCATTTACGATTGCAGATAATCTTCTAGATGTCTTGTTTGATTTAATGAGTATTTTCACAATATCAAAATTCTATAATTTGTAATATTATGTAATTATAGATAAAAAATAATACTTCATCTGTTTCATAAAATATCGCACCATCTTGTTTTTTTACACTATTCACCGTAGACTTTGGTCATTTTTTGCGATTCCTACCTAAGAAAAACTGTAGTCATGTGAGATCTTGTTAGATTCGTATCGATATGGCGTAAAATCAATCGTGATGCAATATTTAAGAAATGGAGGAAGTATAAAATATGCATTGATAAACGAGACAACTAAAAAATGAATCTCATTACAGAACGGAGGAAATAATAAGTTGGTGTAAGTTCAGATAAAGTATAAATATCTCATTTGATCTTATCTCGAAACATAAACTCATTTTTATACAAATTGATGCATTCACATATATTTGTTATTAATATTTTTTCTTCAAATTTTGGTAAAGTTGGACACCAAATGATGCATGCAATTGAAAACTAACACAATGAGATTAACTTCATTTGCAACCACTTGTAGATTTCAACTACTTCAATGGACTTATTAAGAACTACACCTACTAATCAAATATCAAGTGAGTAAATAATTATCACAAAATTCAACCTTAAGCCAAATTAACTTTCACAAAAAAATTGTCAAATGTCTTATTTAGTTTCTATTAAATTGGGATTAGAAACTTCTTCCACATATTTAGTGGAGCAAGAATCGGCTTCAAAGTTAATCAAATCTTCCATGGTTTCAAGAGCTCAAACGTTCCAAAAATTTAATTTCCCACTTCTTTAGGACCCACTTGCAATTCTTTATTTTTTACCACTTGCAATTTTTTAATTTACTCTATGTTAAAAATTCTCTTTTTTCACTAATTTCCACCCTCTTTTCACATTATTTATGTGGGCAGTGAGAGTGAGAGAGTGAACACACTGCTGTACTGTACTCTTGCATGGAGGTGTGGCCTACTTCTCCCACTACCTTCCATCCAATCTACAATTTTTTTTGAAAATTTTATTCTGATTATTTTTGGCCATTTTTAGATCAGATTTGAGAACAAGTTAACTTCATCCATACTGTTTTCACATTTATAAAGATCCCAATTTCTTTGAGTTTTAGAGAGACAAGCAGTCCAACAAAAACCCAGAAAACCAGAGAGTTTTAGAGAGAGAAAGACAGAGTTTTGCAGAGAGAAAAACAGGGGAGAAGAAGAATAATGGGAACAAATACAGTTTCTAAGCTGATAATATTCAGCATTTTTCTGGGTTTATTTCAGTTGATAAATTCTGCTAAAATAACTTATGATAGTAAGGGTATTATCATCAATGGCCAACGCAAACTCCTCATTTCTGGTTCTATTCATTATCCCAGAAGTACCCCCGATGTAAATTCTCTATTTTTCTCTAATTATTTTTTGTGAAATTTGCTGCTTTATTAAAATGCTGAAATGGGGTTTTGTTATTTTTTTAAATGGGTTTGTTTAATTATTAGATAGTTTGAAATTAATTGTTAACATTTGAGCTATTTTAGTTTGATTCTTGAGTGTGCAGATGTGGTAATTTGCTACTTTGGTGGAATGGGTTTTTGTTATTAGTTCATTTCTTAATGGGTTTGTTTAATTTCGATATATTTTGGAATCAATTGTAACATATTGAAATGATTTTATTTTGGTGAATGCTGATGTGGAATTAGCTCCTTAGTTGAAATGGGTTTTTGTTATTAATTAGATTTTTAATGGATTTGTTTAATATCTACTCCATAATAATTTCAAATTAATCTTAATACTTCAAAATAAATAAATTGTGATGCTGATGTGAGGATTATCTTCTTTATATGAAATGGGTTTTTTTTATCGTTAATTACCTTTTTTTCCGTAATTAGTTTGTGTGAATTCTAGATGTATGTGATTGCAGATGTGGGAAGATCTTATAAGGAAGGCGAAAGTTGGAGGTCTGGATGTTATTGATACTTATGTATTCTGGAATGGGCATGAGCCTTCCCCTGGAAAAGTATTGTTCTTGGATCTGTATTTTTCTTATTTCCCTTTTGTTTCTACTTTCTTACTAATTCAAACCACACTATCTACATGGCCTGACTATTAATTTTGGACAAAGGAAGTACTTTACTATGGTCTAAGGTTCTAATATGTGAAAATTTATTTGGATTTTGCAGTATCACTTTGAAGGGAGATATGACTTAGTAAGATTCATCAAGACAATTCATAGAAATGGACTATATGTAAATCTCCGCATTGGTCCCTATGTTTGTGCTGAATGGAATTTTGGGTAATTATTTTTGTTCTGGAATAAATTCTATGACTGTTTGAACTCCTTAAAATTGGAGCAATTTAATGTTTTTTATTTTCTTTGGGACATTTTTCTGGCTTTTATGAGTAATCTATTTTCTGTTTTCACCTCAATTGGATGCAGTGGGTTTCCTGTATGGTTGAAGTATGTCCCTGGAATCAGCTTCCGAACAGACAATGAGCCATTTAAGGTCCTGAAGAAATTTTCGCAAATTTACAGTTTTCCGGATTCTTTTATAGTTTTTAGGTAGCTGACTTTGTGATCTCAGCTGAAAGATACTGATGCATGATTTACTTTTTTTGTTACTTTTATAATTATACAGAGAGCAATGCAAGGTTTCACTGAGAAGATTGTTGGTATGATGAAAAGTGAGAATTTATTTGCTTCTCAGGGTGGTCCGATCATCCTATCTCAGGTCTATTGTCATAATTCTTCTCCTCTACCATGTATATCTTTTCAAGTTTTCAATTATCTGCATCAAATTTCAGTTTTCACCTGTATGTTTATAAGAAATGTGAAAGAAAAAAGTTGAAGGTATACTCCTATAATTTGATGTGTTTATATGAATTCATGTGCAAGCTCTCGCGTGATTAGAACATGTATGTTTATTAGATTGAAAATGAGTATGGATCAGAGCTTAAGGAATTTGGGGCCCCTGGTAAAGCATACATAGATTGGGCTGCGAAAATGGCGGATGGATTAAGAACTGGAGTCCCGTGGTTGATGTGTAAGGAAGATGATGCCCCGGAGCCTATGGTAAATTATAAACGTACCTCCAGATTAACAATTAGTATGAATGGACAATTTCACTGATTTTTTTTTCTTTTTTGCTTTCTGGCAATAGATAAACACATGCAATGGTTTCTACTGTGATTATTTCAAGCCTAACAAACCAAACAAACCCAAGATGTGGACTGAAGCTTGGAGTGGATGGTAATGTATTTGCTCTTACAACTTCTAGTATTGGTTTCTTTGTTGCAGTCATTTTTGCACTTTGTTCATATTTTCTGCTAACATTATTTGCTGTCATTTGCAGGTTCTCCGAATTTGGAGGTCCAGTTCACGAGCGACCTGTTGAAGATTTGGCTTTTGCAGTTGCCCGTTTCATACAAAGCGGTGGTTCATACATTAACTATTACATGGTTAGTAGTTGTTTATGAGCATCCTCTTATTGTTTTTATTATTGACATTAGAAGGTTAATGTCTGGCCCTTTTGCTTTCTGGCTTTCTGATGTTGTTCACTTCTGCTGACAGTACCATGGTGGAACCAACTTTGAACGAACAGCTGGCGGACCATTCGTTACAACTAGTTATGATTATGATGCCCCAATTGATGAATATGGTAAGAATTTGATCTTGCATATTTGTGTTTTATGGAAGTACAACTTATAACATATCCTGCAGTAGATACAGAATAGGTAAAAAAGGAAAATCTGACAATACGAATGATGTTACTGTCTTTATTGTTGCATGTGAATTCTTACAACTCTTTTCACTTAGTTTGACGTTAATTATCATGTAGAAAACATTTTGACATTTCATTTGCTTTTTGTGATCAAAGCAGTGTAATTAATCAATCTTTCAGGCCAGCTTGTGTGGATCATATATCAATACATGATAATTTTACTAGACAGTACATTAATATATTGAGAACATTGGGTTAGATCCCATGCATGCACAAATATTCTAAACTTATTCAGAGTTTGGCAAGGGAGTTTGTTTGGTTTGGTAAGTCAAATATTCTAAACTTATTATCTGACCATCTATTTATAAAATATTTAAGTGAAACATTTCTCCTCCTCCAACTAATGCATAACTAATAATCTTGAACATACTAATTTAAATCTTGAAGATACTTATTTAATCATCTAATTTTCCTACTATTACGTAAGTACGTAAATTACATAATTTATATGCTTAATATGCTAATTTTACAAAATATTCGATATGGTGTTAATTTGACCAAAATATTAAGTACATATCTTTTCCGTTATCGATATACTGATTTGACTAAAGTATTACAAAAATCATTTTAACAAATTATTATTTGGTGGTATCTATTAATTGTCATATTCTATAATCCAATATTTAACGGGTTATAAAAAATGATAGAAAATAAAAGTAACAAAGTAAATATATTTTTTAGGAAAAGGTTTTTGGCGGGAAAATTTTGCAACAGAAGTTGTTTTAGTAAGGTTCAGATAGGTTCATATAAGATAAGTACACACAAAATAAGTCGAACAAAATAGAGCTTAAATGTGTACGTTCAAGATTTATTAATCATGCAGCAATTTTAAGGGGAGAAATATTTTAATTATATATTTCATTAATTGTTTTTACAATATCTGTGCATGTACTGGACCTAATCTAGTGGTTGTCTACTTGTATTCCTCATAAATGGAGATTGCTTTCCCATTTCATTTTTCTTCGGACGAGAATCTTTTTCTTTTTTTACCCCCTCTTAGTAATAATTTATGCGAGGAAAGAACATTAAAATCGGTTGAAAAAGACCTTTACCACCAAACGGTGTGTAAGAGGTACAAAAGACAATCTTCTGGTCATTTGTCTAAGAGATCTCTTTTGCCCTTTTTAGTTTAGAAAATTGTACTTGGTAACATATTATAGAGTGTTATTACTTGTGGTTATCTAACCTCTTTCAATACACACATTATTGTACACAGGTTTAATTAGGCAACCCAAATATGGGCACTTGAAAGATCTACATCGAGCCCTCAAGCTTTCAGAACGAGCAATACTCTCTTCGGAACCTAAAGTCACTTCATTGGGAACCTATCATCAGGTCAGTTTCTTTACTGTAAATCCTTTTTTCCTTGTTGTCTTGTGCTGTTTGATTGATTAAACATTAACATACTTTTGCAGGCTTTTGTCTTCTCTGGCCAAGGAACTTGTGCTGCTTTCCTCTCCAACTTCCATTTCACTTCATCAGCAAGGGTGAAATTCAACAATGAGCACTATGATTTGCCTGCTTGGTCTATTAGCATACTCCCTGATTGCAAACACGTAGTCTATAATACCGCTAGGGTAAGTCACAAGTGCGTTTACTATTCGCCTACTTTATTTTCTTCCATAACTCCATTGACGAGACTTCTTTTCTTATTATCTAGGTTGGAGTTCAAACCTCACATACGCAAATGTTACCAGCCAATTCTCAGTTGTCCTCGTGGGAGATTTATGATGAAGATCTTTCTTCTCTGGAGGAGCGCCCAACAATGACAGCTGTCGGACTTCTAGAACAGATCAATGTCACCAGAGATAGCAGTGACTATCTTTGGTACATGACCAAGTAAGTCCCCTAAGTTGTTCAACTTTTTCCGCCGACCTCCTATTTTTTGGACAGGAAACGTTAGCAGACAAAAAGACTAATGCAATTTGCATTACACCTGTAACTATAAAAGATGCTGTTTCTGTTAGACCCTAGATTGTAAGGATTGTTGACTAGACTATTGCTCCGAAATCACACAAGTAAAAGTCAGCTAATGCAACATTTGATTTAGACTAATGTAGTTCAAATTTAATAATTTCCTAATAATGATCAGAATGCTTTCTGTATGTGAACTTTTTTCACCCAGGATTCATGTCATACTACATCAACAAACCATTATCATGTTAGGCGTATTTAAGTGAAATCAATGAGCTATGTAATGCATAAGAGCATGCTGAAATTGTTATGCTTTTATGAAAGCTTTTCTTTGGCATCTAAGCATTTTCATCTGCCGCCTTCTTTCTGTTGGCTTCAAATTTCATCCAAATTAAAGATATTGACAATTTGGCGTTGTATCACTCCAGTGTCCATGTTAGCCGGTCAGATTTGCATGGAGCTCCCAGTCTCATGGTGCAATCAGCAGGGCATGCTCTTCATGTTTTTGTCAATGGAAAGTCTTCAGGTATAATTTCACTTCATCAAAATTTTGAGTTAGGAGTGTGCTGAGCGCATAAATATTGTGTGGTTATAAATGAAATCGGGTTTTGATTTCTGAAGCGGATATTAAAGAGAAGTTATTCTTGTACACAGGGTCAGCTTTTGGGACTAGGGAGGACAGGAGGTTTACTTTTAAAGGACCAGTCAATCTTCATGCAGGAATGAACAGAATTGTGCTGCTAAGTGTGGCAGTTGGTTTACCGGTAAACTTGCGACTGCGATTTAAAATGCTTCAACCTGCTCTTGTGAAACACACTAATAAGAATCCTTGATTTGATTTGTTACTTCAGAATGTGGGGCCACATTATGAATCATGGAATACTGGAATCCTTGGTCCAGTGGTATTGCATGGTCTTGGCAATGGCAAGAGGGATTTAACATGGCAAAAATGGTCGTATCAAGTGAGTTCCATACAAATCTGACAGGTTGATTTGTTTCAAAATGGTCGAATCGTAAACTAGGTAGCTTTGAATGACAGGTTGGATTGAAGGGGGAGAATATGAAATTAACGTCTCCTAATGGAGCCTCATCTACTGAGTGGATACGTGGTTCACTTGCTGCACAGAGTACTCAACCCCTGACCTGGTATAAGGTAAAAACCTATGCTTTGGAAGCCTTCTTTTTTCTTTTTCCCCCCCTGATGTTCATTTTAATTAAAATTAGAAATATTAAAGTTGTAAATTTGCAGGCCAACTTTGATGCACCAGGAGGGGTCGAACCGTTGGCAGTAGATATGAAAAGCATGGGTAAAGGTGAAATATGGATCAATGGTAGAAGTATAGGAAGATATTGGACTAATTATGCAAAGGGAGACTGCAAACCTTGCAGTTATACTGGAACATACCGTCAAGTAAAATGCCAATCTGGCTGTGGTAGCCCAACCCAAAGATGGTAATAAACTGAATTCACTAACAAGTAACAACTCCCGAAATCTGAATTACAATATAATATAATGGTGTTAATCTGTTGGATTCTAGGTACCATGTTCCAAGGGATTGGTTAAATCCAAGACAAAATTTGATGGTCATCTTTGAGGAACTAGGTGGGGATGCATCAAAGATCTCTCTGGTGAAGAGATCAGTGTCACGTGTTTGTGGTGATGCATTTGAACACCATGCAATGGTTGAAAACTGGCGGTTAGATTCCAACGGCGATCGCCAGATAGTTCACCATGCCAAGGTTCATTTGCAGTGTGGAGCAGGGCAGTCTATTTCATCCATCCAATTCGCAAGTTTTGGCACTCCATTCGGATCCTGTGGAACTTTCCTCAAGGGAGCATGCCACTCTGAGAACTCCCATGATATTGTAGAGAAGGTACAATCTATTAACTACCTCAAGTTTGCATTAATTAACTTTTATTTAAATAACCTAAAGGCATTGATTTTTTTTACAAATATTTGCATATTTTTTTTCCCTTGGCGCAGCTTTGTGTTGGCAAAAAAAGATGCTCGGTTGCTATATCCAACTCAATCTTCGGAGGAGATCCATGTCATAATGTGTTAAAACGACTAACAGTCGAAGCTATTTGTTCTTAGTTATATCAACCAAAACCAAAACAGACATGAAATTTCCAGTGTGTAAAGAGTTCTATGACAGCTTGTGTTCATATAGTAAGCGATAAGGAAGGGGAGAAAAGAAGACGGAGATTAATAAAGGTCGAAGACTATCAATGGCATATGGAAACGGATACACATTTGAGCAGATTATAGAAAAGGTTTGTGTGTATAGTAGCCATTCCCTTAACTTTTATTAGGGAATGGGATTAAAGTGAAGGGGTCGATAATTATATCGAGTATTATTTATAAGTGCTCCAGGAGTAGGTTACGCAGAATTCGTGATTGCTTTTACAAGTCAGCTCTTCGATGTTTTTTCTTCTTCGCGTCTTTGTTTTGTGATCCATCCTTATTAGTATGTGATTTGAACAAGATTTGTTTTCCTTCTGAGCGTAATTAAATGGGGTAATTAGTTTTTGCTATAATTTTATTTGATATTAGTACAAGCTGAGTGTTGATGTGAGTTGATGGGCACATACAGTAATACAGATGTATCTGCAGCACTTCAGAATGCAAAAATATAACAGTCAGCTAGCAGCGTGAGCGGAAAAGTTCAGCAGCCCGCATTTCAGGCATGTTTCGGAAAACTAACAGACGTATACATATCAGAAAGTTTCAATAAGAAAAACAACCTCGACCTGCCGCGATGTTTCTTAAGTCAAATCTATTACATTATATTAAAACAGACACTAAAAATGACACATATCACCCCCGGGTGTAAAATTTTCCCGCCAAAAACTCATTCCTAAAAATACAAATCTACTCTATTCTTTTTCTTATTTTCTCTCCTCTTGTATAAACATTTATATATGGAAAGAATTATGGAGTATATGATTATGGAATATGATATTATATTAGATAATTTCGTTAATATTTTATTCAAATCTTTATATCAATAATAGAAAATATTCTTACTTAATATTTTGGTCAAATTAACATATTAAGAATATCAAATATTTTGGTCAAATCAGCACATTAAACGTATAAAATATATAATACGTAACAGAGCAAAAATTGTATATTATATGATAAAATGAGTACGTTCGAGACATAGATTTAAGCGATAAATATCTTAGTTAAATAAGTATTTTATAAAAAAGATGGTCAAATAATAATTTTTAAATATATGTGCGTGCACTTGACCTAATCTAGTACGGAGTATCTAATAATATACAGGCCACATTTGAATTTAGTTCATCTGAAACCAATAGACCATTCAAGTAACAAGTTAAAGTACTTTAAAAAGAAGAAGTAACAAGTTAAAGTTTGAAGCATTAGCTAAGAGCTTAAACCAAATCCTTGATATGTAGTCATCAATTCGTTTTCTCAATTTGTCATGTGGGCGCAAGGAATACGATGCTTAAGGCACGTTTACCTTCATAGAAAAAGACCTTTGAGGCATATATTCTTGCTATCTAAGAAAGACCCTTGACCATCATAGTATTGGTTACAAACCAGAAAACCTTGTTTTCTAAGAGTTTTATTTATTTATTTATCATTAAACAATCCAGCAATATGCTGATCTCTTCTTCCCCTTACAAGTTGCTCCATATCCGAGAATCAGGTACAGATGAAGGAATCCGATTTCCCCTTACAAGTTCTGAACAATACTCCTTCAATCCGATTTCAGTTGTCACAGTATAGATTACAATAACAATGCAACAACTAATTCTAAACAGATAGAGTAATAATACTAAAATAGAAACAATTGATCAACACATCAAAAGCACATTACACAAAGTAAAATAATATTATCCGCCATTCCGTCATTTGTAACAACCATAAATCCAAAGCTGAATCATACAAGAATTCATAATCCAGGATAAGGTAAAACATTAAGAGCAGTACTTAACAACATAATTATCACAACCGAGCAATGATCTCATTGTTAACTTCATTAGATGGCTGATGGAGTTACAGCTACAGTTTCAGTTGAAGTTGAAGTTGAAGCTGCATGCTTCGCTACGAGTTCCACAAGGGCTTCTTTCTTTGCACCCACAACCCTGTCAATTTCCATTCCGTCTTTCAGGAAAACAAAGGTTGGCATGGCATCAACTTTAAAGTCCTCAGCAACAGTCTGCAAGGAATGGGTTTTCAACACCAAATTCATGAGCCTGCAATTCAATAAAGTAAAAAGGGCACAAATTTTGCTTTCAAAGTTCAGCTATTTACCTTCAACTCATCAACATCAACCTTGAGAAACAACACATTTGGGGTCTTCTTAGCAAGATCAGTCAGAATTGGTGAAATAAAACGGCACGGTGCACACCATGAAGCAGTGAAATCAATCACAACCTACCATCAAATGCATCAGGTTAGAATCGAATAGCTCAATAACGGTTTTCAGTCATCATTCTCTAAACCCCTAATCCTTACTCCAATCAACAACTCAAAACCTCGAAAAATCCCCCAAAATAACAATCGGAATCAACTCAGGATCATAGCCAGCAAGTGCTCCGATCACCTGGAACGGGGGTTATTCCAGCTTTATCAGCACCTGTTGGAGGAGATTTCCCCAATCGATAGATGTTCATGCTCGAATCCGGAATTGTCGGAGTCTAATAGGATCTAAATTAAACAGAATGGGGGTATCCTAAACAAACTAATCACTCAATAATCAGAATTTGCAACTCTCTTTCGCAAATCTTAACATTTTCATAATTCCAGTTACTTCACCATCACCAATCAACAGAATTCTCAATTTCTATTTCCTGGACCCTAGAATCAAATTCACATATATAAAGCGTTTGATCGTCCCAATAAATTGTCATTATTCAATTCAAACATCAATTAAATTGTATAAATACCCAGGAAAAAGAAAATATCACAGTTCAAACGCATCGATTATCCAAGCATATAAAATAATGCCATTAGAAGAAAAAAAAACCTAACGCACATTCCTAATTTTCTATTTTAATTCCCATTAAAAAAACAAAATTTGTAAAAACTACGTAACTGAGATTCAAGAATCAAAAAATAGAAGTTACCAATTTGCCAGAAGTTTTGCCAGTCTCAAACTGCTCCTTCCAATGGTCAACGTTGTGGCAACTGACAACTTCATTCACTTTGTCCGCCATTTTGATTCTTGATATTTTCTAATTTAGAAGACGATGAGAGAAATGAAGCTACGATATCATTATTTGTAGAGGTGGAAAAGAAAGTTGGGCCTCTGGGCTGGGCTGGGCTGGGCTTTTTCTCCTAACGTGGGGTGCTCAATAATCAGATTAAATACTACTTTTTCTCCTAACGTGGTAGTATTTAATCATGTGATGCGTGAACGGCATTTTATTGTAACTAGTTTTTAGACTTGTGCGATGCCTCAAGTCATTATTCGGATAATTATGATTATGTCTTTTATAAAAAAATTTCCATTAATTTTTAATTAAAAATATTATAAAAGGTCTTGCGCGCACTAGGTGCACAATAAATTTATTGTACACCAAGATAACTTTTACCCATTTTTTTGTAACTTTAACCTAGTTTTGATTAATTTTTATATTAGTAAAAAAACGTTGATAGATAAACATTTTAAAGAGTTAAATGATTAATTTTATACATTATTAGTGATTTTGAACAAATAAGTTTTACTAAAATGAAAAATTTGTCGCTAAAAAATGGATAACTTTTACATATATAAGCTTAACTTTTAAACATTTTGAGTTAACTTTTACTATGGTGTACACTATTTATTGTACAACCCTTATAAATAAGAATTTGTGAAAATATTATTCTTTATTTTTTTTGTTATTACTACCTCCATTCAAACTGACATTTAAAGTTAATATTTGTACAAAAATTAATACAAAGGAAGAAGTGTGTAAAAAGATGGGTAAACATAATAAAAATATTAATAAAGTAAGAGATATTTGTAAAAAGGTGAATGAAAAGTTGGAAATGTTGTGGGGGTGAGAAGGTTAGGATAGTAAAGTTTCACGTCCCAAAATATAAAGGATAAGGTAAAGAACCTTATGAAAAGAAATAAAACAGAAAGTATAAAAATCTTTTTAAAACAGATGTAATACTATTTTTCATTTGCAAAAGATAACATCTAACATGACATGGCCAAGTAGATAAGTCATATTAGTGCATAAATCATGAGGTCTTGGATTTGAATATTTTATTAACTATATTATGTATTTATGTGGATGACATGTGCAAATTAAAGGAGGAGGGCGTCATGTGACAGGGCATACTTTCTTAGAAACGCATTTTAATAGGAACAATTCTTAACATAAAGTCTAACTCATACGTTCAAAGATTGAAGTGATTTTAGTTCTATTTGATTATAAAAATAGATTCTAATATTCTTTAGCAGTTTCACAATACAGCTGTAGAATATTTTAGCTTTGAAATACAATGAAAGTAAAGTTAATTTTTATTTCTTGTTTGTGTTATTATTCCTTTCATATGTTGTGTATGTTAAATGGAATAAATGATAAAGTCTTCAATGGAAAAAGGGTTCTTGGATCGTCTAATTGACTCGTCCACTCATCCGATGTTATGTCCTCACTTGTTGTAAATAGTAATAGCGTTATTGTTATTCGAATCTGAGACATGTTGTATACAAACCCTTGGTTTTAATCGTTAAGTCAAAACTTTATTGGTAATGTCATTATCTATTGTTGTATTTCATGGTCTCGTTCACAACACAATTAAGTCATCTTAATTTAAAAGGTGTTGAAATTTTAAGTCAGCATAAATGATTATTGGTGTTTAGTAACTACTCCCTCCATTCCCTTTTGTTATTTATGTTTCCCGGAATGGCTTTCCTGTTTGTTATTCCTGTTTGGAATCTATACTGCTCCCTCTGTCCCTTAATACTCGACCTGTTTTGACCGGACACGTTTGCAAATGCACAACTTTGACCACCAATTTCTTTAACTACATAATATAAAAACTTATAAAAATATTAATATTTTGAAAGTATATATTAAGATGAAGCCAACAATACATTATATACTAACATTCGTTTTCATATACTATAAATAAAATAGGGTCAAAGTGAATTATGTGAATAGTGCAAAAAGTCAAAACACGTCGAGTATTAAGGGACGGAGGGAGTATTTTTTGACATGATTTTTTTACCAAAATACCCTTATTTATCTTTATAATTACTAAAAGTACCTAAGAATCTATTCATATTCTACCGTGAAATTCCCCACCCTCCCTTATTTAATTAATTCACCCTTCCCCCATTCACCCACCCACCCCCCTTTATATCCCGTCGTTTTCACTCCTCTCTCCTCACATTTCACCCTCTCTCTCTCTCTCTCTCTCCCTCCCTCCCTCCCTCCCTCCCTCCCTCCCTCCTCTAAAAGACTCTATGTTCTTCGAAAACCTTAGTTTTCTCTGCCTCGGTTTTCTCTTTGTCTCTTCAAATCCATCAGGTTTGAAATTTTTTCAATTAAAAATCTTCATACGCTAATATCGGTATATCATTCCGATCAGATTCCCTATAATTTTGTCCCCTTTTTCGTCCTATATCTTCGGTGCAAGTTGAATCTCTCGAAATATTTGAGGGGAAAATCGAAGATTTCTAGGGTTTTTATTGAGATTATTCATGGGTTCTTCCTCTTCTAAATCTTTGGCGCAATCGCTGCTGGGTACTTATGGGCAATGAATTCCTGATCTCGACTGCGATTGGGGTTCGAATTGTAATTGTTCCAACAACGAGCACTCGTATTCTGGCGAGTTTTTGCATAACCAGATGATGACCCAGGAAGAGAATACGAGTACTCGTAATTATCTTAAGGCATGGTTTGAGAAGGAGGAGGGGGAGCCTGGTGAAGAGATCGAGTCAAAATACGATGATCGCTTTCCCACACCCTTATATCTACGGTTTTTTGAAGATAACGCCGAAAATGAGGTATAAATCTTGAATCTCTTCGGGGGGTTTATTTCTGGGTAAAACTCAAATTTCTAGGATTTTTCTTTGATTTTCTGGGTAAAGCTCAAAAATTAGGGTTTTTGTTAATTTTCATGGATTTATTTGTTGATTTGAATTTTTATGATGTATATGGGATTTTCTTGATTAAATCGGGATTGTTATGATTAATCGGGATTTGTATGATTAGTTCTGGATTTTAATGATTTAATTGGATTTTCTTATTTAAATCGTGATTTTATGGGATTAATTCGTGTTTTTCTGGGATGTAATCGTGATTTTTATGTGTCCTCTGTTATCTCTGATGATACTAATGACCCTGTTTTTTTGTCCCCTGTTGCATGCAAGGAATTTTCAATGGATCTGATTCTTTCGAACTGGTTTATGTTGGTGAATGTGAGGATGTGGATGAGGATGGTGATGCAGCTGTCTCCTCTGGGCAATGTTCATTTGCGTTTCCTTATTCCAAGGATATATAATGGCTCGAAAATAAATACGGGTGCGGCATCTGATGGTGCTTAGATCAGTCTGTCCCCCCTTTTACTCTGTTTTTTTTTAATATTTGTTGATACATGAGGAGTTATATGGTGGATGCCAACAACTGTGATCGGTTGTTGGTTAGGGGTGTTGTTGTTATGATGTTGAAGTTGTGATATTGAAGTGTATATGATGTCCTCTGTTTTTATGATGATGTTGGCATGTTGGCATGCTGATCGTGTTAATATGTTGTGATTTGATAATGATGTTGGTGCGTTGGCATGATGATCATGTTAATATGTTGTGATTATATGATGATGTTGGTATGTTGGCTAGTTGATCATGTCAATATGTTTCCTTGTTGGTCATGTGATTATGGTTTCTTTATGATCATGTTATTATGCTGCCTTTATATTCAAGTGATCATGTTGTATGATGCCTTGATGCTCATCTTGCTTTGTTGCCTTGATAATCATGTGATCATGAGGGGGTGAATAGATATGAGGATGGTGAATGAATTTCTTTATTAAACATGACAGTAATGTCCCCTATTTTTGTGTGCTTATGTTGAATGGTTGATGTCCCTATATGTCTCATTAGGATAATTGATTTATGGTTTGAGTGTGATCTGTGACGAGTCTTTCATTTATTGAGAAGCTACCCTTGCTTCATAAACCACATCGTGCCATTAGCATCCAACCATTATTGGTTTTTTGAGGCCTTTTTGTGCTATTGGTTTGTGGATGAGGGCGTGTTTCAGTGAAGTCAGGGGACATCTGAGATCCAAAACTTGATTTGTTTTGGCTTTACGATCATTTTCCAGTTCTAATGTGGTAGGAATCTCTTTGATTTCTTCACATATAAACTGGCATCAAATCGTAGAGGCAATTCTCATGTCTTGTTTGTATAGGTTTTAATTGTCCCTTTGTTATGTTTTGATCAATGATGAGTCTTTCATAAACTGAGAATTAACCCCAAATAACTACCTGATGTGGGATCTTTTGTTGGTGCTGACGTGTCACCCTTTCCACGGAGATATCTGGTATGTGCTGTCACAATCTTCTTACAACCGGCAAAACAAGAATATTCCCGTAGGAATATTCCATCCGATGCCTAAGTAAGTATTTGATAGAGAGAGAAAGTGTTTTTAGAGAGAAGTTAGAGCAGAATAATCGAGGTAGGTGAGAATGAATTGATTGCCCTTTTACCTTGGGATTTGGGTTATTTATAAGGCTATGGTTTTGGGATTTGTTCCAAAAAAACCTAGTTATCTAATTGGTTAGCCTTGGAGATGAGAACATGTGTCCTTGACAGATATGAAGGTAGAGGATTTAAGTGGGTCGTTTAGTATTTGGGCATCTTCTTATCTTGGGCCAACCTTGTAATTTAATCACAAAGTTTGAAACATATCCAGGGTGTATGACACTGGGTATGGAAGGTGTCACATGTCGTGTTACGATTGGTCCAAAGTGGACAAGTCTTTTTAGCCACATCACTACCGACATTCATGTGCCATTAACATCAATGATGATTTTCAGGTGCTAAGTGTTTGTGATTTGGGTTTATGACTGTGATGCATGTGGACATTATGAGATCATTTGGCTGATATCAACATTGTTGTTTTGAATTAATGACTTATTGGTTTAAGGTGGTTCTTCGAAGGGGATTGAGTGATGGTTTAATATCCAATTGTATACAATTTCTCAATTCCCTTCGGAAGAACCACCTAAATATTACCACATTTGTTTATGTTTGATCAGTGATGAGTCCTTATTGTCCCATTTATGTGTTTCAAATGTGGTGTTAGTGATATTCAATGATGTCATTCTTGATACTCTGAGATATATGTTTAAAGAATGTCCTTTATCTTCTTTTGTCTAACGGAGTGAATGTCATTTCACATGAGTCAATGTGAATATCATTTATTTCGTTAGGCAAAATAGTGTTTAAGTTATGATGAATATTGAAAGAAAATGATCAATGATGTAAATCAAATAACCTGATATTGAAACCCTACATTTCTATTTTGAATTGTGATGTTTGACTTGTTGTTATGAATGAATGAGTCATTGTCTGTTTGATCTGTGATGAGTCTTCATTTGCTGAGACTCAAACACAATCTTTCATTAATACTCATGAACCATTAGCATCAATAATGCTTTTCAGGAGCTAAGTGTTAACGGATAGCGTTTGTGTCATTGATGCATGGGGAAATTCCGAGATCATTTGACTGATATCAACATTTTTGTTTTGAATGAATGACTTATTGTCTTAAGGTGGTTCTTCGAAGGGGATTGCGTGATTGTTTACTATCCAATTGTATACAATTACTCAATCCCCTTCGGGAGAACCACCACATTACAACATTTGTTTATGTTTGATCAATGACGAGTCATAATTGTCCCCTTTTTGTGCCTCAGTAATATTAATGTGGTGTTAGTGATATTCAATGATGTCATTGTTGATAATTTGAGATATATGTTTCAAAATATGTCCTTTAACTTCTTTTGTCGAATGAAGTGAATGTCATTTCATATGATCCAATGTGAATATCATTTACTCCGTTCAGTAGAAAAATGGTAAAGTTTTGATAAATATGGAACAAAAAAAAATTGAATGAATGCATCAAGCAATAACGCATCTTTTGCAAATTGCAATTAATCACCTGTTTCGTTCTTGACGAAACTAAACCCAATTAAATTGGAAGGATAGCCTAATAAGGATGAGTTATTAGATACTCTCTCACGTAATACAATAGAAGCAAACTCTACTCTTGGAGTTAGAGTTCGTTGTATTGAGAATTTGAGTGTAGTATTAACAAATTTTTAATTAGTGTTTCCTTCTTGGAGTTTATAACTAACGTGACTCTCTATTCTCTAATTAAAGCAACTCTTATTAGGTCAATTTACTAATTACGTATACGTATTACTATTTTTATTCCTTAATGTTTTTCACTTTTCAAGCTTACTATTTGCATGAACTTTGTAATATTTAAATACTAATATATCAAATTTTGTATGTGAAAAACTTATAAAAAGTTAATATTCTGAAAACACATACCGAGACCAATCTGACAAGATCTTAGATGATAACGTTTGATATATATAATAGTGAGAATTTACAGTCAAAGTTCATATTTTGGACACATATTCCGGAATTTACGGTCAAAGTTCATATGTAGCACAATATACTAAACGGTATTAGTGAGAACGAATTTGGATGCAAAGGATGATAGAGTTATGAGAAAGCTTAATTGTATTGATGTTTGCAATGAAGTATTTATACAAGCCTAAGAATATTACAAAGTCAACAATAATATCAATTGCTAAAATAACAAAGATATTGTACATAATTAGAAGATATTATAAAATCAAATCTATCACTAATATGTTAAGTATATTTACATAATCAGTAATAATATAAAGGATATATTATCCTTTACATTATGATATTATCTCAATAAAGGAAATAAATGTTCACTTATATTGTTATGATAGTTCATCTACGATTTATTTATTTATTAATACTGTTATAGATTTTCATTATTGATCAACATTTGAGGTGTTATTGGCCGGGTGAAAATGACGTTCAACCACTTACCATCTTTTGTAAGAAAATATTATATGTCAATGTGGCTATGCCATATCACTTGTCATCTAATAACGGCGACATGTGGCGAGATGACATGAAATGCCATTGAGATTTAATAATAGTATAGATTTGTACGGAGTAGTAAAAGAAAGTTGGAGATAAAATTTAAATAGATATTTTTTTTGGTTTAGTGTAGAGAAAGCCTTTAAAGAGTAGTGATTTAGACGGGATTAAATCTCTAACTCTTTGCTAATATTATAGCAACATGTTCTAATAGTTTATTTGTAAAATATTAAAATGTATATCACTAGATATGAGGTTGCTATATACCTGGGGCAATGACTAACGAGACTGATCGATGGTAACACGTAACCATTATAGATAGGAATGACAATGTATTGGATTTGGATTGGATGTAGTAATAAACTCCAAATCCAATTAATTTACTAGTCGGACTCTAAAATTGCATCTGAATCCCACTCTGAATCCGAAACTTCAAAATTCGACTCCGGTCCGTTTACCCTTACAAGAGGTCCGAATTCGATCCGATCCGATGGACCTCCGAAAGGGTCTGAATCATCCGATCCAAATGCATCTAAATGCTCTGTATATCATTTTTCTTCAAATTCCTTATTTATTTCAGTTGTTACACATGTTAGGTGCTCAAAAAAATAACATAAATTACACGCACATTAATTTGCAACCACAAATTATCTTAAAAATAACTACTGGCATATGTTCTTATGCAATAACAAAATAACCAACAAAATGTACGTCTTTCGAATACAACCCCAAAAAATGTCTTTAAATACAACCAAAAAATGTCTTTCAAATACAACCCCAAATAAAATATCTTCAAATACAACCATACAATCTCTTTCAGTTACAACCTCAAATACATCATCGGGTCTGATTCGCGTCTGAGAGTCAGAGTCTCCGCATGCAGACTCCGAATTTGACCCGCCTCCCATTTAGATTAAGTTCGGATGTTTTTAATCGGATTCAGATTCAGATTCAGACTTTTTTTAATCGGATTCAGATTCAAAATTTTTTTAATCGATTTTAGTATCGAAATTTTTCATTCGGATCGGGACGGACTCGGTTCGAATTCGAATGTGATTGTCATCCCTAATTATTAGGGGTGTCAATTCTCAATCCGACCCAGTGAACCCGATGGGTTTGTCCGACCGTTTTGAACCCGTGAGTTAAAATCCGAAATCCGATCCGATCCGATTATATTCAACCCGAATCCGACCCAACCCGTTAGTATTGATCCGATTAAGATCTGAATTCGTTAACAGTCCGATCCGTGACAATCCGAATCCATTTAATCCGATCCGAAGCGATCCGAAACCCGTTTATGATCCGATACGTTTCAATCCGAATCCGTTCCAACCCGAGGAATATCCGTTTAATCCGATCCGTTTTTAATCCGTGACCCGTTTAATCCGACCCGTTTCAACCCGTGACCCGTTTAATCCGATCCGTTTTAAATCCGTGACCCGTTCCGTTTCAACCCGTGACCCGTTTAATCCGATCCGTTTTTAATCCGTGACCCGTTTAATCCGATCCGTTTTTAATCCGTGACATATGGTTATCATCATCAATCCATACGGTGATGATATAGCCGTACATATGGTTATCATCATCAATCCATAAGATATCCATTTTCGTATATGAAAAAATTATAAAAACTTAATATTCTGAAAATATATATCGAGACCACTATAACAAGATCTTACATGATAACATTTTGATGTATATAATAGTGAGAATGTACGGTCAAAGTTTTCATACTTTGTACACATATTCCAAGACGTAAAGAACTTTCAGGAATGGAGGTAGTATTAAACCAAGTTATACAATATACTCAATAACTTATATTACCGATCTTAAATTCTTATTACTTTTAAAAGTTAGTTATCGTATTCGTCCCCTATTTAAGTTATCGATATTATAATATATAATTTGGAACCGGATGGACCCGACCAAAATTTCAACCCGCTACCGAATAACTCGATCCGGTAATTACCCGAACCAATTTAAAACTGAATCCAATGTAACCAGGCTAAATTTGTTTCAATCCGACCCGTTTTAGTCTGTTACCGATTAAACCGATCCGATATGAATCCGATCCGATATGAATCCGATCCGATATGAACCCGAACCCGTTATAGTCCGACTAAACCCGTTAACAATCCGTCATATTCCAATCCGATCCGATCCGACCCAAACCGACTACAATCCAACCCGTTTACAACCCGATCCGATATGAACCCGTGAATAAATAATCCGAACCGATCCGGTCCTTTAAGTTTTCAATCCGATCCGATCCGACCCGCTAACCAAATTAATCCATTCCAATCCGATCCGTTTCAATCCGAATCCGATGAATCCGACCCAAACCCGATCCGTTGATCCGATTTGACACCCCTACTAATTATAGAACAAACATTTGGTTACAAACTTACAATAGGTTTGAGTTCAGATACACGAATGTTTTATCCTTGGCAAAGGGAACGACGATTGTACACGACAGTGCATACGATGCACGTCAACACGTATACATGTACGTACATAATGTATATATAGCCGCATAGCTCATACGGAGTACATATGTTTTTTCCATTTCTTAAATATCTCATTTTTTTTTCAACATACATTATTTGGTTTCTTTTACTATTCACATTAGATCTTTGATTATCTTTTGTGATACACATGTGATATATGCAGAAAATTTGTAGCTTAGTCATGTGTGTTCTTGTTAGTTTCGTCTCGATAATAATTTTTAGTTACATATAGTTTGAGATATTAAAAATCAAAAGCATGAATTCGATAGCATAAAGTCAACCATGGTGCAATATTTAAGAATTGAGGAAGTATAGGCTTTAATTTAATTAGGACTTGTTTTTACAAGGTATTTTAACTTATTTTTGCTTAATTCATCAAAAATAATTTAAATGAGTTTAGATAAGTCAAAGAAGTTCAACAAGAATAAGCTTTTTACACACATAAAATGTTAATTTCTAGTAAAATTAAGTTCAGGTAATTTAATTTCATTCACTAAAAAAAGCTTTAGTTAGGACCAGGATAAATGCAAGACTAATGAATGAGGCTGGATTTTATTCTATACGGAATATTAGTTACCATACTAGTCTGGTTATTTGGCCAAAGCAAACTTGGGTTTTTGGAGGATAGAAAACTCAAAACAAGACATGAGGACGACGGCTGCGTCCAAGTTGATAAAATCATATTCTTAGACTAAATTTTCACCGCTGATGTAGTTTGAAACGCATGCAAGACCTCAGCAAGTCTAAACTATATTTTCATTTTCCTGAATGAGCCACGTACAATGAGTCAATGACAATACGATAATAAATAGGGAAGGAGGTTCGAATATGCACCAGTTCTTAAATGGACTTGGTCCACACTAAATTTATTGTGGATCATGTATTAAAGTAAAGTCAACAACTTATTCCTAATTTATATTGGCATTTTATTAAGATTATTATGGGAAAAAATATCAAATTAGTCTCGTCGATACATGTTATGCTTGAATAATGTGATTTTAAGTCACAATTCGCTTTTAAAAACATAGGGATACTATGCTTCAAAAAATGGTTACTATGTCTAAGAATTTTGGTGTTTAATTTATTATAGCTACTATATGAACAATAAAGGTCACTATGAGTGTAAAAAATGTGCTACAGAAAACTATTGATTTTGGGTCCACACTAAAGTTATTGTGGACCAGGTCCACGCAAGAATAATCCTCGAATATGTGACATATCTATACCTAGTATTTAAAAAGCAAAATCACACTTGATTACATGACACGCGTCAACACATTTGATTAGATGACACGTGTCGTCCATTCTTTCCTCCATCAATTTCGTTTTTTATTTTATTTTTTCTTTATTGTTTGATATTTTACACAACTCCAATTGCCTCTTTCACTTCATCTTCCTAATACAACATCAATTTACCAATCTATTCATTCAACATCTTTCACTTTATCTTCCCGATTAACACTCAATATTAATACACTATTTATTATTTCAACTTTCAAAATTTATCTCTATAAATCATATATTCTCTTTAAAATTACAAGCTCAACAAAATCAAAAGCTTTTATGTAAGACCGTCTAACGGTTAGACCACTTTTTTAGTCCTATCTAAACTAGTGTAAAACATAACTATAAATAATAAAATCATAACTAATTGAATAACAAAATAGTTAAGGTATAAAGACAAATAGTTAAATTTATGAGTCGAATAGTTATTATTTTCGAACAAACTTATGAATAACTAAAACTCGTAAAATTTTAACTAATTGATCTCATTGCTTAACTAATCAATTTTATTGTTTAACTAATTAGTTCAGTGCTTAATTAATTGGCTCGGTTACATAACTAATTGGTTTCGTTGCTTAACTAATTGAATTTCAAACTTAACTAATTGGTTTCAGTGGCTAACTAATTAGTTAAAGTACATGCATAAAAGTGGTCTAACCGTTAGACCGTCTTTCCTAAAAGTTTGTACAACAAAATTAGAACTTAAAAATTAAGATAAATTAAATAACCACTATACAACCGTCCGTTCTTTGAACGGGCTCAAAAGCTAGTTATACAATAGAACAATTGGCCAATATTTGGCTATAAATAGGCTATTCTCGCTCGTTAAATGGTGTTATAATTTCAAAGTGGCTTAAAAGAAAGCAATCACGTAAAACACCTAAATAATAAAATAAAAAATCACACAAAATTTCCTGTATTTAATTAAATAACTAAAACCTTGTCATTTCTCAATCAGGTTAATTAAATGGAGAAGAATAATATGAATGCAATCAGACTTAACACTGCAGGTTTGTGG
The DNA here is from genome assembly GCF_020520425.1 of Spinacia oleracea. Classification (NCBI taxonomy): domain Eukaryota; kingdom Viridiplantae; phylum Streptophyta; class Magnoliopsida; order Caryophyllales; family Amaranthaceae; genus Spinacia; species Spinacia oleracea. Next base: position 93,657,322 of record NC_079488.1, read on the forward strand.
ATGGTGTTTGCAATAATAATGAGCTTTATTAGTCATTTTGAAGTTGCCGATGCATCTGATCCATCTCCTCTTCAGGATTTTTGTGTGGCTGTTGACGACCCTTATTCCGCAGGTTCATTTTTTCCGTAACTTATATTTTGCATGAAGATAATTATATATTGTACTCGTCGTTGATATTTACGTTCAATGAAATGAACATATATGTGATCTGAGAGTGATGGATAGCTCAGTTGGTTAGAGCTTTCCAGGTAATCCTGGGATCGATTCTCATCCCCGCCCTTGTGGCTCATTTGCACCAAAAAAAACATATATAAGTGATCCGATCGTAGTTAATTATTTTAAATTAGAAGAATTAATCCTTAAAATCTAGCAACAATTACATCATAATCCTACAAATGAATTAATTAACAGGAGTTTGATCTAATTGGGTTTATCAGTTATTGTGAATGGGAGGTTTTGCAAGAATCCAAAAGATGTGAAAATTGAAGATTTGGTGTACAAAGGGTTTAACATACCCGGAGACACAAACAACACACAAGGAGCAGAAGCCACACTAGTGGATGTGAATAGGTTCTCAGCACTTAACACACTTGGTGTATCAATGGCTCGCATAGACTTTGGCCCCTTTGGCCTAAACACCATTCATTCACATCCCCGTAGCTCAGAGATCTTCGCCGTACTAGAAGGAACTCTCTATGTAGGCATTGTTACCACAGATTACAAGCTCTATGACACGGTGTTGAGAAAGGGTGATATGATTGTTTTCCCACAAGGTCTAATCCATTTCCAACTTAATCTTGGGAAAACAAATGCTTTTGCTATTGCCTCTTTTGGAAGCCAAAATCCTGGACGTATTAACGTTGTTGATGGTTTGTTTGGAACTATGCCTCGGATTTTGGATGATGTTCTTACCAAGGCCTTTCAGGTGGATGACACACTGATTGAACGGCTCCGTTCCCAGTTTTCCAGGCAAAATTTATCAATCAACACTACCGGAAGATCAATTCTTCAGTTGTTCGCTCAAACTACAAATGATTGTACCAATTGATTTCGTCGCTACTTAACAAATAATCAAGATGAATCTTATTGTCAAACTATAATTTCACTTGCCGTTTAGATTCTTTTTCCCCTTTTTTGTTTATGTGTCTTGTTTTAGCTATTCCGTATTAATAAAGAACTACCCCTCGATGTTAGAATTAATCCAAACTAAATACTTCATACTAGATTAATCAGTGGGAGATACTAAATGCAGGTAGTATTTTACCTAAATGCAGAATAACTAAATATCACTTAAATTTTATTTTCCCTAAATTGCCCTTATTCTAATAAAACCTTCTTCCACTCAAAAACTATATAATAACTCTACCATTCGGTTACATGTAAATCAAGAATTCTACTTTCACCCTATCCTACAAATGGATGGACAACAATGATGAACTATTCAATGGGATTACTTTGCGTACGTACTACGGTACTATTTGCAAGGCTTCATTTTTTCCCCAAATATTTTATCGGACTGTTGAATAATGAAATAATGAATATCAACCGAAATACATATCTCCGGCAAATTAACCGACACTATAGCATCAATCCTCCGGAAGGCCTAACCAGAGAAGTACAATTCTATATGGAAGCGTACCTTTCTCCATTGGATTGATTAGCGGTGGGCTTTGGATCTTCCAATTCTATATGGTCTCCCTTGATATTCTATGATGAGATGTCAGAGAGAATAGAAAACCATATGAATCGGGGACCATAACCCTAACCCTAACACCTATATATATAGGGTCTCCCATATCCCCTATTAAGCCCATCATAAAATAAGAGACAAAGAAGTGGGCCTACATTTATTAGCCCATACCAATAAGATCCATATAAGCCCAACATACTTAAATATAAAACCGATCACTTTTATGGGCTAACTTTAAGATAGCTTTTATACATATACAATCATACATGTAGGTCTACATGATTATTTCTAACAATCTCCCACTTGGGCCACATGTATTACCTTATGTAATATGTATAACCTTATTAGCTCAAAATCTTTGCTATCATTACCAAATGTATCACTAAACAATCTTGTGCATTAATAATGCCAACAAAGAACCAAAGCGACTTTCGTCATCTATATTGTGACTAAGCCCTCAATGATCACGTATATTAACATAACCAAATGACATAGATCAAGCATGGATGTGTACGTAGCATGGAAATTTCATGAAATGTGATCCTAACATGCCTATTTCCAACTAGTCCTACCAAAATCTTAAGTGAGATCATACCACAATAGATCAGAGTGAACCATAAACTGAAAACTTTATTTCTGCAGAAACATAAAATCCAAATACAAAATATGTGTCTTTAAGAAAATGAACATTCTAACACAAACTCCCACTAAACCTGAACATCATCGAATGACATAACACCCATATGAGCAGTGTGCTCATGAAAGACCTTGGGTGGTAATCCCTTTGTAAGCGGATCCACAACCATAAAGTTTGTTCCTATATGTTCCATAGACACTTTTCCACTCTGAACTCTTTCGTGAACAACACAAAACTTAATTTCAATGTGCTTTGACTTTGAAGAGCTCTTGTTGTTATTAGAATACAACACTGCGAACCTATTGTCACAAAGAATCTTTAGTGGTCTTTCAATACCATCTACAATTCGCAGTCCAGTGACCAAATTCCGCAGCCATAGAGCATGATTAGTGTTAGGTTATGATTCATATGACAAAACATAAATCATGCGGAAAAACCATAAAGCCAGGAAAGCATATTATTTACACATAATCATTTAGCATAGTTTAGATGCATACACTTTGTTGCGTGCCCTCCCTAGCTGCGCCCGAACCGAACAAGAACAAGTCTTTAGGACTCCAAGTGTCGTCCCTCCGTAGATAGTCCACAGCACGTCCGGATCCGCCTTAAGCTTGACCAACTAGGATCGCCCTTAAGGTACTTAGAATTTTCGGCTATTGTAGGCAATTATATGACTGAATTTTTGCTCTCAAAAATCACTTTGAATACTTGAATACTCGATGTAAATTATGAGTCCTTAACTCATATTTATAGACCATGGAATAAATAATCGAATCCTACTAGGATACGAATTAATTAAATTAGAATCCTAGTAGAATTCTTATTTAATTAATTTATCTTTTAGGATTAGGAATTTTAATCATTAAACAAATCATGTACTCTTTAGGTTTCGTATGTGAACACAAAATCTACACGAGCATGACCTACGAGCGTGCAGGCCATGCCCGCGCACAGCCCACACGGCTGCTCGGCCCACGCGAGCTACAAGCCCACGCGAGCTGCAGCAATGCTCGCAGCCCACTGCTCGCAGCTGCGCGCGCTGCGCGCGCTGCCATGGCCTGCTGGGCTTGGCCTTGCGCTGGGCCTAGCGTGGCCTTGGCTGTTCGTGTGGCGCGCTTGGCTTGCTGGGCGATGGCCTGGCTTCGTGCTGGGCCCTCGTCCGGCAGGCCTCGTTCGATGCTTATTCGTGCGATACGCTTCCGATTAAATTCCCGGTTCCGGAATTCATTTCTGATACGAACAATATTTAATATTTCCGATTCCGGAATTAATTTCCGTTTCGAACAAATATTTAATATTTCCGTTTCCGGAATTATTTTCCGATTCCGATAATATTTCCGATTCTGACAATATTTCCGTTTCCGGCAATAATTCCGATTCCGGCAATATTTCCATTTCCGATAATATTTTCCGATACGTACCATGTTTCCGTTTCCGGCAACATCTACGACTTGGATAATATTTATATTTCCGATACGATCCATATTTCCGTTTCCGGCAATATCATCGTTTCCGGAGTATTCATTTCTTGCCTGTGACGATCTCAGCTCCCACTGAAACCAAGATCCGTCGATTCCGAATATTCATAGATGGAGTATTTAATGCCATTAAATACTTGATCCGTTTACGTACTATTTGTGTGACCCTACGGGTTCAGTCAAGAGTAAGCTGTGGATTAATATCATTAATTCCACTTGAACTGAAGCGGCCTCTAGCTAGGCATTCAGCTCATTTGATCTCACTGAATTATTAACTTGTTAATTAATACTGAACCACACTTATTAGACTTGACATAGAATGCATACTTGTACCAAGGGCATTATTTCCTTCAGTCTCCCACTTGTCCTTAGGGACAAGTGTGCATTTCCTAATTCCTTTGTCGCTCGATGCTTGCTCTTGAACATAAGGTAAGAGTTGTCATCCTTATTATGTCCAGAGGTGTTCCTCGGTTTCAGAGTTCAACTGATCAAATAGACAGATAATCATAGCCTATGATTCATCCGAGCACGGCCATGCATTTCACAGTTTCTAGCTCTCCGAGTGGCCTTGTACAACTTTTAAGCATCTCATCCCGATTTATGGGAGGACAATCCCAATCTTGCGATCTTGAGATTAGACTTCGTTTGATAGGTGATTACCTGAGCGTTGCCTTTATAGCCTCCTTTTACGGTGCGACGGTTGGTCAACGTCAAAGCAACCAGTTCTCAAACAAGTAATCTCAAATCACTCAGGTATTGAGGATTTAGTGTCTAATAATTTTAATGAAATTTACTTATGACAGATTTTCATCTCTTACAGTAAAGTTTCATAGGTCTTGTCCGATACTAGTCTTCACAAAGTAAGTATCTATGCAAATGATTATGACATTGCCATGTCCACATAGTTCAAGAAACAGAACTACTAGTCATCTTGCATTCTAATCGTCTAACGTTTTCTATGCGTCCAATTTTATAGAAAACTCCGACTAGGGACCATTTTCAACCTTTGACATTCAAGTTCACTTGATAGACATTTCTTAGTCACAGGACATTCTCAAAGCCATTCTCCAATATGTTTGATTCCCATAGCTGCAGTGTGCGAGTTGTGATTCGCCTGCGGCAGAGGTTTAGTCAATGGATCTGATATGTTGTCATCAGTTCCAATCTTGTTTATCTCGACTTCTTTTCTTTCAACGAACTGTCGTAGAAGGTGAAATCTACGAAGCACATGCTTGACTCTCTGGTGGTGTCTAGGCTCCTTTGCCTGTGCAATAGCTCCGTTATTATCACAATACAGGGCTATTGGTCCTTTAATGGAGGGGACTACACCAAGTTCACCTATGAACTTCCTTAGCCATATAGCTTCCTTTGCTGCTTCATGTGCAGCAATGTACTCCGCTTCAGTTGTAGAATCCGCAATGGTGCTTTGCTTAGCACTTTTCCAGCTTACTGCACCTCCGTTGAGGCAGAAGATAAACCCAGACTGTGATCTGAAATTATCTTTGTCGGTTTGGAAACTTGCGTCCGTATAGCCTTTAACAATTAATTCATCATCTCCACCATAGATCAGGAAGTCATCTTTGTGCCTTTTTAGGTACTTCAGAATATTCTTGGCAGCAGTCCAATGCGCCTCTCCTGGGTCTGACTGGTATCTGCTCGTAGCACTGAGTGCGTACGCAACATCCGGGCGTGTACATATCATAGCATACATTATTGAACCAATCAATGATGCATATGGAATCCCATTCATTCGTCTACGCTCATCAAGTGTTTTTGGGCACTGAGTCTTGCTTAGAGTTATTCCATGAGACATGGGTAGGTAGCCTCGCTTGGAGTCTGCCATCTTGAACCTATCAAGCACCTTATTGATATAAGTGCTTTGACTAAGTCCAATAATCCTTTTAGATCTATCTCTGTAAATCTTGATGCCCAATATGTACTGTGCTTCTCCTAGATCTTTCATCGAAAAACATTTCCCAAGCCAAATCTTGACAGAGTTCAACATAGGAATGTCATTTCTGATAAGTAATATGTCGTCGACATATAATACTAGGAAAGCAATTTTGCTCCCACTGACCTTCTTGTATACACAAGATTCGTCTGCGTTCTTGATGAAACCAAAGTCACTGACTGCTTCATCAAAACGTATATTCCAGCTCCTGGTTGCCTGCTTCAATCCGTAGATTGACTTCTTTAGCTTGCATACCTTTTTAGCATTCTTTGGATCCTCAAAACCTTCAGGCTGTGTCATAAACACAGTTTCTGTTAAAACGCCGTTTAAGAAAGCAGTTTTGACATCCATTTGCCATATTTCGTAATCGTAATATGCAGCGATTGCTAACATTATCCGAATAGACTTTAGCATTGCAACTGGTGAAAAGGTTTCATCGTAATCCACACCGTGGACTTGCCTGTAACCTTTTGCAACCAATCTAGCTTTGAAAACTTCAAGTTTCCCATCCTTGTCCTTTTTCAGTTTGAAAACCCATTTGCTTCCAATGGCTTGGTAGCCATCTGGCAAATCGACCAAATCCCATACTTGGTTTTCAGACATGGAGTCTAATTCAGATTGCATGGCTTCTTGCCATTGCTTGGAGCTAGGGCTCGTCATAGCTTGTTTGTAAGTCGCAGGTTCATCACTTTCAAGTAATAGAACGTCATAGCTCTCGTTCGTCAAAATACCTAAGTACCTTTCCGGTTGAGATCTATATCTTTGCGATCTACGCGGGGTAACATTTCTAGATTGACCATGATTCTCACCAGATTCTTCTAAAGATCTCTGAGCTTCATCCTGAATGTCATTTTGAGCATTCTCTAGAGTTTGTTGTTCGACTCGAATTTCTTCGAGGTCTACTTTTCTCCCACTTGTCATTTTGGAAATGTGATCTTTCTCCAAAAAGACACCATCTCGAGCAACAAACACCTTGTTCTCAGATGTATTGTAGAAGTAATACCCCTTTGTTTCCTTTGGATAGCCCACAAGGATACATTTGTCAGATTTTGGATGAAGTTTGTCTGAAATTAATCGTTTGACGTATACTTCACATCCCCAAATCTTAAGAAAAGACACATTTGGAGGCTTTCCAAACCATAACTCATATGGAGTCTTTTCGACAGCTTTAGACGGAGCTCTATTTATAGTGAGTGTAGCTGTATTTAGTGCATGTCCCCAAAATTCTAATGGAAGTTTGGCCTGACCCATCATTGACCTGACCATGTCTAGCAAGGTTCTGTTCCTCCGTTCCGACACACCGTTCCATTGTGGTGTTCCAGGAGCAGTCAATTCTGATAGAATTCCACATTCTTTCAGATGGTCATCAAATTCATAGCTCAGATATTCACCGCCTCTATCAGACCGCAGTGCCTTAATCTTCTTTCCTAATTGATTCTCTACTTCACTCTGAAATTCCTTGAATTTGTTAAAGGATTCAGACTTATGCTTCATTAGGTAGACATAACCATATCTACTGAAGTCATCAGTGAAAGTGATAAAGTAGCTGAAACCACCTCTAGCATTTGTACTCATTGGTCCACATACATCTGTATGGATTAAACCCAATAGTTCATTTGCTCTTTCTCCAACTTTAGAGAAAGGTTGCTTTGTCATTTTGCCAAGTAAACATGATTCGCATTTACCATAATCCTCTGTAATACCCCGAATTTTTAAAAAATTCGATTAACTACGATTAATTATTTTTATTTAGTTTAAAATCGTTTTAAAATCCTAATTTCGAACTTTATTTTAATTAATGAAGTTTTATTGCGATTAAGTTTTAATATCGTTACACGATTTATTTTCCAGATTTTATAATTTAATTTTTATTCGAGCATAAACTACATTTTTAAATCCTGTTTATTTCGAATTTTTAATTATAATTTCGAAACGTTCTTAATATATTCGAAAACTAAATTTATTTTATGTTGTCGATATTTTAAAGAATTATTTCAAAATTAAGGATTTCTATTTTTGTTTAACAATTCCTAAAATAGCAACTAAAATTTGGAATTTACCAATTCTAAGATTATAAAATATACTCATTCTCACTCAAAGCCAAAAAAAAATGCATATTGTTCTTCTGCTCTTCTCTCACGTGTCAACCAAAACAAGGAACAGACAAAATTTTCTTACTTTCTTGACCACTCTTTCTCCCTAAAGCAGTCCTAGTCAATTTTCTTGGTCTCCAAGTACCACAACTTCTTCCTCACTCTACTACCGTGGTGAGCTCATGGATGATGTCAATGGCATCCCCATGACTCTATAAATAGAACAGAAATCTGCTCCCTGTTACCCAACAATTCAGTGCATTAATTCAACTTTTTATCTCAAAATCTCCAGCTCATTCTCTGTTTCAAGCAACAACCACCAACGCCACCATCAGTCACCACCGCCTCCCTACCACCATTGCTCACCCCACCTACCTTCATCGCCGGTAAGAACCCGACTCAAATACCCCACTCAAACTCCCCTGCTTCCCAGTTTTCGCACCCCACCTCTGCCTTGCACTCCTCTTCGCTCCGCCGCAGGCACTGCCTAGCCACCACCACTGTCGAGAGCCCTCCCAAACACCGCACACCTTCAAGTTCAGTCAGCCAACACCACCCCTTCGCCTTTTCTTCTTCTCACCCTCTTCTGTCTCTCTCTCTCCTCTCCGCGCGGGCAGCATCGCCACCCCATCCCGAACCCACCACCGCATCCCATTTTCACCGGCGTGCTTCTGCGCCGCGTAAGATCACCGCACAGCTCATTCCTTCCCTCTTCTTCGTTGGTTCGCCGGCTGCTTCCTCTGTTGCTCTCCCCATTCGTTCCTGTTTTGTGTGGTTGTGTTCCAGGAACCCACTTCCAATTAATTGGGACTTTGGTTTTCCTTATTGGACCTATACTAAAAGTGGCCAAATTCCTATTTTAGTTAGGTGAGTTCTTTCATTCATTTATAAATTGTTACTTTTATACTCTAAAAATTGTTGCAATACGAAGTTAAATGATGACTTAATAATTAATTGGAATTAAGATTTTATAATATTTCATGGATTAAGGAGAATATAAACTTTAAAAAAAAGAGAAAATTATTTTGGAAATATCGATTGTTTTAATACTAATTTAATAAACCTTTTGAAAGAAACCGGTCATTGGAGCTCAGGAAGAACGGTCCATCGAACGGGACGTATAAACTACGGTTGAGGTAACATCTATTGCTAACACCCACAATCCCCTTATAAAATGTGTTTATGTGATTATGAAATATGTTTATAATGATGTGTTTTTATTGGATTGTGGGATATGAAATGTATTTATGAAGTCTGTTTTATGAATGATGATATTTAAATATGTTTATGAATGATTTTATAAGATGATGTTTATGAGTTATTAATAAGATACGAAACATGATAAATAAAAGTGTAACAGGTTCTGGCAGTTAGTGGGGTTACTATTTTTAGGTCGTGCACGTACCGCCGTACCGCGGGACACCCAACAAGGGAGAGTGCTCCTTGAGGGTTACCGCAAGCTAAAAGAGAAACTATTTAGGTACGGGCGTATGTCCAACAAGGGAGAGTGCTCCTCGAGGACTATCGCAAGGTGGGAGACGTCCCGCAAGGCTAACTAGTCAGTTACCAAGTAAAAAGAAGGTTTTATGAAAGATAATGGGAACTATCAAAGTTTCAAGTTATAAATAATGTTTTATTGCATTTATGAAAATGTTTTACTATGTTCTATTCTCCCTGATTGCAAAGTAAATAAAATGAATTGAAATGAGGTTACGCTGTTAGGGTAGTATGTTACTGGGCCTCGGCTCACGATATTGCTTTTGTTTTAGGTACGAAGAAGATCATGGGATGCCTTAGAGTGAGGATGCAACCACCAAATTCACGATCGATGTTTAGTAAAGATAACTATGTCATTAGCAATAAAGGGATGTATTATTTAAAGTCTAAGTTTGATTTCATGATTTGAGTTAGATTTTAATATTAATGTTTAATCAGATGTTAAAAGTATTTATTATTAAAGTTTATTTAGTAATTTAAAAAGGTTATGTCGCCTTGTATTTCCCACGAGGGAAATAGGCATGTGACACTCCGACTAAGCTAGGGTTTTCCGCTGCTAACTAAAGATAATTAACCTAATTTATGGTGTTTAGAAGTCGGGGCGTTACAGTTTGGTATTCAGAGCCAAGGTTCTGCGACCATAAGTGCTAAACTTTACGGGTTTTGCACGAAATAAAATTTATTAGGTTTTAAGCAAGAATTTTAAGGAATGAGTAAAAAGAATAAGTTAAAATCATGCTAAGTTAAAATGAAATGAGTGTGAGTGATAGGACGGGGAACGCAACGGGAATGTTTTCTTTATTATGATTTGCAGAATTTCTTAGTCTAATTTTAAGAAGAAAAGATTATCTGAAGTGTTGTATCCTTGCGATCAGATCGGCGATGACTTCAAGCGGAAATATTCCTATTGACGGCACTAGAAACGATAACGATGTTAACGATGGCAATGGTAATCACAAATCTGCATTAGCGCTGGAAGGAATGCAAGAAAGAATTGAAGAATTGCGCAAGGATCCCATTTTCGGGGACACTCCAGGAGAAACAAGCGATAATCGAATGGATTTAATGAGATTGATAATGTCGGAACTTCTGCAAGGAAATCGTCAAAAGCCAAGGTCAGAGCAAGAAGAATGCTCCAACATGTTCAAGAAGTTCGCTTCTCATAAACCCCCTACTTATGATGGCAAGCCAGACCCTACTGAATTTGAAGAATGGATTAGCGATATGGAGAAGTTATTTGACGCAACTCAATGCCCCGAGAAATGGAAGGTCAACTACGCCGTCTTTTACTTGAAAGGACAAGCCAACCTGTGGTGGAAAAGTGTTAAAGGAATCCAAAACGAGCCTGGTTTTGGTTGGGAAAAACTGACGGAAGCTATGCGGGAACAATTTTATCCCTATTCTCTGCATCTGCAAATGGAATCGGAATTTATCAAATTGAGTCAAGGAAAGAAGAATGTTCTGGAATATGCAGTGAAATTCAATGAGCTTGCTCGATTTGCCCCTGACCTGGTGACTACTGATAGGCAAAGGATGAATCGATTTGAAGGAGGATTAAACATTGAGATCCGTGATCGTCTTTCGAGTTCTAGAATTTCCACTTTCCAAGAGTTGTACGATCGAGCAATTAACGTCGAAAGAATTATCAAGCTTCGAGAAGAAACATATGGAAAACGAAAAGGGAGCTTCGAAGAAAATCAACCGAACAATAAGAAATAAAATGTCAATGTCAGCTATCAAGGAGGGAATAACGGAAACCAAAACTTCAACAAGAATCGTGGATGCGCCAAGTGTGGAAGATGGAACCATACTGAGAAAGAATGTCGAATTGGTACGCGAGATTGTTTCAAATGTGGTAGCAAAGATCACAAAATCAGAGATTGTCCTCAAATACATCGAGAGCAAGGTGATAGGAGAAACGATGAAAACAAAGGAAATGGTGGCAATACAAGTTTCAATCGTAATCCCCCACGTGGAGCAACTTCGAATGGAAGAGTGTTTTTAATGCAAGGAAAAGACGATGATGCAAATGACAATGACGACTTCGCTAGTACGGAATGAAGAATGAAGCGTAATGACCTTTTGAAATCGTGTGATCGAACATCTAGAATATTTTAGAATAAATGATGGAAATTTTGAAAGTAATATGCGCTAATCGAGTATCTAACTAAGATGTATTACCATCATTAGTTATATGAATGTTATGCTTATGTATGAAATTTTCAATTAAAGAATTATGTGTTTAAGATATGCTTTATGGATTATGTTTATGCTGACATGATTGTGTTGGTAATAACTAATCGTTACGTATGAAAGTCGTCTTCGATGGAAGTTCTCCTGAGCTCAGAGTACGAGATTATTATAACAAATAACTTTTACAAATTATTTGACTATTATAATTGTTAGGTAAATATTTATTGTCATTATATCTATCTTCAGAATTATATTAAAAACATTACTACTTTTGGTAGAAAATATTTTCAAACGGGATCTCACAAAGAAAAATGGGAGCCTGGTCTACGCTAACAAGTTTGCCTTTTTTTATGTTCTTTGCTCCTCGATCCTATTTTATGAAGTAAAGTAGAGATACAAAAGACGATGACGGAATATAATTGACCTTAATGACGATTAAGATCAACATATAATTTTTCCCCTTTTGTATTCTTTACTCTTCGATTCTAGGTCTCGAGTTGAAGCGGAGTCATTAAAGAAGATGGTGGAATGAAAGCTAGACATTGTCGGAATTGGAATGAAATTGTGAGATCTTGGTTTTAAAATAAATATCATACTTTTAATCGAATGTTTTCGATTTTCAACAATCATTTTATACGTTTAATCTTCAAGTTTCGAGGACGAAACTTTTTCTAAGGGGGTAAGAATGTAATACCCCGAATTTTTAAAAAATTCGATTAACTACGATTAATTATTTTTATTTAGTTTAAAATCGTTTTAAAATCCTAATTTCGAACTTTATTTTAATTAATGAAGTTTTATTGCGATTAAGTTTTAATATCGTTACACGATTTATTTTCCAGATTTTATAATTTAATTTTTATTCGAGCATAAACTACATTTTTAAATCCTGTTTATTTCGAATTTTTAATAATAATTTCGAAACGTTCTTAATATATTCGAAAACTAAATTTATTTTATGTTGTCGATATTTTAAAGAATTATTTCAAAATTAAGGATTTCTATTTTTGTTTAACAATTCCTAAAATAGCAACTAAAATTTGGAATTTACCAATTCTAAGATTATAAAATATACTCATTCTCACTCAAAGCCAAAAAAAAATGCATATTGTTCTTCTGCTCTTCTCTCACGTGTCAACCAAAACAAGGAGCAGACAAAATTTTCTTACTTTCTTGACCACTCTTTCTCCCTAAAGCAGTCCAAGTCAATTTTCTTGGTCTCCAAGTACCACAACTTCTTCCTCACTCTACTACCGTGGTGAGCTCATGGATGATGTCAATGGCATCCCCATGACTCTATAAATAGAACAGAAATCTGCTCCCTGTTACCCAACAATTCAGTGCATTAATTCAACTTTTTATCTCAAAATCTCCAGCTCATTCTCTGTTTCAAGCAACAACCACCAACGCCACCATCAGTCACCACCGCCTCCCTACCACCATTGCTCACCCCACCTACCTTCATCGCCGGTAAGAACCCGACTCAAATACCCCACTCAAACTCCCCTGCTTCCCAGTTTTCGCACCCCACCTCTGCCTTGCACTCCTCTTCGCTCCGCCGCAGGCACTGCCTAGCCACCACCACTGTCGAGAGCCCTCCCAAACACCGCACACCTTCAAGTTCAGTCAGCCAACACCACCCCTTCGCCTTTTCTTCTTCTCACCCTCTTCTGTCTCTCTCTCTCCTCTCCGCGCGGGCAGCATCGCCACCCCATCCCGAACCCACCACCGCATCCCCTTTTCGCCGGCGTGCTTCTGCGCCGCGTAAGATCACCGCACAGCTCATTCCTTCCCTCTTCTTCGTTGGTTCGCCGGCTGCTTGCTCTGTTGCTCTCCCCATTCGTTCCTGTTTTGTGTGGTTGTGTTCCAGGAACCCACTTCCAATTAATTGGGACTTTGGTTTTCCTTATTGGACCTATACTAAAAGTGGCCCAATTCCTATTTTAGTTAGGTGAGTTCTTTCATTCATTTATAAATTGTTACTTTTATACTCTAAAAATTGTTGCAATACGAAGTTAAATGATGACTTAATAATTAATTAGAATTAAGATTTTATAATATTTCATGGATTAAGGAGAATATAAACTTTAAAAAAAAGAGAAAATTATTTTGGAAATATCGATTGTTTTAATACTAATTTAATAAACCTTTTGAAAGAAACCGGTCATTGGAGCTCAGGAAGAACGGTCCATTTTACGGGACGTATAAACTACGGTTGAGGTAACATCTATTGCTAACACCCACAATCCCCTTATAAAATGTGTTTATGTGATTATGAAATATGTTTATAATGATGTGTTTTTATTGGATTGTGGGATATGAAATGTATTTATGAAGTGTGTTTTATGAATGATGATATTTAAATATGTTTATGAATGATTTTATAAGATGATGTTTATGAGTTATTAATAAGATACGAAACATGATAAATAAAAGTGTAACAGGTTCTGGCAGTTAGTGGGTTACTATTTTTAGGTCGTGCACGTACCGCCGTACCGCGGGACACCCAACAAGGGAGAGTGCTCCTTGAGGGTTACCGCAAGCTAAAAGAGAAACTATTTAGGTACGGGCGTATGTCCAACAAGGGAGAGTGCTCCTTGAGGACTATCGCAAGGTGGGAGACGTCCCGCAAGGCTAACTAGTCAGTTACCAAGTAAAAAGAAGGTTTTATGAAAGATAATGGGAACTATCAAAGTTTCAAGTTATAAATAATGTTTTATTGCATTTATGAAAATGTTTTACTATGTTCTATTCTCCCTGATTGCAAAGTAAATAAAATGAATTGAAATGAGGTTACGCTGTTAGGGTAGTATGTTACTGGGCCTCGGCTCACGATATTGCTTTTGTTTTAGGTACGAAGAAGATCATGGGATGCCTTAGAGTGAGGATGCAACCACCAAATTCACGATCGATGTTTAGTAAAGATAACTATGTCATTAGCAATAAAGGGATGTATTATTTAAAGTCTAAGTTTGATTTCATGATTTGAGTTAGATTTTAATATTAATGTTTAATCAGATGTTAAAAGTATTTATTATTAAAGTTTATTTAGTAATTTAAAAAGGTTATGTCGCCTTGTATTTCCCACGAGGGAAATAGGCATGTGACACTCCGACTAAGCTAGGGTTTTCCGCTGCTAACTAAAGATAATTAACCTAATTTATGGTGTTTAGAAGTCGGGGCGTTACATCCTCTAAGTCAAATGGTTCTAGAATTCCTTCCTTTTGAAGTCTTTCTAAGCGTTTCAAGTTTATATGGCCTAATCGACAATGCCACAGATAGGTGAGATCTGAATCATCCTTTTTGGCCTTTTTGGTATTTATGTTATATACTTGTTTGTCTTGATCTAATAAATAAAGTCCATTGACTAATCTAGCAGATCCATAAAACATCTCTTTAAAATAAAACGAACAACTATTGTCTTTTATTAAAAAGGAAAATCCCTTAGCATCTAAGCAAGAAACAGAAATGATGTTTTTAGTAAGACTTGGAACATGGAAACACTCTTCCAGTTCCAAAACTAGCCCGGAGGGCAACGACAAATAATAAGTTCCTACAGCTAATGCAGCAATCCGTGCTCCATTTCCCAATCGTAGGTCGACTTCTCCCTTGCTTAACTTTCTACTTCTTCTTAGTCCCTGTGGATTGGAACATAAGTGTGAGCCACAACCTGTATCTAATACCCAAGAAGTTGAATTAGCAAGTATACAGTCTATAACGAAAATACCTGAAGATGGAACGACTGTTCCGTTCTTCTGATCTTCCTTTAGCTTCAAGCAATCTCTCTTCCAATGCCCCTTCTTCTTGCAGTAGAAGCATTCGGATTCAGAAGTGGGTTGACTGACCTTCCTCTTTACAGATTTGGCGCCAGTTTGCTTAGTTGGGCTGGCCTTGTTGCCACCTTTCTTAGCATTCCTCTTCTTTCCAGATTTCTTGAACTTGCCCCCACGCACCATAAGCACATCCTGCTTATCACTTTTGAGCGTCTTTTCAGCGGTCTTCAGCATACCGTGAAGCTCAGTGAGCGTTTTGTCCAGACTATTCATACTGTAGTTCAGTTTGAACTGATCATACCCGCTATGAAGAGAATGGAGGATGGTGTCTATAGCCATTTCCTGAGAAAATTGCTGATCCAGCCGACTCATATTATCAATGAGTCCAATCATTTTGAGAACATGTGGACTTACGGGCTCGCCTTTCTTAAGCTTGGTCTCAAGAATTTGCCTATGAGTCTCGAATCTTTCGACTCGAGCCAGATCTTGGAACATGTTCTTCAACTCACTGATGATTGTGAAAGCATCTGAGTTGATGAACGTTTTCTGCAGATCTGCACTCATGGTGGCGAGCATTAGACATTTCACATCCTTGTTGGCATCAATCCAACGATTGAGGGCTGCCTGAGTGACCCCGTCGCCTGCGGCTTCGGGCATCGCCTCTTCTAGGACATACTCCTTTTCTTCCTGCATAAGAACTATTTGCAAGTTCCTTTGCCAGTCAAGGAAGTTTTTCCCGCTCAACTTCTCCTTTTCGAGAATTGATCGAATGTTGAATGAATTGTTGTTTGCCATATTTAAAACTACAATTGAAAAGAATAAAAAAATAAATAACCATTCACAGTTTCTCTTAATAAACTTAAATTCTAGCATACATGCATAATTCAATGTTCATTAAGCATTTTATTCAAGTTATGTGTTCCGGCAGGTGTGAATAAAATGATTCCAAGATCCTAAAATCATTGAAGAACTAAGAACAGTTTGTCGACTCAATTCTAAAACATCTTAGGTAAGCAAAAGCCTTTTGCTAATAGTCTAGAAACTATTCTTGGTTGATAGGTACGTCTAAGAACTTATTAGGTAAACCTATCGAATTTGCCACGACATAAAAGGACTCCTTACTTATATCGTTGAGTTTCACCAAAACTAACATGTACTCACAATTATTTGTGTACCTTGCCCCTTTAGGACCAATAAGTATCACCTCGCTGAGCGAAAACTATTACTAGATTGATGTAAAAGATATCCAAGCAAGTGTATATTTTGGCATGGCACCTTTTAACTCAATTTTTAAGTTTGGAACTTAAGGCTCTTACTATGTTGGTTAGATTTTAAGTGAACTAAAATCCTTAATCATGCAACATAATCAAGCTTTGATCTCATGCATTTTAAGACATATTTAAAAGCAATAAATAACTTAAAACATGCATAAGATAAATGTGATCTAGTATGGCCCGACTTCATCTTGAAGCTTTAAATTCAAAGTCCGTCTTGAAAATCTCCGTGGGAGGCACCATTTTCTTCAAATAGGATAAGCTATAATTAAAACTAATTACAACTATTTGATGGTACGCAGACCATATTTGAATTGAAAAACAACTTTGGTACTCTAGGCCAATTACATTCAAATTAATGGTACGCAGACCATATTTTCTATCCTATTTGGGCCATACTAGTCACTTCATAACCTGCAAAACAGTACATATACAATATATACCATTCACCCATTCATTATCATGAATGGCCCACATAGCTGGTTAGTAAAACACATTATGCATCACATAAACATTTGCAGCAATTAATCAAGGGCACCAATAATCTACAAATTATTCAGTCCTTATTAATTCTAATCAAGTTGTTTTAACCTTAAGGATTTGTAGACCTAATCAAGAGTATATGACTAAAAGGGCTCCCACTTAAACCAATAAATTCATATGCTTTACTAATTTTAAACATAAAAATGTATTTCTAGTCTAACCGGAAACATACAAATTTAATTAAAATTTAAAGCTCATATAAATTTATAATTGAATCCATAAATTTAATTTAATTTCAGTCGTATTTAAATTAATTCATGATTTTAATTTTAGTAAAATAATTAGAATAAATAAAATTTATTATAATTACAATATTCAAAATTAAAATCCAAGAAAATAATTTAAATTATTAATTTTAAAATTAATTAAAATTACGTAAACTGAAAATTTCAAATTAAAATTTCAAAACGATCTAATCGCAACGCAACAATCCCACGCAACGCACGCCCATGGGCCACACGCACACAGCCATCGTTGGCCATGTGCGCACAGCCCATGCGCTGCGTCGCATCGCTGCTGCTCACCATCGCAAGGCATCAATCGAACACGCGAGCTGGTGCTCGCTGCGCGCGCCAGCGCTCGATTTATGCGAGCCATCGCTCGCTGCGCGCGCCAGCGCTCGATTTATGCGAGCCATCGCTCGCTGCGCGCCTGCCTTTCCCGCACGCGAGCTTGCGCTCATCGCACGAGGCAGCAGTATGCGAGCTGGCGCTCGCTGCGCGCGAGCCATCAACGCTGTGCGTAGCGCTCGTGGCACGCGAGCTTGCGCTCGCTGCGCGCGAGGCTCCGCATGCTTGCGCGAGGCAGTGCGCGCTGTGGCGCAGCACGCTTGCTGCCCACACGCGACTGCTCGTGCCTTGCTCTCGCCCCTGCCCACACGCCCATTGCTCACAGCCCACGATACAAGGTAGGGCTGCTGCCTTGTGCTCGTGCACCATGCCCTTGCTCGCTGCATTCGTACCGCATGGGCGACGAGCTCCCTTGCTCGTCGTCGCATGCCCGCACTATACAACACCCCTTAAGGGTAACACGTAGCGTCCATTGCTTTGTGCTTGCAAGTTATATGAGCGAGTCGCATAAAAATTAAAAATTTATATTCAAAATTAATGACAAATTAATAAATAATATTAATTTCATAATTTTAGGGCGAAAAATCGAAAATTTATTATTTAATTGATTTCCGATTAACATGGATTCAAGTCTAGGTCATAAAAATTTAAAATTTAACATAAATTTACAATTTTTATGGTGGTTTTTAATCATAGGTATCTAATTAAATTATAACTAATTATGAAAATCAAATTAATTCTAAATTATTCCAATTTTCAACAAATTAATCATAATTACAAATTAGATTGCATAATTAACAAGGCTAGGCATTCAAACTTGTTAAACATATACAGTAGGTCAATCAAAAATTCAAGATTTATCAACAAGAATCGCAAATATTTAATTTAACATCTTAAATTTACGAAATTTTGCATTCGAAAAACTAAAACCTCCGAAAAGTCATAGTTAGGCTTCGAATTTGAGAATTCTGGGTTCGACCGAATATTACTATTTTTGTCAAAATTTTAGAATGCCTTTTACATGCGGAATTTACACAAAAATCACTCGATTTGGATGAGTAACGAAGAAACTGCCGAAAAACTGCGTACGTATAATTAAATAAACGCAATTTGCAATTAATTAACAATTACGAAAATTAATCACCACTTTTAATTCTTGCAAATTTGTAATATTTAACCATGTTCATGCAATTTAGATTATGAAAATAATAAGAGGCTCGTGATACCACTGTTAGGTTATGATTCATATGACAAAACATAAATCATGCGGAAAAACAATAAAGGCAGGAAAGCATATTATTTACACATAATCATTTAGCATAGTTTAGATGCATACACTTTGTTGCGTGCCCTCCCTAGCTGCGCCCGAACCGAACAAGAACAAGTCTTTAGGACTCCAAGTGTCGTCCCTCCGTAGATAGTCCACAGCACGTCCTGATCCGCCTTAAGCTTGACCAACTAGGATCGCCCTTAAGGTACTTAGAATTTTCGGCTATTGTAGGCAATTATATGACTGAATTTTTGCTCTCAAAAATCACTTTGAATACTTGAATACTCGATGTAAATTATGAGCCCTTAACTCATATTTATAGGCCATGGAATAAATAATCGAATCCTACTAGGATACGAATTAATTAAATTAGAATCCTAGTAGAATTCTTATTTAATTAATTTATCTTTTAGGATTAGGAATTTTAATCATTAAACAAATCCTGTACTCTTTAGGTTTCGTATGTGAACACAAACTCTACACGAGCATGACCTACGAGCGTGCAGGCCATGCCCGCGCACAGCCCACACAGCTGCTCGGCCCACGCGAGCTGCAGCAATGCTCGCAGCCCACTGCTCGCAGCTGCGCGCGCTGCGCGCGCTGCCATGGCCTGCTGGGCCTGGCCTTGCGCTGGGCCTGGCGTGGCCTTGGCTGTTCGTGTGGCGCGCTTGGCTTGCTGGGCGATGGCCTGGCTTCGTGCTGGGCCCTCGTCCGGCAGGCCGCGTTCGATGCTTATTCGTACGATACGCTTCCGATTAAATTCCCGGTTCCGGAATTCATTTCCGATACGAACAATATTTAATATTTCCGATTCCGGAATTAATTTCCGTTTCGAACAAATATTTAATATTTCCGTTTCCGGAATTATTTTCCGATTCCGATAATATTTCCGATTCTGACAATATTTCCGTTTCCGGCAATATTTCCGATTCCGGCAATATTTCCATTTCCGATAATATTTTCCGATACGTACCATGTTTCCGTTTCCGGCAACATCTACGACTTGGATAATATTTATATTTCCGATACGATCCATATTTCCGTTTCCGGCAATATCATCGTTTCCGGAGTATTCATTTCTTGCCTGTGACGATCTCAGCTCCCACTGAAACCAAGATCCGTCGATTCCGAATATCCATAGATGGAGTATTTAATGCCATTAAATACTTGATCCGTTTACGTACTATTTGTGTGACCCTACGGGTTCAGTCAAGAGTAAGCTGTGGATTAATATCATTAATTCCACTTGAACTGAAGCGGCCTCTAGCTAGGCATTCAGCTCACTTGATCTCACTGAATTATTAACTTGTTAATTAATACTGAACCACACTTATTAGACTTGACATAGAATGCATACTTGGACCAAGGGCATTATTTCCTTCAATTAGATGCCTCAAAACATGTGATAAGCTCTGCTTCCATAGTAGAGGTTGCTATAAGTTCCTGTTTAGCACTCTTCTAGGTTACAGCATCTCCAGCAAGCAGATAAACATAGCCTATAGTGGATCCTTGGCATCCAGCATAATCGGAGTCGGAGTACCCAATGATCTCTATATGACTCGACCTCCTATATGTGAGCATGTAGTGTTTTGTTCTCTGAAGATATCACATAACCCTTTTGACTGCCTTCCAGTGATCCATTCCCGGATTGCTTAAATAAACGCCAACAGTATACGCAATATCCGAAGGCGTACAAACTTGAGCATACATAAGACTCCCCACTGCCAAAGCATAAGGAACCTCTTGCATTTATTTACTTTCAAAATCGTTTTTGGGACATTGATCAAGACTTAACTTATCTCCTTTAGCCACAAGGGGTATCACCTGACTTACAATCTTGCATGCCTAACCTTTTGAGAATCTTGTCGATATAGTTCCTTTGTGATAATCCAAGAATACCTCGAGAACGATCTCGATGTATCTCAATTCCTAATACAAAGGATGCTTCACCAAGATCTTTCATTCCAAACTTGTTTGATAGAAATCTCTTGGTTTCATGCAATAAACCTATATCATTACTAGCAAGCAATATGTCATCAACATACAAGACTAGGAAAATTACTGCTAACAAATAGATACTAGAATGATTGTGAGATCACATACCTTTGGTAATAAATGATAATGATCCATATATAGGCGGCGACCGAATGATATGGTCTATTTTATTTTATTTTTTTATTTTATTTTTCGAAAAGGAAAGGTACATAGAAATTATGATAGTCTTCTCTCAAAACTATATCCTACCTTATCTAAGGAAATAAAATAAGAAAACATATTGTCTATTAAAGGATCAATGTCTAGGTGGCTTGTAATGTGATGACCAAGAGATGTTATGTAATTAGAAGCACGATTAGCTTCTCGATATATATGTCTCGAATTACGAAATTAAGGAGCAGTTGTCATATGTCGTCCATAAGCAGTTGTATTTTCCATGGACAATGAGCTCGTTGTTACAAAATCTGAATTATAAGCAAATTATCTCCCTCAATGAAAATATGCCGAATGTTGTTTTCCATTGCCAATAAAAAGCCATTTCGGAGTGCAATAGCTTCTGCAAGAAAAAGGGGGGTAGCCCCCAGATTGAAAGAACGACTAATAATATTTTTTTCCAAATGGTCCCTAATTACGACACCTGCTGCACCCGAGTTATGGCGAACAGAGCCGTCAAAATTGAGTTTGAGGGTTCCAGGGTCAGGTGGCGTCCAAGAAACTTGAATAGAACGATATGAATTTTTAGGAGCTTCTTTTATTGAACGGGATTCCAAAGAGTAGATTAAAGTGCGAGTCTTCCATTCATTAAAATTTTTAAAAACTCTAGTATAGAGGCCAATTGCAGAGAATGAGGCGTGTTTAAAAATAACTGCATTTCTCATTTTTCAGATGCTCCATAAGGAAGTTATTATTTTCTTAATTGGGAGGCTGACCTTATTTCGCTTATTTCGGAACAAAGAAAAAATTGAATCTTGTTGGAGGTTAATTAGTACCTAGCCAACGGATAGTTGTAGCAGAATTCCGAAATTCTTTAGTAGAAGGGCAATGTAGAAAGAGATGATCTTGTGTTTCATTGCGAGAGGTGCAAAAAGGGCAACTAATAGGAATGTCAATATTTCGATACACTAGGTTATCTCTAGTAGGTATCCCATTGTGCATAAGTTGCCATAAAAAGATTTTTAACTTAGGTGAAATATCTAGTTTCGAAATCCAATGGTATTCCCATTTAGCATGAGAGATAGCATTATGAGCTAACCAAGTGGCAGATTTAACTGTAAAGTTTCCGTTACTAGAAAAACCTCAACATGGTTGATCTATTAGATTCGTAGCAGGTAAGGGAACACCTTTAATAACTTGAACTACTGAAGGAGGGACCACCAAAGAGAGAGCGTGTTCATCCCATGTTCGAGAAGGAGTAATAAAGTGATCTACTGTAATATCCAAGTCTTCCATAACATAAGTATCTAAATTTAAGATAGAATTCAAAATGGAGGGCCTGGCCGGGCCAGGTTCGGGCCGGGCTTAGGCTTAAAAATTCAGCCGGTTGTGTCGGGTCGGGTCGGGCCGGGTCAAGATTCGGGCCAAAAAATTATGCCCAAATCCGCTATTTTCGGGCCTAAAATACCGGACTTTTCAGGCCATTTTCGAACCGGACCAAATTTATAACTAAAAAGTGTACTTTTGTGTTTCCCAAACCCGTCCTGAAAATTTTAAATTTCGGGCCGGGCCCAGAAACCGGCCCGAAAAATTATGCCCAAACCCACAAAAAAATCGGGCGAGACGGGTCGGGCTCGTCTTGATCAGGTCTAATTTAAGAGCGAGATTAGATTAGTGGAATAACACCAGTTATCCAGCCAAAACAAGATGTTAGACCCTGAACCAATTTTCCATCGAATACCTTGAAGAAGAAGGGGTCGAATTTGTAGAATTTTTTTCCATATCCAAGAATCTTTTGCTTGAGGTTTACAATTAAAAAAAGATAAGTGGTGCCGGAACCTCTAACTGGTATTTAGTGCCATCACCAACCATAATATGAGAATTTAAATTACGCCAATTGACAATAGAAGAAGGAATACCTGAACAATTCATTAGATGAGATGTAGCACCAGTATCCATATACCAATTTGAGTCCGGGGGTTGCATCGACATGGCACTAAAAAATGCCGGAAGATCGGTAGACTGATACGGACTGCCAGGTACCAAAAACGCCCCACTGGGCTGCTGTCCAACCAAATACGCCCCACTGGGCTGCTATCCTTGTTGCAGTTGCGGACGTGGGCCTGGGCCCGGGCCCAGCAGACCTTGTTGCTGACTTGCATTTGATTTCCAGGGTTGGGTAGGATATGGGCAAGGGGGACAAAGCCATTGTTGGGCCCAAAGACTAGCCCATGGATTAAGGAACAACCCATTTTGCTGCTGTTGTCCCTGTTGTTGATTTCCTCGGTTCTGTCCGCCCGAATTGGAGGTCGAACCTGAACCACCACCACCACGGGAATTGTGCTTCTTCCCCTTATAATTCTTGCCACCACCGGACTTACCACCACCACCACGTGTCCCGCCATGACCACCAGAATTCGGCTGTGATTGTGGCACCGACGAAGCACCACCATTGGAGTTACCTCCGACCAGTAGAACCGACGACGCTGAGTCGTCGTCTTTCTCGGAGATACGGCCAAGCCGGTCAAGATCAAGGGTGGAGCAGGCTTCTTCGAAGCTAGGAAGAGGATTCGTCTGGCGGATGATTGTAGCAATAGTACGGTATTCCGGGTCCACCTTCCCCACCAACTGGAGAACCAAACGCTCCTCCGAAACAGGGTGTTCGAGGGCGGCGAGTTGGTCTGCGACCGTCTTCAGAGCCTGACAATATTCATCAAGAGAGAAAAAATTAGACATCCGAATATTACCGAACTGATTCTCAAGCAAGACCACCCGTGTACCCCTATTGTCTTGGAAGATTTTGCGTAGCCGGTTCCAGATATGCATAGCCGTGGCCTTGTCGTCCAGAACCTTAAGAAGGAGGTCCTTGGAAATAGTTCCATACAACCATTGGAGGACAATAGCATCAAGACGTTCCCACAAATCGTCATCCATGTCTTTCGGTTTCTTGACCTTGGGGTCAATATGATCTAGAACCATGTAAACTTTTGCCGTGTTCCGAAACAACGTGGCCCATGGATTATACTGCACTTGGTCGACGTCCAAGGTAAGGGGGATGAGAGCCTTGAAGTTGGTGGCGTTGAGAGTCGGGTATCCGCATGAGTAATGGTGTTAAGAGGAGGGAGGCCATCATCACCTGCCATGGAGGAAAAGAGACGAGAAGAAAGAGAAAAGAAGGAAGGAAGAGAGAAACTGCGGAAGAGTGTTTAGCCTAGGGTTAGGCTTGATACCATGTAGAATTATGAAATTCTCCTTCAGGAGGCTATGCATTGATATTAACGTATATATAGTTTACAAAGTCAACTAGGATTTTGTACATTACTATATTTACAATGCTAAGTATGGTACAATAATATATCCATATTATTGTTTCTAACAGGCCTGCAACATATGTTGATTAGGCCTACTGAGATATATAAAGTAGCTTTGGGTAGCCTTTTGTTTTATACTTCTCTCCTTTGAGTGGTCGTAGTTGCTTACTTGCTTAGCGGCAATGGTTGATTTGTAAAAAGACATCCCCGAACACATGTATTTGTCCCGGTTTATGCAAAATCCCATGCTGCAAGACCGTTTTGATGCTTCCATTCGAGTTCTTCGCTTTACAATCCTAAAACTGGACTACTTCTCTGCGTGGCCTGTAGTTATGTTCTAAATAAATTTTAACACGTAAATACTGAAACTCCCTCCGATCCCCATCAAACCAAACAACGAGAAAGATACGAAGTGTAAAACTCTACTTCGTACTACGTATAAGATAACAATCCAAATAAGCACTTTCTACGTACACGTAAATTTTTCATGATGGACAAAGACTCAGAAACTATGTACAAGTAGATCGAAATGAATACGCAAAAATGCAAAATACCTATTCTACTGGAAAAAGAATTCATTTATTGCAATACATATATTGTTACAATCAATCACAAATAACGAAAATACAGCAAAACAATGTTACTCAAATACATACGGAGTAGAGAAATTATAGAGCACAAATAAATACACACGTACGATATTGGTTCTTGAATCTTGACCATACATACATTATATATTAGTATGTAAAATTAGAAAGTTTGAGATAACAATTTTAATATCGATCTCCCAGTGTTGACTGATATGTTTTCGGGGGAGAATTGAGAACGAAGTTGCTCAATCACTATCTCGTCCACCTGAAACCCTTTGGTAAGAACATCGTCTAAGATACGTGGGGTAGTCGCAAACACACCATCGGCGACATTAACTCGCCCTGGATTTTGGCTCCCAAATGAGGCATAAGCCAAAGCGTCTTTCTTCCCTAGATTTAATTGGAAATGGATTAGACCTTGAGGGAACACAATAACATCACCCTTCTTAAGTATCGTGTCATATAATTTGTAACCGGTAGTCACAAAACCGGCATACAACGTTCCTTCTACCACGGCAAAAATCTCGGAGCCACGAGGATGTAAGTGAGGGGTGTTTAAGCCATAGGGCCCAAAGTCTACCCGAGCCATGGCCACCCCTTGTGTGTTGACACCAGGAAATCGAGTTATGTCAACTAGTGTCGCATTTGCTCCCTGAGTGTTGTTTGTGTCTCCAGGTACGTTAAACCCTTTATACAAGAAATCGTTTACCGTCACGTCATTTGGATTTTTGCAAAGCTTCCCATTAACAACCACTGCAAAATGCTCATTAAATATATTTTCGATCAGTAACGTACAACTAATAATAGATTTAGTATATAGTTGTAGAAACACATATAGTAAACAAGAAAATGTTACCTGCATAATTGGGATCATTGATTCCCACACAAAAATCTTGAAGGGGCGTCGGATCAGATGCATCGCTCACGTAAAACAGAATAGCAAAGGCGGACATGCAAAAAGTACTGATGACCAATTTTGGTAAGCGACCTCCTTTAGTATTCACCATATTAAAAGAGACAAGTACTTCGTATAATATTATTGCAAAAAGTAGTAATGAATTATTGCTTTATGATTCTAATGTGTTTATCTGATGTATTTCCCACTTTAGACTTGAGATTATATTTTGTGAGGAACTTATGATATAATAAAGGGTATTTATAGTTGAGACAACAATAATCAAATGTGATTTTTCTTATAAAAGTCACAATATTATCTTTGACATAATTCATAATAGTAATTCAGAGATGGAAAAGTTAGACTTTTCGATCTAAGGTTTTAGAATGCTAAAATATACTGTATTTAGAACATGATTGAAAATTTTATATACTCCCTCCTTTTTCTTCTTTTTTTTTTTTTTTTGGATACACTTTAATATTTGTGGTCAACGTTTATAAACTTTGATTTTAAATTCTCGATATTACAAATATAAGTTAATGCCTTAAAATAATATAATCAAAATGTCTTGCATGCACAAGTTGTACAATAAATTTATTGTACACCAACATAACTCTTACCCTGTTTTTTTTTTATACTTTTATCAAGTTTTTTTTTAATTTTTATATTATTAAAGAAAATTGATAGATAAACATTTTAAAGGGTTAAATGATTAATTTTATACATAATTATTGATTAAGAATATTTATTTTATCAAAATGAAAAAATTTATGACTAAAAAATAGACAACTTTTACATATATAAGGGTAACTTTTAAGCATTTTACGTTAATTTTAACTTCGGTGTACAATATTTATCGTACATCCCATGTAAATTAAATAAGAATTTGTGTAATATAATTGAGATATTGTTGGATTCCTATCAATATGTATTTTCAAACTATCAAATTTTTATTAAAAAATTTATATATAATTAGATATATTAATGGTCAAACGTCTGTATTATATTCCGTGAAAAACAAATTTTAACCATAAAAAGAACGGAGGGAGTAGGACGTTTTGTACGTAAGCAATTAGTTAAGCCATTAGTCAAGTCTAAGTTTGCTGATTTTTCTTATAGCAGTCATAAAAATACAATATTGTCTAGTATTGAAATTTATAAAAATTTTATTTATAGAAGTCATAATATTCCACGTGTGCAATTTATTGATTGAGAATGATTGCAATTGTAGCTAGTCTTGATACAACGATCAGAATCATTCTCGCCCAAAATCCGAACTGCATACTGTATATCCGAAATTATTGAAAATTGGATTCAAACTTGAGAATTTGATACGATGAGGCTAACCATGATTAATTTATGATACCGAGTCACATGATCGGATCCCAACATTATCTGAATAGCATGTCACCTTTATTTGTATAGTTGTTGGCCGACGCGCTATCGCGCGCCGTCCCCCAAGATAGTCAAAAATTAATAGTTTAATTATTTTTAGTAAAGTATCTCAATTATGGTTAATAAATGTTAGTTTGGAGAAAAAAACATATAGCTTAGGAACTACTAACACTTGTATTTGTCGAGATTGCATATGCTATCTTGTTCAACACTTAATTCTAACTCACGAGGATTCGAAATGATAAAATTAGAGTAATATTATTCAAATATAAGAGGTATATAACTAAGTTCTAAGAAATATATAGTCATTAACTTTGCCGCAATAAGCTACATTTTTAGTTAGCTAATCTTGGGAAACACACTACTTACGTTCCATATTATATTTTCATTGATAGAAACAAAGCCTTTCTGTTGAAGGGCTAGAACTCAATAACAAGTACTTAATCAATCCTTAAAATAGAAGGATGCGGAGCAAAACTAAAAACTACTACTTCCTCTTCCTCTTCCTCTTCCTCACCCTTCGCGTCTTACTTACGAGTATTATTACGCGTATGGTTCGTCATGTACTTATCCTCAGAGCTGTTATTCAGACTAATTTAGCCATTTGTTTATTGAAATGCACTAAGAATTATACAACCATCATAAACAATATCCATAATAAGATGACAACAACTACTTCATTAATGTTCCACTGCAAGTAGCTTTAACTTTCATTGCAAAAGAACGAACAAGATCTTACTATCAATACAATTAGCTTTCATTAAAATAAAAAAATCTATTACAATTAGCAACTTCATATAACATCAAACATTCAATTACATAAAACAGAAGATAAAAAAAACCAAAAAATGACAGGCGCTTCTTGATCACCATGTCAAGTCTGCACACTGTAATTCTTCACTTTGCCAAAAACAAAAAACTATTTCTGTAGTAAGACAATAAAATAAATTAGAAAAAAAATTATCAGGCAAACCAACCAAAAAATCGCGAGAAGTATTTATGATTTATGATCAAAATATACAATCAAGTATTCTAAAACATCATAATCAGTTTCCAAAAAAACCCGAGCATCGGGTTAAACGTACTCCGTATATTGTAAACTGTGAGCATTAAAAAAAGTTGTCTACATCACTATCAAACATATAATGTTGAACTATTTTAACTTAATTAATGGGCATAAAGAAGAATAACGAAAAGACACTTTATAAATGTATAACCATTTCTATGTTCCTCTAAAAGCCAAATAAGAAGAATATATAGACACCTTCCCAGTATACTACTTCTAATTTCTAGCCTGCATATTTTAATTTAATACTCGTTCAAATCACTGTACGATTTCCCAAATTCTTATATGAGACTGTCCTCACCATTAACTGATGGTGAGACCAGTTCACATTTGCGAATTTAGGTATGTTACTTCTATAGTTTAGATATATTACTGTTTTTTATAATTTTAGAGGAGGTATTTTTTTTAGTTTAGGTATGTTACTTTTATAGTTCATACATGTTACTTTTTTTTATACGGAGTAGTTTTAGGGGAGATACCTTCTTAGTTTAGTTATGTTACTTCTATAGTTTAGACATGTTACTTTTTTTATAACTTAAGAGAAGGTACTTTTTTTAGTTTAGGTATGTTACTTCTATAGTTTATACATGTTACTTTTTTTTATACGGACTAGTTTTAGGAGAGATACCTTCTTAGTTAAGTATGTTACTTCTATAGTTTAGACATGTTACTTTTTTTTTAATAATTTTAGAGGAGGTATTTTTTTTAGTTTAGGTATGTTACTTCTATAATTTAGGCATGTTACTTTTTTTTTATAATTTTAAATGAGTTACTTTTTTAGTTTAGGTATGTTACTTCTATAGTTTAGACATGTTACTTTTATTTTATACGAAATAGTTTTAGGGGAGGTACATTTTTAGTTTAGGTATGTTACTTATATAGTTTATACATGTTACTTTTTTTATATATATATAATTTTAGAGGAGGTACTTTTTTAATTTAGGTATTTTACGGCTATAGTTTAGATCTGTTACTTTTTTTTATAGTTTTAGGGGAGGTACGCTATTGGTTTCGCGCTCGTCACACCATCAAGTTGATGGTGTGACTGGTCTCACAGGAGACGCGCTGGTACGATTTTACCATAAAGACGAACAAATAAAGACATTGGCAGTGGAAACAATGAAGAAATTAAGTTTCCATATTACAAAATAATGAATTCAGATATGGGGATACTGAAGTACTAAAATCAACAAATAAATCAGAGATTCAATAAATAAACGGAAAATGAGAACAACAAATTCAAACAACATATTTTTTTCAACGTTTTATGCAAGCACTATCTATCGCAGATAATAGTTAGTGTATTGTTCAGAACTTCAGATATATTACAAAGGAGATGAATATTAAGTTGCTCTCATATCCTTATAGGGAGGTCTCCTTAACAATCTAAAAATAATCCCTCCATCCGGAAATAGTTGAACCATTTCCATCATCTCCCCGTCACTCGTACAAGTAGTGGCGTATTGTAAAATAAATCATAAGCCAACACTACACTGGGAAAAGTGACTTCTTCCATCCTAAACTACCACAGGTGACTATTCTCTTAGAACAGTGGGAGTATATATATTTTATAAATGCAACATGCCGAAAAGCTAGTACTTCGCCAAATTCCACCAAGATCATAAATTTATTTTAAAAAATAGAAATTCTAATTAGCTTAATGGATATAAACTAAATCATTGCCAGTTACATACAGCAGGAACCAAATAACATTTTTGCATTTTTTTCCCTTTTTTCATCAATTGAAGTAAAAAAAAAGCTGATCTACACGATTCGCAGAAAGTATGAAATTGCCCATTAAAACACATAGATAATACAATGCTCCAAAAAGTATTTCTATGGAAATAAATCGAAAGTTGCAGAAATAATAACCCTGTTAACAAGAAATGCAATTGAATAATGTGGGGAAATAAATCACCTGGGGTTTAATGGCTCCCTGAACAGTTTGAAGAGCAATTTTTCCCGGGGGCTCCAAATTTAACAAGGCTTTCCTAAAAATGTCCTGATAAATACCCAAAAAATTGTCAGAACTTCTAATTTGATGGAAACTGCCCTAAAACAATAAGTTGATGTGAATTTTGGTTGTAATTTCGAAGTAATTGAAGCAGACAATTGCTTACCATAGTTTTTGGTTCGCGAAATCAGAGAGGAGGTTCCAATTAAAATCTCTACTCCGGCAACTGAGTTCGCTGCGTTGGGTTGGGGTTGGGCTATACGGCTTTTAACAAAGTGTGGCAAACTTTTATTTTACCCCAAAAAAAATTAAAAATTGTTTTTCACCGCCTAAAAATGGAAAAAGTGGCTACGTAGTTCAATTTCCTTCCAATTTTTTACAATCCTTGTGTGATTTTTCTTTAACTCTTTCACCTTTCTTTCTTTATTTCCATTAAATTTTGTCAATTATGTGAAATAATAGTTGTGAAAATTTATGTAAATTCATGGACGATAAAGAAGCGAGGGTTAAATACATGAAATTGTTGAAGATCGAAGAGAACATATTAGAAATATTACCGTTATTGTGGCCCCGCACATAACATTTCCATCTATTTTTCCATATTTCAGGTGGTAAAAAACAAGTTTCAAATTTTCTTTAGGTGGTAAAATGCAAGTATTAGTTTTTTAGGTGGTAGAAAATAATTTTTGACTTTTAGATGATAAAAAACAATTTATCCTTACTTTATTAAGGACAAAACGTCAGAACTCAGCAGATTTGAGGGCCTATTAAACAAATATAGCAATCAGACTTACTTCTTCAGGCAAATCAGGGGAGCAAGGATGAAAATACAATTAGGAACTAAGATCAAAGTTAGAAAACTATTTAAACTTTACTGACTATTAATTGAGCAAGTTGGAACAAACATATACACATGGAAAGTGCTCAAAATAAGTCTACCTTGGATGGGGTGGCCCCTAGATTGGTTTCTGCCCATACTTTCTCCATGAAAAAATCATCAGGAGTGGCTGCATTCTTGTTACTTATTACAGGCACCTTAATGGATCTCTTACCTCTCAATTTCCTGCATAACAAAACAAAGTAAACATCAGATTAGTCTGACACGAATTCAATAAACAACCACTCACATTTAGAACAAAAAACTTGAGCATAACAAAAAAAAAAGATTGCAAACCTCTTCTTGGAAAAACGACATTTAGAACCACTCACATTTCAAACTCCCACGTTCACCCTTAACAAGGCAACTCTTCCTAAGATGCCGGATCAGACGACTGAGGAAAACCGAACAACTAAAATAAACTCCGGCTTAGATTTACCACACTCTCATCCATACCCAAGGAAGATACAAAGGACCTATTTGATGACAAGGTCTGAGTACAAGTACTGGACCCATCAAACTTCAAATTTATCACTCCCATTCATACTCAACGAAGATATCAAGAAATAACAATTTAGAATATGTGTTGCAATCTAATTCATTAAGAGACAGACAAGTAACAGAGTAATCTATCTGATTAACAATCATATAGCTCAACATGATAAAAATAACATACATCCTCGAGCTCGCTTTCGATTAAGTTAAATTCTAACTAATATAACATCCACAACATCAAACATTATATAAATTAATACAATCAACGATCAAATCTCAGTCAACCAATTTAACAAAGCAAAAAAAAAATCAACAATTACCTCAGCAAATCCCTCAAGTTGATCTCCTCTCTCGAAGCGTATTTGACCGCTCCATTACTTCTTCATTCACAGAAAAATCTTCAACCTTAACCCCAACAAATCATTGATTATTACAAACCAAGCAAAACAATCAACAAAATAAACAGATCAAGCTGCCCAAGTCACAGGTAATCTAAGCAAAGATATTTAAATCTTGAAGTAGGAAATGAATACCATCAAATTCAGTTTTATTTTAGCTTGTCTTAAATACAAAGATGCATAACTGATCAATATGCACCCCTTTTTATATTGATGGAGCACAAGAAATTAAACAAAGCAATTATCTGAACATGAAAGGGAGAAAGTCTTTAAACTCTTCCTCATATAAAACACGGGAAAGTAGTATTGTGCTCTCAAACTTCAAGTGCAGTATCTTACTCCTGTATATCCCTAAACTTACTCCTCTATATCATGTAATTACAAGAAGCTTTCATTTGGGCACGTACAGAGCAACATAATTTGCAAATATATTAATGGCATGCACCTGAAGCAAGTGATGGTCACGGCGATAACATAGAATAGAAAAGGCAGAATAATCCATCACTTTATCTGCCAACAAGACCAGATGGAAACATACATGGGAAGCTACATATATTCATTATTAGGTTTTTCTTGAAACGACATAGGCATTATTGATCAGTTTTAGCAATCTCACCAGATAAGCCTTTTGAAAGAATCCCGAGAAATTTCTTGTCTTGACAAACTGACTAAGAGCTTCAGTATGATCCCGTGAAAGACAATGCAATTCCCTCTACAACGGGATGTGAACTTTGAACTTTTCATATCGTAAATTCTCAAACTAAAACAGTACCCCTCGAAAAAACACTTCACCGAGAAGTAAAAGACACAAAGATGAAACCTGTAGCTCCAACTATATACGGAGTGGAGTACAAGATTTTTCGGTACACAAAGGAAGTTACTGAATGAAGAAGCATTAGAAAAATAACAGGAAGCAACATTTTCAAAGCACATAACATTTTATCATTGGATGAGCAAAACTTACATATAAAATGATCTTTCTTCCGTCGCAGGGCAATCTTTTCGTCCCATCCTTCCTCTCGAATGCATTCTCTGCAAAGGGTGCAGGCCCTTGGTCGTGGGGCTGTTGCTTTTTTACCTGTTCAGGCACAAGTTTTGATAAAGAAGCAACAAAAGGGATGTATTTTCAAAGTTTGAAGTAAAATGAAAAAATCATCACAGTTGATTTGCCGTAATGTAAAATGAAGTGCACAATACCAGTTGGAGTGTCTTTTATGTCAAAAACATTAGCTGGACATTATTCAACCAGCTTTTCTGCCTCCTCGTCACAAATATCTTGCAAGAGAACAACCTATACAATAAAAAATAAACATATCAGCATATTCACATAGGAAAATCCCCACCGGGGGGGGGGGGGTCCAAGAAGCGGTGTAGCCATTGTTTACCTCATGAAGCATCCGGTACCAAGCAGTGGCAACTGGAGACCACTTTGCGTGCTCTTTGCCAACACCTTTAACAGCATGTACTTCAAGTTCGATTTCCTGGACAGATGACAAGATTGCTGTTTGATGATATTTAACTTCAAAACTTCGCAAAGGAGTTTATAAAAGAAAAAACAGAAGCTCAGAGATACAAGGCACGTGAATCACTCAATCAGAAAATTTCCATCTATCATTAAACAACCCTAGTAATTTTAAGTATCAAGCTTCTGTACTCAATGATAAAAATAGACATTAAACAAATATGTAAAAAGAGAAACATATGAAATTTACCTGTCCTGGCCCAAATCTAGCAATAGTGATATCAGGATTCTTAGGATGAATTAGATTTTCAGATAGTTCAGGTTGCATTTCCTGGCTAGACTTAAAATTAGTATAAGTTCTGGGTGTCGTGGTTGAACTTGACTCTTTATTTTCTATATCCAACAAGAACATACTCCCATTTGGCAGCCACTTCAGTTCTTCTGACTTGACTGCAACAAAATGATAGCAATCATTATTCAAACGCACCATAAGCAAGTGAAACAATGGAGGTGAACAGTTAGTACAAATACTACAAACTAATCCTCCAACCCCTTACATGCCAAGGGAATGAAGTAAAGTTATACCTGAACGTCGTGGTTCACCTCGGTTACACTGAGCATGAAGTCCAAAAACAATGGTATTTTTCTCATTTGGTTCATCCTTTTCTAATAAAAAGTAAAAATAATATGTTAAAGCACAATCTTATATGGTAAACTCATGAACTCATGTATCGGCGTTAAACACCAGTAGACCATACCTGACTTATAAGAAAACATCCTTGGATCAACTCTCAAGGGAATAAGCCCCAATCTGTGTGCAAGAACCTCATCCTGAACCACTGATGTGTTTTTTGCTATAAAAACCTTCTCAAGGGCCATTGTGGGAACCTGAAACAAGAGTTCAAAGCTAAATCACTTTTTCACACAGTCTTAGTACAAGAAGTAGTATACCGTCTAGGATATGGTAACTTCTTTGTGCCTAAAACGCCAATCAATTCTACACCGAGAGCAGTGAGCAAGTTCAAACGACATAAATATATTCTCTTCTCTTTTGCTTATCTTCCAACAATGGAAAGTGAAAGACATAAATATATTCTAGATCATGCTGGATGAATAAATTGAGACAGGATTCAGGATACCTTCCTAGTGGATCAATTGCAATGCAATAACCGCCAGCAAAGTGAGCGGTAAGGGTGGCAAGTGCCTTTAATGAGGGGTATGAAATGACTTCGACAATACCTACATGTGCAAAACATGAGCAATATTGACATTTTCATTGTACACCAGAAAAATTAAAAACATTCCACATAAACAAACTAATCTCACCACTTCCAGATGTCAGAAAGAACTTTCTCCAGTATGTCCCATGCAATCTCATTTACCTGCATAAAAGTTAGCATTACGATCGATTATGTAACTGAAAAACTATATTGGAGCTGATTTTTATACCTCGGCAACTATTAACTCTCAAAAGTTGTCATGTATAGATTCATTTGCTTACAATTCTCACACTTTTCTCAGTAGCATACATAGTCTACTGCTCCATCTTATTCTAAATAAGTGTCATTCTAGAAACTGTTATTCTTCTCAGATGAGAAATCACTCTACATTTTCAATGCAAAGTATACTTTAAATTTCCCAAGACCACAGTATCAACCTTAACGATACGAGAGCAACTGTAAGGTCATCCATACTTCTTGAATACTCAATAGTTAGTGATCCTCAAACAAATTATTATCACTCCAAACTATTTTTACCCTAAATCAATAAGAACTTGGCTCGAACAAAATTCGATGACATTCAAAATATTAGCAATAAGCCAACAACTGAGAGACAAACTGCGATTACACGCACACTGAGAGACATCACACAAGCCTATATTATAATTTCTTCATGATTTCTTTGCTTTTACAATACCATTTCATCAACTTTTTACCAATTCAAACATACAAAATGGTATAATTTCATTCATGAAATTGAATCCAACAAAAAAAAAGAAAACAAAAGATTAACCTTGACATTTGAGAACTAAGATGGTAGACGCAATTCGATTATGCCATCAATTTTCCCTTCACCCTCTTTCTTTCTCCAACTTAAGTTTCAATTTGATTTCGACCAAAATCATATTATTAAAAGAAAAACAGTTTAATTGGACTCTAATCATCGAATTCGTTCGACACTAATTTGACTGAATTCACTGTAACTGACTGAACTTTTTATAATTCAAGCTTAATTATTGCCCTAAAACTTCATATTTTAAACAATAATTCCATTAGTTGAAGAGAAAAATATGTAAAACAGAAAAAAGGATGCAAACCTGGAAATGTATAAAAGCAGTGCAAAAGGACGCACCCATTGGAGGGAGATTGGTGATTGAGTGATTCAGTGGTGTTGCGGCGGTAGCGGCGATGCGGAGGGAGAATCGGTAGGAGATGGGGGATGAGATTATACCAAGAAGAAAAGCAGGAGGAAAGAGGGGGGGGGGGGGGCTCGAGCAAGCAAAAGGAAGAGGAAGAAAGACCTAGGTCAGGCTGAACGTAAAGAGAGACGTGTCCAAATCTGAGAAAGAGGGCAAAAATGAAAAATTGGAAGAAATTGAGGGGCATTTCAGGTACTTCACTATTGGATGAATAGTCAAATACAACTCCTTGCTTTTAAAGGTTGTAGGATATACTACTAGAGTACGTGTGCGATTCACGATACAGCGCGTCTCCTGTGAGACCAGTCACACCATCAACTTGATGGTGTGACGAGCGCGAAACCAATAGCGTACCTCCCTTAAAACTATATAAAAAAAAGTAACAGATCTAAACTATAGAAGTAACATACCTAAACTAAAAAATTACCTCCTCTAAATATTTTTTTTTTTTTTAAAAAAAAAGAAAAAAAAAAGTAACATGTCTAAAGTCTAAACTATAGAAGTAACATACCTAAACTAAAAATGTAGCTCCCCTAAAACTATTCCGTACAAAAAAAAGTAACATGTCTAAACTGTAGAAGTAACATACCTAAACTAAAAAAAGTACCTCATCTAAAATTATATAAAAAAAAAAGTAACATGTCTAAACTAAATAAAATACCTCCCCTAAAATTATTATTAAAAAAAAAAGTAACATGTCTAAACTATAGAAGTAACATACCTAAACTAAGAAGGTATCTCCCCTAAAACTACTCCGTATAAAAAAAGTAACATGTATAAACTATAGAAG
The DNA here is from genome assembly GCF_020520425.1 of Spinacia oleracea. Taxonomy (NCBI): domain Eukaryota; kingdom Viridiplantae; phylum Streptophyta; class Magnoliopsida; order Caryophyllales; family Amaranthaceae; genus Spinacia; species Spinacia oleracea. Next base: position 93,694,090 of record NC_079488.1, read on the forward strand.
TAACATACCTAAACTAAAAAAAGTACCTCCTCTAAAATTATAAAAAAAAAGTAACATGTCTAAACTATAAAAAGTACCTCCTCTAAAATTATAAAAAAAAGTAACATGTCTAAACTATAGAAGTAACCTACCTAAATTCGCAAGTGTGAACTGGTCTCACCATCAGTTGATGGTGAGGACAGTCTCATATAAGAATTTGGGTTCACGATATATAATCTAAATATCAAATTTGCATGAAAGGTTATCAAATTCGAGATTCTACTCTAAATCGAAAAGTACTCTTAGAATCGAATCGTAAAATCAAACAAGTATTCTCAAATTATACGAACAAGTATAATCAAAGTTTTATTCTCAAATTTCATTGAAAGTGCTTATATTATGGGTCAAAAAGTTAAAAATTGAAATATATAGTTATTTACTAGCTAAATGAGGAATAATTAACAATATTTATCCATTACTTAACTTTCCCAGCGTGATTCAAATTTATGAGATTTTCGCTAGTCGAGAAAAAAATGTAGAATCGTAAATCGAATCGTAAGACCATATTTGAATCGTAGAATCGTAAGGTTCTACGATTTAAATCGCGATTTTAATAACCATGATCTTACCTATAGTTATAGACAATTATCATCTAAATAGATTTTATAAATATACTTCTAAGGAGAAATTAAAATTACTTTTGGATATATATGCTACTTCTCCATTTAGTGTCTTATTTATTAAAAAAAAGTCAAAACAAATAAGTAGGGATGTTTAGAGTTTGTTTTAAACAGGATCAAACCATAAAGAAAACTGTATATTTTTACGGTTTTATCGATTTGGTTTACGATTTGGTTAATAATTTTAGCTAAATACAGTATACGATTTAGGTTTAAATTGACAAAAAAAAAAAAAAAAATCCGAACCAAACAATAAGCCATATTAATAATATGGTTTACGGTTCCAACCGTAAACTGTAACCTAAACTAATCTATATTAAAACATAACATGTAATTAAGCTTTTATTGCATAATTTATCATAACTAATTAAATACAAAATACTTTTTTTTTGGAATTTGAAAAATTGGCAAGACTAGCAAATAGGTTAATTTTCTCATTTTCTCTTGTACCTCCAATGAAAAGCGAACCTTCAAAATTTGTGTTCAACCAAATCTCTTTGTATAAAAGTCATGCTTGTTGTAATAAGTCCATCTATACCTATTATCTATACTATTATTAAATCTTCAAGGCAAGAAATGACACGTTGCCACGTGTCACTGTGATTTGGCAAGTGAAATGATGATGTGTCATGTCATGCGCGCGCACACATGCATTATTCAATTTTATTATCACAAAAAATGTTAGTATCAATGTTCGAACCCATGACCTCTTAATCATAATGTAAAGTTATAACCATCTCTACAATGATATAATGTATGACTCTAAAGTAATGAAAAAAGACAAAAGGCATTCTTATAAATATTAAAACTTTAATACCAAATATATATACTTCGTATTTGAGTGACAACATATTATAAACTTTTTTACTTAATCTTTTTTAGTTACTCAGATAATACGCAACTATATTTTTTGTTATTCAATTTATTATAATTGATACTTTAATAAATTTCTTATGTTTATAAGTGAATTATAAAAAATAAAGTTTTATACGGAGTACTAATCAAGTAAGACTTGAAAAAAACAAAGTATCTGAACATATGAACTATTCTGAAGAATCTCGTATATTTAAAGGAAATAATGTAATATGGCAACAAAATTAAATAAAACAAATACAAAAAGTTTTGTAAGGAAAGCAATCACTAACCGGACAAAGAACAAATAACAAAAAAAAAAATCGGGGCATCGCCCGGGTCACTAACTAGTTTAAAAACTAAAACTATGATGATAATGAGACATATGTTCTCACCTCATCAACCTCCCTTTTTTTCTTTTTATTTTTAATAATTAAAATAGAGAAAACTCAAAAGACATCAATATTGATGTGTGCTCGTATTAAAAGAGGGAAAACTCAAAAGACTTCTCATAAAAAATACCCTAAATTACACCCTTTGTTCGGGGCCCTCATTGGGACCCACAACCACAAGAAAATTACTAAAACACCCCCAAACGAAAACCTTCTGATGGGCTCAGATCATAATCTCGGGGTCCAAATCTTAGCCTCCAGCAGGCCCAATATTATTGCTCATATTTACTAACAATGTCATCCGGCATTACTATAAATGTGACCCACCTAATCATTACTCAGATAGACAATTATTCATAAAATCATTCTCTCTCTACTTTCTCTTTATACAAGAACTGACTTGAGCGTCGGTGAGGGTTTTTTCGGGAACCCCCCTCCCCCCCGAGCCAGTTTATGTTTGTCCTTTTGTAGGAAATACAATAGCCAAATACTCAAAAACAACAGCCAAATACTCAAATACAATAGCTCGATTGAAAGAAACAATTCGCCTAGTTGACGGAGCTTCCCCCATTAATATGTAGTATTTTCTTCGCAGAAATAGTTGGGGCCGTCTCTTGGGAAACCAACTACAAGCCATGGTTAATACTCGCTGAACTAGGAAATATCCTTCAACTGGGGAATCAAACCATTCATCATTCTCGGACGACAGAGAAAGAATCCCCTCACCTTTGAACATCAAGCCCGCAGGCACAACATCGGTCACCCAAGGGGTTCTGAGTAACATGGTAGCCCAGCTCAAAGATACTCTTGAGCGGACAGTCCGTGCAATGATGATCAATCTTCAAGATGGAGGTGAAGGAACTTCTCGAAGGCCTACCCCTCATAGCCTTGACATCCCACCAAGGAGGGAACACTCAAGAACACACGTGAGTACCAGAGCACATTCTTCGGGAACACAAGTAAGAGAGGGACCTCCCCCGAACACAAGTGATTCTCGGAGGATCATCGACGAGCGCATGATGCATAGAGGAGATAAGGACGCCCGAGAGTTGCTCAATCGACGAAGATGGAATCAGACATCCCGTGAAGAAAAGAGGGAGGACATGAGGGAGATAAGAAGATGCCCCCGCCTAGGGAGACTCAACTATGTCTTCCCAATCATCCCTGCAAGAGCCATCCAATAGGCCTCCAAGCCACAGGCCCCCTTCAAGAAGAAGAGAAGTTGATGAATTTGTCACCCCAAGGCAACCAAGGCAAACAAATGCCCGAAGGGAACCGTTCCCCATGCCAAGGCAGAGGCCACCTATTCGTCGAGAAAGGGATAAAACTCCTTTGCACCGGGACAGGTCGCCCATTTGTTGAGAAAGAGATATGACTCCCCCTCGCCATGTTAGGTTACCCATCCGCCGAGAAAGGACAAGGACCTCTTCAAGGCAAGATAGAAGACGAACACCCAGCTACGATGACTGGGGCATGTGGCAAAGAATGGTTGGTCCAACCAGGAACTTGAACAAGACACTAACCCCCTTCAGCCAAGAGATCATGGACACCCCTCGGATTGACAAGGTAAAAGTCCCCACATTGAGCCATTCATTGGCACAACTGATCTTAAAGAGCATATGGCTGCTTATGCAGCCCAAATGAGTGTCCAAACGGGATGTGGAGCCACATGATGCAAGTATTTCCCCACTACTCTCAAAGGGCTCACCCGATATGGTTCAACAAGCACGTCCCGGAAGAAAGCATACACACCTATTGCAAGCTGGAGAAAGTTTTCATCAGCCAATTCCAAGTTGGGAAACGGCACAAGAGAACAAATGTGAATGTCATGGCGATCAAGCAAGGTGAGAACGAAATCCTGCAAAGTTACATCAAAATTTTCAATGAAGAAACCCTACAAATTCACAATCTTCGAGATGAGACAAAGTTCACTTTCCTACTGTATGGGATCCTACGAAACAACTTTCAATTCAAGTTGATTGAATACGGGGTCTCCACACTAGCCGAAGCCACGGATAAGGCTCAGATACACACACAGGCGACTGATGTGAGTGGAACAACAAAAATCGAGAAGAGGTAAGACAAGAGAAATAAAGAAGAAGCCACAACTTCCATACGTCCGCCCGGCAGGAAGCTTCACCCAGGGAGGACCATGGCGAAGACCCCCGATACAACCACAACGGGAGAGAAATCTACCTCGACCTTAAGGACAAGGATGTTCTCCTAACTCCCCCACGAATCAAGACTCCCGGAGCAAAAAGGGACAAGTCACTTTGGTGTGAGTTCCACCACGAGTGCGGGCACACCACGAAGAGCTGTCGGGAGCTGAAGAGGGCTTTGGATCAATTAGTCGACAAGGGAAAGCTTAATGATTACTTAAAGAAAAATCCTTCCCTCTAAAAGTAAAAGCCAAGGACATGGACCCCCCTAGGGATGATAATGGTAACTACTGATGGCAAGCCCCCCCCCCCCCCCCCAAAGAAATACCGACAGGCTCAAAAGGTTTTATGTTTGAACCCCCTAAGTACTTTTCCTTTCTTTAAAGTACTTTAGCTCTTATCCATAGTTCTCAATTATGAAAATGGGGCAAGATACATGTAAGCTCGCCACAAACTTAACAAATTTCCATCATTAGCGCCACCTTTGAAGATTTTTGTACTAGTGACACCAACCCACTCAACAATGTCCAGCCAACATTCAACTTCGTTGCACATATCCACCGAAAAAATGCCCCACCAGTCACCATCAACACCCTTACTTAATCTATCACCAACACCAGCCATATACACCATAAAACCAACATTTCCACCTCATTTCTAAGCAGCACCAAACTGACCAACAATGATAATCGTTTTACATGTATGTGTCATATTTATGTGAGTACACTCGCAAACAATTATGCATCAATCCCTCCCTTTCTCTCCTATTAAATGTATTCAACTTTTACATCAAGCCAGCACTTACAAAAGAAAATTTTTATATTATTAAAGAAAATTGATAGATAAACATTTTAAAGGGTTAAATGATTAATTTTATACATAATTATTGATTAAGAATATTTATTTTATCAAAATGAAAAAATTTATGACTAAAAAATAGACAACTTTTACATATATAAGGGTAACTTTTAAGCATTTTACGTTAATTTTAACTTCGGTGTACAATATTTATCGTACATCCCATGTAAATTAAATAAGAATTTGTGTAATATAATTGAGATATTGTTGGATTCCTATCAATATGTATTTTCAAACTATCAAATTTTTATTAAAAAATTTATATATAATTAGATATATTAATGGTCAAACGTCTGTATTATATTCCGTGAAAAACAAATTTTAACCATAAAAAGAACGGAGGGAGTAGGACGTTTTGTACGTAAGCAATTAGTTAAGCCATTAGTCAAGTCTAAGTTTGCTGATTTTTCTTATAGCAGTCATAAAAATACAATATTGTCTAGTATTGAAATTTATAAAAATTTTATTTATAGAAGTCATAATATTCCACGTGTGCAATTTATTGATTGAGAATGATTGCAATTGTAGCTAGTCTTGATACAACGATCAGAATCATTCTCGCCCAAAATCCGAACTGCATACTGTATATCCGAAATTATTGAAAATTGGATTCAAACTTGAGAATTTGATACGATGAGGCTAACCATGATTAATTTATGATACCGAGTCACATGATCGGATCCCAACATTATCTGAATAGCATGTCACCTTTATTTGTATAGTTGTTGGCCGACGCGCTATCGCGCGCCGTCCCCCAAGATAGTCAAAAATTAATAGTTTAATTATTTTTAGTAAAGTATCTCAATTATGGTTAATAAATGTTAGTTTGGAGAAAAAAACATATAGCTTAGGAACTACTAACACTTGTATTTGTCGAGATTGCATATGCTATCTTGTTCAACACTTAATTCTAACTCACGAGGATTCGAAATGATAAAATTAGAGTAATATTATTCAAATATAAGAGGTATATAACTAAGTTCTAAGAAATATATAGTCATTAACTTTGCCGCAATAAGCTACATTTTTAGTTAGCTAATCTTGGGAAACACACTACTTACGTTCCATATTATATTTTCATTGATAGAAACAAAGCCTTTCTGTTGAAGGGCTAGAACTCAATAACAAGTACTTAATCAATCCTTAAAATAGAAGGATGCGGAGCAAAACTAAAAACTACTACTTCCTCTTCCTCTTCCTCTTCCTCACCCTTCGCGTCTTACTTACGAGTATTATTACGCGTATGGTTCGTCATGTACTTATCCTCAGAGCTGTTATTCAGACTAATTTAGCCATTTGTTTATTGAAATGCACTAAGAATTATACAACCATCATAAACAATATCCATAATAAGATGACAACAACTACTTCATTAATGTTCCACTGCAAGTAGCTTTAACTTTCATTGCAAAAGAACGAACAAGATCTTACTATCAATACAATTAGCTTTCATTAAAATAAAAAAATCTATTACAATTAGCAACTTCATATAACATCAAACATTCAATTACATAAAACAGAAGATAAAAAAAACCAAAAAATGACAGGCGCTTCTTGATCACCATGTCAAGTCTGCACACTGTAATTCTTCACTTTGCCAAAAACAAAAAACTATTTCTGTAGTAAGACAATAAAATAAATTAGAAAAAAAATTATCAGGCAAACCAACCAAAAAATCGCGAGAAGTATTTATGATTTATGATCAAAATATACAATCAAGTATTCTAAAACATCATAATCAGTTTCCAAAAAAACCCGAGCATCGGGTTAAACGTACTCCGTATATTGTAAACTGTGAGCATTAAAAAAAGTTGTCTACATCACTATCAAACATATAATGTTGAACTATTTTAACTTAATTAATGGGCATAAAGAAGAATAACGAAAAGACACTTTATAAATGTATAACCATTTCTATGTTCCTCTAAAAGCCAAATAAGAAGAATATATAGACACCTTCCCAGTATACTACTTCTAATTTCTAGCCTGCATATTTTAATTTAATACTCGTTCAAATCACTGTACGATTTCCCAAATTCTTATATGAGACTGTCCTCACCATTAACTGATGGTGAGACCAGTTCACATTTGCGAATTTAGGTATGTTACTTCTATAGTTTAGATATATTACTGTTTTTTATAATTTTAGAGGAGGTATTTTTTTAGTTTAGGTATGTTACTTTTATAGTTCATACATGTTACTTTTTTTTATACGGAGTAGTTTTAGGGGAGATACCTTCTTAGTTTAGTTATGTTACTTCTATAGTTTAGACATGTTACTTTTTTTATAACTTAAGAGAAGGTACTTTTTTTAGTTTAGGTATGTTACTTCTATAGTTTATACATGTTACTTTTTTTTATACGGACTAGTTTTAGGAGAGATACCTTCTTAGTTAAGTATGTTACTTCTATAGTTTAGACATGTTACTTTTTTTTAATAATTTTAGAGGAGGTATTTTTTTTAGTTTAGGTATGTTACTTCTATAATTTAGGCATGTTACTTTTTTTTATAATTTTAAATGAGTTACTTTTTTAGTTTAGGTATGTTACTTCTATAGTTTAGACATGTTACTTTTATTTTATACGAAATAGTTTTAGGGGAGGTACATTTTTAGTTTAGGTATGTTACTTATATAGTTTATACATGTTACTTTTTTTATATATATATAATTTTAGAGGAGGTACTTTTTTAATTTAGGTATTTTACGGCTATAGTTTAGATCTGTTACTTTTTTTTATAGTTTTAGGGGAGGTACGCTATTGGTTTCGCGCTCGTCACACCATCAAGTTGATGGTGTGACTGGTCTCACAGGAGACGCGCTGGTACGATTTTACCATAAAGACGAACAAATAAAGACATTGGCAGTGGAAACAATGAAGAAATTAAGTTTCCATATTACAAAATAATGAATTCAGATATGGGGATACTGAAGTACTAAAATCAACAAATAAATCAGAGATTCAATAAATAAACGGAAAATGAGAACAACAAATTCAAACAACATATTTTTTCAACGTTTTATGCAAGCACTATCTATCGCAGATAATAGTTAGTGTATTGTTCAGAACTTCAGATATATTACAAAGGAGATGAATATTAAGTTGCTCTCATATCCTTATAGGGAGGTCTCCTTAACAATCTAAAAATAATCCCTCCATCCGGAAATAGTTGAACCATTTCCATCATCTCCCCGTCACTCGTACAAGTAGTGGCGTATTGTAAATAATCATAAGCCAACACTACACTGGGAAAGTGACTTCTTCATCCTAAACTACCACAGGTGACTATTCTCTTAGAACAGTGGGAGTATATATATTTTATAAATGCAACATGCCGAAAAGCTAGTCTCTCGCCAAATTCCACCAGATCATAATTTATTTTAAAATAGAAATTCTAATTAGCTAATGGATATAAACTAATCATTGCCATTACATACAGCAGGAACCAAATAACATTTTTGCATTTTTTCCCTTTTTTCATCAATTGAAGTAAAAAAAAGCTGATCTACACGATTCGCAAAGTATGAAATTGCCCATTAAAACACATAGATAATACAATGCTCCAAAAGTATTTCTATGGAAATAAATCGAAAGTTGCAGAAAAATATGAACTATTCTGAAGAATCTCGTATATTTAAAGGAAATAATGTAATATGGCAACAAAATTAAATAAAACAAATACAAAAAGTTTTGTAAGGAAAGCAATCACTAACCGGACAAAGAACAAATAACAAAAAAAAAATCGGGGCATCGCCCGGGTCACTAACTAGTTTAAAACTAAAACTATGATGATAATGAGACATATGTTCTCACCTCATCAACCTCCCTTTTTTTCTTTTTATTTTTAATAATTAAAATAGAGAAAACTCAAAAGACATCAATATTGATGTGTGCTCGTATTAAAAGAGGGAAAACTCAAAGACTTCTCATAAAAATACCCTAAATTACACCCTTTGTTCGGGGCCCTCATTGGGACCCACAACCACAAGAAAATTACTAAAACACCCCCAAACGAAAACCTTCTGATGGGCTCAGATCATAATCTCGGGGTCCAAATCTTAGCCTCCAGCAGGCCCAATATTATTGCTCATATTTACTAACAATGTCATCCGGCATTACTATAAATGTGACCCACCTAATCATTACTCAGATAGACAATTATTCATAAAATCATTCTCTCTCTACTTTCTCTTTATACAAGAACTGACTTGAGCGTCGGTGAGGGTTTTTTCGGGAACCCCCCTCCCCCCCGAGCCAGTTTATGTTTGTCCTTTTGTAGGAAATACAATAGCCAAATACTCAAAAACAACAGCCAAATACTCAAATACAATAGCTCGATTGAAAGAAACAATTCGCCTAGTTGACGGAGCTTCCCCCATTAATATGTAGTATTTTCTTCGCAGAAATAGTTGGGGCCGTCTCTTGGGAAACCAACTACAAGCCATGGTTAATACTCGCTGAACTAGGAAATATCCTTCAACTGGGGAATCAAACCATTCATCATTCTCGGACGACAGAGAAAGAATCCCCTCACCTTTGAACATCAAGCCCGCAGGCACAACATCGGTCACCCAAGGGGTTCTGAGTAACATGGTAGCCCAGCTCAAAGATACTCTTGAGCGGACAGTCCGTGCAATGATGATCAATCTTCAAGATGGAGGTGAAGGAACTTCTCGAAGGCCTACCCCTCATAGCCTTGACATCCCACCAAGGAGGGAACACTCAAGAACACACGTGAGTACCAGAGCACATTCTTCGGGAACACAAGTAAGAGAGGGACCTCCCCCGAACACAAGTGATTCTCGGAGGATCATCGACGAGCGCATGATGCATAGAGGAGATAAGGACGCCCGAGAGTTGCTCAATCGACGAAGATGGAATCAGACATCCCGTGAAGAAAAGAGGGAGGACATGAGGGAGATAAGAAGATGCCCCCGCCTAGGGAGACTCAACTATGTCTTCCCAATCATCCCTGCAAGAGCCATCCAATAGGCCTCCAAGCCACAGGCCCCCTTCAAGAAGAAGAGAAGTTGATGAATTTGTCACCCCAAGGCAACCAAGGCAAACAAATGCCCGAAGGGAACCGTTCCCCATGCCAAGGCAGAGGCCACCTATTCGTCGAGAAAGGGATAAAACTCCTTTGCACCGGGACAGGTCGCCCATTTGTTGAGAAAGAGATATGACTCCCCCTCGCCATGTTAGGTTACCCATCCGCCGAGAAAGGACAAGGACCTCTTCAAGGCAAGATAGAAGACGAACACCCAGCTACGATGACTGGGGCATGTGGCAAAGAATGGTTGGTCCAACCAGGAACTTGAACAAGACACTAACCCCCTTCAGCCAAGAGATCATGGACACCCCTCGGATTGACAAGGTAAAAGTCCCCACATTGAGCCATTCATTGGCACAACTGATCTTAAAGAGCATATGGCTGCTTATGCAGCCCAAATGAGTGTCCAAACGGGATGTGGAGCCACATGATGCAAGTATTTCCCCACTACTCTCAAAGGGCTCACCCGATATGGTTCAACAAGCACGTCCCGGAAGAAAGCATACACACCTATTGCAAGCTGGAGAAAGTTTTCATCAGCCAATTCCAAGTTGGGAAACGGCACAAGAGAACAAATGTGAATGTCATGGCGATCAAGCAAGGTGAGAACGAAATCCTGCAAAGTTACATCAAAATTTTCAATGAAGAAACCCTACAAATTCACAATCTTCGAGATGAGACAAAGTTCACTTTCCTACTGTATGGGATCCTACGAAACAACTTTCAATTCAAGTTGATTGAATACGGGGTCTCCACACTAGCCGAAGCCACGGATAAGGCTCAGATACACACACAGGCGACTGATGTGAGTGGAACAACAAAAATCGAGAAGAGGTAAGACAAGAGAAATAAAGAAGAAGCCACAACTTCCATACGTCCGCCCGGCAGGAAGCTTCACCCAGGGAGGACCATGGCGAAGACCCCCGATACAACCACAACGGGAGAGAAATCTACCTCGACCTTAAGGACAAGGATGTTCTCCTAACTCCCCCACGAATCAAGACTCCCGGAGCAAAAAGGGACAAGTCACTTTGGTGTGAGTTCCACCACGAGTGCGGGCACACCACGAAGAGCTGTCGGGAGCTGAAGAGGGCTTTGGATCAATTAGTCGACAAGGGAAAGCTTAATGATTACTTAAAGAAAAATCCTTCCCTCTAAAAGTAAAAGCCAAGGACATGGACCCCCCTAGGGATGATAATGGTAACTACTGATGGCAAGCCCCCCCCCCCCCCCCCCCAAAGAAATACCGACAGGCTCAAAAGGTTTTATGTTTGAACCCCCTAAGTACTTTTCCTTTCTTTAAAGTACTTTAGCTCTTATCCATAGTTCTCAATTATGAAAATGGGGCAAGATACATGTAAGCTCGCCACAAACTTAACAAATTTCCATCATTAGCGCCACCTTTGAAGATTTTTGTACTAGTGACACCAACCCACTCAACAATGTCCAGCCAACATTCAACTTCGTTGCACATATCCACCGAAAAAATGCCCCACCAGTCACCATCAACACCCTTACTTAATCTATCACCAACACCAGCCATATACACCATAAAACCAACATTTCCACCTCATTTCTAAGCAGCACCAAACTGACCAACAATGATAATCGTTTTACATGTATGTGTCATATTTATGTGAGTACACTCGCAAACAATTATGCATCAATCCCTCCCTTTCTCTCCTATTAAATGTATTCAACTTTTACATCAAGCCAGCACTTACAAAAGAAAATTTTTATATTATTAAAGAAAATTGATAGATAAACATTTTAAAGGGTTAAATGATTAATTTTATACATAATTATTGATTAAGAATATTTATTTTATCAAAATGAAAAAATTTATGACTAAAAAATAGACAACTTTTACATATATAAGGGTAACTTTTAAGCATTTTACGTTAATTTTAACTTCGGTGTACAATATTTATCGTACATCCCATGTAAATTAAATAAGAATTTGTGTAATATAATTGAGATATTGTTGGATTCCTATCAATATGTATTTTCAAACTATCAAATTTTTATTAAAAAATTTATATATAATTAGATATATTAATGGTCAAACGTCTGTATTATATTCCGTGAAAAACAAATTTTAACCATAAAAAGAACGGAGGGAGTAGGACGTTTTGTACGTAAGCAATTAGTTAAGCCATTAGTCAAGTCTAAGTTTGCTGATTTTTCTTATAGCAGTCATAAAAATACAATATTGTCTAGTATTGAAATTTATAAAAATTTTATTTATAGAAGTCATAATATTCCACGTGTGCAATTTATTGATTGAGAATGATTGCAATTGTAGCTAGTCTTGATACAACGATCAGAATCATTCTCGCCCAAAATCCGAACTGCATACTGTATATCCGAAATTATTGAAAATTGGATTCAAACTTGAGAATTTGATACGATGAGGCTAACCATGATTAATTTATGATACCGAGTCACATGATCGGATCCCAACATTATCTGAATAGCATGTCACCTTTATTTGTATAGTTGTTGGCCGACGCGCTATCGCGCGCCGTCCCCCAAGATAGTCAAAAATTAATAGTTTAATTATTTTTAGTAAAGTATCTCAATTATGGTTAATAAATGTTAGTTTGGAGAAAAAAACATATAGCTTAGGAACTACTAACACTTGTATTTGTCGAGATTGCATATGCTATCTTGTTCAACACTTAATTCTAACTCACGAGGATTCGAAATGATAAAATTAGAGTAATATTATTCAAATATAAGAGGTATATAACTAAGTTCTAAGAAATATATAGTCATTAACTTTGCCGCAATAAGCTACATTTTTAGTTAGCTAATCTTGGGAAACACACTACTTACGTTCCATATTATATTTTCATTGATAGAAACAAAGCCTTTCTGTTGAAGGGCTAGAACTCAATAACAAGTACTTAATCAATCCTTAAAATAGAAGGATGCGGAGCAAAACTAAAAACTACTACTTCCTCTTCCTCTTCCTCTTCCTCACCCTTCGCGTCTTACTTACGAGTATTATTACGCGTATGGTTCGTCATGTACTTATCCTCAGAGCTGTTATTCAGACTAATTTAGCCATTTGTTTATTGAAATGCACTAAGAATTATACAACCATCATAAACAATATCCATAATAAGATGACAACAACTACTTCATTAATGTTCCACTGCAAGTAGCTTTAACTTTCATTGCAAAAGAACGAACAAGATCTTACTATCAATACAATTAGCTTTCATTAAAATAAAAAAATCTATTACAATTAGCAACTTCATATAACATCAAACATTCAATTACATAAAACAGAAGATAAAAAAAACCAAAAAATGACAGGCGCTTCTTGATCACCATGTCAAGTCTGCACACTGTAATTCTTCACTTTGCCAAAAACAAAAAACTATTTCTGTAGTAAGACAATAAAATAAATTAGAAAAAAAATTATCAGGCAAACCAACCAAAAAATCGCGAGAAGTATTTATGATTTATGATCAAAATATACAATCAAGTATTCTAAAACATCATAATCAGTTTCCAAAAAAACCCGAGCATCGGGTTAAACGTACTCCGTATATTGTAAACTGTGAGCATTAAAAAAAGTTGTCTACATCACTATCAAACATATAATGTTGAACTATTTTAACTTAATTAATGGGCATAAAGAAGAATAACGAAAAGACACTTTATAAATGTATAACCATTTCTATGTTCCTCTAAAAGCCAAATAAGAAGAATATATAGACACCTTCCCAGTATACTACTTCTAATTTCTAGCCTGCATATTTTAATTTAATACTCGTTCAAATCACTGTACGATTTCCCAAATTCTTATATGAGACTGTCCTCACCATTAACTGATGGTGAGACCAGTTCACATTTGCGAATTTAGGTATGTTACTTCTATAGTTTAGATATATTACTGTTTTTTATAATTTTAGAGGAGGTATTTTTTTTAGTTTAGGTATGTTACTTTTATAGTTCATACATGTTACTTTTTTTTATACGGAGTAGTTTTAGGGGAGATACCTTCTTAGTTTAGTTATGTTACTTCTATAGTTTAGACATGTTACTTTTTTTATAACTTAAGAGAAGGTACTTTTTTTAGTTTAGGTATGTTACTTCTATAGTTTATACATGTTACTTTTTTTTATACGGACTAGTTTTAGGAGAGATACCTTCTTAGTTAAGTATGTTACTTCTATAGTTTAGACATGTTACTTTTTTTTTAATAATTTTAGAGGAGGTATTTTTTTTAGTTTAGGTATGTTACTTCTATAATTTAGGCATGTTACTTTTTTTTTATAATTTTAAATGAGTTACTTTTTTAGTTTAGGTATGTTACTTCTATAGTTTAGACATGTTACTTTTATTTTATACGAAATAGTTTTAGGGGAGGTACATTTTTAGTTTAGGTATGTTACTTATATAGTTTATACATGTTACTTTTTTTATATATATATAATTTTAGAGGAGGTACTTTTTTAATTTAGGTATTTTACGGCTATAGTTTAGATCTGTTACTTTTTTTTATAGTTTTAGGGGAGGTACGCTATTGGTTTCGCGCTCGTCACACCATCAAGTTGATGGTGTGACTGGTCTCACAGGAGACGCGCTGGTACGATTTTACCATAAAGACGAACAAATAAAGACATTGGCAGTGGAAACAATGAAGAAATTAAGTTTCCATATTACAAAATAATGAATTCAGATATGGGGATACTGAAGTACTAAAATCAACAAATAAATCAGAGATTCAATAAATAAACGGAAAATGAGAACAACAAATTCAAACAACATATTTTTTTCAACGTTTTATGCAAGCACTATCTATCGCAGATAATAGTTAGTGTATTGTTCAGAACTTCAGATATATTACAAAGGAGATGAATATTAAGTTGCTCTCATATCCTTATAGGGAGGTCTCCTTAACAATCTAAAAATAATCCCTCCATCCGGAAATAGTTGAACCATTTCCATCATCTCCCCGTCACTCGTACAAGTAGTGGCGTATTGTAAAATAAATCATAAGCCAACACTACACTGGGAAAAGTGACTTCTTCCATCCTAAACTACCACAGGTGACTATTCTCTTAGAACAGTGGGAGTATATATATTTTATAAATGCAACATGCCGAAAAGCTAGTACTTCGCCAAATTCCACCAAGATCATAAATTTATTTTAAAAAATAGAAATTCTAATTAGCTTAATGGATATAAACTAAATCATTGCCAGTTACATACAGCAGGAACCAAATAACATTTTTGCATTTTTTTTCCCTTTTTTCATCAATTGAAGTAAAAAAAAAGCTGATCTACACGATTCGCAGAAAGTATGAAATTGCCCATTAAAACACATAGATAATACAATGCTCCAAAAAGTATTTCTATGGAAATAAATCGAAAGTTGCAGAAATAATAACCCTGTTAACAAGAAATGCAATTGAATAATGTGGGGAAATAAATCACCTGGGGTTTAATGGCTCCCTGAACAGTTTGAAGAGCAATTTTTCCCGGGGGCTCCAAATTTAACAAGGCTTTCCTAAAAATGTCCTGATAAATACCCAAAAAATTGTCAGAACTTCTAATTTGATGGAAACTGCCCTAAAACAATAAGTTGATGTGAATTTTGGTTGTAATTTCGAAGTAATTGAAGCAGACAATTGCTTACCATAGTTTTTGGTTCGCGAAATCAGAGAGGAGGTTCCAATTAAAATCTCTACTCCGGCAACTGAGTTCGCTGCGTTGGGTTGGGGTTGGGCTATACGGCTTTTAACAAAGTGTGGCAAACTTTTATTTTACCCCAAAAAAAATTAAAAATTGTTTTTCACCGCCTAAAAATGGAAAAAGTGGCTACGTAGTTCAATTTCCTTCCAATTTTTTACAATCCTTGTGTGATTTTTCTTTAACTCTTTCACCTTTCTTTCTTTATTTCCATTAAATTTTGTCAATTATGTGAAATAATAGTTGTGAAAATTTATGTAAATTCATGGACGATAAAGAAGCGAGGGTTAAATACATGAAATTGTTGAAGATCGAAGAGAACATATTAGAAATATTACCGTTATTGTGGCCCCGCACATAACATTTCCATCTATTTTTCCATATTTCAGGTGGTAAAAAACAAGTTTCAAATTTTCTTTAGGTGGTAAAATGCAAGTATTAGTTTTTTAGGTGGTAGAAAATAATTTTTGACTTTTAGATGATAAAAAACAATTTATCCTTACTTTATTAAGGACAAAACGTCAGAACTCAGCAGATTTGAGGGCCTATTAAACAAATATAGCAATCAGACTTACTTCTTCAGGCAAATCAGGGGAGCAAGGATGAAAATACAATTAGGAACTAAGATCAAAGTTAGAAAACTATTTAAACTTTACTGACTATTAATTGAGCAAGTTGGAACAAACATATACACATGGAAAGTGCTCAAAATAAGTCTACCTTGGATGGGGTGGCCCCTAGATTGGTTTCTGCCCATACTTTCTCCATGAAAAAATCATCAGGAGTGGCTGCATTCTTGTTACTTATTACAGGCACCTTAATGGATCTCTTACCTCTCAATTTCCTGCATAACAAAACAAAGTAAACATCAGATTAGTCTGACACGAATTCAATAAACAACCACTCACATTTAGAACAAAAAACTTGAGCATAACAAAAAAAAAAGATTGCAAACCTCTTCTTGGAAAAACGACATTTAGAACCACTCACATTTCAAACTCCCACGTTCACCCTTAACAAGGCAACTCTTCCTAAGATGCCGGATCAGACGACTGAGGAAAACCGAACAACTAAAATAAACTCCGGCTTAGATTTACCACACTCTCATCCATACCCAAGGAAGATACAAAGGACCTATTTGATGACAAGGTCTGAGTACAAGTACTGGACCCATCAAACTTCAAATTTATCACTCCCATTCATACTCAACGAAGATATCAAGAAATAACAATTTAGAATATGTGTTGCAATCTAATTCATTAAGAGACAGACAAGTAACAGAGTAATCTATCTGATTAACAATCATATAGCTCAACATGATAAAAATAACATACATCCTCGAGCTCGCTTTCGATTAAGTTAAATTCTAACTAATATAACATCCACAACATCAAACATTATATAAATTAATACAATCAACGATCAAATCTCAGTCAACCAATTTAACAAAGCAAAAAAAAAATCAACAATTACCTCAGCAAATCCCTCAAGTTGATCTCCTCTCTCGAAGCGTATTTGACCGCTCCATTACTTCTTCATTCACAGAAAAATCTTCAACCTTAACCCCAACAAATCATTGATTATTACAAACCAAGCAAAACAATCAACAAAATAAACAGATCAAGCTGCCCAAGTCACAGGTAATCTAAGCAAAGATATTTAAATCTTGAAGTAGGAAATGAATACCATCAAATTCAGTTTTATTTTAGCTTGTCTTAAATACAAAGATGCATAACTGATCAATATGCACCCCTTTTTATATTGATGGAGCACAAGAAATTAAACAAAGCAATTATCTGAACATGAAAGGGAGAAAGTCTTTAAACTCTTCCTCATATAAAACACGGGAAAGTAGTATTGTGCTCTCAAACTTCAAGTGCAGTATCTTACTCCTGTATATCCCTAAACTTACTCCTCTATATCATGTAATTACAAGAAGCTTTCATTTGGGCACGTACAGAGCAACATAATTTGCAAATATATTAATGGCATGCACCTGAAGCAAGTGATGGTCACGGCGATAACATAGAATAGAAAAGGCAGAATAATCCATCACTTTATCTGCCAACAAGACCAGATGGAAACATACATGGGAAGCTACATATATTCATTATTAGGTTTTTCTTGAAACGACATAGGCATTATTGATCAGTTTTAGCAATCTCACCAGATAAGCCTTTTGAAAGAATCCCGAGAAATTTCTTGTCTTGACAAACTGACTAAGAGCTTCAGTATGATCCCGTGAAAGACAATGCAATTCCCTCTACAACGGGATGTGAACTTTGAACTTTTCATATCGTAAATTCTCAAACTAAAACAGTACCCCTCGAAAAAACACTTCACCGAGAAGTAAAAGACACAAAGATGAAACCTGTAGCTCCAACTATATACGGAGTGGAGTACAAGATTTTTCGGTACACAAAGGAAGTTACTGAATGAAGAAGCATTAGAAAAATAACAGGAAGCAACATTTTCAAAGCACATAACATTTTATCATTGGATGAGCAAAACTTACATATAAAATGATCTTTCTTCCGTCGCAGGGCAATCTTTTCGTCCCATCCTTCCTCTCGAATGCATTCTCTGCAAAGGGTGCAGGCCCTTGGTCGTGGGGCTGTTGCTTTTTTACCTGTTCAGGCACAAGTTTTGATAAAGAAGCAACAAAAGGGATGTATTTTCAAAGTTTGAAGTAAAATGAAAAAATCATCACAGTTGATTTGCCGTAATGTAAAATGAAGTGCACAATACCAGTTGGAGTGTCTTTTATGTCAAAAACATTAGCTGGACATTATTCAACCAGCTTTTCTGCCTCCTCGTCACAAATATCTTGCAAGAGAACAACCTATACAATAAAAAATAAACATATCAGCATATTCACATAGGAAAATCCCCACCGGGGGGGGGGGGGTCCAAGAAGCGGTGTAGCCATTGTTTACCTCATGAAGCATCCGGTACCAAGCAGTGGCAACTGGAGACCACTTTGCGTGCTCTTTGCCAACACCTTTAACAGCATGTACTTCAAGTTCGATTTCCTGGACAGATGACAAGATTGCTGTTTGATGATATTTAACTTCAAAACTTCGCAAAGGAGTTTATAAAAGAA
This sequence comes from Spinacia oleracea, assembly GCF_020520425.1. Taxonomy (NCBI): domain Eukaryota; kingdom Viridiplantae; phylum Streptophyta; class Magnoliopsida; order Caryophyllales; family Amaranthaceae; genus Spinacia; species Spinacia oleracea. The sequence continues at coordinate 93,712,872 of NC_079488.1, forward strand.
AAAACAGAAGCTCAGAGATACAAGGCACGTGAATCACTCAATCAGAAAATTTCCATCTATCATTAAACAACCCTAGTAATTTTAAGTATCAAGCTTCTGTACTCAATGATAAAAATAGACATTAAACAAATATGTAAAAAGAGAAACATATGAAATTTACCTGTCCTGGCCCAAATCTAGCAATAGTGATATCAGGATTCTTAGGATGAATTAGATTTTCAGATAGTTCAGGTTGCATTTCCTGGCTAGACTTAAAATTAGTATAAGTTCTGGGTGTCGTGGTTGAACTTGACTCTTTATTTTCTATATCCAACAAGAACATACTCCCATTTGGCAGCCACTTCAGTTCTTCTGACTTGACTGCAACAAAATGATAGCAATCATTATTCAAACGCACCATAAGCAAGTGAAACAATGGAGGTGAACAGTTAGTACAAATACTACAAACTAATCCTCCAACCCCTTACATGCCAAGGGAATGAAGTAAAGTTATACCTGAACGTCGTGGTTCACCTCGGTTACACTGAGCATGAAGTCCAAAAACAATGGTATTTTTCTCATTTGGTTCATCCTTTTCTAATAAAAAGTAAAAATAATATGTTAAAGCACAATCTTATATGGTAAACTCATGAACTCATGTATCGGCGTTAAACACCAGTAGACCATACCTGACTTATAAGAAAACATCCTTGGATCAACTCTCAAGGGAATAAGCCCCAATCTGTGTGCAAGAACCTCATCCTGAACCACTGATGTGTTTTTTGCTATAAAAACCTTCTCAAGGGCCATTGTGGGAACCTGAAACAAGAGTTCAAAGCTAAATCACTTTTTCACACAGTCTTAGTACAAGAAGTAGTATACCGTCTAGGATATGGTAACTTCTTTGTGCCTAAAACGCCAATCAATTCTACACCGAGAGCAGTGAGCAAGTTCAAACGACATAAATATATTCTCTTCTCTTTTGCTTATCTTCCAACAATGGAAAGTGAAAGACATAAATATATTCTAGATCATGCTGGATGAATAAATTGAGACAGGATTCAGGATACCTTCCTAGTGGATCAATTGCAATGCAATAACCGCCAGCAAAGTGAGCGGTAAGGGTGGCAAGTGCCTTTAATGAGGGGTATGAAATGACTTCGACAATACCTACATGTGCAAAACATGAGCAATATTGACATTTTCATTGTACACCAGAAAAATTAAAAACATTCCACATAAACAAACTAATCTCACCACTTCCAGATGTCAGAAAGAACTTTCTCCAGTATGTCCCATGCAATCTCATTTACCTGCATAAAAGTTAGCATTACGATCGATTATGTAACTGAAAAACTATATTGGAGCTGATTTTTATACCTCGGCAACTATTAACTCTCAAAAGTTGTCATGTATAGATTCATTTGCTTACAATTCTCACACTTTTCTCAGTAGCATACATAGTCTACTGCTCCATCTTATTCTAAATAAGTGTCATTCTAGAAACTGTTATTCTTCTCAGATGAGAAATCACTCTACATTTTCAATGCAAAGTATACTTTAAATTTCCCAAGACCACAGTATCAACCTTAACGATACGAGAGCAACTGTAAGGTCATCCATACTTCTTGAATACTCAATAGTTAGTGATCCTCAAACAAATTATTATCACTCCAAACTATTTTTACCCTAAATCAATAAGAACTTGGCTCGAACAAAATTCGATGACATTCAAAATATTAGCAATAAGCCAACAACTGAGAGACAAACTGCGATTACACGCACACTGAGAGACATCACACAAGCCTATATTATAATTTCTTCATGATTTCTTTGCTTTTACAATACCATTTCATCAACTTTTTACCAATTCAAACATACAAAATGGTATAATTTCATTCATGAAATTGAATCCAACAAAAAAAAAGAAAACAAAAGATTAACCTTGACATTTGAGAACTAAGATGGTAGACGCAATTCGATTATGCCATCAATTTTCCCTTCACCCTCTTTCTTTCTCCAACTTAAGTTTCAATTTGATTTCGACCAAAATCATATTATTAAAAGAAAAACAGTTTAATTGGACTCTAATCATCGAATTCGTTCGACACTAATTTGACTGAATTCACTGTAACTGACTGAACTTTTTATAATTCAAGCTTAATTATTGCCCTAAAACTTCATATTTTAAACAATAATTCCATTAGTTGAAGAGAAAAATATGTAAAACAGAAAAAAGGATGCAAACCTGGAAATGTATAAAAGCAGTGCAAAAGGACGCACCCATTGGAGGGAGATTGGTGATTGAGTGATTCAGTGGTGTTGCGGCGGTAGCGGCGATGCGGAGGGAGAATCGGTAGGAGATGGGGGATGAGATTATACCAAGAAGAAAAGCAGGAGGAAAGAGGGGGGGGGGGGGCTCGAGCAAGCAAAAGGAAGAGGAAGAAAGACCTAGGTCAGGCTGAACGTAAAGAGAGACGTGTCCAAATCTGAGAAAGAGGGCAAAAATGAAAAATTGGAAGAAATTGAGGGGCATTTCAGGTACTTCACTATTGGATGAATAGTCAAATACAACTCCTTGCTTTTAAAGGTTGTAGGATATACTACTAGAGTACGTGTGCGATTCACGATACAGCGCGTCTCCTGTGAGACCAGTCACACCATCAACTTGATGGTGTGACGAGCGCGAAACCAATAGCGTACCTCCCTTAAAACTATATAAAAAAAAGTAACAGATCTAAACTATAGAAGTAACATACCTAAACTAAAAAATTACCTCCTCTAAATATTTTTTTTTTTTTTTAAAAAAAAAGAAAAAAAAAAGTAACATGTCTAAAGTCTAAACTATAGAAGTAACATACCTAAACTAAAAATGTAGCTCCCCTAAAACTATTCCGTACAAAAAAAAGTAACATGTCTAAACTGTAGAAGTAACATACCTAAACTAAAAAAAGTACCTCATCTAAAATTATATAAAAAAAAAGTAACATGTCTAAACTAAATAAAATACCTCCCCTAAAATTATTATTAAAAAAAAAAGTAACATGTCTAAACTATAGAAGTAACATACCTAAACTAAGAAGGTATCTCCCCTAAAACTACTCCGTATAAAAAAAGTAACATGTATAAACTATAGAAGTAACATACCTAAACTAAAAAAAGTACCTCCTCTAAAATTATAAAAAAAAAGTAACATGTCTAAACTATAAAAAGTACCTCCTCTAAAATTATAAAAAAAAGTAACATGTCTAAACTATAGAAGTAACCTACCTAAATTCGCAAGTGTGAACTGGTCTCACCATCAGTTGATGGTGAGGACAGTCTCATATAAGAATTTGGGTTCACGATATATAATCTAAATATCAAATTTGCATGAAAGGTTATCAAATTCGAGATTCTACTCTAAATCGAAAAGTACTCTTAGAATCGAATCGTAAAATCAAACAAGTATTCTCAAATTATACGAACAAGTATAATCAAAGTTTTATTCTCAAATTTCATTGAAAGTGCTTATATTATGGGTCAAAAAGTTAAAAATTGAAATATATAGTTATTTACTAGCTAAATGAGGAATAATTAACAATATTTATCCATTACTTAACTTTCCCAGCGTGATTCAAATTTATGAGATTTTCGCTAGTCGAGAAAAAAATGTAGAATCGTAAATCGAATCGTAAGACCATATTTGAATCGTAGAATCGTAAGGTTCTACGATTTAAATCGCGATTTTAATAACCATGATCTTACCTATAGTTATAGACAATTATCATCTAAATAGATTTTATAAATATACTTCTAAGGAGAAATTAAAATTACTTTTGGATATATATGCTACTTCTCCATTTAGTGTCTTATTTATTAAAAAAAAGTCAAAACAAATAAGTAGGGATGTTTAGAGTTTGTTTTAAACAGGATCAAACCATAAAGAAAACTGTATATTTTTACGGTTTTATCGATTTGGTTTACGATTTGGTTAATAATTTTAGCTAAATACAGTATACGATTTAGGTTTAAATTGACAAAAAAAAAAAAAAAAATCCGAACCAAACAATAAGCCATATTAATAATATGGTTTACGGTTCCAACCGTAAACTGTAACCTAAACTAATCTATATTAAAACATAACATGTAATTAAGCTTTTATTGCATAATTTATCATAACTAATTAAATACAAAATACTTTTTTTTTGGAATTTGAAAAATTGGCAAGACTAGCAAATAGGTTAATTTTCTCATTTTCTCTTGTACCTCCAATGAAAAGCGAACCTTCAAAATTTGTGTTCAACCAAATCTCTTTGTATAAAAGTCATGCTTGTTGTAATAAGTCCATCTATACCTATTATCTATACTATTATTAAATCTTCAAGGCAAGAAATGACACGTTGCCACGTGTCACTGTGATTTGGCAAGTGAAATGATGATGTGTCATGTCATGCGCGCGCACACATGCATTATTCAATTTTATTATCACAAAAAATGTTAGTATCAATGTTCGAACCCATGACCTCTTAATCATAATGTAAAGTTATAACCATCTCTACAATGATATAATGTATGACTCTAAAGTAATGAAAAAAGACAAAAGGCATTCTTATAAATATTAAAACTTTAATACCAAATATATATACTTCGTATTTGAGTGACAACATATTATAAACTTTTTTACTTAATCTTTTTTAGTTACTCAGATAATACGCAACTATATTTTTTGTTATTCAATTTATTATAATTGATACTTTAATAAATTTCTTATGTTTATAAGTGAATTATAAAAAATAAAGTTTTATACGGAGTACTAATCAAGTAAGACTTGAAAAAAACAAAGTATCTGAACATATGAACTATTCTGAAGAATCTCGTATATTTAAAGGAAATAATGTAATATGGCAACAAAATTAAATAAAACAAATACAAAAAGTTTTGTAAGGAAAGCAATCACTAACCGGACAAAGAACAAATAACAAAAAAAAAAATCGGGGCATCGCCCGGGTCACTAACTAGTTTAAAAACTAAAACTATGATGATAATGAGACATATGTTCTCACCTCATCAACCTCCCTTTTTTTCTTTTTATTTTTAATAATTAAAATAGAGAAAACTCAAAAGACATCAATATTGATGTGTGCTCGTATTAAAAGAGGGAAAACTCAAAAGACTTCTCATAAAAAATACCCTAAATTACACCCTTTGTTCGGGGCCCTCATTGGGACCCACAACCACAAGAAAATTACTAAAACACCCCCAAACGAAAACCTTCTGATGGGCTCAGATCATAATCTCGGGGTCCAAATCTTAGCCTCCAGCAGGCCCAATATTATTGCTCATATTTACTAACAATGTCATCCGGCATTACTATAAATGTGACCCACCTAATCATTACTCAGATAGACAATTATTCATAAAATCATTCTCTCTCTACTTTCTCTTTATACAAGAACTGACTTGAGCGTCGGTGAGGGTTTTTTCGGGAACCCCCCTCCCCCCCGAGCCAGTTTATGTTTGTCCTTTTGTAGGAAATACAATAGCCAAATACTCAAAAACAACAGCCAAATACTCAAATACAATAGCTCGATTGAAAGAAACAATTCGCCTAGTTGACGGAGCTTCCCCCATTAATATGTAGTATTTTCTTCGCAGAAATAGTTGGGGCCGTCTCTTGGGAAACCAACTACAAGCCATGGTTAATACTCGCTGAACTAGGAAATATCCTTCAACTGGGGAATCAAACCATTCATCATTCTCGGACGACAGAGAAAGAATCCCCTCACCTTTGAACATCAAGCCCGCAGGCACAACATCGGTCACCCAAGGGGTTCTGAGTAACATGGTAGCCCAGCTCAAAGATACTCTTGAGCGGACAGTCCGTGCAATGATGATCAATCTTCAAGATGGAGGTGAAGGAACTTCTCGAAGGCCTACCCCTCATAGCCTTGACATCCCACCAAGGAGGGAACACTCAAGAACACACGTGAGTACCAGAGCACATTCTTCGGGAACACAAGTAAGAGAGGGACCTCCCCCGAACACAAGTGATTCTCGGAGGATCATCGACGAGCGCATGATGCATAGAGGAGATAAGGACGCCCGAGAGTTGCTCAATCGACGAAGATGGAATCAGACATCCCGTGAAGAAAAGAGGGAGGACATGAGGGAGATAAGAAGATGCCCCCGCCTAGGGAGACTCAACTATGTCTTCCCAATCATCCCTGCAAGAGCCATCCAATAGGCCTCCAAGCCACAGGCCCCCTTCAAGAAGAAGAGAAGTTGATGAATTTGTCACCCCAAGGCAACCAAGGCAAACAAATGCCCGAAGGGAACCGTTCCCCATGCCAAGGCAGAGGCCACCTATTCGTCGAGAAAGGGATAAAACTCCTTTGCACCGGGACAGGTCGCCCATTTGTTGAGAAAGAGATATGACTCCCCCTCGCCATGTTAGGTTACCCATCCGCCGAGAAAGGACAAGGACCTCTTCAAGGCAAGATAGAAGACGAACACCCAGCTACGATGACTGGGGCATGTGGCAAAGAATGGTTGGTCCAACCAGGAACTTGAACAAGACACTAACCCCCTTCAGCCAAGAGATCATGGACACCCCTCGGATTGACAAGGTAAAAGTCCCCACATTGAGCCATTCATTGGCACAACTGATCTTAAAGAGCATATGGCTGCTTATGCAGCCCAAATGAGTGTCCAAACGGGATGTGGAGCCACATGATGCAAGTATTTCCCCACTACTCTCAAAGGGCTCACCCGATATGGTTCAACAAGCACGTCCCGGAAGAAAGCATACACACCTATTGCAAGCTGGAGAAAGTTTTCATCAGCCAATTCCAAGTTGGGAAACGGCACAAGAGAACAAATGTGAATGTCATGGCGATCAAGCAAGGTGAGAACGAAATCCTGCAAAGTTACATCAAAATTTTCAATGAAGAAACCCTACAAATTCACAATCTTCGAGATGAGACAAAGTTCACTTTCCTACTGTATGGGATCCTACGAAACAACTTTCAATTCAAGTTGATTGAATACGGGGTCTCCACACTAGCCGAAGCCACGGATAAGGCTCAGATACACACACAGGCGACTGATGTGAGTGGAACAACAAAAATCGAGAAGAGGTAAGACAAGAGAAATAAAGAAGAAGCCACAACTTCCATACGTCCGCCCGGCAGGAAGCTTCACCCAGGGAGGACCATGGCGAAGACCCCCGATACAACCACAACGGGAGAGAAATCTACCTCGACCTTAAGGACAAGGATGTTCTCCTAACTCCCCCACGAATCAAGACTCCCGGAGCAAAAAGGGACAAGTCACTTTGGTGTGAGTTCCACCACGAGTGCGGGCACACCACGAAGAGCTGTCGGGAGCTGAAGAGGGCTTTGGATCAATTAGTCGACAAGGGAAAGCTTAATGATTACTTAAAGAAAAATCCTTCCCTCTAAAAGTAAAAGCCAAGGACATGGACCCCCCTAGGGATGATAATGGTAACTACTGATGGCAAGCCCCCCCCCCCCCCCCCAAAGAAATACCGACAGGCTCAAAAGGTTTTATGTTTGAACCCCCTAAGTACTTTTCCTTTCTTTAAAGTACTTTAGCTCTTATCCATAGTTCTCAATTATGAAAATGGGGCAAGATACATGTAAGCTCGCCACAAACTTAACAAATTTCCATCATTAGCGCCACCTTTGAAGATTTTTGTACTAGTGACACCAACCCACTCAACAATGTCCAGCCAACATTCAACTTCGTTGCACATATCCACCGAAAAAATGCCCCACCAGTCACCATCAACACCCTTACTTAATCTATCACCAACACCAGCCATATACACCATAAAACCAACATTTCCACCTCATTTCTAAGCAGCACCAAACTGACCAACAATGATAATCGTTTTACATGTATGTGTCATATTTATGTGAGTACACTCGCAAACAATTATGCATCAATCCCTCCCTTTCTCTCCTATTAAATGTATTCAACTTTTACATCAAGCCAGCACTTACAAAAGCCCAAAAAAATAAAAGGAAAGCAAAATAGAAATCAATAATAATTGTTAGATTGAATTGTAGAATAATAAAATTAAACAAGCAGTAGCTGGTGAGATTGTCAATTGATCGGAGTCCTTGTCATCAGGGAACTGTTTTCTTTCTATTGTTCTGTGGCCCATAGTTTGTATATTCCATGTCGCTCGATTTGATCGGCAAATCTTCAATGAAAGCATTGAGAGAGGTGAGGAGAAGTTGCACAACGGACTGGAAGTGCGCATTGTTGAGAGAAAAACACGATTTGAAGTTAACATTGAAGAGTTACTGGAGTTCGTCGACGACAAGGATGAAGTCTTGGCAAGGGGAAGGGTCTTTCCCATTGCAGATGGTGGGGGAGAGGAGGAGTTGGTCTTTTTTTCGGCAATGGAGTAGTGATCGTTGTTTGTCTGAGATATTACTTTTGGTTGATTGCACGGTGGTAGCGCTCGTGCCCGGTGAGAGGAGGAAATGGTGCAGATGAATTCACATAGAATGGGGAAAAAAAGATAGTTGTGAACGCGGGGGAAGAACTGGAGGAGCGGGGGAGAAATGGAGGAGGGAGAAAGATGTGTTCTAAAAAATAAAAAATAAAGTTGGACCAATTAGTTAGTGACATGTAATACCCCGAAATTTTTAAACTTGATTTATTAAAATTAAAAATATTTGTTTACTTGGTTTCGTTTTAAATAATTACGAATAATCGAATTTCGATATTTTAATCGTTTTTACGATTTATTTTAAACGATAAATTTATAAACAAAAATTTATTTATTTTTCGTTAACGATAATTATTTTTAAAGAATTATTTTAATTAAACATTTCTATTTTTAGTAAGTTTCAAAAATAGCAACAATTTCTGAATTTTTGGCCAAATAATGTGAAATTACGAAATTGCCCTTAAAAGAGCCAAAATTCCCTTTTCTCTTTTTCTGCTTGCTCTCCACGTGCAAATGGGTGAAGAAATTTTCTTCCTTCTCCTCTTCCCTTGCTCTCCACGCCCAAAGCAGAAGTCAAGACTTCCTTCTTTCCCTCAATTCAGTCCAAATTCAGATACTTGGACCCCAAGCACCTCTCCTTGTTCTTCACTCTTCCTGTATACAAATTTCATTTTCCATTTCAGGAAATTCAACATCAAAAACCAAAACCAAAAACCAATTTCTCTCCTTTTCATCTTCTCTGATTCGAGCAACCACCACCAACAACCATCGTCTGCCACCACCATAACCACCACAACCCAGAACCATCATCCCAACACCATTCGACCACCCGTCCTCCACCCCACGCACCACCCTCGCCTCCCCTACTATTCCCCCCCCCCCCGTCGCACTCCCCTGCCCTTCGCCCCTATCCCCGCGCAAACCATCATTGCAGCCACCACTCCGGCCACCTTCACCCTCTCGTGAACTTACCTCCGCCGCCTGCACTCTCCGTCGAGCCACCTCAGCCCACTCCCAAGCACCACCCGCCACCAAACTCCCCTGTTTCCCTCCTCCGTTCGCACCTCCCACCCTTTCCCTCGCATCCTGCCGCCACAAACCACCACCACCGTCGCCTTCACCGGCGTTTTTCGGCGGTACCGAGCCGTCCAGACCCCAACCTCCCTTTTCCCCCTCCTCGTGCCTTCCTCTGCTTCCCTCCCCTGTTCTCCCCTTCCCAGTAAACCGAAAAAAAAAGAAAAGGGGAGAGAGAGAAAGCCAATTTCTGATTTTGAAGCCCTTGATTTCTCTTACAAACCCAATATAAGGTTGGGCCATTTTGGTTTGGGCTTTGGTGAAAAATTGAATTGTTATTTTCAGATTCCTTAATTACTAATTTTTATGTTTTAATAATTCTTTTTTTTATATAAATTAGTTACTAATAAATTGTTATTATTTTTCATGTTTAATTATCGATTTTAATAAAGTAAATTACTAGCTTTATGTAACAAAGATGGAATTTTAATAATATTCACGAAAAACGATTTATGAATTAATTAAATATATATTTCGATTGAAATTCCGATTAATAATATTTTCGAAAAGTATATTTTCATTAAAATTCGTTATTTATAAAATACTTTACTTATATAATTTATTAATTATAAAGTATTGATTTTAAATTATTTATCGATCTAGTACTAATTCAATTATTTACTATTTTTAAAGAAATTGGACTCGGAGCTCAGGACGAACGAACCAACGAAAATCCTTAGCAAAATTGTGGAAGTGAGGTAACGGCTATTGCTAGTACCCGCAATTCCCTTATAAATGCGTTTATGAAATTACAATGTTATGATTGATTTATGAACTGAATGTTTTGACATGTTTTATGAATTGCGGGAAATGAAATGTGATTTGATTGAATTATTTATTATAATATGATTGATTGAAATTCTTATAAAACAATCTTTATAAGAAACCATGAATGAAATGATGTTTCTATGATGCCAGGAAAGAAATGATATTTTATTGATTCCAGGATCTAAATGATGTTTTATGTTGATCACATGATCTAAAGGAATTATGTTATTTCAAAGGAAGTAAAAAGGCTAAAATGTAAAATTAAACGAAACATGATAAAGGAAAGTGAAAGACCTAGCCCGTTTGGCAGTATATGTTCACAGGTTACGATTCTCGGTCATGCATGTACCCATGGGGCATCCGCCCATTGAGCCAAGGCTCTCATGTTTTCGGGCCAAGGCCCCATGTTTTATGGACAACGGTCCATCGTGGAAGACGTTCCACCATGTCATACTTGCCACAGCTAGCATGTGCACCCTAAAGTTATGAATGAATTAAATAAAGGACTTTATAAAATGTTTTACTATATTCTATTCTCCCTGTGTTATTAAATAAAATGAATTGAAATGAATTTACGTTGCTAGAATAGTTCGTTACTGAGTCTTCGGCTCACCGTTTTGTTTTCTGTTTTAGGTACTGCGGGGAACGATGGAAACGATTAGTGGCGAGGAATTTCACCATTATAATATTCACCTAGTTATGCTTAAAGTTATAATAGTTTAATTAAGAACTTTTAGTAAGTTATGTACTTTTATTTTGGTAATATAAAGGATTATTATATTAACTTTTGGGATTTGATAGCTTATGATCGATGGTTGCCTTGTAATTCCCAAGAGGGAGTTACGGCAGGTAATGTCCCGACCAAATTAGGTTAATTCCGCTGCTAATTATGCTTAATAATTGAATTAAAGGTCGGGGTGTTACATGACACGTGTCATATTTACTTATAAATCCAATAAACAACAAGTCAAGTACTGATTTGGTAAGTTACACACCAAAGTTTGTATTATTCCAGAATAAATCAAATGTGGTACTGTTTTTAGAAGAACGGTCAAAGATTGAATTATTTTTTTATAATTTTCCAAAAAATTATCACTAAAATGTAGATAGCTTTTACATATTGCGAAAACATTTTGATGTATCATTTTAAGAATTTTTCATATTTACCACCTTTTAAGTTTCATGTTTTTGTATTTACCAACTTATAAAATGTTATTTCATATTTACCACCTTAATTTTATGAAAAGTTTCGTATTCACCACCTTTTAACGAATTTCATCATATTATTCATCCATGTGAACTTCACTTAACCAACTTCTTAAACTTTCCTCATCTTTTAGTAGGTTTTCAATTGAAGAAGTTAGTTAAACAAGGTTCACATGGGCCGAAAATTTGATGAAAACCGCTAAGAGGTGGTGAATTTAAAATATTTTATAAGATTAATGTAGTAAATATGAAATAACATTTTATAAGGTGGTAAATACAAAAACAAGAAACTTAAAATGTGATAAATATCAAAATATCTTTGATCATTTTATCATAAATGCTAAACTATCTCCAAATAGCACGTGCCACACAATAAAATCATTCCAAAGATTATCCAATCTCTCACGTGTAATCCTTCAAAACCACATCCAAAATCCCTAAAAATCCAAAAACCTCCCCGAAATTCCACCACCCAAACTCCATTCTTCTCGTTCTCTCTCCTCCCATCTCCCTCAACTAATTCAATCTCAGAAAAAACACCGTCAATTCATCAACTCGTCCACAAAAATGCTAATCATTTCTCTCTTCTCACTCTCTCTCCTCTAACGATTTCTCCATAACCCACATTTTCTCCCTCCTCCTTCAACAATGGCGCTCCCTCAATTCCTCCATTATTCCACCACCACCATAACCACCCCTAAACCCTCCTTAAACCCCACGCCACCCACTTTCCTCCACCCTTCCCCACTCTCTCTCCTCCACAGCCACCGTAAACACCACCGGAACCTCCGCTGCTCCGCCTCCTCATCCTCCCCACAACCCCACAACAATCCTCCTTCCCCTAACCCCACCCCACGAAACGACGTTGTAGAACTCCCCATCTTCCCCCTCCCTTTAGTCCTCTTCCCTGGCTCAATCCTCCCATTACAAATCTTCGAGTTTCGCTACCGTATAATGATGCATACCCTCCTCCAGACCGACCTCCGTTTCGGAGTTATTTTCTCCGATACCCTCTCCGCCGCTGCAACCTCCGTCGGTTGCGTCGGTGAGGTCGTCAAGCACGAGCGCCTCGCCGACGATCGCTTCTTCCTAATCTGCAAGGGTCAGGAACGCTTCCGTATCAATAAGATCGTACGGTCCAAACCTTACCTCGTGGCAGCCGTGGATTGGCTCGAGGATAAGCCCTCCTCCGATGGATCCCACGAGGATTTGGAGAGCTTGGCGAAGGATGTGGAGAGCTACATGAGGGATGTGATTAGGTTGAGCAATCGGTTGAATGGGAAGGAAGAGAAAGAGGTTGGGGATTTACGACGGAATTTATTTCCAACGCCGTTTTCGTTCTTTGTAGGGAGCACGTTCGAAGGTGCGCCGCGCGAGCAGCAGGCGTTGCTGGAGCTGGAGGATACCGCGGCGCGGTTGAGGAGAGAGAAGGAGACTTTGAGGAATACTTTGAATTATTTGAGTGCTGCTTCTGCTGTTAAGGATGTGTTTCCATCTTCTTCAACATAGAAGTAAAATGTGGGTGGCAAGGTTTGTGAATAGATAGGTAACTACTTTTTATGTTTTTTGGTTTTTGATTGGAATGAATGTATTGGTATAAAAAGTTGTAAATGAATGTTATTGATGCATAATTGAAAAGTATTGTTATGGGGTAGTTGATGTTTTGTTTTGTGTTCTTCAATGGGTGTTAAATGAGCTTACTTTAATTTTTGTTGTGTGCTTGCTGCTGATTGTGTGATTGATTTGGCAAAAAGTCACTCCAAATATGTTAGTCAACTTTGCAAAGCATGTTGTACAACATACATTCGTTGTATTGTATACTAGACCTGCTTGATTGACTATGTCATTTATAGGGGAGTGCTTGTGATTCTTATACTGTATATGTGAGGGATGTACTTAGTTTTTGGTAATAGCCAATAGGTAAGCACTGTTTTGGATTTGGCCTATGAAACTTGTCCGTCGAAATTCAAGTGATGGTGTGTGTTTGAAATGCATGTGGTGTAATTTTGATTGCTATTGTGCATTTAGCTTAACAGTTGGAACTTAGGAGAAGGGAAGGAAGTGAAAGGAAAGTAGCGTTCTCGCTGGTTTGTTCCTTCATTGGATTTGCTAAATTTAGAGAAACTGGTAGGAAATAGAGTGAATTCATGTTTGTTTTACTTTCTCTATGTTCACGTTCAGCTTATTTGGGAGGAACATAAACTGAGAGGGTTTTAAGAAATCTTTTCCATTTCATCTTTGCCATTATTACCAATGTAACATGCTAGATGAAACATACGAAAGTTTCTTATTTCCTTTCTGCTCCTACTCCATCTTATTCCACTCTACCAAACTAAGTGCATGTGCTCAAAGTCTGGTGTTCATAGTAGATTGTAGTTGGATTCATCATATGGAGTATATCCTTAGATGTTCAGTGATGGAGGGTTTGGTAACCTGACTCAAACGATGTCTCTCATTAATCAGTGACAAAATTGATATCCACCTCAAGTATGTAGGGAACAGAACTGCCAAGGAAATTCTTTTCATTCCATAACTTATTGAAGAGAGTACCATGGATAAATTTGCTGATCTTTATGTCAAAACCTTACCCTTATTAGAGGATTGTTCGGGCATACGGAGTCAACACTGTTCCGATGACAGGAAGTTTTTTTGTGTGTGTGTGTGTGGGCGGAGGAGGAGTAGTCTTGCACTCTTGCAATATCTATAGCCTTTGATATAAGCTCCACTATGGGCTGTTTGCAAGCTTGAGTCTGCATTGCTTTATCCTTTATGGTATGCTGCAGAATGAGATGCTTATCTGCTCTCTCTCGCTTTAACTTTAAGGACCCTTGATGGTGGAAGGCTCTGAGCCGTTGAGGATTGTTACCTTTGGCTCTTATTTCTGTACAGTCTTTGTTGTCAAGGTTAATTATTTTGGGACATCATTTGCTAGTTTGCAACAGTCACTGTGACTGAATCAGAAAGGCTGGTTTTCAAGAATTCTTAATGGATAATGGAGGCGTTAAGGATAGTTACCTACATATCTTCTGTTCTTAGTTTCTTCATCTTTGAGTCTGTGTCCTCTCTGTCATTCCCACCTTCTGAGAAGTACGGAGTACTTACTTAACTAGCAAATGGACATACTCTCTTGAGTGGCATAGTTGACCTCAATTTCAATGAAAACATAAATGCAGTTGCTGGTTAGATTGTATTACTAATGCGTGGCTGAAACTTGAGAATTGATGAAAATAGCCCAATTTATTGCCATTCTCTGTTTTTTCTTTGAAAAGTGATAACAGTTTCACCTCTCGTATGCTTCTGCCTTGCCATTGCATGTACGCAGTACAAATCAAGAACTAAATGGTTTTGCAGTCGTCTGCTTCAGAATCAGTGTACAAGAACTAACACATCTGTGTTCCTCTTTCTTGAGGGGATGGGTAGATTGAAGAATGATCTTACTTTTTGCTATGAATTAAGTTGTGGTGTACACGCACTGAGAATCTGAGATTGATCCTTACATATTGAGGATACTTTGTTTTAAAGTACCAAATATTATTTGAGAATTTGCTACAGAATCGGGAACGGGATTGTTGTTTTCTAGAGTTAATACACAAGAATTTGCATTTGCTCTTGGTTCTTGGTTCTTGTTTGCAACATTTGTGATTTTTGGTGGTGCGGTCCATGGTCTTTCAAATTTCAATCTAGTAGTCAGACACTCTTTTATCATTCCATCTGTCCGTAGTCAGGTATCATATTATCTGTATTCTCGAAAGTCGAAACTGAAGGATGACATGATTTTAATGAAGGACTCCTTGTAAGTTGTACTCCAATAGTGGTGGTAGAAATTCTATCATATCCCCAACTCTGAAGTCCTGATTACTAAATTAATTAAGAACTTTTGTGTACTGTTTTAGGAAATGTGACCAGTATTTTTGGATTTTGAATGGAGGCAGTATTTTGTTTGCTTGATTGATTCTTGATTTGTAACTTTCGTATAAAAGTTAAGTTGCATGTAGTGATGCAAACAAAACAAAATTGCAAATTGTAAATGTTGTTATGGAATACGAAGTACATAAATTTCATTTGGAAACTGTAGTTTGAAATTTCTTTCATCTTATTCACAGTAGTATACGAGATTAATACGAACATAAGAGCTCCTCAACAGAAGTAATAGGCTATTAGCAAGGCAAATAAAGATTAAAGGAAACAAAACTATGCGTCTGTCTACGCCGTTTATACATGACGTACAAAGATGTGCAGTATCGAAACACTGCATAAATTCCTCTATATAGCATGGGTGCCGTATCTACCTTGCCTCTAACGTCACAATGTGTAAAAGAATACTCATAAGCATTCAAGGATAGTTTCACAAGCACCAAGTTATCGTACTGCTAGATTCTTCACAAGCTGCTTTGTCTGCTGTTGAATGGTTTGGCTGTAGTGATATTTCCTGCTCGCTGCAAGATCCAACATTTTTTTGGTGTTACTCGAAAAAGTCGTCATGTAAACAGAACAAAAACCCACAGATTCAACTCAAAAAGCAATCAATTACTGAAGATAATGAACATACTAGAAATATTTTAACAAATTAGAGCATCAACATGATAAAACCATACAGCTCAAAAGGACGGACAACCAATTGCAAAAGAAAACAATGTCATATTAACAACAAATTTATAAACTACTCCATCCGTCCCAAATTTATAAACAATGTCACATTAGGTTACAGGAGGCATAGTGAGAATTTGGTAAACCTTAGGTTTTGGAGAGTGGTGACCTCAAGTCACTAAATCTGGAGATTGGTGGCCTCAAGTCACTACTTTTGTATCCCTTCTGGTTCTATCAAACATATTATTCCGTTTTCTGCCTTTATTTTTCTACTCAAAATATAAGTTCTTTACACAATATCAGTTTCCATCGGCATAATCGACCTTTTACGACAACAATTGTGGCCAGCACTTGCAATGTGCCCTTATTCAATGGTGGTTCCACCTACTTTTCAGGTATAAGTCAACTAAACCCTACGGACAAAGCTGTCAATACCAGAATGAAGTTGATAGTTGATACTAACCTTGAGGCACTGATTTCTCTTTGTATCACACATTGGATAATCACGAGGACAGCAATGGACACGATCCTTGCAGCATATTGCAGAATTTAACTCGCAGCATTTCCATGCGGTGCATATACCAAGAAAGCTCCGCGCACAGCAGCAAGTTTCACCTGCAGGACAAGATGAGAACAGACTACATCTAGTAGGTCCTGGAGGTGGTGGGGGTGGTGGATTAGGGCTTATTTTAGTTGGGTATGACGGCATCACGTTGATGCCACAGATTCCACTAACTCCACTGTTCCGCTGCATGTGTACAAATCCCTTCATACCCCATGAAGTTCCCCATGAATTCTTAACTATCCAGTAATCAACTCCATGTTCTGAACCATAACCAACAATTAGAACAGCATGATCTACAGAGGTGGAACATGGGCCAGTAAAGATTCCCTGCAAGAATTAACACTACACTAGTAAAACTTTCATGTCAAAAAACAAAGCTTTGTAATTGGAAAAGCCAAGAGTAAAGAAATCAACCTTAGAGTATAATTGGAATGACCTCTCACTGCCGCATATGCCTACACTTACTGGTTGAGCTGCAACAGCTTTTAGGAGTTCTTTTTCGTTATTAGGAGGGACATCAGCATAACCATCAATGGTTACCACATGTCTTGCAAGCTGCAATAGTCAAAAAACAGATTCTTTTGTGTTAATAACTCCAAAATCAGCAACTTCGTTTATAAAAGACAGAAGTTGAAACAGGAAGCATTAGAACAAATATAGGATTTGTTTGCTTTCTCCCTTATTTGCCACAAAGGCATAGGACCTTTTGTCAAATGTGAATGCCACTAAATGCAAACAGCTTCTTGTACTGTTTATGACAAAGGAAAATGAGAATGACATCTAAGAAGTTTTAAGATCTTCCCGAAACTATGTAATAAATATTGGCAGAGATTTTTTACCCATTTATTCGATTTTTTTAGAGTTGTTATAACCGCAACATCTGTAAGTTAATAGGTCATAGCATAACATACTCCCGAATCAAAGAAAATACAGACTCATGGAAACTATCTTACCTTGTTCTTATTGCAGGATTTTTGTTTAGCTTCATATGGGTAATCTTTCTCAGTGTCAATCCCATGGTTATCTATAATAAATTGGTAAGCATAGTCCATGAGCCCTCCATCACAACCTTCATTGTAGCTTCTATCGCAATCTATTAACTCCTGCTCAGAAAGGCTGTCCAGAGAGCCCGTAACAATCTTATTTATACCTTCAATTGCCCCTGTAGCTGCGAAAGACCAGCAAGCACCTGAAAAACAAAGCAAGGCTCATTTCTGAAACCATTATCCCCCCACGAGCTTTTATAATATATTTACAAAAAGGAAGAAGACTTGGTTGATTACGGATTTAGCAAACATCAACTCAGTATAATCCCAAATGCAGCAATGCTTCTAAAATGCTTTTCTAAACTCATGGTGAAAATGAGAACTGAGAAATAAGGAAGGTCGACTGTCAGATATATGCAGCTTGCAGCCTTACCTTTGCCAGTAAAAGAAGGCCATTAGGCCATCTTCATCAATCAAATGATGGTAGGCTACTTCACATTAATATCAACTAATACTACTCAGTACTCACTATATAAGAAGCAGTGACCACAAGCAGTTTAATTAGCCATTTTGATTGAGTAAATTATAATCCAAAGCCAAAGGTTGTCAAATATTTTAGCTATACATTGATAAGGAACAGTAATCAGCCATTGTAATAGGATATTTCATCTCACATAGTCACATCTACTACTAGCATTTCAAGATTCCAAATGTGCTGAATCCTCAACCCACTACAGTTTACAAATAAAAATAAAAATAAAAATAAAAATCAAAATCTTTGGAAGAAACCATTGATTTATCCACTTCATTTCTCTTTTCCATCTAAAACAAGATTGAATGCCGATGTCAAAATCTTGTTAGTTCAATATTCGCTACATATATAATGAGAAAGAATTAGTTGTATTATGTACTCGAGTCCTGGACTACATACTCGAGTCGAGCCTGAATTACTCAACTAAATTTGAAGTCCATCATACGCAGAAAAAACAGCAATCACAGAATCAAACTATAATTCTTGTTCAGCCAACAAAATTAACCAGTGTGAATTAATTATAAAAATACAGACTGTGTCCCACCTATCAGTTAAACCAGCTCAAAATTCGAAATTACTAATTAAGCACCAACAATAAACTTCCATTAAATACCTAGAATTTCAGGAATTCCACCAATTCTGAGCCTTATATCACAAAAATATAAATACAGAAAACCTAAAAAAACATGACCAAAAACCCATACCACAATTTCTCAACCTTAAATCACAAAGATACTAAAACCCCACAATTTCAGTAAAGCATACCACAATTTCCTTGATCCTTGACATTGGTAACAGCACCTTGATTCCTCCAATCAAGAGAATCAGGAACACCCACATCAGGCAATTGAACAGGGTTACTATGCTTCAACCTTATCAAATCATTGGCAGAATTTGAAAGCCCAAGCTTTGAACTTCTAAATTCATGGTGGGTCAAATCAGCATAAACATTCAAATCAAGGGTATAAGTGGAATTTCGTAAGCTGTTATGGTGGTTGACAAATTCCAGATTATCCTCAAAAACTTTGAGCCTGAATTGTCTTTCTTGTTCAGATGGGTAAGTTTTGCCATGTTTTTTGCACCATGAATCAAAAAGATCCGAGCTTGATTGAGAGAGATTCAGGTGGGAAATTTGGAGAGTGAATAATAATATTAGTAATAATGAAAGTTTTCCCATTTTTCAGATGTACTTCGTATAATTGTGGAAATGAGTCAAGTGACGGAATAGTTGGGAGTAAAAGTTGGCAAATATTAAGGTGTTGATTGGTCTATCAAAGTTTTGGGTGTTACAATGTCGACCGCAAAGTTGGAGTAGATTGGAGTATTGGACTATCTAATATATATATATATATAAAGGGGAGTTTTTTGGAAAGCATTCGGAACGCCACGTAGGAATGTCCAGTCACAAAATCATTATTAATATATTTTAATTAATTAAAAATAAAGATAAATTAAAACAAAATCATTATTAATATATTTTAATTAATTAAAAAAAAGGATAAATTAAAATTTCCATTGGATCAAAGTTTCCGTTGGAATGTTAGGTATCAAAATCTTACTTTATGTTAAGAATCCTAACACCATAAGAGTGCTAACACCTAAAAATTTCGTTAGAATGATATTTACATTTACATTAGAATTTTATTTACATTATAATTCTACTTGGATTAAAATATAATCATTATTAATATATTTTAATTAATTAAAAAAAAAGATAGATACATAATATGATAAAGATAGATTCCAACAAAAAATTATCTTACTTTTCTTTTACCTTTTTGTATATATATACATATAAGCTCATGGCTACCAAAAATCCTACTTCAACAATCCACAAAAACTCACGGTTGATGGTATAATTTTAGTTAATTAGGTCCGTGTAGCCGTAATTAATATACGAGCACACAATTATATACTGAGTATTTTCGTTATTATATAATGGTATACGAAGTAGTTTGCATGGTTCAAAGGAACCTTCATGTGTTTGAAGCTTTCATCTTAATAGCCTTCACAATTTTAGTTGAAGTTGCGTTATAAATGCCGTGACTTGAATTAGAGTTTATATGAAGTATAATCCTAAAACTGTGCTGATGATTAATAAAAGTAAATTGGTTCTCTCCTTAATTGCTTGCATTTCCTTTTCCTTTAAAATACTATAGAATTCCCTTAGCTTCAATTAAGGAGGAAGACTTTGGCCAAACTCCTCAATTGTTTCATTTTTTCAATTCTCCTCCTACCTTCTCAGATCCCTCTTATTCTTTAGATGTTTAGATATCTGGATATTTCCTTTTTTAAGCAAGTCCATTATGTTGGAGATAAACAATTTGTATTTGTTTAAGCACTGTAAAGAGAGAACAAAAACAAATTCAAGATCATGTGCTGCATATATAAACTAATGCTGCAACAATAGGTTTTCCGTATATAAGATGTACACTACAAAAGCAAGGTGAACTCTACCCTAATATCACACATAAAACCGTTAATCACAACCGTGAGAGGTGATGGATGAAAAGAGGTAAACAAGTAAACCAATACGTAAACACAATTTAATTTTAGCCTAAACGGTAACAACTTTAATTGATATAGTTTAGGCTACACTTTAAGCTATTAACAACGTTGTTTTTAATAGTTGGCTCCAACATATTATACTAAACCAAAATAATGGTCAGCCTGAACATAAACGAATCTAAATTTGGGGTCTTATACTGAAACAATAGTCGAACTATTAAAAATAATGCATGGTGTGATAGCTTCTAATTAATTTTTAATAAGTATTCACTTCTCTAATGTATGGTGTGATTATGATCCAACTTTTTTTCCCAGTTTGGATTGCGTTTTTCAGTTGGAATTTGAGTCAGATAATGCTAATACTTTTTTAAGGAGTCTATAATTAACATAGTATCATTATTATCTTTAAAATATTCCACATGAAAAATGTTCTAACGAAAATTTATCATATTCTATCTCTTCCATGCTTTATATTCTATATATGTTACCCATAATGATAAGATAAATATTATAAAAGATGATAACTAAAATAGCATTCTAATTATCTTTAAAATACCCCATACGAATAAAATATCCTAACGAAAATTTATCATATTCTATCTCTTCCATGTTTTGTACTACGTGTAAATTATCCATAGTGATAAGATAAATATTTGAAAAGATGATAACAAACAAAATGATAGTAGATTTTCAACGTAAATTTATCCTACGTACTTCTACTTTTTAACATAATAGAGTTTTACTTACATTAAGCCTTTGATATTCGTAACATAGAGTGTAACCCGTGATTTAAACCCCTACAAGACTACAACTCACTACTAAAAAAGTTAGAATAAGTGACACTGAATAGAGAACGCTTAAGTGTGGTAGGCGTTTCTCAGGAGAATATAGAACGCATTTCCCTGATAACTGTTCCATGGAAAAAGAATATAGAGCGCTTGCCTTACTTAACAGTTTCGTATTTTTTACCATGATAAAAAAAAAATTAAAATAAATAAATACATATATACGACTAATAACATATAAAGCGGTAATGATAGATGCGTACTATCAACCTTGACGGCAGAATGAAATTAAAACCAAATCTAATTAACTGAACAAAAATTTAAATTTTAGGGTTAACCCAAAACCAAATACAAATGAAACTCGAATCAGTAAAACTCAACTACTCGTATTACTAGTGTTTCACATAATACAAACCCCAAAATCCATCTCCCGCAAAACCAAATCCCAAAACCGTGCACCACTACCCGTTCTCCCTCGCTGTGCCGCTGTACTGCCGTACTGCAATACCGCCGCCGCTCCTTTTCAACATCCGGTGAACGCCGATCGACTCCCCACCACTCCAAATTTTAAGGTTGGTATCCTTCACAGCAAGAAATAACCTAATTTTCGACCGCCTAAAGTGGTCGTTAAAACACGAAAAACGGTCGCTAAATGTTTTGGCGACGGCCAACGGTCGCCAAACATCGGTCAGCTTTCACTTGGTCGGTATTTGGAAGAACTTCGACTGGTAAACGGTCGCAAAAGTTTAGCGTCTGCTGTAACGTCTGTTTAGCAGTCGTTAAATTAACGATCGCTCCTGTAGTCGTTAAATTATCGACTGACAAAGCAGTCGTTAATTTGGCGACTGTTTAAGCAGTCGTTAATTTTACGACTGTTATATCTGTCGCTGATTTACCGACCGTTTTAGCTGCCGTTAAATTAACGTCTGCTTAAACAGTCGCCAGATTAACGACCGACTTAACAGTCGTAAAATTAACGACGGCTTTGTCCGTCGTAAAATTAACGACTGTTAATTCGGTCGTTAATTTGGATTTTTTTATTTCCCCAAATTTATTTGCGGTCGTTAACCTGTCTGTAGTGGTCGTTGAATTAGTATGCAAATAGTATGCAGGAACAATTGTCTTATGACCTGTACAATCGTATGACAACCCTGTTCAAACTCAACCAACAAAACTCATGTTGATGTTCCAACCTGTTAAACATATTGCAATTAGTTCAAACCTGTTAAACATGTTGCAATCCGTTCAAACTCATACATACATAAATAC
Source organism: Spinacia oleracea (assembly GCF_020520425.1). Lineage (NCBI taxonomy): Eukaryota > Viridiplantae > Streptophyta > Magnoliopsida > Caryophyllales > Amaranthaceae > Spinacia > Spinacia oleracea. The sequence continues at coordinate 93,735,595 of NC_079488.1, forward strand.
TAAGTACCTAGCACAATTAGTTCAAACTCATACATACATAAATACTAAGTACCTAGCACAATTAGTTCAAACTCATAAATAAATACTAACTACCTAGCACAAAGGTTTCCCGCCGCCACTGGGATCTCGAGGGTCCTGCGACTGCGAGAAAGGAAAACCAGAACACTGACTGAACATCCTCTCATAGGACTCCATTGTCCTTTTCAACTCGGCGACGTCCCTCTGACGCTCTAGTCGCTCTTGTTCTCTCTCCTTTCGCTCTTCTTCTCTCTCCCTTTGCCTCTGGAGTCTCTCATCATCCATAGCTTTTATCATCTCAGCTTTTGTTGTTTCAAACTCAATGGATTTTTGAGACAGCTGTTGTTGAGTTTCTTCCAAACGGGCTGAGAGTTGAGAATACATAGATGGAGTGTATGAGCTAGAAGAACTACCACCCCTTCTAGTAGATGGTTCATAATATAGAGCTGCTCCACTCCCTAGACCAGGAACTTTTCCCTTTTTTCTCCCACCTACTGTCTCAAAGTAGATTTGATTGGGATCTTTATTAATGCCTTTTTCACGGCATTCAGCAACATTCTTTTCGTATGCTTCCTACAAAAATTGAAATATATTAACAACTTTGGATGAACTGATGAAGTATTTTCCGCTTTTAACAGTGTCAAAATAGGGCTAGAGTTGTCAAGATGCCCATAATACACCAGGAGGATGATCAAAATTAACTTTAAAAGAGAAGCTTCATTAAAACAACATGATCCACAACATCTAGAAAGACCTTTTTATCAGATAACTAGTGCTAAAAACAAATCACGCGATCCTCATTAACATGCAACCAAGACATCACTACAAGTAAATGCTCATCCTAAGGAGTAGTAGCAAATAGGAAAGCACTAAACATCACCTCTTTTTTCTCAAGAGATTATATTAGCTAATTGAAGAACTTTATTAAGAATGATACACAGCAAGTGAACACCACATATCTGCCACTCCAAAACCAGATAACCAGAGCATTCGATGTCAGACATCAAAGGAATTTTACATCACGGGTCCTAATTGAAAGAAGGGCCTGAAAATTTAGATTTGTTAATCCTGAGATTTATAATGTTTAAATTATACTCCCATCATCGTTAAGTCCCATATTACTGTATTATTTACAGATGTTCCATAACGAAGTTTCAGTTTCTCAAGATAGTTAAGGTACATGTATTCACATATATGCCTCTTTAATAACTAACAGATTGAAGTAGTAAATGCTTTTGACAGAGAAAAAAGTGTAACATGAATTCTAGTCCCATAGCCACTGTTAATATCTTTGTTTAAAGAAAAAAGAGGAAGAGTATTTTGGACCAGAGAAATACAAAAACAACAGCTCAAAAAAAGGCTTAATATCCGGAAAAATGTCTCCCGCTGAGGGAAATTACAGGATTGCAGCTTGGATAGCTCAAGAAAAGGCTTAATAGGCTTAATATCCCAAAAATCCTCATTCAGCAAGTAACAAAAGAGAGTTGTGCACATCCATACATGTATTAAGGAGGACATATAATAAAATGACCAGTGTATACCCTATGTAACTCTTATTGGAAGATAAATGTTCCGAGAAGAACACTGTAATTGCATTAATCATAGTAATAACAGTAGCTAGGAAAATGACATATTTATCAATATAGTAAGTAACATATTTAGTTCTGCCATGTTTAGTGTTGGAGAGAGTAACATATTTATCATCTCAAATCTTGAATTTTAAGTCAAACATTGCTGAACTAGATGAAATTAATCTCTAATTTAGAACATGTATCCTAAGTTATAAGAAACTAAATATGTTGATCTTAGAATTGATTAGTAGCAGCTTACAGATCTATTCCATAAAATCAATAAATCATCAAGAAAAAACACAATAAATCAACAAATTAAAAAGCCAGAGCACAATTCCAAATGAGCCATAAAATCAATAAATCGTCAAGAAAAACACAATTCCATAGGTCATATTTTGCCTAAAATGGCATTTTCTCGCCCAACTTTATTAACTTTCTCGCCCAATCCCATAGATTTTCTCGCCCAATCCCATAGTTTTATTAACTTTCTACGACATATTCCAATCTATTTAAGCTACAAATGTTTAAATAGTTTACTGGTAATGCATGTCCCTGACTCGTTTGAATGCATTTGCATGGTAATCATGCACAGCAAGGTGATCAAACTCAGGCAACCATTTATAGGTTCTCTACACAAAAGAAAATAAAAGAAAGGATCTTTTGTTATGTTACAATTATAACAAGTTGATAAATTAAAAGTGATACATTAAATGATATAAAAATGAATAAACCTTGAACAAGGTGAACCAATGCTCTTTTGTATCCTTGTCAACTTGGGTGTAACACGTCCAAGGACTCTTGAAATATTGCTGGATGACGTTAGTAATATCCCGGGAAATGGAACTATGATCAAACCTTAGATAGGGAAATAGGAAAAAACACAAGTAATGTTAGTTTACAAATTCCTTACATGAGATAAAATAATTTAAATGTAACTCTAAGTCTTACCAAAGTTCACCCGGTGCCATCCAAATCACTCCAGTATTCTCAGATTCTTCATATTCTTGTGAATCAGGAACCAACTCTTGAGAGTCTGGACCTTGAGTTTCATCATCATCAAAGGTATCATGTGTGTGTTGGGTGACCCGTGGACCAGCTCCAAGGCCACCTCCACGACCACCTCCATGGCCACTTCCATGGCCACCTCCAAGGCCACCTTCACGACCACCACGTGCACCTAAACGATTGCGGATGGTTGAATTTTCTCCTCGATATGACATCTAATAACAAACAACAAACAACACGTGGCGGTCGGTAATTTTGGTCGGTAATAAGGCGCTTTCTTGTAGTGCCTCTTTTATTTAGTAGAACAGTGAACCAGGATGGTTTTAAACCTAATCTAGAAACACACCTAGTTCCATTGCTGTCAACAAGATGTGAAGAAGAGCTTACAGAATCCAACGAAAAGGGTGCTACAAGATCTTCTAAGGCTTGGCATCATCCACAGCTTCTGAAGGTAATTACTGATTTGAGCACTTGCATTGTTGTTGTGGACATTACCATGTATTTAAGGGTGTCTGGAATAGGGCCCTACTCATATGCTGCCATAAGCATGTCCCTCTAAACCCCTGGATTTGCTGGGAGACTTTGATACTTGGACTCTTGGTCACATCAAATAATATGAAAGCAAACCTTACCTAACTCCCAAAATTTTGATAATACGGCTGTCCTATTCTCACGATAATTGATCCGTGCCCAACACCCAAGTTTGAGCAACTTGCACGTGCATCACTGCCATTTAGATATGCATTGGACACATTTTCACTCCTTGTTTCTATTAGAATTTTTCTTAAATATTATTTTGCAGGTTCTTTCAGAAGAGCTGGATTGTGCTATTGCTGACATAGTGACTCTTGAGCTTAATGTTTGTGATACTCAACCTAGTTGTCTAGGGGGCATGAACAATGAGTTTATATTTTCTGGAAGATTAGACAATCTCGCCTCTAGTTTTTGCGCACTCAGCTTACATTTTTTTGCACAATTCTAACACTTAGCTTACATTTTAGACCAAATTCAGCAGCTTTGTTAGTGAAATTAAGTCACCATTATAGAAATCACCACAAACTACAAAGCGAAAACCCAAGTTCATTATAACATTCCGCTCTACCTATCTATCTTTATTCTAAGCTTTTTACAAATAATCAAATTATACAAAAAACCCAAAGCCATAAATCTACAAATAGACCAGATTCTAAAAAGTTAGGGTTTGAACACATTGAACCAAAATCAATAAATCAAAAGGAACAAAGATTACCTGGTTAATTGGGTGTAGGGTAGGGCTGGCGAGAAAGAGTGATAGCGGCGGTGGGGTATGGCTGGCGGCGGTGGGCGTGGGGGTGGGGCTGGCGGCTTCGGCGAGGGTTGTTGGCTTCGCCCAAATCGGTGGCCCACGACTCACGAGGAAGAGTGACAGCGGCGGTGGGTTGGGGCTGGCGGCGGTGGGGATGGGGGTGGGGCTGGCGGCGCCGGTCAGTTGGCTTCACCCCTTTACCCCAATTCGCGAGAAAGAACTTCACCCCTTTTTTTTCTTTCTAGAATGTACAATGAGGAGTTTAGTTGGTCGTAGCTGCTATAATTTTTTTTTAAAATTTTAACGACCGCTAAATCGGTTGGATTAATTAAATAAGCGGTTGGTAAAATTTTAAATATTTTTTTGAACTAATAGGATTTTTACTGACTATTAGTTAGTCGGAACGCATGGAAAAGCAGTCGCTAATTTATCGACTGCTAAAAATACAGTCGGTAAATTTAAAAAGTAACGACCGCTTTCTTATCGGTCGGTAAATTGCCGACTGCTTTAATTTTGGTCGATAAATTCAGTTTTACCAACCACTTTTGTGGCGGTCGGTAATTTTGGTCGGTAATCAAGCGCTTTCTTGTAGTGCTTAATTTTGTTCTGCATATTTATCCTTCAACTAATAACCCTAGGGATTATGAATATTGTTAATTATCAAATTGCAATGTCAAAGTATGGAATTTTATATGTGGAAGAAACTTTCATTCAAGTTTTAGATCGAATCATTGATGCTTGATTAATAATTAAGCCGAACAATTCATGATTTTTTGCCGAATAAATCTGATAAACTAAGTCCTTTAAACTGATTTTGTTTTAAGTTAATATGATTTAAGTCGAGTTATATTGAAATTCCCAGTTAAAGAAAGAAAGAGGAGGAGGGGGAAATACTTTTTTGGAATAAATTTTATATTTGATCAGATGATTTGTTTATCTGAAGTTTTAGGCATTAACGAAGAAATTTGTGTAATTCTAGCAACATATTACGAAAATTAGTTTGTGTAGATGATGATGATGATGCAAGCTTGTCATTTTACCATAACTATGCTTATAGATGAAACTGTAGCCTTGAGGTTCACAAGGGATTTTGAATCTGCATTTTTCATTTTACAAACTCCTGTCAAATTAGTTCTGTAAACCTAAAGGTGGGATTTATTTGTCTTTTGTTTTCATCTGTTTCAATTAAGGCACCTAGTTGTTTTCATCTGTTTCAATTAAGACACCTGGTTATTATACAAAATGTGTTAGGGGGGAAAGTAACCAGTTTGGTTGATGAAAGGGAATGCACGTATCCAATCCTCATAACCCTTTTTCTGCCCTTGCCTTGAGTTGAGGTGGTCTGTTATAAAGGTGGTTGTCTTGTTGAGGTTAATATGATGTTTACAAATTACAATGTTGGTTGCTCCCAGGTTCTAATACTGCAATGTGCTAGGATCATTGTAATTTGCATTCTTGCTATTTACAGTGATGAGAATAATGTGCTCGGAGAGAACATTGTTGGTCCAGAGAAGAAAAACGCAGATGTTTCCGAGGAGACGAAGCATTTAGTAGCATATCATGGTGGGTTAAGATAAGATGATCAAGCCTAGTAAACTTCTCGCCTGATAGTGCTAACCTATAGGTTGTAACTGTTTTAAGCTTTCCTTTTTGTGTAGAGGCCGGCCATGCCTTAGTGGGCGCTCTCATGCCTGAATATGATCGTGTACCCAAAATTTCAATCTGATTTTTCTTTCTTAAATTTACAGCAAGTGATATTTTCTGCTGATAAAACAAAACTCACATTGGTAAATCACGACCTCCTTTGTTTTTTACGCTTCTCCAATGGTTAGTTGCCTTAAATTTTCTATTATTGTGAATTATTTGGGTTCAGGTTAACATTTACAAATAACAGATAAGTTATGGTAAATTCATGTTATGATTATTGTACTTATTCAAGTTGTGCTTTGAGATGTGTTTGGAGGCATGGTTGCCTGTAGTGGACTAATACGAGTACTTGCTATTTTTTCTGGTGATTAGATTATATCCTAGCAATCAATCATTGTAGTCTTGTTCTTTTTGTAAAGAGTTCTTTGCTTGAACAAAATTGTGATGGTCCTTTCTCTTTTAGTTTTTACTTTCTCCTCTATAAGTAGATGTTTTTAACTTACAGTATATTTGATATCTTTTTACCTTCTATAATGGTTCAGGTCAACGATACAGTTGGAACCCTAGCTAGAGGTAGGTACCATAAAGATGTAATTGCTGCTGTTATATTGGGTACTGGAATAAACGCAGCTTATGTCGAACGTGCTAGTGAAATTCACAAGTGGCATATTGGCATGGTCCTTTTCCCAAATCAGGGGAGATGGTGAGTCTTTTCTGCTATCCTTGATTCTTTGTTTCCCCCTCAACGTTCCAAATTTATCCTCTTCTTTTTCTGTCCTCTTTATTTCTCTCGTGACCCTCAAATCTGCGTATTCCTTTTATCTTACAAACTCTAAACAATATCCACATATTGTGACAGATATTTGAGAAAATGATATCAGGAATGTACTTGGGTGAGATTGTGCGAAGAGTCTTGTATAGGATGGCAGATGAGGCCAGCCTTTTTGGTGATACAATCCCATCAAAATTGAAAACTCCATTCATCTTAAGGTGCATTTTCTATCTTATGTTAGGTTTAGTAATTACTAATTAGTATATTTGATATCCTTTTTGACGATGATCTAGTGTGACTTAAGCTAGCTCAAGGAGATGGTTAATTACCTCAGTTCATTCCTGCAGACGAACTGCCAAGCTAGTCTACCACCAGTAGACAATTGCACCGATATTGTCCCTACTGTTGCTGCAGAAGCTGTTGTTGCTGCAGAAGTTGTTCTTGCTTCAGAAGCTGCTATTGTTGCTGCTACACCATCCCCAGTTGCTGCTGCTATACAATCCCCAATACGTTGTTGCTGCTACCATTCTACCAAAGCTCTTCCGCTACAATTTTTTTATTTTTTTATTTTTTTATTGATATTGGATTTTGTTTTTGCCGTACTTGTGTAGATCATTTATATTTTGTCAATGAATAATAGGATTTTTTTATTGAATGAACAATATTATTTTATTATTGAATGAAATTATTTTCAGAAAGATCGCGTGGATATCATTTCTATTTTATCTATTAAGATTTGGTTTACATATAGGACCTAGAATCGTAATATCCTATTTTAGGGACGCGTGTGCAGCTATAATATAAAAAAAAGGGTAGAATATAGAACGGTTGTGTAAGGAAACTGCTTTTTATTTTTATATTAAACAGGAAGTATATAATACGCCTATGTACGCAAGGTGTTATGTATCTCAATATTTAACAGGAAGAATAGAGGACGGTTATGTACGGAAGGCGCGCATTATTATAGAGTATAAGAGACGGTTATGTACGTTAACCGTTCTATATTTCTTCTTTATTTTCTGATTTTAGGAAGGGAATAGAGGACGCTTATCTCTTATCACTGTACTTTATGACTAGCTATATAAAACGCTTCTTTTACCCGTTTTATAAACTTTATAGCGCGTTAAGTTGGAGAACGCCTCTAAGGCGTCCTATAAAGTGTATTTCAACAGTACTCTATGCCCTTTTTTGTATTAGTGACTCTTCAAGTGCTAGATGCGAATAATTAATTCAAATGACAATTACTAATACATTATTATAGTCGTATACAGTATTTAAGCACGACATTACCAAGAAAACAACAACTAATGTTTCAAAGCTGGTAACAAGTAGGTAATGACAATTACTTTACTAATACATTATTATAAAAGTGCGATAACATACACATGATATACGATTAACTTCTATTTTTAGATAATTATCAAGCATGTAATAGAGTTTTATTTATATTAAACGTTTGATATTTGGATCAATTCATATCATAAATTTTAATTATGATAATTATTATTAAGTATTTAATAGAGTTCTAATAGCATCACATGAATAACTAACTCGAGTTTTTCCATTATTGAACTAACCATTTTATAAACTCGGTTTTTCTATGAGACTCTTATGCATAAACATTTTCAATGTTAAGAAAATATTTATATTCTAACTTGAATAGGGATCTATTTTAACTTTCTATTATATGTGTAATTTATAAAACACCTATTTATATATGATAACACATGTTGTAATGATTTGGCGGGTTTATTTAGAAAAATGATCTAGGAAATTCTTTAAATTGTTTTTTAACAAATAATCAGACATTACAGTTTCTATTTTTCATGTTTGCCAATACGTATTTTGTATCACTTTAATCTCTAATAATACATTAGACAAAATAATAACATTGATATTCTTAATGTACCCATAAAAATGGATCAAACAAGACCCTACATGAATATGTTTTTTCTTAAGTATTGGAAAGAGTTTAGTAGATTCTCTTCAATTATGAATACCGTTAACATTCGAAAGTGTAACATTAGAGGCAAAGGGAGTAGTTGTTTTAGTTTGTTATTTATCCATAGTAATAACTAATAAGAGTTAAAAAAATAAAAGTACAAATTGGATCTCACAATTAAAATAAAATAAAATAAATGATTAACGCAATTCTTGATCACAATAGTAAGTGAGTATAGTTCTAAGAACGATTAACAAATCATATTTAAAAAAAACCGTGCATCGCACGGGCTTAAATCTAGTATTTACTATTTAGGAGTAATTATACAATTAGATTTTAGTCTATGCGGCTGCACGGATTTTATTAAATTGTTAAATTAAAATAAAACTCCTTACAACTATTATATTTTATATATTAGATTAAATTAAAGTTTGATTTTGAATTGAATTTCATTATTTTTTTATTTTTTTAATTATAAGAGTGTTTGATTTTGTATGGAGTTGTATATATTAGTAATTAGTTAATTAAAATATCTACATGGTACCTAGTTATTTATTTACGTGTCACTCGACTTTTTTAATTCAAACATAATTTAGAAATCTTATTTTTCATTTGCCGAATCCATTATATTTCCTACGCTGCACTCTGTTGTTGGATTAGTGTTTGACCTTGGCTGGAATTTTATTTTAGATTGGTGTTTGATTTTGGATTAAATTTTATTTTAGATTTATTTTTAATTATTAGAGTATTTGATTTTGGATGAAATTGTACATATTAATAATTAATTAATTAAAATATCTACGTGACACATAATTATTTATCTACGTGTCACTCAAATTTTTAATTCAAAAATAAAGTATAAATCTTATTTTCATTGGCCGAAATTATTAGATTTTCTACACGGCGCTCTAATAATTCAGAAAATATGCCTCCTTTATATACGTAATATATAACTAATTAATAAAAATATCTACGTGACACTTAATTATTTATTTACGTGGCACCCGACTTTTTTAATACAAAAATAATTTCGAAATCTTATTTTTCATTGGCTGAAAGCCTGAAACCATTAGATTTTCTACGTGGCGCTCTATTATTGGATTAGTGTTTGATTTTGGTTTGAATTTTATTTTAGATTAGTGTTTGATTTTGGATGAATTTTATTTTAGATTTATTTTTTAATTATTAGAGTGTTTGATTTTGGAAGGAGTTGTATATATTAGTAATTCATTAATTAAAATATATATGTGACACCTGATTAATTATCTACGGGGCACTCAATTTTTTTTTAATTCAAAAATAAATTAAAATTTTATTTTTTATTGATCGAAACTATAGTAATATTTAAGTCAATATGCCTCATTGATATATATAATATATATATAGATTTAATTTTTTTGGTTGAAAAAGATTATTTTTCCTTTTATCTATCAAAAGGTCTTGCGCGCACAAGGTGTACAATAAATTTATTGTACACCAAGATAACTTTTATCCAATTTTTGTAACTTTAACTAAGTTTTGATTAACTTTTACATTAGTAAAAAAAAGTTGATAGATAAACATTTTAAAGAGTTCAATGATTAATTTTATATATTATTAGAGATTTTGAAGAAATAAGTTTTATTAAAATGAAAAAATTTATCACTACAAAAAATAGATAACATTACATATATAAGCTTAACTTTTAAGCATTTTGAGTTAACTTTTATTCCGGTGTACAATATTTGTACAACTCTTGTAAATAAGAATTTGTGTTTATCTATTCCCACTTCTTATTTCAATGTTTTATTTATTTATTTTGTTAACTCAAAATTCCTGGTCATTCGTCTTCCTCTCACTCCCTCTTTCTCTCTCCTCTTCTCCAATCACACGGGCACCTGTAAATTAATTCTTCTTCACATAGAGATGGAGTTGGATCCGCGGCTCTACGAAAACATCGTAAGTTTTAACCTTTTCACCCAAATTTCCAATCTTTTTAGTGTTCTTCTGTATTAATTAGAATTCTGTTTACATTGACGTGAACTATTTAATCGAGTATTTTCTTCGATTCTCATCGTTTCTGTTTATGTTTTATTTATCTGGTTGATTTGATTTTTTTTATAATAAGGGAAGTTTTGCGGAATTTAGCGTAATTCAAAACCCTAATGTTATTTGTTATTATATGGTATGATTTTGTGTCTGGAATTGTTTGTGGGAATGTGTGGAACATTGATTTGATTAATGTAGGTGAGTTCTGTTTGTTTTTGGGTAGCTTTATCGTGTTTGGTTGGACTTATAATGCTAGTGCAATGTGATACGATCAGGTTGATAACGAGGGTAGAATTATCAATTGGGGTTGATTAGTGATTGGTTAAATTGCTTGTTATTTCCGGATTCGATTATCTAATCTAATAGTTTCCCGAGATTGTTGCTTCTTGCTAGTATTTGATGGATTTTGTACATTGTCGAAGTTGATTTGCATTATGGTATGTGCTTTATACCAAGAGTCATTGTGCTAATTTGGCAATGCTAACTTTCATTTAAAGTTTACTGAGTTAAATGGGTTGGTTAGGTATTTAGGTTACGTTTAGTACTGTAGTGATGTGTAATTGTAGATACCAGCCAATTTGCAATGTTAGCGTTGTTTGATAAACGAGCAAATGAAGTGAGTATCGTATCACTCATGATAATTGGTGGAAGAGTTATGTTAATAGTGGAGAGGATCATAAGTTGATTTGTGTTATGGCTATGACAGAGCCAGGGTTGCTTGTAAATAATTTTCCTTGAGGTTTTATGGGGCCTGTAAGTACTCCGTACTAGTCAAGGGAGTGATTAAATTGCCTCTACTGCATCTGTTCAGCTTTCTGTGAACCTGGTTTAATTAATCAATTTACCCAAGAATTTCTGCTTGTTACATCTTGACTCTAGGCTTGACCTGAAGTTTGGTTATCTGTACTTCTGTACACTGTGTACCTTGACGTGTCTGTTACTCTGTTTGGTTAGAATCAAATGATGGTTGATTTTGCGAGGTTTGGGAGGAATTTAACGCAGACAAAATTTATAGAGAAATTTCCGAGTTTGCAATTTGTGACTCACTATGTAATACAGTAAGCTCTCTGTCCTTAGGGCATAGTGTTTAAGAGCTTCTTAGCTATAAGAAGACAGATGATACCTCTTGGTAGCAATCAAAACAATTTAAGGAGGTAGAATATGCATGCCTTGAGTAATTTTCCATCTCCAAAATCTTGGAAAGATGCCCTTTCTTTGTAGTTGTACAGGATTCAGACCAATTGTTTGCGTGAAGTAACTCCTGAATGGCTGCTAGGAAAAGAAATTCACTTTCATTAGTGAGCTACCCTCATTTGCCCGTCTTAAAAAGACAATTTATCAGTTTGATATACTGAGTAGATAACTTGATTTCATGCTGCCTTGCCTTGTACCATGATTGAAACTCATATAATAAATAAATATCTGTCCAAAATCAAGTTTTTTGGTTTAGTTACCTGGTTGCTTTTTCAGATTTTGGTTTCTATTTTTGTTATAGTTATAGCTTGTTGGTCAGTGCTTTATAATTTATTATTTTGATAATTTTATAAATTACTCAATTTAAGTGATGGAGTCATCTCATAAATTTTCGTCAGATAAAGAACTGAGAAGGATTGTATGGATCTTTCATCTAGTTAGCTGAACCTTAAGTTGTTTATGACAAAGGATGTGGACACGTGGTTAAGGAATATCTGGGACTTGTGTCTATTTATCTTTGACAACAGTACAGAATAAAGTCGCCGAGAGGGTCTATTTTAAATTAGATGAAGGGTCATATTTTTCTGTTTAAATAATCAGAGGATCTGTGTTATGTGTTATGAACTCATATCCCATTCTATGACAGTTAATCTATGTTTTGAAACGTTTGGAGCTTTCCTGTTGAATTACCTAAATAGCATATGCTTGCACTGTGACACAAGGATCTCAGTCATTCAGACTAGGTATCTGACAAGTTAATTTTCTAAGCACTTCTGGAACAGAGTGCTTTTATGTGTTCATGGTTTGTCTTCGTTCTAGCAGGGATTTTTATTTGAAGAATATTTCAATATAATGTGATCGTTGGATTTCCTAGATAATGGTTTACAGTCTTATGTTACCGGTGCTCTAAAGCTGAGGTCATTTCATCTTTGTTTTCTTTGTTTTTCCTGACAGGCTGTTAGTGACAGTGACTCCCACAGCATTGTGCTATCATATCTCGTGCATAATTGCTTCAAAGATACTGTGGAGTCCTTTGTTGGTTGTACAGGGATAAAGCCGCAGGCTAATTGTCTTGAAGATATTGACAGAAGAAAAAGTAACAATCCTTCACCAATAATCTCCTTAAATGTGATTCTTTTACTGGATTTTACTTTGTGAAAGTGTCATATACTCATATAGCTCACCTTGCAACAGAACACCCCCCCCCCCCCCCCCCCCTTAAAACTTTTCCAAACCTTTCTGTTATTCTGTATTTTTGAGGTTTAGCTTGATTCAAGCTATCTCGGTTCTGAAACAAAACATGGTTTTGTAACCAGGTGAGGGCACTGTTACTCTTAGGTGTCCAAGATCCTATTGTCTGAAGTGTTAGTTCTTAGTGCCTTACAAAGGGTCTATGCAAGAGTCTATAATTTATGAGGTGGTAGTGTATTCACTATTAATGTTTTGATTAAAGGGTAATTAGTAATGAATACACCAGTGTCTCCCAGTCTTCTAGTATAATAATTATTAGAAACAAATATCCAGATGAAAGAAAGCACTCTGCAAACTTGTGAATTATTTGACAGCATTGAAAACGAAGCAGGAATTGACAGTTAATTGGATATATGGTTTTCCCCAGTGAACATGGCTTGAGACTGAAAACTGGTGAAATCACTATATTGTTTTTTTGGAAGCTCCAAAAGAAGAAGGGGCAAATCCAGGCTGCAAACTTTTAGCTCCAAAGAAATTGTGCCACCCCAGCCTATGGACTAAGAAAAAACATGTCTTGTGAGATTGCTAACCTCAGCCTCAATCCTGGAGCATGCCATTTGTGTCAGTCCTACCAGAGCCACTTCCAAAAAAGTGTTGTCTTAAGAGGAACTTTAGCCTTCGGCAACTGGATTAACTATAAAGTAGTAGTAGTAGTAGAGAGGATTAGAGGAATACTAGATATCTATTTATTATGGAGAGCATTTGTTCCTTGGTATGCAGCCATCAAGGCAGAATTTTGATGTCGTGACTTTGTTCACTTTTTTCTCTTCATGCATTACACTTGCTGTGACTTCACTCCTGTAAGTGTTCTAATTTTCTGTATTTGTTAGGAATCATCAAGTTCGCCTTAGAAGACAGTTCCCTCAAAGCTATTGAACTCACCGAAGAACTAGCACCAGGTTTACTTGAGCAAAGCACGGATTTGCACTTTGATCTTTTGAGCCTTCGCTTCGTTGAGCTGGTGTGCTTAAGAAAATGGTAAACATAACTCTTAATTCTTAATTTTCTTCAAAAAGATTACAGTTGCCTCTTATTAATAGAATATTTCCTTGACAGCACAGAAGCTCTTGTATTTGCTCAGGAAAAGCTGACTCCTTTTGGCAAGGTTCAAAAGTATGTTAATAAGCTTGAGGTAATATTTCGACCATTTCTGCCCTATTTCCTTAGTATAATTTTCCCCCCCTACTAAAAGTTGCTTTTGTTTCAGGATTTTATGGCTTTGCTTGCTTATGAGGAACCAGAAAAATCACCAATGTTTCATCTCGTCAGCCTAGACTACAGACAAGATGTTGCAGATAAGTTAAACCGGGCAATTCTAGGTATATTTTGTGTATTTCTTTTATCATTGTAAAACATTTTTGTAGCTTATTTACTGAATGTAGAGCTGGAGTTAATTTGTGAACTTTGTATATGAAGAATACATATATAGCACTTCAAATCAGTTCTTTTTATGTGTTTCTCTTTAACTCTTGGTTGCAGCTCATACCAAGCAGCCAAGTTATTCGTCCTTGGAAAGGCTGATTCAGCAGACTTCTGTTGTTAGGCAACACTTGAATCAAGAACCTAACAGTAACAAGGTAACCTTAATACCAATGTATCTAGGCTTCTGTTTTCAGTTTTTTACCAATCACTATTGATATCCATCTGATCTAGGATAGTCAGTAGTTGTGACATGTGAGTGTGACATATCATTGTCCTAGTATTATCAAACGCTTATTGTAAGAACATTGCAAGGTAATATTAATATGAATGTATCAGGGCTTCTGTTTATATCAATTTCTTCTGATATCCATTTAATCTAGGATAGTCAGTAGTTTATGAAAGATCATTCTCCTATCATTATCTGACGCTTGAGTCACGAACATAGCAAGGTAATCTTAAGGGGTGTTTGGTTCACACGGGTTAAAGGGAATGAAATCAAGAAGGTGATACGGAAGGAATGGAAAATAATACCCTTTGATATAAGGTGTTGTCTGGGTGTTATTTGACCATTCCACCTCTCTTTCCTCCTTCCCTTCCTCGTGTCACTGTTGTCTCCCCGTTGACTCCACCGTCCCGTCCCCATCTCCGCCTCCTCCTCGTTTCCACCTCCACCCACTGCCGCCCTTTGCCCTGCTTCCACTGCCCTCCTTGTCTCATTGTCTCACCACCACCATAGAAAGGTCAAATTTGACCATGAAAAGTTTAGATCTTGAGTTTACATGGTCAGATTTTACCATTAAAGCCATGATTAATGATAAGAAAAGGTATTTCTATCATTCTTAGTTTCTTAGTCTTGATTTTTATTTTCAAAATTCTACTGTTGGGTTTTTAGGTTGCTGTTGGTGGATTTTCGGGGTGGTGGGGTAGGTTTACGGGTGATTTCTGGTGGTTTGCGGGTGTTGCAGGTGGTTGGCGTGTGGTTTCCGGTTATTAACCTTTGGTTTGCAGGTGGTTTCCAGTGTGGAACAGTGGTTTCGGGGTGAGGATTTGTCGGTCTGTAGTGGGTAGGGGTGAGGTGATTCCGGCTGGGTGGTGCTGGTAGTTACATGTGGTGGGGGTGGTTTGGATGGTGGGTGGTCAACTTTTTCTGGAGGTGTTGAGGGAAAGAGATTGGAAATACCTAGAGGGGGGGTGGGTGGGTGGGAGGGAATCAACCTAGAAGAATTTGGGGCGAAGTGAAAGGAAAAGAGGGTAAGTACTAAAGTGAATGACAAATTAGGCCTAATAAACAACATTCCCTTACCCTCAGATGAATATCCCGAACCAAACATCCCCTTGTTATGACTGCATTATGGCTGCTATTTCTCACCTATATCTTCTGCTAGTCAGCTAGTCTATGAAAGTCCATAGTTGTGAGAGCATTGTTTTTGTATAGTCTAGAATTTGACAAATTGGAAATATTCTTTTGAAACTTCATTCGGACCCGAGTGGACAAGCTTTCTCTTTTACCGGCCCGGATTAAATTAGCCAGGCTTATCAAAGTACTATGTCCTTCACATATGTGGTGATTTCTGAAAGGCATTACAAATCTCAGTTGCTTGTACAGGGTGGCTTTTAATGCCTTGGTAGAAGAAATAGTCTGATAGGTTAAAGTGTGTGTAATAGATCTCCCAAAAACGAGTTATGTATTCTAGAAATTGGCCGATGCGAATGACAAATACTTTATGAACTGTAGCTCTCGGGAATTAAATCTGAAATTGTGGTGTGTGCAGGACGGTCTTCCTCCATTTTCTTTGAAGGATTTCACCAATTGCTGAAAAGAAAATAATAATTATTCTAAAATATCAGGCAAGGGGCAAGTTAGGTGCATGCAACACATCCAGATCAGAGGTATTGCATATGAGCAATAAATCGAGTTTGTTGATGAAGGTGCTCCTTGAATGTTGGTCTTCCTGGCATTTACCTTCCGCTGGCTGAACATAAAACCGTCATTACATTGTACAGGTTGTACATTTGTCAGTAGACTCCATAGTTGAGTGTAGCTCATTAAAGTTCACTTAGCAGTATTGGATATCCAGTCCTCTTTTTCTTGGTTTCAAGATTTTTACTAATGTTTATTGGGAATCTCTAGTTGGATTATAGATTGAAGGTATTTTTGTTAACAGCAGCATAATCTTTTATGTTATATGATGCTGATACTTCGTTGATGATGATGCTTGTTTAAAGCCTATGTTTTCGTTGTTATCCATTGTTATGTCAAAGCATGTTTTCGTTGTGATTTTTGCAACCAGCATTAACTTAAGTTGGTATCGCATGTTATATGCTATAGGCGGTTTAAATTTTTGGAGATCATTTGGTTCCGAATACATAATTTCACACTGATAACTAGTCATAAACTACATGTCCATTTATCAGAATATCAGGTGGTCTGTATCAATTTTTTTTTCCAGATTCTGTATACGCGATTTGTATACAGAATTTTTTAAAAGAATTTTTTTTAACCCATCCAAACCTATTCCGGTAACTCAACTATTCGACCCCTCTTTTGTAGGGCTGTTAAAAACTAATCCAATCTAATTGATTTCTGTCAAAATTCAAAGTGATCCGAAAAAATAATCCACACATTAAATCCGCATAAGCACAATGATCCGCACAATTACATTATTCGATTGTACCCGAACCGATTATAGCAGACATGTAGCTGACTGATAACCCGATTTGACAGCCCTACTCTTTTGTTGCTCGAGGAAGATCTTAGAGCATCCACAATGGTAAGCTAATTTGACAATTAGCTTATTATGCCACATAAGATTTCAAGCTATTTTATTGTCTAGCTAATTTGTGCCCCAATGGCTAGCAACTAGCTTGGTATTTAAATTTATTCCACTTGTCCACTTGTCAATTAATTATTTGGCAATTTTGAGAGCTAGTTGTCAAGCAAATTAGCTTGTTTAAGCTAATTTGTTATTTTCACTCCAATGGTCTAGCTATTAGCTTGAAACTTTTATAAATTTCAAGCTAGTCCCTAGCTACAACCATTGGAGATGCTCTTAGTCTCATTAACTATCTCCTGCCCGTCTCTTGATGATGGAAACACCAATATTTTTTTTTGGTGCGGATGAGCTAAAAGTTCATACTCCGTATAAATTACAAATGGGGTGGGGGTTCGAACTTGAGCTTTGTCATTTAAACGCCTCAGTCTTAACCATTGAGTCAAGACCTCACTGGTGGCAAGTTGGCAACACCGATATTTATGAAGAGCTATGATATTTAAGATACTTACAAAACATAGCAAGGTATAAATCACACAAATACAAAGATTTACATTATGCCATATTGTCAACTACCAAGATTACACCTAAAAAAATTAAGTATAAAATGGTGAAACGGACCCGATCGTTGAAATTAGACGACCCGAACTGAAATTGGGTAGACCCGATTGAAATAAAACAAAGCTGAAATTGATACATTTCAATAGACGTAGAATTACTTGACCCGAATAGAACGAACAACAAATATCCTCACCTGAACATAACATAACCTAAAAAGACTAAAATTGAACCGAACGGAACAAAAAGCTTCTCATTTTGTGCGCCAAACACAACGTAGATACTTTCCTAGACCTACTACATCATTATTCCATAGTGCGGAAATTATTTCGACACACCTCTATGAGAGTTGAGTGTAGAGAACTTTGCTTTTTATATTAGGTGTACAAAAATAATGTTCGATGTACCAAATTCACTTCACCATAGTCATTAATCCCTCTGTTCCTAAATAAGTGTCAACTTTGAGAGAGTTCACGTTAATTAAGAAAACTGAAAAGTGTGTAAGAAAAACAATGATTGTGAGTGTTCTTTGCAGCAATTTCCTTCAATAATGCTTGAAAATTCGTAAATTCATAAAATACGCTATTTTTTCACTTATTTCCCACTCTACCGTCCACGTTAGCAAGAAAGCTGATCTATTTTTTTTTTATATAAAATCTACAATAAACTGCTATCTGAAACAGCGGTTTAAAGGGTTAAACCGCTATCTGAAATAGCGGCTTATGTATTTAATGAACCGCCATTTCAGGTAACGGTTAACATAACACAACAAAAAGCCGCGCAGTTTTGTTATAAAGCAAACCGCCATTTGAGTTAGCTGTTTATACCATTGACCGCCAATTCAAATGGCGGTTTGTTTTAAAACAAAACAACCATTTCAATTGCGGTTTGTTTTAAAACAAAACCGCAATTTCAACTGGTGGTTCTAAGCTGAACCGGGAAAAAAAAATACTTTTCTTTCTTCCATGCTGTCGTGGATGGTAGGGAGGGAAATAAGTTAGAAAGTGACGTATTTTAGGAATTATTGGATCTTTAAGCAATATTGAAGGAAATCGCTCTTTTTTTTGGGGGAATGAATAAAGTAAATAATGGTTTATTGATAAAGTACTAATAAAGTAGATGTGAGGATGAAAAAGTGAGAAAAATATAAAACGCGTAAGAAAAAGCAATCATAATTTATGAACAGTTGGGAAAAAAAATATCCAAAAATAAAAAATGGACACTTATTAGAAAACGTCCGAATTAGTGGACATTTACTTAAGAAAGGAAGATTAGTGTTATTTAGTTTGGCTTAGGCATGACAATACTTCGAGTACAGAACGACACCGTACAGTCGTATGCGCAAGTAGTTTATCCGTTTAATCAATCACTCCTTCAGTTGACAGACTTGACAGTTGACACCCTCTCCTCACTCTCTGTGCTCGTCGTTAAGCAACAACTCCTACACAGTAACGAAAGCTACAATTTTCACTTCGTCGGAAAATATGGCGCATTACGCTATTATCCTTTCGTCACCGGCACCATTGCCGACTTTCCGCCGTATTTCTCACTTTACCGGCGAATCGCCGACTTCTACTTCCTCTTTCTTCTCCGACCTCCGCCTTCCTTTTTGCCGGTAACACACTCTCTCTCTGTCTTAGGGTTTACTTTGTACTTTTGTCAATTGGGAAAAAATTCAATTGAAACGAACGATTCATTTTACGCTTCTACACTGTTGTCAGACAGCCTTGTCACCATGTAGTTAATTCTGTTTCAGATAATCTTAGTCTTTTTTGGCATCGAATTCTTAATTATTCGTCGTGTTTTTTTAATTTGGTAAGAATGTTTGTAAATGATGACCTATTCTGTTCATTCATCTGTGTGAAAGACAAATCCAATTTTCTAAATTTTGAATCAAATATGGATAGAAGGGTTTGGGGAGGGGGGGGGGGGGTTATTGATGAAATTGTCAGGTAATTTTGATACGTATGCAATTGTGGATGGCGTGGTGGATAATTGTAATGCTTTTCTATAATTGGTGCAGTATAAGTTTGGGAAACGAAATGGAATGGAAACAAATAAGAATGGTGAAGGGAAATGTTAACTGCTTTGTTATTAAGGAAATTTATTCATTGTATCTAATTGACTATAGAGGAGAGTAACAATTTTGTCGCTTAGGGTTGGAAAAGGTAACAAATGGGTGGTAATGGTTGCCTCATGAAATGGAGTGTTACTCACTCCTTGTACCAAACAATAGGTCAAGGGAAATGATTTATTAGTTCCATTTCAAATGCTTGAAAACACTATACCAAACATGCTCTTAAAGTCTCCTCATTAGCAAGTTTGAATCTTCATCATTGTTCTCTTGGGTTTTGTTTTCAGTATTTCTAATATGTAGTACTTTGTTATGTAGCAAATTTGGGGTTGGTTGAATATTTGGATGGATATCATTGCTGTACAGTTAGTGGTATTTATTTTATTTTTTAATAACATTGATTTTGGTGATGCAAGAGAATTGATGTAGGATTGTTAATGTTGGATGTAGTTTTGGGTTAGCAAATGCTGACATGTTTCTTTAATAGAATATTATCCATCAGAATCTGATGTCGAGTCACATCAGAATTTGGTGTCGGTTTTTAGGCTTGCTAAAGTTCAGTATGTCTTTTTGTTAGGTTACATCAACGAAGAAGCAACTGTAGAAACGTTAGGTTTTGCACGGTTGTGTGTGCTTCTGTCAAGGGTAAAGAGTATTCCCCCTTAGCGTCAGATGCTGTAGTGAAGGAGCCACATAAATATTTCGATCAGGTAATCATCAGTGTTCGTGCTGGTGATGGGGGCCATGGGGCAATCTTTAAATTTCCCAAACAAAAGGCTTCTTCCAAACTTGAGAATAAACATGATAAGGCAGGGGATCGGAGGAAGAAAGTTTCGTACAAAAGGGACAGCGATGGATCAGTTATACTTCCCTTTGGTGGACATGGAGGTGATGTTGTGATTTATGCTGATGAGAGTGAAGATACATTGTTAGAGTTCCACAAGCAAAACCGGCATAAAGCAAAGCGTGGTGGAAATGTCGATGCTATGGGTGTTCTGAACTCCAAAAAACGAGATGGAGCTGCTGCTCCAACACTGCGAATACCCGTTCCTTTAGGTTTGTGCCAAACGTGTTATGCCTTGACCCAGAGTTTTACTGTGCTTATATAGGATATATTTGATATTTCTGTTTGAAATATGCACCTGTAGGATCCAAGTGAAGTGGTATTAATGGGTTAAGTGGCATTTTTTCGGCTTTTGTGATAGGAACTGTTGTAAAACGGAAGCGGGGAAAACTTTTAGCAGATCTTGCCAATCATGGTGACGAGGTTCTTGTCGCAAGGGGCGGACAAGGAGGGGTAAGACATCAATTTCTTGAAGATATGTACCATATGGTTGAGTTTTCTTATTTGTGATTTGAATCAGAAGTCAGAACACTTTTGCTGTTCTTTGCTATGTATTTGAAATGGGCCCACTGTTCTTTTCACACAATGAATGAAAATATCTCCTAAAGCTGTGTCGCTTGACTCGGGTATAGGTGTAAATCCTGTCAGATATGAGGTATAATCCTACTTGCTGTGTCTTAAAAGTTTTAGCTATGGGGGACACTGCTTAAATTTTGAGAAGGTTACAGGGAGGATACTTCATTCTGAATTTTCTTATCCTTTCTCGGATCCATTCAAATCAGCATGAAATGTTTCATTGCAAGGTCTACTGTCAAGTACGGATACAAGGATTTCATATCGTTTTCATGTTCTGTGGACAGAGTCGACACAGGTGTGGCAGCCAAAATGGAAAGTCAACGTAACATAGCCCTAAAGCTATTATGCAAAGTTCATTGCTCTTCCTTTTTCTTCTTTGTTTCCCTGTTTGTTTGTTTGTGTGTGTGTGTGTCATTTCCTGAAAGAATTATTTGTTTGGCGGGTGGGGAAAATTGTGATGGTGGCTGTTTGCATCAGGATTCTCACTATGATTTTGGTGTTGTCTTTTCCTTTTTGGCAGATAAGCCTATTGGAAATGGCAGAGCAAACAAAGAGTGTGATGGCAGATTTAACAGCAAACATACTGAGAGATGACAGCGATAAGGTTAATTTATATTCATTTCCGGAGTAATCTTAATGTATACTCCTTTATAACTTCTTGATTTGCAAATAGTGTGCTTTCAATCTTTATACATTCTTCATTCGGGATACACACATGTTAAAATTTTGAAACTCACATGAGCAAGAGCCAAGAGATGTCAAATTGGGTGAACAGGTTCGTTTTGGATCATCTGTCACTTGTCAGGTTATTCTTAAACTATTTCTGAAATTATGTAAATTGGAAGATCATTACTATAAAATATATATGACAATGAGACAATCTGTTAAAAGGGTGTCAACTCCGGTTTCTGTGAGTTCAAATTGGTTGAAAATTCCCCTCCCAGTAATTATATTCTGGAATGATCGAGTTGTTAGTCGAGATTGAAAGCTCGTAAGTAGTGAAAATTCATTCCTTTTAAAAGTCGATGCTTAATGAGGTATTCTGTTCCTAATGAGCTTCAAACTTTTTCATTGCTTATCCATAATCTCATAGTAAATATTTACTTCGTATTTTAAAGTTGGTAACTTGTCAAATTTGTTGCTTTTTATATTACATTAATTACTCTCCACGACCCATGTTCTTAAATGATCTTCCTACTTTCCGTTTAAGGGTGTCTTTATTGATCTTCCTCCCTTTCCCCCCCATTATGGCAAAACAAATTATCTCATTTACCCTTCTTTACCCCTACCAAATGGGCCAACTCATATTATTTAATAATACCAATGTCTCTAAACTACTCTTTTTCCTAAATTCATACCAATCAAAAGTCAAAAAAGGATCCACTTTCTACTAACTTTCTCATTTCATTGGTTTCTGTTGCTGCAATAAATATACAATAAATAGGAAGATCATTTAAGAACGGGGGAAGCACTCACTTATGCAATACCTATGTATAGATTCCGATCTTCAAATGCATCTTTAACCATACTTTGGGATGGAAATTTAGAAAGTTTTATTTACTTTATGAGAGAGGGAGTAGGTTTTTTTAGACAAGGATGTTTGCGAGAAGATAGCTTGCACTTAGTTTCTGGGTCAGGGTGTTGAAATGGGTGAGGAACATAAAAACAGAAGAAAGAAATCCTAGACAATTATCTTTCATACAAGGTTGCAACTAGCAAGGAATGTCACGAAAAACAGGCTTGCTAGAAGTAAATCACCACAAGTGGTGGACTAAAAATCTGCAATCTCTAGTGGAATGGGTAACAAGGCTACTTTTCCACCCACTGCTACTAAATCACTACCTCCCCAAGTCAAACTGGTGTTTGTTGTTGCAACTGAAGATGTTGCACTAGGCGCTAAAGCATGGGTGTTTTATATCCATTGAGCGAAGACCAGGTTATAATTGTATTGCGGTATCTGAAAACATATCTTGAGGACGCCCTAAAGCACTCATGGTATCATTATGAATATATAAACCAAAACTGTGAAATCCTAGAAATATACATGCCCAATTGAGATGTGATATGATTGCATCGCGATGTCTAAGAACCCGATCTAATAGGTCGTTGTATCAAGTGGTTGGATCGTAGTCTCTTACCATAGAAATGGCCGCATGCGCAGCAGCACCAACTATGAGAAATCCACTAATCCACATGTGATGTGTAAACAATGAAAGTTGGGTACCATAGTCAGTAGCTAGATATAGATAAGGGGGCATCACATACATATGATGAGCTACAATGATGGTTAAAGAACCTAACATAGCTAGGTTAAGAGCTAATTGAGCAGGGATTCAAAGTTTCTGCTTTATGTTTTATCGTAGAGATCAGAGAGACTTTAAAAAATTAGGGAAATGGGCTATAAAATTAACACCTGCTATAGTGAAGTCAGCATGTTGTGTACGCTAGTATTCTTATGTTTTGTCCAATGTGTTCAATCTCTTTCTAACAAGTCTACGCAAATTGATTTTTCCTTATCCTGCAACCAAGTTCCTAGGACACTCTGTACTTTAGTCTATTTTGGTAATTTTAACACATTTAACATGTTATACATCTGAAAATTGTCCACTTCCATCAATTACGGCATTCTAACCTCCAAGTGGTAATCCTCTGCGCTTGCTACGAGATAATTGGAGA
The DNA here is from genome assembly GCF_020520425.1 of Spinacia oleracea. Classification (NCBI taxonomy): domain Eukaryota; kingdom Viridiplantae; phylum Streptophyta; class Magnoliopsida; order Caryophyllales; family Amaranthaceae; genus Spinacia; species Spinacia oleracea. Next base: position 93,759,229 of record NC_079488.1, read on the forward strand.
AATGGATAGAGAAGTGAAATTAGAGTTAAGAGCAATTGTTCACCTGTATTGTATGCTGTTGTCTTTATAGTTTATATACAAAGAAAGAATCTTAGTGATAAATTTCTAATATCCTAAATAACATGCTGAAGTGGCAAAAGCCCTAACAACAATCTTTGTTCAGGTCAGCTTTGAGCTAACTATTTAGTATTTGCCAACAACTCAACATCCCCTGCAAGCTGGAGACTTTGAGAAGTCAAACTATACAGCTTGTGAAGAAGATTAAAAGTTTGAGTTGAGAGCAAAGTCTGTTGATAATATTTAGCAAATATGTGAACTTGTGGACAACGATTTGAGCTAAATAATTTCCCTAAAAAAAAATAAAAAAAAATAATTCTGAGTTAAAGAATTGTAGTCCCTTATTTTGTTATTTTTTGTGTATGACAGTTCAATTCTATGTGCTTAGTCTTCTTGGTAGTTGGTACGTAAACTACAGCAAGAGGGAAGTAAATTAATTATTTCTTGCACTTTGGGGAGATACATAGTCAAGTTCTCTTCGTTATTTAGCAATCATATGCTTTTGTGGACCTGATAAGCATAAATTTTCCTATCAATATCTGCTCCTTCCAATAGACATTTGGGAAATTATACTCTTGTTGCTTAATTGCAGGTTTTAGTCCTTGGTCAAGCTGGGGAAGAAGTCAGTTTGGAATTGATACTCAGAGTAGTTGCTGATGTTGGTCTTGTGGTATATTTTCTACTGGATATTTTGAAATTTATTATTGTTTTGATGCTTATTCTGTATAATATATATGCAACCTGTTGTCTATTGTATCAGGACAGAACCTTTTTTGAAATTGAACTCTATCTATAGGCTTGCTTTGTAAACACATTTGGTGGATTTATGATGCGATCCTTGTGATTTGTTTAGTTTTTTGTGTGAATATTCTGTTACACCATCATGATTCTGTTCTGGTGTCAGGGGGAAATTAGAACTTGATGGTTACCAGTTAACCTTCTCTGTTACACCATCATGATTCTGTTTTGGTGTCAGGGGGAAATTAGAACTTTATGATTAACCAGTTAACCTTCTTTGCTATATATATATATATATATATATATATAGGGTCCACCTCCAATGAGAAGATCCTTATAATGGGAAGAATGAGAAGAAATCTGGACCTTATAATTAAATCGATCCAACGACCCTCGACACTCGCGTGTTAATCAACCAATCATTAACAAAATTAAGAAAACACTAATGTTACTTGAACCAGTCAAAACAAAACCCCACTCTTCTCTTTCTCTCTCCTCCATAACCTCCTATCTAATTCCTTCTTCCACGGAAGATCGACAGCAATAATTAGGCGATATGGAAGCATATTATAAGTTGTTGTAATTGATTATGGGGAGAAGATTATCCAATTTGGCAATCAGACTAGGAAATCAATTTGAAAGCTGCTTCCCCAAATTCTTTCTCCTCTTCGTAAGTTTTCCACCTAAGTCCTAAGAAATCAAAGATGATAGAGTTGGAGTAGTATAAGAATTCTTGATTTGATAAAATTTGATTTGAATTCTGGCATTCTTGATTTTTTTTCAATTTTGTTTACAATTGGGTCTATGTTCTCATTTCAACCCAAGCTCAATTATTTACTTTTTGTTTGATTCTTTAAAGCTAGATGATACTTTGGTGTTGAAATTATCTTCAGGATCTATACTACATCCCGATAACATTCATAATCTTAATATATATATGCTGGTTATTTACTCATTTTCTAAAAAAAGAATCTCTAGGTTAAAAAAAAATCAGAAACTCAATTTCTCTGTAGAGAAGGAGAAGAAGAGATTGGGAAAAAAAATGCTCATTTCGTACAAATGAGCAAATACATTTGCTCATTCCGTACAAATGAGCAAATTGATTTGCTCATTTCGTTCAAATGAGCAAAAAAAAAAATTAAATGAGCAAAAATTTCAAATGAGCAAATCGGGTATTGACAGTACATGTGGACGCTCCGGAGTCATTCTCATTCTTCTCATCAGTATAAGGTGCCTTCTCATTTGAGTAAAGTGTTGGTTGTTTTTATTTTCAATCAATTTGGGGTTCAATTGTTTTCAATTTCATGTTGAAACCCCAAATTGTTGCGGATTGAGGTCAAAAGATTGAATCTAAAGTTTCTGGGCTTAGTTGTAGTTTAGATTTGCTCGTGTTTATGTTTTTTCGGGCAGGGATGGTGGGAGAAATGCGGATACTTACTTGGTTGGCATGGTCTGGACTATGGGGCAGGAGTAGTAGTTTTATGTATTACTCATAAACACAACAAAAATGACGACAAATAATTCCCAGATTGTTGTGTTGTTCTACTTTAGATTTGCTTATTTGAACTTGTTTTGCTCATTTTTATCAAATGAGCAATTTTCTTTGCTCATTTGTACTAAATGAGCAATTTTCTTTGCTCATTTTTACTAAATGAGCAATCTTTTTGCTCATTTGTACTAAACAAAAGGAGAAAATCCACTAAACTATTCTTCTTATACCCACTCTTCCGCCATTGTTAAATGAGTTAAGGCATTCATGTGCCAATATGGTGATGATATATTATTGTCTATTTTGGATTTTAATTTGAATTTGCAAATTATATTGCAGCATCATGGATTCATGAATGGACGATTTAGGAGGAGTGAGAAAATGGAAGTAAGGGAGGAAGAAGAAGATGTGGAAAAAAAATCAATTTTAATCTTGACCACTGGTTTTATGACGATGAGAAAGTCATGAGGAGGAGAGAGAAAATGGAGGAACAAGGAAAAAAGTAAAATAAATTTACTCTAATCTTGACCCTTAATTTTTGTGTTTACTAGCCATAAAATATGGAGACTGCTTTGAAAATGAAGAGAGAAAATGGAGAGTATATAGATATTGAGGAGAAGATAGAAAAAGAAAATCCTGAATGACAAATTATAGATGAAAATGAGATGGGCCTGATCTTATGTCAGGTTCTCCGTTCTCATAAGCAAACAACAATTGTATTTATATTATTAGAGTGTATAAGGATGAATCGCAGACCGTCTGATCACATTAGACTCAATGTACGTCTAATATTTCGTAAGAATATATATAGACGTACTTTGAAGGGTATGGCGTCCAATATGAAACTGTGCGTTCTTGAGTTCCTTTTCGTTCTAAGTTTCTTTATGGAAACTACTGAGATGTTTAGGTTTTGTGCCAGAAAACCAAGTGGATGTGTCATAGTTTCAGTCAGCCTACTTGTTTTAGTTGGTTCTCAATGTAACACATCAGATATTTCATTAACAATCTGCACCTCATTATTGCTTTTATATGTCATAATGACATAATTCCTCCGTTTTTTTTAGTTGACACATTTATTTTATCACGTTTGCCAATGCAATATTTCAATCATTAATATATTTAATTATCAATGGGTAAAAGTTATAAAAAGTTGATATTACAAATATATACAATGAGACAATCATCAGAAAACCCCACATGACTATATTTTTCTCAAGTATAAATCACGATTGATAGTCAAAGTAGATTATATGAATAGTGTCAAATGTCAATTGTGTCATCGGAAAAAAGAACGGAGGAAGTAGAAAAAAGGATGCGAGGTGGTTATGTTTACAACTGTTGCCCATTCTATGTCTGACATCTGCCCAGCCTTGTTTTCTGGAAAAATGGGAGTAGACTACTCGTGTAGAATTATAGGGCTTTAAGATAATAAGATGAGCCAAGGTCAGATCTATATCTGAAGATGTATTCCTTATGTTATGATTCTCATTGAGAAAGGGGATGAGTTGTGATTTTTATTTACCTTTTCTGGGGCATTGGGAAATTAAGCAGGCAAGTGGTGGACTGACTTCAAAGCAATGTTGTGAGGACTGAGAAATCAACATTGAGGCCACTGGCTATGGCAGCTGACAGTTTGTGACCCTCTATCAACAAGGATGAAGAAGTGAATCTTCTCTGTGCTCAGAAGATTTTAGATGACAATTGACATATAGTGATGAGGTAAGGCAATGTTCAGAACGTGGACGGCCATAGACTGGAGACTCATTGGGATGCTTGTTAGTTGTAACGCGCGGCTTGACTGTTCTGAGGTTGAAGATTAGGCTTCTGACCATATGCTCGTGATAGTGCATAATTATGTGCTCTAGGGCATGTGAGAAGCATATAGTGGTGCGTTCTAGGAACCTTTGACAGGTGTGCTTGTCTTGCTGTAGTTAACGAGAGAATAGCAGAATTTCATTCTGCTTCAAGTTCCATGGCTTGTCTAAGGAGTTTGTTGGGTTTGAAAATTAGGAGTCAATATATTTCATCCTTCTATTAATCCCATTATTATTCCTTCCTCCACTGAGTTTATTATTTTATTGCCAATAGGATTTATCAGCGTAGGTATGATGCAGCTCAACAGCTCCCCTTAGATTTTGAACAATTGGCAAGCAGTTAGTATTTCTGGGCATGTTTGTTGGCTTAGAGACATAAAGTTATTAAGGCCTCCACTTACTGTAGAAGTTACTTGAAAGCTGTTCAAAGGTTGTGGAATCCCCAATTTGAACAATTGGTATAGGGCGTAGAGAATAGTTACGTATCCAAGTGTCAGACTCGAAATTTGGTGAAATGTTTTAAAGTTTTTGGTCAAAAACTAACGGCCGAAGTGTCTGTGCTTTAGGTAATATAAGTGATAAGCTCCTATTTTGGGTTTACTTTTGTCTTTCATCAACAATGTGGAAATATGATGGAGAGGAACATGTTTGTTACATTAGTTTTTTGAAAATGAGGTGGTGGCCTGGTGGGAGAGAGTAAGGTTGATGGGAGCCGAATCTGGGTCTAGTTTCAGATCTGCCTTGACGTGGCTCATGACATAGCTTAAAATCAGTCGAGCTCTGGATTGAATTTATTTATCATCAATAATACGGTCCTGTATTTGCAATCAGATAAAGTGTACTCAATGCTTTATTAAAACTTTTACCGCAGAGTTATCTTTCTAACAAACACTAAAGGTCAGGGATAACTTTATAGTTTCTTTGTTAATTTGATTTTTATTGCCTATATACAAGTCAAGCCTTTTGAAGCGTTTTAGGCGAGCTGGTCTTGGCTCGTCAGCTTAATTTGAGTTGAGTTCGCCCATGAGTTGATCTCATGCCTTCTAATATTCTCATAGTAGTGGTCATTGAGGGATTAAAATCTTTTCCCATTTACCTTCTCATAAAGTTACAATTGTATAAGATTTTTGCTACAATTCTCGCAAATATACTTGATAAGTTGATAATGTTTTTTCTTTAACCATTGGACTATCACATGATAGTTTTGAGAAGGTCTATGATGGGGTGAGGTGATTTAGGTGATAGAGCAAGGATTTTGTTTCTAGGTGAAGGAATTTGATTTTTGGTATGTTGTGTTTGTCTTTGGTCCTGGTGAACAGGCAACCTAGGAGATTGTTGGGGACTAGGAGCGGCATCGTCATTATCTTTCTCCATTATTCCTTCACTTACCCCCCACCCCGACCCCCGGTCAAGGTGCTAACAATTGAGTTTGATATTTCCTAGGGGCTTCCAAATGCTGGAAAATCTACACTTTTATCAGCTACTACACTTGCAAGACCAGACATTGCTGATTATCCCTTTACAACTCTGATGCCAAACCTTGGACGCCTTGATGGTGACCCTTCTTTAGGGGCAGCTATGTACTCCTCTGAAGCCACATTGGCAGATTTGCCTGGTCTTATTGAAGGTGCTCATTTGGGCAAGGTAATTGAAATGCTGCAATTTTTTACTTACCAATTAACCTGTTGCAAGTTGCTGATTAATTCACATTCTGCAGGGTTTGGGTCGTAATTTCCTTAGGCATTTGAGGAGGACTCGGTTGCTGGTCCATGTTGTTGATGCTGCTGCAGAGGATCCTGTGAAAGACTACAAAACAGTTAAAGAAGTATGCATTTTTTTTATATAGTTCTTCTGATAAAAAAGTAGGTAATTGAACAATGATATATTGTCATGCATAGCAGTTCCTACATTCTGTTGTTAGTCATCGCGAGGAAACTTCACTTCTCCCATTGCGTACTGTCCTAGTGACGGTGTTATCAATGTCTGTCACGTGTGTTCTCTCCTAGAAGTAGATACTCGTGCTTATAACAATGGGGACTTGAAGGGAGGCCAAGCTGCCAGATGCTTTATGTCGCTGGGTTCTAAGGTTCTAATGGGGCCACATTTTCTAAAATATGATATGGGCTAATATCACTGATTGTGAGATATTATTTAGTCGTTTAGAAAAAAGAACACATCTAATATTATATATATAACTCCCTCCGTCCCCATTTAAACCTCGCAATAGACTTTTCACGGATTTTATGCGATAAGTTGTTGCTATCTTATCTATTATACTTTAATTGAAAAGTAGGTATTGGGGAAATAATGGAATAAATTTTTTAATTTAATGTGAGAGGATGCGGGGTCCTAACTTTTGGCAGTGGGAAAAGAGAAGTAATAAAATATTACGGAGTAGTGAGTCATAAAAGGAAATCTGCAATTAAATTGAGACGGACGAATAAGGAAATTGCGACGATTAGATTAGGACGAAGGGAAGGATACGTTGAAAACACCTCACTATGTGAGTACACTACCAAACATCTCCCCCTCTCTCTCTATATATAAGGGAGGGATCCGTTGAAAACACATCTCTATGTGAATACACTACTTATGTAAGAATGACTCTAGGCCATTGGATTAAGAGGGATCTAACCGCAAGATTAGCCGCATTCATTAATGGCAAGATTCTAAATAAACATATTTTCTTATACAAGTTATATCATACTGCATTTTATTTAGAACAAGTTGTATAATTTTAGAACGTGTATATTTTTTTAGAACATGTTGTATGTTTTGTTTTTTCAGAACATGAAAGAATACATACATAAACTTCAACTCCTCTTCTTCCCTTTTCACTCTCCAAGTTTCCCAATATCTCTCTCCAAATTTCCCACATTTATTTAAATTCGTTTATAATCTTCAAATTCTTCATATAATCATCTATGTTTGAACTAGAATGAGCCACTTTTCATCTTTATTCAAAGAAAAAGACCTTCATTCACGTCTTTATCTCCTCCTCTTCCTCTCTCTTATTTCATCATCATTAGAGTTGTTGATTCAATCATGTTTTTGAATTGCCGTTAAGATTAGTTGAATTTAAAAGAACTTTGTTGAGCTTGAGCTAAAAGTTTCAATGGATTCTATCTGAGGAGAGAGAATGGTTGTTTTGTAGTAGGAAAAAAAAGGGGTATGTAAAGAAATTTGTTGAACTTGAGCTTAAAGTTTCATTAGTTCTATTTGAGGAGAGCAAATGAGAATCCTTGAGTAGAAAAATTGGGCTTCAAATTTTACACAATTAGGGATGAATAATAAAAAAGACTCTAAATTATAACTTGATGAGTAAATAATAAAGTTTCATTAATTCTGTTTGAGGAGAGCGTATGAGTAGCCTTGAGTAGAAAAATGGGCCTTCAAATTTCACGCAATTGGGAATGAAAAATAAAGAAGAACCTAAATTATAACTTGACGAATAAATAATAAAAATAAAATTTTAAACATGAATTGTCACCGTTTAGAACAGGAAGTACGTCATTTTAGAACATAAATTGTCACAGTTTAGAACATGAAGTACGATGTATTAGACATGAGTTGTCACAATATAGAACATGAAATTCAACCTAAATATGTTGAATTTCAACTAATTTGATGGATAATTTTGTTAAACTTGTTAAGAATTAAGGAAGTGTTCTCACAAGAGTTTTCCCCTAAAAGGAATCGGAATTCGGTGAGAACCACACCCTAAAATGAGAACTATGAACCAATATGGGCTCTTAGATCATCAAAATAGGATGGTCCAAATGATTCCCGTGTCATTAATAGCATTTTTGTAATCATTCAACTGTTCAAATTGGTTCCCAATTTTATTACTTTTAAGTAAATTTTATTTACTTTTTGACTAATTTTATATACATTTACTAGTTTTTCATTTATTTTTACTATAAAATTAACGAAAATTACTCAAACGACATTGTAATAGAAAAGATTGAAATGTTAGTTGTTGATGCTGATACTTTGTGGTTATTAATGTGTTTTCTTCCTTAAAAGTTGAAAAATTAAGTATAAGAAGTTGCACATTATAGTTATTTACTTTTGAGTCAATACAATTTACTTTGATGTGTTTTTGCTTTACTTTTAAAGGGTGAAATTGGTTCTCATTCTCATTATAAACTTAGTTCTCACTGGAACCTATATATATACGTCTTTCTCAAATCCGTGATTTATTTCGTCTTTAAAGATGTTCTGTTGAAATTAGTTTAAAGCAACAAATTGCTTTAATTACAGAGCATAATGTTGTGTGCTTTGAATCGGATGGATCCTATTGGCTTTTTCTTATCAAAGACTAATATACATATCTGCATGCAGGAGTTGCGGATGTATAATCCTGATTACCTTGAACGACCATTCATTGTGGTGTTGAACAAAATTGACCTTCCACAGGTATTGTCACTTTTTGTGTTGGTTGTTTTGTAGCATTTTCTTACCATATTTATGGGTTTATCTTTCCTTGCTGGCTGATTATCTGTTATTGGTTGATGTTATGACTAGGTATAAACACTAGTATCTTAAGTCATATTTTTGTGAAGAATGTCTATATATAATTTCTGCTTTGCTTCAAAGTTAAGTGTCTCACAATACTGCTTTACCACATAAAACTAGGATTGCATATGTGCCATAAGCTAAGCCATGCTTTGATGTCCTGGCAGTTTCACAATAAAACTGGTGCCATAAGTTGGTGGTTTTGACAATGAAACTCTCATTTGATTGAGTTTTAAATGTAAATGTACATTTTTAAGTGGGAAACGAATTAATTTGTCAATTATCAGTTTTTATGATTGTTGAATGTTATTATGTCTGTAAGTTGAATTAAGAGTAACGCAATGGTACCATCCAACTATTAACTTTTGCCAATGGTACTCAACTTTTAATTGGGTTTCTTATGGTACCATTGTACTATTGACTTGTTGAGTGTTGTCATCAAACCGTTAAACAAATGTAGTATGCGTGATTAGTACTCCGTATTAATTATAGTTTCAAAAAAAATTAATATCCTAAATTCCTTTTTTTTCCCTCCTTAGTCACCTTCTTCCGTCTCCAATCTCACCCCTTCTACTGGCTTGATGGATTGCATTCCCGACTTTGTTGTCAATTTTATTTTGTCCTTGCTGATTCCCCCGACCCCTGATTCGCTCCTCTAAGATTCAGGCCCCTTCTGTAAGGACTGTTCAAGTGCTCATCGATCGCCATCGAAATCAGAACCAATATCATTTTCTTAATCTCACTATGTCAACTAAGCCCACAAACAATGCAGCAGACCAGCTTCACCTCCATTGATGCCATCTGCATCAGGTAAAGTCCCTGCTTCACCTCATGCTCAATAGCCCGCACTCACTATGCCACAAAGCTTGAATGCCCAACCATGATCAACAAGCTTGCTTGAAGCAGGGGAGGGGGTGATTCTCTAATGTTTGTTTAACAGTTTGATTATGGCACTCAACATTCAATAGTATAATGGTACTGTAAGAAAGCCAATTTAAAATTGTGCCATTGGCAAAAGTCAGTAGTTGGATAGTATCATTGAGAATTACCCTTGATTAGCCTTTCCAGGTATTTACTTTCATAATCTTTGCATACTTTCGTTAACTGTCATTTTACCATGCTTTTTCTTGAAAATGTTTTTCCTCTGAATGTCTTGGAACCAACCTCCCTACTAGTCTGAACTGGTTAGATGTATGACTTCGTACATGATACATTAGACCTCCCTAGACTGCCATCAGAAGGATCCAATACTAGATTGTTGTTGGTTTTTCTGAAGTACAAAAATCACAAGTCTTGACTATGATTCTCTGTTGCTTCATTACTACTGATGTTAATTCATTATGTTCTCATTCCAGGCAATGGACAGGCTTCCATCGCTGACTGAGGAAATTCTCAAAATTGGTCAGGATAGTGGACCCACACCATTGGTATCAGGTGCAAGCTCTGAAGGTACATCTCAGAATGTGCTGACATCCTTTGCACCTAACGGTACACTTCCATCAGATTCTGAGAAAACAAAAAGAGATATGGAGATTGAGGAATATCCACGAGCTCTCGCTGTTGTAGGAGTCAGTGTTTTGTAAGTAATCATTTAATTTAGCATATGGCTCACGTACTGTCTAATCAGCACTTTTATCTTTAAATATGATCGTGTTGGACATATTGGTGAGCTCACTGGGTTGTGGGGTTCTGTCTTTATTCATAGCTTCTCACACTATCCATGTCGATACAATGCTTTGCATTAATGGCCCCATGTGTTGTGGTCGAGTTGAGTAGTCAAATTTAGATTGAATGCATTTTCAATCTTCTGAAAATATTGCGAAATCTATGGAATCCGTTACACCAACCCTGTTGCTATCTGAAAAGATTCAATACCCTTCTTGCACACACTCATACTTTGCGGCATGGATATCCAAGTGTTGAAATGATGCGCTATTAGCAGACAACGGAATGACAGCTTGAGTTGACAATTAGATCCCCTTTGTAACTGTTGTTTTGCAATACCTTCATTCAAATTAAATACGGAACTAAGTTGCAAGTTTTCAATCTTAGGAGTTCTTGTCATTTATAGATTCACTTCATGGTATTGAGAGGCCTTTGTTTATGCATGCTAAGGTATTAGGTTTCTAAGAAACTGATCTATTGGCCCAGCCTAGATCTTGACTTCTATGTTTCCCTTAAACTTATCTGATACCCCTTAAATACCAAAATTAGACAATAACTAGTGTGTATGGAACTTCATTTAGAAATGAGTAAAAATGTAAGAGTCTTAATTAGGTAGTTAATTACTTCAGCTCTGGATTGACCTCATGGATAGAATTTAATAGGTGCAGAGATATTCCCAAAATTTACGTAGAATTTACTTTTACTGATGAGCAATCTAATGAAGAAGAATCTTATGTTTCCCTTAAGAATTTCTTTAGACACAAAAATCATATAAATTACTTTTGAAAGTTTCAGGGTGCAAATATACTAGCAAGAAAAGGTGATTGAACAGATAAATTAGTAAATTAGTGCAGAACTATCCCCTGAGTGTGCCAGATCACCTGATTAATCAAGGAATACTAGTAATGTTGTACTACACATTTATGTTTCCGACGGCTATCAGTGGCAAGAAATCTGCATTTAGAACGAGATTTCAATTGTTAGGTTTGCATTTTTCTTGTGTCAATTGCTTCACAATCTTTTTTAGTTTTGAGTTTTCAACCAACAGGAGTTAACCTTGTTAATATGCTCCTGCAGAGGGCTCAAAAGCATATATATGTTTTATATAATCCTTCTTGTACATCCAGGGAGATATTAGTAAGAGTGTTACATGAAAACTCTGAGCCTAAAATACTCTTATTGGATCAGATCACAAGTGGTCGCAGTATTGGTTACTTAAGTTAGAATACTCATATAGTCATAGCTTGAATTTAGGAGGCATTATTGACTTTTAATTTTTATTATTTGTTTTTGTGATCATGGCTGTAACACCAGATTCACAGTACAACTTAGATACCCAAATGTTTCTGGTTATGAGCACAGTACTGTGTAAAATATTTCTCCGATGTCAGGTCTTTTGTGTGATACTGGATTTAGAGATATATATGGACATTGTCATAAGAAGGATGAACTTTTTTTTCGGGATAACTTATGAACTGTTTTTTGATTAGTGTAAAAATGGTTTATTTAAAACTTAGGTATTTTTTAAACTCTTTTTTTTGAGATCTAGTTAGGATATATCTGGGAAATGTTTGCAAATTTGGTGGCGTTTTATCCTTAAGGTGTCTTGGGAATGGCATATGTATACTGTTCTTTCCGCATCAACGGATATAAGATGTCCAGGTCCTATGTGTACCTCCCTGCATCTCTTAAGAGGGGTAGAATGCAAGCAGTTTCTGTTGATTTCTTTTTCTTCGCCGTCGTTCTTTTGTTTCATGCCAGGAATTTGACTTGTTTGACATGATTTGGTCTGAACGTGTGTGCTCCATACACTGTTACCTGATTCGCTAGTGTTAGATTAGGTACGGGTTCGCAATTCGCTATCTAATTTTCTAAATTAGATCAAAATTGTATCATTTTCATGTCATTAATCACCTTTTCGGTTCGTGGTTAATGAGGTGATTAGAGATTAGATAACACTGGCTTCATATATAGGCTGTAGGCTTATGGAATGTTTAGAATCATCTTATATTACTAGGTATGTATTGTTTGTGGTGTATAACCTACAGAATACTAGTCTTCCTACGTAAGACCATTAGTTAGCAATGCTGTATAATAATTGATATAAAATTATATTATCTGTATTTTATATTACTGTTAATAGAATTTTCTGATCCTAGATCTTTTGCATATTTTTAGGAAGGGAATCAATATATCAGAGATGTTGGAAGAAATAAGGAAAGGGTTACGGAAATGTCGTGATACAACTCAAGAATTGCCAATACAGCAGCAACGTTAAGAGTTGGGTTACATGTCAAAGGTTTAATACTGATATATGTTGGCCAAGCGATGAGCCGGTGAGCTGAGTTGTATAAAAAACATGACATTACGGAAGATAAGGTCAGGTCATCATGCAAATGCAGATGCAGAGTCAGATAACCACTATGCAGATGACTGGCCTGCAATATTAAGGTACATATCATTGTCCTTGTGCTTTTAGGGCATTGTTCTAACTTCTAAGTCTCACATTGGTAAGTCAATTTATTATGAGGAAATGTTTATGTGGTTGATTGTTTTGTGTTTGTCATATATTGTCCTTTTTAACAGGCTTATATCTTTACAAGAGTCTAATTGAGAATAAAGTTGATAAATCCTGCTGGGTCTTTCGGCCTTTGCAACATGTAGCTGGGTTTGTTAAGCTTCAAATTAAGTTTTCGGACCTCCACAACTGCACTACAGCTCTAGTCTTTAGTCTCTAGTGGTATGGAAGGCTTGTACTTGTTGAAATACCCACACGCTCACATCACTAGTGGCTAGATCATGAATATTTTTTTTGTCTCCACTGTAATTTTCACTTTTTAATGAAACAATAACCGAGTACAGTTTGTTTTTAGTCTAATTCCACTGTTATTTCACCCTTATTTTTCACCTACTGTGATATTTTAAAAATCTGTTGCAACCTACATAACCGTCATACGCACTGAAACCCATTAGATTCCCAGAGTACGATAAATATACTGCTGTAGGCCTTTGGTTTGGCCGCGCCTACCTTTAACACCTCGAAGAAAACACCCTGTAAATTATGTCCCTAAAAAGAGAACCCTGCTTACGAGGAATCTCTGTTGCCACTAGTCCAGCTGCTGTTTTAACAAGTGTCGAGTAGGTGGGTCCAACTGTTTGTTTCAGAAACATGAGAGCTAGTGAGCTATGATTAAGGGTTCTATGAATCTCGGACCTCGGAGTTTGTATCACGTAAGAGATGATGGTGGACAACTGACAGTCCTGCGTAACCTTTCTTGACATGCAGACTCCTGCAAACTGTCAACAAACTGAAGGGGAGACTTTGCTGGTTTGCATTGAGTTTCCCCTGTGTGCTTATCCTCAATCCTCTCCTTCCGAAACACACTTGTTTAAAATACAAATTTATAGGACACTCCACCCAATAGGGAACTTGGTCCTATCCAAAACCAGAGAAGGATTCACACGCCGTCCCTTGACTCCTAGCTAGTCCTACCCTCTTTTCCTCTGCAAAAGCCAAGTTATATAATATTACCTATAAGTCCTTTTTCTGCAGATAATTAGTTATATAATATTACCTGTAAGTCCTTTTTCTGCAGATAATTATATACCATCCTATGTTACTCGAACCCTTCATTTACTTTAAAGATCTATTGACATGGATACAGGCAGAACATTCCAGCTTTTCCTGTTTTGCTAAAATCAAGGTAAATTTTCACAATATAGCCGGGTCAGATATTTGTGCACCAGACACGCCCGTGTTTTGGGTACCTTAGTTAAAATAGCATACTTCCTTCCCTCTTTTATTATTTCAAGATGAACTTAATTAAGAAGATCCCACATACCTACATTTTTTGTTTATACATAAGTGACAAAATATTGTCATGGAACTAAGTATTAAAGAACGGAGAAAGTAGTTTTTAGTCTAGGTATTTATGGATTATGTCAGTTTGAAAAAATAAATCAGTTTGCCAAGTGTGGATGTTATATGGAGCAGGGAGATGTCAAAGAGACACGATGAACAGGTTTACGCTGACAGCTATCGAACCATATTTCACTGTAGACACGTATTAAGGAAAGAACAAAGTTCAATTTTCCCACTCATTTTATCAGTCCTCACCAGTTTTGCAACACACTATAAATAACAGAGTTACCCCAGTAGTTTCCAGGAGTACAGCTTAGCTTTTCAGCTTCATTATACACACGAACACACATTTTTCTCCTTTATCCATTGTTGTAATTCAACTTGACAAAAAAAATAAAAAGAAAAAGAAATCCAACAGCCTGATATCAGTATAAGTTATCTCCTACAATGTTGAAGTCCAAGTTGGGGTCAGTTGAGAAGAAACAGGGGAAGAAACATCAGGTTTGCCAAGCTAGCTCTAGGAAAGGTTGTATGAGGGGCAAAGGAGGGCCTGAGAATGCCCTTTGCACCTACAAGGGTGTCCGGCAGCGAACCTGGGGCAAATGGGTGGCTGAAATCCGCGAGCCTAATCGTGGCGCTCGCCTTTGGCTAGGCACCTTTAACACCTCTCAAGAGGCTGCCTTGGCTTATGATGCCGCTGCTCGTAAACTCTATGGGACTGATGCCAAGCTTAACTTACCCGAGGTTTACCCGCCCCAATTTCCGAGCTTGGCCAAGGTTCAGGCCCAATCCCAATCCCAATCCCAATCCCAATCCCAAACCCAAAACCTAACACAAAGCCAGGCTCAGATTCCTTTTTATCAGAATGGCTTCAACTTGTGTTGCTCATCTGATAACAGCTCACTTTCTGGGGCTAGTGACATTAGTTTCCCGGTTGAGGAAACTAACTCCACTTCCACAATTACTGATAGCACTTCTACAAGTGTTGAGAGTTTTGGTGAGAATGAAGTTGGGATCAACCATGGTCTGTGGGGGAACCCAAACCCGAGCTTACCAGAGCTCGATGACACCTTGTGGGCTGAGACTGCTATGACCCTCGGATTTCCGCCCCCTGTCACTGATCCACAACCCGAATTTACAATCACCGACGAGGCAGGATTGTTGTCAGGCAACTTATATGATGACACCTTCCAGTTCCTCTGGTCTTAGAAAACCATCTACTTCATAGCAGCCCACCATCAACTCTTATAGTAAGTTATAATATTATATATTTGTATATGTAGATATATATATATATATATATATATATATGCAACTGAATAACAAAAATATATGTATATATAGGTCTATTATCAGTACTTCAGTTTTTTTCCTGTATTTTTTCAGTAATATTGAAAAAAAAAAAGTTAGTACTTACTATGTTTAGTAAGTGTTAAGATTGTAATGGCTAAGGGGTAGTAGTAGAAATGGTGGTAATCCTCTCACTTGAAGACCTACTTACTATGTATAGAATTAACATGTGTACATATTATATTGGGTATTGCTAATTTCGTGGAAGTCATTCTCATACTCATCTTACATTTATTTTCTTCAACAATAAGGAGGACTAGAATGTTGTCCAGTATTCAAGATGCTTAGTATAAAAAGATGGTTAGAATGTCAATATTTAAACAACTAAATGTGAAACTGAATCACAAGGTTCATAGCCTCATGCCCTCATGAAAGGGTTTGCCAACTGACAATTTTTTGTAATATTTATATACAATACTTTTTTGATCCGAGAACGAGTTGAGTCAAGTCGAACTTTTGGTGGTTCAAGCTAGGCCTGACAAGAAATATTTGAGCTTCAGTCTAGCTCGGTGAGTCTAGCTCAACCGAGCTTTAATTTTTTTCTTTTCGAGCTAAGTTAGTTCAAGTTTTCAGTTGTTCGAGTTTGACTCACGATTAACTTGTTTAAATTTGAGCCTGAGCCACTTGTTTAAATTTGAGCCTGAGCCAAGTTATTTCAATATAAATGGTTTTTGACAAATAAGTAATGATATACTACGTATGCGTCTTGATAAATGAGCAAGATAGAAGTTATACTAACATTTAATAAACGTAATACTCCACTACTTCAAAAAAAGAGTAACCGATTCAAATAAACAGTTTGCATAGTTCAGTGGCTTTTTATTTTTTATTCTTTAACCTGAATTGAATATGTATGTTTTTATTATGTTTTCTACCAAGTAAAATTTTCTTAAAGGTATTACTCATATTATAATATCACAAAATAGAGTAGTATGAATTGATCATAATATTTCTAAATTTTAAAACTCGATCTTAAAAGAGCTTTAAATGTGCTTATAAGCGAACATAGATGAGCTTATAAACAAGCTTATAAACGAACATTCAACGAACATGAATGAGTTGTTCGCGAGCTTAAATGAGTATGAACATAAAATTGTTCGAGCTAGTCTAGTTTATTAAACGACAAATTTTATTCGTGCTCATTTATTTTCTACTGAATGAGCTTCGATCGACTAATTCACTAGCTGCTTAAGGACATATCGGTTCAATTACTCTGATGTACTAGTACAATTATATAAAATTGAGGAACGAAGGGGTACTACGTATAACACTCCTTCCGTCATTTTTAGATTTTTACGTTTGTTATCATGTACACGATTTAACAATTAATAATGTGGATATATATTCCTTTTTTTTTTTAATAAATAATGCAAATTATGTTCATTACTTAATAATGTGGAGTAATTTTTTCACTTATCTAAAATTTGATATTGGTAAAGTGTAACAAAATTTAATGCTCCAATGAAAAAGTGTTGGAGATTAATGAGCCAATAAATTTAATTGATTAAAATAATTAATTCACATAATGTTTGACAAAAACATTTAGTTATTCTCTCTGTCTCATTTAATCCTCTAATGTACTTATCACTGAGTTTTATATTGTAAGCTTATATGGATTAATAAAAAATAAATGTATGGTGGGAGATAGTGAAATATGTTTTATCTTTATTTTATAAGTGAATTCTTGAGGTCAGTTTAGTAAATGGCCTTTTGATGCCCCCTATAGAATATACTATAATACCCTAGTTTCCAATTTAACTAAATTAATTTAAAAAAATTGAATTGTAATAATTCTAAAAATTAATTATTTAATGCCATATTGCAAATAAGGAAATAAAATCTTTCATATTTTAGTACATAAAAGACATTTGTTATTTGAGAGCCAAAAGTCAACATCAAATTTAAAATAATATTCAACCATCTTACATTTAAATCCTTTAATTCTCTCTTTCGTAATTTATGAAAATTTCTAATCCCTTAAATCTCTTCCCCTTACATTTGTAATCCTTTTATCTCTCCTTAATTCTTACGGAGTACAATCTTTATTTGCTATCAGTTATCAATTTGTAACCGTCTTTTCTCTGATAGTAACTCTCTACTTACAAAGTCACAACCTCTCATACTGCCTCACACCCGCTTTTTATCGTGGTTTCTTGCGACCGCCCTAGCGTTTTCACCCATTTTGTAAACTTTATAGATCGTTGAGTAGGAGAATGACTATAAGACATTCTATAAAGCCTCATGTTATTTTAGGATAACATAATGCAAATACTTTTCTCTTATATATTCCCGCGCATCACGTGCACAAGACTAGTAATTAAATGTGAGAGGATGTGAGCCATTTTTTTTTGGTAGCGGGAGAGAGATACAGTAAAATGTTAGTGGCTCTGTGCCAATGAAAGAAGTATGGCAAATAAACTGAAATGGGCCAAAAATGAAAATTACAACGATTAAATTGGGACTGAGAGAGTAGACATAAAAGGAAATTTTTCAAACATAAAAATTAAAAAGGAACGTCCAAAATGAAATACTTAATTAAAAGGGGTGGAAGGGTACATAATTACAACTATGTTTATGTAAGATTTTAGATTTGTCTAGATTGTAACTCAAGAAACTGAACATACCTTTAGGTGTTGCTTAAACAAGGAGTATAACTTCTTAGGAAGTGGAATATACGATGCTGTTTGGTTTGCCAAAATAGGAAAAATTATACTTTTTAAAAAGATCCACTTTCTACAAATTGAAGAAAGTTACTTACTTAGACCCACTAGGTAAATTAAATTTTCCATAAAAACAATACTTTTTATGCTCAATCAAACAACATTTTCTATTTTCTATGAAAGGTCAAACATACAAGAAAGGTTCCTATAAGAAAATTGTCTTCCCTACTTTGTGTCGTATTCCAAACAAACCTTAATCTCTTAATCTTTCAATTTAAGTGATGTTTATATTTTTAGCTCTTTATTTAGAATACTGATGACTGTAACATCATCTTCCAAAAATAAATGGTAAAATCAAGGATAATTATCCCATGAGAGAGGATCAGAGGAGATTGCAGTTACAAATATCTACTGAAATCTGGGTTAAAAAAAATAGGGAATCCAGTTAGGCCCCACAAACTGAAAAGCTACAATCTCTAATTAGTACTTACGTCCGTGTGATTTAGAGATTGAAAGATACGTGTCGTTTTAGAGGAGTATGGTCGTATTGACTATTGAGGCCTTTGAGGGTGAGTACTGAGTAGGGCCGTCAAAAAGTGACCAAGAAACCGACTAAAATCGACCAACATTCGAACCGAATATATTCGAGAAGTAAAGGTTCTTGAAACCGATCTGAACCGATCTGACATTGATTCGAAATTCGATTTGACCCGTGAATCAAAGATCGGAACGCGATCCGCTAACAATCCGAGGAGAACCGTAACCCAATTAGTGTCTGACTAGTTTTAACCTAACCGAACTTGCATTCGATCCGATATCAATCCGAAATGTGATTTTACCCGATAACAACTGCAATCGACCCGACATAAAACCCGACATCCGGGATAACCCGCATTGCTGTTGACACGATCCGAATGAACTCTGAAACCGACTTTCAACCGAATTTTGGATGTATATATGGGTCAATGTGTCTTGATCAGTATAAAGATTAATTTTGGACGGAGGGAGTAGAATTCTAAAAAATCATTATTTGGCATGAAATATTAGAATAATAAAGTGATACGAATTTGATAGTGAACTCGAGAGTTACCCGATCCATAAAACAAAAGAGTACAAGCCAACCCGATTTTAGCCCCGAACCGCAAACTCAATCCGTAATTGACTCGGATCTGATATACGCCCGATCCGAACTTGACTCGAACCCGAGACTCACGATCCAAACTTGACCAGAACCCTAGACTCATCCGATCTAGACATGACATGTTCCCATAGTAAACCGGTTAAAATAGTAACTGAATCCGACATGCACCCGAGCCCGAGACTTATCTGATCCGAACATGACCCGTACCCACAGTAAACCGGTCAAAATAGTAAGTGTATCGATATACACCCGGACCAAACTAGACCCGAACCAAATTAACAGATTAAAAAACCGTTTAAAACCTGAATCGGTTCATAAACCCGAGATATAACCAAACCGAAATTTCCCGAACTGAAACCGACTCGAACCCGAAACATTATATTACCTGACTTCATCCGAACCCTAAGTTATCCGAACCTATCCAAATTGACCCGGATAGAAACGTTGATCCGACATTAACAGATTTTGACAAGACCCGAACCGTTTATAGCCGATCCGAAATCGACCCGATCGATGACCTGATTTGACACCTTACTATTGGGTAGGGACTGGGGGAGAATGTAACAGGGGTGTCCATTTTATTAACATGGTTTTGTGAGAAAATTATTTGCTAGAGGATTGATTGATAGATCAAAGTTGCTAGAGGATTGATCGATAGATCAAAGTTACTAGAGGTGATGTCAGTAACTACGGAGTAATAAGAAGATTAGCTGAGTAAAGGGAAGATTTGTTAGACTTATAAATCGTATTCCAGCCTATGGAGTATAATGATCAAGTTGTGATCAAGTAACCATGCTACATTGCAGTCTTTCTAGTTGATGAGTCAGCATTTAGGCTAACTGATTCCCTAAGAATCAGGAGCTTGTAATAACCAACTGTAACAAACAGAAGGTTCTAGATTTCTTCTTCTCTAAGTATATATATAAGCTGTATTATGCCAACTAATTAATATTATCATATAATTCTTCTCTCTAAAGTTCAGATTCTAACAAGATTATCTCTATTTCAAGGAGGCAAATGACTGTAAGAAAACGTGTCTTAAGAGAGCGCTATCACCTTGTTGTTGGTTGAGCGTGAAGAGGAGGGTTGTTGCCCCTAGGTTGGAGGTTTCAAGTCGCCTAAGAAGAAGTTAATGTCATGTAATAATATGAAGTCGTGTACTGTTCTATGCTTTCCGTGTGTTGAGTCTAGTTGTAACTCTAGTTCAATTAGCATTGTGTCTTATGCTACCCATGAATGGTCATAGGTTATTTGTTGTGGACGGCTTTTCGTTATACTATTGTAATTAATTCCTGCTAAAAAAAAATACCTGTAAGATTTATTGGGGCTAAAACAAAGATTACACTAGTCCGAACCTCTACTTGAAGCGTTTGAAGAAACGAACGTAGACATTTTACGTTCTTCTCATGTTGTTCCATCGAACTAGCTTTGTGGTTTTAAAAAATTTAATGTCAACCAAACAAGCACACATACGAAGTACGGAGATGTTACATTCCTTCCTAAAATATTCTGGTAAGTTTTGACAACATTCTTGAGCATGAACTTTGAAAGATGATTGAGCTGGAATTACAATGAAGAAACCATAGGTTGTTCTTGTATAGGACGCCAGACTCGGTTGTGAAGCCAAAAAGAATCTGCTTCCACAGCATATCCATCTTGATTACGGTGCCAACCAAAATACGCGTGTGTTCTGTTCTTGATGTCGAAAATGCCATGACCAAAGCTTGCTTCACGATAAGCAGAGTACTCTGGCTGTGGTTGGGTCATTCTGCATATGTAACGTACACACAGCAATGGCATGCTATCAAAACGTACTAAAGAATGAAAAAACCCAGACTCGTGTGTAGTGTGTTAGTTGTTACCAAAAGAAAACAAGTATATAGAAAGTGAAACATACTCGTAAACCAACCCTTCAAGATTCCCTCCGTCTCCAATAGTTACGTAAACTGGAGCTGACTCGTCTCTCACAGGAACACATACACCATTACTGATGTTATATGCTATGTTAGATATACGTTCCTGCATCAACAAACAAACAAAAGGCATATATATATATATTTTAGAAAAAGAAAAGGCTGGTTGTATTTGATATATTTACGAGTATTAATTAGGACAGTAGCTTACTGATCTCTCGTAGGCATGGACATGACCAGCAAACACGACATCAACCTTGTATTTGACAAAGTATGCTTCATACAATACTCTCATGCTTTCTCCCTCCATGTAATGATGGACATAACTACTATACATTGGGCAATGCATTACAACTATCAGCCAAGGGGTTTCCGTCCTGTTTACCTTAGGCAACTCATCCATCACCCATTTGTATTGAGGTGTGTACTTCCCTGCACCATATACTTCTTTATTATCAACATCATTAAGTTCACCAAGAGTTTAGCATATAATATAATATTGCAAAGAAACTACCAAAAGCTGAGTAGGAAGCCATGACAATGATATAGGCTGAAGCTCTTTTGACCGAGTACCAATAGGGAGCAGTACTGAGAGATGCTTGATATGGGGTTGGAAATCGATATGTATATGGCTTGAAGGGTATACTTTCACCCTGCAACAACCAACCAAAACTTCATTCCTAAATAAACACAAACTGCACCATTCTTATTTCTAAATGTCCACCGGAAAGAGTCTACAATTACTAGGGATCCATGATTCTAATTGATACCTGGTTTTATTTGTTTTTATCAAGAAACATACCACTTTTGGTAGATAATCAATTTCATGATTTCCAGCAGTCCAGATCCATGGCTGATAAGCAGCATTTCTTTCAACAAATCTTGCCCAGGTATCCCACCTTGCATTGTCATTGTATGGGTAGTTGTCTGCATAAGATAAGTCTCCTACAAACACAAGTGCCTTGCCTTTCGTTGGGTTTAACTCGTAATGTGTAAGTGTCCTGTTTGAGTCATGTGTCTGACCAAGGTCCCCTGCTCGTAAACAATATTACATACTTGAGCCATCTCAACATTGGATTTGGATGATACATAAAATCCAAAGCAAAGATATCGATGAAATTTAATGAAATCTGAATTGAAGAAGCAAACCCTGTAAATGAAGCCATACCTATGAGACCAAAAGTGTAAGGGACATCGGGCCCAGATTCTGGGGGTGTTAGGAACCAAAACTGCCTTGACGAATTGCCAGATCCAACCTCATAGTAATATTTTGTATCAAACTGAATAATTTAAGTTAGAAAATACTAAGAAGACGATGGTCAACAGGTCACTTAGCTTAAAGTGTATACCTCTAGCCCAGAAATAGTGCAGTGGTGAATGTATCCAGAAGTGTAATTGACATAGTTGTAAGTAAGTACAACTCCCTCCGAACTTTTCTTTTCTGTGCTGTTTTCAGGCCAATAACATACAATGTTTGATCCCGGCTCATCTTCAGTTGTCCAAGAGACTATCACAGCTTTACCAATGTGGTCTCCTTGTGTTATATGAACCTTCATCAACCCATATTCACAATTCACAATTTAAAGAAAACTAACACTCGTCATTTCAAGTTATTGGGTGATGATAAATGTCGCAAGTTGCAACAACATTTAGTTATCGCAATATTATGTGTCGGGGTTTAATTGATACATATAGGCGCCACGTAGGCTACGCGTCATCCTAATATTTTTACTATCAATGTAATAATTTTACTATGAAAATATGTAAATAAGGTATTCGATATAAAGAAGGAAACAAATTAGAATATTAAGATTTTCCTATTTTTTTTTTAAACATATATAATAGGTTATATAAGTTAAATATTTAATTTCCAATTTAAATCATGAGCATGTCATGTCATCATCGTGACACGGCTTAAAGGTCGCGCGACCTTTATCATTTTCGGTTTATTTACATAATTAGGAACTCCAAATTAATAACTAAACCATAATTATTTACATTTTCCCTCTGACAATGCTAATAAATGATTCATCATAGAATAATAAGTTTTGCAATGAATTTAACAGTGAGATCAATCAACACTTTCCAGCATGCAAAATTTTACTTGGTTAAATTCTTGAGGGAGATATCTCTAGCTAGGATCAAATTATGTCTACATCATTTACTCTTTTTGACTCCGAAACCATTAATACTGATGATCTGACATCATAGTTTTGCAAACTTTGAATATTTCAGTAAATCCCAGAATATAAAATTCAACTAGTATATAGAAATAACAGTTAATGAAAAAAATTAAGATAGTTAATTACCTGTTGAGGAGCATTATAACCAGGAGGAACTTGGAAGACATCACAATCTAAGGGCATATCAAGTGAAAGATCATTACTTTTTCTTGAAAATTTACTTGTTTGACCTCCTTCACAAAATTCTGACCCATTTAAGACTATGAAAACACCCACAATTAATAGCAGAATAGCTTGATTAGCATAAACCCACTTCACAAACATCTCTAGTTACTCCTATAATATAAGCTTAAAGCTATTATCACTCTAATTTAAGCAAGTTTATCGATGTTTTTGAAGTGGTTTTTCTTGTTCTTGTATGCATAAATTGATTACAGTTAAGCTGGGAAAGTACCAGAACAAGCTGCGACAAAAATGTGATTATATAAAGAGAGAAAGAAGCCATTTTTTTTTGAGGAGTTTTAAGGTATGAAGTGGCACTATAATGTCCTTTATTTGGGAGGAATATTCATTCCAATTATTCGAATTTTTAGATATCATAATTAATACTCCCAACTCATTTAATTGGGATTTTTAGGTTATGGTACTCTTGGTAAGTTGGCAAGGACAATTTTATTCTACAATCCGTTAAGTTACAATCCAAATAATATTTCTTCAATTGTCAAATTTATTATTAAAGAAAAAAAAAATTGTGTGCCGACCTACGCTAGTTTACTGTACATCCAACCTAGCGTATAAAAAGTGAAAAAAAAACTCACTTAATGTAAAAAAATGACCTACACCAAAGATAAAAGTGAACCCGGCCAAATATATAATTGACCTTATTCGATGACTAAAGTTACCTTACTCAAGGATAAATGTGATCCTAACCAATGAAAAATGTCACTCTAAAAATAAACAATGAAGTGACCCGGTCTGATCAAGAGTGATATGCTTGTTACAAGTTATAACTATGACCAATACAACACCAACAATGAGAATACACCAATACACACAAAGTGTTATAGCAGGTCCGGCTTTGGGGCGGTCCAACCGGACCTACAGCACCAGGCCCGGCTTTGGCTCGCTTGCCGGCTTGTCGCTCGTCGAGCTTCCGATTCGTTTTCCGATTCCGGAATCCATTTCCGTTTCGAACAAATACTTACGTTTTCGTTAATATTTCCGATTCCCGAAAATAATTTCCTTTTCCGACAATATTTTCGATTCCAGTAATATTTTCGTTTCCGGCAATATTTCCGATTCCGGCAATATTTCTATTTCCGATAATATTTTCCGATACGAACCATGTTTCCGTTTCCGGCAACATCTACGATTTGGATAATATTTATATTCCCGTTATGAACCATATTTCTGTTTCCGACAATATAATCATTTCCGGAGTATTCTTTATTTTGCCTTTTGACGATTTCAGCTCCCACTGGAAACCGAGATCCGTCGTTTTCGAATGATCATAAATGGAATACTTAATGAATAATATATTCACTTAAATACTTGATCCGTTCACGTACTATTTGTGTGACCCTACGGGTTCAGTCAAGATTAAGTTGTGGATTAATATTATTAATTCCACTTGAACTGAAGCGGCCTCTAGCTAGGCATTCATTTCACTTGATCTCACTGAATTATTAACTTGTTAATTAATATTGAACCGCATTTATTAGACTTAGCATTAAATGCATACTTGGACCAAGGGCATTATTTCCTTCAGTCTCCCACTTGTCCTTAGGGACAAGTGTGCATTTCCTAATTCCTTTGTCGCTTGATGCCCGCTCATGAACATAAGGTAAGAGTAGTCATCCTTATTATGTCCAGAGGTGTTTCTCAGTTTCAGAGCTCAACTGATCAAATAAACAGATAATCATAGCCTCTGATTCATCTGAGCACGGCCATGCATTTTTCAGTTTCTAGCTCTCCAAGTGGCCTTGTACAACTTTCGACATCTCATCCCGATTTATGGGAGGACAGTCCTTATCTTGCGATCTTGAGGTTAGACTTCGTTTGATAGGTGATTACCTGGGTGTTTCCGTTATAGTCTCCTTTTACGGTGCGACGCTTGACAACGTCAAAGTAACCAGTTCTCAAACAAGTAATCTCAAATCACTCAGGTATTGAGGATTAGTGTCTAATAATGTAATGAAATTTACTTATGTTAAATTTTCATCTCTTATAGCAAAGTTTCATAGGTATGTCCGATACTAATCTTTACAAGTGAGTATCTATGCAAATGATTGTGACATTGCCATGTCCACATAGTTCAAGAAACAGAACTACTAGTCATCCTGCATTGCATTCTAGTCGTCTAGCATTTTCTATGCGTCCACCTTTATAGAAAACTTCCGACCAGGGACCATTTTCAACTTTTGACATTCAAGTTCACTTGATAGACATTTCTTAGTCACAGGACTGGTCCTGGCAGTCTATCTTGAATATATTGTCAATTTGAAAGGACTCATCATTTAATAAAGCACAAAATTAAATGCAAAAATGAATTCTATTCATTTATATGAATGGTTAACCAAAAACGTTTTACAAAGTATTAAACTCTAAAACTTTAAAAAATTTATTAAGGACATCAAAGTCATTATCCAACATGCTTGATTCCCATAGTTGCAGTGTGCGAGTTGTGCTTCGCTTGCGGCAGAGGTTTAGTCAATGGATCTGAGATGTTGTCGTCAGTTCCATTCTTGCTTATCTCGACTTCTTTTCTTTCCATGAACTCTCGTAGAAGGTGAAATCTACGAAGTACATGCTTGACTCTCTGGTGGTGTCTAGGCTCCTTTGCCTGTGCAATAGCTCCATTATTGTCACAATATAGAGCTATTAGTCCTTTAATGGAGGGGACTACACCAAGTTCACCTATGAACTTCCTTAGCCAAATAGCTTCCCTTGCTGCTTCATGTGCAGCAATGTACTCCGCTTCAGTTGTAGAATCCGCAATGGTGCTCTGTTTAGCACTTTTTCAGCTTACTGCTCCTCCGTTAAGGCAGAAGACAAACTCAGACTGTGATCTGAAATCATCTTTGTCGGTTTGGAAACTTGCGTCTGTATAGATTTTAACAATTAATTCAGCATCTCCACCATAGACCAGGAATCATCTTTGTGCCTTTTCAGGTACTTCTGAATATTCTTGGCAGCAGTCCAATGTGCCTCTCCTTGGTCTGACTGGTATCTGCTCGTAGCACTGAGTGCGTAAGCAACATCCGGGCGTGTACATATCATAGCATACATTATTGTACCAATCAATGATGCATATGGAATCCCACTCATTCGTCTATGCTCATCCAGTGTTTTTGGGCACTGAGTCTTGCTTAGAGTCATTCCATGAGACATGGGTAGGTAGCCTCGTTTGAGTCAGCCATATTGAACCTTTCAAGCACCTTATTGATATAAGTGCTTTGACTAAGTACAATCATCCTTTTAGATTTATCTCTGTAGATCTTGATGCCCAGTATGTACTGTGCTTCTCCTAGATCCTTCATCGAAAAACATTTCCCAAGCCAAATCTTGACAGAGTTCAGCATAGGAATGTCATTTCCGATAAGTAATATGTCGTCAACATACAATACTAGAAAATCAGTTTTTCTCCCACTAACTTTCTTGTATACACAAGATTCGTCTGCATTTTTTACGAAGCCAAAGTCACTGACTGCTTCATCAAAACGTATATTCCAGCTCTTTAATGCTTGCTTCAATCCATAAATGGATTTCTTAAGATTGCATACCTTTTTAGCATTATTTGGATCCTCAAAACCCTCAGGTTGTGTAATAAACACAATTTCTGTTAAAACGTCGTTTAATAAAGCGGTTTTGACATCCATCTGCCATATTTCGTAATCGTAATATGCAGCGATTGCTAACATTATCCTAATAGACTTTAGCATTGCAACTGGTGAAAAGGTTCATCATAATCCACACCGTGGACTTGCCAGTATCCTTTTGCAACCAATCTAGCTTTGAAAACTTCTAGTTTCCCATCCTTGTCCTTTTTCAGTTTGAAAAACAATTTGCTTCCTATGGCTTGGTAGCCATCTGGCAAATAGACCAAATCCCAAACTTGATTTTCAGACATGGAGACTAATTCAGATTGCATGGCTTCTTGCCACTGCTTGGAGCTAGGGCTCGTCATAGCTTGTTTGTAAGTCGCAGGTTCATCACTTTCCAGCAATAGAATTTCATGGCTCTCATTCGTCAAAATACCTATGTATCTTTTTGGTTGAGACCTATATCTCTGCGATCTACGCAGGGTTACATTTCTAGTTGGTTCTTAAATCTCACCAGATACTTCTAAAGATCTCTGAGTTTCAACCTGAATGTCATCTTGAGCATTCTCTAGATTTTGTTGATCGACTCGAATTTCTTTGAGGTCTACTTTTCTCCCACTTGTCATTTTGGAAATGTGATCTCTTTCCAAAAAGATACCATCTCGAGCAACAAACACCATGTTCTCAGATGTATTGTAGAAGTAATACCCCTTTGTTTCCTTTGGGTAGCCCACAAGGATACATTTGTCAGATTTCGGTAGAAGTTTGTCTGAAATTAATCGTTTGACGTATACTTCACAACCCCAAATCTTGAGAAAAGAGACATTTGGAGGCCTTCCAAACCATAACTCATATGGAGTCTTTTCGATAGCTTTAGACGGAGCTCTATTTAGTGTGAGTGCAGCTGTATTTGGTGCATGTCCCCAAAATTCTATTGGAAGTTCGGCCTGACCCATCATTGATCGAACCATGTCTAGCAAGGTCATGTTCCTCTGTTGTGACACACCGTTCCATTGAGGTGTTCCGGGAGGAGTCAATTCTGACAAGATTCCACAATCTTTCAGATGGTCATCAAATTCATAGCTCAGATATATATTCACCGCCTCTATCAGACCGCAATGCCTTAATCTTCTTGCCTAGTTGATTATCTACTTCACTCTGAAATTCCTTGAATTTGTCAAAGGATTCAGACTTATGCTTCATTAGGTAGACATAACCATATCTACTGAAGTCATCAGTCAAAGTGATAAAGTAGCTGAAACCACCTCTAGCATTTGAACTCATTGGTCCACATACATCTGTATGGATTAAACCCAATAGATCAGTTGCTCTTTCTACAACTTTAGAGAAATGTTTCTTTGTCATTTTGCCAAGTAAGCATGATTCATATTTACCAAAATCCTCTAAGTCAAATGGTTCTAGAATTCCTTCCTTTTGAAGTTTTTCTATGCGTTTCATGTTAATATGGCCTAATCGACAATGCCACGGATAGGTGAGATCTGAATCATTCTTTTTGGCCTTTTTGGTATTTATGTTATAAACTTGTTTGTCATGATCTAGCACATAAAGTCCATTGACTAATCTAGCAGATCCATAAAACATCTCTTTGAAATAAAACGAGCAACTATTGTCTTTTATTAAAAAGCTAAACCCCTTAGCATCTAAGCAAGAAACAGAAATGATGTTTTAGTAAGACTTGGAACATGGGAACATTCTTCCAGTTCCAAAACTATCACAGAGGGCAACGACAAATAATAACTTCCTACAACTAATGTAGCAAATAGCAATCCTTGCTCAATTTCCCACTCGTAGGTCGACTTCACCCTTGCTTAACCTTCTACTTCTTCTTAGTTCCTGTGAATTGGAACATAAGTGTGAGCCACAACCTGTATCTAATACCCAAGAAGTTTAATTTGCAAGTATACAGTCTATAACGAAAATACCTGAAGATGGAACGACAATTCCTTTCTTCTGATCTTCCTTTAGCTTCAAGCAATCTCTCTTTCAATGCCCCTTCTTTTTACAGTAGAAGCATTCAGACTCAGAAGTGGGTTGACTCACCTTCTTCTTTCCAGACTTGGTGCCGCCAGCTTGCTTAGTTGGGCTGGCTTTCTTGCCACCTTTCTTAGTATTCCTCTTCTTGCCAGATTTCTTGAACTTGCCCCCATGCACCATAAGCACATCTTGCTTATCACTTTTGAGCGTCTTTTCAGCGGTCTTCAGCATACCGTGAAGCTCAGTGAGCGTTTTTTCCAGACTATTCATGTTGTAGTTCAGCTTGAACTGATCATACCCGCTATGAAGAGAGTGGAGGATGGTGTCTACAGCCATTTCTTGAGAGAACTCCTGATCTTGTCGACTCATATTCTTAATTAATCCAATCATCTTGAGAACATGTGGACTTACGGGCTCGCCCTTCTTGAGCTTGGTGTCAAGAATTTGCATATTAGTCCCGAATCTTTCGACTCGAGCCAGATCTTGGAACATGTCTTTAACTCACTGATGATTGTAAAAGCATCTGAGTTGATGAACGTTTTCTGTAGATCTGAACTCATGGTTGCAAGAATTAGACATTTTACATCCTTGTTGGCATCAATCCAACGATTGAGAGCTGCCTGAGTGACCCCTTCGCATGCGGCTACGGGCATCGCCTCTTTCATGACATACTCCTTTTCTTCCTACATAAGAACTATTTGCAAGTTCCTTTTCCAGTCAAAGATATTTTTCCCGGTCAACTTCTCCCTTTCGAGAATTGATCGGATGTTAAATGAATTGTTGTTTTACATAATTAAAACTAAAATTGAAAAGAATAAACAAATAAATAATTATTCATATTTTCTCTTAATAAACTTAAATTCTACCATACATACATAATTCAAAATTTAGTAAGCATTTTATTCATGTAAACTATATTATAAATTTGAATAAATTTTATTTTACATGTAAATTATTTAATATTAATAATTGTAGTTTTTTTATTTAAAACTTAATTATGAAAATTCATATCAGATTAAATTAGATTAGATCAGATTAGATCAGAAAAAATAAATAGATCAAATCATATCAGGAAATATCAGATTAGATAAAAAAATCAGATCAGATTAGATAAAAAAAAAAAAAAAATCAAATCAGATCAGGAAAAATAAATAGATCAAATCAGTTTAGATAAGTTCAGATCAGATCAGATAAAGAAAAATAAGGTGAATTAAAGTCCCTGCTCTTTACAATCGAAAAAGGGTCGCCTTCCCAAACAAACCAACCCCTGAAATGAAAGGGAGCGACAAAACCAAACGCCACGCCACCCAAGACCAGTCGCTGGACAAATTTCACCGAAAAGTAAAAATCTTTTGTGCAGAAATAGACATAACTGGTATGATCTGTTTTGCTATTTGCTCATTCTGTCCATTTCAGTTCACAATTTTAATTGGTAATTAATATCCCAAATTTCCATTTTTTATACTTATAATAGTTTAAGGTTGTTCACTTCGGCTATTTATAATGAAAACCCCATGATTGATTGGACTTTTATGGGTTTGTTTGGTCGCAATTTTGGTTTAGGAGCTTTGATTTTCATCCCAAATTTCTCATTTTCATTTAATTTGGATATGCAAATTGCTATTTTTTTGGGTGTTCCCTTTTATTTCTTAGTTTTAATTCTAATTTGTTTTGCGCAATTCGACTATTACGATTTGTTTGCTTCTATGTTTTGGATGGAATCCCTTTTTGTTGTTGTTGGAATCTAGCTATATACGAAGTATGTCTTTCTGAACTGGCTAAATCACGGTGATGGTGGTTTAGAGTTGCAACAATCCCACTTGCTTGCTGTTTATCAATCTCAAATTCGGGTTTCTAGTAAAATAATACGTAGTAATTATTATTTTTTGGATTTTTGCTGTAGGTTTTTGATGTTGACAAGAATGAGTTATGTTATGAAACTATGAATGATGAACTATATAGGATTAGTTGCTGATACTGCCTTAGACTGTTATAGATGTGGTTATGTTATTTACAAGGTACTCCTTGGAACCTTTACTGACTAACTTGCTTAGTTTTCACAACTCTTCACGGGCTGACCATCATCGTTGGCAGATATGGCGTTAGGCAGTTTATAATCGTTGTAATTAGTTTCATTACAATATACTTTTGCTGCTATAATAAGAAAAGGCTAGGTGGTTTTGGGACATTTAAAGAAGTCATGGAATGATGTACAAATTATTATGCTAGGAAAGCATAGGCAAGACAAAACTGGAAAGATCTAAAGTACGAAAAACAAAATTAATTAGGGTAACATTAAGTTTATGTGGAAAAATTCTCATTAAAAAGTAGGGATAAACTGCCTTTATATTTCCAATCTATGAACAGCTACTAGTAATATCATACAACCGGTAAAATCTCTGTAGATTGTGTCTTATATAATTCTTTTTTCTCAAACATGCTAACAAGCTTTTTAGTTCTTTGTATGATCTCAACGTTGTGGAGTACCAATGCCCTTTGACCCTTATTCTTGATTTACCATGCATAATCTAGAAATATTACGACCTTTATGAAACTAAGTGTTATATCTTTAAACAACTGCAATGAATAAGGAAGCAATAAACAGAGTACTAAGGATAATAAGCTATGAAATAGCAACTAAAAGCTGTATCAACGCCGCACAGTTGTGTCAAGCCTCCAGAAATCTATTTCTTCTATGCTTCACTTTGTGCCATTTCAAACAGACTCCTTGTTGGACTTGTACTCAATATGTACACAGATAGATCATCCTCTTATTGGTGACTTGAAAATGTTTTGTTTTTCCAAGGGTGTTGAAAAATTCATTAGTTGATGAAATTCAGTGTAATAAGAGAATAAGAGATGTAAGGGGGTTTAACCAAAAAAATAAAGACACAAACGGTTCGTCAGTAGTTAGATTGCACGTGGTGCATGCTGGCTGTGAATGCAAAATGTTTATCCTAAAACGAGTTTTGCAAAATCTCTAGCTGTGATGCATGCATACCCTGACGATCAACTTGGATGACCTCTTGAGAATGTGAAAAGTGTTATATCCTTTTCTCTTCCTTCGTGAAGCTTTGGTTCCCATTGATCAGCATACGGATTCAAATACCCTTCAATTGCTCATTTACAGATCTGTACATATGTTCTTTAAATTGAGGCAAATAACAAGGTGATGTGTTTTGGTGTGTCCTGATTGGTTGTAAAATGTTTCTCAGATTGTGTCTATTTGGGCTTGGGCCGCTTGGCCTCGTAGACATAATCTAGTTTTGCGCTTATTTGTTTAATTCAGTTATTACTTCTAGCAAAAAAATAACAAGGTGATATTATGTGTTTGTTTTTGCTGGATTGTGACTTGAGAGTTGCAGTTCTGATCTCTCTAGATTCTCTAGTTTGACCAAATCATATAATCTAACTGGAGTAATAATATGGCATCAAGAATCTGCTGCTTCTTTACTTCCCAGCGTTGCTCACGAATTAATTTCTGTCATTCTCCAAACTTGGCTTTTGTTCTGGTAGCCGAACCCATTTGTTATCTCTGATATTGTGATTCTTATAAATTACACTGTAGAAGATGTATCCTGAGGATGACAATGGGGACAATAACATTGTGAAAAACAGTTTTAAAGCAAATTGGATAGCAGAAACTGCAGAAGGAATTCAGCAGTACTGTCATGGTAAGCTAGAATTTGCTGGTTCATATCTTTTATTTTTGATGGTATCGCAGTTGTTTTTATCTTACTACCGATATGCTTGGTATAAGAAATCTAGGAATTTTCTGTTTTAAATGTTGGCCAAATTCGGCAATGGTATGGCTAAATTGTTAATTGTATTTGGGAGTTCCTACTCTTGTGCTTGAACCAAACCAGAAACTATAATATTTTATTAACGACTTAAACATAATTTTACAATAATAGTTCCATAACGACTGCGTCCCTCTTATTTCTTGTACCTCTTACAAAATAATGACCTGTTGTCTACTTTAAGGTGCTTTACTTCTTGATCCTCCAAAATCATCGCTGCTATAGAACACTTGGAGAAAACCACCTTTCCAAACAAAGGTTCTTGCATAGGGTCGGGTTGGTGCACATAAATCTTCTCAATGCAGTCCCCATATGTGCTGGTTACATGGGTAAAAAAGTTAGTCACACCATCATAGTTACATTTGTGAAATATAGGGGATTGACTTAACCATTCATAAGTAATTGCAATTCTGTGTAAGAAATTCTAAGAAAAATATCAAGATTGTTCAGCTAGTTAGATCTTCAAGCGGTGCACGCTTATGCGGAATATTTACCTAAAATAAATATGGCAAATGAAGGCATGTATGAACGCTTACCTTGCAAAAAAATTGATTATCTGATTTCCGGACAGGGGACGTCCTCTTGCAAAGGTGAAAAAAATGGTTCTATACTCGACTCTTTTTTTCTCAACCATTGGTTCCCATGGCTGAGCATTGGGATTCAATGCTCGAATTCTATCCATGTCTTAGAAAATTTTGTGATATATGGTGAAGGAAATGCGGAGTAAACCAAGAGATGAGAGAATTTTGTTTGTGGATTTGTGTTCTGCTGTTAAGCTGAGTTCTGCTGTTAAGCTGAGTTTATGAAGGAAGATGCTCAATGCAGTAATGAATATATATTGTTTTTTTGGGTGTAAAAAGAGCCGAAAAGGGCAGTGATGTAGACAGGATACGAACCCACATTTTTGGTACCATCCCCCAAGACTTTGACTAACTAAGCTTTTCTTTTTTATGACTAAGCTAGTTGGCATCGAATATTGAACTGATAAATGTAAATGGGAAGGCGATCATAGATTGATAGTTTAAGAGAGAATATCTACTTGGATGCTATCTATAATTGATTTATTACTTTTGTTGCTCAATTTTTTTTACTACCCTGTACTTTTTTTGCTCAATGGTACAAGGATTTTTTATTTTAGAAAAAAATTGATTATATCCCTTTGGAATTTTTTTTTTCCTAATATGACCAATACTATTCTATTAAATCCATTGTGATTTATAGCTAATTACATTGAAAAAAATTGATTATATCCCATTGAGCTGCATCCATGTTCGATGTAACTATCAGCCTGGAATTTCTTCATCTAGCTAATTACATTGATATGGCTGTACTTCATATTTTAAAATCTTAACTCAGAAAAGGCAATACAAATTATCTAGAGATTTTGTGAAATGGGAACCTGGGACCTTTGTATTTCATGTAGGATTGCCATTTGAGAGAACATTTTACAGAGGTAAAACCAAACAAACACGATGTAAAGAAAAGCAACTGATTTAACCAATTTAATTTTTTGAGTAATTAGTACTCCCTCCGTCCCAGAATAGTCGTTACACTTATATTTGCACAAAGTTTTAGGTGATAAGTGGTTGTTTGGTTATCAATTGTTATTTTATTCAAAAAGTAGATGTGATAGGAGTTAGTGGGGGTATTTTTTTAATTGAATGAGAGAGGGTGTGGGGACAAAAAAAAAATAGTGGGAAGAGAGAGACAATATAATAATTGTGGGGTCATTCCTAATTTAGAAGTGTAACAACTAATATGGGACGGACGAAAAAGGAAAGTGTAACGACTAATCTGGGACGGAGGGAGTATTGAACAAACAGGCACTTTTTACAACTTATGTTTTAATATGATCAAGCAAACCAACCAGGTTGGACTCCTCACAAAACATGAGAATAAGACTAACAACTGTTGGACTCCTCACAACTGGTCCCTGGTCGTCTAGCATTGCATTGCATTGCATGGACGACTAGAATGCAATGCAGGTTGAAAATGGTCAAATTTCTAGTCGTCTAGCATTTTCAACCAGGTTGGACTCCTCACAAACCAGCATCCTGCATTGCATTCTAGTCGTCTAGCATTTTCTAGTCGTCTAGCACTGTCAGCATCTGACTACTGATAATGAAGGAGAATGGGGGACATGGGAGGGAGTAAAGTTGTGACTCTTGTGAGACCTGTTAACTAGAAGTGGGACGACCTAGATGTTATAGACTGAATGGCGAAGCAGTTTGAGGTTTGACCGCTTAGACGGTTTTTGAAAGGATTGTTACGTACTAAGCTGTGTATCTTTACTTTCTTTCTTGTAGATAGCTATGCTATGGTTCTTCCATGCTTAAAATTTGGTTTTAGATTTTCCCTTTCATTTGAAGAATTTGGAACCGCAATCCCCCTCCCTTCCCCGGAGAACAGGACTGAATCCTATATTCATACTCAAGGGGTTAAAACCCTGGCCTGCCTTTCTGGGAGAAAAAATGACAGACTCGTCGCTGTATGCGTGCATTTGAGATGTTTTAAGTTGGTCTGTCCCTAATGCCTTTAAGAATAGATGGTGCCGAACCCGTAAATTTTGGACTGAAGGATTTCCATTGTGATTTCTTTCTTGAAACTTGAAAAGGTGAATTAACCTTGCTATTTTTCTTTTTGTGGGTGTTAGGGGGGGGGGGGGGTATTCTATAGGCCAAACCTGGTTTCTTGGTCAGAAGCTGAAGAACATATTGGTTGTTTCTGATCTACTTATTCTTGAAAGGCGTCAACGTTAATTACTAGTTTATTGAACGTCTTTCCATTTGATTGGTGCCATTGGTTATTTCTCTTATCAGCAATCTCCTTTTTTTCATAGGAAGTAGTCTTCCTCTAACTATGTATATGACTGTTTTCTTGCCTGGTCATTATCAGTAGTCAGATGCTGACAGTGAACCTTGTCATTCTCTGTCTCCATCAACCAGATGTTTGGATCCATGAAAATACCAAAGTTGAGTTTTACTCCTGCTTAACTGTCATGCGGCAAAATTAATTGAAGAAAATCCTAATCCTCGTCTGTTTGACTGTTTATTAATACTTTTCCAGTCCCAATCTCCTGGATTAGTAATCGTCAGTTGAATAGCCAATGAACATCACCAAGCCAGTGGTCAGTGTGTTTACCATGCCGATGCAAATGATATTTCTCTAACAGTGCATTTTCAGTCTTTCAGATTTCTTCTCATACCCAATAAGAGTTCTAATACCCAGATAGGGGAGAACTTAACTAACTACGGAGTCAATGAAGATGAATATTTTGGGGATACAGCAGTATGCCTCATCACTCCGACCTTTCAACATACGGCAAAGGTTGCTTCCCTAGCTGGAGGTTTTGTGAAACACTCGCTTGTTGAGGTAATTTCCGATTCTTTACCTCATGATGAGGTAGTTTTTTGCTTCACACTCTAGTTACTTAGAACAGGCAGTAGGAGTGTGTGGTTTGTAGAAAACATCTTCCAAGAAAAGTGGGTTTCCTATTTCTTTGTTTGGCTTGTGAAGTGTAGAAAATAGCTCTCCCAGGAACGGAGATGGTTTCCTTTGTGAGTAATGGTAGTCATATTTTCTCTATTTCTTACCAGATTCCTTTTTCTATCCTCCCCCTTCCATTCTCATTTTCCTTTTCCTAGCTTTTCTTGCATTGGAACAAAACAAAGGAAACCTAATACTCCGTTACAAATGTGTTTCCCCTTAGAAATGTTACCCGTCAAACTAAACAGAGCCGAAACAAAGAGTCTGAACTCTGAAGACACCTTTTTTCTGGGTAATGGATGTATTACATTTCTGTAGAAAGCTGTATGCTTCTTTCGCTTGATAATGTAGATTGTGAAATCTGTGTTCAAGTCCCTGAAACAGTGAGATAAACAATTGGTTTAATTTAGTGTAATATCCATGTGTTTATGTTTTCTGCTACAATTCGTCCATACTTGCCTTATGGGGGCTGCTTTTATGTAAATGTAATGCATCTTTTTTCAGCTTCTCCCTTGTTCTTCCAATATTCGAGTTTCGCCCTCCACTAACGTTTACTTATTGTAGGAATTCCAGATTTCTTTGTATTGCTGTGATCTCTGCTCGAGGAGCTTATCTCAAGCTGGCCAATTATCTGCACAAGGTCATATTGCAAGAATGCTAATACCAGAAGCTGAACCAAGACTAAGATTTAACTTCTGTATATACGAGGCAGTGAAACATGATCCTTGGATGCAAGAGTGAACAAGAGATTGCAGCAACCTCAACTTTGGCTGTGGATATTAGGAAATGCGGATCTTGTTTTTGACATTACAAGGCCCTGTTCAGTAAAACTAGCGGTAGCGGGTAGTGGTAGATAACTGTTAAAGTAGCGGGTAGTGCCTATCTCTTAAAATCCTGTTGTGATTCACTGAGTGGATGTGTGATACGAAGAACCAAACATAATTTATTACTGGCGGCGTGGCGTAAATTGATCATTGCTATATCAGATTCAATTAACACGGTTAATTCTTATTTAAATGTGGTGTACAATCTGTGAGCATATCCTGTTTGCGTTTATGCGTAATGGTTTCCTGTTGTGTATTTCACATATCAGCATATCCTATATTCGACATAAAGGGTTCACGCTCTGCATATTCTGTATGGCATTTGCTTTGCTTTCCCTAAGATTCAAGTTCCTAATATATGGAATTTGATCAAAAGGTGAAATTGATTGGGAAACTTTATGAAGCTTTGTAGATTTTCCTGTGTTGGACATTATACTCGAGAATAAGTTATATATAGAGAAAATTGGAAGATATCTAGTTGGAGATAGATGAATATCTAACAAGTATTATCAGGAAGTGGAAAAGATGTTGAGAAAGAAGAAGTGTGGTGTGGTGGGGGAGATTGATACCATCTAGATTGAAATAATCTGATATAATTCACATAATGAAAACAATAAGCGCGCATCGCCTACAGCAGAAATGCTATCTGGAAAAGGCTCTAATTGTTGTAATTATAATTCATAAACTAACTAAATCCAACAAACCAAACCCCTGCACTTTTTTGTTTCTGTTTCTTCTTCAAATTATCAACTTGTAAATTATTAGCTCAATGTTGATATTTATGCTCACTCATTCTGAACCATTTGAGCCTACTTAGGATTGAGCAAATATTCATGTCAAGTGTGTCCTCCTTGTCCTGTATACTTGACATATTCATTCGACATTTCGGTATATGCATATTTGTCAAGAATGAAACTATGATAGACGCTACCCATAAAGTCACCGGAATTGGTCGGTTTTTCTGTAACGGAATGATCAGAAATGAGTGATTAGAACAAAAGCGCGAAAAAGATGAATATGCATTTCCATTTCAGAATAGTGTTAAAGAGTGGAAATTGATCTGGCACGCCACAAATCACAAGATATTGGTTGAAAAAACATTTAGTTTGTTTGTAAATGAAACCATTAATTAGGATGTAAAGCTTTGGAGTGGGTGGGGGTGTCACACCTTAATAAAGAGAGAGTAAAAATGATGACAGTGTTCCCTAATAATACCTAATCCTTGTTTTTTGACTCCCTTTAGCCCATCTCCTAGTGAGAGGACACTAACTGAATGAAAACTTGATACACACACTGCACCCAAAAAAAAAACAAAGTCTGTTGACGCAGTAGTAGTAGTAGTAGTAGTAGTAGTAGTAGTAGTAGTTTGCTTGTTTGCAAATTTGAACTTCCTACTAAACGTTTTCTGATGGGGGAAGGAGTGGTTGGATAAGGGACTTTGCTTGGGTTGATGTTCTGTTTCCGTGTTCTGCTGGAGACTGAATTGCAGCCTTGTTGAACTTTGCCTCCTCACTCTTACCCCACAACACTTGGTATAATCCCGCTATGATCAATATTGCCCCAAGGATCCTGTCAACATATTACATATTTTTTTGAGGATTGTTAGTTTTGTAATTATTAAATATTGTCTAACTAAAGTAACTAAATGAGATGCAATCATGGAGTTAAATGTAATCACGCCTTGTGGAATACAGACTACTACCTAACATAGCTTCAAAATTCAAAATGCAAGTGGGTCTCTTTTAATTGCATGATTCATGAGTGCTCTGTTTTTTCCTTTTCCTTATTTTAATATCTCCCTTTTATTTTTTTGGGATCAGAGTTGCCAAAAGTTGAGGGGGGGAAAAGAAGTTAGTGGGTGGGGGAGAAAGAAGAAAATAGAAAATAGAGTACTGACCCTCCCAAGTAGAATTGCTCTCCCAAAGCAATGGAGGCCACAATAGCGACAACCAAAGTTTGAACAGGTTGATAAACTGCTACAAACACTGGGCCTCCCCTATCAATGCACCATATCTGCACTGCGAAAGCAATCCCTGATGCTACCACTCCCTGCAAATATATTCATATTAGTTACTTACAACTCAACCTAACATTTCGCTATTATATATATCTCAACTAACTTCATTTTACAAGTCTAGTCTTATATTGGATCAATTAGAAATGTGTTTAAAATAAAGAGTTTCTTACCGCATACATGATAGTGAAAACTTCACCACCTGAATGAAACTTCCAAGCGTCAAAGTCCCTCTCAAAAATAGCAGCAATAACCATAAACTGTATCAAACCAAAGAAGCAAGTGTAGGAGGTGACTGAGAGTCGAGCTGGATACTTTTTGAGAACGGGTGCCTGCAAAACAAGCCAACCAGACCATGAAAGGCAGTGTCCAATGAGGAAGATGCAGCCTAATGTCCAGCTCTTTCCGTTTGCATCTCCTAATGAAAGAAGCATCGGCGTGGAGTCTTGTAATTGTTTGGTGGGGGTGTATATCACTGGGCCTTGGTATAATGTTATAATTGTGGCCCCTGCTACACAGCATGCTGTTCCTACCACCTTCGCAATACCATCCTTTCTGTCTAGTCTAACCTTTTCTATCCTGCACAATATCGATCATAACCAATGCAACGTTTTTATTTTTTAATCCCATATATATATCATCCTGCTCTCTTCATCTTGTTGTATTAAATAAATTAAACCATATATTGTTTAAACAAATACATTTATTACATGTCCATTTATGTCCTTATTATCAATTATTTGATATTAGCTAAATATAGACAGGGTTATTTTATTTTATTTTATTTGATTAATTGGGATACAAATGCCCCACTGCACCGTGTGGAAAAACTGCACTGATTGATTGGTTTGTTCCTGTTTCGAACAAACCAAGAAACAACTTATAACACACCCCATACAAGGGACTAGGGACTAGGGACTAGGGACTAGTCCGTAATTGTTTATAGATTGTAAAAAAGATGGACCTGAGAAGTGCAGCCATGAGGAAGGTGAGAGCTGGGACAGAATTCTGAACAGCCGAGGCAAAGGTGGGAGAAGTATTGTCCAAACCCAGCAAGTAGAATCCTTGGTTTGCTGTTATTCTGTCAAACGGTACAACCCATTAGACCTTACGTCATATCTTTAATAATTAAGCTGAATTATATATATATATATATATATATATATGGACCATACCCGATAAGTGCCAGTAGGAAGAACTGAACCATGAACGAAAAAGTAATAGCAGGCCTCTCCTTCCTGATTAGTGATAAACAAGACAAGAGACGATATGATATGATATGATATGATATGATATGATATGATATGATAAACCCCAGAAATGAAGACAATCAAAACATTCACAAAGTGTAAGATGATGGACATACTTTTCAAGGAAGTAGGCAAAAGGAAGGAGGAGAAGCAAAGCGATGACATTCCTATAAACAGGGAAGACAAGCTTGCTTACTCCCATATTTAGTGCAGCTCTAGAAACCACATGAAACCCAGCATACCCAAACTGCAACGCCAGCATAGCAGCATGCAGCTGGAACTTTTCAGGCATCCAACACCACATCCTCTTTGACTCACCGCCACCATTATCCCCCATTCTACCTTTACCAAACCACTAGTTTAAGAATTAGATATAAGGGAATTGAAGAAAATAATGAGAGGGAAATGAATTGAAGGAGATGT
Source organism: Spinacia oleracea (assembly GCF_020520425.1). Classification (NCBI taxonomy): domain Eukaryota; kingdom Viridiplantae; phylum Streptophyta; class Magnoliopsida; order Caryophyllales; family Amaranthaceae; genus Spinacia; species Spinacia oleracea. Next base: position 93,800,232 of record NC_079488.1, read on the forward strand.
TGAGAGTTTTGGACCAAAGTTGTGGACTATAAATATAAGAATACAAGGCCTGTCATTGGGTCCCTATATCAATGCTATAACTCCATGGCCCACAATTAACAATTTTATTTGGTTGTCTTCCACATATTACATATATCCTTTCGTGCTAGTCTAGTTATTCTCTCTCTCTCTCTCTCTCTCTCTCTCTCTCCTGGTGTTGCTAAGCTGAAAAGACAGTCTCTCTCTCTCTCTCTCCTGGTGTTGCTAAGCTGAAAAGACAGTCCCTCTCTAATTGCAATAAGGAACAAGGTTCTGTTTGGAGGCATGCGAATAATCATGGGTAATAGAGGAGTAGGGATCGAAAATAAAAAGTGAAGAGAAAGGAAGGGTGTATACTGTATATTGTATAGTACTCCCGTATGAATTGAAGCCGCCATTGATGGATAGTGAAGTATTAGATAGCATGTACGCACGAGGGGTGGTGGGTTACTCCCATGCGTGTCTTCCTCCTATGTACCCCACTTTCACCCTCCCACAGTCCCACCTCTCTCTCTCTCACACACTTGTATTTGACCTTATGCCTCTTTTGCTTTAACTTCTTTCTTTACATTTAATTACATTAAATCATGCAATTCATAATAATTGTTTCATACTTAATTCCTAGGTTCAATTTTGTCGCATGTCAATGCAAAACTTTAATCATTGATATTTTTAATTCTCTTTTAGCAATAATTATAAAAAATTGATATTTTGAAAAATACACATTGTGATGAACCTAACAAGATTTTACATGAGTATTTAAAAACGGAGAAGTATATTTTACTTTTCTTTCTCCCACTAATTTCCTCATCCCGAATGAGTTATTATCGACACAAGTATACTACTTTTGATGGGAAAGATCAATATCATTAATTATCAGTTGGAGTACATGACATCTACAATGATTTTAAAAAAAAAAAGATCGATCTGTATACCACATGTTAAAAGAAAATATATACTCAGTAACTGTTACAATCAAAACAATTACAGTATTATTTTGCATCCTAAATCACAACTCATACTCCACCGATTCTAACTTGACACGAGCAGTTATTTCGATGTTTTCGCATCTTTCGCAGTAGAAACCTTATCAATCTGCGCACGAATTATTTCGATCGACGAGTTGATGATAAACCTTGAAGCTGTATGAATCCAAATTACCTTCTCAGTTATTGAAACCCTAAAAAAGGATGAGAATCAAGAAGTTATAGAAAAATCTAGAAAAAACTCAAAAATAAATTAAGAACAAACCAACAAAAAAAGAAACTAAAAAAAGATAAAACATAAAGAAAACTAAACGGCCAAGAAAACTAATATTGCGTAAATAAAAAGAGATGAAGATAATACGAATTTATTAAGTATACTGTACGTATACTGCTTATATGGTCATAGGATTTAATATTTATTTATAGATGTGATGAACAACACCATGTTTCAAGTTTGAGACATATATTATATATATAGAGTATATATATTTTTGAATGGATATTCATTGATCTTCTCCATTGGAATATTCAAGAGAATGTTGTATTTTATAAGAAAATATTCTACATTTTTCAAATAGAATCCATGAGCTTCACTTGTGACCGTATTATATAGAAATTGAGTGAAATTAATTTTATTAATTATGAGAACACAAGAATTTTTTTCAAAAAGTTCATAGTACAGTATATTGGCAAATTTGTCAAAAATTATCTAATAAATTTAGTTTTTTGCGAAAAATTACCTTCTAAAAAAAGTTGTAATTAATTAACTTATAAAAAAATTATGTTGTAAGATACTACATTTTCCCGAATTATGAACATTGAATCAAAATTTTGGGATTGACTTTATCATATGTATCTCACGTGTCATTTAATTACCCATTTTTAGTTAGATGTCAAGTAAGATGCACCTAATAAAGTAAATCCGAAATGTTTAATCAATGGTTATAATCCGACCAAGAGTAGTATCTAACAACGTAAATTTTTTTTATAAGGTAGTTTTATAAGTTAGTTACAACTTTTTTTTATAGGATAGTTTTACGCAAAAAAAATATTTTTATAAGGTAGTTTTTGATAAATTTGCCTAGTATATATATTTGACTTATAAATTGCAATGTAGGGCATCAGGGAAATTGGGAGTAGGGATGGCAATGGATCGGATACGGATCGTGTTTGGGCCCATATACATGGTCAACCCAACTCGGTATAAAAAGACGAAAATGCCCTTGAGTCTTGGGAGCCAAGAAGGACAGTTGTTCGTCAGAAGTAGACATAATTACATAATTATCCCCGTGTAATCATATAAATACTCTGCTGTAATCATTAAAAAGATCTATCTAATCATTACCTAAAAAGCAAATCAGTCACTCTCTCTCTCTAGCTCTTCTCACTTAACAACAACTTATCTCATTTTAATACGAAGGTTCCTCGGATACATTCAGGGACTATCTAAAAACGGAAACACAGGTGGTTGGATATAAGGAAATCACGGTCAAATACGTCGTCGGTTAAGTTAATTCCCAAGTTATTATATTCACAGTTTCTCTGGCAGAAACAGTTTGGCGCCGTCTGTGGGGAACGCTTAACAAAAAGCCATGGTGAACACCAGACGTGCTCGACGACCGTCACCCATTCGACATCCCTCGCCTACCCAGTCACCCTCTCAAGGAAGGTCCTCGGCCTCCAGACATGTGGACGATCGGTCGCGTCATGGTCCAATGATGTCCTATCGACACGATCACGTGCTCGAGTCGATCCATGCCAGTGACCCGCAACCTCACGGAGAAGTCGAGGGACCTTTGCCCGTCACACAGGAAGACTTAAGGAGACTGACTGAACAGTTCAACGACACTTTAGAGCGTAGCCTCAGGGCCGCCGTGTTGAACCTCCGGGATGGCAATGAAGGCCCATCTCGACCTAGGGGGCAACCAAGAAGCACACTCTCTACGAGAGGCCCTCCTCGGGCAGAAAGAGACCATGAACCACTACTGAACCTTCCTCGACACCCAGGGGAACATCGGGCTTCGAGAAGCCTCCCCCCGCCACCCCAGAGGCATGGCCGAAGCGATGCTCGAAATGTGATTGTCCGACGAAGACTCGGGAGAGGTGAGCTCGACGCCCGCGAAATCATCAACTCTCGAAGAACCGAGGGAAGACAGGGAGATGCCGAGGGGATTTCTGCTCGCTCTCAACATGAGAGTTCGAGAAGATCCCTTGATCACCCTCGACATTCCCTCACCCCAGTGGAAACTCCAGGATCTCGGCACGGGTCCTCTCGAGAACGAGATCAAGAAGAAAACTCAATCACATCTGGAAGAGGGGCTGATAGACACACCCGAACAGAGAGAGAACCTCCTCGGACTGGGAGACGAGAGCCAACTCCCCCTCGAGACGAGGTGCAGCTCGGCAACCTCAGCTTCCTAAGTCCTTTTAGCAAACAGATCATTGAAGCACCGACCCCGAACAAAGTCAAGGTGCCTTCCATCGACCCATATGATGGCACCTCTGACCCGAACGACCATATGGATGCCTACAAGGCCCGAATGACTGTCCAAACAAGAGATGAAGCGGCATGGTGCAGGTTTTTCCCGGCCACTCTCAAAGGGATGGCCCTCTCATGGTTCTCTGGGCTATCGGCTGGTGTCATCACAAGATTCTCAGTGCTGGAAGCTCTATTTAAGTCACAGTTCATTGCCGGACAAGTATACAAGAAGACCAGTATGCATCTCATGTCCGTCCGACAACAACCCAACGAAAATCTCAAGGAATACATTAAGAGATTCAATGACGAGTCCCTGAACATACCGAACTTGCAAGATTCCGTTGCCTTCACCGCACTCATGACCGGGCTAAAGGCAGGAAGCCGATTTCGTTGGGTCTTGGCCGACGAGCAAATATCAACCCTGCCCCAAGCAATGGTCCGGGCACAAAGGTACATTCAGTCCGCGGAAATCTGCAATCCGTCGGTCGAAACTGACCTTAAGAGGAAAAAAGAGGTTGTTGGACGAGAAAAAGAAAAGAGACCCAGAGAGACTGATAACGGAAATGACCCTCGGTACAACAGTAACAGGAGGGAGATATACCTTGACATCAAGGAAAAGTCATTGTTGCCAAGTCCGACCCCGATCAGGACCCCCGCGTCCAAAAGAGATAAGAGCCTCTGGTGTGAGTTCCACAAAGAGTGCGGACACACTACCAAGGACTGTCGAGAATTGAAAAGGGCCTTGGACAGACTGGCCGACGAGGGAAAGTTGAACAAGTTTTTGAAGGGCTCCTCCTCTGACAAGAAGGAAGATAACAAGGGATTAGATGTCCATAATGATCACACCGAGGGATATGTTGGGGTGATAGCAGGGGGTCTCGCATCTGGTGGCCTAACCGGCAACGCCAGAAAAAGGCACTTACACGCACTAACCCATCAGATCCTCGATGTCGAAGCACCTCCATCAAATCTCAAATGTCCCACAATAACATTCCAAGAGGACTCCTCCCGAGTTATTCATGGTCCCCATGATGATCCCCTGGTTGTCGAAATTAAGGTAGCCAACCGAACAGTTAAAAGAGTATTGATTGATAGTGGAAGCTCGGCTGACATCCTAACTCTTGAATGCCTCGAGAGGCTACGTTACAAGAAAAGTGACCTCGTCGACATCAGCCAACCTCTTGTAGGATTCGGAGGTCAATCTGTATACCCCGTCGGCATGATCAAGCTCCCCGTCCGTATCGGAGAAAAAGGAAAAGGAAGAAACCTTCCCATAGACTTCATGGTCGTTGACACACCCTTGCCTTACAACATAATAATGGGGAGGCCTCTGCTAAACAAAATCAAGGCTGCAATCTCAACCTACCAACTCCTCCTCCAATATGAAACGGACAGCGGGGTAGTCGGAAAACTTTATGGAGATCAGCGGTCTGCTCGGCAATGTTATAACAACAGCTTCAGGAATGAGAAAAATTCAATCCCGAACACAGAACCCCCTTGGAAGAAGAGATGTGTGGAGGAAAAAGAGTCTCCGGCTGACGATCTAGGTGTATTCCTCGGCGAAGATCCAAAATTTTATGCCCGGCCTAGACCAGCCGAGGAAGATGAGGAGATAGTGCTTGACAAAGATCCACTCCATACCGTCCGGGTTGGAAAGAACCTAGGCGAAGAATTGCGAGGCAAGATCATTGATATCTTGCGAGAATACAGGGATGTGTTTGCTTTATCGGTCAAGGAAATGCCGGGCATCGACCGACGGATTATGGTGCATGAACTGAACATCAAAGAAGGTCATCGACCAATCAAACAGAAGTTGCGGCATCAAGGCCAAGAACGCAACCAAGCTGCTGCTGAGGAAATCCACAAGTTGTTGGAGGCAGGGTTCATCCGGGAGTGTCAATACTCAGAGTGGCTCTCTAATGTGGTCTTGGTAAAGAAGCCGAACGGAACCTGGCGAATGTGCGTCGACTTCACAGACCTAAATAAAGCTTGCCCAAAAGATGACTACCCTCTGCCAAAAATTGACAGGCTCGTCGACTCGACGGCCGGACACGGCCTGTTCAGCTTCATGGATGCCAATGCAGGCTATCATCAGATTCCCATGTCCGAAAAAGACCAGGCCCACACTGCTTTCATCACCAGCCAAGGAGTATATTGCTACAAAGTGATGCCCTTCGGGCTAAAAAATGCAGGGGCAACATACCAGAGACTAGTTAACAAAATCTTTGGGGAACAGATTGGGAGGAACATCGAAGTGTACGTTGACGACATGATCGTTAAGAGCAAACTCCCTGAAGGGCACCCCTCCGACCTCGAAGAAACACTCAAGACCCTACGCCTACACAACATGAAGCTCAATCCAAAGAAATGCGTATTTGGAGTCAAAGGTGAGAAGTGCCTCGGATTCCTTGTGGATGAAAGGGGAATAGAAGCAAATCCTGACAAAATACAGGCGCTCCTCGACATGAAATCCCCCCGGTCAGTCAAGGAAGTCCAAAGACTCACTGGATGCATAGCAGCCCTCGGCAGGTTCTTGTCCCGATCGGCCGATAAAAGTCTGGCTTTCTTCAAAGTACTGAAAGGAGCGGGGTTTAGTTGGAATGCCGAAGCCGAGGCCGCTTTCCAACAACTGAAGGCGCATCTCTCGACCATTCCCAAGTTGGTCTCGCCATTAGCAGGGGAAACTTTATACCTTTACTTGGGCATCACTGAGTATGCACTTAGCGCGGTCCTTGTCTCCGAAAGAGAGAAACAGCGACACCCAGTATACTTCATCAGCCATGCATTCCGAGGAGCAGAAGCCAAGTACCCACTCATTGAGAAATTGGTATACGCCCTAGTAATGGCCAGTCGAAAACTCAAACCATACTTCCAGGCACATCCAATCAAGGTACTGACAAGCCAACCTCTGAGAAAGGTCATTGAGAGTCGAAATCACTCGAACCGCATGACTGAATGGGCAAACCAGCTCTCGGATTTCGGCCTGGAATATGAGCCGAGAAGGGCAATCAAAGCACAAGCCCTCGCCGATTTTATCGTCGAATGCACCAATCGGCCACCCGAAAGAGAAACGACGAGCCAAAAGTCGTGGGAACTCTATGTTGATGGGTCGGCCACTAGGACAGGATGTGGAGCGGGCATACTGATCAAAACACCCAGCGGTGATCGGCTCGAATATGCTGTTAAGTTCTCATTCCTAGCCTCCAATAATGAGTCAGAGTATGAAGCGCTCATCCTCGGAATTCAAATGTGTCAAGCCGCGGGGGCTGTCTCTGTGCAAGCCAAGTCCGACTCACAACTCATTGTCGGACAAATTCAAGGGGATTTCGAAGCTAAAGAAGACAGCATGAAAATGTACCTGTCAAAGGCAAGGAAAGTCATCGACCAACTGCAGGGTTTCACCATCCAACACATTCCCCGGTCAGAAAACCAACAAGCCGATGCCCTTTCAAGGTTAGCGAGTTCCGCAGAGGGGATGGAGCCTAGGACAATTATTTGGGAAGTTCTCCAAGAGCCTAACATAAATGTCGAGGCATTCATGAGCTTAGACAGAGGTCCAGATTGGATGGAGAAAATCATAAAGTACAAAAGAGACAACGTGCTCCCTGACAGTGAAAAAGAGGCGGCATCGATCAAGAAGCAAGCAGATTGGTTCCTTTGGCATAATGAGGCTCTCTACAAGATTTCATACACCCACCCCTTGCTCAAATGTGTCACCCAGAGGAAGGAAATTACATACTCCGGGAAATACATCAAGGGGCGTGCGGGAGCCACCAAGGGGCAAGAACCATTGCAGGAAAAGCGCTCCGGTCGGGATCAGGCGCAGGATAATCATCGAAACTAGAAGACGTATGGTCCTCTCCCTCGGACATTATTCGGACGGAACCACTGTTCAAATAAATATCTAAGTAACTATTATGTACAGGTGGAAAGGCAATTGAAACCTCCCACGGATAAGGACAATGTTCCTCCTCCCCCGCTGAAATCGACTCATCTGATGAAGTGGGAAGGGATATGGCGTCGGGTATCGCCGAGGGATCTAAGAATGATGATACAACATTGACTACTACAACCCCCTCCACTCTTATTTCCCGAGACAAGTCAAATTTCTCGGGGGAGGTAGGTGGGGTGATCGACTCGGACCGAATACCCTTATTCATGTTACAATGGTACTCGGCCCGAGAAAAGACCCTTATTTACAAGAAATTAAAGCTACACTTAGATGGAAACACAATGACATACCTCTTGAAGCGTGCCTCCGTTGACCAAAGATACAAGGTGCCGTAGAAAAGCTTCGTCGACGAACCCCTATCCAATGGTAGAATAGATTACCGACGACCGGATGGAAAAGGTCGCCGACAAAGTGTCACCCGACGAAAGGGCACCCACGTGCACCGACGCTACGTAAGAAGACTATCGGCCGATGTGTTGGTGGGAAACTGAGCCAACTGTCGGCTGACGGTTCACCGGTAAGATTGAACACCGTCGACCGAAATGAATGGGTTGGCCGACGGAATGTCACTCGACGAAAATTCACACAGCGTCGACCGAAATGAATGGGTGATACGCAATGCCACAGTAGACCGAGCCGGCTGTCGAACAGGGTGTCGAAAACTAACCGCCAAATAACCGATGACGCGTCGGCACCACGGACGAAAGAGGAGCCCAAATCCGCCGACAACCACCACCAACCGAAATGCCGAACCGTTGGTGGAACTTTACTCCGAACTTAAGAAAATTGAAGAAAGAGAAGGAAGGATAATTTCTTGTGAAGTGTTGGGGACTTGATGAAAAGAGGGAACATCACCCCCTTTTTATAAAGAAGCGGCGGCTAGGTCAAAGAAGGGGAAGGGAAACGGCGGTTGGCTTGGAGAAAAACGGAAAAACCCTAATGGCCCAATATGAGGCCCAACATCCTCCATCCATCAACCCACGAGCCATACTCCAATCTTCCTTGCGCCATACCAGTAAAAACGATCAACCCACCGACAATTATGCTCCCCTCGACTTTTGGGCCTATCTCCTAAAATTCGCGGGGCTCATTAGCCCTCATCGGAGCCCTAAACTCAAAAGGAACACTTAAAGCTAAATTAAGTGCTTAAAGACCTTCTATCAAGGCGTACTTGAGCATATCGTTCACAGTATTTAAAAAGACCTTCATCTAAAGGCACCCTCCTCTTATTGAGGTCGGACTATACAAGTCACGGACCCAGCTATTGGGGCTCATTAGTCCCTCGACCAATCAATGTCTCGCTTTGACGATCTGACAATATCGTCCCACGACGTGAAAATAATCAACACTTCCACTTTACCGAGGCAATTACCATTCTCTGTTCCTCGACAAATACGAATACGAAACCGTAGCACAAGGGGTGATAGTTCCTCGGCAATACGGCCCCATAGCTAACCTTTCCTTAACCGGGTTGCTTAATAAAACCCCCAACAAACAAAACACTGTGTTCCTCGGCCGAATGAACACTCAAGGGAAGAAGATCCTCGACCAAGCTCTATCGCGCGGACCAAGAACCTTCTTCGACGAAGCGGGCGGTGTTATCATATGGGTCGATGGTCTTCGACGACACTACGAGAGGCCCATCCACATAAGGGATGTTCCTCGACCGGGTCTGTCCACTCCTCAACCAAATAAACATTCAAGGGAAGGCCCTCGACCAAGACTCGTTGCGCGGACCAAGGAACTTCCTCGACAAAGCGCCCGCGAAGTCCGCCCGAGCTTTATCGTGTGGGCCGAGGACCTCCCTCAACAGCATAGCCGCGGAGCCCACCTGGGACCTTCCTCGACGACATGGCTGGAAGCGGACCTCCCTCGACAATGTAGCCGCGAAGCCCCCCCGGGACCTCCCTCGACAACGTAGCTCTGAAGCCCACTCGAAGTTAGTCCTCGGCCAGATTCGGAAGGCTCCTCGACCGAATAAGAGCATGAGATAAAACCTCCACGAACGGGCACCTGCATAAACCGATGACGCTCCTCGACAATACAATACAAGGTCCGTCGACCCGTACGTAGATAAACTAAAGAATGACAACAAATAATGACCGATGCTGAACTCCGCTCAACATACGACATGCCAATGACGCCATCTCTTACGTCGAGCGTGGGGCTAATTGTTTGGGCCCATATACATGGTCAACCCAACTCGGCATAAAAAGACGAAAATGCCCTTGAGTCTTGGGAGCCAAGAAGGACAGTTGTTCGTCAGAAGTAGACATAATTACATAATTATCCCCGTGTAATCATATAAATACTCTGCTGTAATCATTAAAAAGATCTATCTAATCATTACCTAAAAAAGAAAATCAGTCACTCTCTCTCTCTAGCTCTTCTCACTTAACAACAACTTATCTCATTTTAATACGAAGGTTCCTCGGATACATTCAGGGACTATCTAAAAACGGAAACACAGGTGGTTGGATATAAGGAAATCACGGTCAAATACGTCGTCGGTTAAGTTAATTCCCAAGTTATTATATTCACAGTTTCTCTGGCAGAAACAGATCGGATTGGGCTTCACCCGCATCCAACCGTTTATCAATCCGCTCCACCCGCATGCATCCATCAGCCACTTAATCCATCACCCACATCCACCCAACCCGTCATCCTTGGATGAAACGGGTAGATCGGGTGAATAATATGATTGTTTTATAATAGATAAATTACATCAACTTTAACCAATAGTCATTTTCATCAATAAAAATAATATCTTGTATAAAAAATTTAACAACAAATGCTTTTAAAATAATAATAGCAACTAGAATTAAAAATATTTTCTTAAATATATAATATTTTTATTAAAATTTGGACGAAAAATATATTAAACGGGTAGATGGATGGAGCGAGGGTCATCCATATTCAACCCGATCCGTCACTTCATATCATCCGTTTAGTTCGTGTATCCATTCATTTAATAATTACGGGTGAATCGGGTAAATGGATATCCATTTAACTTTGTAATCCTAATTGAGAGTGTGTTCAAGTGCTACGTGCTTATATACTTGTATTTATGCGACTCCCTCAAAAACAAAAAACAAAAAACAAAAAACAGAAAAACAAAATGGTATGCGACTGATATTGGATGTTGGATTATTTATTTATTTTTTTACAATTGAATGTTGAATTTTCATCACTATGAAACATATGAAACTGCATTGTACTCTGATATGACTACTAGTCAGCATCCAAAGTTCCAAGGGGGCTAGTCAGCATCCAAAGTCCCAAGGGGGCTAGTCAGCATCCAAAGTCCCAAGGGGATAATTTCCTAAGGATCATATCGGTAAGGCGGAACATGGTTCCTTGTTTGTTCGATCTGCTTATTTTTTCGCGAAAAATGCAGGTAGTATTCATTATTAGGGGGCTAGTCAGCATCTAAAAGATAATCAACGCACCAACACATTTCGCGAAAAACGCGCAGTCTTGGGGTCTAGTTGTAGGGAGAGCACTATTTTCAGAGCAAGCACATCAGTCAAGACGGATATGCTCACTCTGAGGGGGCTAGTTGTACGGGTGTGCTACCAGCTGGCTGGTAACATCCCCAACCAGTTAAGGATAATAGCCAATAATCCTTAACGGCAGCTATTAATCCTTACTAGCATCTCCGAAAGGCCGGTAGGGAGGCGGCACGTGATCAATCAAGAAGTCAACGGGTCGCTATCAATCGGGTAGGACCCAACTATCCGTACACCCGACCCGCACCTATATATATGAGCTTCATTTATTACAAAAGGTACGCAATCACAATCATTTTCACCAAACCTAAAATACTTATTAATTACCATACCTGACTTTAGCATCGGAGGGGGGGATCCTCGAATCACCCTCGAGGCTAGTTCATCTTTGTTACCTGCGCAGGATATCATCAGGATAACAGCACCACAAAATCAGCAAGACCTCTCCAACCGTTCCCAATTCATACCGGAACAGCTTGGCCTTGAGAGTATAATTTAAAATTAGAGTATTTATTAAAAACTTTTCTAATATGAGCACTAAAAACTCGGTAAAATTATGTTTTGGGTACCTCAAGTGATAATTATTGTTTACTGTAGATAATATTCTTAGGATTAATTAGTGTTGGAGTGGTGGTGGTGACGCAGCATAGTTATTACGGAAGTTTCATAGTGGTGGCCAGGGCTGAATAAAAAGTCAGGGTACTCAGAATCCGAAAAGAACTTTTTGTGCAGGTTTCGTTTCCGGATAACATATTAGGGCTTGTTACAACAGGTTTAGGTTCTGGTTTTTAAGGGAGTATCATACACACACTAATTCTAACATGGAGTACCCTAAATAAGGAACCAGACCATACAAAAATGCTTCACATGCCCTAAATATCAAACAATTTAAGCTAACTTTTGAAAAATATAAATACTTTCTCCTTTCGGTAAATATTGCACCATGTTGAATTTGCCCTTGCCAACACACAACTTTGACTTTGAATCTCTTGAATTATGCATATGTAAAAATTAAAAAAAAGATATTTAAAAAGTATATATATCGATACAAATCTAACAAAATCTTAAATGATTACATATTTTTGTGTGTATATATATTACAAAAGATGATCAAAGGCACAACGTGAATAGCGTAAAAGTCAACATTGTGCAATAGTTGTGGACCGGATGATGTATAGAACTACAAATTAAGCCCAAATTATAAAACAATCAAAGTCTAAATCATAGAGTAAATTTTTTTTTCTTCAATAAATTAGCAGGGTACCCTGAATCAGAACCTGTTGCAACATGTTGTGATTCCAATTCTCATTTTTAGGAACGATTTCGATTCCCATTTAACAAGGTACGATGTTGCACTCCCCTTAGTGGTGGTAGAGTGGTAGTGGTAGTTAGGGGTGAGCAAAAAGTTATGGTACCCTGAATCGAAAACTGAAATCTGTTAGGAACCTGCGTTTCCGAAACTGAAACCTGTTGTACGTGTTCCAGTTCCTGGTAACAAAATTGAGAATCTATTGCAATAGGTTACGGTTCTCAATATTTCGGAACAGGTTCCATGTAACACACAAATTCTAATATGGAGTACCTAAAATAAGGAATCGGGCCATATAAAAATGCTTCATATGCCCAAAATACAAAATAATCTGACAAATATTGTGCAATCTCTTGTATTTTCATTAATCTCCAACGTATATATAGTACATCATAATTACCTAAACCTCCTAGGATACATATTTAGTTGACATACCATAAATAGGATACTACAATATTCACATAACATATATATCGTAACAGCCCCCCTCAAGGTGGAGCACGAAGATCTCGAATGCCCATCTTATTTTAAAAAAACTCAAATTGCGTCTTTTCCTACGCCTTTGTAAATATATCTGCTAATTGCACACGTACGACGGACAAATAACCCCCTCCTTAATCGCATCACGAATAAAATGACGATCTGCCTCAATGTGTTTCGCTTTCTCATGAAACACCAGATTTTGTGCAATATGCAATGCAGACTGACTATCACACAACATACGCATACCTTGCTTGTGCTCTAAACCTAATCACATAATAGTTGTTTCAAACACTTAAACTCACATGTCAATGTTACCATCGAACGGTATTCTGCTTCTGCAGAGGAACGAGAAACAGTATGTTGTTTCTTGGTCTTCCACGACACAGGGGAAAAATCAAGCAACACGACCCAACCAGTCAGCAAACGACGAGTTATCGGACAACTTGCCCAGTCTGAATCACACCAACCTTCTAACTGCAACACACTGTCAGAATGAAGAAGTATTCCTTGACCCGGACACTTTTTCAAGTACCTTACAACTCGCAAGTTGCTTCCCAATGTTCCTCTTTTTTGTTCTGCATAAACTGTGACAGAATATGTACGGAGTATCCAAATCTGGTCTCGTCACTACTAAGTAGATCAGACGACCAATCAAATGGCGATACTTTTCTCCGTCTGCCAACTCCTTTCCTTCTGCCAAGGCCAGTTTATGATTTTGCTCCATCGGAGAATCAACATGCTTTGCACCTAACAATCCAGTTTCTGAAATAATAGAGCATATTTTCTCTGATAGACATAAAATCCATGACTACTCCGAGCCACCTCAAGGCCTAGAAAGTATTTCAGAGCCCCCAGATCCTTCATTTTAAAACATTCACTCAAGTATGCCTTAAAGCTCTCAAGTGCAACTTTATTATTTCCTGCGATAATCATATCATCCACGTAAGTAAGCACACTAATCTGCAATTTACCTTTTGAAAAAATGAATAGAGAATAGTACGACAACGACTGTAGAAATCCATAGTGTGTTAGTGACGTTGATATTTTCTGAAACCAACACCGAGGAGCCTGTTTCAACCCATACAACGATTTTCTCATTCTGCATACTTTGTCGGAGTTATCTTTCTGAAATCCGAGGAATCTTCATATAGATCTCTTCATCCAAGTCCCCGTTCAGGAAAGCATTGTATACATCCATCTGATGCACCTCCCAATGTTTTACAGCTGCAACTGCTAAGAAAGTCCTAACTGTCGTCATTTTCGCGACTGGTGCAAATGTCTCATTATAATCCAATCCTTCCTCCTGATGATTCCAATCGTGCCTTTAATCTCAAAAAATTACCATCTTCATCACTCTTCTCAGTGTACAACCATTTACTTCCAAGTGCTTTCTTCCCTTCCGACAAGTTTTCCAAGGTCCACATACCCTGTTCCTCTAGCGCCTCAATTTATGCGGCCATTGCTTTACGCCATCCCTCATGCTACATTGCTTGTTTAAATATTTTAGGTGATTTCTCCTCCTGTAATGCTGCAATAAAATTTCTTTGTTTTAACGAAAAACGCTCATAGTTAACAAAATATGTGATAGGATAAGGAGTACCTGAGGGTGGTGTTGTGGTAGGTGTTGTGGTAGGTGTTGTTTCAGAAGTACTATATTTTTCCGTATCGTATGCATCACACAATCTTTAAATTTTGTCAACGGAAACTTCTCACGCCTCCCCCTTCTTAACTCCGTATCCTCCATTCCTTGCATAGTCACACACTACCCCTCAATGTTATTTGTTGCATTGCTCACTGCACTCCTCTCCTCACTACTCACTGTACTCCTCACCTCACTACTCGGCGCCTGTGGGGCGACGTCTGTGCCCGTATTGTTGCGCTCACTATGATGCGTCGCTACACGCTGCTGCGCGCCACTCCCCTCTTTGACAGCACCCGCATCACACTGTTGCCCCTCCATCACACACTCACCACTCGGCACTCGCACTTACTCCCTCACTTCCGCTCCCTTCACGATGCACACACTCACTCTCCATAGCGCGCTGCCCAGCAGCGTGTCGTATCCCACGAGCCTCAACATCATTCGCAGGCAATAACACTCCCTCATCATATCCAGTCACACCTTCATCCAAAATCTAACTCTCAATTTCCCCCTCTTCGTCATTCACATCAAACAACTCATTTGATGTGTCTGCAAACGGAAACGACCGTTCATGAAACTTGACGTCCCGAGAGACAAAAAACTCATGGGTTTCTAAGTCGTATAATTGCCATCCCTTCCTACCAAACGGATAACCTAGGAACACACATTTGCGACTGCGAGACTCAAACTTATCCCCTTTACTCTATAGAATATATGCATAACAGAGACACCCAAAAACACGAATAGGCACATACGATGGTGGTTTGCCAAATAATATCTCATACGGTGTTTTATTATCAAGAATTGGTGTAGGAGTACGGTTGATCAAATAGCAAGCATCAAGAACACATTCCCCCAAAATTTCTTAGGCAAATTCCCTTGAAATCGCAATGCTCTCCCTACGTTCAGAATGTGTTGATGCTTTCTCTCTACTCTCCCATTTTGTTGAGATGTCCCAACACACGACGACTCAAACATAATCCCACTTTTAAAAAAAATAGCCTTGCAAACAGTTGAACTCATTACCATTGTCACTTTTGAAGACTTTAAGAGATTGATTAAATTGACATTTAACCATAGCAACAAAATTAAGAAACGACGATTCAACTTCCATTTTATTGCTCAGTAAATAAATCCACACACCTCTAGAATAATCATCCACAATGGTAAAAAACATATACTTCGCCCCACAAGACGATGGTGTCTTGTAAGGACCCCATAAATCAAAATGAACAAGTTCAAATATTCTACTAGCACGACTATCACTAACTGGAAGACTCTCCCTACATTGTTTTGCACGCGGACATACATCACAAATAGCTTTATTCTTACTAACATTATGACTAACAGAAGATAGGAACTGCAATATTCTTTCCGACGGATGCCCCATACGTTGATGCCATAAGTCCACCACACAATCCACTACCATCACACGAATACTCGGAACTCCACGGAAAAAATATAGTCCTTCCTGTCAATCACCCACCCGGCCACGTCAATCACCATCCTCGTCGAACGGTCCTGAATAACACAAATTAAATTTTGTTAGTAAATTGAGCAGATCAATTTAATTCGTCACTTAATTGAGTTACAGAAATTAAATTGCAGTTTAACTTAGTCACAAATAAAACATTATCAAGCACAAAACCACCCTCCAACATCACGGAAACCATATTGATTTGAATTTGCCGGTTGACCATCTGGTAACACAACCTGGAAGCTTCCGGATTTTTTTAATATTTTTCAAAACCGTAATATCACCCGTAACATGATTTGACGCTCTAGTGTCAACAATCCATCGTGAATCGATATTACCTTGCAACTTATTTTGCGGTTTTGACAAAATGTCGACAATTTGTTAAACTTGATCATTTGTAACCCCAACAAGTCCATGATTGGTTTTTGTTACTGCTCCCTGCATTCCTCCTCCCCTCGCCTCATTCGTCGTTGTCCCTGCATTGTTGTTGCTCACAGCGTTGGCTCGAGCAACCCCACCAGTCGAAGGTGCTGCTACACAAGGACCCCTGCCTCCTCTACTTGATAGTCTGCCTCCACGACTAGGCCCTCTCCCACCTCGTTTCTTCTCATCTCACAATTCGGGAAATCCTATCAACTGATAACAAGTCTCCTCCTCATGACCCTCACGATTACAGTTATTACAGAATTTATCACCCGCATCTCCGTGCTTTGTCCGCCCCTTAGTCTCAACTTTAAAGACCATGCCACTCTCTTTCCCTCTAGTAGCCTTGGTGCACATATTCTCGGTATTCATAACCGTCTGATATGCTTCATTGAGGCTTGGTAGTGGCGACCTTGCTAATAACTGAGCACAAATAGCTTCATAGTGATCGTCTAGGCCAATTAAAAAATAGTGCAAACGGTCTTCATCGCGAATATCTCCTACCTACTTCGCAATGTTACACGTACACCCCGCACATATACACCTAGGAACTCGTGCATATTGCACATACTCCTTCCACACCTTCGACAGACGTCTGTAGTACTCCGTAACACCTTTAGACACGCCCTGCTTGCATCCACTCAACGCCATCTTAATATGGCAGACCCTAGCTCCAAATACAACACAGTAACGCGTCCGCAAATCGCTCCACAACTCATGAGCGATATCAAAATCCTCCACATTCGAACGCAATCCCTCGTCTATGGTGTTTGTTATCCAATACACTACCATTGAAAACCGCAATCCAATATTTCATCTTTATCACGTCCGTAATAGGTTCATTCACAGAACCATCAAGAAAACCAAATTTAAATTTCGAAATCATCTAGCGACGGACAACCTTTGCCCATTCATCGTAGTTTGACGCTCCACTCAGCTTGACGGGGGTGATTAATTATAATACCGGGGTCGTCGCCTGACCCAAGGTAGTAGTCAAGGTCGACGGCGGCGGTGACCTTCGGTGGTTCATCTCCATCAGAACTCATTGAAACAGAAATACCCACCCACAATTATCAATAAAAGCAAATAAATTGCTCCTCTCAACTCACGAAAAAAAAATCTAATTTTCGTCTCTCAAATTTCTTCGTATTTTTTTTCTAGAGTTAATAACCTAGGCTCATGATACCATGACAAATATTGTGCAATCTCTTGTATTCTCATTAATCTCCAACGTATATATAGTACATCATAATTACCTAAACCTCCTAGGATACATATTTAGGTAACATTAAATAGGATACTACAATATTCACATAACATATATATCGTAACATAATCTAACCTAATTTTTATGAAATATAGATATTGAGTTACAATTTAAGCCCAAACAATAAAACAACCAAAGCCCAAATCACAAGTAATTTTATTTTTATTTTTTTCTATAAATTAGCAATAAATTATTTAAAATTTTAAAATGACGGGGTACCCTATTAGTTTCCGGTTTCGATTTTCATTTTCAAAAATCTGTTCCAACATGGTTCAGTTCCGGTTCTCATTTTCAGAAACATGTTCCAACATGTTTCAGTTTCACTTCCTAAAATTTTAATAGGGTACCTATTATACTCACCCCTAATGGTAGTAGCAGTGGGAATAAGGTGGTAGTATGATCAATTATTGTGGTCTTAACATGAATAGTGGTGGTGGTTGTGATAGTCTAGAAATCGATGTGGTCGTATTGTACGATAATGTGACGATAATTTTTGGCCCGTACATGGGTAAATCTCCATGGAGCTAGAAACACTCACCGTTACTGAGGGTTTTTTACTTTTTAGGGCAGGTGTCTTGAGTGTATCTTGTATCAAAAAAAATTAAAACGTATAAAGTATACAATAAATTTATTATATATCGGAATATGTTTTATTCAATTTTTTGTAAAACGTATAATATGTTTTAATAGATTTTAAAAGAATAATTTTTATTAAAATGAATAAATATATCAGGTAATTTTTAATTGTTACTTCCTCCGTTTCAAAAAGATCTTTACAGTTACTATTTGCACGAACTCCAATGCAATATTTAACTACTAATATATCCAATTTCGTATGTGAAAAAGTTATAAAAATTTAATATTCTGAAAATACATACCGAGACCAATCTGACAAGATCTTACATGTAACATTTTGATGTATATAATAGTGAGAATTTACGGTCAAAGTTTTTATACTTTGGACACATTTTCCAAAGCGTAAAGAACTTTCAGAAACGAAGGTAATATATGTTAACTATTATTGTACACCACCTTTAAATAAAAATGTGTGATCTTGTACAGAGAGGGTAGAGTTTAGAAAGAGGGGTACGTAGATCCCTTTGAAGAGTCGTGTACAATTGAACATACGCTTTAATGATATTTTGATTTGGTTGACTTGGTTCGCAACTGATGGATGCGTTTAGGGCAATGGCAGATTAGAACTATGGGAAAAAAAGAAAAAGAAAAAGAAAAAAAAGGGTATCAAGCTCCACAAAAGTAAAAGAAATACCTGGTATTTGGAAGGGTTTGGAAATTTTCGATTATTTTAGAGAAAGATAAAATAAGCAGTGCAATGAAATTTGAAGGATATATTTGACTTTGCTAAAGTACGCGCGTTCTTTTCAACTTATATGACCTGAAAGAACTTGTACATATTTTATACGGATTTTTCATGAAATACCCCTCAATTTTCACGAAATTCACCAAATGCCCCTCAACTTTCAGAAATTCACCAAATACCCCTCACCTTTAATATAATACCCAAACTACCCTTACTAATGACACGCCGTTAGTCCGCCGTTAGCCTACTTTTCTAATTCACCAAATGCCCCTACAATGTAACTTATTTCACCAAATACCCCTATTTTAAAATATAATTCACCAAATTCCCAAATGTAAAAATTACCTTTTTAAAGCCCAACGGCTAGTTTTTTGGGATTGAAAAATAGCCGTAGCTTATTGTTTTAGTATAAATAACCCTGTTCTGAGTGTTTATTTAGTCACCAAATTGTTTTGTTGTAGTTTCATCTCAGTTTTGTGTCATGAGTTATCATTCAAAATCATCATCCACACATAATGAGTCTATTACCTCTTGTTTTGCATGAATATAAGTTAAAATCACTACTCAAGGAAAGGAAAGGAAAGGAAAGGAAAAAAGGGCCTCCATATTGCAGATAACCAATTGATATTACACTCTATTACCTCTAGTAATGGAGTATCATATTCCTGTTATCCAAGCACATAAGTGGGAAGAAAGTCATGTTCTTAATTTCGTTTCGTGGCCTCAAATAACCGTGAACCAAACACGCATCAAACTCATTAAGTGGTGTTAGTCTTTTGAGTAGAGTTTCATTTGGTTGGTCTTTTATTTTAGAGACATTCTCTTAATTGTATCGCTCTTTTCATATGCCACTCTATAAGAAATGTAAATAAGTAAATTGAGGCATTATATATTTGTATCAAGTGTATTGCTTGCATATACAAAGTACCAAGTAGTACTTGGCCTAACCTAGTTGTTGAGATTGTATCTTACAACCTCAAAGTTGTATTTTGGGGGTGAGGATTCCCTTCCCTTGAGTATCCTCTTATACTCAAGGGGCTTACTTATTAACTCGGGCCGAATAGTTCTAAACTGTAACATACCATTGCCACAGTATCTATCATCACACTGCCTTATATCTTCCATAGTCTCAACTCTCAAATGACTGGAAAGTTTTGGTGACTAAAACAATAAGCTACGGCTATTTTTCAATCCCAAAAAACTAGCCATTGGGCTTTAAAAAGGTAATTTTTACATTTGGGCATTTGGTAAATTATATTTTAAAATAGGGGTATTTGGTGAAATAAGTTACATTGTAGGGGCATTTGGTGAATTAGAAAAGTAGGCTAACGGCGGACTAACGGCGGACTAACGGCGCGTCATTAGTAAGGGTAGTTTGGGTATTATATTAAAGGTGAGGGGCATTTGGTGAATTTCTGAAAGTTGAGGGGCATTTGGTGAATTTCGTGAAAATTGAGGGGTATTTCATGAAAAATCCGTATTTTATATGGAGGGTCTTACACAAAAGACCAACTTGGTGCTATATAAGTTAAACAATGAAATCGATTAGTTAGGGTCCTGTTCTTTAGAACTGAACTTAACTTTTTTGAAGGTAAAATTAGTTCATTAATAAAAAGTCATACGACATCTACAATAGAAATCAAAATTAACAAATACAAAAGCTAGAAAAAACAAGAAAAGAGGGGCTTACCATCAACCTAATGGTTGGTGGTAGCCCCTAAAAAATTAGGGTTTTGAAGGAGGAAGAGAGAAAAAAAAGAAGAGCAGCGTTAAATCAATGAACTTAACGTAACTTAACTTAACTAAATAATAAATAATAATCCTTATTTAATTACTAAATAATAATAAATGATCATTAATAACTAAATAATAATTAATAATATTCAATTAATTAATAAATTATAAAAATAAATTATAGTAATTAATAATAAATTAGTATTAATGAATAAGTTATATATAATAATAATAATAAATAACATAAATAATAAATAATATAATAAGAATAATAATAGTAATAATAATAATAATGATAATATATATATATATATATATATATATATATATATATATATATATATATATATATATATATAGGGGAGGGATCATGTGAAAATACATCCTTATGTGAGTATACTAGTATATATGAGAATGAATCTAATCCGTAGGATTAGATTCAATCTAATGGCTAGAATTAAATAGGAAAACCCATCCAACTTCCCAATTAAAACCAACCACTCTTTCATTAAACCCACATAACTTTCTCTCTCTAGACCCTTCCTCTTCACTCTCTCCCTCTCACGCGATTTTGGGATTCCCAGTTCTCCCCTCAATTTTCTCTCTCCTCTGAAGATAATCGCCATCGTAGCCTCCAAACGGAAAATCGCTCCGTCGTCGCAACTCCAATTGTTGATTTAAGGTAAATTCAAGATCAATTGTTCTACATTTCTTCTCTCCTTCTACAATTTTTTTTCTAATTTTAACCTAATTTTTTCAATTGAAGATCACTGGAGTAGAAAAAAATACGAACGGCGAAGGTAAGAGAATTTGTAACCTAATTTCGAACTTCGTTGGTTGTATATATACATTAATTGAAGATTATTTTTGTTAAATTTTGATTTTCAGCAAACACAAACATGACAAACCAGCACCAAATCCAGTCGTGCTGAAGAGTAAGAATTTGGTGCTTTGATTGTAGTGAAATTTATTTATTAATTCCGTAATTTTTGTAATTTTATCGTAATTTTTCGAAATTATTTTTTTAATTATTCACTCCGCGAATATTTGTATGTTTCTAGCGATTTTGAGATTTTTATGAACTTTTATGAACAACATGGATTATATTATTCCGAATAGTTTTTTTTTATGAATTTTCAGTAATTTTTATAAGAATTTAATTTGTGATTGTTTGAATTATTTTCAGAATTGATAATTTTAAGATATTTTCGACATTTTTTGATATTTTTGTTTTGAAATTTTAAACAGAGGAAATAAGAATGAACGCGCCAAAGAAACGGAGCCAATTGTCCCGCCATCACTTCTGAACGACATCATGAACAATTTAGAGTAATACTTTATACTCTCAATACTTTAGAACATGAAGGTTAAGAATGTAGAACATCATAGATCACTGTGTAGAACATCATAGATCACTTTGTAGAACATCATAATTGCATATGTTCTAAATATAAGTGCACATGTTATGAATTTGAAAGCTAGCTAGTGAAATTAATTATATGTTGTGTTATCTGTCGTTTGACAGTTTTACTAGTTGCTATTATCTCTTTCCATCTATTAGTTTTGGTGTTTGAGTTTCCCTGATGGTCTGTTCATGTGTTGATGTTACTTGTTTTATGTGTCAGTTACTTGTTAATATTTAAAATGTATCCCTATTGCACATAATTTCTTGTAGTACTTCGTTTGGTGATAACTTTGTAAAGTTTGAACCCTATTTCCAAGATTTCTGTGCAAAGTTAACAATGTCTGATGAAGTTGCTGGTGTGACTAGCAGAAAATTTACTTTCATCTTATGAAAAAAAATGCGTGCAGATTCAACCAAGCTTGGGGCATGTCTGGTGTCTTCATTAAAATGCTAGTCTAGATTCTAGAACTTATATAGGTTACAAATAGTGCAAATTTTTATATGTTATCCTAGATATACAAGTTTCTTGCAGCAAGTAAGGTTACAGATCCATGCCGTTACTGCTGGTGTTAGAAGTTACCACTATAGTGAACATGTTACAGGCCAATGCACATTGTTTTCCCTAAAGTCTGCATTTTCTCTGTTGGTTGATCTAGAATAGAAAACTAAATCTCTCTAATCTCTGTTAACACGTAGAATAGAACATATAGTTTAGCTTCTTAGAACATGTAGCTTAATTGATTAGAAATTTAGAACATATAGGAACAATTTACAGAACATATAGCTTAAGTTATTAGAACATATAAATTCAATTGTTATAATATTTATACATATTTAACTACTTAGAACATGTAGCTTAACTTAATAGAACATATAGCTTAACTACTTAGAACATGTAGCTTAACTGAATAAAACATATAGCTTAACTACTTAGAACATGTAGCTTAACTGAATAGAACATATAGGAATAATGTACAAAACATATAACTTCACTTGTTAGAACATATAAATTCAATTGTTAGAATATATAGCTTCTCTTGTTAGAACATATAAATTCAATTTTTTGAACATGTTGCTCGTCTTGTTAGAACATGTTGCTTCACTAGTTAGAACATATAGCTTCATTAGTTAGAACAATATAACCTATGTTGTTTTTAATATAATACGTACATATTTGAAACATAACTAAATTTATTGCATATGTTACAGGGAAGAAACCGAATCTCACCCTTGATGGAAAAACTGAAGCCAATGTTAATTATGATGTCTTCAATTATGTGTTGGGTGTAGTCATGTGTATTGCTTTTGTTACTTGCATGTGTGTGCTCTTTTATGTGTATATGTCAAGTTATAACATTTAGTTTGGGGATTCAGAACATTTAGCTTAGGAATGCAGAACATTTAGTTTGGGAACTCATAACATTTAGTTTAGGAATTCAGAACGTTTAGTGTGTGAATTCAGAACATCTACTTTGTGAATCATAACAT
Organism: Spinacia oleracea; assembly: GCF_020520425.1. Classification (NCBI taxonomy): domain Eukaryota; kingdom Viridiplantae; phylum Streptophyta; class Magnoliopsida; order Caryophyllales; family Amaranthaceae; genus Spinacia; species Spinacia oleracea. The sequence continues at coordinate 93,823,725 of NC_079488.1, forward strand.
TTACTTTATGAATTCAGAACATATGCTATTTTATTATTTCTAATATTCAAAATTTAATTCACTGTAGTTTGAGAAAATGAAGATTGAGGGTTCCAAATACTTTTTGCTCATGTTCCGAATACTTGTGGCTCATGTTCTAAATAATACCCGCCTATGGTCTATATTATTCTATGATTCTTAGAAATTACAAATTGTACTTCTATATGATATCACCTTATGTTCTAGATTATTGTTGCATTGTTCTAATTATCGTGGCATATGTTCTAAAGGTTTATGGGTCTGTTTTGAGTGTTTTTGTAAATGGAACTTCCTAAAACATAAATTAGTTTTTATTCTTAAATGTTTTTGAAAGCCAATTAGCTCAAAATGGTAGAGCAATGTGTCATTGCACATTGGTGTAGGTTCGAGTCCTACATTGGCTGGAATAATTACAAGTTAAATTTTCCGTCAACTAAAGAAAATACAATGGTTAGTCAAGAAGGTATAATATGTACAATAGACAACGTTTCTCCCGTATCGTTACTAACAATAGCCCTCCTATTAAAACTCTTACACTGATGTTTTAAAACATTGAACTGTTGTTCTAAATAGTGTAGCATATGTTCTAAATATTAAGACATATTTTTAGACACAAACATTGAACATTGGTAGGTCCATATGTCTTCAATTTTTTTAAGCTCTGCCTTTATTTTATGTAATTGTTGCCTTACTGCTGAATCTGCCATCTCTTTGCCTCATCAGATGATTGATGTGTAGAGTTAACTCCCGATAACAAGGTATGTTGCTTTGTCTCCTTATGATCTCAACTCCTCTTCTTGATACAACACAAGAAAGTCCAATGTTCCTTTTCTCATGATATATAAGGGTAATTTTATTCGCAAAAGAACGACGTTTGCTTCTAAAATAAAAGCTCTTGCAGATTATGTACACAACCAGGGTCTAAAGATCTGAATATATTCAGATGCAGGGTATATTCTGATAGCAACTGAACGCTATTTGGTTCCCCTGAATGTAGTTTGACTAAATACTTTCTGATGCATCGACATTGTAATTTGGGGTAGGTACTACATTTGCAGCAAAAAAAAATGCCTGGATCACCTGAGCATGAGGAGCGGGATACGAAAATATTTGCCTCTTGGGTATCACACTTTCAACTATTATTTGAGTTGAGACCCTTCTGACTTTCTGAGTCTGGATCATATATCATGGCTTTCTGTGCTAATAACTTGTTGCTTTAAAGTATTTTAAAGTTTTTTTTAGTCAATATTCTAAATAAATCAACTTTTGTTCTAAATAATGTGGTTTATGTTCTAAACTTGCATGATTAACCTACGTGGGATTCGAACCCACATCTTTTGTGCATTTGCACAAAGCTCTACCTATTGAGCTAGTAGGCTGGTTGTTTTTCAATAGAAAACGTAAACAAAAAACAAAAACAATGCTTTAGGAGTACGAAGCAAACCTCTTACAAGATGTTGCCTCTGCCAACTTGTGCTCTTGATGCTGCTCCTGCCAGTTTTTTCTCTTGTCAAGTACGCACCATAATGAGAACCTGAAAAACATAATTATTGCATATCAACATTATGCACCAAAAACCCTCCAAGAAGCATCATCATATTCTTGCTTTATATCTTCACATACTAAAGTAAATTGTATGTTCTAAATATTTCCACTTATGTTCTAAAGGGTATATGTTGATGTTCTAAATATGAAATCTACATAGAAACTAAACAGGACAAAGGTGCAAGCAACATATTCCGAATAGAACCACTTCGACGCAGCTACACAAGTTCATTCACATTAAATAAAAACAATTTCCACTTATCTGCTTAATAATTTTTCAAGTAAACAAGAAAAAAGAAACTAAGATAGAACAACGAAACATTTTATTTTATTGGAAACCAAACCAAAATAAAAGGTAGGTTGAAATATGTTTCCATAAACAGAGCCGCAAAGCAGAAATCAAAACTTCTCAACCTGTAGTAGAAAATAGACCAATACCTTGAGCAGTTTTTGCAAAAAATAATTCTCCAAATCTTATGCACATGAACTTCGACGTGAGTTGATTAGCCTGCTTGTCTTCAAATTTCAAAAGGATGGCATGCTAGTTTTCTTGAATGAGAAAGACCAATATGGTGATCACAATACTCACCAGTTAGGTCCATCCTCATGACATTGATTTCAAAGAACTCTAAAGTAAAAAATACATCCCAATACACCTTGCATTTTGGATTAAAAAAAGTGTTAAAAATTATGTGTTGGAACATGAGGCCTAAAAGAAAAAAAAACTATAATGTTCTAATCATTTTTCAGTTGTGTTCTAAATATTGTTTCTTATGTTCTAAAAACTAAACAATTATGTTCTAGAAAAGTTAGGCCATTTTTGTACACATTATATGTTTTCATGAAGCTCCAACATGGTTCGGTTTAACATAAATTAAATTTATCAAGTCTGAGCTTGAGCTTAAGCTTACCTTAAACTAGATAGGCCGCCTTGAAATCCTGGAGCATTCTAAAAAGTAACTTGCATGTTCTAAACTATTTATGTCCTAAAACTGAAATTAATGTTTTAAAGAATTGAGATGATGAAATATTACCCAATATTTGAATGTAGGAATGAATCAATGCTTGATATGTCATAGATAAAGGAGCACACATTGAAGCCATGGAATTAGGTACATGCAACTTTTTATGTCTGCATAACATTTTGATTCATTATAACCATCAATAATAGACAACAATTTCAGTGTATTGTGAAAAAACTAAGGCCCTTCTTGAAACTGCGATAGCACACTGGGAATTTGGTCTCTTTTAATTCTCTTCAAACAACAATTAGGATTGAACTAAAGCAGGTAAATTCATAACTTGACAAGAGAAAAAGTCTTCCTATCTGGAGAATATAATGGTCGTGAACAAATAGCTAACTGAAATATATATCACTTTTGACCATAGAACTGACACACAAACTTTAGACGTTTGAGAATGCAATTCTTATCATGAACAGGTGAAGAGTCTCCGATAGTCCAATGCAAAACCGCCAATTACTACCTATAATAATAATTTCAATCCTAATTATATTATATTAGAACATCCTAATACATAATTTAAAACATCTTGCTATATAGTTTAGAACATCCTATTGAATCAGACCCTTAAGTATTTATCCTCATTCTTGATCTTAGACAACTCAACCTCATCTTTGGCAAAAGCTAGTATCCCTAGACCAAATGAACTAACAAACCTTCGGGGAAAATTCCGATAAGAGAATTAGAACATCATGTTTCATAGTTTAGAACATCATGTTATATAGTTTAGAACATCCTGGTACATAGTTTAAAACATTAAAATCTCCAGAAATTAATTTAAATTAAACACAGAAATTCTCGAAAAATCAATTAGGCGTTAATTAAATCTCCACTAATTTTTTTTTAGTCAGATACAGCCTGAAAAATTGAACATAAATATAAAAATTAGAACATCAAATAAAAAAAATTAGAACATCAAATCTAATTTCAAATTAGGATCATAAACTCCAAAAAAATTCAATTACTTATAAATTTGTTGGAGGATCCTCTTCATCGGTAGTTTTTGCTCCAAGAATTTGCGATTTATAATTGTAATCATCACATTGCATCAACGCACTTCCTCAAAATTCAAAATTTAAAAAATTAGCTCAAATTAACGAATTAAAAAACGCAAATATGGTTCAAAATTCTCGATCAAATTATTACTTACCTTGTTTTATAAGTTATTTCGGGTTGATTCGCTGCTCCGTCGCGTCGATTAATTTTATACTTTGATTGAAATTGACATTTGAGATTTCTAGGGTTCTATTTCACGAAATTGTAAGGTTTTACTTCACAAATTTGTTTGTTTCTTTTGGTGAATTCTTCAAATGTTACTACTTTTATGCAATAATATGAAGAATTTTTGAAGATTTCAGCGAAAAAATGGAAGAAATTGAAGCGAAATTCGACCTTGATTGATGTCTCTAATTACAGAAAAGTGAAGAGATAGAAGAAAAAAAGAGAGAAAGCAGAGGTTAGAGAGAGAAATAATTATGCGTGAAAAGAGTAGAGAATGGCTGGTTGTTCAATAAATTTACAAAAATGACATTACTAATCCCTTGATTTTGAGCTGTTAGATTAGAAAAGATTTAAAGGCCCAGATTCATTCTCACATAAGATTGTGTTCTCACATAGGAGGGGTGTTCTCACATGAGCCTCTCTCTCTCTCTCTCTATATATATATATATATATATATATATATATATATATATATATAGATATTGAGTTAAGTATAAACTTGGGGTCCAACCTTTCACATTTTTCACCATTTGGGAGCGCACGTGGGACCTACTATTCATTTTTCGGCCAAAATTAACTAAAGCAACACAAAATGTTAGTCCCGTGGGTTAAAAGATGAGTCGCTTGAGTTAAATTCCACATGGCACTACTTCATTTGTTTGTAATTTCACAAAAGAATATTTTTAATTTTACAAGGATTCATTAACCCCACAAATTAATTGATTAATGTTGGGTTAAATCCCTTTTTCTCTCGTTTATTCTTCAAGGATAGAAAGTGTGTCCAATTAGTAATGATAATAAAGGAAATTAAGTCATTATTTTAAGGAAGGAAATTAAATCAATATTATTTAAGGATTGAATTCTAATTCAAACCTTTTTTTGTGTGTGTGAAAGTTAGATGTTAATTAATCTGTAGTTATTATAATTAATTACTCATTCCATTTTTCATCATCCAAAATCCTCAAATTTGTCTTTCAAATCTCTCATATCATAATTACCATTAAAATCAAACAAAAAGAGCACAAAACCAGACCACTAATGTCAATTTTATCACTAATGGAATCATATTTCCAACATCATTGGAGATAATTAAAGGAATCCCACCCCGACCGATTCCCTACGATCTTCAACACCCGTTTCATCGAAAATTCGTTGCGGAATAAAACCAAGAACCCAACAACAAAATCAATGGCATCCCTCAAACACGCCTACCTTCACTAAATTTACGGGTCAATGTTTATTGGGTTGATAACGATTCTTAATTGAATTTCGTTGTTTTTCGATCGAAAATTTGACCCATTTTTATTTTATTTTTTGATGCTCACCCAAATTGGTGAATTATCTTCATCTACCATCTTCAATATTAACAACAAAGTGTTGTTTATTCGGATAAACTAATGGTCGCACCATTTTTGTTGAGTTCGTGTTATTCGATAGAAAGTTGATGTTTTTTTAGTGATGTTAGGTACTCAGTAAGTGTCCACATTTTTTTTTTTGACATGCTCTGTAAATTGATGCTAGTTTTCGTGTTCAACAAATGAGATGCATCATATTTCGACATTTCTTCCCAAATTCTTAGTAAAATAGACATGGATAGCGTGGTGTTAGTGGAGAAAATGCAAGAGTTGAGACTTTATTTTACTTTTTTCCCCTGCTTGTATTATGTGTTGCTTTTGTTGTTTAACAGTGGTTGGGGTATGGTTAACATAATTTGTGTTTGAGGTCCCAAATGATGACAAAAAAGTGTAGGTCTTAGAAAGTGAAAAATGTGAAAGGTTGGACCCCATACGTAAGTTTAATGTACATACATTGGTTGGCGTGGTTAAATGTGAGTTAACTTTGGGTTAACTTGCCGGAAAATTAGTTTAAGGTCCTAAAGGGTGAAAAAAAAAATTGGTCCTAAGGGTAAAAATTGTGAAAGGTGAGTCCCCATTGTTTAGCTTAACTCATAAGATGTTACTTCGTATAATATTTGAGATGTTTTAAATGAGTTTGAAGGGTGAATGAGCTACATTTGGATGAGTCAGGAGAAGTCTTAACAAATTTTAATTAAATAAATATTGATGAAACGCTGACATGACATATACTTCGTATATGAGAAAAGTTTTAAGACAAGATCCTCTTGATATTGCTCTTAAGTTACAAGTTAGGATTCAAATAGTTGGTTTGAGGTACTCCGTACATAGTTTGTCTTCCTTCTTATTTATAATAGTTGTATGTTTTTTAACCTGAAAAACCTTAATCTAAAATGTCGTTGATTTATGTATAAATTTATCGGCGCTTATCTAAATTTAACGACTTGCCAAAATTCATTGTAATTATTTTTTCATAAAATTTAATTTTCAAGGAGAAAAACAAGGCCATGTGTATGCTACTTTTGTAGACCAACCTTATTATGTATGTGTACTTATCCATTACGGATGGGAGTTTGATGTTGGTTTATTGACCTTATTGTTATTAATGTTGTGGTTTTTGTTTGTTTTTATGGTTATTGTTATAGTTAATGAAAGTACGGTACTTATATTCTTTGAAAATCGTATTAATATCTCCAGACCATAAAAAAAAGGTTGTTTTTTCAGAAACAATTTCTCTAATTGTTGTTTGTTGTTAAGAGTATGTTTTGTACTTATAGACCACATCTTGCAAGATTCAAATAAAATTGGGAAGTTTTCTCTCCGAACTTCCGAAGTGCATGGTAGGTATTTTTAATGAAAAAAGAAAAAAGAAAAAAAGTTAACTCTTTTATTGATATGCGTTTGAATGAAAGGAAACCATAACTTCCAATTTGAAATTTGAAAATATGGAAATTAAATTAAATTTGTTTTATGTTTTGTAACGAAAATTCTACAACGAACGGCGTGTACCGCTATTTACCACTAGTAAAATAAACGTCGTGTAGCGTTATGTACCATTAATAATATCTTTCTTTTTTTAACTCATTCTTAATTAATACTATATGAAATTATAATTAAAGCTTTTCTCTTTCTCATCCCCTATTTATTGGCGAAGATACTGTATACTCCGTAACTGTATAAGTGTAATTCATATGTAAGTTACTGGCATGGAAGTTGTCTCGTCGGCAATTCCCTCTTGACCTTCGATCGTCTTTTGCTGCAATTCTTCCATCATCATGAATATGCGTATGTATCCACCATGAAAATGCAACTATGTTTGTCTACCATGAAAGGGTTTGGACTTAAATCTACTCAATTAATTGCAGCTATCCACCGTGAAAATGCTTCTAAATCAATTACGATGCAATTCATTAGCCATTAAATAAGATTACCAAAAAATCAATTACTTAGCCATTTCCACTTTCTACAATTATTTTTGCTTTTTTGGGTAAAATCAGTATATAAAATATTCTCCATTAATTCATTTGAATATCTTGATAGGTTTCTATTCGAACATATTACAGTTTATTTGATGTTTTAAAAAAGAATACGAAGTACATAAATTCTCATCTAAAATCTAAAATGACGCTGAATGGACCCTTAACTATCAAGCTGGATTCTAAACCAACCTTACATTCATTTTCGAATTTTTTTAATCTACTCTGTAATAACATACTTCCTCCGTTTCAAATATTTGATACAATTTGTTTTTTGCACTATTCACATAAAATACTTTGTTTATTTTTAATGATTTATACTTTAGGAAAAACTTATTTTTGTGCGATCATATTAGATTCATCTTGATGTATATTTTGCTAAAATTATTTTTTTTAATTTTTTATTTATTGATAATTAAAATATTTATTGTTCAAGCTATTAACAAACATTAAAAGTAAAGTGCTGCAAATAAAAAGAAACAGAAGAAGCATCATTCACCACAAAGCGTGAATTCCCTCCAGGCCGTACGAATACTGTTTTACTCCGTAGTACATACGGAGTATACAATACTATGCCATTATTAACTCTTAATTGTCGGTAGCATCCCTCATAATTAGGTCAAATGACATAATCAGTTTCAGTCCAAAATTGTACGGTAATGAATATTCAAATTTGCTGACCGGTAATAGTTAAAATAAAAAACTGCAGCTAAGAACATACAGTATATGTGTACCATTGTACCACAATGGTGCCCTTTTTTCTGTCTTCCATTTCTTTTATTGAAAAAGGATTTTGGAGTTATACTATGGAAAGAGTAGTACTCCGTAAACAAAATTAGTTATTCCGTATTTGTTTAAGGAAAAATTCTCATCCTTTTAGCCTTCTTTAACCTTTTCTTAAATTGTGAATCCCAACACAGACCTAGGTGCCTACTGCCTACTGAAGATGCAATTAAGTGAGCCTCATCATTAGATTCATGACACCCAGCACAGTTTCAGGAACAGTTACTAACAGGTTTTTTTTTTGTTAAAATAAAATCATATGCTAAAGATTGTTCAATCAAGCCCAAAAAGGAATTCAAACTTGTTTAAATAAATACTACTCCGTACTTCTGTTTTGAATCACAAAACAAATACTGTTTCCATTTGAAAATCTAATCTAATATGGCCCTGTTCGGCAAAATTAGCGGTAGCGGGTAACGGTTAGCGGTTGAGTAGCGGGTAGCGGTTAAAGTAGCGAGTAGCGGTGAATAGTAGCGGGTAACGGTTAGCTGTCAAAGTAGCGGTAACTAATATGAGTGTTTGGTAAAAGTAGCGGTTGATATTATAAAAATAAAAATAAAAGCAAGAATATTATTTAAAACTTTATTATAAATTTGTCAAACGCTACCCGCTACCTTAAACGCTACTAATTTTAACGTTTGACAAAAGCTACCCAACCGCTACCTCAACCGCTAACCGCTACCTAAATCGCTACTTTACCAAACACTTACAAATTTTACAAGTAGCGTCTTGACTAGGTCAAAACGCTACCCGCTACCTCAAACGCTAGCGCCGAACACGCCCTATATATATATAAATGAGACATATTTGCTGAAATATTAGAGCGCCACCTAGGATTACTATTGGTTTCAGCCAATGAAAAATAAGATTTCTAATTTATTTTTGAATTAAAAAAATCGAGTGTCACATAGATAATTAACTAGGTGCCACTTAGATATTTTAATTAATTAATCTATTACTATATACTAAAAGAGACACCGGAAATGACACGTGTCAATTCCTGGTGCGATTTTTTCCCGCCAAAAATCACTTTCCCAAAAAAGTGTATCTGTTTTATTTTACTTTTATTCTCTACCTTTTTTTATAAACTATTTATGTATGGAAACAAAATTTAGTTTGTAAATTATGGCAATAATAGATACGACTTAATAATAATTTTCTAAATTGGTAATATTTTTATCAAATCGCTATAATAATAATGGAAAATATATCACTCAATATTTTAGTCAAATTAATTAATTAACATATTAGCATTTTAAATATGCATATTAGAGGAATAAATTTAAACGAGATATTCATTAAAATATTTTGTGAATTTTTTTTATCAAAATCCGTGCGTGCACGGGATCTAATCTAGTCTATCTATAAAGGAGACATATTTGATGAAATATTAGAGCGCCACGTAAGAAATTGAATGGTTTTGGACCTTTTGGTCAATAACAAAATAAGATTTCTAATTTATTTTTGAATTAAAAAAATTGAGCGCCATGTAGACAATTGAATGGTTTTGGCCAATAAAAAATAAGATTTCTAATTTATTTTTGAATTAAAAAATTTAGTGCCACGTAGATAATTATTTAGTGCCACATAGATATTTTAATTAATTAATTACTAATATATACAACTCCATCCAAAATAAAACACTCTAATAATTAAAAAAATAAATCTAAAATAAAATTCATCTAAAATCAAACACTCATCTAAAATAAAATTCAATCCAAAATCAAACATTAATCCAATATTAGAGCGCCACGTAGGAAATCTAATGGTTTCGGCGAATGAAAAATAAGATTTTGAAATTATTTGAATTAAAAAAAGTCGAGTGCTATGTAGATAAATAATTAGATGCCATGTAGATATTTTAATTAATTAATTATTAATATTACACATATACAATTTCATCCAAAATCAAACACTCTGATAATTAAAAAATAAATCTAAAATGAATTTCAATACCAAAAAAAATAAATTCTAATCTAATATATAAAATATAGCAGTTGGTACATATAAGATCGAGTCTTATTTTAATTTAACAATTCATAGAATTCGTGCATCGCACGAGCTAAAATCTAGTAGTTATCTACTGCGGAGTAATTGAGTGTTAGTTGGAGCCTTCGAGGTGATTATATAAGGAATGCAAATTAAATAAATACGGTCTTTATTTTAGTAGCGAAAATTTTATTAAAATTTGATGTAGTGCATGTCTATTTTAAAATGTTCGAAAAGACATAAGTGTTGTACTCCCTCTGTTCCATAATGTTCCTCATATTTACTATTCATATGATAAAAATTTAAGAACTTTGACCGTAATTAATAGTATGATTAAGAGTGTAGATATTAACTTGTGGGATATCATTGGATTTGTTTCAATATAAATTTTCTAAATATCATTTTTTTATAATTTTTACTAATGCAAAATTAAAACTATTAACGTAACGGTTAAAGTAGTGCATTGGAGACCGCGCATTATGGAAAAATGAGGAACATTATGGAACGGATAGAGTATCTATTTGAGAAAGGGGGAAGCATATATATAAATATCATAAAAAGAATTTTATAAGAGTTGTGGTAATTGTACCTGGTTTCCATCATAAAATTTAAGTGGTACTCCGTAGCTGTAGTACCAGATTCATAGAAAATGTGACAACTTTCTCTAAATATTCCGAGTTTATATAGAGTCCGGATCCTTTAGAGTTTTAATAAAACTCTACAAGATAGAGTTGTATCTAAATCATACATTTTTAAATCAATGGCTCATATTGATGAGAAAAAGTAAGAGGAATTTTGGAAAAATAATATATAAACCATTGGTTTTTTTTTCAATGGTTGATATGTTCGAACTCTACCTTGTAAAGTTATTTTAGAAGTCTTAACTTATTGATTCTAAACATAGGGAGCATTTATTTACTTAATTAGTTAAATCTTTTCGGGAATTCGGGGGAAGAGGGTCCACCCATTTGCTCTTAATACCCCCAAAAAATTGTAAATATAAACCACTTTTAACTGGTATAGCACCATGGTGTTGAAAAGAGGAAAAGTAGTCGATACTCCATAGTAGCCAACAAGAAGAATCCAACTTTACCACCAGACAATTTGAAAATGAAAAATCTAACGTAATCTTTTTTGTATAACTACCCACACAATATTATGAATAATGAATTTGATCAAAGCTCATTTCTTTTCTTTTTAACGCCTTCTTAAGATTGATTATTAGTCCTGCCTTGTTAAGGAAAACTTAATAGAGGTGATTCCACTAATATATCCTCACTTAGCAGGTGTTCCCTTATTGTGGGTTGTGCTCTGCTATCATCACCCCTACTTTAAGAGACATAGTGACCCCTCTTCCTCTCCCTTTCACACCACCATCATCACTGTAAATTTCATCTTCTTTTATCAAAAGATTAATTTTTAAAAATTTTAAAATGTTTTTAAAGATAAAAGCTGCACTACCCAATTTGAATAATCTTCTTAAACTGACCCAACCAAGTTTATTATGTTTATAAATTTTATTTTGAAATATTCCCCTTAGAATAAAATAAGGTAGAAGGGTAAAGTAGACATTTCAATATTTATTAATACTAGAGGGGGGTGACCCGGCCTGCATGAACCGGTCGGACAGCACCCTAACCACAGTGACCAGTACAGGTTGTGAAATTGATTACCCATCTGCACAAGTTCCTCCTCTTTTGGGTTACATATATAATTAAGTACATTGCTGACAGCTATAGCTGATTTAGTTTTGCACGAGAGGGTCATTTCTGATTTCTCTATGGTCAAGGTTTTGGAGATTAGGACTAAACAGGATCCGGCCTGTTTCTGGTCGGGTCAAACTCTAGCATTGTTTTAATTTCTAGGGGCACCAAATGTTGTGTTAGGATACTAGCAAGTTTTTACCTAATGTAGGTATGCTCATTTTGATGCTACGGCTACTAAATTGGTAGCTACCATCGATCTCATTCTCTCGTCACATGTTATAAACTCCTTTTTCGGCTACTAAATTGGTCGTTAGGATTTTTATGAATTCCGAGACATGAAGATTGAAGAGTATCGCACCCATGTGGTTTCGTATTAATTTAGATTTGATTAGGAGTGTAGTATGTAGGTGAACGTTGTCTCATTAGGAAACTTACAAAGTCACGTGTAGAGTATCGCGCGTTTTCATGTGGCTCGAAACTAATTAATGTGGCACTTGATGAGGAAGAGTGGTTTTTTTGGGTAATTTGTACGAAATGTTACAATATGAAGAAAACGGATAAAGTAATTTTTTTTATGTTTTATTTTAAAAAATCGCCTATTTCTTGAACATAATGACATTGACTTCAAAAATGTTTACAATCTACCATATTTTTTTGTCTTTGGAGTTTGGAGCTAGCAAACTACATTCACCTATTCCTTGAAATGACGATTATGCCCTCAGTAATGGAACATCAATTAATAGAACATGATTTATAGTTTTTTTAGCGGAGAGAAGAAAAGAAAACGAGATATTAGGTGTTGAAGCTTACTACTTTCAAGTTTCAACCGTAATGGATAACAAAACAAAAACAAAAACAAATGTGCAGTTATTATAAAAAAAAAAAGTGTGTAAGTTTGAAATGTAATGGTCCCTGAATCCTGACCCCTTGATTCAGTGAAGCTTTTGATGAAGTTGACATAGCTTTCTTAAGTCGATTGTAATGTTAAACCTTCCTTAATTTGTTAAAAAAATCCAAGTTTTTACCGTGCAAGATGTGAAAAGGCGGGATATTCATCCATCCCTTTACAATCGGCCAATATTCTCTTTTTTGGTGTTCCTTATGTCCTCTAATTTTCCTGCTAGCTTGTTTCTCTTTATGCCTTTTTACTTTGATTTACCACATCGTGATATGATGGTGTTTCACCAAAGACTTTAATTGCAAATTAAAGGGAATTGAAAACTGTATGTTGCATGTACTCCGTACTAGGATACACCATTCCCCCACCTTTATTAAAGGATATATTACCCCTTGTGAGAAATATCATGTATAGCAGTATAGGTTGTATTGGTACAGTTTTAGCTAGAGGAGAGAATTAATGTCCCATAGTGATGCTTAATTAGAGTACATACAACTAACAAATCAACAATAACAAGTATAGTACGTAGTATTCACTATTCCCAATTCCCAAAGAAGCTCGCACCTTGGACAGGGTAAAGGGAGATGAGATCGGATGTATAATATGTCAACCTTACTTAAACTAAAACGCAAAAAATATTTAAAAAAAGAAAAAAAAAACACAAATTTGTACAATCTAGGAGTTGAACCCATGACCAATAGGGATAATAACATAACTAAATTTTCTCATTGATCACTCCAACATCTTGCCTTTATGTTTCTTTATTGCATAATAAATATATAAAGCTTTTTTTAGTTTGCCAAGTATTTAAAATTATTGTTCTTTTTTTTCCTCGGGGGTGGCATGTGCCCCCCTGGCCCTTAGCTGGGTCCGCCATTGCGTACAACCACTTTGCTGAATCTCATATTCTCATCTGATTTTTAATTTCTACTTCGTATATATTTTTTAAAGTTTTTTTTGTTATTGGATTACTCCGTATACATTTGCCTTGTATAATCTTTAAAATCTTAGAATTTATAAAATAACAGTGAAATTGATAAATTTTATGTAAACATTGTAATTAGTACTCCACAAATTTTCATTTTCATTGTATATTTTTTATAAAAAAAATTGTAGTTTTTATTTCTTTTAAAAGTGTTCCCTGTTTCAAAATCCTGTATACGCCACTGCTTGCATGCATTGAAGCATTTATCTTCTTTCTTGAATTTCTTACACCCTCTATGTTCTGCTCTTCGTGTTTGTGAAAATTGTAGTCTTTAATTGCATGTGATGAAGCATAGCACTCAGATGATTTTTTTCTCCCTTTTTCCACAGCTATATATATTTGACATCGATCACAAGATTGCTATTTATTCAGAAGCTGTTGCAATTTGAGAGCGTTTCTTACCGCGCGCTGCCAATGAGTACATTTAAATTTACGGCTGGAGAGTCTCAGAAGCGTAACGTACGTAGTATTATTTGACGCATAAACCCTGAAAATAATGTCTTACATCAGTAAGGAAACAGAAACTTTCCCCCCTAACCTCATACTATTAAACATAAGATCAGTATGTAGTCCTTAAGTTTATACATTGACCTAAATTTTGATGTTGCTTATTAGAAAGTTGCCCATGATAAAAACTTTGTCACCCACTCTTGATATGTCTATTTGTTACGATAGACATACAAAGTTTGTTACGTTAATATTGTAATATCCTGAGAGTGATGGATAGATCAGTTGGTTGGAGCTTCCATCCCGGTTCCAGGTGATCCTGGGATCGATTCTCATCCCCGCCCTTGTGGCTCATTCGCACCAAAAAAAAATAAAAATAAAAATAAATTGTAATATCCTAAATATACAGAGTTACCTAATTAGCCTTTCCTGTGTAATATATATATACGTTGTGAATTAATGAGAAAACACGAACTCAAATATTTATATTATTTGTCACTATTCCTTCATCTAATAATATAGCCGGTGACATAATCAAACAGTGCAATGAAACGTTTATTTGACATAATATTTGTATAAATAAGATTAGAGCGGATCAGAACATAATGGGGATGGATGATTACCATTTACCAGAGCAAGAGTCCAAGAGTAAGAAGCAGTATGGATAGTACGTTATGTGGACGAAATAATTTGGCTAGCTTGCCCTAATCAAGGTGCGGGTGCAAGAATACTTACGAAAATAAAAAGCTACTTGTCTTTTTGTTTAAATCTCTTATCTGAAATTGGCATTTCCTTCATTTAAGCAAATGCAAATTGGTATCCAACTTATTTCTTCAGGTTTTTCCATGTCCCGTCATTTGGGACAATCCCTACAGCTTTATGTGGCTTGGCACATATCTTGCTCCTTGCTTCTGCTGCCTATTTTTGCCCCTAATCCTTTTATTGCTTTTGTTTGGCCTTTACAAATTAAAGTTATTCCTAAATGTTGCCGTATCATCAAACTATTTACTTGATCGATTTAGGTTTTGTTCTCTTCACTTTATTCTTATTGCTTATTAGATCAGACCCGATAAAACAAAAAACTTTCACAAAAAATATTTAGATTAGACCCGACCAGACCAGAAATTAGAAAAATTAGGTGAAGAGAACGATGCTTTAGTGCAGTTTTTGTTGTGGTTACATTATCCTCCATCCGTCCCATAATTATAGTCCTGTTTTCCTAATTGGGCGTCCCAAAATTATATTCCGTAGTATTGTTTCTATTTTTTACCATATTTCTCTTTTTCATGTACTATATTAATTAAAAATGCATAAAAAACACAATAAAAACAAAAACAAGTACTCCCTCCGTTTCTTTTTGTTTGTTACGTATTTCTTTTAGAGTGTTTCACAATGTTTGTTACGTGAGTGAATCTTTCCTTTTATAAACTTATTATACTATCATTTTTTGTGCCAACTTTTAATTTTAATTGGTTCAATTTTTCCAACTCATTAAATTTATTTACAATTTCCCAAGTATGTTAAGTTAGCAATTTTTGTGCTTTTCCATTATTGATTCATTTTGATAAATAAAACAATCTTATTGGTTGTTGTAGTGTTTAGTGGATTGAGGTTTTACTTTGATTTATTTTTTAATAAGAAAGGAAAAGGATCTTTATTGTACGTTAATAAACGTGCAAAAGCCCAAACGTAACAAACAAAACGAAACGGAGGGAGTACTATATATACTCCACTTCCCCATGTACTAAATTCCTCTTTCACATGCACTTTATTCCACTTTTCCATGCAAATCAATCATCATTGTACTTTATTCTATTCTCCCATGTACTATATTCTATTTTTCTTAAAATTCGTGTTTTTGGTCAAACGAGACTATTTTGCTATTTTATGGATTTACGGGTACTTGTAAGATGTTTATATCGTAGCTTCACTTTTAAATACTACCTCCGTTTCAGAAAGTTCTTTACGCTTTGGAAAATGTGTCTAAAGTATGAAAACTTTGACCGTAAATTCCCACTATTATATACATCAAAATGTTACAGGTAAGATCTTGTTAGATTGGTCTCGTTATTCATTTTGAGAATTTTAACTTTTTATAATTTTTTTCCATACAAAATTGGATATATTAACGGTCAAACATTGCACCAGAATCCGTGCAAATAGTAAGTGTAAAGATCTTTTAAAACGGACGAAGTATGTGATTGTGAGGATTTTTTCATACGTAGTACCATTTAAGGTGAGTGTACGTAGAGTATAAACGTAGTATTTTGGACGACATTTTGGTGTAATCTCCTATATCCTTATTGGTCAGTACAATATCTTAATTTTTTCTTTGATTGTGGTCAGCTAATTGAAGTATTAATTAAAGTTTTCTTAGGAGTTCTGAATGCCAAATATATTGTGCTTCTCGAACTGAACTTAGTTAAGCTCGACTCAGCTGTTTAGATCGAGCTTAGTTCAAGTAGCTTACTTACGAGCAAGCTGGGTTCTTCATTCATACCTAGGGATGTCAATGGGGCGGGTTTCGCGGGAGACCCGCCCCGCATCCGCCCCAAGTAGGCGGGGATGGAGGTACGTTTGGCGGGTGATGGGGCGGGGATGGGTATAAAATTCGTACCCGCCATGGGTGATGGGGCGGGAGTGGATTTTGTGTTGAACCCGCCCCATCCCCGCCCACCCCGCCCCATCCCCACTCGCCCCGCCCCATCTCCACTAGCCCCGCTTTATACCCGCCATGGGTGATGGGGTGCGTTTGGATTTATTTGCATCTTTAGGTGATAATATAAATTTAGGTGAGATTTTTATGTTTTCTGTTTGGTTTTTTTTTTGTTATGACGAGTATTTTTTTCGATTATATAAGTTACTTTAGTCATAAGTTATTTTTTTCTATAGTTAACTTTAATTACTCCGTATATATGGCAAATGTTTGCTAAATAAGAAAAATTAGGCGGGTATGAAGCGGGGATAAGACGAGGATGGATACCCAGTTGGGTGGCGGGGCGGAGATGGATTTTAGCTTATACCCGTTGGGGCGGGGATGGGGATGAATTTTGTACCCGCCATGGGTGATGGGGCGGGGATGGGGATGAAAATTTTAGGTGGGGATGGGGATGGGGATGGAGGGACCTACATCCGCATCCGCCCCGCCCCGCCCCATTGACATCAATCATACCATGACTTTTGATTAGAATCGTAAATCCGATCCCTAGACAAATTTATGTATTGCATTATCAAACTATTGGTACTATGTATTTGGTATGGAATAATACGGAGAAAAATTCGGTGGATGAATGAGTGAATTAGTAGATATAGAAACCGGTGTTTGTTGATTTGTTGTCCCTTTTGACTGAATGAGAATCCTTTTGATATGATGATGACTTTGTGCTATCAAGTATTGATATAGCCTAAGATTTGCATGGCCTCTATCTTGCTTCTCTTTTTACTGATTATCAATCTCCACTTTGCTTATCTTTTTTACCTTTGCTCAATAAAGTCATTAAAAGCTCTTTGTGAAGGATTTCCACAAAAATGAGTGGATCTTGATATTTGGTTAGGACACGTTAGTTAGTTAGTTAAAACTAAAGTATGGAACAAACTCAAAGAGGTAGAAAAGAAAATGGGGCGAAGATTGTAGAATGCAGGGGGCATTAATTAATGTTAATTACCCATGCCATTAAATCAAAATTCTATTATAAACATGAAATGATGTTTAGTCTTAAGATTAACATGCATGAAAGACATTTGATTATATAGTACAAGTCTGGTGTAATTTGTGACCTGCTTTAGTTGAACATACTTGATGTAAAACTACTTTTATCGGCATGGCATAGTTGACATTTGATTACAGATGTTTCTCTATGGAATTATTTCTTGACGTCCTTTCTCAGGTTTTTTATTTTCTTTTGCGTGGAAGGTGGGGGAGGGCCGAAGGTGTTATCGTGCCCCTCACATAACAGTTTCTCCTATTTTTTCATGTGTAGGTGGGTAAAACAAGTTTTAATTTCTTTTAGGTGAATTATTCACTACAAAATATTGTATCTTTTATGACAACCTAATTACGACGGGTTGAAATCCCGTTGTAAAAGGGCTTTTGTGACGGGATAACAACCCAACAAAGATGGAATCAACAGTCGCAAATGTCTTTTACGATGGGTTAACGTCGGGATTTTCCATTAACGACGGCCACCTTTTATGACGGGTTCACGACGAAAAATCTCGTCGTTAATCAACAATTATTGGCCTTTAGCGACGAGATTTCCCGTCGTTAACAGTACAATTTCTTGTAGTGATTATTATTTTTTTGAGTTTATTTTTTTCTGATCTTTTTAAAAATAAAAAATATTTGTTTCAACATTTAAAAAGTTCACAAATTACAACAAAAACATATTATCTAAGCGTCGAGGTTTTTTTTAAAAAACCCTTACACATCCCAAGCTACTTAAATGAGCTCTACTAACTCAATCTTACGCACTTGCAACTTGCAAGTAACATTAAAAACTACGAAGATAGTAGCCGTGTTATTTCTTAGGCCTTAGATTGTTAATGCCATCGTGCACACCCTCATTCCTTCTCCACTTGAATTATGGCTTGGGCAACGAGCACCAAGCATAGCTGATCTTTTAAACCCGTAGATTAAAAGACGAAGAAAGAAACGGAAATACCACAAAATCACGAGATGGTTGAAATGTTGTGGGCATAAGCTCACGAGCCAATTGAGCCACTAAAAGTGATTCGTATCCATTCAAGGAGATTGATTTAAATTTTAGAAACAAGGCATTAAAACAATTGCAAATTCTGTTTTGTTTTTCATTTTATAGGTGTTACATCGTAAAACTTACTCTCTCCATCATTAAAAGATTGCTTTATAAATATTTTTTTCAATTTGTTTGTTTCATAACTTATTTGGTTGTGTTCCCCACATTTCTCTCCCCAGACACAGTTTTCCCCGTTTCACATTAGATGCATTATGTTAACCTTCTATATTATTTATATAAGGAGTACTAACTTTAACCATTAACATATTTAATTACATATTAATAAAATTATGTAAGATATTTTGAAAATATATATTGAGATTAACAAAAAACAATTAAGAAAATAAAATTTATATTTATATATTAGTAATAATTGTAGTTAAAGTTAGTAAAATAAATAGTGTTAAAAATCAATACGATGCATCTATTACAAATCAGATAAGGTATTATTTAATCTAAGGCTCCGCTTGTTTTGGTGTAAAACATTTTCATAGAAAACGATTTTCCTTTTTTAATCATTTTACGTTTTTTGGTTTTGCAAGGGATGTAAAACTATTTTTCATAACTCTCTCAAAAGGTGGAAAAACCTTTTCCATTTGAAATGAAGGGAAACCACTTTTCTTCCTTACCTCTTCTTTTTTCCTATCAATCTTCTCTCATTTTTCTTTTTCCATTATTTTTATTGCAAGGAACCTAACAGAGTAAAACTAGTTTAAAATCGTGTTTTTCCTTGAAAAATATTTCCATGGAAAATTATTTTTCACTGAAAATATTTTACGTTAAACCAAATGGAACATAAAAGACAAATCTACCTACCCATTTTCTTTTGAGTATACCTTTTGTTTTGCAAACAAGTAATCTTTTTTAAACACACAACGGAGAATTATATTAGACTAAACCGAATGTACGGTACCGGGATTACAAACTAACATGGCCAATATCCAAAAATTATAAATAAAAAAATGATTTTCGCAAAATATACATTAAGACAAATCTAATAAGATCACACATGAATATGTTTTTCCTAAAGTGTAGATCATAAAAAATAAACAAAGTAGATTATGTGAATAGTGCAAAAAACTAAAGTGTTGCAACTATTTTGAATCGGAGGAAGTTTATATTTCAATAATTAAGTTTACCTATAATATAAGCACTTTGAATGAAATTTGAGAATAAATCTTGATTATTTTATGATTTGATTCTAAGAGTCTCTTCCGATTCAAAGTAGAATCATGATTTTGATAACCTTGATCCTATAAGTTAATTTAATAAGGTTATATAATGTCTTATAAGGTCTTATATGTTAAATAAGGTCATATAATTTCCAATAAGGTCATATAAATTTCAATAAGGTCTTATAAGGTCTTATAAGTTCCAATTTAATAAGGTCCTATAAGTCCGAGGACAACCTATAAGTTTCCATTAATAACTTATGTAATATTATGATTATATGAGTTAATATATTAAATAAATTATGCTTACATTATTATATTAAAATAATACGTGGTTACTATTTGACGTTAATAATTATCAATGATACGTAAGTATTAATTAATATTTAATTCTTATTTTATTATCAATATATAATTAATTATAAGAGAAAATCTTAATAACCACTTTTAAAATTACGTGTACTTCACAAATCAATGGACAATTTTTTTTTGGTGAGACATACAACATTTTTTATTACGGAGTAATATTTATATTGTTAATAATAACATAAAAGATTATCATGAATATAAGAACTAAATAATTACTACTTTATTAATTTACATTTATTAATATTTGCAATCAACTATTATCAGTACTAGATTTTAGCCCGTGCGATGCACGTTTTTATTAAATTGTTAAGTTAAAATAAAACTCATATACTCCGTATATAGCAACTGCTATATTTTATATATTACGTACTCCATAGTAGATTAAATTAGTTTTTGAATTTAAATTGATTTCATTTTAGATTTATTTTTTAATTATTAGAGTGTTTGATTTTGGATGAAATTGTATATGCGTAATATTACTAATTAATTAATAAAAATATTTATGTGGCACCTAATTATTTATCTACGTGGCACTCGAATTTTTAAATTCAAAAATAATTTTGAAATCTTCTTTTTCATTGGCCGAAACCATTAGATTTCCTACGTGGCGCTCTAATATTGGATTAATATTTGATTTTGGATTGAATTTTATTTTAGATGAGTGTTTGATTTTGGATGATTTTTATTTTAGATTTATTTTTTAATTATTAGAGTGTTTGATTTTGGATGGAATTGTATATATTAGTAACTAAATAATTAAAATATCTACGTGGCACATAATTAATTATCTACGTGGCTCTCGAAATTTTTAATTCAAAATTAAATTAGAAATCTTATTTTTCATTGGCCGAAACCAATAGTAATCCTAGGTGGCGCTCTAATAATTAAGCAAATATGTCTCCTATATATAATGAATATTAGATTAGATTCTAATGGCTAAAATTTTAGTAATAATATATCTAATAAACTTTAAATAAAGTCTAATAAGGTATAATAAAGTTTTATAAGTTCTTATAAGATCTTATAAGTTAAATAAGATCCTATAAATTTAGATAAGTTTAATTCAGATAAGTTCAGATCTTATAAGTTGCATAAAACACACTCTAAATCATAGATGTTGAAGTAGCTGCTTAAATTATTGTGCTAGATTCATTGGATGTGTACGTAGAAACTGAATTCTCGTTGGTAATGACTTGTATTGTATGTAATCAAATATAAATTTGGATGGGATTACCTTTCGATGCCACAAAATATCATAGATCATAACTTTAATAAATTGAGTAGTCTCATATTCTCATATCATATCCTCAACCCTACAAGGCTACAATCCACCATCAATTGCTGGTTAACATATTTATATTTGTACGAAATCGGAATGACAATGTTTCCCATGACCTATAAAGCTGAAAATTTAGCAACCTTTTTTTTTTTTTTTTTTTTTTTTTTTTGAGGGTCCATATCCAAAGTAGTGGGAGACTGGGAGTACGTATCCTTCTTTGGCATCTCTAGTTGCACCAAGTAATATCCTCCCAAGTTGGCACCTCCCTCTATCAAATCCTACATTCATCTCATATGTTAATGTGGATGATGGAATGGGAATCTCCTTATTCGAACCTTTATTTTTATTTTTTTTAAACAAAACTATTATAAAAAATATATATACACATGTATGAGAAAATAATAAGGACAATCTAATAATAGTATGATTCAATTTTGATATTTTTTTTTTTTACCTAACAACATGATTATGGTTATTCACGTAATAATATGGGCATCATTCCGTATGGATCAAAAACTAATTCGTTCTTAATTTAATATCATACTAGATTAGATCCCGTGAACGCACGGATTTTGATCATTTTCACAAAATATTTAACTGAATATCTTCCAAACTACTGCATAGTTATATCATTTTTAACATACTCGTTTAAATTTATTCATCTAATATGCATATTTAAAATGTTAATATGATAATTTGGTCGACCAAAATATTGAGTGATATATTTTCCATTATTAATATGGAGATTTGACTAAAATATTACCAATTTAGAATAATTATTATTACGTCGTATCTATTATTGCCATAATTTATAAACTAAATTTTTTTTCCATACATAAACAGTTTATATAAAAAGTTGAGAATAAAAATAAAATAAAACAGATGAACTTTTTTGGGAAAGTGGTTTTTGGCGGGAAAAAATCTCACCAGGAATAGACACGTGTCATTTCTAGTGTCTCTTTTTGTATATAGTAATAGATTAGAAACTTGTATTAAATGTTTATAACCCAAAGGATCTTTTGATAGCGGGCAATAAATTGTGTGTAATTGGAATGAATTTATTTGGTAAATTTGCAAGAAAAATAGTGGTAATGCTAGTCCACCCAACTTTTTCTTAATAAATGATGGGAATTAAAAATTATGAAGAAAGACATGATTAGAGATGAGATCGTATTACTATGGAGATTATAATGTTACTTTTCATATCAAATTATGTTGGAAGTTCTCGTTGGAAATGCAAAATAAAAGAGTGGAAAAGTGAAAGGGGTAAAATGTCCCACATTGATAAAATACCAATTTTCTTCCTTCTTTATAAATGGGGGTTGAGTGTATTGCTTGAGCGTATTACTTGTTTAGAAAGTGTGAGAGTGACATGGGTGGACACATAACCCATGTGCGTGGGCCGGCTGGGTCAATTCGGGCTCGGGACTGGGGATCTTGGGGAATACGATGCGTGGACATGGGTGGGTTTTGTGGGCCCATATATTCTTTATGATCGTCATCGGTTTGGTTAATTCGTGTTACGAGAATCTTCCTTGTAACTGTCATAAGAATTATTAACGAACCCTTGTGGCCTTGATTGGAATTTGTTCCGTTTTAACTGCTCCATTACATAAAATTGTTCCGTTTTAATTGTCTAGCCAT
Source organism: Spinacia oleracea (assembly GCF_020520425.1). NCBI lineage: Eukaryota > Viridiplantae > Streptophyta > Magnoliopsida > Caryophyllales > Amaranthaceae > Spinacia > Spinacia oleracea. The sequence continues at coordinate 93,846,888 of NC_079488.1, forward strand.
TTTATGGTTGTTGCAGTCCCAAAACTCTTCTTATATATTTCCTCCTTCCGTTTTCCAAATACATCATCTCACAGAAAACTCAGAAACTGTAATTCTCATACTCTTTCAATCTCTCTTTCAATTTTGGACAAATATTATGTCTCCAATCGAGACTTGTGAGTGCACACAATACGTGATGTCGTGTTAACCCTAGAGCAAGACCGCAAGCGATTTACTGCACCGGGGTAGTGCGGAATTGTCTTTTAAAAAAGTGGTTCGACCACGGCGCACAATCTTTCAGATCGTTATACATAACGTCCAGATAAATTGTTCTAATAGTTTATTTGCTAACAAATTATACTTAAAATTCTTTCTTACTAACGCCATTAATTACCAGCAATGAAACGACTATTAGAAGTATCACGTGTAATAATAAAATAATAAATGAATCGATAAGAAAACACTTTTGAAGAATATTCCGAAATTTCCATGTAGTAAGGTTGACAGAAGATTCTCCAATCGTACGTCTAATTTTCTTGGCAAGAATGAATGAAGATGCGCATCTATATGGAGTCATATATATATGGTGCTGTTCTTGACGTGCCAAACCAGTGGCCAGCCTAGTGGGTGACACATCAAAATTCAAAAGTGCCCATTTGTGTCCATCTACATTTTATTGGTAAATCTCAAATCAACGCATGTCTTTTTATCCTTTTTTTTTAATTCAACTTTAGCAATCGATGAGTGAACTCTTTTAACTCAATATATAATGGATTGTTCAACTATTTTCTATCTATGATTTGTCTATGTCAAACATAAGGAACATGCAATGTGATCTTATATAAAGATGTGCATTATATTTCTAATAAGCCTATCCTTTCTTCAATGCTAATCTTTTTAAAAATCTAACACAATCTAATACGGAGTATAAATAAACTTGTATTACAATAGTACGTGCAGAGTATACGGAATTTATTATATAAATATTATAATATCCTAGATATATACGGAATTACCTATTTAGCCGTGTGTGTGTGTGTGCTCGCGCGTGTGTGTGCGCGTGCGCGTGCGTGCGTATGCGTGTGCGTGTGCGTGTGCGCGCGTGCGTGCGCATGCGCGCACAACAAAAGAACATGCGTTATAATATTTCTCTTTTTTGTTATAAAAAATAATACTCCGTATATTTTTTCACTATTTATTAAAAATATATTCATGTTCTTTTCACGTAACCAGATGTTCTTTTAATTATATAATAGTGTTCTTAAGGTGCACAATGCTCACTGTATACCATGGTCCACCTTTTAAACTGCGCATCCTTTTACTATAATAAATAATTCAGCCATTACATCACTTTAATCTTATTTTTAATAAATTCATCTCTCTTCTAAAACTACATGTCGGTCAAAGTGTATCTCGTTTTAAATTATGGAGGAAGCATTTAAGAACGGGCTAAAAAGCTAGTGGTATACAATTTCAATAGTATGTGATGTTTGATTGAAATAACTTTGACATAACACTTTTCTCATGTGATCTCATTTTCTTTGTGAAATCTATTCCAGTGGTACACTTGTATGCATTTTTGTTACTTACAAGATCTCAAAATCCTTGTTAGATTTGATTGCTTTTAATTTCAACACTGACCAACTAGCCTGTTCTTTAATATTGCACACAAACTGCACTTTGCCTACATACAGTCTCTGTTTCGACGGTCAAATTCGGGGGGGTTGGGGAGGGAAGAAAAAAGAAAATTAAAGAGTAAGATTATTGAGGGGAAGTATAATATACATGCATTGACATCACAAGTGTGGATACTAGTCTACTAGATATGTAGCCATATAGGCTTCTTATGCAAGTAAATGTGACATAGAGACTGCTAGTTGTCAAGTCTATATAGTGACGTTGGTGAATCAATCACCCGCAACATAAGGCAGTTCCACCGGTGTCTCCAAACACAAGTTTTGCTCGGAAATTGCTGCCGTGGTGTAGCTCCATGACCATGATACACATAATTGTACAACAGGGGAAGACTTAGTCGGCTCCAGGATTATCCACTGCTTTCTTGTATTCAGGCTTAAGCTCATAAGTACCTTGATTTGTTCCTCTTTTGTTGTACACGCACAGCTCATTCAATATTTCTTTCAAGAATTGCTGAAGAAGAAAAAAAGAGACGAGAATTTCAGAGTACGAAACCAGATTTTGACCCAAACCGACAGGAGAATCAATATGATTTCACCCACACAAAATAATCATCAACAGCAGAATATGACCCAACTGAAATTGACCAGAATCAAGCCGATACTAAATTGAATGACCCATCACCCAAATATGATCCAAAGCCAATCAACAGGAGCCAAAACCAGATACAAATGACCTATTTGCTACCTCCTCTACTCTCAAAGACCTTAGCATAGAAACTGCCAAATCCTAACATAGAGCGACAAACGGAGTACAATTTATGGGGACGGGGGGCTTTTGCATAATTTAGGTAACAAGAAACTTACAGCAGGTTGATCCGTTTCTTGGACCAATTGTTTTAGTGCCCAGTTAGGCTTTCTTTCAAATAGCTTAAACATGATATCCTCCAGCTCTCCACGATCCCTTCTAGTTCTCTTCATCTCTACTGGCTTAACTGGTGCTGTCTTCTTCTTCTCCTAATAATATCATTAAGGACAAAATAATGTCAAATTTAGTGCGTAACCCACCAATCAAATGAGAACAAATCAAAAAAGGGGGAAACGGAATTTAGGAACTACATCTCCTGTTATGTGGCGGTGGTGGTGTCATTATAGTGAATAGAGGAAAGGAGTGTCCAGGAAAATGTCATGAAGTTAAGGATGAAAGCTAGATCTCTGAAAACATATGCCTTCCGAAAATCACTGAGACTTTAATTAGTTCATCCTTACGTATTACGAAGTATTAAAGAGAGAAGGAAAAAAGAAATTTGACACATCGGAGAATGGAGACGCACACACATTTGAAACAATCATTTGCAATCCAATCTTTTACCCATGCACATCCCTGAGTTCTTTCTACGTTTTGTGTTACAAAATACTAATGAATTAACTTCAAGGTAGACGAAACGGATATGATAATCATTAGGCAACCAAAGTTGATGGAAGGGCACAGTAATCAACTCTAAGTCCCCAGCATCCCACAAATTTTATTGAATGTAATGTAACTGGATGTGGATCGTCAGAGCAAAAAGACAAAGTGTTACGGAGTATGAAAGATAGAAAAAGTATAGATGTGAATGAGAGACAGGGGGGGTGGGTATATTTGAACCATTGTTTTTATTTGAAAGGGAAAGTTAGAAGTTTTTTCTTGGGACATCCAACGATAGTAAATAATTGGAAGTTTTTTTTGAGACGAAGGGAGTAGTAATCAACAAAATGTTTTAACAATAAAGAATTTGAGAGAAAAACTAATATGAGTCTCTGATGCTTAAGTATGCTCCAGAAAGTACAAATGAGTTGTGCAGTGCATGACAATCTAAATTCCATTATGAGCAACAAGATACCAAATAAGTTTCATACTTACATCAACTAAGCCTAAAATACTAAACAAAGTACTACACTACTATGTAGTTGACAAAATAAAAATTCAGCAGCCAATAAACGGACAAAAAATAGAAAAAATGAGGTTACCATATAATTATGCAGCAAAGTATCATAAACTGAGAAGGAAAATGATAGAGTACAGTAATGCAGTCGTACACTCATACCTTAGCACTACTACCGAATCCTACCAATCCAGGCATCGGCCGCATGTGCACACCACGGTCATTATCAATCACCTGTTAAAGATATCAGGGAACCAAACACAGTTTCTACATATCACAAACAATTTCCAATTTTCCAGTAAAAGATTGAGAATGCAAAAGAAATGGTCGAAGAAGGAGACAGACAATAACACGTCTTACCTGTATTTGTCTGTTCTTAATCATGGACTTATTTGTCCTTTCACGGCACAATCTTCCATACTCCTCAAAATTCTCATTATGAGGCTTCATATCAAATTTATGCTCAACTTTGCCTTCCACTGCAACCCTGCCTGAAGGGACGAATATTACATACACAGGCAACAAATAAGAACTCAAGTAAATGGATACACAAGGAAAAGAGAGAGAGAGAGAGAGAGAGAGAGAGAGAGAGAGAGAGAGAGAGAGAGAGAGAGAGAGAGAGAGGGGGGGGGGGGGGGGTCCAGACGTCCAGTCCAACAACAACACCCAGCAAGTTTGGAAGGTCCAAATATAAGGGTTTTATAACAGGTAGCACAACTTATTCAGGAAGATGCAGCTGACAGCACAACAAAGTAATGATATATCTACTAGTTTGGAAGTAGACAATATAGTAATTAAAGATCTAATAATAGTTCTAGCATGTTTAGTAATAATAGCTAGTATAAACATTACAGATTATCATATACTCCCTCCGTCCCTTTTTATTCTTTTATGTATTCCGTTTTCAGCGTCCCTTTTTAATCTTAACGTTTGGAATATTTCCTTTTATATTGTAACATAAATGCCCCTAATATTCTGTCACAAATCATGTTAGTTGATTATTTTAGTCAATCAAATTCATTGGGGCATTAAATCTCTCACACTTTCCAATTGTGGAATCAAATCTCTCTCACTTTCCCAATGTAAGATTTTGGATAAAAGTGAAAACATTATTAATAAATGTAAATTGCATTGTTTAAGTAAAAAAAAAAGGAATTTTTAGCTTGTTCAATCGCATGTAATACCAAACGTAAAGATTAAAAAGGGATGGAGAGAGTATTATATATTCATATTACCATTGCGAGAACTCTTCCATGTATGTGTGCGGATTTGGGGGTGGGGGGGGTGGGGGGGGGGGGTGGGACTGGGGAGGATGGAGCAGTATTGCCAAGTAGAACCTAGGTAGTAGGCAGTTAGACACTCGACAATCTAGACTAAACAGGCAAGGGGAAGGAGGATATTGGAGAGTGGTAAACCTCCTTAACATCTACACTAAGAACAAACAAGGGAAGGAGGATATGGAGAGTAGTAAACCTCCTTACAATCTAGTCTAAGATTATTCTAGTGAACTTAATAGCACTTATCAGTTATCATTGTTGGCCTTGAGTTTTGAACTGAGCTTGTTATTCTTGAACATAACTTATCTTAACTTTTAACCCCTAATTAGATCCTATATGAACTTATTAGACTTGAACTATTCTGAACTAATTAGCCCTTAATTAACTCAACTTATCTAATGTTATTAGTTTTAAATCTAAACGTACCCAATATTGGCCCCAAAGTCCAAGAAGGAAAAATTGCATTGCGTGCAAACAAGTGCTGTATGCACAGCATAACTGATAGTAAGATTAACATAGACAGCAATAAATTATCAAACAATGGTCACCCCAACAAATGAGTATGACACTAGTGGTGTGCAGCCAACAAAGAGGTTTTTTCTTTTCTTTCTCTTTTTTTTTGGTCTTTTGGGGAAAGGGCATTAGCAGAAGTGCTAATAAGAAGTTCAAGAAAAGGCATGAAATTAAAGAAGCAATGAGGAAAATTAATGATTATTACTTAATGGGTTGCTCCTAACTGTAGGCTATCTAATTCTCCTATACGGCTATACCCCGGCATACCACATGTTAGGTTCTCTGTACCGAACACAGAGAACACAGCATGAAGTTTGAGATTACTCACACCAAAAACACTTTAAGCTACAGATTCAGTTATTTAACTTGGTGCAATATGACTAAGATCATAGACAAAGTTTGAAGGAGATGTTGCAATATAAAAGTACAATTCAAGATAAATTCTGATATAGCTTTCAATCCTTCGGTTTCAGTCAACCTATAATACATACCTGTGAATCAACCAAGGAATGAAGGGTGAACTCCCATTAACAAAACAAAGCTTAAGTTGAAAAATAAACAACCAGAATGAAAGCAGAAAAATATACATACAAAAAGAACACAAGTGTTAACAAAATAAGAGACAAAGTGAATCATTCTTATCAAACCTCACCTTGACTCTCTGAGAAAATACTCATGGGAACAAAGTCCTTAAACATATTTAAAGAGTAGCTCCTCGGACCCATATCGGAGCCGTTCATCTCCATAGTAAACTGATTAACATTGATGCAAACGCAAACAAATTACTACGAGTATATCATTTATATGAAAAACAATTACATAAAAAAGCATATCCAACCAATAAATGAATTCTAACAATATTGATCTTTTCCCTCTATGCTTCCAACGATTCCCAAAACTTGTCACAATTCCATTATAGCTGGACTTATAAAGTCCCAAAAGAATGAAACCAATGCACTTCTCCTCACATCTTTCCTAAAAGATCACTTTGCTAAATTTGTTTTGAAATGTCAAAATGATATTTTTAACATATAAAAAGTGGATTCCTTTAAATCCAAGGACATAATTTGCTGAAATCCTTTATGATGTATACATAATCAAAACAAAATTCTATATTTTATCAATTCTAATCTTTCAGAATCATCATCCAAAAAATTACAATTTCATAGAAAAAACCTACTTAAATTCATCTCAAACACAGTCCAACTTAACTTGGATCAGGAACAACCTAAAAACCCCTAATCACACAAAACCAACCAATTTCAAGATAAAATCAGAGCAACAAAACCTCAATTGAAACCTAACAATCAACCTCAAACTTACATTAAAAACATAAAGCTTAAACCTATACAATAACATTCAACTCAAAAAAAAGATAGAAATTAAACCTGAACGGCAGAAGGATCATCAGGTCGAAGAGGATCGAGCGATAAAACAACCTTGGAAACGGGTTGAGGGTCAGAAGATGAAGCGCGTGACTGCCACGAATTAGAAATAACAAGTGGGCATTTCATCAACCAAACCGATCTCTCGGCCTTTCCTGTATCAACTGTGCCATTGTTAATATCACTGTTTTCTTCCTCCATATCACTGTATTTCTTGAAGCTTTCTGCAGCAACAAAAATGGAGTTTTGCTGAAGTTTAAGCAGTTGAATGTAGTTTTAGCTCTGTTGTTTTCTTTGTTTTGGTAATTTTCTCTCTCCTAATTTCGGCAGTTTGGGACTGGAGTCAAAATTATGTAATGAAAGAAAACTGTTGGACTAGCTTTTCTTGGTTATGTTTTAGACTAGGGATGTCAATGGGGCGGGGCGGATGCGGATGTAGTTCCCTTCATCCTCATCCCCACCTAAAATTTTCATCTCCATCCCCGCCCCATCACCCATGGCGGGTACAAAATTCATCCCCATCCCCGCCCCAACGGGTATAAACTAAAATCCATCCACGCCCCACCACCCAACTGGGTAACCATCCCCGTCTTATCCCCGCCTCATACCCGCGCCAGTACCCGCCAAATTTTTCTTATTTAGCAAACATTTTCCATGTATACGGAGTAATGAAAGTTAACATTCGAAAAAAAATACCGTATGACTAAAGTAACATATATAATCGGAAAAAAAAAATGTCATAACAAAAAAAATCTCACCTAAATTCATATTATCACCTAAACATGCAAATAAATCCAAACTCAACCCATCACCCATGGCGGGTATGAAGCGGGGCGAGTGGGTATGGGGCGGGGCGGGCGGGGATAGGGCGGGTTCCACACAAAATCCACACCCGCCCCATCACCCATGGCGGGTACGATTTTTATACCCATCCCCGCCCCATCACCCGCCAAACCTACCTCCATCCCCGCCTACTTAGGGCGGATGCGGGTCGGGTCTCCTGCGAAACCCGCCCCACTGACATCCCTATTTTAGACTTCGAGAGTTCGAGGCGGTTGCTACTTGCTACCAGAGTTGTTGGCCCAAGCTGCCCAGCTACGTTTAATACTTTAAGTTTGTATTTTGTTCAATTTATTTGACCTGGATTTATTAAGGAGTAGTAAAATTTATAGAAATTTATAGAAATTTATTGGAATTTATTCTTAAAATTAAATATTAATAATAAACAATAACTACTCCCTCCGTCTCATAATTATCTTCCCGTTTGACCAAAAACACGGATTTTAAGAAAAGTGGAATATAGTACATGCAAAAGTGGAATAAAGTACAAATAATGATTGAGTTGTATGGAAAAGTGGAATAAAGTACAAATGATGATTGAGTTGTATGGAAAAGTGGAATAAAGTACATGTGAAAGAGAATATAGTACATGGGAAAAATGGAATATAATTTTGGGACGGAGGGAGTACTAATAAGTAATAAGTAATAGTAGTAATGCCCTGTTCTTTTTGGCTTAATTTCAGTTTCGGGACTTATTTGGCAGTTTAGTTCACTTCAGTTCAGTTCAGGAGCATTCAGTTCAGTTCAGTTAAGTTCAGGAGCATTCAGTTCAGTTCAGTTCAGTTCAGTTCAGTTTAATTCAGTTTAATTCAATTCAATTTAAACTTAATAATAATAATAATAATAATAATAATAATAATAATAATAATAATAATAATATTATTATTATTATTATTAGTATTGCTTATATTATTATTTATATTATAATATACTTATTATTTTTATTATATTATTATATTACTTATTATTTTTATTATATTATTATATTACTTATTATTTTATTATATTATTATATTACTTATTATTTATATTTATATTATTATTATTATTATTTATAACTAATTATTAATTAATAATTAATATAATTTATTATTATTTTTAATAATTAATTGTGGATTATTAGTTATTAATTATGAATTATTATTAGTTATTAATTATGAATTATTATTAATATTAATATTAATATTATAATTTATTGTAATTATATAGTACGGAGTAATCAATTACAGATTATTATTTATTATATAGTTATTTAGTTATTAATTATTCTTTAGTTATTAGTTAACATTTATTATTTATTATTTATTATTTATTATTTATTATTTATTATTTATTATTTATTATTTATTATTTATTATTTATTATTTATTATTATTATTATTATTATTATTATTATTTATTATTTATTATTATTATTTATTATTATTATTTATTATTTATTATTTATTATTTATTATTTATTATTTATTATTTATTATTTATTATTTATTATTTATTATTTATTATTTATTATTTATTATTATTATTTATTATTTATTATTTATTATTTATTATTTATTATTTATTATTATTATTTATTATTTATTATTTATTATTTATTATTTATTATTTATTATTTATTATTTATTATTTATTATTTATTATTTATTATTTATTTCGGTAATTATTCAGTTCAGTTCAGTTCAGTTCAGGAGCATTCAGTTTAGGAGCATTCAGTTCAGTTCAGGAACATTCAATTCAGTTCAGTTCAGTTCAGTTCAGTTCAGCTCAGTTCTAAATAACAGGGCCTAAATAATCAATTATAAGTAATAAATAATAAATAAATAGTAAATATTAAATAGTAAATAAATAATAATAATAAGGCAAATTTGCCAAAAGAGACATTTTATAACTCCAATTTTGCGAGAAAGGACCTTATATAACTTTTTTTGTGAAATCACACCTTAATATCAATTTTTTTGCGATAAAGGACCTAAGGGAAGTTTCCGGCATTGATTGAGCTTTTCCACCCATTGACTTGCAGGAGTTTAAGTTAAGATTTTTTGAGTTTTAGTTATGTATTTTTGAGTTTCAAATAACGAATTTCAGAGTTTTAGTTAAGATACAAAATTTTAAGCATTGAAACCAATTAGTTAAGAAATTGAATCTAAACTAATAAGTTAAACTTCAGAACCAATTAGTTAAGCAATGTAATAAATTAGTTAAGCAATGTAACCTATTAGTTAAACCATGTAACCAATTAGTGAAACACTTTAGCAATTAGTTATGCACTTGAACTAATTAAGTTGGCCACTGAAATCAATTAGTTAAGTTCGAAATTCAATTAGTTAAACAATGAAACTAATTATGCAACGAAACCAATTAGTTAAGCACTGGACCAATTATTTAAGCAATGAAACCAATTAGTTAAGCATTGCAACTAATTAGTTAAGATTTTATGAGTTTTAGTTAATAATAAGTTTGTTTAAAAATAATAACTATTCGACTCATAAGTTTAACTATTTGTTTTTATACCTTAATTATTTTGTTATGATTTTATTTCTTTTAGTTATGTTTTACCAAAAAAAAATTGAAAATTTTGATTTTCGAATAAAACAAAGAATTCGATAAAAAAAAAAGCGATTATTTTTTCGGGAAAAAAAAATTTAAGCCTGAAATCCAATTAGTTAAGCTTGAAATTCAATTAGTTAAGTCTGAAGTCTAGTTAAGCCTGCAAAAAAAAAGTTCAACAAAAATTTCCGAAAAAAAAAGAATTCAATTTTTTTGCAGCATATGCGCCAACGTGGCTGCCAACAAGACAATTTTACACAAAAAATTCTCTAAAATGTATCTCTTTTATACAAAAGGAGTATTTTTTAGCATAATAAAGGTTGTCGTATAAAAATGTTGTTGGCGGGATTATAATGTAAGACCGGGTTTATTGAATGGATAGTAAAGGTGTGCGACAGTGTGAGTTAGGGATGGGCATGGGCCGGATTGGTGAGATCCAGACCCAGATTTTTTAGGCGGACCCAGACCCGTCCCAGATCCATTGGGTCTGAAAAATTCAGACCCATACCCAGATCCAATGGGTCTAATGGGTCTCGGGTAAAAAATGGTCGGGTCTAGTGTTATTTTTTTATTTTTAACATTTTTGTCTTAGAAAATTTCTCCGCGCCATTAATTTAACCGTCATTTACCATCACATATTCACATTCGATATATAAAATAATCCCAATTCGCAAATTAGTGCCAAAATACTAAAGCATGCATGTATCTAATTAGACTATTTCTAATTTCTAATAATTGACCGGCTCCATGGGCTGGATCAAGACCGGGTCTGGGTCTGAGAATATTAGACCCAGACCCATTTTTAAACACATGTAACCAGATCCGCCCCAAATCTATTGGGTCTCAAATATAACTAGTCCCAGACCCTTAAAAATTGGCCGGGTAACTGGCTCTGGACCGGGTCTAGGACCCGGACCCATGCCCATCCCTTTGTGAGTACTTATTTTTTTATAAATGTCAGTCATTATCCTTAGTTTAAAATATCAAAAAAACGTTGAAAATATCAGCAATATCAGGTTGCTTAAACCAAACCATTTTCTCAACCTCCAAAGTCTCTCTCCAATGACACACCATTGATTATTTCAACACGACACGTGTCCAAATCATATCGGCTTCACGTACATCAATATCCCAATCTTTTAGGCTTTAGCGACCAATATTAAAACAACAAGCAACCCCCTTTTTCTCCACGAAACCTTTCTCCAATGGCATCCTCCCTCCTCACTTTCTCTCTCCTCTTCTTCATCGCTCTCTCCTCCGCCGTCGCAACTGCCGACGATGACATCCTCATCCGTCAAGTCGTCTCCGGAGATACCTCATCGGTTGACAACAACGACCTCCACCTGAACTCTGAGCACCACCACTTCTCTCTCTTCAAATCAAAGTTTAACAAACGGTACTCCTCTCAGGAAGAACATGATCTCCGATTCTCAATCTTTAGGGCAAACCTTCGCCGTGCGAAACGCCATCAGGCGATCGATCCCACCGCTGTTCACGGCGTTACGAAGTTTTCCGATCTTACGCCGAAAGAGTTCCAAGAGCAGTACCTTGGATTTAAAGGAGGTAAGAGGAAGCTGAGACTTCCCTCTGATGCGAATAAGGCACCTGCGTTGCCTACCGATGGTCTTCCTGAGGATTTTGATTGGCGCGAACATGGCGCTGTTACTGATGTCAAAAATCAGGTATTATTCTTGAACAAATTACTTGATTATGAATTTTTTTTGGTGTTTTGATTGGAGTATTTTTTATCTTTCTTCTGATTTTTTGTTTTATGTGTTTATTATGTGAAATTATCCGCTGATGAGGTTTTCCAAACAAATTTAATGTCCTGGAATTTTATTTTGAATTTGTTTGCAAAATTAAGCTGCGAAAAATAAATATGAAATGAACGAAACAGTAAATTTCATTTTTGTTTGTTTGATTTTGAAAGAGGCGATGATCTGATCGAGTTGAAGCAATATAATTTTGTTTTGGAATATTAATAATCACTTTTCTGTTACATGAGGAATAATTCGATGTTTGACTTTTATTGTATTTGAGTGTAAATAGAATACGTTAGTACTATTACTGATGTCAAACTTTTGGAAATTCAGGGTTCATGTGGATCATGCTGGTCTTTTAGTGCCACAGGAGCGTTAGAAGGTGCTAATTATCTTGCAACGGGAAAACTCGTTAGTCTAAGTGAGCAACAACTGGTGGATTGTGACCACGAGGTTAGTGAGTTTTCTGAATTTGTGTATTCAATTTCTATTTGTTAGTTGTATATTAATGGATGTGTCAATATTACATCTGTCTAAAAATTAAGCTGAAGATGTGATGAAGATCCATGATTTGTTCGTTGATGTCTATAAAGAGAATTGTTTTGCATAGTGTTCCAAATTGCAGCTCTTATGTATGTGGAAATTCTGTCTCTTTGTAACATTTAAATACAAATTTAGTGGGGTGTAGAATGCAAATTTAATACTCTAAGAGCATGAAATTGGAACAAAAAAGGCAACTTCTAGGAAGGATAGTGTGAACCTCGTACCCCACATGTTGGCTGCATACTGCTTCGACTCAAGTCGAAGTACAACTACGAATAGTCGAAAGCCTTGTAGAAAGTTTGAAACCTCACCAGTATGCTTGCTTAATTCATGTTGAGGTTGTAACATCTGATGCATATATATACGCTCTACTAAACCTGTCTCACCCGAAATAGACAGAGTTTAGGTTTTCATACCTATGTATGTGAACAGTATGTCTCGCCACTTTTGCCAGTGACGTGCTCATGCGTCTGGCACTCTTACTTAAAAAACAATTAGTCTCTTTGTATAGTGTTTTGTTTTTAAATACAAATTATTTCATTTGGGTTCTAGTCACAAAGATTAACCTGATTAAGTTATGTGGAGTACTGTATATCAATTTGGCATTGACGTGGCCCTTAGTGCGTTACTGGCTACTGCATCCATATCGGATTTGAGGCCAATAGGTTGGCGGTGATTTTTGCTGAGAGGGCCCTTTGATTGAGTAGTTTTGAACCAAGATTTCTCAGTTTTAAGTCAAGTCATACTGAAGGGCTTCTTATTTTGATGCATCAATATTGTTTTCTTTACAGTGTGATCCTGAAGAACGCAACTCATGTGACTCTGGCTGCAATGGTGGGTTGATGAATAATGCATTTGAGTACGTCCTGAAGTCTGGTGGTATTCAACGCGAGGAAGATTATCCTTACACCGGTACTGATCGTGGTACCTGCAAATTTGACAAAAGCAAGGTTGCTGCAACAGTGGCTAACTTCAGTGTGGTCCCTCTCGACGAAGACCAAATTGCTGCGAATTTGGTTAAGAATGGTCCTCTAGCAGGTATCAATCCAGACTTGAATATCTTGTTAACATTGCATTATGTGTTGTAAGTCAATTAATCAAGAATTCAAGATTGTGTTGCTAAAGTGGTTTATCTCTTTTGTTTGTTGCAGTGGGTATTCATGCAGGGGCCATGCAGACATACATTCGTGGAGTTTCATGTCCGTTGATTTGCTTGAGGAGTTTGGACCATGGAGTGTTGTTAGTTGGCTACGGGTCTGCTGGTTATGCTCCTATGAGGTTCAAGGAAAAGCCATACTGGATCATTAAGAATTCCTGGGGACCTAACTGGGGAGATCACGGTTATTACAAAATCTGCCGAGGCCACAATGTTTGTGGTGTAGACTCCATGGTCTCGACTGTAGCTGCTGTGAACATTCAGGCTACCCAGTAAAATTTAAAAGACTATGTTGGCATTGTCCATTTGATTATTGGATGATACCCATTGTAAATATACGTATGCTTTTCCATAGATACTTATCTTGACGTTCAGTCCTCAGAGTAACAATTGAGTGACTTCTTATAAGTAACCAAACCGGAGGAATCATATGTAACTAAGTACTGATTTGGTTCTATGCTACTTTATCTTTAGCATTATTGTGTTCAACAGATGAAATTGCTGTTGTTTATTGGGTCTATGAGTTTTTGACATATACCCTTTACTATAATATTATCTCCGTTTCACAATATTTGCATCATTTACTTTTTCACGTATTCTAATTACGTTGTTAGTTGATAAATGATGCCTAAATGAGAAACAAAGCAAGTTTTGCAAAACTGATTTAGTACGAAGTTAGTAAATACACTATGTTCCTAATTTGCTACATGTCTTGAAATTCAAGGAACGCATATACAGAGAAAACGCGCTTGAAAAAATTACAAATAAGAATGATTTAACAAATGAATGCCTTTGAATTCATAGTATACAATTCTTTGCAGTCTTCAACCGCGCAAAATTTTAAAGAGGACTGCCTTAGAATGAGCATACTGTTTAAACTATCTTACAAGACCTAATTAAGACTCATCCTGTCAACCAAATAACAAAAAATTGATATGACTGAGATTTCATTTAGGTAGCAATATAAGATGTTACATGTAGTGTGTATAACCAACTTGGCGCGTATTCTATGTATAGAATTTTCACTATGCTTGATTGGTGTACATGGGATCCTAGTCAATGATGTCAATGTACATAATCCGCAACCAGCAATCAGGATGGCAACCGACAACCACACTAGTAGATCTCCACTATGTCAAATGTGGACGCAGATATAAAGCCGATTGAGGAAGTTGTCAAAGTTGAAAGCCCTTACTGCTCAATAGGTAATGGACTTGGAACCATGTATTAGCAGTATTACTCATCTTCGTCGTTAAGGCCGGCAAATGAGAATGGCTGAAACTTGTAACCATCTCCCTCGAAGAACTTATTCTGAAATTCCACCCAGTGAAGTCGCATAGCATGTAGGAATGCACTAAGAGTTTCCATCACTAATAGCACTCCAACAGTAGCAGATATAAAAACAATAACGCCAATGCCGAGGATGAAAATGTTGTTATACCTAGAGTCATGATGTGAACTAGTTACTGTGTATTCTCATTTAAACCAGAAGATCAACTAATTTTATCATAACGTAAGAACCTTACCCCCAGCTCAGAAGTAGCACTTTATCAAAGAACACACTTGACAGTTCTGAATGTGCAAGACTGCAAATGAGTAAAATAGACTCAGATCATACCTATAAAAGTAAAAAGTAACAAACTAACAACACATTTACATTAATATAACATGCTAAAAATATGGCTGCATCCAATAGTTCAAAACGGACCAAAAGTTAATTATGAAGTTAATTCTGGGACAGAGGGAATATCAATAAATAATAACCTACCTCAGAGCCCATAACCGCAAATATGAAGCTGTATTTGAAACTGCTCCAAGCACAAATTCGATGGTGTGTATTAGTTGGTGAACAAAAATTTCACTAAAGTCAAATTCACCATGTCCGTGTGAATCATTCTCCATCTCAAAATCCAAGGAATCATCAGTATTATCAAGAGGTGCATAGGAACGACCCCGGTGCCGCTGAGAAAAAAGATATTATTTTACAGGTGTATGACTGATATTTTTACAAAAAAATTGGCACTATTTTAACCCATTGAGAAGTTGTAGATTTAGCATACTTCTTCATGTTGCCTCTTCAGAATAAAAGGCTTCGGAAAGAGCATCCATGGTACAGAAATAAGAGCCAGAAAGAGCAACAGAATCTGCAAACCAATGCAACAACAATTGACAGTAAGTCAGCTTGACTCGTATCAATCAATCTTGTGGGAGGTCTATAGCGAAAGACGAAAAGTAGGAATACCTGAAGAAACTTCTGACCAAAAAATAGCTGGTTCTCCCCAAGGTCATCAGTAGGACTAAGGAACATGTATATTAGTATATGGTACAGATCAGCTTTAGAGCCAGTGCACCATTTGACAATGATTAGGAGAGAAAGGTAGCCAAATAGACTGTTTAAAAAAATTATCTGGGGAACAAACTGATACCTGGACAAGCAGTTTGTACAATAAGCATTGTTAGCAAATGAGGGGACAACATGTGCATTTTGCAATCAAAGAATGTCAACTGAAACTTAACTCACAGTTTCAATTACCAGATATTAAGGTCATTTTTGAAGAATTTTGCATTACAGTAGCTTAATATGATTCCAAGATTCATGTGTGCCACTCCTATAAGAATTGACATTTTCATCTTCAAAGAGTTTAGAAATGGCAGTTCACTGCGGCTCCCGTGCCATACAGGATCCACCCCGAATGGGTAAGTATCACGTACTTTAATTACGCCAGCAGTAGAAGCATCCCTGCCACAGACACAAGACTAAAACATCTATTACTGAGTATAAAAAAGAAAAAAGAAAAAAGAAAGAAAAGGCGCAGCACAAAAGGCCAGTGTTCGTACCGGCATGAAGGATCATGACATGCATAGGCAGAGGGTCCAAACAGCTCAAATGGGAGTGAAAAGAACTCATTATAAACCAGTCCCGTGTATATAGAAAATAAAGCCATCATCATAATTAAATAACGACCACCAAACGCCATCTGCATGATATCTCCAAGTTTCTGCTTGTAACAAAAGCAAAAATGAATTTTAATTGATATTAGAATCGAAAAATTAAAATCCCGGTGATAATTACAGCACAAGAAAGGCAAGTTATAAGGTTATGTAGCGAAAAGAAAACAATCAAAAGTGGCTGTGGCATGGAAACCAAGATTCTTTCAGTCATACCATCCTGTTAAACTTAGGGGGTGTTAGATATTAAACCCGTGGGTTTGGAATGAGTTATACCTGCATACCCATACCTTAAACCAGGTGTTTGGTTCACCATACAAAATTAGAACTCTATTTTCTGTTTTTTTTTAAACAAAAAAGAAATCAATTTTGCTTCATCAGCACCTTTTCTTCTTCTCCCCTTCTCCTGCCTCCCTTCCTTCAAAAAATTTGTTGCTCCAAAAAAAAGACGTCTTCATCCAACAACAAAAATTGAGGCTTCTTCTAATGAGCATTAGACTCAAATTTTGATCTTAACTTGTTGAGATTGTCCATTAAACATTTCGGATCTGAAACTTCACTAGCCAAAAACCATAATTTATGGTCTAAATTGATGATTTTTAAAGCATTTAAATGAAGGTATGGTAATTATATTTTGTTCCTTTTTTTTCCTTGCTAGCCATGGTAAATGGTAATGAGGGGATGAATGTCATCTTTCCAGTTTCATGTAGTTTTTTTTCGGTTGAAGGGTTGATAGCGAAGGAAGAAGCTAGGAGAGGCGAAGGAGCTAACACGCAGTGAACGTTTTTGGTTTATAATTTACCTTTTTTTCAAAAAAATATGATTCCAAATTCATGGGTTTGGTTTGAGAAACTAATACCTTGAGGGTTTGCAGGGTGGGCCACCAGGTATCTAATTTTGAAAAATATTGAACCAAACATCAAGTATGGGTTTTGTTGATTTCAAACCCATACATGCAAATATGGCTGAACTAAACGCCCCCTTAATAGGTTAATTCCACTAGCAACATATCGACAAAGTAAGCCAGGTGATGAAACTATATAGCACCAATATCAGTGTATCACACAATGTACTGAGAGATTAACTGCCTACATAACTTTTTAATCGTCACTCTAAAACACAACAATAATTTGGTGTCTGTTACTTGACAATAAAAAGAAAGAAGCGCCATTAATTGTTTACAAAGACATCTTGATCAGTCCATAATCCAAACTAAAAATGATAAGGAATCTTTAGTCACTATTGGATATGGATAAAGAAAACCGTAAGCTTTGCAAATAAAAAAGAAAAATAGAAGACTGATAAACCTCTGTTACCCCAACTCAAAAATCACCCGACTTAATCCAAGTCCCACACATATGTAGCACGTCCATTTTACTAGGGTACGATCCTTGAATTACAAAAGAAAACTTTAGGACATATGTTTGATACTTCTGGTCCGACACTTCTAAAACGTCCAAGGATAAAAAATATCTTTGTAGGCCTCAGGAAAAACCTATCCGGTGTCGAGGCTTCAGGGATAAAAATATGGGAAAAAGCTACAAGTTACACGGCTTTGACTGATTACGAATGGAACTTGAACAAACAAGAGAAGCATATTACCTGACTGGAGAACTTTTTTTCCCTCAAGATCAAGTACAATGTTGCCAAAAACAAACATATACCATGGCCCCAATCACCAAACATTACAGCAAATAAAAAAGGGAATGTGATGATTGTGTATACACCGGGATTTGCTTCCTGGTACTTGGCAACCCTGCAATAGCACAAGTCAGAGTACTGTTCACCAAAATTGCACAGGAGTCAAGTCGGAAGATTTAGGAGAGTGGGGTAGTTTAAAGGGATGGGTATGCAGATTAAGTTCAGAAGGGAAAATCCAAGTGCAAAAAGACAATGCAAAAAGTCCAGCTATTTATTTCCGTCAAATTTCTTAAAATCATTTTGCAACTCTCCATGCAGATAGAGTACAAAATAGCTCTTTTCACATGCATAGTTACTTTTGAAATAAATGCAAGATGGATTTCATGAACTAAAATTTCACATGTTAAAGAACAAAGGCCCGTCCAATTTTTACCTTGCCTTCATGTGATAGGGAAGGTGGGATTACTATTATTTCAACTTAGATGACTTCCTGGCTAACCCCAAGCCATAGCCCGGCACTAGGTGCATTAAGAGGTCACTCACGACTTCTCTACCTATATATACTTCCCCTAAAATTCTAAAACTCATGGTGATGCATAGATATTGAATTTGGATATTCGAAATCCGTAAGCAACAGAACACAGATTTGAGAGTTTTAACAAATTTGTAGCATATTGCCATTGCAAGTTCAAGTTTTACGACAAATACACAACTCACCCATATGCATCCACAATTTCTTGAAAAGCACTATTGAATTTGTTTGTGCGGAAGTAAGTTGGTGGTGATTCCTTTGTTGGCAAAATGTGGAATATTGACCCAACTTGTGAGTTACTGTCGTATGTAGCTTGTTGCAATGTATCTTGAATCTGCGATGTTGATCGTATACCAGTCAGGTGAAAATACAATTTGTCTAAAATACATATCCCTAAGAACTGCGGATTTCAGCACCAAATAATCATAGCTTAAACAATGACATGGTGTCAGTTCTGACCTCTTTTGTTGAAAAAACTGGACACCAACCTTCTGCAACAAGGCACTTCTTTGTCACATCTATACTGAGCATATTCAACGTGTGATAAATGGATTTCTCCTTCTTTACCTAACAAAACAAAGTTATACCAAAAAAAGAGACAAGATTCAGTGACTGAATGTAGGTCTATGCTAAAGTGTTACACTGTTACTTGACTAATGAAGACATCAAGGGAAGTAGCATCAAGATGTAAAGTGAAAGAGGGGATACTGGTATAAAAGCTGTGAAAGGACAGCTCTATTAATACTAACCAAATGGTGCCACTGTTCAATTTGGGATCCAATTGTACTTAAGACATTGTCACGGTGCACATGACCAACATCTATAGTAGTCTTCAGCTCAGTCAGTCTTGCAGTGACCTACAAATGAAATTGTTAATAGTATCAGCTATTTCAAACATTCACACATAAAAAAGTTGAATTTGTCAATAGTATACAGTTTTAATAGCAGCAATACGTCTTACTAACAAGCAATAAATGTTTCTATCACCTCCCCACCACGAGAAATAAGAAAATTCTAGACCTGTTATAAGTGAAAAATCTAAATTATAGGAAGAGACGGGGGGGGGGGGGGAGTGGAAGGCACAGTGAGAATTATATTTAACAGAACAGATATGGTCATTACAGACAACTTGGTTTAGATCAGTTGAGTTAGTCTGTCTAAATACCTGAATACTACTCCCTCCGTTCCTTTTAATTCTTTACGTATTTCGTTTGGGTGCCCCATTTTAATCCTTACGTTTGGAAATTTTTCTTTTATATTGTAACATAATGTCCCTAATATTCTGTCAAAAATTGTGCCAAGTGATTATTTTAATCAATAAAATTCATTGGGGCATTAAATCTCTCACAGTTTCCATTGAGACAGACAGTTTCCCGTTGAGGCATTAACCCTATTTCACTTTCTCAATGTCAGATTTTAGATTAAAGTGAAAAACATTATTAATAAACGTAATTTACATTGTTTAAATAAATAAAAAAAGGAATCTTAACCCACGTTAATTAGTTGTTAACCCGCGTGCATGATACCAAACGTAAAGATTAACAAGCAACCGAGGGAGTATACTAAAGTAATAACCGGAAGGGACACTTGGCAAAATCCGTGAAGTTCTTTCCCTCCAAAACTTTGTGATTCTTAGGGGAAAGTTCTTCTCATAACTGAAATCACAGGTAATCTTCCTAGATTTTTTTTATTAATCTTGTTCAAAATTTGAATGAGTTGTGAATAATTGATGTTTTAAATGTATAAACATTGGCAATATAACAAAAAGAAGAAAACTGATTTTCCTGTAAACGACATTCTGAATTTGGCTAGGGATATGTTGATGTATAATATTCTCATACAAGACCTCACATCAAATGGGATATGATGTCAACTATAAACCAGCATCACTGTCTTCAACATAACTTCAAAATTATTCAGCACAAAATAAGTATATAAACCTTGCCAATGTTACACTTAAAACCATACCTCTTTCATCATCAGTTGTTGCTTTTCCGGGTCATCAGAGAAGGAGTAACAATTTGCTCCAAACGCATCACATATTTTTACTATTTTGCTTTTTGCCCTTTCTCCGGAGTAGAAGATCACAAAAACATTTTTCTCCACCTGCAAAATCATAAAACCCAGACATCATTCATAAGCGTTATTCCCCCAGTCAATTTCTTTCTGGTGCCTTCAAACTTTTCTCTCATGCTTCTGGGTTGGAGTTAATTTCTGTGGGAGTACTTCTTTTTTATTCTTCTAGATTGGGTAATCAAGGGCTGGATTTGTGAATGAGAAATACAACTTGCAGTAAAAATATGAGCGTCTAATTCTAATAGAATAAAGGTCTATCAGTCCACTTTTCCAGTCATTCAAATCTTCAATGAAGAACAACTAATGGCCAAAGTTTGGTAAGTGGTCAATTGGTCGTAAATCAAGGGAATGGTTATTGTCATGAAATTTTCTTCACAAAGTTGCTTATAAAGTCATTACCATTACCACCATTTATGACCATCTACCACACGGGTAGTTAGTGCAAAGGTATAACGATCATCAAGAAACGTGCTTAATGTAGTAGGCGCTGGAAACTTGTTTCACAGTGTAAATAACAAGATCCAGGCTATATGACAATATGATTACATGAATAAACAATTTCTTTTTCCAGTACTGGTTTTGTAAGAGATGCGGAATAGAAAAATGGAAATAAACTTCACAAGATCAAAGGAGAGACGTTAAATAATAATCATAGTCACCTTGTGGCCTGATGCAGGGTCAACAACAGGATATTCAAGCACCGCTTGCTTCAGAAAAACATTTCCCCTGGTTGCCCGAAAAAGAATCCTCTCAAACGCCATTGATTTCTCTCTAGGGACCAGACCACAGATGAACCCAAGCGTATATTGTTTTGATGGATCAACCATCATCTCCTGACAAAAAAGATGAAGTCATGCCTCCTCCAGAAAATAAACAGAAATGAATTATGAATAGAAATACAAGAGTAGCAACTAAAATACCTGTTCTCGTAATAATGGACTGTCGATTGATTTTTCACCCAAGCGACGTGCTTCATTTTCTGTCTTCTGAGCTGCTGTATTAAAAGCTGAATGGAAAAACTCAGCACCCTGAAATAGATGAACAAAGTTCAATGACTTCTTCACATTATGTAGGCAGTCTAATGAAAAGTAGATAAAGTACAATTCATTGGCAGACGTGAGGTTAGCATGAAACAAATCTCAGCACACTGCATATGCAAATCGATATATTTGGCATCTCCTGAGTCACTTAAGTTCACGAGGATCAGCATCGCGGTGGAAAATGAACTTACCTTCAGCAGCACCAACTTAAATTCTATAAGCTCGTTGTATGTATGCTGTAGTTTTTCACTATTTGCATTCATCTCTAGGAGCTCAGCCTCGAGTTCACCAAGTGTCATCTGATTGTAAAATTGAGCTGTTATTCCCTATTAGAGAATGTAATGAAAAGAAAGAGCGGAAAAAAAAAAAAAAAAACTAGATTTAGCATACCTCTAATGCATCCAAATGTACACCGTCTCTACAAGGAAACCTTGTTGAGGGAAGTAAACCAGCTTTTGTCATATGCTCCTTAAAGAACCTTATCTTGCGAGCCATTTCCCCACATCTTTTTATCTGAATTAGTGAACAAAGTCATGAAAATCAGAGTAAACACAAATGAAGACAAGAATCTTTTTGTTAAAAAAAAATCAGTAACGGCTAGTAGTAACTTGCAGCTTCAGAAGTAATTATTATTGGGAAGTCCAGGAACTATAGTGTAGACTTGTGAAAGGGCTGATAGAATTTACCAAGAATTTCAGTTCAGCACACGTCGCGATGACTTGTGAGTTACAACATGCAAGTGATGTAAGTATGTAACTATGGTTTTACAGTCCTTCAAAAAGGTTTTATTAAACATTGTAACATTAATGGAAAACCATGTCCTTTTCTAATACCAAAGGTTTATTGGAACCTAAAATTTAATAGCTCTTACTATTTGTCAGCTAATAACTCATAATAACTTCAACTTCTACAACCAAAAATCAGGCTAAAAAGGGAAGTTAGTTTCAAATTAAGCTCTTCGCTGTGAGAAGCTGGAATGACTTTCAGGTAAAAACTAAGCTGACAATATTTTCTTTTCCCCAGGTCCCCAGCATTCCCAGTTCAACTAACCCCCCACCACCTGCGCATCATCTTCTTTTGCGTGTTTCTTCTATTGTTTTTAGTTCACCCCAATTTATAGAGCATTAGAAGAACTAAACATCACTGAAGACAATGCTTAAACATGGTAAAACAATTATGAAACTACATCCTGATGATACAACCCTGATATCACTCGGAATTCTTTTTGTAGAAAGAGCTACTAAGAGGAATTTCATGGATACGCATTGATATCGAAAGCATGTGATGACATTGAGAGCAAAGCTCACCTGAGAAGCATAAGTCCTCTGAAACGGGCTTTTTTCAGTATTCAGCTGGAACAAAATCAAAAAAGTCGTGTCAAAAAAAAACCCACACACTGGAGTATGAATCCAATCCACAGATTGAATACACAATGCTGACAAGCATAGGAAAAAAATATATATCTAAAGTCTCTTTAGGTTCAAGGAGTTAACTGAAAGTTTTTGCAAACAGAAATAGTTGGAACATAAAATGTTTCGCTAATCGCAGCAAGTGATGTGATCATGTGAGAAAAAGGCGAATATTATTTCCTGTCAATCGCACTGACTTCTCCAGAATGCCAACATCTCAAATAAATAAGAGAAAGAGGAAAAATGTGCTATGTGCATATAATGAGATATAACCAATCTCTGAGCCGAGAAGTCAGCCATGATGAAGCAAAATTCTAATTCAATGAACTCCAAAGTTTGGAACTTTTGATCCATTGCACATTTATACTACCTATTTTGCTTCTCAAAACCTTTAAGCTGATTATTTTGTATGATCCTCTAATATATCAATCCATTTTAACCTCCAAAAAAGTTGCAAATGCAGTCTCTGATCAGTTATCATTATCCTCGTGAATCGTTGCAAACATTCCACGATACAATCCCAACATAAACTAATGGAATAATCAGCTCCACGTAACAAATTCGCACCACATCATAATCAATTCAAAACCTTTCATCAATAATGCAGCTCGTATATCCAGCATAAACCAAACCAAACAATCAAAGTTAACCTAATCAAAACCTCCAAATCAACTAATTTCACACCACATAATACTTGAATCAACAACAATATAAATCACAAACGCAAACTTACTTCAAACATTTAACAAAATAAGAAATCACAACAACAACAACAACAACAACAACAACAACAACAACAACAACAAAAACGAGGACATCAAAAACTTACATCCTTAAATTGGAAAAGCGAAAGGTCGCCCACATAAGAAATTGTACGATAAGCAGATTCAATCGGAATAATCAACTGAACCAATTGCATTTCCTCTGATCTCATTAGATCTATCGTCGGCCAACATCTTCTCTCCAACATTGTTCTTTCCTAAATCTGACAATTTCCCGACGAATTGAAACCCTAATTTTGTAGAAATCAGCTCAGCAATTCATCGATCAGTTTGTCAGAATTTAGAACTCGGCGAGAACTTTATCGGTGGTTGATGGACCAACTTATGAAAAAGAAAATTGAAGATTTGGAATCGACGCTTTGAAGAAGCTCTTTTTATTTTAATAATAATTAATTATATAAAAATATAATTTTGTAAGTTTGAATTTGACGAAGCGACTACGACCGCGAACGAAGCGACGATGAACTTTCCACTTCGGAGTATCACTGCGCGCCGACAATTTTTTATGGAGTATTTTATTTAGGATTTTTTAGATAAAATCATCTTTTAAAGTTGTCATTTTTAAAATAACCATTTTAGAAACTCTTAAGTGTTTTTTTTTAAAAATAACCACCTTAAACTTTCTCCGTTAAGAACATCGCCACCTAATGTTAACTTCCGTCAAAATTATATTTTCCTCCTCCTATCCCCCTCACAGTGGCGCCCACATCCAACAGTCAAAAATTTCCTTCCTCTTTTCCTTCCTTCTTCCTATTTATAATCTCTTCCTCCATTAACACACCTTGGTTGAAAAATATTTATCAAAAATCCGCAAATTCACTCAATTTCTTTCCAATTTTTCAATTACATTTCATCAGCAAATAATTTTCGACAATTTTCTCCAATTATCAGCATGGTTTCGTACTTAAACAGGTAAATTGTGCTAAATTGAAATTAGAGTTCTTCAACTATAGAATTTTCGGGGTTTTTAATTTGGATATTTAAACACAATTGATTGTTGCAGGTTGATGGACCACGTGATTATTGTTATAGCGGAGCTCCTGTGTCAAGGCTAACTTCTTGAACTCGTGACAATCCGGGTAGAAAAAGTCATTGCTTGCAAATACTATGATCGAGAAACAGAACCAAGGAGATGAAACTATATTTGGTGGCTCAATTTGGATAGCACTACATGGTAGAGGGATGTCATGAACCAGTTGTTGTTGGAGAAAAAGATTGATGAAAATTGAGATGAATGATATGAACATAGAGGTTGAAAAGTTGAGCTACCCGGAAGGATGTTGATGAATGAGCCGGGAAAGCACAGTCGTAATGGGGGAGCAGATCATATGGTACTATTCATGGATTGCTTGATGTTTGTAGTTATTGTTGTTGCGGCAGTGGTTTCATTCAAGTAGTATTAGGGTGTTATTACATAAGTATTATTAGGATAAGTAGTTTAATTAGTGATTTGAATTTAGAAATGTTATGATCGAATGCGTTTGTGTAATGTGGGAACATATGTAGTTGTCGTTGAATGAATCAATGAATGAATTTGTTCGTCTTACATTTCCGTTATCATTTCGAATCGTAACTTCCCAATTCCGGTAATGTGACTCATAAAACCAGTCAGATCAATTTTTCAAAATTGAAAGGGTGGTTGAAAATAAATGACCAATCTTTATTGAATCGGAAACGATCAACGATGATTAATAAACTCGGAGTAATGAAGAGGCAAATAAATTACTACAATTGTGGTAAATATTGTCATTTTTCTCTTACTTTCTTAGTAAGTTTGTACGTGAATCGTAGTAGTACCCGAGCCATTTTATAAGTACATGTTCAACACTTAATCGGGAATGTGTTCCACTCTTAAAAAGCAAACTAATGTGAACCTAAACTAACAAAACAACCAAAGTTGACTTACCAAAGTCAATCTAAGTCAACTTTGATTGTATTGCCTCTTCTAACCTGATACAACTACAGTAATAGCAACACCAACTCAACAAAACAACAACAAATCAACCCAAGTTGACCAACCAAAGTTGACTTACCAAATTCAACAAAAGTCAACTTTGGTTGTGTTGCCTCTTCTAACTTGATACAACAAGAGTAACAACAACAAAAACTCAACAACACCAACAGGTAGATAAACAACAACACCAGCAGCTAGAAAAAACACCAGCAGCAAGAGCAAAAACATCAACAACATCAAGTACAACACAAAAATAGGATTACCATGGCACGAATATGATCCATTAGCATAATAGTAACATAAAAGTACACCACCAGTACTAGATTTGTTCTGAAATTAGCAAAAAATGACACAATCAAACATTGTTTTGTTCAAAGGCTACAAACTACAAATCACAAGTGATGTTCCTCCTTACATCCAATTTAGACCAAGGTTGTTGTGGTGGTTGCTGACTTTGTTAGGAATGGTGTTGAGTTGTTTGGGACTGTTGCTGGCTTAATTGGGATTGTGGCTGACTTGAAGAACCTACACATGCATCTGCAGCTTCCATAACCTTATTGACCCTTTCCTCCTTTTTTCTTCTCTATTCAGCAACCATGGAGTATTGGATGTGGGCCTTTTAATTTGGATGAACAGATGCATCAGGATTCTTGCAAGTTTTTTTTGTTGTAGCCTAGTCCACCACATTTCCCACACTTGTTCTGTTTTTTGGGTCTTTTAGGATGCTTAACTTAGTTAGGTTGGTCTCCTTTCACCTTCTTCCCCTTTCCTTGTTTCTCCCCTACTTCCAGCTTCCTCTTGTTAGCTTTAGGCCTACCAAGTTGTACCTTATACCTAGGTGGTGCTGGTGCAGCGAGATCCATCTTTTCCCAGAACTTAGCACCAGACATAGCTTTGACTGGCTTTTCATAAGCTTCCAGGTAGGTCTCCATGTTGTAATATGCATGGATTTAGTCATGTGGATTAGATATTTTGTCCATGATGCAGGAGTATGCATGCACACAAGGGATGCATGTTAGATCATAGTGGAAGCAAGTACAAGTCCTGTTAGACAAATCAATAGTGACTTATCACTTCCTAACTCCACCTCATACTGATCATCCCTACTTTGTTTCAGAATACACCCCCTACCGAACTTCTCAAAGCCATCAAAAACAGTTCCTATGTATGGCATCAGCTTCTTTCCTTTCATCTTCTTCACAGTCTCCCACTTGTCATTGTTCATCTTCATCATTTACCTTCTCATCCATTCCATCTGAGTCAGAATTGGCTTGTCCCTTGCCTCTTTGATGACTGCACTGAAAGTCTCACATAAGTTGTTCAACAACATGTTTGACTTGCAATCCACCTCAAAGGCTCACCCAGACAAATGACATGGTTGAATGTCATTAAGGTAACACCAAACATCATCATCAAGAAACCCGATGGACTCCATTGCAATTTCAAAGTCCATCTACATCAAACACATAAACAAATAATTATAAACAAGCAATACAAACTTAATCGGGAACGAGTCTGACTCTAAAAACTGAAATAAAAAACAATACAAACTTAATAGGGAACGAGTCTGATTCTAAAAATTGTCTCTAAGTGAAAACCTCATAGGGAACGAGTCCGACACTAAAAAATAAAATTAGCATTACAAACTTAATCGGGAACGACTTTGACTCTAAAAAATTAACTTTAAGTACACAACCACAACTACCTAAGCTAACCCAAGTCAATTGTGGTACTAATGTACAGATTGTGACCTAGTTTAGAAGAATCTAAGACAATATAGAAACTTACATATGTTGTTTCCCTTGCTGCATCCTAAACAGAGTGACAAGGAAATCCAGCTTGAATTTTGCCCATATGTGCCTCACATAAAATCTTTGGTTGGCTTGTGGAGCCATTGTCTTGATTGCTTCAAGTAAACCCTGCACATTTTATGAGTTAGTTTGGGAAACTAAATGAACAACTAATTAAAGAAATAAAAGCATAATGATAAAATAATTTTACCTTATGTCTGTCAGACATAAATGTAAAGCCAATACCATTGCTTCCACCATCATAATCCCTCATAAATAAATCAATAAACCAACACCAAGTCTCAATGTTTTCAATTTCCACAGTGGCCCAAGCAATGGGAAAGATATTATTATTCACATGTTTCCCAACAACTACCAAGATCTGACCTAGATATGCACCCTTTAAGTGGCACACATCCAATCCAACA
The DNA here is from genome assembly GCF_020520425.1 of Spinacia oleracea. Taxonomy (NCBI): domain Eukaryota; kingdom Viridiplantae; phylum Streptophyta; class Magnoliopsida; order Caryophyllales; family Amaranthaceae; genus Spinacia; species Spinacia oleracea. The sequence goes on from NC_079488.1 coordinate 93,875,051, forward strand.
ATTCGCCAAAAACCATTATTGAACCAATTCATCAAAGGTTCTAGACAACAATACATCCTCAATAACAGGGGCTTCTCAAGGCCAAGACTGTTTTCAACCAACAAAAAACAACTACTGCCAGAGTTATGCTACAAGTATGCTTTGGAATGTTCCCACACTCTGCCATACTACTCTAAAAATGACCCTTGTAGAGCCAAATTTTCTCTTGCCCTGACCAAACAGGAAGTGGAATAAGATATCCTAGTTCAAGCATCACCCTTTCCATGAACTTTTTCAACTTCCAGTGAGGATCCGATCTCCAAGTCTCCAAATACCTCTCACATAAGTAATCAGACTTCATAGTTTTATTCACAGTAGTCCTAACATATGTATTCCTCATATTCATTGTCCTAATCTGTAGAAAATTAGTTTGTGGCAACATCCTCGCATGGATTTTGAAAGGGCATTTGTTTGGATAGTCACACTTAGGTTTCCTACCGCTAACAGTGTCCCAAGGACAACCACACCTATTCCTACACTACCCAGTTATCCTCTCTTGCTTATTGTGAAGGAAGTAAAAATCACACCTATTCTATTCTCAGCAGGATGTGCCTTAAGTGCCTTCCTTACCACAACAACAGATGAAAATCTCAGCCCAATATTCAACTGGATCTTCCTTTTGAAATCTACCACTGGGTTGAAAGTGTAGTAATCATCATCTCAGTCATCAGCAGATCTATCAACACTCCTCGGCTCATCATTGTCCCCATGAAGCTCCCCTTGGTTATTCACCTCAAGCTCTTCAAGATCTCTTAAATTTCTTTGAACACCATCATCACTAGTGTTAGCATTCCCCCCCCCCCCCCATATTGTGTCTTAGCTTCCTAAAAAGATCATCACTAGCTTTTGTTTGCAGAAACAAAGACTCATCATCATCTAAGCCTATCTCTTCCTCCCCTACAACCCATTCTATGTCCAAATCAGACAAATCTAAACTAGATGACCCTTCAAACTGTTAGGTTATGATACATATGACAATTCATAAATCATGCGGAAAAACCATAAACCCAGGAAAACATATTATTTACACATAATCATTTAGCATAGATTAGATGCATACTCTTTGTTGCGTGCCTTCCCTAGCTGCGCCCGAACCGAACAAGAACAAGTCTTTAGGACTCCAAGTGTCGTCCCTCCGTAGATAGTCCACAGCACGTCCGGATCCGCCTTAAGATTGACCAACTAGAATCGCCCTTAAGGTACTATTATTTTCGGCACTTTATAGGCAAATGTGTGACTGAATTTTTCTCTCAAAAACTCACTTTGAATACTTTGAAACTTGTGTTATAAATTGTGAGCCCTAGCCTCATATTTATAGCGGTATGGAAAGGGAATCGAAATCCTATTCAGATACAAATTAATTAAACCTAGAATCCTATAAGAACTCTAATTTAATTAATTTATCAAATAGAATTAGGAATTTAATCATTAACCGAACTCTGCATGTTTTAGGAAACGTGCACGAACACAAACACTTGCACACACACGCACGGCAGCCACGATGGGCCCCATGCGTGCGCGCGAGCAGCAGCCCACTCAGCGCCCGCGCGCGCTGCGCGCTGCGCGTGTTGTGCGCGCTGTGCGCGCTGTGCGCTGCGCGTGCTGTGCGCGCTGTGCGCGCTGCGCGCTGCGCACAGCCTGCTGGGCCTGGCCTTGCGCTGGGCCTGACGTGGCTGTTTGTGCGGCGCGCTTGGCTTGCTGGGCGATGGCCTGGCTTCGTGCTGGGCCTCGTCCGGCAGGCCTCGTCCGATGCTTATTCGTACGATGCGCTTCCGATTAAATTTTCCGATTCCGGAATTCATTTCCGATACGAACAATATTTAATATTTCCGATTCCGGAATTAATTTCCGATTCCGGTAATATTTCCGATTCTGACAATATTTCCGTTTCCGGCAATATTTCCGATTCTGGCAATATTTCCATTTCCGATAATATTTTCCGACACGTACCATGTTTCCGTTTCCGGCAACATCTACGACTTGGATAATATTTATATTTCAGATACGATCCATATTTCCGTTTCCGGCAATATCATCGTTTCCGGAGTATTCATTCCTTGCCTGTGACGATCTTAGCTCCCACTGAAACCAAGATCCGTCGGTTCCGAATATCCATAGATAGAGTATTTAATGCCATTAAATACTTGATCCGTTTACGTACTATTTGTGTGACCCTACGGGTTCAGTCAAGAGTAAGCTGTGGATTAATATCATTAATTCCACTTGAACTGAAGCGGCCTCTAGCTAGGCATTCAGCTCACTTGATCTCACTGAATTATTAACTTGTTAATTAATACTGAACCGCATTTATTAGACTTAACATAGAATGCATACTTGGACCAAGGGCATTATTTCCTTCAGTCTCCCACTTGTCCTTAGGGACAAGTGTGCATTTCCTAATTCCTTTGTCGCTCGATGCTTGCTCTTGAACATAAGGTAAGAGTTGTCATCCTTATTACGTCCAGAGGTGTTCCTCGGTTTCAGAGTTCAACTGATCAAATAAACAGATAATCATAGCCTATGATTCATCCGAGCACGGCCATGCATTTCACAGTTTCTAGCTCTCCGAGTGGCCTTTGTACAACTTTTAAGCATCTCATCCCGATTTATGGGAGGACAATCCCAATCTTGCGATCTTGAGATTAGACTTCGTTTGATAGGTGATTACCTGAGCGTTGCCTTTATAGCCTCCTTTTACGGTGCGACGGTTGGTCAACGTCAAAGCAACCAGTTCTCAAACAAGTAATCTCAAATCACTCAGGTATTGAGGATTTAGTGTCTAATAATTTTAATGAAATTTACTTATGACAGATTTTCATCTCTTACAGTAAAGTTTCATAGGTCTTGTCCGATACTAGTTTTCTTAAAGTAAGTATCTATGCAAATGATTATGACATTGCCATGTCCACATAGTTCAAGAAACAGAACTACTAGTCATCTTGCATTCTAATCGTCTAACGTTTTCTATGCGTCCAATTTTATAGAAAACTCCGATTAGGGACCATTTTCAACCTTTGACATTCAAGTTCACTTGATAGACATTTCTTAGTCACAGGACTGGTCCTGACAGTCTATCTTGAATATATCGTCAAATTGAAGGGACTCATCATTTAATACTAAACCAAGATTAAATGGAATATGAAAATACATTTCATATATGATAAATGTTCAACCCCAATGTTTTATAACCATGGGCCTCAAACCCATCTTCTAAAACAATTCATGGAATTCAAAGCTATGCTTGATTTCCAGTGCTACAACGTGAGTGTTGCTTCTCATTTGTTGCATAGGTTTAGTTATCATTCTTTGCCAATCTTAATATCCTTTTCATCGAATGTTCTTCGAGATATGATGATAAGATCTTTTCGAGTTTGTTTATTATGTGATCTAGTCTTTCTTACTTCGATGGTGGTTTTACTCACTTTGCAATGAAGAACCATCAAGTTAGCAGACGTTTTTCTTGCTTCAAGAGTGGTTCTACGCATTTTTCAATGAAGAACCATCAAGCCAGCAGATAGGTGATCTACCCAAGTTCAGTGAAGAACTTTAAACAACCCTGTTTTATTGCTTCTTAGGCAATAATCACTTTTACTTCAACTTTATAGGTTGCTAGTGATGCTTTGTTTGGAATTACTTATCCAAGCAGTTCACAGATATGTGGAATACTTTCCAGCTGTATCTTAGAACATAGAAATTAATATTTTAATTTCCCACGCAACAACTCATGGTCTCCAATCCATGTTGCCATTTCAAAACACGATGCTCTATAGCTCGTCCTTATCAATGGTTAACTCCAAAGGGTCTTGCTTGATCCTTTGCCAGTGTTTATGCGTGTAGCATCAATATTTAGCATATCTTTATTTCCTTGAATCAAGAACTATTCCTATGTACCATTTCAAGTACCATAAGTATTCTTGATCTCAATCTAGTTGATCTTCACTTAGATCAATAGAGATTGGTATATGTTCGTCATGCCTAAAGTCATACGATACGTTTTTGGCGATCCTCATATCATATCATACATGATAAATTCTTTTGCAGAATAATTCCCAATTGAATTCTATTCATGTAACTTTAGCTCATTCAATTTTAGTAGATACTGAATCCAGCTAAATTCTTTGACATATAATATAGGTTAAGAATCTCATTTAGACTCTTTGATGTTTAACTTAGTAAATGCTTATACATAGTTCAAACATTCTTTACTTAGATTTATTCATATGGGTCGAATATCTCCAATGGAGACTTTCGTGTTTGATTTAGTAAATGCCATTACTTAATCCAAAACAATATCATAAGATCTTTGTAAATAGATCTTAATACCCAGTATGTACTAAGTTTCGCCATGGTCCATCATTGATGAATAATCTCAAATCTAAGTATTTAGCATTTGAATGTTATTTCACAATAGAGAGATATGTGTGTGATACACATAGGACCAATTAAGTTTTATGTACTCCCACTAAACTTCTTATATATCTATAAGAATCATGTGTATTTTATGAAACTAAAATTCTTATTAGCTTCACTTAAAATACAGTTCCAATTCCCAATTGCTTGCTTAAATCTGTACTTAGATTTTATAAGCTAGCTTTCCTTTTCAAGCATTTATTTGGATCCACAAATTCTATGACATACCATGTACATATTATATTCCAACATTTGATTGAGTAATACGTTTTGTTATCCAATTGCTATATGTACCAGTATGCAATCATTGCTTGAATTATAGACTTAAGCATTACGATTTTGCATGAGGTTTCAACACAATCCATGCCATGAATTTGCTTGTAACCTTTAGCAACTAATCTCGCTTTGTGTGTGAACACAATTTCATGTTTGATGGTTTTTATCCTTTAAAACAAACTTGCAACCAATAGGTGTGAAACTATTCTTGCAAATCAACAAAATTTCAATTTTGTCATCAAAACATTGAGTATGTTTTATGGCCTCTAACCATTTAAAACATTTGAGTCTATATATGGCCTCTAACCATTTTAGGGAATCTGGGTTTCGTCATAGCTTTCTTACAAGTCACAAACTCATTAATCTACATGATAATAGTTTGACTGCAAGTTGTAGGTTTCTTCACTATCTAATGGAAGAATCGCATAGCTTCAATGACCTGAACTCCATGCCTACTAGGGTATAGAACATCAAACAAAAGAATATCAATAGCCACTTGAAAGTCCTTTGAATATTCTGTTCTCCTTGAAGCACTTGTAAAGTCTTCTAAGAGATGTCTATTCTTTAAAGCCACTTCTAAAGTCCTTAAAGAATAAGTTTGGATTTTCTGAAGCACTTCGAAAAGCCTCCGGAATGTCCGTTTATGTTTGTTGTTTGCCTCGAAGACTTTCGAGGTCTATTTTCTCCCACTTGTCATTTTGGAAACGAATCTCCAAAAGGACATCATTTCGAGCAAACAAACATTATGTTCTCAAAAATTCGTGGTAGAAACAATACCCTTGTGTCTCATTTGAATAAATCACAATGAAACATATATCTATACTTGGGCTTTAGTTTGTCGAATGACAAACACTAAGCTCCCACTGAGTTTAGGAACTCTCTAGATATATTTTATGAAAAGTTATACTGAAATTACTTTTCAATAGCTTTGACGAATTTGGTTTAGTTTGGTGGTAGTTGAGCATTTTGTTTTAGAAATTATAGGAAAAGTCTTTATGATCCATCATTGATTGAATCAAGTACTAATCGACTTCGATCATTCCAACTTAGATATGCCATATCTTATGGAGCTAGATTGTGAAATTACAACACACAATCATTGATGATCATATTTGGTCTCAAGTAATCATCAACATGATCTAACCTAGATCTTTATGATTTCTTGCCAAGTGGATTTTATACTTCTGAATCTTTGAACTAGCCAAACAGATTCAACTTATATCACATTTGAGTAAATAAACCTATATTCACTCAAATCCATATGAAATAATAAAGTCATAAAATCTTTCTTTGGCTTTGAACTCTATCGTCTAGGCGTTCTAACAATAGTTCATATCTTTTGTTACTTTCAACAAGTAAGACTAGCTTGTCTTAAAATGATCTAGAAATCAATCAACTTTCAAAAGTCCATCAAAATAGTGCTTTTGAATGTTAACTTGTTGATATGGTCTAAGCAACAATGCCAAAGATTAGTGGAACTCAAATCAAGGGGTTGATTTGAACCTAGTAAAGTTCTTTAAAGAGTTGTTTGTTTTAATCAAGCATATTGACTCAACCTGTAATTGACCATTTCATTCAAATAAACAAACAAACATTGTCTTTGTTTTTCTTGAATGTGAGTCTTTCTGTGTTTGAAAACAGAAATTTAGGTATGTTGATTATGGAACAAAATAGCCATTAAGTTCCAGCCTTTGAAAGGACTTAAAACAAACTAGATGACCCTACAACTAATGTAGCATTGCCATGCTTCATTTCCCACTTGTAGGTCATTAGTGTATCCTAGCTTCCATTGTTTGAGTTATTATCGAAGTAAGAACCTCAAGCGGTATATGATACCAAGGAAGTTTGATTGCTAGGTTACTTCTCTTTAAACATAAACTTATAGGTAGAAACGGAATCGTAAATTCCTTTCATTTGTTCCTCGTTTTCCTATTTCTTGTACCCTTTCTTATAGTCTTAAGAATTGAATTCTTTAGTGTTGACTTTTATACTTTGTTAGACATGTCCAATGTCACCCCAACAAGGTTCTTAACATTTAATTTATGTTGAATATTAAGTTTCAACTAGATGATCTTACCAGAAGCTTCTAAAGTTCTCTAAGCATCGATCTATTCGAATGTCTAGGGACTAGACTCATTCGAGAATTAAATGGACAAAGATATTAGGTTGTTAACCATTGGTAAAGCTGAGCATTTAAGCTCAATGCTTTATGATCTCAAAACTAATTGTATTTTGAATTCACAAGCACCAATTGGTTTGCCATTCGATTTCTATATCCGAAAACAACCATAAAAGTCGATATAAGAAACGTACATTTTAAATTGCTCACTTTCTCTCTTTTCCGTGAATCGTTCTTGGATTCACTACCAATCGAGGAAATTTACTGTTACCTTTCTAAAAGGATTTATTGCAGTGCAAGATATTTAATTATAAACAATAATTAAAACATACATTGAAGCATGCAAAGTCTAAACATTTATCATGAGTAATAACTTGAAAATTAAAGCAATCATGCAATTTCAACAAGTTATTAGCATTTTATTCGAATTTATTGTTCCGGCAGGTGTGAATAAAATGATTCCAAGACCCTAAAATCATTGAAGAACTAAGCACAGTTTGTCGACTTAATCCTAAAACATCTTAGGTAAGCAAAAGCCTTTTGCTAATAGTCTAGAAACTATTCTTGGTTGATAGGTACGTCTAAGAACTTATTAGGTAAACCTATCGAATTTGCCACGACATAAAAGGACTCCTTACTTATATCGTTGAGTTTCACCAAAACTAACATGTACTCACAATTATTTGTGTACCTTGCCCCTTTAGGACCAATAAGTAACACCTCGCTGAGCGAAAACTATTACTAGATTGATGTAAAGGATATCCAAGCAAGTGTATATTTTGGCATGGCACCTTTTAACTCAATTTTTAAGTTTGGAACTTAAGGCTCTTACTATGTTGGTTAGATTTTAAGTGAACTAAAATCCTTAATCATGCAACATAATCAAGCCGTAATCTCATGCATTTTAAGACATATTTAAAGCAATAAATAACTTAAAACATGCATAAGATAAATGTGATCTAGTATGGCCCGACTTCATCTTGAAGCTTTAACTTCAAAGTCCGTCTTGAAAATCTCCGTGGGAGGCACCATTTTCTTCAAATAGGATAAGCTATAACTAATTACAACTATTTGATGGTACGCAGACCATATTTGAATTGAAAAACAACTTTGGTACTTTAGACCAATTACATTCAAATTAATGGTACGCAGACCATATTTTCTATCCTATTTGGGCCATACTAGTCACTTCATAACCTGCAAAACAGTACATATACAATATATACCATTCACCCATTCATTATCATGAATGGCCCACTTAGCTGGTTAGTAAAACACATTATGCATCACGTCAATATTTGCAGCAATTAATCAAGGGCACCAATAATCTACCAATTATTCAGTCCTTATTAATTCTAATCAAGTTGTTTTAACCTTAAGGATTTGTAGACCTAATCAAGAGTTTATGACTAAAAGCGCTCCCACTCAAACCAATAAATTCATATGCTTTACTAATTTTAAACATAAAAATGTATTTCTAGTCTAACCGGAAACATACAAATTTAATTAAAATTTAAAGCTCATATAAATTTATAATTGAATCCAAAAGTTTAATTTAATTTCAGTCGTGTTTAAATTAATTCATGATTTTAATTTTAGTAAAATAATTAGAATAAATAACATTTATTATAATTACAATATTCAAAATTAAAATCCAAGAAAATAATTTAAATTATTAATTTTAAAATTAATTAAAATTACGTGAACTGAAATTTTCAAATTAAACATTCAAAACGATCTAATCGTAACGCAAACACCCTACGCATTGCACGCCCATGGGCCGCACACACACAGCCTTCGCTGGCCATGTGCGCGCAGCCCATGCGCTCGTCGCATAGCTGCTGCATCCCCATCGCAAGCCTCCGCACGCATTGGTGCTCGCTGCGCGCGCCAGCGCTCATCGCACGCGAGCTATCGCTCGCAGTGCGCGCGCGACATCGCTCGCTGGGAGCGCGACATCGCTCGCTGGGCGCGCGAGCCATCGCTCGCTGGGCGCGCGGCATCGCTCGCTGGGCGGGCGACATCGCTCGCTGTGCGCGCGAGCAATGCTGGCTGTGCGCGCGAATCCTCGCTCGTTGTGCGCGCGAGCAATGCTGGGCGCAGCGCTCGTGGCACGCGAGCTTGCGCTCGCTGCGCGCGAGGCTGCGCGCTCTTGTGCGAGGCAGCGCGCGTTGTGGCGCAGCTCGCTTGCTGCCCACACGCGACTGCCTTGGCTCGCCCTTCGCCCATGCCCATTCGTCCATTGCTCGTGGCACACGACACAAGGCAGGGCTGCTGCCTTGTGCTCGTGCACTACGCCCTTGCTCATTGCATTCGTGCCGCACGGGCGACGAGCTCCCTTGCTCGTCGTCGCATGCCCGCATTATACAACACCCCTTAAGGGTAACACGAAGCGTCCATTGCTTCGTGCGTGCAAGTTTTATGAACGAATCGCATAAAAATTTAAAATTTATATTTAAAATTAATGACAAATTAATAAATAATATTAATTTCATAATTTTAGGGCGAAAAAATCGAAAATTTATTATCCAATTGATTTCCGATTGTTATGGATTCAAGTCTAGGTCATAAAAATTTAAAATTTATCATAAATTTACAATTTTTATGGTGGTTTTTAATCATAGGTTTCTAATTAAATTACAATTAATTATGAAAATCAAATTAATTCTAAATTATTCTAATTTTCAACAAATTAATCATAATTACAAATTAGATTGCATAATTAACAAGACTAGGCATTCAAACTTGTTAAACATATGCAGTAGGTCAATCAAAAATTCAAGATTTATCAACAAGAATCGCAAATATTTAATTTAACATCTTAAATTTACGAAATTTTGCATTCGAAAAACTAAAACCTTCGAAAAGTCATAGTTAGGCTTCGAATTTGAGAATTCTGGGTTCGGCAGAAAACTACTATTTTTGTCAAAATTTTAGAATGCCTTTTACATGCGGAATTGACACAAAAATCACTCAATTCGGATGAGTAACGAAGAAACTGCCGAAAAACTGCGTACGTATAATTAAATAAACGCAATTTGCAATTAATTAACAATTACGAAAATTAATCACCCCTTTTAATTCTTGCAAATTTGTAATATTTAACCATGTTTATGCAATTTAGATTATGAAAATAATAAGGGGCTCGTGATACCACTGTTAGGTTATGATACATATGACAATTCATAAATCATGCGGAAAAACCATAAACCCAGGAAAACATATTATTTACACATAATCATTTAGCATAGATTAGATGCATACTCTTTGTTGCGTGCCTTCCCTAGCTGCGCCCGAACCGAACAAGAACAAGTCTTTAGGACTCCAAGTGTCGTCCCTCCGTAGATAGTCCACAGCACGTCCGGATCCGCCTTAAGATTGACCAACTAGAATCGCCCTTAAGGTACTATTATTTTCGGCACTTTATAGGCAAATGTGTGACTGAATTTTTCTCTCAAAAACTCACTTTGAATACTTTGAAACTTGTGTTATAAATTGTGAGCCCTAGCCTCATATTTATAGCGGTATGGAAAGGGAATCGAAATCCTATTCAGATACAAATTAATTAAACCTAGAATCCTATAAGAACTCTAATTTAATTAATTTATCAAATAGAATTAGGAATTTAATCATTAACCGAACTCTGCATGTTTTAGGAAACGTGCACGAACACAAACACTTGCACACACACGCACGGCAGCCACGATGGGCCCCATGCGTGCACGCGAGCAGCAGCCCACTCAGCGCCCGCACGCGCTGCGCGCTGCGCGTGTTGTGCGCGCTGTGCGCGCTGTGCGCGCTGCGCGCTGCACGCAGCCTGCTGGGCCTGGCCTTGCGCTGGGCCTGGCGTGGCTGTTTGTGCGGCGCGCTTGGCTTGCTGGGCGATGGCCTGGCTTCGTGCTGGGCCTCGTCCGGCAGGCCTCGTCCGATGCTTATTCGTACGATGCGCTTCCGATTAAATTTTCCGATTCCGGAATTCATTTCCGATACGAACAATATTTAATATTTCCGATTCCGGAATTAATTTCCGATTCCGGTAATATTTCCGATTCTGACAATATTTCCGTTTCCGGCAATATTTCCGATTCTGGCAATATTTCCATTTCCGATAATATTTTCCGACACGTACCATGTTTCCGTTTCCGGCAACATCTACGACTTGGATAATATTTATATTTCCGATACGATCCATATTTCCGTTTCCGGCAATATCATCGTTTCCGGAGTATTCATTCCTTGCCTGTGACGATCTTAGCTCCCACTGAAACCAAGATCCGTCGGTTCCGAATATCCATAGATAGAGTATTTAATGCCATTAAATACTTGATCCGTTTACGTACTATTTGTGTGACCCTACGGGTTCAGTCAAGAGTAAGCTGTGGATTAATATCATTAATTCCACTTGAACTGAAGCGGCCTCTAGCTAGGCATTCAGCTCACTTGATCTCACTGAATTATTAACTTGTTAATTAATACTGAACCGCATTTATTAGACTTAACATAGAATGCATACTTGGACCAAGGGCATTATTTCCTTCACAAACAACTTGTTCTTAATTTTTCTCTTCTTCTTCCTACCACCAAATTCAGATTTCCCTTTATCCCCCTTTATCTTATTCTGTACAACTCTCTTAAGTTTTGGAGTCCTATGGGGGTGTGTTTTCTGTGTTGGTGCCAATGTTGGGTTGTGGAGAGGGTTGTGTAGAGGGATGTGGGGAAGGATGTGTAGAGGGCTGTGGAGAGGATTGTCAAGCTGGTTTCATCCCAGGGAGACCAATGGTTGTGTAGATGGTTGTTTGTTGGATAGGCTAGCTAACCACTCATATTCACTCAACACAACAACTTCTTCCCTTTGGGAGGAAGAAGAATAACCTACTTCAATCTTTCTAATGCTCCTCCTGGCAGACAATTTCACTCTCCCCCCTATCCCACTGAACAAAAACCTTGTGGTGTGGCTTCTTTGAGTGACAAGATTATAGATTCCAGTTTGAGTAAATGCTCTGTATTGTGAAGGATTTAGGTGGGCTGATTTCATTGAGGAAGAGTTATTTGGGTGGGCTGATTTGAGTGTGGAATGGTTACTTGGGTGGGAAATATGTGTGTAGGGGGTTTTTTGAGTGTATTTTTTGTATTTTGTATTTTTTGTAATTTGGACCTTGTATGTAAGTTTTAAGCGTTTGATGAATCCCATTTAAGACTCACCAAAAACTCAAACTTGGTTCGATTTATCAAGAGTGTGACCACTAGTTTTGACTTGATTTTTGCAATCTCACCCCGTAAAGGGAGCCAAATATGTCCTAGTCTCTTTGTCTCTAGACTTGGACCTCCCCTTTGAGTTATCACGACCTTTAGGACCCCTACTCTTGTTTCTTCCACGATTCTCAACAATAAGAGCATGTGAATGGTCAACTCCCATCTCCTTTCTTCTTATCTCTTCATTGAACATGATTTCTTTTATCACATCCTAAGATAGAACACCGTCTGGAGCAGAGTTACTAATAGTCACAGCCAAGGTTTCGCAACTATTTGGAAAAGAACTCAACAAGAACAAAGCCTGCAATTCATCATCAAGAACAATATTCATAGTAGTCAGCTTATTAATAATATCCTAAAAGTCACTCAAATGCTCAGAAACAGGCTTTCCACCTTTCAATTTCAAATCAACAAGTCTCTTGATTAATGGAGCTTTGGTGTGTGTAGTCTTCCTTTCATAAAGACCTTCCAATTTGTTCCACAAATCATATGGGTCAGTCTCCCGAGACATGTGGTTGAAAATACTAATATCAACCCACTGCCTAATAGTTCCCAAAGTTTTCCTCTCTAACTTTTCTAAATCTTTCTCTTGTTTTCTATGGGTTTGCAAGTTTAGAAATAGTGCCATCGGCTTTAGTGGTTGTTTCAATTGGATCATCCAAATCTTTGCAATATAGCAAATCCTCAATCATCGGTCTCCGGATGGAATAATTGGTTGATGTCAATTTAAACATTGAATTACCTCCTCTACCACTAGTAGGTTCCATAACAATGATCAAATTAAACTCCCGCTCTGATACCAACTGATAGGACCTTGGTAATATATTAACTAACCACAAGAATCACTTCCAAAACAATCAACCAAACAATACAAATCCAATACATCACAAATAATCCACCAAACAAACAACCTATAAATTAACCAATAATGGACAACAACTAATAATCAAATGCAGAAGAACAAAATGCAATCCACACACACGAATTGTAAGTGGAAAACCCCTTCGATGTGAAGAGTAAAAACCAATGGACTTGTGAGGTGTCCACCCTTGTCACCTTCTTTTATTATGATAGAATTGAGGGAAAAGGAATCCAGATCAGTCATACAAAGGTTCACAACCCACCAACACTTTCATACATAAGAGATCTACAATTGAGAGATAAAAGATGAAGAATGTTACCCAATTCGTAGGTTTTGTCCTGTTGCGACCACTGACATTCCAGGGCTCAAAAAAATGATACAAATGTCCAATATGAGGCCCTATGTATCCCCAACAAGCTGACCAAAAATAAGCACGATCCGACGGTTGAAACTCCGGCAAATGACAGTTTCGTGAAGGTTGTCCTGAAAAGTCCGAGCACCCACTTCTCTCTTCTCTTTCTCTCCTTTTCTTTTATGTGTGTTTAGATCTGATTTCTTACAGTTGACCTAACTCCGCCTTAGTTCATAACTAAACATCAAAAACACTCCAAGAAAAAGAACTTACTTGTCCAATAAGTGAGCTGGATCCACAACACATGGGTCGGTTAAAATATCAAACAAGTCGATCTTGTGGCATCTTCTTTTTTTCGATCTTGTGGCATCTTGTATTATGGCAATAGACAACTCTTCTTCTTCTTCTTCTTCTTCTTCTTCTTTCTTCCTCGGCCTTTTACCTTATACTCTTTTACAATTGTTAGAGTGAGATACATAAGCTCTTGCTTTGTGTTAGTTCGCCCGACTTGAATTATCAAAGGGTATTTTCCGGTGTTATGCTAATTTTGAATTTTAAGCATTATGATTCTGGTATTCATAAAAAGAGGAAGTTGATTTCATCCTCTATTATTTATTAAATGCATATTTTGTATACAATTATCTACGTGTTGTAAATTATAAATAAATTGATATTTCAATTATCCAAAAAAAAACTCCCACAATCGGAGTAACATGAGGTAAGGTGTCAATCAAATTTTCGAAAGTTCAATATGGAATTAGATAGAGTGACTTTTGTATCTTTACATTATACTACTAGTAGACGTAGTAGGTCTTTTTTCTTACCCTATTCTACAAAATGTTAAAAATGTAACATCTATTAAAGGCATTTGTGAATATTAAATGAATAACTAATTAATTAGAAAACCAATGATAAACAATGATAGGGTGACTCCTACAATATTATAGATCATGATTGAAATGTAATAAATATAAAAATTCAAACCTTAAAATTGATAAAATATCTATAAATACCACTAAAGTCTATACTTAGGTCTCTACTAGTGTAGACTTTGTATATATTGGTGGACTCTTGGTTGCTTAATTAATATCAGCACTTTAATTATTACGTAAGCTAATAATTAATATTCCGGTAACTTTCCTTTTCTTCGCGATCACATGGTTTGTCACGTTGCCGCAACTATTAAGTCAATATTAATTTTAGCCTCAACTCCATGGACTATGTTCCATCACCAAGATGCCGCAACGGCTGATTGAGTAGTTAGGTAAGTCAACTAGATCGATCCTAGGAATTGTTTTAATTCATACGTAGTACGAAATATGTACTCCATTACTCCTATTTTAGATGAATTAGATTAGATGCGCGTGCGATGCACGAGTTATTTTAATACGTACGTAGGTGATTGTTTACATAACGATATGTATGAGTGGTGATTTAGAATTTGAATGATTGCTTACATTTAATTTATAACATGTATTATTATTCATTATCTATATTTTACTTTAAAAATTACCTTTGAACATATACTATATTTTTACCCATAAATACAATTTATGAGATTGCTATTAAAATTTCTATTTACCTATCCATGTACAAATTATACTTTATTAAGATTTGGTGGTGTAGAAAGGAGAAGAAATAAAAATGGTGGCCAAACGTATTTTTATGTGAGAGTAAAATTACGTTCCCACGAGCTTTTATGGTAATGGGCCAATCTTTTGGGAATGACCTAAAATGGCAAACAAAAAGGGACAAATGGAGTATTTAGGAAAATGCAGAATCCACACGTATAAAATCCTTCAGTAAGGACGATGTCACATTAATGATCAAGGCAATATCTTCAATATTTGATAACAGGTATCAAAGTACATGCTAACTAATAAGCTACTTTTGTTCTCCCGTGCAGAAGAGGGACTGAGGGAGGTAAATAAGAAAGTTCTTAAAGTTCTTCTATAGAGCGGAAGGTAAACCATCTCCTTCATTGTTTTTAAAAAACTTATCATCAAAACTCTGTCCAGTCTATTTCTATGGAAGTCTAACAGATACAGCTGTGTACAAACAAAAAATTGTTCATTCTTTTATGCTACATGCGAAATTTATATACATTATATAACCAATCGTCAAATTAAAGAGGTAGTAATCTCTTCTTGATTTTTTATCTCATGATCGACCCTGTCGAGTATGCCAAAATAATTGATCGATATTTAATTAACGGACACCTGCCTTCATCACATTCATAATATTCAAACCTTGTATGTAATTTGGTCGATAATTAATATGCTTTTATAAAGAGGAGACCAGCTTGATGTAAAACAAAAATCTTGATGATGATGCAATTGTTAACACAAAAAGGAAAACACAAATTCTTATTTACATGAGGTGTACGATAAATATTGTACACGAAGTTAAAATTGACGTAAAATGCTTAAAAGTCACCATTATATAGGTAAAAGTTATCTACTTTTTAGTAATAAAAATTTTCATTTTAATAAAAATTACTTATTTAAAATCACTAATAATGTATAAAATTAATCATTTAACACTTTAAAATGCTTATCTATTAACTTTTTTTTATTAGTATAAAAGTTAGAGAAAACTGGGTAAAAGTTAAAAAAAACTGGATTAAAGTCATGTTGGTGCACAATAAATTTATTGTACAACTTGTGCACGCAAGACCTTTTGAAAGCAAAATCGAAATCACTTTTTTTTTTTCTGAAACAAAAAATAATAAAAGAAAAAGACCTAATTAAAACTAAAATCAAATATTACACTACAAAATAATCATTTTATAGAGACGAGGAATTTTGTCTCTATATAATCCAAATCCGTCTCAAAATGATGCTTAGAGACGGATTTGAGACGAAAGTAGGGCGTCTCTATAGAGAGCGTCTCAAAATAATGAGACGGAATTCTTGCAAATCCATTACAAATTTGAGACGAAATTTTTGAAACTCCTTATACAATTCCATCTCAAATTTAATTTAGAGACGAAATTTAGTAATCCGTCTTAATTTTGAGAGGTTTGTTGTATCCGTCTCAAAATCCATCTCTAATTGATGCATAATTTTGTAGTGTTACAAATACATGTATTAGTTTTGTAAAAAATGAACAAGGTGTTCTAATACTTCGTACAACTTATTCTCGATGCTAAATACTATAAGTCCAACCAACAAAACATAGCTAATACTAAGAACACAAATAATAAAGCACACAAAAAAAAAAACCAGCAGTAAACAAATTTAAGGGGGGGATTGGGATGTGGGTTTTTTTTCTTTTTTTTTTTCTTTCTTTTATAGATTTCATGGTATTATCTTTTTTAAAAAAAAAAAAAAAAACCATGGCATTATCTTTTAGCTTGTGATAACTCACGCATGAAATGCAAAATAGTTTAAAATATTTTATCTTTTATCAAGAAATTTAATTTTGATTTTTATTTTAATGCTTAATGTGAATCATAACTACCAATATTTTTTTTTACAGATATTTCAATACTTATCTAAATTTTTTTACTTTTATTTTATTATTTAAAAATAACATTATAAATTATTTTTTGATATGGAAATCCTGCGTGTACGCTCTAATTTCTCTAAAAAAGCTCATACGAAGTACATAATTACTTTCCTGATTTTTGTAGTCCTCCACACCATCCTACAAGAAATTGTACCATTAACGACGGGAAATTCCGTCGCGAAAGGGCAATAATCGTTCATTAACGACTAGATTTTCTGTCGCGAACCCGTCATAAAAGGGGCCCGTCGTTAATGGAAAATCTCGTCGTTAATCCGTCGTAAAAGACATTTGCGACGGTTGTTCCCATCTTTATTTGGTTGTTAACCCCGTCGCAAAAGGTTTTTACGACGGGTTTTTTGGCCCGTCATTATTAGGTTGTCATAAAAAATACAAAATTTTTGTAGTGTCAACTCACCCCTTGGTTAAAGTGTCCAAGATCACCCACGTACGTACCAGGTCCAATTAAATGCCAAATTTGAAACTAAAACAAAAAATAGGACAAATTGTTTTTTACCACCTACAAAAATCGAAAATTTGTTTTTTACCAAAAAATTAAAACTTATTTTTTACCACCTAAAAATAATTAAAACTTGTTTTTTACCACCTAAAAAACGAAAAAATAGATGAAACCTTTATGTATGGCTACCTAATTTAATTTCCTTCCAATTTTATACATTCCTTGTGTGATTTTCTTTAACTCTTTCACCCTTCACCCTTTACTTCCATTAAATTTTTTAATTTTGTGAATTAATGGTGGTGAAAAATTTTGTAAGTTAATGGAAAATAAGAAAACGGGGGAAGAAAATAGAGTTAAATACATGAAATCGTGGAAGAATAGAACATATTAGAAGTACTATCGTTATTGTGACCCCCTACATAACATTTCAATCTATTTTTCCATTTTTCAGGTGGTAAAAAATAATTTTTAAATTTTTTTTAGGTGGTAAAATACAAGTTTTAGTTTTTTAGGTGGTAAAAAAACAATTTTTCGAACTTTTTAGGTGGTAAAAAATAATTTATCGCAAAAAATAATAAGAATTTGTATTTTTAACGACAACCTAATTACGACGGGTCAAAAATCCCGTCGCAAAAGCCTTTCTCGACGGGCTAACAACCTAGCAAAGACGGGAATAACCGTCGTAAATGTCTTTTACGACGGGTTAACGACGAGATTTTCTATTAACGACGACCCCCTTTTATGACGGGTCCGCGACAGGAAATTCCGTTGTTAATCAACAATTATTGGTCTTTTGCAACGGGGTTTCCCGTCGTTAATAGTATAATTTCTTGTAGTGATATTAAAAGGTGCATGTAGAATTTTGGTTTACAGTGCAAACAATTAAAAAGGGAAAGGAGTTGCATATAGATGCAACAAAAACAATAAAAAGAATATAGCTACTTTGTAATTTCTTTTTTGGTATTTTGTAATTTACCCTACAATGAATATTTTAAAAATCATTATCATTTTCAAGAAGAATTTATTATACAGCTAAGCTTATAAATAACATCAAATTAAATGAAACACATATGTGAAGGGTTGAAGGGGGAAAACTTTGTTTTAGAATAATACTAGATTAGGCCACGTACACACACGGATATTCTAAAATTATTATTTGACAATATTTTTAAAAAATATTTAACTGAAATATTTATCAGTTAAAGTTGATGCATCAATTAATAAATGTGGAACATACTCATTTAATCATCTAATATGAAAATTTTCTCCTTAATATGTATTATATAATTTTAGATGTGAAATATGATAAATTGACCAAAATATTTAACATGCTTAATATGTTAATTTGACCAAAATATTGAGTAAATATATTTTCTATAATTATCGATTTGAAAAAAATATTATCAAAATCGTCTAATAGTATAATATTCTATAATCTTATACTGTGTTTTTTTTTAACATACATAGCAGTTTATACAAATTGAGAGAAAGTAAATTAATAAATAAAATAGATACGGAGTATGTTTTTTAGAAGGGTATTTTGGCGGGAAAATTTTACACCACGAAATGATATGGGTCATTCCTGGTGTTTGTTTTAGTATAATGTAATAGATAGATATAGATCCTTGGAACTCGATCTAAAAAACCACTCCGTACTTAGAGCAACTTCAACGGTTTTAACTATGGACTTGCTTGCAATTTGCAAAAGTTTTAAATTACTAGCTTAACCATTATATATAGTAATTTTAGTAAATTAGCTTGGTCTAGCGAATTTGCTTGGAAAAAAGTTGTCCGATAGGGATTTGAGTAATAATTAAAACAAAATTTAAATTAATGGTTAATTGAAAAAGTGGACCTAGTTAAATATTAAGCTAGTTTGGTGAATTAGCTTGTCATTAGAATAAATATTAGCTTTAAATCTTAGGTAGCATGTCAAGCTAATTTGACAATTAACTTGCCATTAGAATTGTTCACAAAACATAAACAAGGGCAATGCAAGTCTAGAAAAGTGTAAAGATCTTCATTGGATCCCCATAATAAAATAATATTAAAAAAATTTAGAAAAGCCCAGTGATGGCATGTAGGTAGAGACGTAGAGTTGCGGAACGAGTCAGGTTATCAATATTATTTTTGGGTTCGGGTTAATTTGGGTCCGCCACTTTTGGGTTCGGGTGTACAAATGGTGTTCAAGACCTAAAATTTTCGGGTTCAGATCGACCCAACGGGTTGAGGGTTTAAGATGCGTGTTATATTTTCATTAATTTGTATCATAAATTAATTTTCCTACACAAGTTTATGTTTAATCAAATTCAACCATAAAATGACGTATAATTAAAATCAAAATCACATTAGACCCAACAACAGTAACAACAACATGTTTATTGTGTTTAAAGTTTCTTATAATATCATTTATTACTATAAGTGGTTAGGTCCCGTGCAATGCACGGATGAGACTAAATAAAATTTTTCTCTTTTTGGACTAATTTATTAAAAACAAAATCATATTAAATTTTATCATGGGTTGTTGGAAAATTAGAGAAAATTATTATTTATTCGAATTATAAAGCGATTAGTGCAATTTTAGGTGTTTAGGATTTCAACAAAAAATACTTAAGGTGGGAAAAAAAACTTATCATACCTTTATCAGGTAACCGTTTTAAAATTGAATGATATCCATAACTGTAACCATTCTCGTATCCGCTACATAAAATGAAAGAAAATAATAATAAAAAACAATGCTTGTTTGGGTATGGACATATAATTACACGTTATTTTTTAAAACTATTGCATGTAGGCTAAGAGTATAATTATTATTTTTGAAAAAGGTTTATGAAAATCAAAATACTGTATCTTGCTATTACGGAGTAGCAACTTAATACGTATATTATAAAAACAATAATATCATAAAAATTATGATTTTCCCATTTCTGACATATATTTTTCAAAATAGTATTAATATATTATGTTAAATTCTTGCCATAATACACATGAAATCGTAAATTCTGAAGAAAAAAAATAATAAATCAAGAAATTATTTTTTAATTAAAATTTTCAAAATGTGTAATGACACACCAGGAGATGACACGTGTCATTCTTGGTGTGTCTTTTAGTATATACTCCTATATAGTATATTGATTGATGATTGATACAACAATTTTCAAATGATGGGTTAAAAAACGGATTTGGTTCAGTTTTGACCCATACTTTTCGGGTTGTCGAGGGTTATGATAAAATCGGGTTGTCGAGGGTTATGATAAAATCGGGTAACGGGCCACGAAATCTTTTTCAAGACCCAAAATTTTCGAGTCGGATCGATTTTTGATAGGTAAATGTAAGCCACACAGCAAAATGAATGATACATAGTGGTCAGTGGATGTTATTATTATTAGTTTAAAAACGTACAAGAAATAAGAAAAAGGAGATGGAGATGGAAGTTAAAGAAGAAATTGGTGTAAATGCATAAGAAAATGAAAGAGTAGAAAACAGGAGTTGGTCAAGAAATCAAACAGTTAAACACATCCCTTGACTTGCGGACATACGCATGCATCAGCCATCAGGACTCAGCTGTTGCCTGTGAGAGTAACTCTTGCCTTTGCTAAGTTAATTACACTGTACAACAAGTAGTACGTTTTTGTGTCAAGGTAAGGTAAACCACTCACTCACTGTGCATGCTTTTCGTGTCCATCAAACACAATAGTATATCAACCAAAATAAATAACATTAATTTGCTACATTTGCAATTTGCTTGTCAATTCCATATCATTTTAATTACTACCCGCTAAACAATACGGAGTATTCGGAAAGACCGAGCTATTTAATTAGCGAATACGGATGACCTACCAAAATTAAGCAAATTGCACTATTTCCATTTTTATTTCACTTCTAATTAATTAATCTTTCATACTATACTACTCCCTAATCCATATAGCGACTGTTTATTAAAAACATAGGACTCTATTAAGTGGATCGAAGAAACGGCGCATCAAAATATGGTTCCGTCCCTAAAAAAAATTATCACATTTGATTTTTCACGGTTTTAAAAACACGAGTTAAAACGTAAATATCTCATAAATTATTGCTAATGAATACGTACACGTACGGAAAATGAATAATGAAAGCAACTTTGACGTTCTATGTGGATACCAATGCAAATTACTCAAAAGTTGACGTACTTATACGGCTACTCCATACGGAGTAGAATACAGATAATTAATTAAGTTATTACTTAAAACAACGAGAAAAAGTGTTAAAAGTTATTGTATGAATTATGAAAGAATGAATAACTGGGAAGGAAGCCAAGAAAAATAGCAAGGAAAAGAGCAGACAACACATTAAATTGATGCAGCTACTTGATCCATCATTCCTCTAAAACATACATTAGGACTTTCGAAGAGATTTAATTTGCATTCTATTTTCTCTTTATATATTCATGGCAAACAACCAATCAACTTTTAGTTTCCACATATTTTTCTTTAGCAATTACAACACCTATTAACTAAATCCGTAACAAGCTAATTAAGCTATATATCTTTAACTAACACTACCTCTACAATCATGGCGAAGATCGTCATAATCACATGCATGTCACTAGTATCACAAATTAAATCGTCCAATATTCGTTATGGTATGCAATTCTCTACATAACTTGGTCTTTCTAATGTATGGAGTCGGGTCCTGATCTTCTTTAAGAAAATACTATAAGAAGGGCCATTTTTTGAGGTATTACTTCCGTATTATTACTCTAACCTAAAAACTCTAAATCTAAGTATCATGTTCGCACTTTGTATTAGATTTGGTTGATAAATTATAATGAAATTCCATGTACGTCTTTAATTTAATTTAATTTAATTAGCTTGTTAATTTGACATCAATTAAGATTCATAAATTAAGGTCTTATAAAAATTGCAATTAACAATAATCTTTCACCAAAAGGTCTTATAAAAACAACCAAATTTTCTATCAATCATATATACTCCTATTCAATTATTTTAACAACTATGAATTTGAATTATTAAATCTACTGCACCCAACAATTCTTTTCCTGTTTTATTTTTTTTTTAAAAAAAAAAAACTACCACAAAAAATCAAGTCCTTTTCTCTCACACTACAAAAAGTTTCTGTCTGAAAACAACTAACCATTTGACAAAACCAACTAATTTCAGAAACAAAAAAATAATAATCAGAAAACAGTTTGAGTTTTCTGTGCTCAAATTATAGAGTGCAATCAAAAATGTGTCAGAAAAGAAAGAGTATAAGCCAGAAGAAGGGAGTTAAAACACAGAGAAACTAAAAAAATCAGAAAGAAATAAGGATTGAATATGAAATGCAAACAAACTGCAGGAATTAATTTGGAAGGAAAATAAGCATATATATGACCACATGATATAGGTCAGAAATCTTTTCATAAATTAGGGAATCAAAACTTTGTCCACTTTTATAAATAAAATTCAATTTTTTTTTCAATATAAGTCACCAAATCTAGTAATTTAAAAAAAAATTAAAAAAATAATAGCATCTTTTCCTAATAAAAACATAGGGTAGTTTAATTGCTGCATGCAGTATGTACATATCCTAATAACTACTCCGTATTATTTATAGTTGACAATAATGTAATTATGGAACAGAAAATCTGAACCGAATTACAAACCCCCATGATAATATGATATCTTTCTCTTTCATTCCCTCGATCACTTTCTATAACGTAACTACAACAACAAAAACAATCACATGCAATACTTACACTTTGTTTTTAATGCTTCGGCCGGCTCTTTTCTCATCAAGGTCACATCTTTGCATGTCTTTTTCAACAATATATACTCAACCCATCATTTATTTTCTTTTTTGGGGGTAATGCATATATATGTACGCTAAACAAAATAATACAGAGTATTATTGATATTTTACGTGTCAAAATTCTATAATAGTCACGTAACATACACGTTGATAATGTAACTTAACTTGAATTAGCTATTAATGTAATTCAAATATGAACGGAGTTGAGGAAGGTGAATGTTTTTTTACGCAAAGACGAAGATGTTATATTATATTAATCGTTAAAGATGTTTTTTTATGAGGAAGGTGAATGTTAACCAGCTACTTTCTTCCTCAGCTCCCTAGTTCTTCATCTATACATATATGCCCTAATAATCAACTACATCGTCTAAGCATCTAACTCCTTAACTTATTCAACTAGATTGTCCAGATAGGTAGGTCTTCGATGTATGTATGTAATATAAATTTATAGGTAACCAATGTATGTATGTATGTAATGCAAACTTGACACATAAACATAGTTCAAATAATGAATTTATGTTGATTTCCAGTAGCTTATCAATATGACTCGACCATGTAACTATATTACTTTAAAAAATAATCCATCATGTCAAATATCATTTTTAATTGTCAATTACAAGAATATATCAAAAATAATCCATCATGTCAAATATCATTTTTAATTGTCAATTACAAATATTAATATACGTAGTACTTCGTAAAAACAACCACTCACCTCCGACAAAGATTTTCAGATAATAATCTTAGTTGTAACAATAGCAACTCAGCTTTGACAAGCTTGTTAAGATATACTCCCTCCGTCCCTTAATACTCGCACCGCTTTCCTTTTCGGGTCGTCCCTTAATACTTGCATCGCTTCTATAAAAGGAAATCTTTATCAATATTATATTATTTCTCACACTTACCTACTACCCCACCTACACCCCTACTCCTTACAAAAAATCATTTAAAAATCCACACCCCACACTCACCACTCCCCACCCCTTACACATTTCTCACTAACTATATTAAAAAAAAATACCCCACTATCAACTAACACCCATTAATTTAATAAGTCAATTCAAATGTCTTAAACTCCGCACCGGTCAAATCGGTGCGAGTATTAAGGGACGGAGGGAGTACGAAGTATTCCGTATAAGTTTAATACTGATTGGAGGGATAACGGACGACCAAATGTCTAGTAAGAATGTAGGCTTTACATATCTAAATCTATACCTAATGGATAAAAACATTGCATGACTTTCAACTTTCAATATACAAAATGTGTAGAGTAGTAGTAGCTCTAATTTAATACACTCCGTATATGTAATGTGGAGTATTCCGAATTTGATTTGATTTAATTTTTGGTTAAAGTATAGAAGAATTTAAAGGGTCTTGTCATGAAATAAATGACATGGAAGATAGTGTAAGATTTACAAGTCCGGCAAGCTGACGGATAAGCTGGAAAAAGTTGCTGCCTCGAGTTCAAAACCCCATTGCAAAAAGCAGAACCTGAACTCCAAAGACTCACAGAAAGAAATTCAATTGAAACAAAAAGCTTACAATTTCCATAGATTTTGCACATATCCACATGCTTCCATAGACTAATTAACTATTCTACCATTGACAAAATTATTCAAATAAAACAAGCTAAGATTAATTAATTAATTAAAGGGATTTGCCAGAGTTACTATTTCGTGCCCTCTATTGTAATTAGCTTGTCTAATCAATCTAATTAATCAACTAAGTTTGATTATTAAAGGATCGGAGTTACTATTTCACGCCCTCAATTTATATTGTACGGAGTAAGCAAGAAATGCAAGGAAATTGATCAAATAATTAACTAAAGTCGAATCAAATTTAAACAAACAAGAATGTCTTGATGAATAATTAATTAACATGAGGATATGATGATAATCATCTCTCAACATAATCCAATAATAATAAAATCTCACATAAATTAAACTAACATAAAAATCCTTCTTTCTAATTTTTCCTCATCATGCATATCATCAAATGATATGATGGATTAGCTTAGCTAGTTAGGCCGGTAGGTAGGGAGAATGTGTGTAGGAATGGAATGGAATGGAAGTGTCGATATTCAAGATCTTGGGGGTGGAAAAAATTGCGTACCAGCCAGGAAAGCGTTGATAGGAGCTGGATAGATGGTAGAGGTACCCATGGGATCGAGCAAACTAGCTGTTGTAGCGTTATTAATACTACCACCACCAACGGTACCCATTAGGTCGGTGGTGGTAGTAGCCGCCGGTAACATGAGGCCGTGTTGTTGAGCCCTACCCTCAGACGAACTCTCACCACCATAGCGCGTTTCAGGTCCTTGATCATACAGGATACCCTTGAAGATATGTCCTCCTATGTTAACAGCTGTTTGATAAGCAAATTGTTCATCTGGATCATCCAATGCACTCACACGAACACATCGGAATACTGCTGGCGAGTTCAACTCCGATGGGAAATCACCCACTTCCAACCCTAGTACATTACAAAACATAATTCAATACCAAGTACGTACGGATCGGAGTATTTATATAATATATATATAAGGTAGTGCATGATTAAATTAAATTAAAATTAAGTTGTATGTATTATTAAGTCTTACCCTTGAACAGTACGTGTGAGAAAGAGAGAGTAAAGCAAATTTAAATTGTTTGGGAGAGAGAGTACTATAGAAGTGGACTAGTTAACATGCAAATGATAATACTCTTCCTGTATCCATCCTATCCTAACATTAACATATGATAAGAATTTGTTAGTCTGTAATTTTCAAGAAAAAACAACAATTTCATCAATCATCTTTTTCAAAGAAAGAGTGGAATTGGGGTTAAGATCAAATCCATCAATCAAATAACTCAACCCCCCATCATTTTAATTTGTTTACCACTTTGTTGGTAATTTGTAAATTAAACAATACCATTTACCTCAAAATAAAAAAGATGGGAGAGCCAATTTGAGTGCTTAATTACCTGCCGCGGTAGTAGTAGTAGTAGTAGTAGTAGTAGCGGCATGAGCAAGGACACGAGAACTACTCCGGTTTTCTCGGGTCCTCTTTTCGCCTCCACTTCCAAACCCACCAGACGATCTCATCATTTGTTGAGTCTGTTGTTGTTGTTGTTGTTGCTGCTGCTGTTGTGGTTGGAGGGAAGTTAACTGCTGTTGGCGTTCACGGCGCTTGGCGGCAGGAACCCAAGTACTCTTAACGTGAGTAGAACAATCAAAGCCTCTACTCTTACAACAAGTCCTACACCTAAGATGAACACAATCTTTTTTAGCTTGATTACCACAATCTTGACAATTCATACCCCCACTACCACTACCACTTCCAACTCCTAATTGCCTAAACCCTGATGATGATCTACCACTACCACTACCACTAGATAACACCGTATTATTATTATTGTTATTATTATTATTACTATTATTATCGTTGTTGTTAGGATACTCATCAAATCCAAAGATTCTCCTACTACTCGGGGCCGCAGACGACGGCCCTACCACCACAGACGGCTGTGATTCCCCTAGAAAAACATGTTGCTGATGCTGATGCTGATGATGGTGGTGGTGGTGATAGTCTTGATGAAGGTGTAGCTTCGGAACATGGTGATGATGATGGACTTGCACGTATTGTTGCCATATCTCAAAACTACCTTTTGGGTAGATCTCCTCACTATTATTTCTAGAATAAACTACCAAACCCGGATTATTATTATTGTTACTGGTATGAACCCACGAATTTTGAACTTGATTATCAGAAGGAACTGATGAAGTATTATTATTATTATTACTATTATTATTATTATTATTATTATTATTATTATTTTGCGGGTTTTGTGATCCGCTGCTCCCTGG
This sequence comes from Spinacia oleracea, assembly GCF_020520425.1. Classification (NCBI taxonomy): domain Eukaryota; kingdom Viridiplantae; phylum Streptophyta; class Magnoliopsida; order Caryophyllales; family Amaranthaceae; genus Spinacia; species Spinacia oleracea. Next base: position 93,901,968 of record NC_079488.1, read on the forward strand.
TGTTCCTAGTGAGAAAAAAGCAGCCATTTTTTCATCAAATTCATTTCCATTACAAAAATTTTAAAAATCAACTTAAAACAAATTAAACAAAAAAAACTTAAGAATTTTTTTCTAGGGTAACAAAATTTTCATTTTCTCTCTCCTCCTCTTTTAGACAAAATTCAGGGTAATAAAAGCAAAAACTGCAAACGCCGCCATGACTAAGGTGCAGTGCAACAACACTTACTGATGTTTTCTTTGTTGCCAGAACAGAATTCAATCTCAAAGACTACAACAGCAACATGGAAAACAGCCAGTCTTATTTTCTCTCTCCTGATTTAGTTTTTGGTTTTTGTGTTGCTCTGGTTTTTAAGTTTTTGGGTAGAAGAATTGTTGTTTACTTTCTCTCTCCTCTTTTATCATAACACTACTTGGTCTTTACTGCCACTTCTCTACAGTTTATCTACCAGTGCCATGAATCTCGTCGTTGAAAGGTGGGATTTGAGGCGTTGGATGGTTTATCGGATGGTTGAACTAAGGCCACGTGGAAGGGGAATCAGCTTTTGGGTCTTATTTGTCCTTGTACCGAAAAACCCGCTCTACTTTTTCTGACCTGTGTGGAATTAAATTGGTTTTACTTGATTAATCACTAAGAAACGTTGAATTTTTTATGGATAATAAGGGTAGGTTCGGTATCAACTTTTATTTTTGGTTTTCAGTTTTACTCAGTTTTATTTCATCAGTCCAAAATTGCATTATTTTGATTTTTTTGCGTTATTCATCCAACTCATTAGCCTTTCGTATGTTCATTAACGTTTAATTAACGTACATTGAAATTTCTCAATTTTTTATTTTAAAAAAAAATTACGTTTATTTATAATATTTTCACTTTTATCAAAAATATGATATTGAAAAAATGAGAAAAATTAAATGTTCCAATAGAAAAGTATGAGAGATTAAATGACCCATGAATTTAATTGGTTAAAATAATCATTAGACACAAATTTTGATAGAATATTAAAGCACTTAAGTGATAATATAAAAAGAAATGTAAAAAACATTTTGAAACACTAAAAAATGAAAACATAAAGAACAAAAAGAAACAGAGGGAGTACCTCTATTCCTATAAGTTCGTAAGTTCTTTACGCTTTTCATTTTAGCCCTTTTAATTCTCTACACTATACTTTATTTCTTTGGAAAATTTGGTAATATTAATCCAACCTTTGGCCGGTTTTCTTTTATTAATCCCACCTACGACATATTTTTTAATAATCCCACCTTTACTACCCAACGACTTTTATTGGGCTTAAGTGACCGATAACTGGTGAAAAAATCATCGAGATGGTGATGAATTGATGATGATGACTGAATATATTACCGCCGACAATAGGTTTATGACGTGTTGGGCCCAATAAAAGACGTTGGGTGGTAAAGGTGGGATTATTAAAAAATATGTCGTAGGTGGGCTTAATAAAAGAAAATCGGCAAAAGGTTGGATTAATATTACCAAATTTTCCTATTTCTTTTTAATATATAAAGTTTACATTTATACCTCATTTTGCCCACTACAACATGCGATATACAATATTTTATTAAGGAAATCCACCATAAGTCCATAACTCATCTACTCACATTGTTGAACAATTTATAGCAACTCATTTTTCCATTTGTTACTACACCATCACATGTTCACCAAAGTTCTTTAATTGTCGTGTAAATAGTACGCGTAAAGATCATTTAAAAACGGATGTAATATATTTTATTTCCAATATACTCCCTCTGCCCCTAATTGCTTGCCATATGTTATAATAGTGCTTTATTAAGATTTGGTTTTGTGGAATTGAAAAGAGACAAAAATGATGGATTAATGGAACACTCTTTTAGGGACTGATCTAAAATAGCAAATGGGGCAAACAAAAAGGGGACATTATGAGTATATGAAAACAAAGGGTTGGTATTTATGGAGTAATATTTAATATGTGTTTCCAACGCATTAACATTTTATAAGTTTTTCTAACATGTAATTAAAGATGTTGGTAGTCAAAGTTATGCATTAACAAGCGTGTCCAGTCAAAATGGAGAAAATAATTTGAGACAGAAGAAATAATTTTAGCATGATTAGTATAGATATGACTATTTTTAGTTCACAATACAATCTAGATTATATGACTTTCAAAATCATAAAACCAAAAGCTGAAAACTAACAAGCGTAACATAACTGCTCCTATTTTACGCATATATTATCTCTATTCCTTAAAGTTCTTTACACTTACTATTGCACATACCAAAATGCAATATTCTGAAAATAACCCTAATATATCCAATTCCGTATTTGAAAACATTATACTCTGTATAAAGTTTATATTCTGAAAATACATATCTAGATCGACGTAGTACTAATCTAATAAAATCTTACATGATAACGTTTTGATGTATATAATGTTGAGAATTTAAAATTAAAATTTTCATATTTTAAACACATATTCCGAATTTCAGAAACAAAGGTAGTATCTATTAATTTATATTAAAACAGACACCACGAATAACATATGTCACTTCCTGTTGTAGTTTTTTCCCGCAAAAAACCTATTTCCTAAAATATATCTATTTTTTTTCCTATCAATTTTTATAAATGGTTAATGTGTGGAAAAATATTGGATTACAGAATATGACAATAATGGATACTCCCTCTGTCCCGGAATACTCGACCCGGTTTGACCGGCACAGAGTTTAAGGGACTTGAATTGACTTATTTAATTTAATAGGTAGTAGTTGATAGTGGGGTATTATTTTAATGTAGTTAGTGGGAGGTGGGTTAAGAGGTGGGGTTGGGGGAGAGTAGGGGTTGAATTTTTAATTACTTTTTGTATGGAGTAGAGGGTAGGTGGGTTAATAGGGGTGGAGTGAGAAATAATATAATATTGTTAGAATATTTCCATTTTTAGAAACAGTCAAGTATTAAGGGACGGCCCGATAAGAAAAACAGGTCAAGTATTCCGGGACGGAGGGAGTACAACATAATAATAATTTGTTCAAAATTATTTTCGAAATATTTTGATCAAATCGGTATATCAATAATGAAAATAGCATATTACGCATATTAAGCATATACTCCGTATAAAATATGTAAACGTAGTAGGACAAAAAATTTATATCATATGATTAAATAAGTATGTTCAAAATTTATTAATTATACAGTAGTTTTAACGGGAGAAATATTTTATGCGGAGTAAAAAAATAAAATAATAATTTTATAATATTCGTGTGTGCACGGAATATAATCTAGCGTTTAACGTACATAAGTACGAGTATTATTCTTCAAATTACATTTCATCTTCGGAGATTACTCTTAACACTATTTTATATAATCTATTTTGACCATCAATTGTAATCTTAAAATAAACGTCTTATTGTGTAGATTTTATAATAGCAACTTTTATAATTTTTAGCCTTTGAGAATTAAAAACATTATGCTTGAAATATTATATTGACAAATATGATAAAAAAAACGGTAAATTTTGTGTTAGATCGCCTTACCGAAAATAGCATTTTGATTGCTTAATTAATTGGTTTCATTGCTTAACTAATCAGTTCTATATTTCTATTGCTTACCTAATTAGTTCTACGGAGTATTACTTAACTAATTAGTTTCATTCCTTAACTAATTAGTTTAATTGATTAACCAATTGGTTCATGTGCTTAACTAATTAGTTTCAGTGCGTAACTAATTGGTTCTATCGCTTAACTAATTAGTTTCATCGCTTAACTAATTGGTTATATTGCTTAACTTATATGACATCAATGTGATCTTTTGTATAAGAACGCCTTATATAAAAGTTTGTATAAAAAAATTGTGTGAATTAAAAAAGGGGGAAGAAGTATATACTTGTATGAGTTCAATTTGTTTTAGATGAATTCAATTAGTATTAAAAAAACAACAACAAATAAAAAACACGACAGGCTTATATAGGTTCAAACAAACCATATTTGTATGAGTTCAATTAGTTTTAGATGAGTAGGAGACCCATTCTCATGGTTTTGGATCCTCTAGAGTTCTAAAATAACTCTATAACGTGGAGTTTGAACATATCAACCATTGAATGAAAAATCAATGGTTCATATATTATCTTTCCAAAATTTCCCCTATTTTTTTCTCATCAATATGAGCCATTGATTTTAAAATGTATGGTTTAGATACAACTCTACCTTGTAGAGTTTTATTAAAACTCTAGAGGATCTGGACTCCATTTTCATACCTCTTCAAAAAATATTGTAGAAATACTTGTCAACTACGGAGTACTACGTAATAACTCCCTAAAAAACGCCGCTCTCTTCCCCTCTCCTTTTTTAGGGGTTATTCTTTTGGCTATTGTAGGGCGAAAATATTCTAATTTCTTTGGAAATTAGACTATTTTCGATATTTTCTCTTTATTTAATCTAATTATTGTCTTTCAAATTCAATAAATTTTCTCTATATGGGCGGAGTTCGTCCTTATTCGTTAGTATCCCTATAGTGGAGTTAGTGTTAGTATGTTTGGTATGTCGTCCACTCGTACTGGATTTATGTAGAATTGGTTCTTTGGTAAATTTTATACGGGATCGCAACAAATATTAATTTTTCGAGTACATTCATATGAATCAAGTGGAAATCATCCCCGCGACTTCAACAAATTGTTAGACCCTCTCACTGAAAAGGCTGCAACGACCATAGTTTTGATAGAAGAAACATTTATTTGATTCATTTTGTCATATATTTGTTAGATATATATTTCTCTTGTACATGTCGTATGACTCTTTAGTAATGAATTCATATTCCTTTAAAAGAAGATGAGTTAAGGAGAAAACATACCCTTAATACAAAAAAATGGGTGGCTGCTTCTAATCAGTTTCACAAATTATGAAATGAAATACTCCCTCCGTCCCAAATTAGCCGTTACATTTACCTTTGTACAAAGTTGTAGGTGATAAGTGGTTGTTTGGTTATCAATTGTTATTTTATCGAAAAGTATATGTGATAGAAGTTAGTGGGTATCTTTCTAATTGAATGAGAGAGTATGGGGACAAAAAATATTTAGTGAGAAGAGAGAGGCAATATAATAATTGTGGGGTCGTTCTAAATTTAGAAGTGTAACAACTAACCAGAGACGGATGAAAAAGGAAAATGTAATAAGTAATCTGGGACAGAGAGAATACCAGACAAATGCTCTGTTTTTCTTCACCTTATTTTCACTTATTTCAGGTCTAATAAGATAAGATAATATAAAATAAGAGCCAATGAATTCAGATAAGATAAGTAAGTTTATGGTCAATAAGATAAGATAAGATACGCTAATGGCTAATAAGATAAGATAAGGTAATATAAATATTACATAAGGTAATTCTATAAGTTTTAGTAAGATAAGATAAAGGTCAATAAGATAAAATAAGATAAGATAAGGATCAATAAGCTAGTTTAGATAAGATAAGAAAAGATAATCCCTAAAAAAAATGATAAGATAAGATAAGGTAAATATTACATAAGATAATTCTATAAGTTACAGTAAGATAAGATAACATAAGATAAATGTCAATAAGATAAAATAAGATAAGATAAGAATCAATAAGTTTAGATAAGATAAGATAAGTTCATGGCCTGGTCAATAAAATAAGATAAGATAAAATAAGATAAGATAAGTGAAATTCAGGTGAATAGAACACTACCAAAATTACTAATTCATTATCAACTGAAAGGGTTTGTGACTGTGTATGTTGTTAATACGACTACAACTCAATGGTCCGGTTTTTGGTCTAATCTTTCAAGCTAAACAAGAAGAATTGCACTGATCAGTTATGTGCGGTTTGGAGATTTTTTTAATTTATTTATTTTGGGTTTTTCTACGTTGTACCCCTATAATTAATTGATTTCTATGTTGTAGCTAAACGTTTTAAATTTTAGCTAAAAATATTATTATTATCGTTTCTCATTAAATATAGAATAATATACGGAGTATTCATACCCAAAAAAAAAAGGATTGCGGAGTATTCATTATTTTTTTTACTCATGGATTGTGTTAAAACTCAACTTCACCCACATGTGAATTGAGGAGTTACTACCGCCACTTACCAATTGGTTTTAGTGTGAAATCTCGTTGGACTCGAACTCTCCTCGTTCTTATTGGGTCAACACACCTATTTCAAATTCTCTGAAATTTAACGATTGATGCAGTCTTCCCAAACAACATATGTGAATGTGGCCCATGAAACATCACACGTTACCGTATTAAAATGAGACCTCATATTTGAGGGGTAGTGTTGAAGCATAGTCTTTCCAACCAACACATGTAAGCGTCTCTTTGATAAAATTAAAGATGATTGGGATAATTAATAACTAAATAAGGCTAAGGGGCAACTCCTTTATTGCTACGGAGTATATGGTTTCAAGGTGAAATCTCCTACGGTCTTGTAAAGTGGACTCTCTTAAATAAAAATCTCATCTTCTCCTGTTCTTAATTTTAAACAAGTCAGATGAGCGGTCACTTATAGTACGTTCAGGTAAACAGGTAAATTTTGAACTTTTTTTTTTTATATCTTATTCTTGTATTTGAAGCTAATTTTTCTATTTCCTTAACCCAATTTTAGACTAATCATCTTAACATATTTCCCGAATCATATTTTTCACACATTTTTAGTCATGATCTTTGCGTCGATATTTAACACGTCTTTTTACGCACGTTTTTCGATATGTCTTTTTAATACATAGCATGAAACTTTTTCGATACAACATTTTGACACACTTGCAATTGACTTCTCAACTTGTATTTTATGCGATTTTTCGACGCATTTTTTAAGGCGTCTTTAGACACACTTTACGAGGCGACAAAACATAAAACAAAAACACAAAAAAATATTAAATAAAACAAATGGAGATTACTCAGGGTTGAGATGACAAAAATAACGTTTTAATATTTATCGTTTGGCGTTTTTAAATAAAAAACGGAGATTACGCAGGGTTCGGAATACAAAAATAAGTAACATTTTAATATTTATCGTTGCCAAATCTCTAAAACGTTATTTTTGTCATACCAACCTTGATCTCTAAACACGTTAATTATATTGTATCATAAATGTCCTAAATTAAAATAAATTAAGCACTCGACCGAAAATAAAAAATGTAAGCTCCTAATTGGACTGTAAAATAACAACAACAACAATATTAAAACAAAAAGACATGTTTAGACCTCTCTTCGTCCCTTTTTATTCTTTATGTTTTTCGTTTTTACTATCTCATTTTAATTTTTACATTTAATTTTTTTTTCTTTTACATTGTATTATAAATGTCATTTATATTCTCTCAAAAATCGTACAAGTGATTATTTTAATTAATAAAATCATTGGGACACTAAACTTTTCACACTTTTCCATTGAGATATAAATCTCTCACACTTTTCCAATGTCATATTTTGGATTAAATTAAAAACAATATCAATAAATGTAATTTGCATTGTTTAAATGAATAAAGGGAAAATCTTTATCAATATTAATTAGTTATTAAATCGCGTGAATGAAACCAAACGTAAAAAATAAGAAGGGCTTAAGGGAATAGTCTAGGTCAACAAAAATAAGTTTTTTCAGGTAATTTACACAAATAATTATTATTTTTTCAACAAAAATATATTTAGCTAAAAGCCGCCCCACATTACTCAAAACCGCCCCACTATTTTACTTTAATATCCTTATATAATGAAACTTTTCTCCCAAATTAATTACCCCATCTATTTTGAAGAGAGAAAGTATCTTCATCCAAACCACCACCATACACCCATAAAAAAAATTTATTTAAACCAAGTAATTTTATTTGTCAATAAGTACATTAATCAATAAATTAAAAAAATACTAATTTAATTTTGATTCCACAAACTTATACATTTTAAGTTTACACCATGGTAGAGACTTATGCATTTTAAGCTCACACCATGGCATAGACTTATGCATTTTAAGCTCACACCATGGCATAGACTTATTCATTTTAAGCTCCTGCCATGGCACGAGCTTAAAATTCATAAGTCTGTACCATGGTACAAGCTTAAGATGCACAAGTCTCTTAATCTTTTCTCCGAAAAAATTACATCAAATTCAACAACAAATCAAAACATTAAATAGTATAGACTTATGAGTTTTGAGCTCCGACCATGGTATACACTTATGAAGTTTAAGCTCCTTCCATGGTACGAGCTTAAACTACATAAGTCTATACCATGGTCGGAGCTCAAAACTCATAAGTCTGTACCATGGTACAGGCTTAAACTGCATAAGTCTGTACCATGGTACAAACTAGAAATGCATAAGTTTCTGAATATTTTTTTCCGAAAAAAAGTCCTCTTGTGAATTTGATGTTCCACCGGTAGTCTCGGCCATGTAAAAATTATTTCACATTATGTTTAGGGTGGGCGGTAAAAAGGGAAAAGGTAAAGGATAATGGTAAATGCTAAAATGAGGGGGTAAATAAAGGGGATATATGGGTAAAATATTAGGGCGGTTTTGAGTAATATGGGGCGATAAATAGTAAGCCCCTAAGTTAATTTCTGTCAAATTTAATTGAATCATACATATAATAAAATTGGTTACGGAGGAGTATTATATTACATTACTTAATTAATTAGCTATCTCACCTATCTGTGTATATCCACATTCTTGGCCTAGTTAAGTAATTATTGTATCTTTGACCTATTTCACCATTTAATTAATTTTGAGTATTGTTTACTCATTTAGCTGGTGTTGATTAATAATCCACTTCTAGATTAGAGGTCAACTTTTCTTTGACATCCATACATCAGACCATCACTGAACCTTAATCTGTGTACGCAAGGATGACATTATGACTAAAATAATCCCCAACCCTAGTTTGATTTGTTCACATTACGGAGTAGTCACTTTCTATTTTTCCAAAACATGTTCGGGATCTTTTATTAAAATGGCTAGTTTTATAATTTTATTTATCAAAATGGATATTTTTTAATTCTATTTCCCAAACTAGTTACTATTTATTTACTAAAATGGCTACTTTTACAATTTTATTTACCAAAATGGCTATTTTTGAATTCTATTTCTCAAATTAGCTACTATTTATTTACCAAAATGACTAATTTGACTTTGATGCAAAAAAAAATCTTTGGTTTGATTTTTTTTTTTTTAACAGTGAACCGGGTTTTGGAGTTTTTTTATACTTTTTACTAAAAAGCAAATAAAATTATTTTCTTTAATTAATTTATGTTTTACATGAACCATCCCTTATTTTTCTAATCCTACGAGATGTCAAGAGTTTGGGCAAATATAATACTCTTCCACTTAACTCTTTATTTTACCGTTCCTATTTATTCGTGCTGATTTGAAGACAAAAATTCCATAACATTGAATATATATATATATATATATATATATATATATATATATATATATATGCATGAAAAATAAGCTTTAAACGTTCAAAGAGAAAGGAAATTACATACTTGTCAATTTTCCTTTTGGAATCTTCAATCAGAAAACATTAGCGTTTATGAATGTCGATAGACAATTGGAGAAATTGGAAAACACCAGACTTTAATGACGTTTACTTAGGTATTAGAAAAATAAAAAGAACCCAAAAGAAATATATAAAAACAAGTCCCTAGAAAAACTACATTGGTTACCTATTAAAAAAAATAAACTCAAACCAAACCCGTTCACTATTACAAAAAACTCAAACTAGATCAACAAAAAAAAACTCAAACCAAATTGGTTCAATATAAATAAATAAATAAATAAAAACTCAAAGCAAACCGGTTCAATATAAATAAATAAATAAAAACTCAAAGCGGTTCACTAATAAATAAATTAATAAATAACTCAAACCGGTTCACTAAAAAAAACTGAAACCGGTTGATTAATTTTTACTTTAAAGTCAAAATAGTAGCTAGTTTGAGAAATATAATTTAAAGCTATTTTGGTAAATAAAATTGTAAAGTAGCCAATTTAGTAAATAAAATTGTAAAACTAGCCAATTTGGTAAAAGATCCACATGTTCGTGTATAAACTTCTATGATGCCCCGACACATATAAAAAAAAATTATTTACAAGTGGTGTACAATATTTGGAATAAATTTAATTAAAAAACTTAAAAGTTATCCCCGTATATGTAAAAGTTATTTGTTTTTTAAAATAAAATTTTCATTTTAACAAAAATTAGTATTTCAAAGTCACTAATAATGTATAAAGATAACTATTTAACCCTTTAGAATGTTTATCCATAAACTTTTTTTGATAAATAAAAGTTATAAAAAGTTGGGTAAAAATTATCCCGATGTAAACTAACTTTATTGTACACCTTGTACGTGCAAGACTTTTTGACATATGTATCAGTTTGACCTTTTTTCATTCTTTAGTCTTTATATACTTGTATATTATACTAACGTTAACCATCAATTTTTTTTATTATTTAAAATCATAAAAAAAAAAAAATTTGATAATATGAGAGAGAGGGCAGGGTGCATTTATAAGGCAAATGATGTGTTGCAACGACTAGTTTTTTCAAATTCTGACATTTCTAGTTGTTTTAATTAATAAGGTATTCCCAGTCAATAAAAAATAATAATTGATAGGGGTATTTAGTGTATTATATTGTACCACAAGGATTGGTGCAAAAGGTTTCAACAATTTAACAACCCAACCTGTTAGTCTTGAGGGTATTTGTTAATATTATTTTAAACCTCTGGGGTATTTGGTAACTTCGGGAAAATTTGGGGATATTTAGTGCGTTTTGTAAAATCTCAGGAGAATTTCATGAAAATACCGATAAATTGTCCAACAATGTGAGTGGTTGAACATTAATATTAGGAAAATTTGTAAAAAAGAATCTAACCTTTGGCCGCTCTTATATTAACAGTACTACATATCGATTAATTCTAAATAATCCAAAGTTTATGGGGTATCTTCCCATAACAATCCTTTTTACCTACTACCTCCGTTTCAGAAAGTTCTTTACGCTTTGGAAAATGTGTCCAAAGTATAACAACTTTGACCGTAAATTCTCACCACTATATACATCAAAACGTTACATGTAAGATCTTGTTAGATTGGTCTCGAAATATATTTTCAGAATATCAAATTTTTATAATTTTTTCACATACGAAATTGGATATATTATTAGTTAAATTTTGCATTGGAGTCCGTGCAAATAGTAACTTTAAAGATCTTTTTGAAACGGAGGTAGTACAACCTTAATAGCAAGTTAAATTTCTATTTTAAAAGGTTAAGCGAGACATGTGTCGCTCTATATTTGATACAAAAATCATTTTAAAATATTAATTTTTAATTATTTTTAAAAAACTATTTTGCCCCCAACTGTTACTACCCCTTTATTTCTCCTCCTTTCACGACCTAGCTCTAGCCCTCCACCGGACCACCGCCCCCTTTTTCTGTCCTCATCTCTACCACAATCAATACACCAAGCGTTGCCATTTTCACCATTCTTACGAGCATGATGTTTAAGCTCATAAAGTTCAATAATCGAACAACCACGCTTCATTCTTCACGAGAGGACATACCCAATTTCCTTAATTTATCAAACGCTCAAATATCTATATTACACCAAAAAGATCAATCATGCAAAATCATTGGAAATTGTAAACAAAAACCAGAATATGATTATCTTTGGAATTCCAATTTATTTGGATCGATGAAGAATCAATCAATGCGGTAAGGAATTGGGGTATGTAAAAATCGAATTGGGAGAATTGAAGATTGAAGAGGAGAGAGTGATGATGGAATGAGATTATGGCGGTTGATGCTGTTGATTCTTGTCGTCGTCAATGCCATTGATTTTTGCGCCATTGATGCAGGTTTCAGAGTTGGGAAACAATGGAAACTCACCGCTTTTATCTTTGTCGGCGAGCCACTTCCGTCTCTTTCCAGATCGGGCAAAGCTGGTGGTGATGTGGGGAAGGGGGTGGTCATGGTGATCACAAAGGGCAGGGGTGGGGAAGAGGGTGGTCACGGTGGTCGCAAGGGGCAGGGGTGGGGAAGGGGGTGGTCATAGTGGTCGCAGGGGGTGGGGTTGGTCACAGGGGCAGGGGTGGTGACGGTGGTCGCTGGGTGAGATGTTTTGGTGAGGCAGGAGAGGAAGAAAAGGAGAAGGGAATAATTTTTTAAAAATAAAAGAAAATTAAAGTTTAAAGTTAATCAATTCAAACAAATTAGAGTAAAACACATGTCACATTTACTTGTCAAGCAGGTTACTATCCGGTCACGACCTATTATGGGAAGATAACCCCCAAAGTTTGGATTATTTAGAATTAATCGATATGTCGTACTGTTAATAGAAGAGCGGTCAAAGGTTGGATTATTTTTTACAAATTTTCCTTAATATTAAAGTATTGTCAGTGGGTAAGTTATGGTGGGCCAAATGAAAGTAAAAATGAAATAAAGTAGAGTGTAAACGAATCCTTCTCCTTAAGCAGCACAATGCGTCTCCTTCCTTTTTAAACACCTCGCTTGTTGCACGGATTTTTCCCTGATCGCTCAACACGTCCTCTTCACAACAGGTTCCTCCATGTAGTAGTCACGACATACCCCTCGGTCCATCGGGGGTGCTCCTCCTCGAGCTCGCTTGCTTACTCACATGGTTAGCGCACCACCCACGCTGGTTTGATGCCCCACCAAAGCATCCCGCTGACAGCCCTTTATACTCGCGCCAGACCAAGTCGTGATGGAGGGAGTGATATGCTCATACTTTATAGTGTTTTTACCCCCGTTCCTTAGTACTTTTTGATCTCAAATGAGCTATTCGGAGCAATTTTTAGTACTAATGTGCTCCTTGTAGTGTGTTTGTAGTTTCAGGTTCATCATTGTAGGAATTAGCATATTTTTGTGCATTTGCTACTCATTTGAATCTATACAAGAGATTATGTACTTTCGAGAGCACAAACATTGAGTTGGAAGAATTTTCAAGCAAAGCGAATAGTGAAATAAGTACAAAACCGAATCCCATCCACTCTTTTGATCATAACTCAAGTCATACGACTCCAAATCCAGCGATTCAAATTGGGTTGGATTCTAGACTTCAAGAGCTTTCCAACGAGTGGTCACTCGCCTAATTTCGACTTATAACGAAGGAGATATGGTGTTTTTAAGATACGGGATCATGTAGTTTGACGAGCAGATCGTCCGATCGGGCGGCCCATTTCCCGATCGGGCGACGACAACCCCTGGGCGCGGTTTTTAGCTTATGTTTCCGGTTTTTTCTTCTACTTTTGGGCAAGAATATAAATATAGCCTTTGGTCATCTTATTTTCAGCATCTTATTTTTTTAGACTCTTAGTTTATTACTTAGTTTTATTCCCTCTCTGAACTTTTGTTAATTACTTTTATTATTCAATTCAAGTTTCTAGCTTTAAATTTCATCATTTGTTCTTCAATTTGGTATTTCTTATTTCTTTCCTTCGTTTATTCAATTTTAATTATATTTTCATTAATCATGTTTGCTTTGTTTAAATTAAATATGTGTGAGTAGTTTATATTCTAGGGTTTTGGGAATCCATGAATTAATATGAAAGGATGATTGAATGTTGTTGATTGTTGGTATTGTGGTTAATTCCTATTGATTGGTTTTGTTTACTATGCGATTAGATTTGCGCAGGTCTAATTGTATTAGTCTAGCAATATCAAGTTAAGATTCGAGAGATGCAATTTGATGTTTAGGCTTGTGTCAATAGGTAGAACTGGGATTAATACGTAGCGAGAGCCCGTTAATTCTAAGTCTATGATTAGTATCGATTCGAGAGAGCATGCTAGTCTAATTAACTGTTTTATTGATTATTAATATTGTTTATCATCCTAGATTGTTGTTCATTGGTGAACCTATGCCCTAGACCTCTTAATATCTGATTTATTCCTCTTTTATTATTGTCGTAGTTTTAATATACAAATCAACCAACTTTCTTGTTTCCCAATAGTCTAGACCTTAGTTTTAGTAATAGAAAGAACGCATGTTTCCCTGTGGATACGATCCCTACTTCCCTTACTATTTTGTTAGTGGACTTAGGTTTATCTTTGATTAGGTGATACGACTTTAGCCTGTCAGGGAGGCACATCACAATTTTGGTGGTTCCTTGATGGTGTAGGAACCTTCCCCACTTGACGATGTTGAGACGACTCTGATACCACATGTCATGGACGGGCCTTTCGACCGCCCGCGCGACGCCTGAATCCCCGAGGCTAGATCCAGGCCAGCCTACCCCATATGCGCAACAAGCATTGTACAACACGATAGTAGAGGAAACAACACGTAATGATACTAACATGCACCAAGATACATGAATCAGTAAGGCATACAGGCTCATGGAAGTTGCCTCATATGGGACACGCTGGACCTTAGCATCGGGAAAATGCCAACACGGGACAAATAGCCAGCTTAAAACTTGGTGTTTTGCAAAAACCTAAATTTTCACAAGCTAAATCAATGTTACAAATTACAGTAGATGATAAAGTCATGATGGAAGCTGATACATATACCCTATGGGTATGGAATAGTGTCATACCCTGGGCTTTTATTGGTCTATTTCACATAAGCAACCCCACATGGGATTTAAATTTAAATTCAAAATATCAGCCCCACATAAAACTTATAAATCTAAACCAATCACAGCCCAGGGTATTACATTATTCCATACCCAAGGAGTATATGTAGCCTTTTTGAGTCATGATGGACACCAACCACATAAAAGACAAAGAAAATAAAATTAAGGTTGGTCCAACTTTTATGAAACAACACGTGAAGCCCTCAAATCAGAAGACAAAGTGGCTATTTTTGTGGTTAAAAATCGTTTGATTTTATTAAAGTTAGAATTAACAATAAATAATTATGATTAATAAATTTTTAAGAAAGTACGGAAATCATCTACGCCGCCTAAAGACACAAACATGCCGTACACGAGACACAAATTGGCAGATTCTGCTCTCAATTTCAAAACATTTTCAATTTTTATTTTGTCGATAATCTGAACATTTGAAATTGGCAGTATTATTTTTCATTGTATTAGCACAGAATTTCCATATAATAATA
Source organism: Spinacia oleracea (assembly GCF_020520425.1). Lineage (NCBI taxonomy): Eukaryota > Viridiplantae > Streptophyta > Magnoliopsida > Caryophyllales > Amaranthaceae > Spinacia > Spinacia oleracea. The sequence continues at coordinate 93,917,020 of NC_079488.1, forward strand.
AACAAATTATTGAAAAATCATGTTTAAGGGCCCGAGAAAGAAGAATTTAGTTCCTCACTTTTTATCTCCATCTTTTCTTTTATTACTGTATTATTTTGTCTCTTTCTCTTTGTACTCCAGTCATTTTAGTTGACTTGCAAACTTTTATTTTTTGTGGTGTATTATAAATGTTGTGAAGTTTGGGATTTGCGCCTCATATTAACCAAAAGTAAAATAAAATTGTGTAGATTAAATAAAATACCCCTCGTTTATTTAAGTGTACCATTTGATCATGATCATGTACCTTAATTTATTTCTGTGAAAGAATACCATTTTAATTAGGAAGTTAATGTTTACCGTATTAGACATTATGGCATGTTTGAAAATTGTCATTTCATTTGAAATGATGAAATTGACCCAAATAACATGTTTGGAAATTTTAAAAATTTGGATTTGGATTTGGGCCCAAATCCAAGGCCTTTGGAGAAATAAGTCTGGGCTTAGAATTTGAAATGCAATATGAATAGCTGTGACTTCAAATCCTTCGAAAGCTCCGTCGTTCCTGTTTGGCAGCCAACCACCATTCTCTCTCCTCTAATCGGATGTTCAGTGACCATTGCCGATTCGCCGCCGCCAAGGGAATAGCATGCCTAACCACCACGAAGTCCACCTTGGCTTCATCCTCAACCTCAACTCTACTCTTTTCTTTCTCCACTCCCACACCCCTTCCCTTTCCTCCGCCGCTTCAACCACTTGTTCTCCGCCACTCTCTTTGCTCTATTGTGTTCAATTTTCTACTCGACCAACCTGAAAACCAAGCATCATGAACATTACACTAGGACCATCGAAGCAAAAGAGCAATTAACGAATGTTGCCTCTCTCTCCTCCTGCAGTAGATGATGTTTGGATTTGAATCCTCGTTAAATCTTCCTGCTACTGCTGCTCTTTTTCGGTGAAGATGTTAGAGTTGATGGAGTTCTAGGTGTCGCAACTGTTGGAGATGTGGCTGTTTTGGTGGACGACAAGAGAAGGCTTTGGACATTGATGCATATAGGCATATAGCTACTGACAAGGAGTTGCAATCACTAATTCATGGAGATGGTTTAAATTGATTACAAAAGATACTTCTAGAGTTGGTAATTTGTAAAATTGTCAAATCGTAATTGATACTTAATTAATATTTTAACTCAATCAAATAATTCCAACATGTAATTTAATCCAGTTTGTAGCTTCGCATTTCCATCCCGGGAGAGATTTGTTTATGAGCCTGTTATTCTGAATATTATGGTGGTGGAATGTTAGATATGGTAGAGGGTAAGTATGTCGTAGTTGTCCCAAATGTTATTTGGTACTAAAGGAATGCTATGAGAAGTCAATTAAGTTTTAAACACTGAAAGTGAGTGTTTGATCTTAATTGGAGTGTAATGCTCTTAACTTCATATCTTAGATGGGAAGGGTCAAGACTCCGTCCTCAATTAGATCTTGTATTACATTCTTTAGGTGCCAACACTGTTAGAAAAGATAGCCTTTTCCCTGATGATACTCACAATATGAATTAGGGTCCCAATGCTTATTTAGTTATTTGTAACTCGAGGGTCTAGGATGCAACCTATTGGACACATTATTCCTCGAGTTGTGAGTTTGAAAAGCATTTTGGTATACGACTCGCCTACCAGATTGAATTTTCTGTCTCTAATCCACCTTTTAACCCTTTTCGGTTGACAAGCAAATTCATCAATTATCTTCTGTTTTTGGAAGAAGGAACTTCTTTACATTATAGAGGTTAGTTCACTTATCCTTCAATGGTCAACTGTCTCAATAATAGGGTACTCCGAAGTGTTGTAACCTATTCGACGGATTAGGCAATTGATATGATCACCTGAACCGTGCTCAAATTGATGAATTTTCTTGTGTTTTTCTTCAAAGGTGATGAGGCGATAAGTAAGCTCTACAAGAGTAATCGTAATTAGATGGATATGCTCTTGAATGCTACTCAGTTTGGACTGGAATTTAAAAGAGAGTGGATTTGATAGATATCAAAACATGAAAAGACTTAGAGAGCAATTGTAATTTTGAAGTTTGGTTGTAATAATTGATACTTGTTACTTTTGGGAAGAATTTTTTTAAGTATTAATTTTTTTTTTTAATTTAAACATTGATTAATGATTGTATGGTGAGCGGCGTAGAATGGTGACCCACCTTCCGTGAAATCCTGGCTCCGCCACTGCGTATGTCTAACGTGGTTCACTAACGATGTGCTAGTTACGTTCACAAGCAGATGAAGGGAAAGTTTATTGATCTTGAGGAGTACAGATTACAGAATACAACTAGGTTATGACCTAGGATGTTTATATAGTATTCTCTAGACAGATGTGGAAAATCCCATAAAATATGCCCAAGTCGGATAACCTTAGTGACCGGGCGTTTCACTAAGGAGTTTGACCGATTCAAGACATATTTTAACAAATATACTAAAAAAAACGTACGAAACTAGCCCGGTTGCCAAGTTAGACGAGTTCCCCTTCAAAATCTCTACTTAGAACTTCTTTGCAGAAAGTGGTAAGGGTACCATAGTGCCAACTTAATTACTCTGTATAGATGACTATGTAAATCTTATTTCATTTGGATGTCAACTAACTTAGTTGATAAAGTCTTGAGGAGATGATAATCAAGATTTGAGATTGAATTTTATTTTTATTGCTTTGTCATTTGTGGTTGTCTTTAAACACACGCAAAAACCCTTGTTTCATCGTAAAACCATAGCTGTAAAAAAAAAAAAAATCGTAAAACCAATATTTCTAGTAAAATACCAAAATAAATACACAAAGGTTAAAAGCTCCTTTTCCCCCGAAATTTGGTGAAAGCAGTACAAAGGGTTGTCCTTTAAAATGGGAAAAAAAATGAATTTAAGGAAAAAGAAAAGCTGCAAAATTTTAACCAATTGAAGCCAATTTATAATTGTAGCCATTCTTTTGAGAATATTTTATTTTATTTGTCAAAAAATATTAAAATGAGACCGATTTTTTATTCAAATCTACATCATGAAAATTCTCAACTTATTGTCAAGGTAACTAGGTAAGCAAGAAAATAGGTACTCCATATTTTTTTTATACGAATCAACACAAATTTGCCAACTCAAATGACGAATCATCAATATTTTTATAGATCGAGTTGGTGACTTATGAGTTAGAGAATTGCCAATTGAGTTGGTGTTTTAATACGGACTCATGGCCATTTCCACGACCTTGGTAATAAAATTTAAGCAAAATCGCTAAATAAATAGTCAATTAAATCGGCGATTTGTTGACGAATTTGAAAAAAAAAATCTTTAAAAACTAGTACAGACGTAGACAATATATTGAGATTTTAATAAGATTTTAAGTAATTTTAATAATCTTCCAAGAGTAGCATTTTAGTCGGAAATCATTCATTAAAAAGAAAATAGTACTCCAGTATTCAGTGACATACTCCATGATTTGAATGAGATGATTGAAGGAGTGAGGGAGGTAGTGTTAAGATCCTCGAGCCCAGTGTCATCATTATCATTATCATTATCATTACCCCATTTCTTCAAAGGGGCTCTTGCAAGAAGCGGGGTAAAGGGAAGTCGGGTGTACGCAACCTTAACCCATGCAATTGCAGAGAGGTTGTTTCCAATTGATCCAAAAGCGATAACGGGACGACAACGGAAAGACCATCTTCTAATTCATGGAAATGAAGCGAAAATATTTTAAGAGCCATTTTGATTTAGTCTATTACATCTCAGTGACATACTCCATGATTTGAATGAGATGATTGAAGGAGTGAGGGAGGTGGTGTTAAGAACCTCGAGCCCATTGTCATCATTATCATTATCATTACACCATTTTCTCAAAGAGGCTCCCGCAAGAGGCGGAGTAAAGGGGGGTCGGGTGTACGCAATTGCAGAGAGGTTGTTTTCAATTGACCCAAAAGCGATAACGAGAAGACAACGGGAAGACCATCTTCTATTTCATGGAAATGAAGCGAAAATATTTTAAGAATCATTTTGATTTAGTCCATTACATCTCACAAGAACAAGAACAAGAACAAGAACAATGAATCTTTGCTCCATCAAAAGTGGACATATCCTCGAGCCCGGTGTCTTCTGCTATTTTTATTTTTGTTCCGTTGACTCTACAGTATTTGCTCAAAATGCTTCTTACTTGGCTGTAATAATTCCTTATCTTTTCCCCTTTTTCTTTTTTCTTTCTTTATGGAGTTATTCTAATAAGACAAAATTAACTAAAATAAAAAGACTGGACTTGAAGCAAAGATATGCAAGGAGTGATTAACAAGGGATAGATGAACATTAGTAGAAATTTAACTCGGTTATTAACGTTGTGTTTTTGTCACATGAAATGAGATGAACATGCTTGAATTTTAAGGTATAGTATGAATGTAGGTAGTCTCGTCAATCAAAAATCAAATCCCTGCTATAATATCCATGCATGCATATATAATGAAAAATTATAATGTAAATTCATTAATGAGTAGTACTCCAATCCGTACTGTAATTAATTGTCGTTTACCAAACAGGGGACAGGGCACGGCATAGGATCCTACTAAATGTACACTTAGTGTACAAGGTATCTTGTACACCATGTTTTTCTATTGGTTGAAATGACATATTTATTGTCTTTCATTCTCATTTTTTAGTGGATTTGATGACGTGTCAACAAATTAATGGTGATGTACAATAAAATCTTGTACATAGGTGTACATGTAGCCTTTTCCCGGACATAGTTTAGTCGAATATCTTTTTCAAAGCAAAATGCAAGGAGCATGAGATGGAGGACAACAATAATAATGGAATGGAGTGGTCTCCCTTTTGGGTTAACGATGACCAGCTGGAAATTAAAGGCTGCATGGCATTGCATATCTAACCTTTCAAGTGTGAGCATTATATAATGTAATGTAATTGTATGTACTCATTTAACATTATTATTGACGATCATCGAATCACATCTACAGCTTTTTCTTTTTCTTTTGTCTAACTTTTTTTCTGAATCTTAAAGACTTGTACAGTTTAATTCAACTTATTAAAGTTTGTTGTTGGGCTCTAAATTTCATCCACATCCTTTTCTTGTTCTTTCATTTTTCCTTTTTTGGGTAAAAAAGTTACTTAACTCAAGTATATTGAAGTACCAAAAATAGTTTAACTCCTGATATTGCGCTATACTTTAGCAAGTCAGTTTACAATGCGATTTGAATCATATTCCGTGTCTTTGCAACTAATAATTAAATTGTCTTTCTTTAACTCTTGTATGAAGTTAATCAAGATAGAGTAAAATGTCAAGTTTCAATTCATGGACCATCAATTGTCTGTTAACAACAAGATGAACACGTTTTTTCGAGTTTGAGTCAACTACATAGGTCATAGGGCGTGTTTGGCGGTAGCGTTTTGACCTATTTTAACCGCTACTTGTAAAATTTGTAAGTGTTTGGTTGGTAGCGGGCGAGGTAGAGGTTAGCGGTAGAGGCAGTGTGGTTGTTAGATAACTTGTTACCCGCTACTCAACCGCTAAACGTTACCCGTTACCGCTAATTTTGCCGAACAGGGTCATAGTATTATAAAGTCCCTCATCCCGCTCTTGTTAGTCCATATACTTGGTATACATACAACATTTTTTTTATTTTCCTTTGCCTAGATAAGAAAATTGGTAGAAAACCATTAAAGTGTTCTTAGCTTAATGATCAAAGACTAATAATTGCCAACTTGTTGATAAGAAAAGTGGTAGAAAACCATTCATTCATTCATTTACCGGTCCATGAAAATACACAAGTGGAGTACATACGTATCGGTCCATGAAACTAAGAACAAAAGGTCTTGTATGCACAAGGTGTACAATAAATTTATTGTGCACCAACATAACTTTTACCTAGTTTTTTTAAAACTTTTACTCAATTTTCTCTAACTTTTATATTATTAAAAAAAAGTTAATAGATAAACATTTTAAAGTCTTAAATGATTAATTTTATACATTATTAGAGATTTTGAAAAAATGTTTTTTATTAAAATGAAAATTTTTATTACTAAAAAGTAGATAATTTTTACATATATATAAGGGTAACTTTAAGTTTTTTAATTCAACTTTAACTTCGGTGTACAATATTTATCATACACCAATGTAAATAAGAATTTGTGAACTAAGAAAACGAGCACTATCCTTAAATGGTACTCCCTCCATTCCTTTATGTTGTTCCCATAAGGAATGTTGGGGGTTTTTTAAGAAAACTGAATCTTTATTTGTATTGGGATATGAGTAATGATTGGGTGTAAGAATAATGATTGTGTGTAAGAGATTATATATTTAAAATAAAGGAAGGAGAGAGAAAATATTAAAGAAATAAGATAAATAGGAGATATTTTATTATTAACAACAAAAAAAAAACCAGTTTAATTCAAACCAAAAAAATCAAGAAAAATCAAACCAAAACATTCAACAAACAATCAATAATTCGACCAAATCAACAATCAAGATTTCGAACAAAAAAACCAAGATTAAATTTGAACAAAAAAACCAAGATTAAATTTGAACAAAAAACCCAAATTAAATTCGAACAAAAAAATCAGATTTGAAATCAACAAATCAACAAACAAAACAAACAATCAAGAAAATTTGACATAAATAAACCCAAAATTTCGGTACAATGAACCCAGAAGTTCGACATAAATAAACCCAGATGAAAATTACACCCAAAATTCATCCCAAAATTCAACCCAGAAATTCTAGATTTATTCTTGACAAAATATAACCCAGAAATTTGACCAAAACAACCCAAAAAATCGAGAAAATCAACCCAAAATTTCGCCCAAATCAACCCAAAAATTCGAATTAATCAACCTAGAAATTCGACAAGCAATTCAACCAAAATTAACCCAGAAATTCGACAACAACCAGCCCAAAAATTCGACCAAAATCAACCCAAAAATCCAACTACAATCAACCCACAAAATTCGACCAAAATCAACCAAAAAAATTTGACAAAATCCGACCACAATCAACCCAAAAAATCAACAAAATTCGACCAAAATCAACCAAAAAAATTCGACATAAATCAACCAAAAAACCCGACCAAAATCAACCCAAAAATTCAATAAAAATTAACCAAGAAATTCGTCAAAATATCGAAATCAGCCATCTCAAAATTAATTCGAGAAAATTAAACCCAGACATTCGACTAAAAAACAGAAAATTAAACCTTGAAATTCGAGAAAATTATACCCAAAATCAACCACCAAATTTAACCCAAAAAATCAGCCAAAATAACGACCAAAATCAATCCAAATTTTCGACAAAAATCACCCAAAAATTCGACAAAAACACACACAAAAATAAATTAATACTCACTTGATCCTTAGTATCACTCGCGATTTTGAGGATTTAGAGGTCAAATTCGGCCATGAAAACTCTAGATCTAGAGTTTTTATGGTCGAATTTCACGATCTAAAGCCATAATACATGCGGCGGAGGTTTGGTTGCAATGGTGGCGGTGATCTCGTTTTTAGATCTGAAGAATGGAGAGTTGTTTTGGAGGAGAGAGAGTGAAAAGTTGAGAGGAGGAGAGAAACGGATGAAGAGAGAATGAAGAGAGAGACTAAGAGATAAGAAAATGAAGAGAGAGTGAAGAGAGAGATTAAGAAAATGAAGAGAGAGAGACATCCGAAAGAGGTGAGAGAGTGAAAGGGAGTGAAAGGGACGGGGAGTGGGTTTGGGTTATGGGGAGTGATTAAATAATTAAATAAGGTTGGTGGGGAAAAAGAGGGTGGAAAAGGGTAGAATCTTAGGGTTTTTTGGTAAATAGTGGGGAATCTTAGGGTAAATTGGTAAAAAAATTATGGCAAAAAATAGTAAAGATTCAGTAGGGGAACAACAAAAAGAAACGCCAAAAAAGGAAATGGGAACAACAAAAAGGAATGGAGGGAGTAGTATATTGGAATTGTTTTTTTTTCTTTTAGGGAATTAAATGGAATATTGGAATTTGGAAACAACTGTTGATATTTTAACTATTGAAATAATTTTTTTCCTTTTCCATTTAGTTTCAGCTACACATTATTTAGCAGAACTTGGTTAGCAATAGTGGTCCTCACCTTATGATTAAAATCACAAAAATTGGCCCACAGTCTTTAAATCAACTCACATAATATCATAGTGTGGCCCCCCATAAAGAGGCAGAGAGTGTGTCAATTTCTATTTTTTATTTAAGAACAAAAGAAAAATAGAAAGGTAAAAGGTGTAATTAGATGCTTTATTAACCTAACCTAATCTATTTATCTCCGGTACAATAAAATAGGTTACTCTTTGGGGTATATAATTAGGGTATTGGGCCGTTTACCTGGCACGGTGTCTGAATTAAGGTATAACAATGACTCCTTAAGCCACGTGCCTACTCCCTATTCCCTAATCTAACTTCCTTTTATCATTTTGGTTCAAATGTAAAGCTTCTTTTTAAACTTGTGCTTTTTCTAAGTAAACAATGGAAACTAGTACTCCGTACTTCAACTCTTCAAGGCAATAGCTTGCGTTTCGTTTGGGGCAATGTATTAACCCGAGTCGAGTTGGATATTTTGGTTCCCGGTTGTTGTTTGGATACAAGATGCGCGCCACATTACCGGTTATCGAGCTCATGCAGCTCCTACATGAAACCTCTAGTTAAGTTTGTTAGAGCAACACTCTTACCGCTAACTCAATCAAACTCCACATCTCCATTTTTTTGAGTTAAATTATGTGTATTGTTATTCGACGCTCGCGTACGTTAAAATCGCCCGTATTTTTATAGTGAAAGTACACTTTTACCCTTATGAATATTATCCCCTCCCTTTAATTTCTTTTACCCAACTTTCACCCCTCTCCCTCACTCCCCCCTCGCCAGAGGCCAATTTTTTTCCCCCTTTGCAAACACCTTCACTTATTTAGCTACAACATATCTCGTCGGAAAACTTGTGCTTCTTTCCGTTTATCGCCAGAACTTGACATTAGAGCAGGAGCTGTGCTGACGGAGCAGCGGTGTAGTGGTGGACGGAGTTGCGTTTCTCGAATGTAATCGTCGGAGGTGGTGGTAAACCCGCGTACAAGATTCATTTGGCTCACATCGTACCCGCGCACGGTTATTGCGTGGCTACCATGTCAACCAAGCAAATCTCGTGCTTGGCTCACATGGTGGCCACACAATAACCGTTCGCGGGTACCACGTGAGCCAAGCAAATACCGTGTGCGGATTTGCAATAGTTAAAAAAAATAATCAATTGTGCGGTATTGCCATGTCTAGGGCGCAAAAACTATATATGCGCAAAGGTACCATTTTTTTAAAAATAATAATAATTAAAACTCAATCTGCTTTCCCCTCCCCTGCTATGTCCTCCCTTCTTTGCTCTGCTTCCCGACACCTTAGTGCTCGAGCTTTTTTGGCCGGTGACCATAGCACAGCCGACGACCAGAGACCAGGCTGGAGTATTCGGGGGAGATGACCCGTGGGTGACGAGCAGAGAAAACGACCGGGAAGACAGAGAGGCAGAGAAGAGCATACTTGGCCGGAAAAACAAAGAGGCAGAGCAGTGGGTGGCTGGAATAAGAGAGGGGCAAAATTTAAAGGAAGTTTGGAGAGGTGAAGTGGGAGGGTAAAAATGTCATTTCACCACAAACACGCGGGCGGTTTTTAGCTAACGCGGGCGTCGATTAAAAATTCCCTAAATTATAACATGGTCAGTCACGTATACAAAGTACTATTTTCTTTATGAAAAATACATGCATTACTATTACCACTACAATTATGTTACGGAGTAACAAAGAGAGGAGGGGTGTCAAAGTTCATTAACATGAAAGTGCTAGTGCTATTTTTTCAAGTAGCAAAATTTCAGAAATTCTCTATACATACAGCTCTAAATGGAGTCGAAACAAATTACCACATAAACTAAGCTAGCAAATGACAAATGATGTGATTCTAGAAGGGCGTTTCATCACGAAGCACAACTACGTACTTACCATTTGAACACTATGACTCTCAACATAATGTACGCAAGGACCGACGGTTAACATAACAACACTATTATCCTTCAGTGATTGACTGCTCTTAACTCAGTTGACAGTGTTTATAATTTTTTATCTCAACATTCTCTTGGACGTCAAACAAGAATTGAGCAAAATACTTACCACCAATCCGCAGCTAAACCCATTTTCACAATCGATATCTATAACTAACTTATATGGTATAATGGAGACGCACAAAGCTTATTAACTTTCCATAATCAAATAATACGAAAAAGATATACAAAATCTATTACAATACATTCCAATACGAAGTATAACAGTAATTTTTGAATGAAGAAGAAAGAATCTATTGTGACAACAAAAGTTGGAAATAAAACCCCTTCAAACTTGGTACAGCTAGTAGTAGGTACCTATTTCCCGCCCAACAGGGGATGAATTCTCGAATCCAAAGAATAGCCTAGGAAGAATTGATCATAGTTTATTGCACAAAATCACTGCCGAGACTCGAAATAACTAAAAAACAGAGACCAGGTATGCAAATATGTGACAAAGGGAGAAACCCCAAAAAAAAATTAAAAGTAAAAGGGATATAAAGAGAAATGCTTTAAAAATTAAGGCTGTGGATATGTAAGGAAACTAGACTCACTTTCAATTTCCTACCTCTCTTGCAGACATTGCATCTAGGAAATTCAGTTCTACAGCCGGAAAGTAAAACAGCCCCGTCCACAGTGCCAATCATCCTACCTTTTCTGTGCTGTGGAGCAAAGTAAGCCAGATGCATCTGCCCCAATGACTGCAAGATCACAAACAGCACAAATCTGGCCATTCTGATCAGGCACAAAGTGGGAACTGCAGTAAGGACATGAGACATCCTTCTGACCCCGATAAATAGGTACATAAGTAGCCCCACAAACTACAAACGGATTCCTGAAATCATAGTTCAATTCCGTTGAATCTGTCATCCTTCTCTCAGCAGCCTGGAGTACTTGTCGTGCGGTCTTTGCTTGGCTCTCAACCGTGGGGTTGGTTTCCAAGAGTCGACGGGCAAAATTGGCAGCCGTGTTCAGATTTCCCGCTTTGTAGCAATTTGTCATAGCAGTGAGCAATGCAAGTCTCACATGAGGCTTCTGAAGGTTACAATGAGTAAAGTAGGCAGCTAATTCCTGCTGTCGAACTGGGTTGTCTTTTAGCTCTCTCCTCTTCAATTCCATCTTCAAGCCCAGAACATATTCTTTCACTATGGTTATTAACTCCTTCACTTCATCAACCTCTCTCCTTGATTCAACCACTATCAAAGGAATTGTATGAAGAATAGTGGTAAAGGTCCGCAGCGCGTCACTTAACTTCCCAGAAGTTGTTAATTTGTAACCAGCTCTAAGTTTTTCCTCCAATTGAGAAAAACTAAATATAAGAGCAGGAGGACCCCTCACATTAGGACTGGATAATTCATTCCACCCCCTCTCCAGTGCCACAGAAATCACAGGAGCAGAAGCAAAGGCAAGCAAGTAAGAATGGCTGGCAGAAAACAGATCAATAAACAGTGGTTTCAATGGGGCAAAATTTTTTATGCCCAGTTGCCTGGTAAGCAAACGCATAGCAGTGTCAAAGCTTCCAGCTGCAACATATTCAGCAGCAAGTGACGATCTTTGGGTCCATATCTGGCTCACTGGCATTCCTGGAGTAGGGGCAACAAATACTGAAGAGCGCCCATTACTGGTAACCTTAGGAGATTCAACCTCAGGAGGAAGGTCTAGATTCTCATCAATTTCCCATCCAGTTCCATTGTCATTATCTTCATGTACTCCTTCCTCTTCATCCAAATCAGAAAATACAACATTTTGTATGTCCTCATTAATCTCCAAGGCCTCAACCCATTCTGCAGCTTCTTCGTCCTCATCCGGCGTGTCTCTTACATGATCAAGACCATCAAACATTGTCTTCATAACTGTCAACAATGGCCAGTTTGCACCGCAGCTTATGGGACTTGGCGGTATCAAGAGAGATTGTGACTTTCCCTTGGGGACTTCAGGAATGTCATCCCCAAGTTCAGCAGCTAGACGCTCGGCATCATCATCAAGTCCATGGACTTTGGCAGTGATAAAAGCAAGAGGCAAATGGCCAGCAGCTTCAAGAACCTTAACCCGCTCTTGAGCATCACCCAGATAAAGAGCGTTGTGGAACTGCCCCATAATATTATTCTTCACTTCAGCAATTTTTAGCATTTTGGACAATTTCTCCATATTTCCAGTTATGAGATAAAGGAATGACAACCTCTCAAAGTTTTTTGTTTTTTGATATGCATATTCCACAATGTCTGCATTACCCTGGCGAAGGGCCTCAACCCCCAACCTGTACCAGTGGGTTTTGTCATCAATCACATTAGCAGAAGCAACAGCTACTTCTATATTACCACTTTCTAAGGCCAGATTAAAGCGAGTCTTCTCATCCTTCACAAAGTGAAGAGCGACCTCCGGAAAACCCTTCTGCTGAAGATAGGCTATCATGGCTTGTCCACAAAGCTCGGAACGCTTAATCATTCCCATCACCTGATCAAATCTCTTCCTCAAGAGGGAAAGCTTGAAATAATATTCAGTTGCATCTATGGAGATGACACGGTTTTTCCCATCTCTATCTAAACAAAATATGGTGTTCCCTGACACTTTTGTGATGTAGAGCGGAACATCAAGAGTCCGAATTATACCATTGTCCCCATTGGGAAGACAGTATTTTATGTGATTAAGAGTTGTGTATATGAATACACCGTTGTCGTCCCAGGCTCCACTCTTCACACGGATGGTTTCATGAAGTGTGCATCGGTGTTCAAGTTTGTTGGTGGCTATAATTATAGAGTGTTTGCTCAACAGAGCAACACTTTCCATGTCATTTGACCAGACAACATATCTAACAAAAGAAGTCTGTAGTTCCCCAATTACAATCCTCTGCTGAGGGTCAAAAACCAGAACTCTATCTTCAGCCCTACAAAGAAGGTTTCCAGCTCCGGCATAAAATATAGCATCAGTTATAGCAGGAAGGGCAACCTTTTTCCCAGTCTCATTCTTCAGGTTCTTCACTAATACTTGGTTGCTGCTCCTCTCTAATACAGCAAATTTGTTCCGAGCAATAAAAACTGCTGAACTGCCAAGACCTCTCTTTGCCTCTTGTACCAAATCACCCCTACCCCAGCCATCCTTTGGTACTATATAGAGTTCATAAGATCCACCATCTATATCAGAAGAAATCAGAACAGCATTTTCGGTTGGACTGTAAGAAAGAGTTCTTGGGCTTTGGTTGAGTAAGGTTGCACCGGGTCTGCGTATGGGGATGACTTGAGTGTCCTTCTGGGTCGAGAACTCATAAACCCGTAGAAAACGATCCCTTACATAGTATACCAGATCACCACTAACTGCAAATGCAGGTCGTTCTCTTTCCAATTTAAAGACGATCATTCCACTATCATGACCAGCAGCCAGAAGGTTCATCTCAGGATGTGCTGTCAGAATCCAGAAACGGTCATGCTCCCTCCTAAATGTCTGGAGACCAGTTCTTTTGGTAGCGTCCCACACACGAATACTTTTGTCCTCTGAGTTTGAGACAATAATATCCTGCCTAGCATGAAAGAGAACGCAAGAAACGTTATTCATGTGCCCCCTCAAAGTGTCCACTTCCCAAGCTTTGGTATCTGCACAATAATCAACATACAACCCAATATGCATAAATATAAACAATAAAACGTACTGATCATGGAACAGGGACGGGGGTTTAAATTCATGATAGAACTTCCTAGCATATTTCAATGTCATTCAGGACGTAAATATTGATGATAGGTTTCTTGAAATCCAGTCCCAGACATAGTACTATCTTGGATAATAAAATAAACTTATAACGCGGAATTGTAAATTAATTTCCTACGCATGGATTTTATGTTTACAAGAATACTGTGCACTATTTCAACAGAGATTATCTTCCAAGTTCAACGCGGACAGAGTGACAGTGCATAGGACACTTGTAGTTGTGTCTTTCTTCTTTATTAAAGTTTCTTCTACAGAAAATTTCCACATAAATTCTAACTCTGTTTAAAGTATAAAAATAAACAAAGGAATGTTGTATCGTTCACAGCCATACCATTCATACGCCAGATTTTAACTTGACGATCATCAGCACCAGACACAATCAAAGGAAGAGTTGGATGGAAAGAAGCCCAGTTGACTCCTCGATCATGACCCTCCAAGACATACTTAACAACAGCATCAACACCTCCAAACAGATCTGTGTTCATCTGACTCAATCGCAAGATGTCATCTGCAGGAGAAACACTTTTCTTCCTCAAGGAACCAATATCCCAAACACGGACTGTCTGATCTAAAGAAGCAGAAACTACTAGGTCTTCCTTGGGATGAAAGGAGGCACACATAACATAATGATTGTGTCCAGTCAGCACAGAGATACAAGTACGTGACTGCCAATTCCAAATCCTTATGGTCTGGTCATCACTAGCACTGACAATCCAAGGAGATTCATGGTGAAACTGGACGGTACGGATGTAGTCAAGGTGTCCTAGAAGAGTAAATAGGCATCTATGCAATTTATAGTTCCATACTTTAATCTTATAGTCATCCCCTGCAAAAGCCACCAAATAAGGAGTATTAACAGATGCATTGATGAAATACAGAAAAGTAACAAAATCACAAAACAAAATGGGACTATGTAATTTCTTCAGGGTTACATTGTCCAGGAAGCTACAGAAACAAACACAACGATAGTCACAGGACAGAGCCTATCAAAACGAATGTACAAACCAGAACAATAAAGTAAAGACAATGCACCATTTGGAAGTTCCCTTAATAAGTTAAGAAGTTCTCAACAAAGATCGGCTTGATACTTACCCCATGTTCCATAAAATTCGCGAGATATGTAAACAACATAGCAACCATAACAGATCCATCAAGATCCGTTAACTCAAATCCAAGTAGGGACAATGCCATCATAGCAACAGTCGTATGATCAGTAAACAAAACAAGCTACCGATCCACCTAAATCTTAACACGAGCGAATAATGGCAGGAAGATCCGTGGTCATATAACGGGCATCAGTAATCACATTTGAATATCAAAGTAGCGTTCAAATATACACAACTCGTAGCTCAGGCTCACATAGATACTTAGCTATGATCTATTGCGTAAACTCCCACGAATCTTAAATTAGTAAGACACAACAGGTACAAGTTGCACAAATGTAGTCCTAACCATGAAATCAAATCAATAGATCTCTTAAAATTAAAAATAATCTACATCCAATGCAAATGAATCTAAACTACAATGATCACAAATGAACAAATACATCAAAGTAAAGCAAATCACTGAATCAAATAAGAAAAATCCTCAACTCAAACAAACAATGTACATCAATATGAACATCAAACTACTCAAATTAAAAGTTGCCGACAAAGATCAATAACAAAGATCACCTCCGGAGACGAAAAGAGGCTGAGTTTTGTGAAAATCAACACCGCGAACCGGGCCGTCGTGCTCGTCAAAACGATCAATGAGTGTTCCCATACGATAATCCCACAATTGGATCACACCGCTGTGTAAACTCGCCAAGATCCATGGCCGTTTCGGGTGGAAACTCAGTCCTTTCACTCGATTACTCTTCGTCTCGAATTTCGTCAACATTTTTTATTCAATTCAGGTTATTTCCGGCAAAACAGAACTGCGATCAATTCATGAAATTGAGGAAATGATCTCAATAATTGGTGAATTCAGATCGCAAAAACAACAAACTGAAATCGAATTAGGATCAAAAAAATAGTTTTAGAAACCCTAGAATTGATTTGGAGAAGGAGAATGTGAGGTTAAGCTCGTTACCTGAGATCTAATGCGAAAATGGCGGAAGTAGGGAGGTGATTTAGGAGGATTTCGACATTGGAGTGAGAGGAAATGGTAAGGAAGAAGGAGAAGGGGGTTATAGATCTGGCTTTGGCCTTTCTAACACCTGATCTTAAGTTTTGGCTATGACTTATTGTCTATTGATGCGCAGGGTATGTAATTGTTATGGCCTTGTCACTCGTGAGTTACGGTCTTACGGAGTTTTAGGGGTGTCAATTCGGACAAACGGATTGGGTTCGGGTCGGTTTTATCGGTTCAGGTTGAAATGGGTTCATTTGGTTATTGGATCGGGTTTTAAAAAATTGACGGTTTGGATCGGGTTCGGGTTGGTTGGCACGGGTTCATGTTGTTTCGTGTTAATATCGGGTTGGGTCATGTCGGGTCGGTTTGTAAACGGATTTAGTCATGTAGTATCAGGTCGGATTCATATCGGGTCGGATTATAGTCGGGTCGGCTCAGGTTGGAGCACGTTGGTTGTAAACGGGTTTAGCCGGGTTGTAACAGGTTCATGTCATTGAAGTCGGGTTCATATCGGGTCGGATTCATTCGGATACAAATTATAAACAATATCGGGTTTAAAATCACAATTTTCAATACGTTTATTATAATAGAGATGTCTTAATTAAGAGACAAGGGCAGTAACTAAATTTTAAAGGTGTGAAAATTTTTAAGACCAGTAGAGTTAGTGAGTATATAGTATATGACTTAGTTTTATCATAGATAACAATGAACTAATGACTAATACGTAGTAGAATTTATCACTTCGTATTCATGAAATATGCATTTACTGATGAATTAATAACTAAAAAGCAGTAATTGATAATCGATGGTGATGAACTAATACGTAATGAATTTGTAAAGTTTGTAAATACAAGTTTAACGTATATTCATATTGGTTTAAACAGCACGAGACTAACATGTTCAACAACGAAATGAGACAAACAAGTTCAATTGTTAATGAATTAAAGTCGATTCAGTTAAAACAACATAGTTTTTCGATTAGAACTTCTTTAGCTATAACTATGAGATTATAACGTATTGAATTAGATCAATTTAATTCAGTAATCGATTAATCAGTTGAATATGAGTCAATAAAAGAGCGCAAGACTAATAAATAATATAAATTCATAAGTTTTATAACATTGTCAAATATAACATTCTGCATTTGATGACTCTAATAAGCTAATAACTGATTAATTGATGATCATAACTAGTTTAAACTAGATCCCTACAAAACTACAATTATATAAGGATATAAAGATCAGGTCGAATTATGATTATGAGGAACATATTGAGAAATAACATCCGGGTTTAATTTGGTGATCATCGATGGCCTTTGGTTACTCACTTTGTCGGG
This sequence comes from Spinacia oleracea, assembly GCF_020520425.1. Classification (NCBI taxonomy): domain Eukaryota; kingdom Viridiplantae; phylum Streptophyta; class Magnoliopsida; order Caryophyllales; family Amaranthaceae; genus Spinacia; species Spinacia oleracea. The sequence continues at coordinate 93,934,251 of NC_079488.1, forward strand.
TGTGTACACCTTGTGGTAAATTCGGGGACTATCTGGTTAAGAGATGTTTGAAACAAATGGATAGAGCTTATTTTTTTCGGGATAATTAGGTATTGCAAATGTATGGTTATTCTCATAAATCCTTAGCTAGTAGAAAGATTGTTAAAACATTCTGACCGTGTGAGTTATTAATCTTATTATAGACTTATAATTTATTACAGAATATTTTTTTGACGTAAACTATTAGCCTTTATTAATTTATTATCTTTCTTATATTGACATTAATGTATAAAAACGATATAATGCATAGTACAACTTTTAATTTAAATCAAATAAAACGTGTTACAATTGTCTTGTAGTTCAGGGGGAGACCGGATATAAACGGTTTGGGTTGAACGGGTTGTAAACGGTTTGGGTTGAACGGGTTGTAAACGGTTTGGGTTGAACGGGTTGTAAACGGTTTGGATTGAAACAATTCAGGTAATAAACGGTCCGGTTTGAAAAAGTTTGGGTTGTAAAAGGTTCGGGTTGTAAAAGGTCCGTGTTGACACGACTCGGGTTGAAACGGGTCGGGTTGAAAATGGTCCGAGTTAAAACTGTTCGAGTTCTGGACAGGTTTTCCCGGGTTGAAACGGTTCGGATTGAAACAAATCAGGTCATTAACGGTTTTGTTGTCCATTCGGTTCGGATAGAAACGGTTTGGGTTAGCGCATGGCGGTTTGTTTTCGGGTATCGGGTCTTAATCGGGTTAATATTTTCGAGACGGTTCGGGTTCGGGTTGGACATTTTTGTATCGGATCGGGTTTTGGGTTCCAGCTCACGGGTTATTAACGGTTCGAGTTGTTAACGATCGGATTAACCCAGCGGGTTCAACGGTTCGGGTTGAGAATTGACAGTTCTAAGTATGATCATGCACTTGTCGCCATATTGTAACGTGTTAACGTTTTTTCGATGTTAAGGCCTAAAGTCTCTTATATTAGGTAACTCTTAATATTCTTTGTGCATTTATTAATGCATGTATCTTGCTGCATGTTAGTGTTATTGCGTGATATTTCATCCACTAGTGTTATGTATGACGCTTGTAGAGCGTAAGGGTAGGCAGGTCTGGATCAAGTCTCGGAGATTCAGGCGCCGCGTGAAACGTCAAAAAGCTCATCTGTAACGTGTGGTATCAAACTGTCTCAAACATTGTCAATGGGGGAAGGTTCATACACCATCAGGGAGACCACCAATTGGGAACTATGATGGTTGTTGCCTCCATCATGACTGGACCTGACATGAGTATAAAGGGCATCAAAATGGGATGCTTTGGTGGGGCATCAAACCATCAGGAATCCCTACACCAGGAATTGTTAATTGCGAGTTCGAAGGCATATTTGTAGGAAAAGAACCCAAGTTTTCAACCACACTTTGATGCTTAATAAACTGTTCTAGGTACAATTGCATATTGGACATTGAATTTTGTCTCACAGCAACCCACATAGCTCTTAATGATTATCATCATTCAGTTGAACAACTGTTGTGTGTGAGTTGTACATTGGATAACTCATTCGCATTTTCAACTCTACATATCGTGGATCACATCCCATAACTTCATATATCTTACTCAAAACCTCTGAGAAATTCAAATCAGAACCAATGAACAAATATTTACTTTCCCCGCCTAAATATGACACACCACCTTCTTTTTCCACAATTTCGCCACCAGTATAACAGAAAAGTGGGAAATTTGAGAGCTCCATATTCTATTTACACAATTTCAAGATAAGAGTTATATACAACACTACAATTGAAAACGGAAAAATATTTAACTAACTTACGAAAAATTATTTCATAGCTACATACATGAGGGGAAACCAACGTACTAAAACAGAGACAAAAAAAAAAATCACTCAATAGAATAAAGCATGTATTGAACTCCCATTAAAATAATATGAAATTAAGAGGATGAAATCTAGAACTGCAAGTCCATAAATTCACCAAATTTCGAAATTATTTCCACAATTAACACCATATACATGAGTAAAAGTAAAATTGATCAAAGGGAAATTAAGAAATTAGGGCTAACCTCACAATTGAAGACATAAATTGTAGAGAGACAAGTAGGGAATGGATTAAGTTGGGACCATAATTGACGTCGGTGACAACCGCCTAACACCAGAGATCACCGGCAGCCACTAACCGAGCACCGGCAAGCAGTCAAGCACCCGTACAGCGATTTATACTTCGCTCCTCTTTTTTTTCTTTTTGAGGTTTCGTGCATTTACTGGGTTTGTGGGTTTGAAAAATGTGGGAAGCAAAAGTAATAACCTTTTCTTTTCAATTTTTTTAATAAATGAGAACCATTACTCTTATTAGCGTTTTAACCTTTTGAACCGAAATTATGGTTAATTTGCGGTTCTAATATATAAACCGCAAATAACGTTAGCGGTTTTATAATTTTTTTGGGGAAATTCTTATTGGTGATCTCTTACTTTTGTATTTTTTCAATGGTAGCCTAAAAAGATTTTGACTATTCTTAGTAGCCCTCCTTTCGTAATTACTATCTAATATAGAATTACTAACCTACATTCGACCAAGACACACTTAAAGCCAAAACTTCAAAATTGAACTTATACGAACTGTTATTGGTCGTTTTGTACGACGTGAGGTCGACGCGGGAACAAGTCATCGCAAGTCAGTCCGTCATCGGATCCTATTAAGGAAGCAGTCAAGGTTGGTTCCTATATTCAAGGAGCCATCATCTCCACTATATGCTTGTTGAGAAAGGTCAAAGAGGCTAGCAAAGGTCAAGCAAGCAGTTAGAGGAGATCAAGGAGTCGAGCATTTCAAGGAGCCACTAACGGCATTATTCTGCTTCCTATGCTTGACCTAGGACTATATAAAGATCATCAGTCTATAACACCAGGGGAGGCGAGAGACACACCCAAAAAACACCTAAGATGAACCCCTCATCCATCTCCTCCAGACAATTGTCCATTGTAAACTAAAATACCTACTGCAATTACTCTCAATACCCACGGTGAAGCCATACCAATATCAACCGCTTGCCTTACCCCTCTTTAATGGAGAAGCCATCTAATGCCATATTCCTTCCCGTAGTCCCTGCCAATCATAAAGAAGTTTCTTTCCTAACCCCCACAAAAGGTCTTACCCATTATTGTTAATCATTATTATGCTTAGCCAAGACATTTCGTAAAGTTATTACCCACAGATATTTACCTTAAACCATTACCGTCCTCATCGCTCCAATACCATATACTTATGCTTCATTGTTTACATTTAGATACACGCAATAAACGTTGTACTTGTATTCACCTAGGCTATTTATGCCGATAACATAGTGGATTGGTGGACACATTGCCACCCGCGGTTTTTATCCCTTTCGGGTTTTCCGCGTCACCATCTCTTGTCTCGTCTCTCTTTATTTTCTGTCATTTATTTCCTGTCATTTGCATAATTATTTTATCTAGTCGTCTATGTCCCAACCAAAGGTCGTCCATACGAAATTTGGCATAAACAGTTTGGCGCCGTCTGTGGGGAGATGGCTAGATTTATCTTCAAACACATATCCACAAATATTCTCTCAAACACAATATCCGACCCACTTGGGTTCACCAATAAAGTTGTCGCCAGGCTATGGATTGTTGTCATACTTTGTCGCCACCATGAGATGGAGCTACGTCAGGGCACATGTCGTCAACATGACAGGTGTCGTCGACGGGTCAGGTGTCGTCGACGGTCAGGTGTCGTCGACGGATCAGGTGTCGTCGACGGGTCAGGTGTCACCGACGGGTCAGGTGTCGTCGACGGTCAGGTATCGTCGACGGTCAGGTGTCGTCGACGGGTCAGGTGTCGTCGAAGGTCAGGCGTCGTCGACGGGTCAGGTGTCGTCGACGGGTCAGGTGTCGTCGCCAGGCTCGTTGGTCGATGGAATATGGAATGACGTCAGGGTACATGTCATCGCCAGATCAGGTGTCGACATCAGCAGGTGTCATCGCTAGAAGTGATGCGTCTGAGTGGTCGAATTCAACCTAGATGATGCATATCGTGACAGCAACGACACCAACGCTTGATGACATCGAAAATAGGTACTAATATTCATAATATTCAATTCTAATCATTTGGCCTCGTTTTCGAATACATGACAGGTTTCGGTCTAGACGTCACGGGCCATCATGAAGATGTCACCACAAACAAGATACAATATGAGTTGTCTCCTACCTTGACAAGCTCTCGAGACGATTGATCACTTGATGTCGCGAAAAGTATGGTATAAAACTCAACCCCGATGATTTTAACTAATATTGTTTCTAGTCCTTGTTGTCACTAAAACAGATGCGAACACGTGACGTCATCCACCAGTGACATGACGTCAACATAGTTTCGTCCAACGTCACCTCCATATCAGTCGACGACGTCTCCACAAACGAAGGAAACAAATGGAGATTCAACAACAAATTGTCGGCAATACTAGATTTTGTGCCTAACTTCAGTCCAAGTATCAAATAGGAGAACTTGTAGTTGTCCTGAAGTCGCCACAGGGGAGCATATAGTATACTCTATCTCATTTAATTTTCATATAGTATACTTTACTTGATTTGCTTTTTATACTTTGCTTGTTTTAATTTCCAAAAGCACTTTGAAATATATGTTATACGTTGTTATCTCACTTTTTGTACTAACGTCATCACCACTTGTCGTTCGATCATGTCGTGTCGCCAAGTATTGTCTTGTCTATAGGTATTGACGTGTCGCTTGGCTAGGTCATGAGTACATCAGGCGACCGACGTTAGAATGCAGGTGACAAGGTATTGTCTTGTCTAAAGGTACTGACGTGTCGCTTGGCAAGGTCGTGAGTAAAGCAGGCGACCAATGTTAGAAGGCCTGTTACACGAGGTCACGACACGACATGAGGTCACGACGACACAACATGACGCCACGACAGCAAGTCACGACAGCCGGACGTGACCATTCTGGTTACCCCTATGACGACAAGAAGTTTCTTGGCGTTAAACATGATCGTGAGGGTCATCAACACAATCGAATGATTACCTTGATCATGACGGTATGCCCCGACGCCACGAGATGGCAATGACCGATGACACGACGCCACCAGACTACCGAGAAAGCTAAGGAAATCGAAATGTCGAATAATCATCATCAATGACCATGATGACACATGAGTAACTTCTAAACTATTTTTCACACACTTTCTCATTTCAATTCATTCATTGTTGTTCTCTTGTATTAATATGTCTCGTATTCAACGTTCATCAAGTTAACCAATAATTTTTTGCATCGCACCATGAATGTCTCAATTTCTCTAATGACTAAACCATTTTATCAAATCGTTTTGAGGTAATTTGACTTGACAGGACGTTTAGAGGTTGCATCATGCTGGCACGCATGTACGACGTCAAATATAAACGAATGTCATCATATATGTGGCTGACTTCAGTCATGATACCTTCCTAAAGCCGCCACAGGGGGGCAAGATAGTACATACTCCCGTTCAGTTTAATATACTTGTTACAACTTTGAAATTTAACTAACGATGTGATACAATTTATTTTCATGATGATCTTGTCGTAAGATTTTGGTAACAGGTACGACGCTAAGACAAATGTACGAACACTGGGGGCTCAACCACTATCACATGTCGAAATAGGCGGATAAAGAAAAAGTCATTGGGTTTCCCAAAGACGACAAGTGATAAGACGTCAACCGATTAACAAGAAAGGTAGTTTATAAAGAGTTCACATGTATTTAAATTTACGACATAATGTAATGTAAGTTTGTCAAATGATTTTACCAAAGACGTTAAAGAAAAAGTCCACTTAAGACAGTATAAAGAATTCACATTAACCATATGCTCCTTCTTGTGCCACATTGCGAGGATCAACCAATAAGTCGACCAGCGTTGGAATGAATAGTGTCAAGACCAGCGATGCGTCAATCTCGTTCAACGTGACGGGACGACGCCAGATGTGACGACGATGATACAAGCGATGACAATGATCCCAGGAACGAAAACAAGATCGGCGACGAGAGGTGCCACGACATCAGGAGAATGCTGTTGATTGTAGAATCGTCATCAAGGGACAGTCAGCGACACGACGTAATTTCGTTACACGAGCCCATATTAAGTAATATCTAACACTTACTTCGTGCGTTAATTAATTTATTACATTTTTCACTACACTGCGATTAAAGTTCAATTTCAGTTTTTGTCATCTGTCGCTTTGAATATCTCTTTCCAAACGCAATTATATTATATTTATGTTTCATCTTATTTGTTTGAAAACCAACACTAACATCGCATCAAGAAAACGTCTACCTTTACCTTTTGTATTTTCTACGGATCACTTCTTAACGATATCACCAACGGCAACAGCAGCGAACGACGTCATCAGAAGACGACATCAACGAACGACGCCATAAAATGCAAGCGACGACGCCTCCAAGGTCACGACCCTTAAACTAATTGGATCCCAACGATGACATGTCGCTTCTAAGCGCGAATACTACAGACGACCCAGGTACTATTTATGCGCACATAACTTCGTTCTTTGAGTACCTCATAGGTGACATCTATTCCACAGCGAACAACAGAGACAGCGTAAAAGCTACCGACATGTATGCACCCCCGACGCTTGTCCAAACGCCTAACCAATCGCCAAATACAAAATAGAAAAACACATGTCTTTCCCCCTCAACACTGACGAAAAACAAAGCAAGCCCAGAATGCTCAAAACCTACTTAAATTGCTGTTCTAAAAATCCCATAGGCTAAAGTCTTATGCCATAGACTACACCATCAAAACATCTTATCCCTTGTCCTCATGTTATAGGAAACCTCACAACCCTTCGAATCTTCTTGACATTCGTCATAAGGTTGCTTCGAATCATTCACTTCATTCACCTGTAAGTTCAACTTAGTCTCCTGCTACCTACCCTCACACGACATTACATCCGACTAAAATAATTCGACCTTATGCCCAATCGACGCAACTTCCTTCTCTAAATTCTTCGCATGACTACGAACAAACGAAGAGGATTATATCGCATGCATACCATAGATGTCACACAACAACGACAATAGAGGCACGCCTGTAAACATCAGATGACCGACTGAGATACAACAGTTGGCCATGACGCCTGTAAACATCAGACGACAGACTAAGATACAATCGTTGGCCATGACGCCCGTAAACATCAGACGACAGAGTAAGATACAACAGTTGGCCATGACGCCTGTAAACATCAGAAGACAGACTAAGATACAACAGTTGGCCATGACGCCTGTAAACATCAAACGACGGACTAAGGTACAATAGTTGGCCGTGACGCCCGCAAATATCAAACGACAGACGAAGATACAAAAGTTGGCCATGACGCTAGATACCTAACTAACGTTGTGTCTTAACATATATGTTTTCGCACAGGTTTTTTGAGAACTACATTCTGTTGTCTCACGCTCGTTAAGAGGAACGATTCTTTCACAAGATGTCAGGTTTACACCTAATTAAGCTAAGGACACCAACGCCGACATGAAGACGCCAATATACGCATGATGACATCAAGTGCTGTAAAAAATCATGGATGACACCAAGTTGCGACGCCACTGATCAAGATTAAGTATGGAAGACGACGGACAAGACGAAGACAATGACAGATTAGTATCGACATCAAATGCACGCGGTGACAGACTTTGAAGATTATTTTCCTAACTTTCGACTCCCTACAATTAGGAAAATGGGGGCTATTGTTATTGGTCGTTTTGTACGACGTGAGGTCGACGCGGGAACAAGTCATCGCAAGTCAGTCCGTCCTCGGATCCTATTAAGGAAGCAGTCAAGGTTGGTTCTGTTAGGTTATGATACATATGACAATTTACATAGATCATGCGGAAACAACCATTAACCCAGGAAACATATTATTTACACATAATCATATAGCATAATTTAGATGCATACTCTTTGTTGCGTGCCTTCCCTAGCTGCGCCCGAACCGAACAAGAACAAGTCTTTTAGGACTCCAAATGTCGTCCCTCCGTAGATAGTCCACAGCACGTCCGGATCCGCCTTAAGATTGACCAACTAGAACCGCCCTTAAGGTACTAGAAAATTCGGCACTTTTATGAGCAAGATGTGTTTTAATTTTCTCAAAAAACTCACTTTTGAATACTTTGAAACTTGTATATAAATTATGACCCCTAGGCCTTTATTTATAGAGTTATGGAAAAGGAATCGTAATCCTAGTAGGATGCGAATTAATTGGAATTAGAATCCTACATGAATTCTATTTAATTAATTTATCCAATTAGGAATAGAAATTTAATCATACACTGACTCTTGCAGATTCAGGAATCACGCATGAGCACAAACTCACACACACACGGCAGCCACAAGGGCCGCCCATGCGCGTGCGAGCAGCAGCCCGCGTAGCACGGCCCACGCAGCCGCGGCCTCTTGGCGCGCGCTGGGCCTGCCTTGCGGTAGGCCTGGCCGCTGCCTTGGCTGGGCTTTGTGGCGCGCATGCTTGCTGGGCGATGGCCCCGGCTTCGTGCTGGGCCTTCGTCCGGCAAGCCTCGTCCGATGCTAATTCGTACGATACGCTTCCGATTAAATTTCCATTTCCGGAATCTATTTCCGATACGAACAATATTTAACATTTCCGATTCCGGAATTAATTTCCGTTTCGAACAAATATTTAATATTTCCGTTTCCGGAATTATTTTCCGATTCCGGCAATATTTCCGATTCTGACAATATTTCCGTTTCCGGTAATATTTCCGATTCTGGTAATATTTCCATTTCCAATAATATTTTCCGATACGTACCATGTTTCCGTTTCCGGCAACATCTACGACTTGGATAATATTCATATTTCCGATACGATCCATATTTCCGTTTCCGGCAATATCATCGTTTCCGGAGTATTCATTTCTTGCCTGTGACGATCTTAGCTCCTACTGAAACCAAGATCCGTCGGTTCCGAATATTCATAGATGGAGTATTTAATGCCATTAAATACTTGATCCGTTTACGTACTATTTGTGTGACCCTACGGGTTCAGTCAAGAGTAAGCTGTGGATTAATATCATTAATTCCACTTGAACTGAAGCGGCCTCTAGCTAGGCATTCAGCTCACTTGATCTCACTGAATTATTAACTTGTTAATTAATACTGAACCGCATTTATTAGACTTAACATAGAATGCATACTTGGACCAAGGGCATTATTTCCTTCAGTCTCCCACTTGTCCTTAGGGACAAGTGTGCATTTCCTAATTCCTTTGTCGCTCGATGCTTGCTCTTGAACATAAGGTAAGAGTTGTCATCCTTATTATGTCCAGAGGTGTTCCTCGGTTTCAGAGTTCAACTGATCAAATAAACAGATAATCATAGCCTATGATTCATCCGAGCACGGCCATGCATTTCACAGTTTCTAGCTCTCCGAGTGGCCTTGTACAACTTTTAAGCATCTCATCCCGATTTATGGGAGGACAATCCCAATCTTGCGATCTTGAGATTAGACTTCGTTTGATAGGTGATTACCTGAGCGTTGCCTTTATAGCCTCCTTTTACGGTGCGACGGTTGGTCAACGTCAAAGCAACCAGTTCTCAAACAAGTAATCTCAAATCACTCAGGTATTGAGGATTTAGTGTCTAATAATTTAATGAAATTTACTTATGACAGACTTTCATCTCTTACAGTAAAGTTTCATAGGTCTTGTCCGATACTAGTCTTCCCAAAGTAAGTATCTATGCAAATGATTATGACATTGCCATGTCCACATAGTTCAAGAAACAGAACTACTAGTCATCTTGCATTCTAATCGTCTAACGTTTTCTATGCGTCCAATTTTATAGAAAACTCCGACTAGGGACCATTTTCAACCTTTGACATTCAAGTTCACTTGATAGACATTTCTTAGTCACAGGACTGGTCCTGACAGTCTATCTTGAATATATAGTCAAATTTGAAGGGACTCATCATTTAATACTAAACCAAGATTAAATGGAATATGAAAATACATTTCATATATGATAAATGTTCAACCCCAATGTTTTACAACCATGGGCCTCAAACCCATCTTCTAAAACAGTTCATGGAATTTCAAAGCTATGCTTGATTTCCAGTGCTACAATGTAAGTGTTGCTTCTCACTTGTTGCATAGGTTTAGTTATCATGCTTTGCCAATCTTAATATCCTTTTCATCGAATGTTCTTCGAGATATGATGATAAGATCTTTTCGAGTTTGTTTATTATGTGATCTAGTCTTTCTTACTTCGATGGTGGTTCTACGCATTTTGCAATGAAGAGCCATCAAGTTAGCAGACATGTGATCCACCAAAGTTCAATGAAGAACTCATTAATATAAACAACTCTGTTTTATTGCTTCTTAGGCAATAATCACTTTTACTTCAACTGTTTAGGTTGCTAGTGATGCTTTGTTTGGATTTACTTATCCAAGCAGTTCACAGACATGTGGAAGACTTTCCAGCTGTATCTTAGAACATAGAAATTAATATTTTAATTTCCCACGCAACAACTCATGGTCTTCAATCCATGTTGCCATTTCAAAACACGATGCTCTTTAGCTCGTCCTTGTCAATGGTTAACTCTAAAGGGTCTTGCTTGATCCTTTGCCAGTGTTTATGCGTGTAGCATCAATATTTAGCATATCTTTATTTCCTTGAATCAAGAAGTAATCCTATGTACCTTTTCAAGTGCCATAAGTATTCTTGATCTCAATCTAGTTGATCTTCACTTAGATCAATAGAGATTGGTATATGTTCGTCATGGCTAAAGTCATACGATACGTTTTTGGCGATCCTCATATTATATCATACATGATAAATTCTTTTGCAGAATAATTCCCAATTGAATTCTATTCATGTAACTTTAGCTTATTCAATTTCAGCAGATACTGAATCCAGCTAAATTCTTTGACATATAATATAGGTTAAGAATCTCATTTAGACTCTTTGATGTTTAACTTAGTAAATGCTTATACATAGTTCAAACATTCTTTACTTAGATTTATTCACATGGGTCGAATATCTCCAATGGAGACTTTCGTGTTTGATTTAGTAAATGCCATTACTTAATCTAAAACAATATTATAAGATCTTTGTAAATAGATCTTAATACCCAATATGTACTAAGTTTCGCCATGGTCCATCATTGATGAATAATTTCAAATCTAAGTCATTAGCATTTGAATGTTATTTCACAATAGAGAGATATGTGTGTGATACACATAGGACCAAATAAGTTTTTATGTACTCCCACTAAACTTCTTATATATCTATAAGAATCATGTACATTTTATGAAACTAAAATGCTTATTAGCTTCACTTAAAATACAGTTCCAATTCCCAATTGCTTGCTTAAATCTGTACTTAGATTTTATAAGCTAGCTTTTCTTTTCAAGCATTTATTTGGATCCACAAATCCTATGACATACCATGTACATAGTTTTCTTCCAACATTTGATTGAGGAATATGTTTTGTCATCCAATTGCCATATGTACCAATATGCAATCATTGCTTGATTTATAGACTTGAGCATTACGATTATGCATGAGGTTTCAACACAATCCATGTCATGAATTTGCTTGTAACCTTTAGCAACTAATCTAGATTTGCGTGTGAACATAATTTCATGTTTGATGGTTTTTATCCTTAAAACAAACTTGCAACCAATAGATGTGAAACTATTCTTGCAAATCAACAAAATTTTAATTTTGTCATCAAAACATTGAGTATGTTTTATGGCCTCTAACCATTTAAACATATAGTCTATATATGGCCTCTAACCATTTTAGGGAATCTATATTTCGTCATAGCTTTCTTACAAGTCACAAACTCATTAATCTATATGATAATAGTTTGACTGCAAGTTGTAGGTTTCTTCACTATTTAATAGAAGAATCTCATAGTTTCATTGACCTGATCTCTATGTTTCTTCACTATCTAATAGAAGAATCTCATAGTTTCAGTGACTTGAATTCCATGCCTACTTGGGTATAGAACATCAAACAATAGAATATCAATAGCCACTTGAAAGTCCTTTGAATATTCTGTTCTCCTTGAAGCACTTGTAAAGTCTTCTAAGAGATGTCTATTCTTTAAAGCCACTTCTAAAGTCCTTAAAGAATAAGTTCGGATTTTCTGAAGCACTTCGAAAAGCCTCCGGAATGTCCGTTTATGTTTGTTGTTCGTCTCGAAGACTTTCGAGGTCTATTTTCTCCCACTTGTCATTTTGGAAACGAATCTCCAAAAGGACATTATTTCGAGCAAACAAACATTATGTTCTCAAAAATTCGTGGTAGAAACAATACCCTTGTGTCTCATTTGAATAAATCACAATGAAACATATATCTAGACTTGGGCCTTAGTTTGTTGAATAACAAACACTAAGCTCCCACTGAGTTTAGCAACTCTTTAGATATATATAATTGAAAAGATATCCTGAAATTACTTTTCAATAGCTTTGACGAATTTGGTTTAGTTTGGTGGTAGTTGAGCATTTGTTTTAGAAATTATAGGAAAAGTCTTTATGATCCGTCATTGATCGAATCAAGTACTAATTGACTTCGATTATTCCAACTAAGATATGCCATATCTTATGGACCTAGATTGTGAAATTACAACACACAATCATTGATGATCATATTTGGTCTCAAGTAATCATCAACATGATCTAACCTAGATCTTTATGATTTCTTGCCGAGTGGATTTTATACTTCTGAATCTTTGAACTAGCCAAACAGATTCAACTTATATCACATTTGAGTAAATAAACCTATATTCACTCAAATCCATGTGAAATAATAAAGTCATAAAACCTTTCTTTAGCTTTGAACTCTATCGTCTAGGCGTTCTAACAATAGTTCATATTCTTTGTTACTTTCAACAAGTAAGACTGGCTTGTCTTAAGTTGATCTAGAAATCAACCAACTTTCAAAAGTCCATCAAAATAGAGCTTATGAATGTTAACTTGTTGATATGGTCTAAGCAACAATGCCAAAGATTTAATGGAACTCAAATCAAGGGTTTGATTTGAACCTAGTAAAGTTCTTTAAAGAGTTGTTTGTTTTAATCAAGCATATTGACTCAACCAGTAATTGACCATTTCATTCAAATAAACAAACAAACATTGTTTTTGTTCTTCTGAATGTGAGTCTTTCTGTGTTTGAAGCAGAAATTTAGGTATGCTGATTATGGAACAAAATAGCCATTAAGTTCCAGCCTTTGAAAGGACTTAAAACAAACTAGATGACCCTACAACTAATGTAGCATTGCCATGCTTCATTTCCCACTTGTAGGTCATTAGTGTATCCTAGCTTCCATTTATTTGAGTTATTACCGAAGTAAGAACCTCAAGCGGTATATGATACCAAGGAAGTTTGATTGCTAGGTCACTTCTCTTTAAACATAAATTTATAGGTAGAAACGGAATCGTAAATTCCTTTCATTTGTTCCTCGTTTTCCTATTTCTTGTACCCTTTCTTATAGTCTTAAGAATTGAATTCTTTAGTGTTGACTTTTATACTTTGTTAGACATGTCCAATGTCACCAACAAGGTTCTTTACCATTTTAATTTATGTTGAATATTCTGTTTCAACTAGATGATCTTACCAGAAGCTTCTAAAGTTCTCTAAGCATCGATCTATTCGAATGTCTAGGAACTAGACTCATTCGAGAATTAAATGGAAAAAGGATTTTAGGTTGTTAACCATTGGTAAAGCTGAGCGTTTAAACTCAATGCTTTATGATCTCAAAACCACATTGTATTTTGAATTCACAAGCACCAATTGGTTTGCCATTCGACTTTGATACTCGAAAACAACCATAAAAGTCGATATAAGAAACGTACGTTTTAAATTGCTCACTTTCTCTCATTTCCGTGAATCGTTCTTGGATTCACTACCAATCGAGGAAATTTACTGTTACCTTTCTAAAAGGATTTATTGCAGTGCAAGATATTTAATTATAAACAATAATTAAAACATACATTGAAGCATGCAAAGTCTAAACATTTATCATGAATAATAACTTGAAATTAAAGCAACCATGCAATTCAAACAAGTTATTAGCATTTTACTCGATTTTATTGTTCCGGCAGGTGTGAATAAAATGATTCCAAGATCCTAAAATCATTGAAGAACTAAGCACAGTTTGTCGACTTAATTCTAGAACATCTTAGGTAAGCAAAAGCCTTTTGCTAATAGTCTAGAAACTATTCTTGGTTGATAGGTACGTCTAAGAACTTATTAGGTAAACCTATCGATTTTGCCACGACATAAAAGGACTCCTTACTTATATCGTTGAGTTTCACCAAAACTAACATGTACTCACAATTATTTGTGTACCTTGCCCCTTTAGGACCAATAAGTAACACCTCGCTGAGCGAAAACTATTACTAGATTGATGTAAAGGATATCCAAGCAAGTGTATATTTTGGCATGGCACCTTTTAACTCAATTTTTTTAAGTTTGGAACTTAAGGCTCTTACTATGTTGGTTAGATTTTAAGTGAACTAAAATCCTTAATCATGCAACATAATCAAGCTTTTGATCTCATGCATTTTAAGACATACTTAAAGCAATAAATAACTTAAAACATGCATAAGATATTTGTGATCTAGTATGGCCCGACTTCATCTTGAAGCTTTGACTTCAAAGTCCGTCTTGAAAATCTCCGTGGGAGGCACCATTTTCTTCAAATAGGATAAGCTATAACTAATTACAACTATTTGATGGTACGCAGACCATTTTGAATTGAAAAATAACTTTGGTGCTTTAGACCAATTACATTCAAATTAATGGTACGCAGACCATATTTTCTATCCTATTTGGGCCATACTAGTCACTTCATAACCTGCAAAACAGTACATATACAATATATACCATTCACCCATTCATTATCATGAATGGCCCACATAGCTGGTTAGTAAAACACATTATGCATCACGTAAACATTTGCAGCAATTAATCAAGGGCACCAATAATCTACCAATCATTCAGTCCTTATTAATTCTAATCGAGTTGTTTTAACCTTAAGGATTTGTAGACCTAATCAAGAGTTTATGACTAAAAACGCTCCCACTCAAACCAATAAATTCATATGCTTTACTAATTTTAAACATAAAATTGTATTTCTAGTCTAACCGGAAACATACAAATTTAATTAAAATTTAAAGCTCATATAAATTTATAATTGAATCCAAAAAATTTAATTTAATTTCAGTCGCATTTAAATTAATTCATGATTTTAATTTTAGTAAAATAATTAGAATAAATTCCATTTATTATAATTATAATATTCAAAATTAAAATCCAAGAAATTAATTCAAATTATTAATTTTAAAATTAATTAAAATTACGTGAACTGAAATTTTCAAATTAAACATTCAAAACGATCTAATCGTAACGCAAACACCCTACGCGTTGCACGCCCATGGGCCGTACGCACACAGCCATTGCTGGCCATGTGCGCGCAGCCCATGCGCTCGTCGCATAGCTGCTGCTGTCCTATCGCAAGCCTCCGCACAGCGCCCCATCGCACGCGAGCCATCGCTCGCAGTGCGCGCGCGCGAGATCGCTCGCTGGGCGCGCTGGCTCGCTCGCTGTGCGCGCGAGCCATCGCTCGCTGGGGCGCGACATCGCTCGCTGGGCGGGCGACATCGCGCGCTGCGCGCGCGAGCCATCGCTCGCTGGTGCGCGACATCGCTCGCTGGGCGAGCGACATCGCGCGCTGCGCGCGCGAGCAGTGCTGGGCGCAGCGCTCGTGGCACGCGAGCTTGCGCTCGCTGCGCGCGAGGCTGCGCGCACTTGTGCGAGGCAGCGCGCGTTGTGGCGCAGCTCGCTTGCTGCCCACACGCGACTGCCTTGGCTCGCCCTTCGCCCATGCCCATTCGTTCATTGCTCGTGGCGCACGACACAAGGCAGGGCTGCTGCCTTGTGCTCGTGCACTACGCCCTTGCTCATTGCATTCGTGCCGCACGGGCGACGAGCTCCCTTGCTCGTCGTCGCATGCCCGCATTATGCAACACCCCTTAAGGGTAACACGAAGCGTCCATTGCTTCGTGCGTGCAAGTTATTTGAACGAATCGCATAAAAATTTAAAATTTATATTTAAAATTAATGACAAATTAATAAATATTATTAATTTCATAATTTTAGGGCGAAAAAATCGAAAATTTATTATCCAATTGATTTCCGATTGATATGGATTCAAGTCTAGGTCATAAAAATTTAAAATTTATCGTAAATTTACAATTTTTATGGTGGTTTTTAATCATAGGTTTCTAATTAAATTACAATTAATTATGAAAATCAAATTAATTCTAAATTATTCTAATTTTCAACAAATTAATCATAATTACAAATTAGATTGCATAATTAACAAGACTAGGCATTCAAACTTGTTAAACATATGCAGTAGGTCAATCAAAAATTCAAGATTTATCAACAGGAATAGCAAATATTTAATTTAACATCTTAAATTTACGAAATTTTGCATTCGAAAAACTAAAACCTTCGAAAAGTCATAGTTAGGCTTCGAATTTGAGAATTCTGGGTTCGGCAGAAAAATACTATTTTTGTCAAAATTTTAGAATGCCTTTTACATGCGGAATTGACACAAAAATCACTCAATTCGGATGAGAAACGAAGAAACTGCCGAAAAACTGCGTACGTATAATTAAATAAATGCAATTTGCAATTAATTAACAATTACGAAAATTAATCACCCCTTTTAATTCTTGCAAATTTGTAATATTTAACCATGTTTATGCAATTTAGATTATGAAAATAATAAGGGGCTCGTGATACCACTGTTAGGTTATGATACATATGACAATTTACATAGATCATGCGGAAACAACCATTAACCCAGGAAACATATTATTTACACATAATCATATAGCATAATTTAGATGCATACTCTTTGTTGCGTGCCTTCCCTAGCTGCGCCCGAACCGAACAAGAACAAGTCTTTTAGGACTCCAAATGTCGTCCCTCCGTAGATAGTCCACAGCACGTCCGGATCCGCCTTAAGATTGACCAACTAGAACCGCCCTTAAGGTACTAGAAAATTCGGCACTTTTATGAGCAAGATGTGTTTTAATTTTCTCAAAAAACTCACTTTTGAATACTTTGAAACTTGTATATAAATTATGACCCCTAGGCCTTTATTTATAGAGTTATGGAAAAGGAATCGTAATCCTAGTAGGATGCGAATTAATTGGAATTAGAATCCTACATGAATTCTATTTAATTAATTTATCCAATTAGGAATAGAAATTTAATCATACACTGACTCTTGCAGATTCAGGAATCACGCATGAGCACAAACTCACACACACACGGCAGCCACAAGGGCCGCCCATGCGCGTGCGAGCAGCAGCCCGCGTAGCACGGCCCACGCAGCCGCGGCCTCTTGGCGCGCGCTGGGCCTGCCTTGCGGTAGGCCTGGCCGCTGCCTTGGCTGGGCTTTGTGGCGCGCATGCTTGCTGGGCGATGGCCCCGGCTTCGTGCTGGGCCTTCGTCCGGCAAGCCTCGTCCGATGCTAATTCGTACGATACGCTTCCGATTAAATTTCCATTTCCGGAATCTATTTCCGATACGAACAATATTTAACATTTCCGATTCCGGAATTAATTTCCGTTTCGAACAAATATTTAATATTTCCGTTTCCGGAATTATTTTCCGATTCCGGCAATATTTCCGATTCTGACAATATTTCCGTTTCCGGTAATATTTCCGATTCTGGTAATATTTCCATTTCCAATAATATTTTCCGATACGTACCATGTTTCCGTTTCCGGCAACATCTACGACTTGGATAATATTCATATTTCCGATACGATCCATATTTCCGTTTCCGGCAATATCATCGTTTCCGGAGTATTCATTTCTTGCCTGTGACGATCTTAGCTCCTACTGAAACCAAGATCCGTCGGTTCCGAATATTCATAGATGGAGTATTTAATGCCATTAAATACTTGATCCGTTTACGTACTATTTGTGTGACCCTACGGGTTCAGTCAAGAGTAAGCTGTGGATTAATATCATTAATTCCACTTGAACTGAAGCGGCCTCTAGCTAGGCATTCAGCTCACTTGATCTCACTGAATTATTAACTTGTTAATTAATACTGAACCGCATTTATTAGACTTAACATAGAATGCATACTTGGACCAAGGGCATTATTTCCTTCAGGTTCCTATATTCAAGGAGCCATCATCTCTACTATATGCTTGTTGAGAAAGGTCAAAGAGGCTAGCAAAGGTCAAGCAAGCAGTTAGAGGAGATCAAGGAGTCAGTTGAGCAATTCAAGGAGCCACTAACGGCATTATTCTGCTTCCTATGCTTGACCTAGGACTATATAAAGATCATCAGTCTATAACACCAGGGGAGGCGAGAGACACACCCAAAAAACACCTAAGATGAACCCCTCATCCATCTCCTCCAGACAATTGTCCATTGTAAACTAAAATACCTACTGCAATTACTCTCAATACCCACGGTGAAGCCATACCAATATCAACCGCTTGCCTTACCCCTCTTTAATGGAGAAGCCATCTAATGCCATATTCCTTCCCGTAGTCCCTGCCAATCATAAAGAAGTTTCTTTCCTAACCCCCACAAAAGGTCTTACCCATTATTGTTAATCATTATTATGCTTAGCCAAGACATTTCGTAAAGTTATTACCCACAGATATTTACCTTAAACCATTACCGTCCTCATCGCTCCAATACCATATACTTATGCTTCATTGTTTACATTTAGATACACGCAATAAACGTTGTACTTGTATTCACCTAGGCTATTTATGCCGACAACATAGTGGATTGGTGGACTCATTGCCACCCGCGGTTTTTATCCCTTTCGGATTTTCCGCGTCACCATCTCTTGTCTCGTCTCTCTTTATTTTCTGTCATTTATTTCCTGTCATTTGCATAATTATTTTATCTAGTCGTCTATGTCCCAACCAAAGGTCGTCCATACGAAATTTGGCATAAACACGAACCAAGCCATAACTAAAACCCTTCATCAAGTGTGAAAAATGGGAACGACATTAAACAAATCTCTTTCTAACTTTTGCAAGCAATGAGTATCTAATTTGGTATTTGGTACTAGATTGAACATACATAGCAGGTGAAGTTGTTTATCAAATTTGCAAGCACACTATAAGAGGCAGGGAGCATAAATACAACATACTTATAGATTGTAGAGCGTAGACAAGGGCCTATCAATATAGATTTACGGCATTTACCCATTTCTCCAACAACAACAAAGGCTTAGTCCCAAAAATGATTTGAGGTCGGCTAACATTTACCCATTTCTCCATAGACCAAAAATAAGTATGCATAAACATAAGCCAGAACATTGAAGTGAAGACAGTGAAGACTCCCTAAATACACCATTATTGAGTTTGATGACAATATTGGATTATGATAAATTGAATGAACAAAAACATTTACATATGAAAAATTGATGGGAACTTAATTTACGTCACAAGTTTGGTTAAATTGGTGTGAGTTTTTTTTAACTTGGAGTGAATTACCCAGATTTGCGTTTTTCAAAGAAGAATGCAAAAGGGTTTTTCGTTGAGCATTAAAGGAAGAATAGGAGCAGGGAGTTACTGAAGGTGGGTGTGTTAACCCATCGTTAGATTTTAAGTGTGTAATTTGGCCAAATTTAGGTTAGTAATGTTATATTAGATAGCAATTAAGAAATGAGGGCTACCAAGGAAGTCAAAACCTTTTTTTGGCTACCATTGAGAAAGTACAAATGTAGAAGGTTACCGATGAGAATTTTCCATTTTTTTATAATAAAAACTCGTACCCGAACCTACGTGGACGATATCATGGGAATAGTTTTTACGAAAATGATAAAGGTCGCAACATGCGACCTTCAAGCCGTGTCACAATGAAGACATGTCGTGCTTATACAAACTTTTGCAAAAGACGGTCTTACAGAAAAGACCGCATTGTTGTCACCCGAACTGCTGGCGAAATTGCTGACATCAGCAACTTTTTTTAATTTTTCGAAAATATATATGCCATTTAATGATTTGTTTTTCATTTTCATTCAATTCATTTTCTCTCTCTTACTCCTCTCAATCATTTTCTCTCTCTTCAACCCTAAAATTTAAGAAGGTGAAAGAGCCGCCGTCGCCTCCTCCTTCCCGCCGTAGCCATCACCTCCTCTCATGGCGTCGCCGACAACTTTCATCCTTTTCCTCCTCCTCCTCGCCGACTAGTTCCTCTATTTTCTCTCTCCTCTTTATCTCTATTCCACTTTCAGTGTGCAGAACACCGTGCGCTGCTGCTAGTACCTTGACGCCGCTAATACCTCGTCGTCGTCGTCTCGACCTTGTCGTCATCTTCATCGGAATAGGTAACTCTTCCATCTCTCTCCTCCATTATCCGTCCTCTCTCCTCCGTTATTCTTCAATTGTTTTAGGTTTTAGATTTTTCAGTTTTTATAATTAATTTTGTTGATTTTAGAATTTAAATTTAATTTTTGATTAATTTTTCCGGTGAAGCGAAATGATGTGAAACGCCTAAGACCTTGTTCGAAGGGAGCGGAGAGGGCATTCTACGGTGGCAGCCGTCGAAATCTGCGTTTTGTGAAGTATTACTGTTGTCATCCTTTCTGATTTAGCACGAATTTCTTAAGCCTAATTCGTAATTAGTTGGTTATTTAATTGCATCGTTTAATTGCATCAAAAACTCAGGTAGGTCGAGGATTCTTTGCGTTTCAATTGGTATTTATTTCATCATCTGGTTTCACTTGATCTTAATTTGGTTGCAGGTGTGTCTAAGACTGTGGTGTTGTTTTCTTGATCCTGGTTTTTCGCTGATGTTGTTGTTCTTGTTCATCGCGGCTTTCTGATTTAGATTTTTAATTTTAATTTTCAGCAAAGATACATGACGCCGGAGTTGGTGTTGTTGGACTTGCGGTGGTGGCGGTCTGGCTGATGGTTGTGCAGTGTTGGTGCTGCGGTGTGATGCCGAGTAGTGTGATGGAATCGCCTCAGACTGAGGATTTCGTAGCTGGAAGCACTCTTTGTCCTGACCATTGTTGATGTTGGTCGATTATAGTGGTGTTTTTGTTTCGTTTTAGTTTTAGTTAAGAATTGTAAAGGTTTAGTTATATTTTTTTTGTATTTAGTTAAGAAATAAATGGTTTGCATTTAAGTAATTTTTAGTTTAGTTATATTTTTCTTATATTTAGTTAAGAATAATTATGTTTTAGTTTTAGTTATAATTGTGAAATAATGGTCTTCTTAGTGGAATAGGAATTGCTGGACTATTTTCTAAGTTTTAGTTACGAATTTTTAAGTTTTAGTTACGATTTTCTTGGTTTTAGTTACGTATTTTTTTGTTTCATTTCAGGGCTTTAGTTACGATTTTTCGAGTTTTAGTTATGATTTTACGAGTTTAAGTTACGATTTTCTTGGTTTTAGTTAAGATATGAAATTTTAAGCAATCAGTTAGTTATGCAATTGAATCAATTAGTTAAAAAATAAAATTAATAAGTTAAGCTTCAGAACCAATTAGTTAAGCAATGTAATCTATTAGTTAAACCATGCAACCAATTAGTGAAACACTGAAACCAATTAGTGAAGTATTAGAAGCAATTAGTGAAGCACTAGAAGCAATTAGTTATGCACCGGAACTAATTAAGTTCACCATTGAAACTAATTAGTTAAGTTTGAACTTCAATTAGTTAACCAACGAAACTAATTAGTTATGCAACAGAACCAATTAGTTAATCACCGAACCAATTAGTTAAGCAATTAAATCAATTAGTTAAGTATTGCAACTAATTAGTTAAGATTTTATGAGTTTTAGTTAATAATAAGTTTGTTTTAAAATAATAACTATTCGACTCATATGTTTAACTATTTGTTTTTATACTTTAACTATTTTGTTATTCAATTAGTTATGATTTTATTACTTTTAGTTATGTTTTACACTAATTTAGTTAGTACAAAAAAAAATTGAAAATTGTAATTTTCGAAAAAAAAAAATCAAAATTTTATTTTTTCGGGATTTTTTTTTTAATCCTGAAATCCAATTAGTTAAGTTTGGAAAAAAATTCAAAAAAATTTTTCCAAAAAAAAAAATTGGAAAAAAAAATTGATTTTTTTTACATGCTGACGTCAGCACATGCGCCACGTGGCTGCCAACTGGGCTGCCAACATGGCTGCCAACAAGGCGGTCTTACCGTAAGGCGGTCTTACACAAAAGTTTCTCGTCGTGCTTATGTGTCATGATTTAAATTGAAAACTAAATATTTAAGTTATACGTAGTATAACCTATTATACATGTTTCATAAAAAGATAGGAAAATCTTAATATTCTAATTTGTTTTCTTCTTTATATCGAATACCTTATTTACATATTTTCATAGTAAAAATATTGCATTGATAGTAAAAATATTCTGATGACGTACAACATACGTGGCGCCCATATTTACCAATTAAACTCCGACGACATATAAGATTGCGACAACTAAATGTTGTCTCAACTTGCGATATTTATCATCACCCTAGTTTTTATACCCATGCAAATTAGGAATTAGTTTTCGTTTTAGCTATTTTTAGGAAAATCCTTCACTTAAATGTTGGATTATTCCTGAATCACTCCAAACTGAGATTATTATTAGAAGACTGGCTAAAATTTGACTTATTTTTTATACAAATTTTCCTAGTTTATTTGATGCTCTTGTAATATTTTATTGATGTACACAAGACGTAAAAAAAAGAGCAAAGTAAAAAAAGCATCAAAACCACACAACTCAAGTAGTGTAAAATTGAATGACCAATTCACCAAATTACACAGTGCATAATGTTAAGAATCATTTCCTACGTAGTCCCACACAAACCTTCACCAAATTAGCAAGTTTTTCCAGTTATGGCAAAACTCCATCTTTCTCTCACCTCCTTTTCCCACCTCCTTTGCCACAATTATAACCATGGAGTATTATCATCTATCATCAATCTCTTTGCTCACTCACTCTTCAATTCCACCTCCCTCCCATCTACGTCCCATTTTCTCTGTTTCTCTCTCCTAATTTCAACTCCGAGACCACCATTTTTCTTCCGGTAATTCTAATTCTTTCTCCCTACGCTACTTGGAAATATATTCTGAACTACTACTAGATCGAATCATTTTTATTTGTTTGTATATTGTTAAGTTGCTGTTGAATTTTGATGTTCATTGAATAATCCGATATATTAATAATCTGATTGTTTTTATCTAGATCATCAAAAAATGGCGAGAGGCAAGATCCAAATTAAGAAAATCGAAAACAATACGAATCGTCAAGTTACTTATTCGAAGAGAAGGAACGGTCTGTTCAAGAAGGCGAACGAGCTTAGTGTTCTTTGCGACGCGACTGTTTCGATTGTCATGATCTCCAATTCCAACAAGCTCCACGAATTCCTCACCCCCGGAACCACCACGTGTGTTTCTAATTTTGGCTTTTTTTAAAAATTTTATTCTGTGTGGTTGTTCGGAATTATTAGTCACTTATATTCCGACGATTAAATTAGGATGGAACTATGGAAGTGGTGTGCTGAGAAACTGTTTTGGTTTATTCTTTTTGTTGTGTGTAGGACGAAGGAGGTTTACGATAAATATCAGGCTGCTATGGGGGTTGATCTTTGGGCCAAACAATATCAGGTTCGTTCAACGGTTCAACTAGTTTCTTTTAATTAAATGTGATTTTCAGGTTGTTTTTCTTTACTATTTGTGCAAATTAGTAGTTGGTTGGTTGAATATTTGGATTTGCGTGTACCAATTAGTTAATACTCCATAAATTATTGACTTAAAAAAAGTGGAGCATATCAGATGCACCTTGCGCCCTCTCACATTTAAAAAATGTGATAGCCTGGTAGAGATCACCAAAAGGAAAAAATAAAATAAAAATCTTTGGTGTACGGTGCACTCGGTGAATGGTACACCTAATAATTTTGAAAAGATGAGGAGTTTATTCCAATTTCTGGTTCAATTCAAAACAATTTTAACCATAATTTGATTTCTGTAGAAGAGTAGATCATATTTGGGGCCTTTTTTTAATGGGTCAGAGTTGTTTTTTTTTTTGTTTACTCTAGCGGATGTTAATTGCATAGAAACTTCTTTGGCTTTGTTCTTTTTTTTTTTTTTGGAAAGATCCTGTTTACTCTAAACCTTTGATTTGATAATGGATTACTCTAAACCGTAATTTGATCCTGTTTACTCTAAACCTTTGTTTACCCTAGATCTTACAGCTTCTTATACTCCCCTCCAATCTAGTTTTAAAAAGAGCGCCTTGGGTGCGCCTCGGCTCAAGGCGCATGTCTTAGTGCCTAACCATGACAGGCTCAGACACCCTCCAAAAGGCGCGCGCCTTTGCGCCTTTTTCCCAGGCTCAAGGCGCAGTGCCTTACGCGCCTTATGGTATAAGGCTCAAACTGTTGACAAAGAATATATTTTTTCTGAAAAAAAGCCAAAACCAATTCACTTTAATGAATTCCTAACGGTTAGAATTTACTATATTGAAAAGAGGAGAGAGAAACCCCAAAACTTTTCCATTTTTCCTTGTCTCTTCAGCGACAGGTCATGCAAACTTTCTTTTTCTATTTTAAAGTAATTTTTTTAATAGCCAATGTCTAAAATGTTAGCCTTCCTTAGTCCCTCTTTTGGACAACTAAACTGGGAAGGAGTAGGAGCAACAACCGCTAGTGGCGGCGAGGGAGGAGAAAAGCAACTGATAATGGCTTTTGGTCATACTGTAATTACTATTTTACCCTTTTGTGAAACAAACAGTCTGTTTTAAAGGTTATTTTCAGAAAATAAATACCACAAAAAATTTAAAACATTGTGTGCCTTGCATATGAAAGGCACACGCCTTCGCCTTGCGCCTTACGCCTAGGTGTTAGCAAATAAACAATTAGAACAACTTGTCTGGATGTTACGAATTACGATATGAACGATTGTCGCGACGTGGCTGAACCACTGCTCTAAATGACAATTCCGCGCTACCCTGGTGCAGTAAAATGTTTGCGGTTGTACCAGGGATTGTGTGCACTTACAGGCCTCGATTGAAGACCAGAATATTTGCCCAAAAACAGAAGAGAGATCGAGAAAGTATGAGATTTATAGTTTCTGAGATTTTCTGTGTGATGTGTTTTGGAGAAACGAACGAAGAAATATAAATTCAGAGTGTTTGGAACTGCAACAGCCATAAAACGTTTAGAAATAAAAACGGACGTAATGGAGCAGTTAAAGCGGAACTTATTCCGTAATCAAGGCCATTAAGGGTTGATTAATTCTTCTGGCCGTTACAACAAGAATTAACCAAACCGATGGCGACCAAAAAGAATATATGGGCACACAAAATCCACCCCACGCCCGCGCATCGCATACCCCAAGATCCCGAGTCCCGAGCCCGATCCGACCCGGTCGGCGCGCGCATGTGTTATGTGTCCACTCATACCACTCTCACACTTTCTCAAACAAGTAATACACTCAATCCCCAAATACAAACAAGGAAGAAAGTTGGTATTTTATCAACGTGGGACTTTTTCCCCCTTCACTTTTTCCACTCTTTCCTTTTCCATTTTCAACAATAACTTCCATTAATCCCCCACAGGTTCGTGAGGAAAAGAAAGAAAGGAATTTAATTTCTGGTTAAGACAAACAATTGAATAAGTGTCAATATCTTGCGACTTGAATTAACACTTTGTGACATTTTAGCTAGGATCTATTTCCTACCAAGTGACTTTCGTCTTGAACTTAATAGGAGGTTAGAAACCCCATAATCAAAGCACACAATTGAACATGTATAATCTTCTGAATCTCCGCCAATAAAAGTGACGCATTATAATGGTGATACGTCCATAACCCGGATGCTCATAGTGCTCTAGAGAATAGCCCATGCGATTCTCATAGAAAGCGGCATCACTTCCACACCTAAGTAGGTGAATCCCATCAAGTGTGAGCTACATCAGACCTATATGGATATGAGTTCATTAAGAGGTATATGCTCATCCTCTTTCCAATTGTAGCAAGCACACAAAAAACATCTAAGGGATGGACAAAAACAAAAACTTGTGCTTCTGAATTGTTACATAATGTTTCCCTTTTAACTCATAGTGACTAGGAGTTCATTACTTTACAATTTCATCCAATGGGCCTCAAGCGCATCCACTCCAATGTTTCCAAAACTAGTTTTTTACATAGACCTTTCTTTAACAAATCCGCGATGTTCTTTTCGAACTTAACATAGTCTAGTGATATCACTCCACTTGACAACAATTGTTTGACGGCCTTGTGCCTCAAACAAATGTGTCTCTTCTTCCCATTGTAGGCATGATTGTTTGCCACAGCAATAACAGCTTGCGAATCACAATGGAGTTCAACTAAAGGAGCTGGCTTCCCCCACAGTGGAATATCTGCAAGCACGTTCCTCAACCATTATGCATCATGACCTGCCAATTCAAGAGCAATAAACTCAGATTCCACAGTAGACCTAGCACTACATGATTGTTTACAAGATTTCCAATAAACAACTCCACCCCTTAGGGTGAAGACATAACCACTGGCACCCAATTAACTTCATCATTATCGGATACCCAGTTGGCATCACAAAATCCCTCTAGCACTCTTGGAAACATGGAGTAGTGCAATCCCCAATCCATAGTATCCCTTAGGTACCTAAGTAAACGCCTCAAAGCACCCCAATGCTCATTGCTTGGGTTATGAGTGTATGCTCAACCTACTCAATGAATAAGCAATATTAAGCCTAGTGTAGCTCATAAGAAACCCAACACTACCAATTGACAAAGAGGATCACCTATATTTTTCTTTAAGTGGATGCAATACCATAAGGGGTCTTAATTGGATCGAAATTGAATGAGTCAAACTTTTTAAGAAGTTTTCAACGTAGTGAGTTTGACTAAGACATGCCATTTGGAGTTCTAATAATTTTAACTCCCAAAATCACATCTGCCCCATCCATGTTTTTCATTTCAAAATTTGAACTTTCTTTTGTCTCATTCACTCGATCCAAATCAATACCAAAAATTAGCATATCATCCACATAAAGATAGATCATCACAGAACCAAAATGAATCATGTTTGGAATACACACGAGAGTCACCTTCATTTACATGAAAGCCATTACCAGTCATTGTCTTGTCAAACTTTTCATGCCATTCTTTAGGAGTTTGGTTAAGCCCATACAATGACTTAACCAATTTACAAACCTTGTTTTCTTGACCAGAAACAACAAAAGCTTCTGGTTGAACCATATAAATCTCTTCATCCAAATCACCATTCCAAAATGCAGTTTTAATATCCATTTGATGCACAACAAGATCATGAATGCAAGCAAGAGCAATCAAAGTTCTAATAGTTGCAATTTTAGTGACAAGAGAATATGTATCAAAATAATCCATGCCATGTTTTTGAGTAAAACCTCTTATCACAATCCTGGCCTTATACTTGTCAATGGATCCACATGATTTTGATTTTTTCCCTAAAGATCTATTTACAAGTAATGGGCTTGCAACCTCTACGCAGATGAACCAATTCTTTAGTATTATTACTTACGATTGACTGATGTTCACTGTCAATAGCCTCTTTCCAAAATACTGCACCAACTGACCTCATTGCTTCTTCATAGGTTGTAGGGTCGTCTTCTAAGGTAAAGACATACACAAAATCATCATTAATCAAGAAAGGTTCAGTTAGAAAAACAGTAATAAAATTATCACTATAAAATTATCATTATTAGTAGTAAAAGGTGCAATAGGCAAAACATTAGAAGTGCTAGAAGATGGTATATCATTACTAATACAAAAGATTTTCAAAGGAAAAATATTTTCAAAAATCTCAGCATCTCTTGCTTCAATAACGTTACCACCTGCATAAGAGTTGTTAGCATCCTTGTCAAGAAAGCGATAAGCAGCACTTTGATAAGCATAACCAATAAAGATAAACAGTTTTGAGACCAATCTTGTCCCTTTTGAAACTGGGTATGCCAACTTTTGTTAGGCACTCCCACATTTTCAAGTATTTCAAGATTGGTGCTCAGTCTTTCCATAGCTCATTTGGAGTCTTGTCCAGCTTCTTATGAGGTACCCTGTTCAAAACATAACGAGCAGAAAGAATAGCATTGAATTCATCATATTTTACAAAATCCTGTTTTTTCTTTCGGCAATCCCATTTTGTTCGGGTGTGTATGAAGTCGTTTCGTGAACTCTACCATTTTGTTCACAGAACTCCTTAAGAGTGTTAGGGTCATACTCACCACCCCTATCACTCTTAAGTCTCTTGATTTTTCTATCTAGCTGATTTTCAACTTCAGCCTTGTATTTGAGGAACATTTCCTCATCGACTGACCTGAGAAGATAAACCAAGGTAAATCCAGAGCAATCATCAACAAAAGTAATGTAATACATTTTACCACCCCTGCTCTCATAATTTTTAAAATCTCCCAAGTCATTATGAACAAGTTTTAGTACTTCTTTTATTGATTTAAATGTCTTCTTTGCAAATTTGTCTTCAACACATACTTCGCATTTTGAAAAATCAGTTTTAGAAAAACTCGGAATCAAATTCAAGTGTTTAAGTCTTTTAATCGAAGCAATATTAACATGACCCAATCTTGCATGACACAAATCAATAGACTCGGCAATATAAACAGAAGAAGTACTAGCTTTTTTTATTCATAATTTAAATTGAAACATCAAGAGTAAACATCCCCACATTACAAAATCCCTTTTCCACAACATTGTGAGTAATAACTAGTCTATCAGAATCAAAAGAAAGCTTCAATCCAGCCTTCATGAGCAAGCTACCAGAAATCAGGTTCCTACGCATTGCTGGAACATGCAAAACATTGGTAAGAGTAAAAGTTTTTCCAGAGGTGAGAGTGAGAACGATCTTCCCTTTGCCTTGGACAGTTGCGGAAGAAGAGTTACCCATGAAGACATTTTCACCATCAATTTTCTCATAGGCAGTGAACATGTCTTTGTTGGTGCAGATGTGTCTGGTTGCTCTAGACTTGATCAACTATAGGCCGGCCCGCCGGCCCGACCCGACCCAACTCAGCCCAAAAAAGTGTGGTTTTGAGTAACCTAAAATATGTATTTTTAGACCAAAACCCGAGCCCAGCCCAAAAACTCCGTTCCGGCCCGCAAAGCCTGCACCAAATTTATAGGTTTTGGCCAATGTTACCCGGAACGTGGAACGGAGAACGCTGCCCTTCAAAGTTCCCGAAACAATGGGTTAATATTTTTGTTTATTTTTTGGAATTTGAATTTTATAATACAAAGTTTAAGTAATAAAAAAAACAGAAAATCATATTTTATTAACTCAAGTCTCAAACTCTAATACAGTAGTACGATTGATCAATAATAGCAAAAGAGCAAAACTACAATTTTATAAGTACGGAGTATATTATATGAAAAAAGTACAATATATTATGGAGTATATGAAAAGGTTACAGGCAAATCTACATTGATGTCAATAAAGAGGGTGAAATAAATAACTAAGTGGGGTCCACCACTCTTTTAAATAACATATTCCCAAGCTCCTTTATCTTTATCTTTATCTTTATCTTTATCTTGGACAGATTCCCACTGTTCTTAATGTTTTCTTCCCAATCTCTTTCGTCCTCCTTCCTCGATTAAACCAAAAATTAGAACAAACTTATCTGATTCGATGAACTGAATGAAGAGCAATTGTTGCGTCGTGGACACCCACTGTCCTAAGAGACGATTCCGCACTACCTCCCTGTGCAGTAGAACAGAATGCGGTCGCCCTCCAGGATTAGCGCAACTCCGACGTTGTGTGCACCCCAAGAGCCCAAGAGCCCATGGCCCGAGGCCCGAGTCCGACCCGGCGCGCGCGCGTGTGTGATATGTGTCCACCCATACCACTCTCACACTTTCTTAACACAAGAGTTACACCCATTCCCCAATTAATAAACAAGGAGAATATGAAGAGTTTTTTCCATGTGGGACTCTCTTATTTTTCACTCTCTTTTTTCCTTTGTGTTTCCCAATGAGAATTTCCAACATCCCTGGGTAACGCTAGTTTGGGCATGATTTTTTGTGTTAAAGCCCGGCCCGACCCGAAATTTGATCTTCTCTAGGTTGCTCCAGTATCAACGATCCATTCAGCAGCATCATCTGTCAAATTAAATTAGCTTCTGAAACAACAACAACAACAACAAAATTGTTAAGATTAGAAGCAATAGCTTCAACAAGGTTGGTTTCGTTCTGTTCGGGCTTCTTCTTGGCCCTGCAATCCTTGGACTTGTAACCAGCCTTTCCACATTCAAAACAGTTTCCCTTGAACTTATACTTCTGAATTTTCCCTTGAGGCTTGAACGGACTGCCCTTCCCCTTAAACCTATCAGAACTGGCATTACCCTTGGGTTCAACAATATTAGCTTTAGTAGAACCAGAAAATACATATTGACCCTTAACCTTAATACGGTTCTCCTCCTCAATTTTCAGGTGACCTACAAGTTTCTCTAAGGTAAGGTCTTTCTTCTTATGCATAAAACTAATTTCTAAATTCCTTCCATCGTGGTGATAGTTTCTCAATCAGAACAATAGCAAGCGTGATATCACAAATACATCACCCTCAGCAGCTATTGTAATACACACATTTTCATAAGCATGAATCTGATCTATAATCGCTTTATCATCCTCAACTTGAAAACCTAACCACTTACTAACACAATAACGTTTAGTACCAACATCATCAGTTCCTTACTTCTTATCTAATGCATCCCTAAAATCCCTAGCATGATTATTACCCATATAAATATGAAGCAATGCATTCAACATATGATGTCCTTACATATCCTATCATCCTTAGCAAACTTTAACTCAAAATCATACAATTCAGATTCATCATCATATTTCACAACATCAGCAATCACATATGCAGCATCAATTTGTTCTAAATAAAACCGCAAATTAACAGCCCGCCATTTATAATTCTTGCCATCAAGAGGTTCTAACTTAGACATATCAGGAATGAGGAATTTCGAATTGAAAACCAAAATTTCTTTTAGATTGTTAGCAAATAAACAATTAGAACAACTTATCTGAATGTTACGAATTACGATTTGAACGATTGTCGCGCCGGGGCCGAACCATTGCTCTAAAAGATAATTTCGCGCTACCCCGGTGCAGTAAAGCGCTTGCGGTTGTCCTACGGGGTTAACACGACACCAAGGATTGTGTGCACTCATAAGCCTCGATTGGAGTCTAGAATATTTGCGCAAAAACAGAAGAAAGATTGAGAAAGTATGAGAGTTACAGTTTGTGAGATTTTCTGTGTGATGTGTTTTGGAGAAACGAAATAAGAAATATATATTCAGAGTGTTTGGAACTGCAACAACCATAAAACGGCTAGAAATAAAAACGAACGTAATGGAGCAGTTAAATCAAGGCTATTAAGGGTTGATTAATTCTTTTGACCGTTATAACAAAATTAACCAAACTGATTGGGCCCACAAAATGCACCCCACGCTCGCGCATCACATTCCCCAAGGCCCTAGCCCAACCCGGCCCGACCGGCGCGCGCGTGTTATGTGTCCACTCATTCGACTCTCACACTTTCTCAAAAAGTAATACACTCAAGCCCCCAAATATAAACAAGGACGAAAGTTGGTATCTTATCAATGTGGGACTTTTTCCCCTTTCACTTTATCCACTCTTTTCTTTTGCATTTTCAACAAGAACTTCTAACACTAGGCTCCAGGGACTTTTACGCCTTGATCGCCTTGCGCCTTTTAAAACTAAGCCCTCCATCTAAAATTAATAGTTACTTAAACAACTAAAGTACGTTCAAAGTCTTCACATTTCTAGTACAGAGTATAATGATGATTCATAATTAATTAAACTTGCCAAATTACCCCATAAGTTACTGGGAATGTATTAAAGAGACCTAACTTTATAGAGGATCTTTTTTGTAGTAGATTATGTTATGTTACTGATTTGAGGGGTTATGACATTGTGCTAACTTATTCTGGTGGGAGAACCGAAAAGTTTTTTCAATAAGGTGTTCAAGTAAAAGAAGCTTTTGTTTAAGTAAAGATTTGATCGCTGAAACCCGCCAAAGAGAGCTGCTTCTTGCATGTATTAATGGTTTGATTGTTTATATTCATTTGTCTCCTGATATGACTTGTATTTGAATGTGTATTTTTGTGATGAAATCTAAGTTGAATGATCAAAGTGCTAATTTGATGTTATTTTAAGATACTAATTTGAGGACCAACTCAGTACTTTAATTATAGTTTACTCTTTAGAGTTGTAAGCTTGATCGAGTTGTATCTATGTACAGAAAATGCAAGAAGAGCTGCAGAAGTTGAATGATATAAATAGGGGTCTGCAAAAGGATATTAGGTGACAATTATCTCAATTCCACATCGAAGTTTTAACTGTTTCTGAATCTTCTATGGTTTATGAATTTTATTCTGATTTTGTTTGAACTGTTGGTAGGCGAAGGATGGGAGATTGTTTGGAGGATCTGACTTACCATGAATTGAGCTCTCTAAAGGAAGAAATGGTGAACTCTGTGAAGGTCATTCGTGAACGCAAGGTCTAATTTCCACATCTTATCCCAATTAAACAATATTTTTCACTTCCTTTGTTATACAAATTGATTCACGTAAATCATCTGAATATCTGATTATGCGAATAGAAAAGAGCATCGGAGATTATTCAATTCAAAAACTGTGATCAGAGATTACGCTTCTATATGGGTTCTTGGATCAGTGTTGTAGACATAATTGTAACGTAAATAACTGTAGATTTTCTGATTTTGGCATAATGTAGATTTGTCATGAAAGTAGATCATTAAACGACTGGCCTGCCATTGTGTTGTTGTTTTACAGGCTAAGAAGATTGAGAATCATATTGATACTACGAAGAAAAAGGTCAGTCCGAGTTTGTCTATACCCCTCGTTATCGTGCTGACACATATCTGCCTATGTATTTAACTTGGATCCTCTTTCTTCCTTGTTTTGCATTCTGTCCTAGGTGCGAAATTGTAACGAAGTACACAAGAGCCTCCTCCAAGCATTTGTAAGCATATCACACTACATTTTACCTGATACACACTGAATAAGTTCGATTTCATCACTCTATTTCTCTTCTGAAAGTGTATTTTCTTCGCTACAACTAGATCTAAAGAGGGGCATACCTTCTATGAAGGACCTTAGCTCAGACTTGGTTCAAACCAAACTGATACACACAGATAAACTCATCGGACCCAACACAAACCTATACATGAGAAGAGATTGACCGCATATAAGTCTGACGGGGTTCCATCCTAAAAAAAATTGATTATAGGTGGAGTAGCCCACCAATCTTATAGGTTAGTCAATCTGTTCCCACCGCCTTCGGCGAGTGGACTAATCTCCCGCGGGAGTTTGCATGGGTACTCGATGGGCAGCATCCCTTCCAGTTGAGATTTTTTCCATTCCCAAGGCTCGAACCCGAGACCTTGGTTAAGGAGCAAAAGGCCCTTAACCACTCATGCCAACCTCAATTGGTAACTCACATGTGAGTTAATCTTCTCAACACTAACTACACAATAAGCTATCTAGCCACATTTTGTTATCGTTATTACCCTTCTCGGGAAAAGCTGACTGAACTCTCAAGCAAATATCCTGTCTCTTCACCTCAGCATTTGAAGCACTGAAGTCGTGTTACCTTTGAACCCCTTCTTCTTGGACACCTGAACCAATATCTTGTAGAGGTACTCCATCTCGCTATCACAAACGACGGGGATAGAGGGTCCCCTGCCTTAGTCCTTCCCCCCATTGAAATCTTAAACTTCGTCTTTCTTTTTTCCAATAAAATTGATTGTTTTGCTTCTCCTGAGTGTAGAGTTAATGAAATTTGTTTAAATGTTTACTAAAATCTGACTGCAAAACTCATGCTCTAACAGTGAACAATGTGATTTAGTCTATCTTCGATCTTTACGATGACTAAAAGAGATAATAATAATTTTGATTTTTGCAGGATATTCCAAAAGATGAACCGCAGTATGGACTGGTTGATAACGGGGAGTACAACCATGTGCTTGGATATAACGATGACTCTCGCATACTTGCTTTGCGATTGCAGCCATGTCTGATGCTGGTGCAGGATCATGTGTAACAACTTACACTTTTGCTTTGAGTATAAGTTTCAGATCTACTAGCTAATTTGTGCCTGTACTTTGTAGTAGATAATGAGCCAAGCCTCTAATATTTGCAGTGCAACTTATATGTGTTATTGTGAAGCTAAACTATGGACAAAACTCATATAATTGTTTCGTAGCTTGAATTTCTGATGAGAAATTGATGTACTAAATCAAGATATTATCTAGGTAGAGGTGAATGCTTGTGGGTAATTCGCCATATGCGTATATTATTGAGGTGTGATTTGTTACACGTTGAAAGTAATCCAACGTCTACTTAGTTAATTCAATATCAATTATTAAGACTATGTGATGTTAACCTTATTTCAGTCTATATAAGTAAGTTCAATAAAAATAAGGGTTGACCAAGTAAAATTTCTAACTAAAATAAGTTTTGTTAAGTTCTAATGAGTTCAGATAAGATAATTTTAGAAAAAATAAGTAAAAAAACAGGTGAATAGAACACAGCTTAATTCATTATTGCAGGGTAGTAAATGAGTGAATCTTCTGTCCCACAATCCATATACCACTTGTGTGCCACTTTTTCCATTCGTGGGTACTAATGTAATTTTAGATATGAAAATAAAAGTGGTTGACTAATTACAAATATCAACCAATAGGAAGAAGTGGTACACAAGTAATACATAAGTTGTGGGATAGAGTATTTTGAGGGCGTCAAAATATCAGCCATGCATGTATTTGCAAATACATGCCAGGGGCATATTGGTACTTTCGCGCACAATTTGAAAATGCTGAGCAAGCAATCCCGTTTGGCTACGTGGACTCCGTAACGGCCAACTTGTCATCCTCACTCACTCCTCACTTGAATCATCTTCCAACTTCTCTCTCTCTCCTTGCGCGATTTCTGAAAACCCAAAAAACGAAATTGAATTTCAAAAAACAATCACTCAATCAAGGTGCGTTTGTTCTCGGAGGAAGCATTCAAGTTCTAGTGACAGAATTTCGCGCAAGAATCACTAGGAATTTGATCGAATTTCTGTTCGTGAAAAAGCCCCAAATTTTCGAGGTAAAACCTAATTTGAAATTAATTAGGGTTTTTGTTTATATATTTGAAATTATTGTCAATTGTTTATAGATTTGGGCTTGATATGATTTTCGCATAATGTTTGCATAAATTTTAACACCACTTGAGCAAATGTTTGCATAAATTGTATTAATTCGCACTAATTTACCCTATTTTGGTGAGAATGGATTTTTGTTGATTTGTGAATTGCTTGTGCATTAATCCTGATAAAGATGATAAATTGAATGTGATAAAGTGCTTGCATCATTCCTGATAAAGATGATAAAGATGATAAATGTGATACGATTTAATTAATTGCTTGAGTTGGTTTTATAATTCTGTTTAAATGGTTGAAGTAGTTTCAATTTGTTGGTTAAATGGGAAATAGTGTTAGGTTTTTTTGCCAATAATTTGGTATTGGTATTTGCAATTCATCGAAATAGAAATTGGTCATAACTTTGTTTATAATGAAACTCTGATTGATTTTTTTAGAATAAGGTGGTGGCATGCCTTGTTGTGATGGTGGAGGTGTAGGTGGTGGTGGTGGTGGTGGTGGTGGTGGATGGGTCTCAGTTGTGATGTATCGATGTATGGTATTTGCAAATGTTGCCTTTTTGTCTTGTTTTTTGATTGGTGTTTGGGTAGTTGGAAGCCGGTTCTATAAAAAGAGGAGTATGTTGATGTGATTGAATGCATGGTATTTGCAACAAGCTTGTAAGGGTTGTTGCCGTTGTTGTGAAAGTGTTAGGGAACCCCCGCTTCTTGTTTGTCAGTTGTGAAAGTGTTGTGAAAGTGTTAG
Source organism: Spinacia oleracea (assembly GCF_020520425.1). NCBI lineage: Eukaryota > Viridiplantae > Streptophyta > Magnoliopsida > Caryophyllales > Amaranthaceae > Spinacia > Spinacia oleracea. The sequence continues at coordinate 93,970,285 of NC_079488.1, forward strand.
GGAACCCCCGCTTCTTGTTTGTCAGTTGTTTGTTGGTAGTTGAATGTTAATCGATGTTGATCGAGTTTGTGTAGTTTGAGTGTCCTGGTATTAGTTGTGTAGTTTGACATTCCTGGTTTAATTTTGTGTAGAAGTTAGTATGGGGAATTTAAAGATGACGAAGAAAGGGGGTGGTTCAAAGAAAGCTGGGAGAACCCCTCCGAAGAAGCATGTTGTGAAACCTAGTGCAAGTGGTAGTAGGAAGAAAAAGAGGCAGAAGCTGGTGTACCAGGAGGCAAGTGAAGATCTAGATGGCGTACAATGCAGCGAGGAGGAAAGTAGTGAAGAGGAGTCCTCCTCCGAGGAGTCCTCCTCTGAGGAGTGCTCTGCTTCATCTTCTGCGTCATCCACGGAAGGGTCAGAAGGTGATTCCTCGTCTTCATCTTCTTCGGAGGAGGAGGAAGAGCCAAGAAAGAGAAAGAGGAAGAAGTCCTCGAAGAAGGCCTCGAAGAAGGCCTCAAAAAAGGCCTCGAAGAAGGTAAATTTTAGTATTTTAAGTAATACTAAATTATTGTTTTAAATTAAATAAGTATTATTTGCAATAAAATATAAATTTTAATAAATTTAGTATTATGTTAAATAAGAGCTTTAACAGGTTTGCGTAATATATTTTCAGGTTTCGAAGAAAAAGAGCAAGAGTGCCGGGGAGATTGTCAAGGCACGTAATCGTGTTGTCTTGACGCATTTACGAACTTGTGAAAAGGTAAATTGTGTTATTTATGTTAGATTTAACATTTGAGTATTAGAATTTCTTTAGTAATGTATTATAAAAGTTATATAATTTATAAAAGTGTATGTATTATTTTTAAAATATTTCTTAATCAGGCCCCTAAAATTATTTGCCGGGTCGAGTCGTTCGTCAAGTTAATCAAGAAACTGGATGATTCAAGACGGGAAGAAGTAGAGAAAATGGGTTTCTCGGGGTTGTTGGAAATGAAGTTGGGGAAGTTGGACAGGAGGTTCTGTTACTGGTTGATGACCAGGGTAGATGCTGAGGGGCATGTAGAGTTTGGGGATGGGAATGTGTTCCGGTTTACCCCGCAACATGTTCAGAGTATTTTTGGGCTGCCAATGGGAACGAAGGATGTTCCTGCACCTGTGGCAATTGATTGGAAGGATCAGCAAATGGTACGTCCTGCCATTGAGCTATTTAAGATGTACGGTACTGGAGTTGCTGATCCTTCGAAGGATATGGTGTTGTTGGCGAAGGTAGCCAAAGTTGTGGAGGGGGAGAAAGATTCAGCGGGGGAGGTTATACCTCTAAGTACCCCTGGTGAGAAGCTAGCATTTAGGAATGCGTTCTTGGCTGTGGTAGTGGGCCACTTACTTTGCCCTACAGCCATGTGCACCAACCTGTCACACAAATTGATGGTTGTGGTTTCGTTGGGTGGTGTGGCAGAGGAGTACGATTGGTGCACGTGGACTTATAATAGGCTGATGGAACGTGTGGAAGTGTTTTTGAAGAGTTTTTACGATGATGGTTATGCTCGTGGATGCGGTGGCTATGTTGTGGCCTTAATGGTAAGATTTGTGTCACATTTTAATTTATTTATTTGATTTTATATAACTGCAAATCTAGTTCTAATACTTGTTTGACTAAATTTGCAGATTTTTTACCTTGATCGCTTGGCGGGAACCCCCGTTGATGTAGAACCTTTACCTAGGTTGAAGGTTTGGGGGAACCTGGAAGTGAAAAAAGCAATCAAGAGAGACAAGAGAAAAGGATATGACTATGGTAGATCCAAGGTAATACAAAATTACTTGATGTTTGATTGAAAAATATTTAGTTACGTTGTAATTAACGAGGTACTTATGTATTTGCAGTCAAAGAAGGTGGTTTATGATGGTGAAGTGAGAAACAGTGTTAGTGGCCTGACAAACAAGGAAGTTGACAGGCAGATTGAAATTGTGGATGAGTCGTTGACCGGCAAGGGCACGGAAACTGATCCTAGCAGGGCAGATGTTGGCAATGCAGGGGGAAACGCTGGTGTTTCCCTCTTAGGAAATCTAAGTAGAGATAGTGCCGCTGTACAAGAACTGGCGCATCAGGTAATTTATGTGCAAATCAAGAAACTTGTTTGATTGAATTTAGATTGAGTTTTTGTGTTATTGTTGGTTAGGGTTAGTGTAATTTAAGTACAAACCCGAGCGTATGATTGTTTTGGATGTTGAGTTGAGTTGAGTTGTTTTGGTGCACCATGTTTGGTTTGTGCAGGTACTTGAGTTGTTCAAACCCGAGTTGGAGCGTATGATTGTGAATGCTGTGTCCGAGAGGGAATGGTTAGCTAGCGGTAGTGGTATGGGTGTTGGTGGTGATGGCAGTGGGTGGGGTGGTAGTTTGGTTGGCACTGGGGGGTTTGCTGGCAGTGGTTGGGTTGGGCCTCGTGGTGGGTTGGTTGGCACTAGTGGGTTGGTTGGCACTAGTGGGTTTGGGGGCACTAGGCGGTTTATTGGCAGAGGTGATTACGGTGTTGGTACGAGTATGGGAATGGGAAGAGGGGGTGGTGGTATGGGAATTGGAAGAGGGCCTTATGGTTTTCTTGGGGGTATGGGAAGAGGGGGTGGTGATGATGTAAGTGTAGGTCTAGGTCTAGGTCCTCCTGGGTTTGAGAACGCTCCTCACGATGCTGCTGCTCGAGCACCGATCGCCTTTGATGCATTTGCAAGTGGAAAGAATTCAGGAGGATCAGGAGGATCAGGAGGTTCAGGAGGTTCAGGTGGAAAGTACATTGCTGGTGGGGGTTACTCAGCAGGGGATTCTGGTTCGTTCCACTATAACATTGGTGGTGGGGGTGGCGGTGTTTCAGCTGCTGTTTCGAACGGTCTCTCGACTGCTGCGGCACCTGTTCAGGTCGAGGAAGGTCCTGTTGGGAAGGTTGGAATGGTGGCAGCTTCGTGTGTGAAGCTAGCTAATCAACTTTCGTCTGAGGAGATGCTAGACTCTACAACTGGATCTTCAAAGAAATCAGACGCCGCAGCCGTTCCACCGCAGCCGCCGTTCCACCAGAAAGTTGAGCCAGTGACAAATGTTGAGCAAGTGACAATTGTAGATAAAGGAAAAGAGAAAGAAAAAGAGAACGAGCCAACAATTACTCCCGGGACTGGGCCCAAGAGAGTGACTAAGCCTGCGTTGTCTTCTGCTGTGTATGAGTTGTCTACGAATCCACAGAGAATTACAGCGTTTGCAAACCGTGTCCTTGTATTCATCCGATCTTGGCGGTCATCAAGGAACATCCCCACCTGGTATGAATATTTAAATAAATCGTTTACGTTTATTTATATTTTTTGAATGTGGCTCTAAATTGTTACCACACATTGATGGCGAGCCAATGTGTGAGTTCCGGGTATGTTCGGATGGCGTCCTTTCTGTACACTAAGGTGTGGAGGGTGAAGGAGTTCGTTGGAAAGAGTGAAAGGGTATTGCTGACTCCTGATTTTGCCGTAAGTATTGTCGGGTTAACTTTATTTTTCTTTCCCATCTATGTTGTTGGTTTGTAATATCTGACTGTTGTTTTTCTTGGTTCAAAGTTAAGGGTATTGGAACCCAGAGACTCCAACTACATCATAGGCACCAAGTACGGCAAGGTTCTGAAAAACATCTCGTTTAATTCTCTAGCGACGGTATGTTTTATGGTTTAATATATGTGTGGTTAATTTTTAAGTGAAGCAGTTATAACGGGACACCTGTGTGTTACAGGTATTTGTCCCCGTACTGGTCAAAGAACATTGGTGGGGTGTCTGTTTTGACATTAAGGGGAAGGCAATAAGATTGATTGATTCGATCTTCAAAAACCCAGCGGAGAAACATGCCGATAACCTTAATGATCTGGTAAATGCTGAGGACTTGACTTTGTATTGATTTTCATAAATTTGTAGGAGTTTGTTGGAGTTAAATATGTGAATATTGGTATACTCGTACCAGGTTAATGCAATGGACACCATGTTCGAGGTGAATGTACCTGGATACCAGACAGGGACAATGAGAAATTGGCGTACTGAGTTCATCAACATAGCAGGCAATGTGGACAAGTAAGTATATATGCGGTTTATTTGTGCCTGTAAAGTTTATTACTTGTTTGACTTAAAAATGTGTAAATGTGTTGTAGTAAGTCGTGCGGGGTTATAATGTTAAGCTGCATGAAGGCATGTGCGCCTCGGTTCGTGGCACAGTATGAAGTGGTAAGTATAATTTTCTCAACTTCAACTTCAAGATTTTGGTCCAACATAGTAGTAGGACTTACATTTTTCCTGATTTTGTAGCATGATTTGGTGAAATTAAGAACGACCTTAATGCTTGACGACTTGCTGTCGGAATACAATGACGTGACTTACGCCATTCTTGAAGCAATGCTGCCTCGAGCTAGGACAAGGGGGGGTAGTAGTGGTTTGCCCTAAACTGGTTCTTGGATGATTTGCAGGATAATGTGGGTGATCATAGTTGTTGGATAAATTGTTATTAATTTGTAAATTTGGTAGTTGGAAGACTTTGTTGAATATTTAGGATGTATGTTGTTGGAAGACTTTAGGATAATATTGCATCATGGATAATATTGTTGTTGTTGTTGCGATTTAGGATCGATTTAGGATCATGGATAATATTGCAGTTGCATCAAGAATTTGTGATCATGGATGGATTGCAGGATGAATATTTCAGGCTTGAGGATGTATTTTTTTGCAGGATGAATATTTCCAAATCTTTGCAAAATATGGCCCAAAGTCTTTGCAAAATATGGCCCAAATTATATGCAAAAAATGACCATATTCGCACCATTTTTTTCAAAAAACAGTACCAATTTTGTACCCTTCTTAACACCATAATCATACACTTAAATACCAATTTATATAACACGAATACCATTTTTTAATAATGAGAACCATTCAATGTAAATTAAGTGCAATGAGTACCATTTTTATAACAAATAACACCATTGTTCTAATAATAAAACCATTTTTGATGACTATGTACCATATTGGAGAAAATAGTGGCACACTATTTATAAAGTAATACCATTTTTCATAAAACAATACCATGTATAAACGAGTGAAGTATGGTTTAATTTTAGAAAATGATTAGAGTGAAGTAAAGTATGGTTTAATTTTGAAATTAGGATTAATTTCTATAATTAAGAGTGTAAATATTGTATGAAATTAAGGATATGATTTAACGATTCGATTTATGATTCATATTCACATAACGATTTATGATTCAATTATACAAATGATCCAAATTTACGATTCACATAAGACTCATGGTTACTCAAGATAACATGGTTCCCTCTAAATCATTTGAATGGGAATTTGATGGTTAATGACTCGATTTAAATGGAATAATTAGGAATCATAGTTTGGAAAATAAAATATGGTGAATGACTTAATAATCAATCCAATTACAATTGCTATATTATGATTTTAATTATAAAACATAACTTTTCAAAGATAACTTAATACCATTATAGATATCTTAATACCATTGTAGATATCTTACTACCACTTTATTTAACCATAACACCACCTTTGACAACACAGTGCCACACATTTCACAAATGAATACCACTTTTACCTATTTGAATACCATTTTTATGTATTTTGAATTAAATTTGGAAATTTTGAATTAAATCATTAATTTGATTAATTTTATTTTTAGGGTGTGTAATTATAGGTGAGAGTTAAATCATGGATAATGATTCGTATAAAATCATGAATTGTGATTCACAATTCGATTCTACTATGTACTCAAATTAATGATTCAAATGGAGAGTTGAATAAGGTGAATGATTGATGATTCAATTCCATTCCATATTGAACTAGGGTATTCGGTAATTATGTAAATAAGGATGATTGGATTCATGGTGTAATGTTTTGATTAATTAATTCGAATTATGTACGTGATGTAGTGACTTGGTGTGACTTAATGGAGTTTAGGGTTTAGGGTTTTGAGTTTGGTTTGGTTTGGGGTATGGGTTTAGGGTTTAGGGTTTAGGGTTTAGGGTTACATGGTGTAAAATTGTATTCTGTTTTTGAATGCCATTTTTGGGGATGACTGACACCATTTTTGACAATATAACACCATTCTAAATGTATGTTAAACCATTTTTCAGAAATCAATGTCATTGTTAAATTATTAAATACCATTTTAGGGATTGGTTATATTGTCAATTTTGAAGTTAGAGTTAAAATTTTTAATTTTTAATTTTGAATTTAGAGTGATATTTGAGTAAAATGGTTAATTATTTGAATATGGTTGACCCTAAGGTTGATAGATTATTCGATTTCTAATTCGGCATATGAATCAAAAATCATTCTAATGATTCGACATACGATTCGATACTTTTACTTATAAATAATGATTCGATTTCAGATCATTCGTATTATGATTTCATTATGATTCGATGGATTCGATGAATTAATTCCATGAATTAATGTTAGTTTAAAGGACTTGATGATTAATCATAGCTTAATCTATAAAATTCATGGTTTAATAATCAATCCAATTTATAACTTTTATTTATAAATGGTTTATTTATTAATCATAGCTTAATTTATAACCATATATCTTGAATACCATATATCTTGAATAACACCTTTAAATGAGTACCAATTTTGCAAAAGTAATACCATTTTAATATAAATGAATACCAATTTTTGTATTTGTGTACCATTTTTATGTAAACGAAAACCATTTTGTAATTGTGTTAATTTAATACCATATATCTTGAATAACACCTTAGAAGGAGTACCACTTTTGTAAAAGTAATACCATTTTAATATAAATGAATACCACTTTTTGTATTTGTGTACCATTTTTATGTAAACGTAAACCATTTTGTAATTGTGTTAATTTAATACCATATATCTTGAATAACACCTTTAAATGAGTTTAGGCCTTTGTAAAAGTAATACCATTTTAATATAAATGAATACCACTTTTTGTATTTGTGTACCATTTTTAATAACACCTTTAAATGTGTACCACTTTTGTAAAAGTAATACCATTTTAATATAAATGAAAACCATTTTCATGCAAATGAGTATCATTTTTATGGGCCATTTATATGGGCCATGCAATGTAACTTCATTTTTATGTAAATGAGTGCCATTTTATGTACATGAATGCCATTTTATGTAAATTAGTGATAAAAAACAACGTATGTTTGGATACTCCAATTTTGAATATGCATATGGGCCTTCGAAATTACGGACTAACAAAGGAAAATAAATTCACAAACAGAACAACTATTCCAATTGAGTAAATCACAAACACAACAACTATTCCAATTGAATGAATTACAAGTCCTTAACATTCGCCATTTCCTCCCAACAACATATTTTGTATAAATCTAGGAACCACCATTGTCGCCTTTGAACCACCATCGTTGCCTGAAACAGGTTGCATATAAACACTTCCATTTTGCGTAAACGAAGGAAAATGGTTATTATAAACAATAGCAGTGTTGTTGTTGATGTTGTTTAGTGGACGAAACTGACCTACGGAGGAGGAACACCCTTGACAAGAAGACGACCCAGGATGGTACGAGTTTATAACAGGGATCGGATGGCCCATTTGAGACGGATGGCTCACCTCAGAAGGATGGACAATTTGAGAAGGATGACCTATTTGAGTAAGATGGCCCATTTGACAAGGATGGCCCATTTGAGAATGCACCATTTGAGAATGCCCCGATTGAGGAGAACCAAACGTGACATGGTCCACAGACGGGTCTATGTAGCCATCAATATATCCATCGCTAACATATGGTCGTTGTTGTTGATATACACATCCGGGAGCTGAAACAGGCCGGGCATAGTACCTAAAGGAACCATCCAACATTTGTATACCACCAACACTTTGTACAAAATCCTGAAAAAACAGTAAAAATAAAGATCCAACTTGTCCACCTAATTTCCAACAGTGAAACAGACTACTAGAATTTCTGAAAATAAAGATCCAACTGCTAAAACCAAATCCAATCAAATAAGGATCCAACTGCCAAAACCAAACCAAATCAAATCAAATCAAACTTAATCAAATAAGGCAGCTTCATTTCCAAATCAAACTTAATCAAATAAGGCAGCTTCATTTCCAAATCAAACTTAATCAAATAAGGCAGCTTCATTTCCAAAACCAAACCAAATCAATTCAAAACCAAACCAAATCAAATTAGAAGCTTAATTTCCAAATCAAAACCAAACTAACAGACCAACTGCCAAAACCAAATCATTACTTAATTTCCAAAACCAAAACCAAACCAAAAATCAGAGACTTAATTTCCAAAACAGACCAAAACCAAAACCAAACCAAAAATCAGAGACTTAATTTCCAACTTACATAACCAATTCTTCTGGTTCTGTTTTACTAAAATAGACTTAATTTCCAACTGGTGCTATTTTACTTAATTAACTAGCTTAATTGTTTAATGGACTAGCTTAGACTACATAAGTAGCTTAATTAACTAGCTTAAACTATATTTCAGTCGAAAGATGAACTTGTATAATGAAAGCTTTGTAAATTACCTGTTGGGGTGGCTGGGGATGCACGAAGTTTTGTTGCGGTTGTTGTTGCTGCGGATGCACTATAAGTTGTTGCTCGTCAACCTTCTTGCTCTTCTGTGGCTTCCTGGGTGCTGCTGGCTTCCTGGGTGCTGCTGCAGGCTTCCTGGGTGCCGCAGGCTTCCTTGGCGCCGCTGTCTTCCTCGGTGCCGCTGCCTTCCTCGGTGCAGCCTTTGGTTGAGCTGGAGGAGGACATGGAGGACAAGGAGGGGGACATGGAGGAGGAGGACATGGAGGAGGACATGGAGGACATGGAGGACAAGGAGAAGAAGGACCAACATCATTGGTTGAGCCAGGAGTTGGAGTCTCTCTGTTCATTAGTTGTTCTTGGGTAATTGGCCGCTTCAGACGCTCGGTACATGACCTATACCGGTAACTAGTAGTCCTATGGGCCGGTCTTGGAGGTATTGGAGGATCTAACAAAGGAAAAACCTCATTGCCATTTTCTTGGACCCCATCTAGGCCCACATCTATGCTTTCAAGGCTAGGACTGCCACCAAAGCCACCTGTTAAACCAGCTGCAATTGCATCCATTGCATCTATTCTATCATTGAAGCTTCCTGATAAACCCCGAGCAAAGCTTCCAGATAAACCTCCAACGCTTCCCGATACACCACCACCACCAGCACAACTTCCTTCATGTTCATTCGTTTGTGGGGAATCAAACACCATCGTACGTCGTACCCCAATAGGTTGTAACTGGCCTACGGATGAGGGGGTCAATTCCGTACCACCTTTCTCCAAACACACAGATGACGGGGTACCAACTACAACATCCTCATTTTTCCTTTGCCTGTCAAGCATTGCAATCTTCTCATCCAAACGCATTGCCAACAAGTGAGATATTTCAACAACAACATCCATCGACTCTTTGTAGGTAGCTGCCCTTGAAAGTAAAGGCTCAAACAACACCATTAGCTTATCGTACCTGTCAATATTAAACATTATATGTGAACAACAGATACACAGTGAGAACATGTACACATTATGAGGTATGTCAGCTTTAATAAAATAATAATTGTTTTAATAAAATAATAATTCTTACCTACACACAACTTCTGTCTTCAATGGGTCGTGGTACATCACCCTGACCTTCGTATGCTTCCTTTCAACATCTTTCCGCCAACGACGAAGTATATACTTGCCAGGAATTTCAGTCTGGTTATTCAAGTCATAAACCAATATCATATGCCTACACATTATACCGTGACATTCAAAGTGCTTACAATCACAAGATGCTTCCTTGGTAACGTAATTATACGTTGCAACAAACTTCGTCTTATGCTTCGTAACAATCTCCTTCCTTGCGTGTTTAGGCTTTATCCAAACCCTATCCTCAAGCTCGTACTCTTCAACAGACTCATCCAACATTTTCTTGCTCAAACACCGCACGTACAGTACCCTACTACACTCTCTTTGGACCTCATGAAATTTGGCGTCCGTGTATAATTTCTGGAAAAGTTCCTCAGCTGGGAAACAGGTGACAATTTGCCTTATATTTCTCGCAGTGCTCGTATCGGCCATACTTTCTTCATTTGCCCTTGCCTCCATTGCTTCACAATAAGCCTCAACAAACTCATACAAATGAGTATGCTTGTGTACAAATTGATCAAAAAAGCAATTTATACTTTCAACTCGTTGGGTCGTCTTCATGCCAGCCCAAAATAAATGCTTCACATACGCAGGAACCCACATGTTCCTTTCCGCATACAACCCTGATAAGATGAATTTCACCAACAACTCAGGTAACTGATCAGTTGCACAGATCAGGATCACTGATCAGGTAGACTGATCAAAGCACTGATCAGGAACATGTGGCAGGGGCACTGATCAGGTACACTGATCAGGTGCACTGACCAGGTGCACTGATCAGGTGCACTGACCAGGTGCACTGATCAGGTGCACTGATCAGGTGCACTGATCAAAGAACACTGATCAGGTACACTGATCAGGTACACTGATCAGGTACACTGATCAGGTGCACTGATCAGGTGCACTGATCAAAGAACACTGATCAAAGAACACTGATCAGGTGCACTGATCAGGTACACTGATCAAAGAACACTGATCAGGTGCACTGATCAGGTACACTGATTAGGTACACTGATCAGGTGCACTGATCAGGTGCACTGATCAGGTGCACTGATTAGGGGTGTGCAAAGATCAGTGGTGGTGTGTGCACAGATCAGTGGTGGTGTGCACGCATCAGTTTAGATTATTTTTTTCAAATTAAATATATAATTCACAGAGACGGAGAATGTACCTTCAAGCCAATCATCACCAACCTGGTACCTCTCCATCACTGTTGCCCAATTTAATTCAAACTCATCACATGTTAGACTATCATATATTGCGCGCTCCAAGTCTACCTTTAAATCGGGGTACTCTACATGCGTTCCAAGCTTCCTACTAAACTTCTGAAGAATGTGCCATATGCACCACCTATGACATGTATTGCTCATGGTTGTTCTCAAAGCCCTCCTCATCGCGGGATCTTGATCAGTCAATATCCCAATTGGGGCTTTACCAGCCATACATTCTAACCAATTGCCGAAAATCCACTCAAAAGTGTCACTATTTTCATGCGAAACAAGCGCACATCCAAGTAATATGCTCTGACCATGATGATTCACACCAACAAAGTTCGCAAACGGCATTTTATATTTATTGGTCAAGTACGTACTATCAAAGCAGACAACATCACCAAACTCCTCATAAGCAGCTCTACTACGAGCATCAACCCATAAAACATCCTGCAACATCCCTTTTGCATCTTGCCGGTACACGTGAAAAAATTCAGAATTATCCGCTTTCATCTTCTTAAAATAGTCAAACATTGCCCTCGCATCACCACCACTTGTCCTTGCCTTCCTCACCTTCGCAACCACTTCATTAAGATCCTTCCGTAGGAAAGGCATTCTACCTCTACCATTCCGTTGCACCGCCATTAAGTTATAAGTTTGAGCTACAGACATACCAGATTGCGAACATACATTCGCTTGTCTCAACACATGAGGGTTTTCCCTTAAAAACTTCTTCCGGTTATAAGGAATAATCCTAGACTTACTAGGGGTGGGGTGATGATTTTCATGAACCATTACTGCTCTACGTATCACCCACTCTCCTAACTTATTTACACTTGCAAATACATGTACGGGACATTGACATTTCTTAGACTTGCGTACCCCACTCCCAATTACTTCATGGAGTGAATCGGATGCCTTGCGCCTTCTTTCCGGCACACCATAGAACTCACAAGTCCACAAACAATTACGCTTCTCTTTCCCGATTCCTTTCTCTTTATCAGAACCAACCACAGATTTCACCGTACCACAACGACGAGCAATACCAAAACCCTTTTGTTTGGCATACCCCCTAAACTGTTCTTCAATCTCCTCCCAACAAGGAAACACCATACCAACCTTCAATTCAAGAACTTCCTCCTCTTCCCCGTAGGCAGTTACTACCATTCTCTTTTTTGGGGTTGTGAAACAATCCTCACCCTCCTACAATTACATTAAAGCCAACCCCCATCACAATTACCAATCTCAACCAACCAATTCCAAACCAGAACACACACCAATATAATGCTCAAAAAAATCATCCTTTATAATCTTTTTGGAAATCTTTTTGGAAATCTTACATTATTATTAATTACCATCAAATTTATAATCTTACATCATTAATTAGCATCATTTCCAAGTTCATTCTGTATTAATTTTAATGATTAATTAATGCATTCAATCATTCATTTTAATGATTAATTCAACAATCAACAAATTCAGTAAATCAATAAATTCATACCAACAAACCAATAGATTAATACCAATCAACACATTAACCAATCGCAATAAATTTCAAATAACGAAAAACAATCAGATTGCTACAAAATAACCAATCCCTAACACATGATTGCTACAAAATCCATAAAACATCAAATATTGGAGTGCCATTTGATGTGCCATTGAATGCCATTTCCAGAAACATATGAGTGCCATTTCCATGAAAAATCAATTGGATAATTTATAGAACAGATCTAGATTCATACCTCTTCGTCGGAGGAGGATTGTGGTTCATACCTCCATATGAAGTCTTCTTCTTCCTCTTCTACTTCAACCTCGCGACTACCTTCACCAATTTCGTCACCAATTTCGTCACCAATTTCGTCACCAATGCCCACCATTTTTTGCGAAATTGAGAGCAACCCCCAAATAATATCACAAACGTGGTGTTCGAAACAAATGGTGTTCGAATATGGAAGAAAAAGAGGAGAAGAAGAAGAAGAAAAAAATGGGTTTGATTTTATTTTTTTGTATGAATTACAGTGGTGTTCGAAAATGGAGTTCTTCCAATTGGTGATGTTCGAAATGGTGAGTCTAGCAATTGGAACCCAACACTCAGTAAGAAAGAAGACTCAGCTAGGGGTTTAATGATTGCCAACTCATCAATGCCACGTCACCATCCCGTTTTACAATTTCACTATTCCGTTATCCATTTCCCCCCAAAATTATTTCACAATTACATTTATCTTTTTTTTTTGGGTTGGCATGTATTTGCCAATACATGCATGGCATGTTTTTGGACTTCCTCGAGTATTTTGACTCGTTAAGTGACTAATTCCAATAAACTTACACCTCTTTTACAACTCACCATTTATTGATGCTTTATTCAAACAGATATTATTCCACTTTGTTATGTACTCTCTCTGTATTTTAATATGAACAATTTCTCTAGAAATAACTAAAACCTTAATTAATTCTCAATTTGCATTAGATTGAAAATTATTTCCCGTAATACTGTCCACGTGCGTATAAGAGCTTCGTTTTTTTTAAAAAGAATTCAGCATTAAACCGCTAAACACGGTTAGTTGTTTGACCAAAAGAACCACTAACTTCAGTAGTTGTTTAGAATATAAAACAACTACTAACATTAGTGGTTCTTTGTGTTAAACCTCATCCTGCATGAGATGCGAGAACGACGAGACCAATATAAGATATGTATTACAAAATACATTTCAGCCCACAAAACGACAAAATAGGGAAAAGACAAGCACAAAAAAACAAACGCTATTTTTCAAAAACAAACGTCATTTTAAGAAAAACGACATTTAAAAAAAACAAACTCCATTTTTCACATAAAAAAACAATTTGATTGTTGTGTTTTGTCATTTAGTGCTTTGTCCTTTAGTGTTTGTCTTTAGCCTATTTTGTCATTTTATTGGCTAAGATGTATTTTGTAATACATATATGATATTGAAATTTACTTCCTCTCCTGCCTATCAACCAATTAACTTATTCTCCAATATATCACGTCTGCATAGGAAAAAAACAATACATGCAATTTTGTTATAGTGATGTCAAACTCTATTCGAAAACAAAGTGATAGACAAATAAAAAGCCAAGAAACAAACAGGCCAATATAGTGCATTAGAACATAGCACTCTCATACAGCTAGGGAATAATATGTTTATGATTGTAAATCTTCATTATCAAAGCTTATCCCTACCATTTAAAAAGCCAAAAGATGGAAAATAACATTTTCATTAACACCCACAACACCCCTCAAAACCTTCATAGAAAAAATAGCATTCCTCTTAAAAATAGTGCACGGAGTAAAAATACCCTTATTTATGGTATGACTCAATTACTCCTATGATTCCACCTGGGATATTAGTGACAACTCACCCTTCCCTTCTACAACAACACAACTCACCTTCTCCTTCCTACGACCGTCAATAATGGTGGGGACTTCTTCCTCCACCCTTCTCCTTCACGACGACTTCCTCCATCCTTCTCCACCTTTATATTTCACCCTCGTGGTACATTTTTATCTCTCATCTCAATCAATTAATTCACAAGGGATTCTCCAACCACCGTCAACACCACCACTACCTCCACCAAACACATTCTCCCTCTTCCCTAATTTCCTCCCTCCTTATCCTCTTCCTCCTTCCCCGGCTATAACATCCATCACCGTCGCCACAACTGCAAGACCTAGGGTTTTCAAAAGGGAAATTAAGCCAAGCAGTGAGCCACTTCGCTAGAGATTTCATCGATCTCTCCTTCTTCACTTCTTCTTATGAGACGACTTCGTCATTTCGAGCTCGAATTGCAGGAGTTTCTTAGACGTCGGGATAACGGCCAACGACGGACGACGCATGTGGGAGGAGACGGATCTTCCATTTGGGTAAGTAAATCTGGGTGCGAATTGTATGTTGTGATCGAAATCTCGTATATGGTGATTGGAATCTGGTATGTCAATTGTAGTTGCATACTTGCACCTTCAATTTTAATGACTTATGGGTTTAGGGTTTAGATTGGGGTTGTTCTTGTGTGATCGAATTTCAACTTACTTTCACTTATGATTTAGTATGTACGTAGTATGTGGTGATTGAAATATGATATGTCAATTGCACCTGCAATTTTAATGATTTCTGGGTTTAGGGTTTAGATTGGGGTTGTTCTTGTTTAGCCTTTACTTTCAAATTTTCAATCTAAAATGATCTCTAGGTTTAGGGTTTAGTTTGGGGTTGCTTTTGTTTGTCATCTAATTGATATGTATTTTTTGAAGGATTTATTTTTAGTTAAAGTAGATTTTTATAATGATTGAGTTTATAATTTATTGCTAGAAAAATCTTGGAGATGGAGTTGGAATTTTGATGGAGTTGACCACTAGGCCTTACTAGAAATTTGAGGGGGTTGTTCTTTTGACACTGCTTGATGAGCAGTGTTAAACATTGCTTCTCCTTGTCGATAGACGAAAGACGTAACACCCTAATAATTCCTTGGCTTTATAAAACCATTTTCCAACTTAAAATAAAGGAATTACTAAACTATTACCGCCACCATGATAACGGTTAAGGCTAGTACCAGAATTACGCAGCGGAATTAACTAACTTTCAAACAATAGTTAATAGTTAATGGCCTCCATACAAGTTGGAACCATAAAGACCAAACACCAAATACTTTAAATTAAAATCCATTAACTAACGTTGAAATCATTATAGTTTAGACTAAATAAAATATATGTACGTAGTTTAAAAACAATGAAAGAGAAAACAACTCGCTCAACCAATCCCCATGCTAGATAACTTCTCTTGCAACCAATCCCCATCCAATTGCAAATGATGGATCATCATAGGGTCATTACGGCAAAGGCCATGACATGACCAAAACACAAAGCACGGAATCAACGAAAGCCGAGTACAAACAAGCTAGAATGAAATCCTACATCTATCATGCTTCATTCCAACGATAAATTAGATCACATGCGAAAGGCAACTAAGTAAACAATTAATCATAAAGACAAGACTCGACTCTCGACACGACTCTTGACTCATAGATTAATTAGAATAAACTTCGAACGGGCCCAAAAGAAATATCCATTACGGAAGGATGTTGGGAGCCAAACAAACACCAAAATAATAATAATAAAAGTAACCCAATTGCCGGACCATACCGAAGGAATTCCAGCGCATAAAAGAAATGAAACAACGTCTTGTATCATTAGTAGGAGTACAATTTTTCCGGCAAGACTCCCCCCATTGTTCATACTCAAGGTATATACGTTCCAAGAGTTTTGAAGCTTGTTCAGGTTGCACTTTTCGTTTATTAATATTTTATTCACATGGTGAATTCAAGACACGAACAACCAAACAATACTTCTTTTAAAATTCATTAGAACTTGTGATAAACATTCAAGACTCAAGTGATATTACTCCCGTTGTTCCTTCTCAATATACTATTGAGATTCCACGACATGCCTGTTAATATGCGGGTTGTGCACTAGGCACGAATAATCCTTAATTCAATTCACTTAGACTTCCCAAACATACCTTACACATGCGGTAGCTTACACGAGGGCACCCTTCATATGTGGTGAAATAAATAGTGCAATGAGGCATGAATAATTGGCTCAAATATGCTAGACAATACGTACAATAGCATAAAAATAATCCCTTGCATGCGAAATTATAACCCATACATGCATAAAATACTTAAACAACATGCTTGATATTAAATTCAACGATAATAAATAATCCAAACATGCTTGTTCACCCAAAATCCACAATTCCAATAATAATCCAAACATGTTCGTTCGCAACATCAAACATGAATCCATAATAATCCAAACATGTCGTACGTTCACAACATCAAACATGAATCCATAATAATCCAAGTAGTATGAATCACAATAATAAAAATAACATGAATCCTCATGAAAACGGTGGTCACCCTCGACATGTACGTACCTTGTATATCTAAGTACGGGGGACACTTTGTGATGCAAGCCTCTAAACTAGAAAGAACCTCCTATCATTAAAATAATGAAATTCAATTATTATCCATGTTTATTAAATTTCCAGAAACTTTGTTTAGTTTTAAAACACTTGAATTAATTAGAAATTAATCGTTCGTTAATAAAATAATAGTCTCAATTGAACAACTAAAGCCCTAACATGAAATTAATTTATTTTCATATTAAAAACCATTAAAAATTGACACTTTAGGTCTTTAAAATAATCTGAAAATTATGATTGATTATCATAATTAAAATTGTCATCTAATTATGCTAATCAAATAGTCAAAAGGCTTAGATCAAAACCCTAACCCTAATTCATCATTTAAACCAATTTAAGCCTTAAAAATCAAAGCTTTAAGAAATAATGTAAATCTGAAAAATTATAATACTCCAAATAAAAATGTTCCTCATCAATCTAAACACATAAATCGTCAATTTTGGTGTTTATAACCAATCCCAGCAATAATAATCAATTATAGTCCAATAATAAAAATAAAAAACCGTAATTTAAAAACATAATTTGAGATAGAATAGGTTAGGAATAAGAGAATTATACCGAACCGGCCTATAGCACGGTACAATCACGAATGAAGGTGATCGGGCGCAAAAGAAACAAAAAAGGGGCGTGGGTTGGTGCGCGGCACATCGACAATGTTGTTGTTGCTTGCGTGCTTGTGTGCGGGCAGGGGCACGAGCCAAGGGGAAGCATCGCGTAGGAACCGGCGAGGGAGAGGGGCACGCAGCAGCGCTGTGCGAGAGAGAGAGAGGGGGGGGCGACGAGCAGCATGGGCAGCTGGGCTCTGGGCGTCGAGGCAAGCAACGAGCACACGGGGCAGGGCTGCGGTGCTCATGAGGCTTGGCCGAAAGGAAGCAAAGAGAGAGAGGGGTGTGCCGCGTGGAGTAAGAAAGGAGAGAGAGAATTATTTGAGGGTTTAATGAAGTGGGGATTTAATGAACATAAGGGGGTATTTATAGGTTTTTATAATCCCAGTGGGCTAGGATTAGGGAATTGAGTATTGGGCTTGCATTAAAAGGTTGGGCTCGAATGTAAGACTTTAATGAGTTCCCTTGATTGGGCTTAGGATAATTAACAAATTGGACTATAAAAATAATTCAAACCTTTTTAAAATACGAGACGCAAATAAATTTCACGACTTGATTTTTAAATTTGTTTCGTAATTAATTAAATTAATAAATATTCTAATTAATTAAAATACATTTAAATAACATTTAAATGCGATTTAAATTCTAAAAATTACGGAGTATAAAAATGATTTATAAATATAATAAATTTTATTTATAATTACGGAAAAGTACGAGGTATTACAGTCTACCCTCCTTAAAAGAAGTTTAGTCCCAAAACTTGGGCACGGTAACCAAAACTTGAAACTCAAAACTTGAGATTTTATTTCTTTTTCTTGCAAAAATTTAAGTTGTTGTACTCTTTAGATGATTACACATGATAACATGAAGTGCAAATTCTATATAAAACACTAAATTAAGCATAAAATAAGGGAAAATAAGGTGAAAAGTGCGAAATTCTACCGCACTCTACCCCCCTTAATAGACAGGAGTTACGACCTCGTAACTAAACTAACCTCTGGAAAAAGCTCGGGATATTTCTTTCTCATTTCGTCCTTGGCTTTCCATGTAGCTTCTTCTGATTCTTGATTAGACCATGTTGATTCCTGGTTTTGATGATGACAAGCTTACCTTCTACTAATGGTTCATTTTGAAGAATGTCAGGAACAGGTTGATACCTAGGAAAAACAAATGCATAACCGAAGCAAGCTAGGGAGCTATGAAGAAATCAAGTTCAAAGTGTGTGGCAAGATTAAATCAAGGATCAAGACAAGCAACTCCTATAAGTGTCGAAAGGTATAAGACCAGCGTAATTTAGTACAAGCTTAGTATGGGAACAGAGTATTTCGTAGAGTCCTAGTTATATCGTGAAACGAAATAAATCAGTTTTAATTTTACAAAAAGATAAACGTCAAAGTTTTAAACTGATTTTACAATTCTGTTTGAAGTTATACTCTTGAATTTGAGTTGACATATAACTCTCAAATACGAAAAGATTGATTTTACCAAAACGTGTTTGAAGTAGTATTTGCAAAAATCTATCTATTAAAAAGAGTCCTAAAATGTGTTGGATTTGAATCTAGGGTAAACACTTAGATTCTTATAAATACAACCTAAGTTCTTTGCGAAACTTTTTATCAGACTTATTTACATCAACCGGAAGCTTTCAAGTATCACCCTTAAAGTTTTAATCTTTAAAGAAGTCTGTTCCTGTTCCCATATAGAGCAGTATTGGTTACTTGGTCTTATATCGTCTGTTAGTAGTTAATTAATACCTATTCGTTTAATTAAAGTGTTGAGTTATTGTATGATAAGCCTGAGTCAGGCTTACTTGAGCAAGAGAGAAGATCTCACGAGAGATCTGTGAGTAGAAGCAGTTGAGGGACTGTTTCCATAAGGGAAGGAACAAAGAGGGTTGTTCCTAGTCATCTGCAATCAGAGGCGATTGGCAGATTGTGGCCCGAGTAGATTAGGCTTGTAAAGAAACTGAGTTGTTTTGCCTAATTAGTGAATGTGTTTAAGTCCCCAAAGGGGCCGTGGTTTTTTCCTCTCTATTGGGCCTAGAGAGTTTTCCACGCTAAATCTTGCTTGCATATTTTACTGTTTCTGTTCCTAGTAGTTTAATTTTTATAAATACGTAAAATATCAATTCACCCCCCCTCTTGAGGAACTCTGTAAAACTAACAATTGGTATCAGAGCCAGAACCCTTTAAACTGCAGGTAACGCTGACGGGAAAAACGATTCTGAAGCTATGAACACTACGGAGAAACTAGAAGAGGGATACTCAACACAACGACCTCCAATGTTTAGTGGAAAATACTATTCCTACTGGAGAAACAGGATGGAGATTTTCATTAAGGCTGAAAACTATCAAGTATGGAGAGTGATTGAAGTAGGAGACTTCCAAGTCACTAAGCTGAATACCTCTGGGGAAACTGTTCCCAAACCTGTTGCTGAATTTGACAAAGCCGACTATGAAAAGCTTGAACTCAATGCCATGGCTGTCAAAATCCTTCATTGTGGACTAGGTCCAAACGAACACAACATTAGTAATGGGCTGCAAGAACGCGAAGCAGATTTGGGATCTGCTGCAGGTTACTCATGAAGGAACAAACGAAGTTAAGAGATCAAAGATTGATCTTTTAATGCACCAATACGAGCTATTCACCATGAAGCCATCTGAAACGATTCAAGACATTATCACTCGCTTCACAAAAATTATCAATGAACTGAATTCTCTTGGCAAAATCATAACTCCTGAGGAACAAGTCAGGAAGGTCCTAAGAAGTCTACCACAAGATCCCTGGATGGCTAAAGTCACGGCCCTCCAGGAAACTAAAGACTTCACCAAGTTTAACCTGGAACAACTGGCTGGATCTCTCCTAACTCACGAACTGCAATTGAACGCACGACCTTCAGAGAATATAAAAAATAGGGCTCTTGCTCTAAAAACCGAAAATGGTGAAAACTCTGAAGAAGATGAAGAGACAGCTCTGTTTGCTAGGAGGTTCAGAAGAATGTTTAGGAACTACAAAGATGTGGAACACAGAAGTAAACCAAATCGAAAGTTCTCTAAAGCCGACACTGGATGCCATAAGTGTGGAAACTTGGAACATCGCATTAGGGAATGTCCCCTATGGGATCAAGAACGAGGAAAAGGAAAGGAAACAGCCAAAGACAGATTCAAAGACAACAGGAACTCCTTTTCCAAAACTGAGGTAAGAAAAGCCATGATTGCTGCATGGGGAGACACTTCTTCAGATGAGGAACAGGAACAGCCCAACGAAGAAATTGCTCACCTGTGTCTTGTAGCTGAACATGAAGAAGACGAATCAGACTCAGAATCTGACAAATTCCAGGTCGAAGTGAGGGGGAACAACACATGGTACCTAGATAGCGGTTGTTCCAAGCACATGACGGGAGACAGAAATAGATTTCTCTCACTTATGACCTACGAAGGTGGAAATGTGACTTTTGGCGATAATAAGAAAGGTAACATAATTGGCATTGGTAAGGTCGGTAAGTCAAAGTCTCACTCCATCGATAACGTGTTTCTAGTTGAAGGACTAGGGCACAGTTTATTAAGCATTTCTCAATTCTGTGACAAAGGAAAAACAAATGTCTAATCATCAATAGTAACACCGAGACAGTGATCTTAGAGGGACAGAGGAAAGGGAACACATATGTGGTTAACCTCAACTCGGTTTCTCACTCCATTCTAACCTGTCTCAGTGTTATTGAAGATGATCCTTTGTTATGGCACAAAAGGTTTGGTCATGCTAGTTTTTCTCTAATGAACAAATTAAATTCGAAAAATTTAGTCACAGGTCTTCCAAATACAAAGTTTGCAAAACCATCAGTCTGTGATGCCTATATCAAAGGAAAGCAAGTAAGAACGTCCTTTAAGTCAAAGGGAGTAATCAGTACAACAAGACCACTGGAGCTGATCCACATGGATCTGTGTGGACCAATGAGGACTCAAAGTAGAAGTGGAAAGAAGTACGTACTCGTAATTGTAGACGATTTCTCAAGATATACATGGGTGATCTTCCTAGCCAACAAGGAAGAAACGTTTGAAGAATTCTTGGCTTTCGCCACGAAGGTTCAACGACAAAGCAGTCATAAACTGGTCCACATCAGATCAGATCATGGTACAGAATTCCAAAATAAAAGATTTGATGATCTATGTAAAGGTTCAGGAATAGATCACAACTTCTCTGCTCCCAGAACACCTCAACAAAACGGTGTTGTAGAAAGAAAGAACCGAACTCTAGAAGTCATGACAAGGACTATGTTGATTGCTAGTGGACTTCCAAAAAGTTTCTGGGCCGAAGCTCTAAATACAGCATGCTATGTGCTCAATCGAGTGTTAATTAGAGCAATCAAAAACAAAACTCCATATGAACTGTACAAAGGAAGAAAACCCTCTATAACTCATCTCAGAATCTTTGGATGCAAGTGTTTCGTTCACAACAATGGAAAGGATCAACTGGGAAAATTTGATGCACGAAGTGATGAAGCAATATTCCTAGGATATGCCTCAAACAACAAAGCTTATAGAGTATTCAACAAAAGGACCATGTGCATGGAAGAAAGCATACATATTATATTTGATGAAACTGACTCCCAAAACTCTGTTGCAGGTACAACTTCTGATGGAAACTTCGAACTAGGACTTACTAGAGAAACAGAAGACGAAGAGATAAGGAAAAATTCTCAATTAGAAGAACGAACTCAAATTGAAGAAACATCTGAAGATAACATAGTTGAAGAGGAACCAGTACAGGCCGAAGATCGTGCAGAGACAAATGAACAAGTCGAACAGCCTGTTGAAGAAACAACTACACCTTTCCAACCCAGACCTTGGAAACATCAAAGCTCACATCCACTTGACCAAATAATCAGTGATCTCGGAGGTGGAACTACGACCAGATCCCAACTCAAAAACTTTTGTACTTTCTATGCTTATTTATCCATGATTGAACCTAAAAATTACAAAGAAGCACTAACTGATTCTGATTGGATCATTGCCATGCAGGAGGAACTTAATGAATTCGAAAAAAATAAAGTATGGCATCTTGAGCCTATACCATTGAACAATCGAGTAATAGGTCTCAAGTGGGTATTTTGAAATAAACAAGACGAACATGCTACGATTACCAGGAACAAGGCCAGATTAGTTGTGAAGGGATACAATCAACAAGAAGGAATAGACTTTGAAGAGACTTTTGCTCCAGTTGCCAGAATGGAAGCAATACGCATACTAATAGCATTTGCATCATATATGGGATTCAAACTCTATCAAATGGATGTAAAATGTGCCTTCCTAATCGGTATTCTCAAGGAAGAAGTCTATGTGGAACAACCGCCAGGCTTTGAGGATCCAGAATATCCTGCACATGTCTACAAACTAGATAAGGCACTATATGGACTGAAACAAGCACCAAGAGCCTGGTATGAACGTCTCTCACACTTTTTACTAGACAATAAGTTCAATCGAGGTAAGGTTGATAGAACTCTGTTCCTTAAGTCAAGAAATACAGACATACTAATTGTTCAAATCTACGTTGATGATATTATATTTGGTGCCACTAACGAAGATCTTTGCAAGGAATTCTCTGACTTAATGCAGCAAGAATTTCAAATGAGCATGATGGGAGAACTCAACTTCTTCCTAGGTCTCCAAATCAAGCAAACGGAACAAGGGATCATGATACATCAACAGAAATACATAAAATACCTCATCAAGAAATATGGAATGGAATCCGCTAAAAGCAACCACACTCCAATGGGAACAACCACGAGACTGGATGAGGATCAAGAAGGTAAAAGTGTAGACCAAACAAGGTACAGAGGTATGATAGGCTCCTTACTTTATCTTACAGCAAGCAGACCAGACATTGCATTCAGTGTAGGTGCCTGTGCCCGCTTCCAATCTAATCCAAAAGAATCTCATCTCACAGATGTCAAAAGAATTCTAAGATATCTAAAAGGAACATACGATTTATGCCTATGGTACCCTAACTATGATCACTTTGACCTCAAAGGATATACAGATGCTGACTATGCAGGTGATCTAGTAAACAGAAAGAGCACATCAGGAATGGTTCAATTCCTAGGAGCATGTGCAGTTTCCTAGGCTTCAAAGAAACAAAACACAGTAGCATTATCCACAACAGAAGCTGAATACGTAGCTGCTGCTTCATGCTGTTCCCAAATGCTATGGATCAAACAACAACTTAGAGATTTTGGTATGAAATTAAAATGTGTTCCTATCCTATGTGACAACACAAGTGCCATCTGCATATCAAAAGACCCAGTGCACCACTCAAGGGTCAAACACATTCACATTCGACATCACTTTTTAAAAGACTATGTGGAAAATGAACTAGTCAAACTCGAATTCTGTCCCACAGAAGATCAAGTAGCTGACATCTTGACCAAACCACTTAACAGGGACAGACACGACAAGCTCAGGTTAGAACTCGGTATGATACGAATACAATGATACCTGTTGTCCTTAACAATTTTCTAACCTCAATGGAAAATATCAAAAAAAAAAAATATATTACTAATTTTTTTTTCGTTTTTATTATGCACCATATTTTCTGAATGGACTAACAATCAGGTTCAGATTGCAAAATCCAGCTGTGCATTACCACAGCCACGTCTGCCCATTATTAAGGTAATCGCACTTTTTCCCAATACTTGCATTCAATTCGAGGTCTAAGTGGGAATACTAAAAATGAATGGAAAGCATTTAATTTGATTCATCGAATCTTACAAAACTCGGTACATGCATTACTATTCCATTTTCTACACTCAAACACGCTTCCCACACTCTGATTCCCCATACAAAACCCTTCAAATTCCAATCATTCCGTCTATAAAAACTCACGGAACATCCCTTACTTCTCGTCAAATCCCCAAATTTAAATTTTGAAATCCCATCTTAACTCTCCTAGTAAATCGCAACACCCACCCCTATAAAATCATGACACTCTACAAACTTCAATTCCCAAACCCTACCGATTCCTCTTCTCCTTCCACACCGATTATCACCGTCATACCGCTTCAAACAATGCCTCCCAAACAACCAACTCCCAAACCATCCGCTGTGAAATCCACTGCAAAGGTCACCACCAAAAGGAAGCTGGTGATGAAAAAGGAAGTTGCCGCATTAACTCAGGGGGAACCTCACCTTCCGATGGAGAAGAAGGTAAAACTTGAACCCACAAAATTCTTCTATTTTCCCCCCGATCGTATGCTCCTTGGTCTCAGTATTGATTTTGCGTGGTGTCGAGAAGTCGGGTTTGTAGAGTTGATGGAGACGATAGAATCTCAGGGATGGACTCATCTTTTTGAGGTCTGTTCAAAAGCTAGTATATATCCAGAAGCAATGGGGGAATTTTGCTCTAATTTCGTAAATAAAAAGGGGGTTTGTCATTCTGAAGTTAATGGGAAACAATTCAGCTTTGATGCTGAGAAGTTGGGCTCCTGGTTCAAGGTCCTAGTCTTGGGTGAGGAGGTCTATCACAAGGGTAAGGGTCAAATTGAGCTTGGGGGTGCGACTATGAAGGAGGTTTATTCCTATTTTGGGGGACAAGGGAAACACCCCAAAGCTCTCAATCAGTCTGTCCTGACTCCGTTTCAAAAAGTCCTTTTCAATGTGGTTCGACGGGGTCTTGTTCCGCGTCATGACAAGCGAGCTTTGGCTAGCAGGTTAGATCTCATCTACATCTTTCTCCTAGAATCCCAACGCCAAATTAACTTTCCTGTTGTTTTTATTTCCCATCTCTCTCACTCCATCTCCCAAAATAACATGATCGGGTATGGTTCTCTTCTTACTTTCATCATGCGAAAGGTAGGGGTGGACCTTACTCGTTACATTGCTGAACCGCATACTCCAGCCCACATTCTTAACAAAGCTTGCTTAAATGGGATCAGTCTAAGTGTGGTGGATGTGGTGGTCTGTGTTGGGAAGTCGAGTGTTGAAGAAGCCACCCCACAGGAAGATGAGGGAGAGGAGGATGTAGATGATGAGGAGGAGTTTTCAGATGAAGCAGGTGAGGCGGCCTTTCCCTGTCAGGAAGAGGAGGGCCATTCAGAGGAGGTGTCACACTCTGCATGCCCAAAAGAAAAAAGCTCTATGCCAGCCATTTCACCTATCCACAAGCCACATCTCTCCCCTGTGTCTACTCAGCCCATTCGTCGCAGCAGCCGTCTTGCCAGTTCATCTAAGGAAATGCCTCCAGTATACAGGGTTGAAGACTCTGAATCAGACAAGGAAGGAGAAACCCAGTCTGCTGCACCCTCACCAGATGATTCTGTCAAGCTCCTGATCGCCAAAGTGGATCAATTGCAGCTGGACAATGCAGTTCTGTTGTCTGCTGTTTCATCTTTGCAGGAGTTGATCAACAAGGTGAGCCAAGATCAGGCTGAGTTCTTCAATGATATGACAGAGCGCCTGAATGACATGATCGTAGAGGAGGTGACACATGCTGAGGATGCTGCTCCTGGATCTCCCCAAACCTAACCCTGCTAAACAAATTTGCTTACCCTACCCCATATAAGCTGTTGTCTCTCAAACAATTTTTCTTTTTGCTGGCTCTTTGAACAATTTTTTTTGTTGTTTTTGGTTGGTTTTTGGATGCTCCAAGTTTATGACTAATGCTCATTAGTGCGCTTTTCCTACGTTCTGATAGTTGCCCCACTCTGACTTGTAGAATTTTTGCTTGTATTGTGCTATATGCTGCGTTTTCCTTGTTCTGCTTGCAGGGGTGCGGTCAAACTCGTTGACCGACTTGAGCTGCATGATGACTATCTGCTTGCTAGGGTAACATAGTTCACATATCCTCCTTCTTCTCTTTTGAATCAACGTTTTCCCCTGCTCCCTTTTTGATAATTCCAAAGGGGGAAGATATTGAGAGGACAACTTGTGTTCAAAAATATTTGTTTTTGTACTTGGGTTTGCCACATAAGCGACACATCTGTTCCTGGTTAAGTTTTTAGCTCTGGATTGTCAGGTTACATATCTCATTCCTTAGTTATTTACTCCTATCAAGTTGTAAGGTTGTCATCATCAAAAAGGGGGAAATTGTTGATTCCTGGTTTTGATGATGACAAGCTTACCTTCTACTAATGGTTCGTTTTGAAGAATGTCAGGAACAGGTTGATACCTAGGAAAAACAAATGCATAACCGAAGCAAGCTAGGGAGCTATGAAGAAATCAAGTTCAAAGTGTGTGGCAAGATTAAATCAAGGATCAAGACAAGCAAATCCTATAAGTGTCGAAAGGTATAAGACCAGCGTAATTTAGTACAAGCTTAGTATGGGAACAGAGTATTTCGTAGAGTCCTAGTTATATCGTGAAACGAAATAAATCAGTTTTAATTTTACAAAAAGATAAACGTCAAAGTTTTAAACTGATTTTACAATTCTGTTTGAAGTTATAC
Source organism: Spinacia oleracea (assembly GCF_020520425.1). Lineage (NCBI taxonomy): Eukaryota > Viridiplantae > Streptophyta > Magnoliopsida > Caryophyllales > Amaranthaceae > Spinacia > Spinacia oleracea. The sequence continues at coordinate 93,997,210 of NC_079488.1, forward strand.
TCTTGAATTTGAGTTGACATATAACTCTCAAATACGAAAAGATCGATTTTACCAAAACGCGTTTGAAGTAGTATTTGCGAAAATCTATCTATTAAAAAGAGTCCTAAAATGTGTTGGATTTGAATCTAGGGTAAACACTTAGATTCTTATAAATACAACCTAAGTTCTTTGCGAAACTTTTTATCAGACTTATTTACATCAACCGGAAGCTTTCAGGTATCACCCTTAAAGTCTTAATCTTTAAAGAAGTCTGTTCCTGTTCCCATATAGAGCAGTATTTGTTACTTGGTCTTATATCGTCTGTTAGTAGTTAATTAATACCTATTCGTTTAATTAAAGTGTTGAGTTATTGTATGATAAGCCTGAGTCAGGCTTACTTGAGCAAGAGAGAAGATCTCACGAGAGATCTGTGAGTAGAAGCAGTTGAGGGACTGTTTCCATAAGGGAAGGAACAAAGAGGGTTGTTCCTAGTCATCTGCAATCAGAGGCGATTGGCAGATTGTGGCCCGAGTAGATTAGGCTTGTAAAGAAACTGAGTTGTTTTGCCTAATTAGTGAATGTGTTTAAGTCCCCAAAGGGGTCGTGGTTTTTTCCTCTCTATTGGGCCTAGAGAGTTTTCCACGCTAAATCTTGCTTGCATATTTTACTGTTTCTGTTCCTAGTGGTTTAATTTTTATAAATACGTAAAATATCAATTCACCCCCCCTCTTGAGGAACTCTGTAAAACTAACAGACCATAACACTTTCACAATCTTAACATCCTTAGTTCGTGTACTACGCACTTTACTATCCATGATTTTGACTGATCTTTCCTCGAAAGATAAACTCTGGTCTAATTTTGTGGTTTCTGGTTACAACACATGCGACTTATCCGGAATATCTATTCTCAATTGAGATATATGAAACACATTGTGCACTCTATGCAAGTCCATGGGTAAGGCTAGTCTATAAGCTACCTTTCCTACCCATTCTAGGATCTCATAGGACCTATGTACTTTGGGATCAACTTTCCTTTCTTGCCAAATCATCACACCTCTCATTGGTGAAACTTTGAGCAATACTTTGTCACCTATTTGGTATTCTTCATCCCTTCGTTTCAAGTCTGCATAACTCTTTTGGCGGTCTTGCGCTGCTTGAATTTTGGATTGAATAGTTCTAACTTGATTCATAGTGTCCTCTATCATCTGAGGTCCTGACACAACTGTTTCACTAATGTCATTCCAACATAGTGGGCTTCTACATTTTCGTCCATACAAGGCCTCAAATGGTGTCATTCCTATACTGGCATGATAGCTATTATTGTATGAATACTCAATCAGGTCTAAAATATCTTCCCATCCTCCTTGGAAATCTATCACACATGCTCGAAGCATATCCTCAAGTGTCTGAATGGTCCTCTCAGTCTGTCCATCTGTGGTTGGATGGAACGCTATACTCATTTTCAATGTCGTGCCAAAGTTCTTTTCCACACTTTTCTAGAAGTTCGAAAGAAACCTTGAATCCCTCTGATAAATCCTTAGGAACTCCATGTAGTCTCACAACGTGTTTGATGTAAGCCTTAGCAAGTTGCTCCATCTTCCAGGTTTCCTTCATTGGTATAAACACTGCCGACTTGGCCAACCTATCTGATATTCAGATGGAACACTACAAGAGGGGGGGGGGATTGTAACATGGATCTTGCTAGCCAATTTTGCGGAATTATAAAGGAACTTAAAGCAAGTAAAGAAACAATGCAACATAGATTTTACGAGGAAACATTCTAGGACCAACAAGAAAGAAAACCTCAACCCACTAGGGATTTCAACTCAAACTCTTTTCACTATAGGGCAACAACTCAGTTACAATCCTATAAGAAACTCGAGCATTACTTGAGTTCCTCTACAAACTCAAGTTCCCAATAGTTGTTCCTCAAACAACTACGCTCTCACTGACTTCCCTAGAAGGCTCTCTTGACTCTTTGACATCACTCAAAGTCTACCCAATTACAATAGGAACTCACTCAAGTTCCTACCCCGTACACTTCAGGAACTCACTCAAGTTCCTGCCCAAAACTTAATACAAGAATTCACTCAAACCCTTGACCAATTCCCCTTTACAAGAGATCACTCAACCCTTGACCAACTCTCAAAGTATAGATGATTGATAATTGATTAGTATCCCTCTAATATATAATGCATGAAAGAACAATGAGGAACAAGGAACTTTTAAGGAACTTGGAACTAATAGACTGACTCAAGAACGTGGAAACCAAAACATATTTCTTTTAAAACAATTTTCCTCTTAAACCACATCTACTGGAATGACTGCAAGAGTCAGACTATTTGGAATGAATAAGGAAACAACCTTTTATAGTGTTTTAAAACCTAAACCACTTCTTCCAAATTTTCATCAACTAGCTGTTAGTGTTCCTAAAACTTAGGAACCCACTAAGACCAAGTTGACAGAGAAACGTGCGGAAGAAGGGAACATGTTTACTGGGGAAGTAACATGAATTAAAGTAGTTGCCTAGAAAAAGTCTGGGTATTTAGAAGGTGGCTAAATCAAATACTTCGAGAAAGAAAGATTTTGTAAAATAAGAATACAAGGTTTTGATTTCCAAAACTTCTTTTTAATTTAATTTAACACTTCTAATTAAAACATCAATCTTTTTCCAGTAAAATCATTTTCTAGTTTTAGCGTAATAAAAGGCTTATTCCAATTAATCCATTATTATGTTCCTTTGTGTTCCTTTCAATACCTTGTTCCCATGTATTTCAAATTAATACATACTTGCATGAATCCTAGAAAACAAACTCTTATCTTCAGGAATAAGAGCTCCGCATATTGGTTGTTCCTCAGAGAAATTCAAAAAGATTCAAATGTGAGAGGAGAGAGAAAGGGAGAGGACGAAGAGTTATCATGGATGCTGGTCCGATTTTGCGAGGCGAGAGAAATGACGCAAGGGCGATGGAGTTGAGAGAGAGTGTATGTGCGCTCAAACTCAGGGATTTCTAGGGTTTCGACTTTGGAATGAGGACGGGGTTTAAATTAGGGGTGGGCCGTGGGGGTATTGTCGTTTATTTCTAGGGGGACACGAAAAATGGATTTACTCATATACCCTCAGCTCTTCACTTATGTAATAGAGATAACATGGAAGTGGAGTAGTGCATTATCATTTATTGTAAGAAATTGATAATGAATGAATTATTTATTGTGGGAAAAAGATGATTTCAGTAATTGTGGGACCTCAGAAGGGATAAAATAATTAATATAATTGGGAGTGGAGACCATGATATACCAAAAATAAAAAGTCTAATTCATATTAACATACAACCATTTTTAGAAAGTGTAACTAATATTAAAATACGGAGTGATTAATTTTTTTTTTCTTGTCAGGATGGAATATGAGATTTTTATATCATTATGTATGCGCTTAAATGAAAATGAATGTGAAACACAAGAAGTGATGAAGGTTCAAAATATTTTTCTAAAGTTATTTTTTTTTTTGATAAATCCACTCCATTAGGAGCAGTTAAAGTGGTTATTTGAGATACTACCACATTAAATTAACGGTGTTACCCGACGGCGGCGACGACACAATAAATTTTTTATAATTATTTTTATTTAGATCATTTAATTCCTTTTGTAAGTTCACATCATTAACTTGTACCGATGTACTACTTATTTACGATATTTTTCCGACAAAAAGGGATTAAAACTCAAATTACACCATCTAATCACCTTTCTAAAATAATGGCTAAAATTATAGTTCTCCATTCCTATAATTCTGATATCAGAAATAATATGAGATCATAGATTTCCTAAACAATGAAGATCCCGTTAATGGAATTGGTCACACAAAAGCTACCCAATTCAATAACCAAAATCTTCACTTACTTTTTCTACTTCCCTGAAATAAGGAACTTCTTCTTCACTCTCTCTTTTCTTTTTCTTTTTCTTTTTCTTTTTAAAGCACGTTTTCAGTAACACTCACTCTCCTATTCCCCCCGTTTTCGGAAGAACCCGTTTCGAAACCCCGTGACGGCCGTAAAGTATCTTTGTTTTTTCTCTCTCCTCAACCTCCCGCTTCCTGTCACATTTTCTCTCTCTAAAATTTTGGGGCTTTTGTTTTGTTTTTCTCTCTCCTCAAAAACGCCATTAAACCCCGCGAAAAAATACCTCCATTGAAGGAGGAGAGTGAGAGAATGGGAGCTCTTGCTCTTACTACACCATGGATTCCCGAAGATGACCTTCTGCTAAAGAATGCAATCGAGGTACCCCTTTTCTATTTCCTTTTTTTGATAGTATAAAATGATGTTTCATTTAATATTTTGGTCGAATTTGAGTGCGTTTTTTTTCGCGAATTTGATTAATTATAAGTTTTGATTCTTTTAACTTTTTTTGTAATTGCTTGATTTAATGTGATTTTCTCTAAATTTTTATGAAGCTGTGAAATAGGAAAAGACAGTTCTCGAATATGTTGTTTTCGTTTAATTGGCTAATTCGAGTAACTAAGTGATTGTAGTTTGGAGATAATTTGAGTTTCGAACTTTTAATTTTTGGTAGTGATCATAGAGAATTGATTTTGGGTGAGAAATTAGGGATTCGGAGTTGTAATTAGGTTTTGGGTTAGGGTTTAGGGTTTAAGACCTGTGCGTAAGTAGTGATAGTGAATGAGGTGTTGCAGTTCGTTCGCGTGATTATGTGAATTGATGAGTTCTTTGCATTTTTCAGGCGGGTGCTTCCTTGGAATCACTAGCGAAAGGTGCAGTGCAATTTTCACGGAGGTTTGCATTTAAGGAATTGAAAGAGAGATGGCATGCCCTCCTCTACAATCCTAATATATCGACGAGAGCTGCTGAACAAATGGTAGAGTTAGAACGTTCTGCATCCAACCTTGCTTCGAAATCTAATAGAGCTGACAATTCAAAAGGAATTAAAAATGTTCATGGGAAGAGGAAGGTCGAAAGTGTTCGTAGATGTTATTATGCTATGAGAAAAAGAGTATGTAATGAGCCTAATAACCAGGGTGATATAACTTTTCTTGTTGGACCTGGTGATAATTGTTTTATGGATGGGGCTCAAGCCCCTGTCCCAGATGACCTGCTTGGAGATCCGATGGCTGGTCATTTCGGGCTTGGGGAATATGAATCTGTCGATTTTGATGATTTGCGCAATGAATTTCCCCAAGTCACGGGGAATGGTGCTCCATCTTGTGGTGTTGGTGAATTTCCCATTCAGCAACATAACACATTTGAAAATCATATGGAGAAAAACACTATGTTACCGGATAACTTGTGCTCTAGTTTTGAAGGAAATACAACCTTCAATACATCTATACCTGACCGTGGAACTCAATTTCATTTGCAATACACATCTCCACCCCCTGCAATTCCTGATTGGAATACAATGGAGGGTATGTCAGTGCCAGAAATGCCTAATAATATTAGCATTAGTGGGAAAAACATACATTCCGGAGATCCATTTGTTGATGGCAATGCTGTAGGAACATCTGAGTATGATGTTATGCACACAGATCCCAATTTGACCAATCAAATGCCAGGTGATGACTTGGAAAATCCAGCAGATTGCACCGATGGCATGTTTGCCGGGTTGACTTACGATTTCATAAGTGATGACGAGATGCCTATCTTTGATGGAGGGAAGGGTGGTATTGAGAATACGTATCTGGACATGTTTAGTGCACTCTTATTGGACTCCCCTAATGACGTTAATGAAGAAGACAGATTGCCCTATGTGCTTGAACCAAAAGACCCAAGTAATGCAGACGGTTATATTGATAATCCTAGTAGTTCTGGTGCATTTGAAAAGAATGATGCTGGTGGTTCTCACATGGGTGAGATTAATCTCCAAAACTGTCCAGACACTCAAATGCCTACATCCACTACATGTGTCAACTCTGACTATCCAGAATTTCGTGATGGTGTTATTTGCTGCACATTAAATACCGAGGATCCTGAAATTCCCTGTAACGATGATATTGTTTTTCCTAGTAACAATAGTAAGTCACGGCCAGCATCTGCCAATAGAAGAACTCAGAGTGAGGCTAATAAGCCACCATCACATGGTAAGGATAACACAGGCGCTCAATCCTGTGGAAAAGCTCTTAGCACAATGAAGAGAGAGCAGAAACGATTTGGAGAACCACATCCAGCTTCCCAGGCACGAGGTTCAGATGTGGGACTGATTCGTGCTGTTGATGAGATTGGGGTTAAATTTGAGACATCTAGGCTTGAAAAGCTTAGTGGCCACAGGACTTCAACTAGCAGCTATGGAGGACCATGTCAAAGTAGTCAGGCAGTTAAGAAGGAACCTTTAGAACTTCCTCTGGCTAGACAGCCTGCCTGCAGTGTTGCTGAGAGATCAGGCCAGATTGCAGATGTAGGCTGTCTACAAACTGCTGTTGCGAAAACTAGTCAGGAAGCGCAGAGATCATCGGCCCTTAGAAATCAGGAAGCACACATAGTGGGATCTGGGGATTGTACAGCTGCAGAACCTGGCATAGAGCCATTATTATCTGACCCTGAAGAGCAATTTTCTGAGAGCGACACTGATATTCCTTATTTTTCTGATGTTGAATCAATGGTACGATTGGAATTCTGTTAGCACTTTATGCTATTGCTGTAAAGTTACTTTTCCATGGCTTCCTCTGATCAATTGCTTCTTTTGTCAGATACTTGATATGGACTTGGACCCAGAAGATCAGGACTTTTTCTGTAGTAGAGAAGGTAAAATTAACTGCTGGAGTCTTTTGTTTCTGCCACTGGCTTCCCCGTTTTCCTTTTTTATATTTTGGAACTTATTTTTCCAATATTGGACGCTGGTTGCTAATCCATCCATCACAGTTGGCACTTAATTTTTTCTGTTGTATAGGTCATTTGTTTGTCAAGCAATATGTTGTTTATGATGAATATTTAAAGACTGTTGTTATAACGTGGTGGTCTATTAATCTGTGAGGACAATGTTAGAGACTTAGAGCATTTGCTTAGATACTTAGGGCATTCTCTTAAACCCTCTCCAGCACCTATATTTGATTTTTATTGTAAGAAGTCTGTAAAATCTGTATTTCGTGGACCTCCCTTAGCCTTACATGTCTTTAGGTTGCAATGGTATAGTGCATTCTCAACCATACCTAAGTTAGATGCATAATTTGATTAGGTTTCTACTGAGGGATTTGCAGTGGTATTATGGAAAATCTGTTGAGGCATCAGTTGGCTTTCTGACAACAATCATTATCCTGCATGTGAAAATTGAATAAATGATCAACTGATCTGCAATGTATCCCTTCCCTCACCTGAAAGAAAAACCACATTTGGTACTGCTTGAAAATTTTGAGGGAAGTCCTTTTTCTTTACCACGCCATTGCCACTCTTCATATTGCATCTAGGTTGTTTTTTTTACCCTGACAAAAAAAATAGTTGATCTTTACTGATTCTTTCTATTTTCAGTTGCAAAATATCAGCACGAGGATGTGAAGAAGGCAATCATAAGGTTGGAGCAAAATGCACATTCATACATGCAGAGAGCCCTATCATCACATGGTGCATTTGCGATATTATATGGTCGGCATTCAAAGCATTACATCAAGAAACCTGAGGTACTTTTATGTTTGGTTGCTGGCTCTCATCCTTTTCTTTATCAAGTTTACTTTTGTCACGCTCTTATCTTGTTGAATTGCTTAGGTCTTGCTAGGGAGAGCAACGGATGATGTTATGGTTGACATTGACTTGGGTAGAGAAGGGCGTGCAAATAAGATATCAAGGCGGCAGGTGAGATATCTTGTAAACATTTGTTACATAAGACTATAAGAGACTCTATTATCCCTATAGAAATATGGCATATATTAAACGTTAGTTTTGTTCTTTTTTTTTAATTTTTTTTTATATGAGCTGGATTGCTTACTTTTCAATTTGTTGTTATAAATATTGCTATACCTGGGTTTGTTATATGGTTTCCCTGTCCCTGAGAGTAAAACCATCAATGTTGATCAGAGACAGTTCCGAGGACCAAAACGTTTGAACTGAACTTTATTATGGACCTGTGGTGTGGCGTGGAAAACAAAAACACATAAATGTTAACAGTTAAAAAAAAATTGCTTTCCGAAAATGATGGGATGGTTTATGAGAGAAAATTGTATCAATCTGCCTTCTTGGAGATCAAACTAACTTATCGCATGTCTATGAGAAAGTTGTTGGTGGAGTGAGTATCTAAGCCATGTATCTGTTGACCTATAGGTAATGAGTAAGTCACTAGGTAATCAGTTATCCAACCAGTGCATGAAGGAAACACATTTCACCAGGAATCCAGCAATCATTGATGTAATCAGGTAGACCACCAGAAAATGTTTGTTTGGGTTCTGTAACATTTCTCTAATTAGCTTCTGCAACGATCTCAACTGTTGGAGCCTTGATTTGAAATGTGTTGAATGGCTGTCACAGCACACAAGTTATGTTGAGTTATCTATTCTTCCACCGATGTTTTGCTGTTAGTGACTTAAAAATTGGGTACAAGAGAATTTTTTATCCTGGATTCATTATAATCTGAAAATTAACATCCAATCATATCAGTGAACAGTTCTACAGTAATGTCTATTTCATGTTAGCAGAGGATGATAAGACTTGGTAAAATGTGCACTAGTTCTCTCTCTCAGACTCCAGCTTGTATCTGTTGCAAACTCTATGAACTACATCTTTTTTTTTTGCTTTTTCATATAGATTACGTAGGTAAACCCCCTAAAGTTCAAGATATCATGTTGATTTTTAGCGATTGTGTTGATTTAAGCGTAGGTTGCTAATGTTTGCTCCTCTAAGTTTTAGGTTTTTTCCCTTCTTATTTTGAAGGTTCATCTGTTTTGGTGCGTGTGGGCCTGTGGGGTAGGGGGATTAGAAAAGAAGTCTATTACCAAACTTCGCATTTTACATGGAGGAATAAAAGGCCCTGTTTGGGAATCGTTTCACTTGGTTTGTTCAGCTTGTAGTGTTAGTTATTTGGATTTGTTATTTCATTCAGCTGGTAGAATCAGTTCCTTGGTAAACTCAGTTGTTAGCTGGAGTATATAATATGACCTACCTTTGGGAAAAAACAGTTAATTTAAATCAATTTATGAGTTATGTAAAAAGACAATAGTCAAAGTAAGATGTCTGAAAAGCCAACTTTTTAGTGAAAGCAAATGCTATTTACAAAATAAATTTGACTTGTATGGGCAGACTATAATTTTAAAAGCCAAAAAGCCAACCAAATTCTTGCTTAAATCCATTTTCTAAGAACGTGCAAAGCCAACCAAGGTCAAGTAATTCAAAAACCAAGCACACCTTTATCAACAAATTTAATATTTTTAAAAAGATACACTTTCTATCCCAATATGTTAGTTCCACTTAACTATTATGGGATATCCCAAATAGAAGGTTGAACTCTCCCTTTTAAGGTTTTAAAGTTGAAATTGCTCCCTCAATGACTGTTTGTTGGAAGTCTACATGCTTTTTATATGACCTAGTTTAAAAATTAAATAAATTGGGCTCTTTTAATCTCTGTCAAAACTGAAGTTAATCTCTCTCAAAAAAAAAAAAAAAACTGAAGTTGAATCGTATTTTTGAATGGAGTCATGGAGAGAGTAGTTTCCCCCAACACAAGCAAAGAGGGATAACCTGTTTCTGAAAGATTATTTCTCCTTCCAACCCTCCCACCAAATACCGTAGCTCCCTTTCTCCTACGTAGAAGTTTTTTCATGTATTGATCTTTGTGACTCTGAATTGGTGCTTGGTGGATTGGTAGATCCGTAGTACAAGTTATAATCTTCTTAACTGGGAGGTTGAATACACGTTTTGAAATGCATTAACTCTTTGGCAATTTCATGCCAAAAGGTTGCTGAATATTGGCAGGGTTGTATTTCCTGTCAGAGCCCTCTTGATATTTGCATAGCTTCCATCAAAATGGAAAATATTTAGAGGAAGCCTGAAAACTTTTCCCCTTAATCTTTCTTCAAATCCACTGTCTTTTGTCTTTCTTATTTACCATCCATCCGTACCTCACATGCTATGTTCCTCACTCTCTTTATTTCATCTTCCATACTTGGGTATGGACACGACCAAAAGTAGGGAAATTGTTTTATAGAATAGCTGAATGTGACACTTGGACATGTACACATGTCTGGCAGAAGGTAAAATATATAAAAAGATTCGTATGAAGTCGCTGAAGTTTTAATTTAATCTGTCGGTCTTGCAGAGGTTAATAGTTTATTTATTCAGATTTCGGTCCCTACCAATTTTCTATAGATCATTTTTTAAATAATGGCTGCTATACCTAGGAGTTTCACAATCAAACAGTTTCACAATATGGAACAAACGAAATTTCATGATGAAGGCCTGTGACCACCTGCTGAAATGCTAGTACAGAATATGATACTTTTGTTATACCTGGCCAATCCTCAAAACTTCCGTATTTGTGCTCACACTGGGAAATGTTGCTTATCTGATCAAGCATCGCTTCTTTCTCTTATGTCCTTTTATGTATTAATCTCTTTACCTTGAGTGCATTGTGATAGTGGGTTTTATTGTTTATGTCCCAGGCAATTATAAAGATGGACAAAGACGGATCTTTTAATCTAAAGAACACTGGAAAATGTTCACTCTATGTGAATAGCACGGAAGTCTTCCCAGGGCAAAGTCTTGGTCTGCACCCAAATTGCTTGATTGAGGTATTTAACTATACATTATTTAATTTGTGTGCTTTAATAGTTTCATTGTTCCTTGTATCTGTAATGTGACTAGTGTCCGGATATGAAGCAAATGTACGTCCATGCCTTTTACAATATAGTTTTTTTTAATTACCTTTCTCTTTCACTTTCTCTCTCCCTTCTTTTCTGGAGGGGTGTGTTTTATGTGAGAAAAGGGTATCAGATGGAGACTCTTTTGTGTTTGCACTATCAAGCCACTTGCAATTTTCTTGAACATGTGTGGCAAATTGGCAATTGCAATACGTCTTGTGTAAGCACTTGGTATCTGCTTATATGACTACGTCCGGTTCCTGATATGTTTTATTGTCATCTTAATTCAGACCTACCCTTTATTAGCACATTGCTGATTCAGATCAAACCTGCTACGTAAATGTTGATGTAATGCGATAGTCACTCAAGTCGACATGGACCCAACTTGATATGCATCCAATCCAACACCTATCAAACCTGTATGGTCATATGTGATTTGACCTGAAACATACAAACCTGAATTAAAATAGACCCAATTCTGATCACCCGTAACCGGTTTGAATGACCTGTAAGCTAGGTCTAGCTGTGTGTTTTCATCAAGTATATCTCTCTCCTTTTAGAGGATTAGTTAGAGCATTGGCTTATTACAATTGGCAATTAAACGAGCTATCGTATGTTCCAATAGTTGTGGTAGATGGGGTTTTAAATTGTCTCTTTAGTCCTTTATAGGGCATGTTTTTCTATAAAAGAAGGTTGTTAGTGTTATCCCCAAGGTGTGAATCAGTCTGTATATGATAATCCAGCTTCTTTTTTTTTTTTTTTTTTTTTTCTGGATGGGAATCAGACAGGCCCCAAGTATGCAAAGTACCACTTATCTTATGAGGCATAAAATAGATCATCCAATGCATTTAACAGTAGCACTTGGTGGTGATATTTTCTGCAAGTAATATTCTGGTTAGGGTTTTTTTAGTTATATCCGAGTAAAGTTTCCACTGACGTGTGTATATTTGGGGGTGAAGGGTATGAGATAACTTTTATCGTGTGAGTTGTGACTGTAAAGTTATAATTGAATTTTCCCACTGACTGATGTTTTTGGAAATAGTTGGCTTCCCTGATTTTCTTATTATTTTGGGCTCATTTTTTGTTCATTTCAACAGTGTGTTCATCAGTTACAGACTTACAGTGGCAGACTAGTAGTGTAGTACAATGTGGTTACACAAATACAAGCTGAACACTAATTTTGAATAATCTGCAGATAAGGGGAATGCCATTCATATTTGAGACAAACCAGGCCCGCGTTAAGAAATATTTGGATCATGCTGCCCAGAAAGTTGAGGACAAGAAGCTAAATATGTAGAGTTGGACGACCAGTGGAGGTGCTTGTTTTACTGCACTTTCTTGGTTCAATTTTTTTAGGTCTTAGGTCTTTGTATCTACCCTGCTGATTGCATAGGATAAGGTGATGTTTAGAAGTAGGCCTGTAAATTGAATGCTTAACTCAAAACTAGTTGGTTAATTATCAAGATTCGTTGTTTTCATTGAAAGCCTCCCTTTTTTCGCTTTTCAAAATGAAATAAAATATGTGAATCACAATCGTTTATCCTTGTTTGTATCTAAAAGTCCAGAAACATTTTGACCTCCTTGCACTTGAACACTATGGATATAGTATCGTTTCATTATGACGCGAAGCTCTTTCTTCAGGTATGACACGAAGCCCCACCCCTGATACTCTGATAGTCAGAGGAAGATATATCGCGCAAAATCGACTGAATAGGATAAAATATTTGGTTATTTTGACAGCTCTACTCTTATTTCAGCTGTTTGGAGCTCTAAAGAATGTTAAAAGTTCTTGGTTTTTCATTTTTCACAGATGAAAGATTAGTATTGCATACCAGATTGGCAGATTATCAGGGCAATTTTAAAACATTGGATTCAGCTGTCATGTTTAATGCTAAAGTGTAAAAAATAATATTCCAGAATTAGACAAGTCTAACCGTAAAAAGGGTCGAAAGACGAGCATAAGTTTTTTTTTTGGTGCAAATGAGCCACAAGGGCAATAATAAATTACAAACGGGGGAGGGAATTCGAACCTGAGACCTATCGTACACAGGCCATCAGTCTTAACCACTAGGCTAAGACATCATTGATAAAGACGACAATAAGCTGACCTCATGCTTTAGCACTCTAGTTTAGTTCCAAACTCGATCGCCTCGGTTTACTCCGAAATGTGATTTAAATAAAACGCTCTTTTTTCTTCTTCTCAGGTATAATGAGACAAACAAATATAATTAGCTAACTACTATTATTTACCTAACAATTAACAATACGACGAAGCTCGTAGAGAGAGAATTGAAAGCTCTTAGTCTTAACACTACAATTTAGGGTGTGTTAAAAGTTAATTAAATAAATAGGTTTTCTTTAATCAAATCCCCAAATGAGAATCAAAACCTTACAATTACTGACAAATGTAGTAAAAGAATTGAAACACTCTTCTTGGGCAAGTAAAACCCTTATAAATGTCATGCATCAAATTTTATTAAACAACATTCAAAGTTCTCAATCCCAATGGCATACCTGCACAGAGTCAGTTCATAACTTAACTTTATTAATCATAATTAATGGAAGCATAACGTCATTAACTATGGTTCATTTTCTACTGCCTACACTACTGCCAAGTACCGACACTACATTTTAATCTTTACGGTATTTAACCAAATCTGTGAAGTATCGTAGAACACCGAATGTGTTGATCACTTGATCTAACTGAAAGCGATGCGTGTTTCAAGTTTTAGAAAAACAACTATTTTAAAAGAATACATAAAAAAGTAAGGATATTCTAGCCAAACTACTCAAGAATTGACTTATATACGGAGTAATAGAGATATTTTTTTTTACTTAACTGTGTTTGGTCAGATTAGCTTAAAAAAAATTGTCTTCAGTCAGATTAATTTGTACGGCTCAACTACCTAATCTTCTTCTCTTTCACCACTTTTTTAAGTATTACTACTTTCCACTTCATCACTGAGACACCCCCCCAAAAAAAGAAAAAAAACCCCTAGAGAATTCAAAAAAATGAAACAAGTGCATTTCCTGATTAATGCAATATTGTGTGTGTTGTGTTTAGTAGTAGTTGTTGATTCAAGAACACATCCAAGAGATATAGAAGCATTGCAGGATCTAAAGAGATCAATTGATTCGAAATCGATAAGACCAGGATCATGTCTTATTTCCTGGGATTTTTCAGTTGATCCTTGTGATCATATTTTCAGTGCAAATTTCACATGTGGAATAAGGTGTGATTTCAGTCTCGCAGGGCTGAGTCGAGTCACTGAGATCTCCCTTGACGGTGCCGGTTACTCAGGTTCAGTCACTAACATAACATGGTTACTCCCTTACCTCCACACACTTGACCTTTCAGGCAACTCTCTATCAGGCTCACTGCCTGAATCCCTTTCCAACCTGATTCGCCTTCGCCGTTTAAGCCTCTCTAAGAACTCGTTTACACTCTCCATTCCCAACTCTCTTGGTTCCCTCCCTCACCTTGAAGAGCTCTATTTAGATGATAATCAACTCAGTGGTTCAATCCCTCTGAGTTTGAACAAGCTGAGTCATCTAAAAGACTTTGCAGTCCAACAGAATCAACTCTCTGGTGAATTTCCCTTTTTGGGTTCTTTAAACAATTTGTACAGTTTTGATGCAAGTAATAACAACTTTTCTTCTTTTGGTAGTAATCCATTATCTCTTCCAATTTCCCTTATTTCTTTCTCAATGAGGAATAACAGCTTAAAAGGGGAAATAATGCCTACACACTTTTTACACATGCAAAACCTTCAAGTCTTAGATCTTAGTTACAATGAGCTAGCTGGTGCAATTACAGGGGAAATCTTTCATCATCCATCACTTCAGCAGCTCAATCTGTCTCATAATCAGTTTTCTTCCGTCAAATCGCCCAGTAGTAGAGAACAAAGAGGGAATATTGTGGCTGTTGATCTTAGTTACAATCAGATTAATGGGTTATTGCCAAAATTCTTGGCTGAGTTACCTAATCTTTCAGCATTGTCATTGGAGCATAACAGGTTTACTGGGATGATACCCCCAGTGTATGCTCTCAAGGTTTCAACGGCATCGTTTCAGCGCCTTTTGCTTGGTGGGAACTACTTGTTCGGCCCGATACCTGACCCGTTAAAGCGGGTGGAGCCCGGTTCTGCAACAGTGAGTTTGGTGGATAATTGCTTGTATACTTGCCCTGTTAGTTTTTTCTTTTGTCAAGGTGGGGTGCAGAAATCACTCATTCAGTGCAAACGTTGGCATTTGATTCCTAAGGAGTTTAGTTTGGTAAATCAGTTAAAGGCATGATGATGATGCTACTATATGTATGATTATAGATTTATAGAACATGATCAAGGTAATACATTTAAAATAAAATATGTATGTTAAGGGTTTTATAAAGGTTTATGAAAATGGATTTTATAAAAAAGTTAAGTAGCAAAAAATGCATACTCCGTATAATAGTTTATCATGGAAAATTATTTTTCCATGATAAATCATTTTACATTGAAAATGTTTTACGCCTTATCAAACGAAGCCTAAGGATCTTTGCAATAGGTTACATGTCCGAATCCCTTTTCCCCAACGAAGATTATGGAGTCCTTTTATTTGTACTTTTGATAATAAAAAAGTAATTAAATTTTGTAAATTTTGTCGTGTCTGATTTAGGGCTCATGACAAACAATTTGTTGATTTGGTTTTCGCACAGCACCACCTTGAAATCTAGTACTCTTGTTCCTGGTGGAAAAGTACACGAGGTCTATAATTGTTATTACTGGATTTTAGTCCATGTGGTGCACAAATTCTATTAAATTGTTAAGTTAATATAGAACTCATATGATATGACAATCGAGTTGCTGGGAAGACATGACCGTAGAAATAGTCTATGATATAAATTGTACTAGGGAAAGCATTAACATGGGTTACTCTAATTAAGTAACAATATCCCACTCATATTAAGTAAGGAAGCAATAAAAGCTACTCTAATTAATTCACAAAATCCAAATATCATGGCTTGCTACTGTTTTCTTAAGAAGAAATTACACACTACTGCTATGCACAATTTGAAACAAAACATCAATCTCATTATTTGAAACATTCATCCGACGTTGGTGTTGTGGCACGAATCATTAATGGACAAGATGATGACTGAATTAAAACTAAATATTCATACTATTTGAAAAAGGAAGAAACACGAATTTGCTAAAGGGTTATACAACTTGTTTTGCACTCCACGCTAAACAAAATTTCTTTGTTTAGACTTTGGAATCTGGTGAGGTTATGACGCCTTGATTTATACAGGAAAGTAAAAAGAGGTCAAATAGTAATATGATTCTGTATATTATTTTCGTATAAAAATAAGAATTGTAGAATCATTATAATCCTTTCTTAATTTTTTTTTTATCATATTAAATAAAACAAAATAAATATTTTCTTAGGCGCTCTTTATGCTATTCAAAGCTCATCTTTTATACTCCATATAGATAGTTAGATAAATATAAAATTAGAGTGTGTGATTTTGGATGGAACACTCTTGTGTGTAGAGTCTAATTAGATATATTCTTTATTAGAGTTTATTAGTATTTAATTAATTAAAATATGTACATGACACCTACTTATTTATCTATGTGACACCATTTTTTGTATTTCTAAAATAGATTAGAAATCTTAATTTTCATTGGTCGAAATCTAATGATTTTAAAAGCATTTTTTAATTCTAAAATAAATTAGAAATATTTTTTCTCATTAGCCAAAACTAATGATTTCTTACATAAAAATATTTTGGATGGAGTACATTGTGTGTGTGTATATGGTGGCAACTAATTATTTATATATGTGGAACTCGACTCTTTTATTCAAAAATAATTTAGAAATCTTATATTTCATTGGCCGAAATCATTAGATTTTTTGCGCTGTGCTCTAATATTGGATTGAATTTTATTTTAGATTTATTTTTTAATTATTATAGTGTTTGGTTTTAAATGGAGTTTTATATATTAGTAATTAATTAATTAAAATATCCGCGTGGCACCTAATTATTTATCTACTTGGCACTCCACTTTTTAACTCCAAAATAAATTAGAAATCTTATTTTTCATTGGCCAAATAAAATTATAAGATTAAATAAAATCGATAAAGTAATATATTTCAAAAACATATTAATTTAAATAATTACGAATACAAATCAAATAATATCATTCATGATTTAACAAATTACAAAAAATATTTACGAATTTACAAAAAAATAGTTACGAATTCACAAAAAAATAAACGTTTATAATTTACAAACATTAATTTCCATCACCTATAGTTCGTTATAGTTTTTTCTCTACAGACAATGATCTTATTTCAATCACGTTTGAGAGTTAATGTTCTCCATGTTTGTTTATCGATAGCCGTTTAGAGCATTTCGATAAAGATTAGACAGATGCGATGATACATGTGTTCTATGTTGCACTCGTCGAAAACCTGAAGATCGTTCTACTATGAGTCAGGTAAATTAGTAAATTAGAAAATTTATTTACTTTACGTAAATTATTCTAATTTTTTTTTTTTTCTGATTCATGGGGAAATTGATTATGAAGTCTTATGAAAGTTACTTTAATTTGTAGGTGGCGGTGATTCTTTTCAATTAAAGTTGAAATCGAATTTTTTTTTTTTTTTTTTAATTCATGGGGAAATAGATTATGAAGTCTTATGAATATTACTTTTTTAGATGGTGATTCTTTTCAATTAAAGTTGAAACCGAATATGTTTATTATTTGTTTTTTTTCTCATAGTATGATTAATTTTTTATTATAATTTTTTCATTAATAATAATTACATTAGTGTACAACGGCCTATAAAAGGTGATAGTATTTCAAAATTACAACATCTGAATCATAAGTGGTGGTTGTAATTTGTGAATTCGTAAACGTCTTTGTAAAATTTATGGCACTTTCGATAACAATTTGAGTTTAGTCGGTTTTAATTTTTGTTTATCTGATTCAGTCGATTTGATTATTTTTTTAATTATATTATTAAGTTTTAGGTATCTTGATGTCTGCTACATGTTTTCAAGAAAGCTGGCAGTCAACGACATATTTTCTCGTTTGGAATTGTATTTTTAGAACTTGTGTCGGAACGTAAGCCAATCAACGTAGATACATGGGCAAGAAGTGTTTTCTCAACTTTGAAAATTCATTTTTAAGTAATTTACTCTAGAATTTTCTTTACAAATGGTGTACACTAAATATTGTAGACCGAAGTAAAAGTCGTTAACTCAAAGTACTTAAAAGTTACTCTTATACTTCATTTTAATTTAATTTTAAAAGTCATCAATTGTTTAGAGATAAAAATTTTCATTGTAAATAAAATTTATTGCTACAAAATCACTAATAATGTACAAAATTAATCATTTAACCCTTTAACATGTTTATCTATCAACTTTTTTTAAAATATAAAAGTTAATCAAAATATATAAAACTAATAAATATTAGGTAAAAGTTACAAAAGGTTGGGTAAAAGTTAGGAAAAATTTATTTTTTACCACATAAAATAATTGAAAATTTATTTTTTACCACCTAAAAAACTAAAACTTGTATTTTACTACCTAAAAAAAATTAAAATTTATTTTTTACCACTTGAAAAATGAGAAATAAGATGAAACTGTTATGGGTGGGGGCCTCAACAATGGTAATATTTCTGATATTTGCTTTTCTTCCACGATTTCATATATTAGTTTTAAAGCCCATGCGATGCACGAGTTTCATTTTATTTTTTATTTTATTAATTATTTTGTTCTTATGATATTAGGTGGTGTTTCGGGTAATGCACGGATTCTGTTTTATTTGTTTGACAATGCTTGAGTTCCGTTTTATTTTTTATGTTAACCCCCAAATCACTCAATAAACATAATATCAAAATTTAGGTAACAAAATAAGAATTCGAAGTGGGTAAGTGAAATATTCAACGAGTTGTAAATATCCAACCCTGAGCACATAGTCAGCATAATTTATGAACAGTTGAGTGTCAAAAGAAGAAAAAAAAGTTAAAGATCACAACCATACCAGCCACATCTAGAAAGAGAAAAGAACAACAAAGAAAAAAAAAAAGACAAAATTGATATGCAAAATTATTATACAATAACTCAAATAAACTTTACTAAATAACAAAAACATACATACTAGGAAGTTAGTAGTTTTTAAGAAACTGATCCAAGTGTTGCAAGTGTACAAAATCAAATCTTTGCGTTTGAGCTTATTTACATCCCCAATGGTATTTTGAGAAAATTGTATCATTATTTTGTCGTCGCTGACTATACCATTTGATCCTTATTATCTTACAATTTTAGAGATTACCATTATATTATATTTTATTATTTTCTATCATTAATAAATACATTACGTCAAAGCTTATTAATAAAATATGGCCTGGTGAAAGTCAGACAAAATTGAAATACTTATATTACCTCTATAAATGTACGCCTTTTTTGATGATCACCCGACTACTAATACTACTCTCAAATTAATGCATGTGAATTACGTTGAACAAATGAACATCGCGGAGTATTAATTTTGGATGACCTATTAAAGAAAAGGATAACTCATTAAAATGTACCTACACACGGTAAATTAAAAAACCCATTTCAAACGGAACATAAAATTTTAAGATCAAAACAAAAACAAAACTATAAATAAGCCCATAAGCATATACGTTGATTAGGGGACAATATATATAGTACAACGGAGTACTTTTTTTCGTTTCATAATGATATTCCAATTTATAATTTTGACACTATTTATACTTGTTCTAATTTATATTTTTTGCCAAATTGATTTAACCTATTTTGTATATTACGTAAATACGAAGATTAGTGGTTTTTTTAATTTTTGTTTTAGATTAGAGCCTTGATTTTGGATTAACTTTTATTTTAGATTTATTTTTTAATTATTAGAGTATTTGATTTTGGAAGGAGTTGTATATAGTAGTAATTAATTAATTAATTTAAATATCTACGTGACACACACGCTTTTTTTAATTCTAAAAATTAGAAATCTTATTTTTTATCATTAATCGAAACCATTAGATTTCTTACGTGGCGCTCTAATAACTCAGCATATATATATATATATATATATATATATATATATATATATATATATATATATATATATATATATATATATATATATATATATATATATATATATATATATATATATAGTTTTTAAAGAGATTTCGGAGCGTCACATAAGATTTCCACGTCATCCCATTTAATTAACTCAAAAATAGAAACTAGATAATATTTCAGATTTATTATATTAATTTGCAAGTAAAACAATAGTACATTACGGGGGATATAGTAGTCGCAAAAAGCCAAAAACATAAAAGTTAACTCAAAATGCTTAAAAGTTAAGCTTATATATATGTAAAAGTTATCTACTTTTCAGTGATAAATTTTTTTATTTTAGTAAAACTTATTTCTTCAAAATCACTAATAATATATAAAATTAATCATTTAACCGTTTTAAATATTTATCTATCAATTTTTTTTACTAATATAAAAGTTAATCAAAAATAGGATAAAGTTACAAAAAAAAAGGTTAAAGTTATCTTGGTGTACAATAAATTTATTGTACAACTTGTGCGCGCAAGACCTTTTGAAAAAACAAAGAGTAATATATGGGATAAGTATAAGATAAGATAGTTGTACGAAAAGAACTTTGTAACTATAAGGCATTTCAAAAAAAATTATTCAAAATCATTTTGACTTATATATAGTTATAATTATAAAATTGAAATTTGGTGTAATGCATTACGAAATTCAAACTATGGATATGGCGTAGATTTGGAAACTATGGTATAATGGTATGGCATATTGGTATGACATATTGATTATTCACTGATGTAGGAGTGTAACACTTTTATCTTATGTAGTTTAATTAGTCCAATCAATTATCTTTTACAAAGATAAAAGCGATGGAAATAAAGTTAGTTTAGAAAAATACGTAAGTACTATAATAGGATATTGACGTGGGAACTTCTGTTGATGCTGACATGTCAC
The DNA here is from genome assembly GCF_020520425.1 of Spinacia oleracea. Lineage (NCBI taxonomy): Eukaryota > Viridiplantae > Streptophyta > Magnoliopsida > Caryophyllales > Amaranthaceae > Spinacia > Spinacia oleracea. The sequence goes on from NC_079488.1 coordinate 94,018,005, forward strand.
CCTTTCCACAGAGGTATCAAGTATGTGCTGGCACAATCTTCTTACAACCTGCGAAACAAAATATTCTCGTAGAAATATTTCCTCCAATGCCTTATTTGCTACAGAGAGAGTTTGTAGAGAGAAGGTAGAGCAGAATAATTAAGGTGGGTGAGAATGAATTTAATGTCCTTTCATCTTAGGATTTGGATTATTTATAAGGCTAGGGTTTTGGGATTTGTTCTCAAAACCTAGCTATCTGATTGGTTAATTCCTGAGATAAGGACATGTATCCTTACTAGGTATTTTGATAGAGGACTTAGTGGGCCTCTTTATGTTGGGCCTTCGGCTCCACATTGCTTATAGTTTTATTGTATGGGCTACACTATATTGGGAATACATGACTTTAAAGTCGACGGATTTTTCTCTTACTATAAATTTCATTGTTGTCAGTATTGACATGTACGTAGAACATGACTCTATCTTTGTTCTCGTCCGATTGATTAAGTTCCTCCCAAAGATATATAGACTATGGAGTGAATTATTTGGTGAATGAATATTTTTTAGAACAGCTTCCTTTGAGTCTCTGCACCTATCCTTTTTTTTATTCTCTCCTTTTGACACTCGAGCATAGAGGGTGTGTCACACGTCGCGTTACAATTAGCCCAGGGTGGACAAGTGTTTTATGCACATCAGATATAATTAAAATATAGGTCAACTTTCATGCTATTATTAACTATGTACATAGTAGATAATGATTGTGAGAAGAAAAAAAATACACAATTAGTTTTTATATAGGACTCTTTTTGTCACGAGTATATAAGATGATCAAATTCCACATCTACATCTCCAATCACAGGTATGTTGTGTTGTTATCGTTTTTCTTATGTGCTTTGTTCTTAATTATGATCATATGGGTTGTGTATAGAGTTTGATCATTTTTTTGTTGTTTCATTGTATTTCAATCAACCTCTTTAGTGCAATTTTTTGAGTATGCCATTTATAATTTCATTAACTAGTTTTTTGGGTCCGGGCTATGCCCGTGTTATCATATTAGAATTTTCATTTATTTTTATTTTCGCAATGATAACATGAAACATGTCATGTCATAGTGGTAAACGCTTTATTATTAAACCCAAGGTTAGGGGTTCAAACCTTATGCAAACCATATTTCACATTTTTTCATGTATGTGAAAATCACATAGAGTGAATGACTAATAAGCAGAGCGTTAAGTGTCATGTAAACTTCTTTTGAAATGCCTTTTAATATATAGTATAGATACTAGTATATATAGTACCCGTGCAATTACACGGTTTAATAAGTTTAAATATTAAGTTTGTACTAATTAGAAAAACTAAATGATCAAAAAGTAGTTAATTTTTCATAATATTCATATCATTAAAGATTAACAATAATATAGTTAGAAATTAAAAGTTTACCCTCTAATATTTACAAATCATTGCAACGAACATCGTCCCTCAAACTCCGTATCATAATTTATGATACCATTTAAATTTCGAGATTAATTATTAATCTCTTACTATTTCCTTTACAATATTATACGATTTATAAGTATTTTTAGGGTTAAAATCTTATTTGACAAATTTAAAACTTTTTAAATTTTAGAATTATATCAAAGTAGAAAATTAAAAAATTATTAATAATTGAGGAAAAAAGCGACTTATATTTTATGTTGGTTATTGTATTAAATAGTCGCGGATCTAGGAAATTGAATATGGAGGTACGAAATTAGAGTAAAAAAGAACATTACCGAACTTTTTTTTTTGTTTGCCAACTAAAACTTGAGTTTATTTTTAGGGGAACTAAAACTAAGTTATTAATTTATTTCAATATCGACTTTTTAACCTTATACTTTATTAGGGAAGAAATTTTGTAAAAATTCTAATTGATATTTATTTCAAGTAGTAATGGAACGAATTAATATGTCAAGTTAAGAGATCAGGTGTCTCATATAACCGAACTCTTAGTGTTTAAATTCTAAATACCAAGTGGGACTTAACGGAATGATAGGCCTCCCATGAATATAAAAGACCAATTGTCCCAAATCATTGGTCTCATAGTATTATTAGGAAATTCACAGTTGCAAAAAGCGTTGTGTTAGGTCTCTTAACTTTGCAGTTTTTTTTTTTTTTTTGAGAATGGGGTACATTGTACCCCCAATGTACCCGGATCCGTCCCTGGTATTAAATATGCTCGTTCTAGCTATAGACGAAAACAATAATATAGGAATGAAGCAAGTTGTATTTTACGCTTGCATCTCTCTTACTATGTACCCTTTTATAAGGAATGAAAATTATGTCAAGAAGACTGTTTATTTTTTCACAGATACCATAATAAAACACTAAGTCTAAAATAAGGACCATATGTAGGTTTACAAAGCCATTTTTCAATGGTTCCATCCTTCCAAGTATTACCATAGAGATACCATAAAATATATTCGCTCGTGAACCTATATTATGTCTTTTTAATATAAGAGCATCTCCCATGGTTGTAGCTAGGGACTAGCTTGAAATTTATAAAAGTTTCAAGCTAATAGCTAGACCATTGGAGTGAGAGTAATAAATTAGCTTGGTCAAGCAAATTAGCTTAAACAAGCTAATTTGCTTGACAACTAGCTCCCAAAAATTGTCAAATAATTATTGACAAGTGGGATAAGTGGGACCAATTTGAATAACAAGCTAGTTGCTAGCTATTAGAGCACAAATTAGCTAGACAATGTAATAGCTTGAAATCTTATGTGGCATAACAAGCTAATTGTCAAATTAGCCTACCATTAGAGATGCTCTAAGGACTTAATACAAACTTAAACAAACCTTTTTTTTTTGCTTCCTATTTTCCGTGTCTCATTTTGGGTGTTTACTCTCTTTAACATAATTTTTTACTTTTCATTTCTGTGTTTCACGTCATTTCCTTACGACGGTTCATATTAGCATTTTGGGACTAAGGCTTTGTTGTTGTAATGAACTGTAGATATATCATATCAAACCCCGTTCATTTCCTATGACGGAAGCACAATCAAAAACTTTATCTACTACACTGTCCACCTAGGTATACAAACTCGCTCAATGCAAGGACTCACCTTCCCGCTTCACTACCAATCTTACTTGCTCGAGTAACCATCTTAATAAGTATCTTTATTAATTATGTGTGTGCAAGTTTGTAACTTGAGTCTTATTAGCTCTTGAGTACCCTTAATTAGATGTTGCAACTCTCTAAAGTTAGGGAAAAGTGTTTTTATACTAATAAATTACGCAATACTTAGTTAAGGTTGCAACAATATTTTTAGCTCATATATTACCGGACTCAGTTATGAAGTATATTTGAATAAAAATATCAAAGGAGATTGTGCGTGATATTATATCAAGTTAAAACTACAATATTCCTTATATATCTTTTATCATCTACGAAGTATATTGTACGTATAAGGTAGGTTGCCTTGCCATCTTAAATTATTGAATTCTCCTATTGAATTGTTTTTTACATCAATTTTTAGTTAAGAGTACCCTCAAATTTTCATCCAACCTATTTTATTAGCTTCTTGTTAATTTTCCATTCCGAAACACACTCATGTACGTGTACCTCTTAAATTTTTTATTTTCCTTATTGTTCTATGTTAGTAATAGAAAATATTTGTTGCACCACATTTTTCAAGGCTAGTTAATTTTATTTATTTGATGAGATTGAATTGTTACCTAGTTATATATAACAATAAAAAAACAAAAAAAAAATTACATTAAACATTAGTAAAACTTTATACGGATATAATATTTGCAACACTTCATAAACTACTGTCAAGTTCAATCTTTTAAAAAATGTCAAATTTGTAATATTTTTAGTACTATATATGTAAGATCGACATTTTTATAAATATTAAGAGAAATAACATAGTTTTCGATCTTAATAATTAGTATTTTTTCCTATAAACTTTTTGAATATATTTTTCTTAAATTATGTTAATAATAATCTCCTAATGATATAACCTATCTCTATATAGAAGGAAACTTTCATATTTTGTAGCTTCACAATCAATATACGATATAGTCTCCGTACTATACTTGGGAAAAATAACAATAATAAAGGTAAATTCAAACGAAGAAATCACAAATAGTCTATGAGTATTAAAGTTTCAAAAAAAGTTACGGAGTATTATATTATACATACTAAAAAGATATCCAATCAATTCATTAAAAAAAAAATAGTATAGAATGTGATGGAATTAGGAATTAAATATTTTGTATAAGTACAGAGTAGTTTTGGTTATGATCGGTTTGTATCAAATATTCATTGAGTTCTAAATATAGAATGTGATGGAATTAGGAATTAAATATTTTAAATTTGAAAAATTTAGGACACTAATTCTATAAGCGACACGTGGATAGTGGAGGAGAGAGGAACTTCTCTTTTAGTATAGATATAGAATATAGATTCAATTGCTTCAAGTGATTAAATATGCAGATTTTTCAGACTTGTTGTTGAAGGAAAGACATTCGAGTATGTTTTGCATAACGAGTTGTCCAATATACTCCCTGCAGCAAACTTAGACCAAAAGGATTTAGCCTTGGCCCGAAAAGGTAAATACTACGGAGTATTGTGTTTTCCTCCCTCTTTTTTGCTAAACCACAATTCAAGTTAGTTTTTACATGGAGGTTCATTATTTCTCATGTTTCAGACTCATGTTGGCTCTGTTTCGAAATTATTTTGTGTACTGTACCTTAAATGATAAAGTGGAAAATTTTTAAGATTTACTGTATACCTAATAATTAGAACTACTAGGTATAGTACCCTAGGATTGTCTAAATTACGACCCGTCTCCCTTGAAAAAAAGGGCTCTCCCTCTCTACGCCGTTAGACAAACCCTACCGCTAGGATAATACGGTGATCTTGGTTCAAGTGCAATTTACAGCCGACGATGGATAACGAAATTGTCTCTCAATGTGCTAACCTACGGATTGACGATGAGGATGATGAGATAGTTGATTTAGGAGCGGTACATTCGAATGATGCGAAAGAGAAATTCGACCTGTTGTTGATCGGAAAATTACTAACGGAGAGATCTTTCAACGTGGAGACTTTCAAACGAACGATGACTAGTGTTTGGAACCCTGGGCATGGATTGATTATTAGGGTTCTCAGCCCTAATCTTTTTGCCTTCCAGTTCTTCCATTGGAAGGATAAAGATAGGGTTTTCCTTGGACGTCCGTGGTGTTTTGAGAATAATTTGATCCTTATGAAATAAGTTGAGGAGAACGAGCAGCCAGATAAAGTTGCCCTAACGACATCACCGTTTTGGGTTCATGTCAAAAATTTGCCGTTTAACTGTAGGTCAAATGCCGACGTTGAAGCGATTGTGGCTGGCATGGGGGAAATCATGGAGATTGAAAATGACCTGCTAGGGTTGGACCGCATCAGGCGAGTTCAAATCAATGTGGACGTATCAAAACCCCTACGCAGGATGAAAAGGATGCTGGATAAAGGCGGAAAAGAAGTAAAGGTGGAGTTTGCATATGAGAGGCTTCCCTTTCTGTGCTTTGCATGTGGCATCCTTGGCCACTCTGAAAGGGACTGTAGTAGGGTTTCAGAAGAGGAGAAGAGGAAGAAACTGAAGTGGGGTTTGTTCCTACGAGCATCCCCGATCAAGGGGAGAGCAAAGCTCGCCAGGGAGGTAGAAACGATTGCGGAAGGTAGGCAAGTTCTATTTATCACCAAGGAGAAAGGGGATGGTGGTGAGGAGTCGAGGAAGGGGGTGAAGAAGGCATTATTTGTTAATAAGGCTCAGGTAGCTGATCTTACTCCACTAGAGGTGATTGACGACAATGTCGCATCCCTAGGCCTCCATACGGGGGAGACTTCGCATGGCAAGAAGGATTCCTAGGGCAGCGGCATAATGGGGAAAACGGGGAGGTTCATGGCAGCATGGAGGCAAACAGTAATGAGGGGAGCAAGGGTGTGGAGGAAGCTAGGTAAGGAGAAGGTGATCCAGGAGACTGCGGGGGAACCCATTCCCACCATCATATTTGCGGTGGGGGTGGGGGATCAGAAGGCGATTAGTGTGGGTAAGTTTAGGCGTAGACATCCTAAAGCTAAAGGGGTCGAGGGAGAGGTGGTGAAGGGGAGCGTTGGTGAAGAGGTGGTGGCTTTGAAGAAGGCTAAGAGGGACAGGGGGGAGGACAGTGAGATGATGGATGTCGAGGTGTTGGGGAAGAAGGCAAATGTCGAGGAATCAGAAATTGGATTGCGATTGGCGGCGGTTGTCTCGAGGCAGCCCCGCCAAGCTCAATGAGTGCTTTAAGCCTCAACTGCAGAGGGTTGGGCAACCCCAATGCAGTTGATGGACTTCGGGATCTTATCCGGAGGGAGGCCCCGTCGATGGTGTTTTTGACCGAGACGAGATGAGTGGTGTAGAGTTTGGTAGAATTCGAGGTAAGCTTGGAGAGTTCGAATGTCTAGTGGTGGATTCTAGGGGGAGGTCGGGTGGTCTAGCGCTTCTATGGAGGAGGGACATCGAGGTGGAACTAAGGACAATGTCAAGTCATCACATAGACGTAGAGGTTAGGGGTGGCCTTGGTGATGACGTGTGGAGATTCACTGGTTTTTATGGGTGGCCGGAGGTGCAAAATCGCCACCTTTCGTGGAAACTCTTGTCTGAACTTGCATCGCATTCGGTACTCCCATGGGTTTGCATGGGTGATTTTAATGAAATTCTTTTCTCTTCGGAGAAAATCGGGGGCAATGATCGTGCGGAATGGCAGATGAGCAATTTTAGGAGTGCTGTGGACGCTTGTGGATTTAGAGACATCTCCTTCTCGGGGTATGAATTCACGTATGATAATGGCAGGGGTGATGAGGAAAATATCCAGTGCAGGCTGGATAGAGCGTTGGCTACTACTCCTTGGGTTGATTTGTTTCCCTCCTCTCACTTGGTGCACCTGGACAGAGAGTGGTCGGATCATGCTCCTATAAAGCTCACATTATGGAGGAGAGATTATAGAGTGGAGCTTGGGGACAAACCGTTTCGGTTCGAGCAGATATGGATGGCGGATGAGGCGTGTGAGGGAGTAGTAGAGAATGCTTGGATCAGAAGTCGGACTTTGGAATCGAAGTTGGGGATATGTGCGGAGGACCTCAAGTCCTGGAGGAGTGATAAAATTGGGTCGATCTTTCGGGATCTTAGACAAAAAAGGAAAAAACTAAAGGCTCTCAATAAGGGTAGTCTAACGCAGGCCCAATTGGAGCAACGCCGAAAGGTACTCCGAGATATAGCGGGATTGGTGAGTCACGAAGAAGTATACTGGAAACAAAGATCCCGCATCTTGTGGCTCAAGGAGGGTGACAAGAACTTGAAATTTTTCCACCAAAGGGCGTCAAGTCGAAGACGCAGAAATATGGTTCGTTGCATTAAGGATGATCAAGACGTGATGCATGTGGGAGATGAGGCAGTTAGTAAAGTTGTTGTTGCTTTCTTTAGGGGCTTTTTCACTACCTCAAATCCACCATTAATTGCACAAGCCCTGCAAGATTTCCAGGAGCGAGTTAGTAGTGAGATGAATGCCACGTTGCGGGCTGCTTACTCGGAGGAGGAAGTTAAGGCTGCCCTTGGCCAGATGCACCCTATAAAAGCCCCCGGGCCGGACGGTATGTGTCCTTTGTTTTTCCAATCGTATTGGCATATAGTAGGCCCTTCGGTAGTGGCGTCGGTGTTGGATGTTTTGAGAGGAAATGCTATGCCTAGGCACTTGAATAAAACCTTTATTGCTCTCATCCCAAAAAAGAGCAATGTGGACCGTATGACCGACTTCCGACCTATCTCCTTGTGTAATGTGGTGTATAAACTAGTGTCGAAGGTTTTGGCAAATCGTTTGAAGGTTTTTTTGGACAAGATCATTACGGTTAATCAAAGTGCTTTTATCCCGGGGCGCTTAATTACCGACAATATTCTTGTTGCTTTCGAGTTGTTTCACTTCATGAAAAACTCTCATCAGATGGAGGGGCATATGGCAGTAAAATTGGATATGGCGAAGGCTTACGATCGGGTTGAGTGAGATTTTTTGAAAGAGGTTCTGGTTTTGATCGAGGGTGGTCAGATTGTGTTATGACTTGTGTGTCTACCGTGACTTTTTCGGTTTTGATCAATGGTCGGCCGTCGGAAGAGTTTTCCCCGGGGCGTGGTCTACGCCAAGGGGACCCTATTTCCCCATACTTGTTTATATTGTGTGCAGAGGTGTTCTCCCATCTATTAAGAAAGGCAGAGGAAGCAAATTCGATCCGGGGTATTAGAATCGTCCCTAATGCCCCTGCAGTAACTCATCTTCTATTCGCGGACGATTGCATAATATTCTTTAAAGCTTCCACACAGGATGTTGGGGCGATCCAGGGTGCCCTCTCCCTATATGAGTTGTCTTCGGGTCAAAAGGTAAATTTCGAGAAGACAACAGTTTCTTTCAGTAAGGGGGTTTCAAATGGTAGGAAGACTGAGCTTGCAGGAGTATTAGGCGTGCGGTTAGTGGACGTCCATGATCGTTATTTAGGGCTGCCCACTACGGTTGGTCGATCGAAAAAGTCTATTACGAAGGGAGTTAAGGAAAAGTTATGGAAGAAGTTGCAAGGGTGGAAGGGGATGGTTCTTTCTAAGGCGGGTAGGGAGGTTATGATAAAGGCGGTGGCCCAATCTCTCCCTACCTACGCAATGAGTGTGTTTAAGTTTCCATCTTCGTTTTGTGAGGAGTTACGATCTCTGATTTCGCAGTTCTGGTGGGGTCAAAAAAATGGAGAAAGAAAGATTCACTGGTTGGCATGGAAAAAGCTGTGTAGGCCAAATGAGGAAGGTGGATTGGGGCTTAGGGATTTCAAAATGTGTAATTGGGCCTTGATCGGGAAGCAAGCCTGGAGACTATTTTCGAATGCTGACTCCTTTTAGGGAAGCTGCTGAAGGCAAAGTACTACCCAGGCTCATCATTCCTGGAAGCCGAGTTGGGCAAATCACCAAGTTATACATGGAGGGGGTTATGGGAAGCTCGGTGGGTGATACGGAGGGGCATGAGGTGGAGAGTTAGGAACGGAGAAAGTATACGGGTCTGGCATGATCCTTGGATACCGGGTACTCAGTCAAGGAAAGTGATCTCCCCAAGTGGGCTGGCAAGTAGGGAGATGGTGGTAGGATCACTTATCAATCCCATCTTGAAGACGTGGAATATAGAGGTAATCTCTCAACTGTTTCTTCCCTTTGAACAGGAAAGAATCTTAAGTATCCCTCTAAGCTCTAGGCTACCTGATGATTGTTTGTGTTGGGACTTGGAAAGAGATGGGGTGTACTCGGTCAGGTCTGCATACCGAGCTCTCATTGATGATAAGTGGAGAGGGGAAGAAGTGGCATCCTATGAAGGTAGAACAATATGGAACAAGGTGTGGAAACTGAAAGTGCTGCCACGAGTGAAAGTTTTATATGGAGGGTGTGCCATGATGCACTGCCTACTCGCCAGGAGTTAAGCCGTCGTATAGCCGAATTGGATGCAATGTGTGGAGTGTGCTGCAAAGAGGAGGAGACGTGCTTGCACGCTATTATGGAATGCCCTCTTGCGAAAGGAATTTGGGGGGAGTCGGGCTTGGAGCGTGTCTCTAGCTGGCGGTATTGCTCGATGAATGACTGGGTGCACAGATGCTTCAAAGAGCTGGTCGAGTGGGAAGTGGAGGATGCAGTGACCTTGGCTTGGGCTATATGGGGCGCAAGGAATAGGCTAGTAATTGAGAAGGTGATACCAGAACCTGACAGGACGATACAATATGCAATTAAGGTGAGCAATGAGGTGAGGGAAGCAGTGAGTAAGGAGAATGCAGGCCGGGGAACGCTAAGCGTGGCCCATCCCACGTCATGGCAGCCACCTGATATGGGTTGGATAAAGGTAAATGTGGATGCAGGAGTACTAGGGACGGCTGGCACGGGGGTAGGAGCAGTCATGCGGGACTATACAGGGTCTGTGGTGGCGTGTGCTGTGAGCCAGTTCATGGAAAAATGGGAGGCGTGTATTGCAGAGGCGCAAGCTGTGATATGGGGGCTAAAGGCGAGCAAGGAGCTAGGCATGGAGCAAGTTGTACTTGAAGGGGATTGTCTGATGGTGATTAATGCGCTGCGAGATCGTGCGAAGGGAAATAGCTACTTTCATCTACTGATTGAAGACATTTTAGCTTTATGTTCTAGTTTTCGTAATGTTGTGTGGTCTTTTGTTAAAAGAAGTGGAAACAAAGTAGCCCATAATCTAGCCCACTTCCAACCTTGGGAGTATGGTAAACGGATATGGGTTAATGAATTTTCGAGTGATGTTTTGAACGTTGCGGCCTCAGATTTATTAATTTAATCCCTGGTTACAGGGTTCCCTCAAAAAAAAAAAAAAACTACTAGGTATAAGCCTGTGTAATGCACGGGTTAGTTTATGTTGTGTTGTATTACTTCATGTTTCACCTAATAACCATTTCTTTTGTACTCAAAAAATTCATTGTTCCTGTCATATTTTATTGGAGCCGATGCATAATGTCAAGGAGTTTATATAGGAATCAAATTTGACATTGGATATGAAGTTCTGCTAACGTATATCTTATCTTATCACTTGATTAAATGATAAAAAACTATTTATCAAATTATATATTTCAAATATTTAATTTAATCTTATCTTTAATTTTCATGCCTATCAATTTAGTCAAATCATGTACTCCGTACTTTTTTTTTGAAAAGTATTATGTCATTTTTATTATAGTAATGCAATATTAATTCATTCATCACAAATGTATGGTCATGTAATCATATATGTTTTTATGTGGTGAAACTTATATATATAGTGTATAGTTCGTATTTTCTAATACTTTTTTGGTTGTTTGTTGTTGTTGTTGTTGTTGTTGTTGTTGTTGTACGGGATATAAATTCGATGCAGGGTTACTAAAGTCGAATTAACCTTTAAGCCAAAAATATACATTGTTTGGAGTATATACTAACCCGTGCATCGCACGGGCTTCATGTCTAATTATATAAATATGTTAGATTAGGTTATTATTATCATGACAAATTGAAATATGCGGAGTAATTCTCTGAAAAAAGTAAAACCGGAATTTAATTATAGTTTAGAAAAATTAAGCAAAAAAAAAAACAATCAACAAAGAGATTATAAAAATCATTTCAGTGATAAAAATAAGTTAAGAGTTCAACAAAAGGCAGAAAATAAGTTCAGTAAGTGTTAACTGTAACCGGTCCTTTGCCTTCATCGCCAAGTTCACCATTCAATATGATGCCTGGAACCACTTTCTAGACGTCGCAATAATACATTGTGCAAAGGCACCATTTTACAGTTCCACTTCATTTCTAACTGCCGTTATTTTCGTATCGTGTTTACGGACATCATGACTGTCCTTCACTGCTTCCCCTCCTCGCAATCGCCACCTTCCATGTCCAATGACAACGGCTCATCCTTCACTCCAGTGACAGTAGTCACAGTTTTCCGGTGGCCGCTGTTACAGTGTCTCTATTCCCTACCTAAACACAATCTTGTTTTGATGTCATTAAATTTCAACAAGTGAAGAAGGGCCAATACCAACAGCACAAAAATAAAAAAGAAACAACATAAAAGGATCTGTCAGGTAACAAGAAAAGAATGAGCTGCCTAAACATACATCTATAAAAAGGAATGATTGACAAAATTGTAATGCTACAAAGAATTATCAAAACAGAAGAAAGATATGAACAAATATGCCTGTCCCATGTTCTCCAGTTCTTACGTACATCAATCATGTTGATCCTCTTTGCAAAAATTAGGAGTCAAAAAGTTAAGTGAACAACGTAACCACATCTTTCCTGTATCCTCTTACAATTAAAAGCCTAGGAATGTTTTCCACCAAAAGATCCAAGTATTCCATATAAAAATACGATGGGTGGTGAAGAGGCGGTGGTGGTAAGCTAACAAGTACAACAGCAGCCATTCTTGAGTATCTTAACATTGTTGAATTCAACTTCAAGGTAGTGTAAAGAAACTTCTCAACCTGTTGTTCATTCACAACTACAGGTTTACCATCAGCCATTAAAGGAGTGCCTTCCTTCTCAGCTGTTTCTTTCATCTTTGACATGTAATCAGCAACACGTCGTTGAGCAGCTGTAAATGCTTCAATTGACTCATCCTGTGAAGATCCACCATCTGCTTGTGCATCCCATGTTTTTATTGTTATAACAATTACTTCTGCCTGCATACGAAGATCATATAGAAACTTTTTTACATCTCCTTTCAGGCCTTCAGCATCAGTTTCCTCTTCCGCTATGCAAAACACTTGAATTTTGCAATTCTCAAAGCTCTCCTTTGTCAAAAGAAGCTGTGAAAGAAGCAACATCAGACCTCCATCTCGTACAATCCAATAAAGATCGATTGTTCCAAACTGCCGTTGAAATACATTGGGCCATTCCTCAAGACCTTTAACAATTACAACTGCCTTATTTGCTACAATGCAGTCGTTTATTATTCCGACAAAGGTGGATGGAATTTCTATAAGGTTTTCACGACGCCAAATTTCAGGGTACCGCATTACCACGATGTTAGGTTTGAGATTTCCAAGGCCCATGGTTTGAACAATGCCACGGAAGCCAGCCGACATGTCGGGAGCCACCACTACTTCTGCAACACCTTCACACTGCTTGTATTCAATGTATGTACTCAGCTGCTGGCAGGCTATTTTGGCATCTTCCGCACATTCAAGATAGTCCCCATCGAGGATAGAGACAAAGATTGACATTCCACGGCCTTTCTTTTTCACGCAATTTGCAAAATCTGCAAGTTTGGGGTGACATGGTACATTCTCCGGTAGCTTGCCCCAAGGCCGGCAGAAGATCAACGGAATAGGATACCAGTTTTTTGCATGCACCTGATTTGCTGTAGTTGCAATAAAGTTAGGCACACAGTACAAATAAATTACTTTAACCTAAATGGTTTTTTTTTGGCAAAAACCTAAATGAAGTTAGAAGATAAAAGATGTCCAGCTCTCGACGAATCCAATTGCGTAATCTTGCATTGATGTAAATTGGTATAGCTAGAAAGACAGAGTCATTTGTAAACAATCATATAAGGTCCATGATCAACAACAGGTACCATCATCCTAGTATCCTACAAAGTCAAGCATCATAAGTAGTGCGCAAGTCTGATTGTCATAAGCAGGTCTGAACAAAACCAAAGCATAAATGAAGCGTATGATCTAAAAAACAGGTGTCTTGTGATTGCAGAATAAGTTCGAAACATCTAACTGATACTAAAGACAATCAAATGTCACAGCACCATTTTAAGCTTAGGCTCTGATCAATGTGTCCAAAATTAATACTTCATCTTATACTGATTCACAAATATTAATCTTTAATGAGGAAACAATAGCGACTGGGACTAGAGAGTAAATAAATACCTCCAAGAGAACGAAGGCTTCGAAGGGCAAGTTGAAAATAAGCACTCTTGAAACCATCACCCCAATCACCCGCTTTCCCTTTGATGCACACATATTTGTAAATAAGGCATGCAAGGGCAAGAGATACAATCGTGAATGACCAGGAGATCAAGAACATGATCACTGCAATACAAATCCTGATGTGAATAACATTTTTCCAGAAAGAACTAATGCAGATTGACATAAACTTTGCTTGTCTGAACATAAAACAAAGACTACCAGAAGATGCAACTAGATTTCTGTACTGTTTAAAGATGAATGCTTCAAAACCAGATAATCACAATAAGTGGAGTAAAAGATACACCTATGGACCTCCTCTTCAAATGTAATTACGGAGTATGTGATTACAGAAAAAATTGTTGCAGCATCTGTCATGATGACGGCCCAAGTCAAAAGTTTACCTCACGGTTTAGAGCTTAGAGGGTTGCAGAAGAAAAAAATAACCTACTTTGATTCACAAACAACTTGCATATCCTGAACTAACTGCTCTGACTAGAGGTGCGCGCATAACAGAAAGGATAACAGAGATTTAATCAACAAAGAAACAAAGAAGAACAGGTGGTCATTTGGCTGCAACAGGAGGTAAGGATTAAAAAATAAATTTTCCTTCAGCTAGAAAACTTGATCAGTTTCATAGATATTCTAAATTATGCTTCTGAGTTTGATTGTTTACTGGTTTTCTCTTGCTCTCTTCTTGTTTCTTCTGTAGAGTCCTTTGAGAACACTTCTCCAAAAGGGGCAAAAACATCCCACCTTGCTGAGTTATGGTTGGAAAAACAATTTAATTCTCAGTGATTATTTTGGAAATGAAGTGCTTACACATTTTCATACAAATAGAATTGAAGAAGAAAGATCACCATCATTATAATCTCTTAAAATGTAAACTTCATCTGCTTTGGTATTTGTTTTCAAGTTTTACATTTCCAGAACCAACATTCTGGGCTCTAGAAGGCATTGGCCTTATTTCGAAGTGAAGCAACTCCATTAAGTAGAATTCCTAAGCCACATTGCTCGGCCATTTGATAACAAATGGACAGCATACCAACATTTCTCCAAATGGAAAAAATGAGAGAGATACAATTTAATGTATGAGAAAGCTGTCAGCATATTATTAGAGAGCTCAAAGTCATCAAAAGGTCAGAAAAAAGTATCACATGTGGTTTACATGCTTCTAGAGTAAATTTATGTGGAACAACTGAAAAGAGACTGATTTAATGTCCAGTTAGTAGGAGCATCACCTCCATGCAAATGATCGCTATGCATTTTAAAACAGTAAACCTTATTGAATTAAAACAATTTCCAGAGAGTCAGCTGGCTGACTATGTGGTCTTCAATCTGAATAACGTAATTTTGATTAAAAAATCAGCTTTGAACTCTTCTCAGGCAAGCAACTATGATACATTGGTACCCCAAAGCACCATTTCGTGCAGCCTGGGTGCCTTTTGCTTTAGAAATGTACCAGTTCCATAACCATCAACCTTTTCAGAGGAACAATTGCCAAATGATGCCAGATTGTGACTACAATATATAATTATAAAAATAATCATACCTATGCAAATAGTTGCTCCGATAAGTGAGAGGCTCCAATGGTGAAATTTCCACCGCGGGCGCCAGCTAGGAGCATCAAGAAGGTCCAGAAGGAAGCAGGATAAGTTCACACCCGCATAGCACAGCAGGTAAAACATGGTGATTGTGGGAGAGATAAGATCCAGATTCCCAATCACGACACACCCAAGACAGATGAAGGCAGTAAAGAGAGTGGCAATATACGGTTCACCCCCGTCTGCTACTTTGAAGTAATTAAGAACAGGTAGAATATCATCATTTGCAATTGCTGCTAACAAGCGTGGAGCACCAGTCAAACTCTGTAGAGCAGCGCCCAAAGTTGACAGAATAATTCCCACATAAATTATTACTGGAAAAGGCCAAGCAACCGTTGCTGTAAGTAACCTGTGTAATAGTAACAGATTAGCAACAAAGCAATGGAAATTATTGATGTCAATAGCCTATTACAAGGATTAAATACAAATTATATAAGATCGGAATTCTAAGCATCCATATGTACCAGTGGAAGCATACAAACAAGAATTCTTATGCGGTTTCTAAAGCTAAGACAAAAGACAACTAAAACTTTTAAGTATCTAAATCCCTCCACAAGAAGTTGACATCAATCTCTTTGCTCTATTTAAGATTGTCTCATGAATGGAAAATGAATTTAAGTCGTTCCCTTGTTTTGTCTGCTTTTTCTATAACAAGTGCTTGAAGGTGCTTTTCAAAATATTTGAAAGAAACTACAATAATAATAATAACAATAATAAACAACTACAATAATAATTTTCTACCTGTTTTTACAAACAAACAATAAATTTTATGGATAATTATATGCTATAAAACTCTCCCTCAATTTGTCACAACAATGCCCCATATAGCTTCTTATTTCTTAGGGAATTTGCAAGACTGCGGCTACTCAAACTGACGTATTCTGTGCTAGGGAAGCAAATATTATGTGAAAAAACAATACTGCATAAGGCATCAACAAAACAAATAAAAAAAAGTAGGTAGAGTGCACACGTGGACAGTGTTCACAGAAAGAAGCGAAGTTGTGCAGTTTGCCTAGTCTGACCCTGTGATCTAGACTTGGCTGCACCTGATACTATTCTTGAGTTTAGATAATAATGAAAAGGAGCAAAATCCAGATAAAAGTTCAGAATAAGAAACCTGTCCGTCAGAAGCTTTTCTCTTGTCGCAAAAGCCCCAAATATCAAAACTGAGATCAGATAGAGACCTGTGGTTGTCAGTTGTGAAGCCAATGTTCCAACAGGGATTGAATGCTGAGTATCTTTCAGTGAGGCAGAGCGATTTGAACCAGCCATGATACCCGTTACAGCAGGAAAGAAAAGGCCAACCAATGCGCTGCACAGTCAGAGTGTAATCAGAATAGTATATCATACAGCGGTTCTTCAAATAAACAAGAAGTGCTAACCTAGAATGAGAGAAGGAGACAAGGGGGACAGTTAATGATGGAATGACATGCAAGTAAAATAAACACAGGCCTTTAGGAGACAACGGCTTCAGTGATACATACTCAAATGTAAATTGTATAAATTGTGCCTTGAATATGCTAAGCATCTTTGACTATTCTATCCTTCAATTCTTTCACCTATCCTTAACCATGTTTGGGATGAGCTGGGTTCAGCCAAGTTATGTGAAAGATGCTCTTGTAGCCTGGGAAACAACAGATGAAGGCTGTGCTGCTAATGTGAAAGACGGTTTGGAAATGCCCTAGGAAAGAAAGAAACCAATGGAGTTTTGAGGAAATAGCTTCCATTGTCACAGTTCTGAATTTTTAAGGCTTTTGTTTAGCTGGAATCAAGTAGTGCTTCTGATCATTACTTGACTTTTTATGATTTTGGAGATTGGCACGAACTTATTAACTCCCTTTATCCCCTTTATAATTGTCATAATTGAATTTTAGTGTCACAGTTCAGACATACAAAGAACCAACCACAACTTTCTCGCGAAATAATACTTCCACCGTTTTCTTATAGTCGCAACGTGGAGGAATGCATAATTTTTAAGCACAGGGATAGAGAGATAAAAAGAGGGACCCGTGTGATGAGGAGAGAGGAAGATATTCATTAGCCACATAATGCAGTTATTTTGCAATTACCCAAAAGAGGATACACTGCAATTAAAAGAGATGGATAAAGTATAATTACAAGTTTAGGAAAGATTCAAAAAAGAAAGTAGGAAATTTATCTATATTTTAAATTATTTAAAATGTAAATAGTTGTGAAAATGTATTGGTCAATGATACCATCTTGAAGACTACAATAATCACTGTAGATGGAACAAGAAGTTCTTGTATGCATTTCCAGACGGATATGATCAACATGACAACAATGTTCATTGTAAGTTCTATTTTTGTAATGTGCATTTGCTGGGTGTGTGGGTTAGGGACTTCTTCACAGAAATGCTCATTAAGAAAGTGATTTAATATATAAAACTTTTAATTATCTGTTTCTAAAACTTTTATGATGGTTGAACACCCCCCCCCCCCCCCCCGGTGGCCTCAGGCAAGATTTAAATTAGAGCCATTTAAATGATGGTAAGGGATGGGAGGAGGTCTGTAATCTGGATGTAGACAGCCCTAAAAGTTAATACCTTCAATATTAAAAATACACTTACTGGACTGGAAAATAATCTTTCTAAAAGCTAGAGTTCCAATTAACTTAAAGCTTTTATGATTTTGCATAACTCTTAAGAATTGGAAGCACAAGCTTTCCGATAATGACCTATACACAAAACCTGCTCATTACATGGAATCACATGGGGCATCAGTCAGCAATAATAATCACATTTACGTTAGAACACAGTTAGAAGGTACATCCCTTATGATCATAGACCATTGACCAAAACCCACAAACATTGGTACACGACTAGTTGGATTGAAGCATTTGCCATGTCAATACATACCAGAATGAGAAAGAAACAAGGAAAAAGAACCGTAAACTTACTTGAAACTCCAATAGGCCGATCCATTAGGATCAGGTATGCCAGCTTCATTAGTCATTTGGTAAGCAGAGCTCCAGTTGTCTTTGAAGGTCGTTAAACTCATGCCAGTAATTCCCTCTGTATAAAGCAATGTAAGGGCCCCATTTTCCCAACCAAAGAAAAACAAAAGGAAGCTCCGTAAGCTAAGTAATTCCTCAATGTTGCAAAAACATCCACATGTCCATGCAACCGCACTGCATATAGGTGCAAACAAATGTACAATTCACACAGACGGCTATTATCGACAAACATGCATACTAAAATATACTGTTTCCACAGGTAAATTTCCAACAATCACTGGAAGCAAGCTCTTATGCATTACATGGTATCTAGCGCAGTTTGCAAGGTTACGTGAAAAAGGATCAACGCAAATATCAAACGATAAATGCACATTTTGGAGATCCAGTAATTAGTTAACGCTACTTTAGTTGCAGCAGCGGAGTCCCACTACTTTTATAGTTTACTACTCCTGATCCTGCCTAACAATATCCAACTATCATTTTGGTTGCAGAGCAGAGCAACAATTCTTTATTTGAAAAAAAAGAAGTATTTAGAAGCATACGCACCAACAGGCTTGTCTTTTCTAGACGCAAATATTCCAATAAATATGCAGAACACTGAGAACAAAACCGGTATGAGGAAAGCAGGTGCAACCCGGTTGATCATCTTCACACCACCAAATACAATAAAACAGAGGATGATGGTCACAACAATCCCATAAATTTGTAGATCATGAACACTTGGTTGGTAAATGGGGCTGACTGTTGTGCCATTCACCTTTGTAATGGTCTCTGCGAAGAAAAAATGCCAAAGAAGAAATATCTAATTCAGACCAAAAAAAGTTTGCAGAAACAAATATGACAGTTTGCAAAGGAGAGTGACCACCACAGATAATTATTTATCAGATTGAACAAGAATGCAGCAATAGAGATGTCACTTGCTTGAAAATGATGCCAGGCCATTTCTCTTCCCCCCCCCCCCCTCAGTTTTCTCGATCGCAAATACGGGAGGATGGAGTTGTACTTTCTGGATTTCTAAAACCAATTTTATGTTTAAGCATATGCTATAGATGATAAATATCATCATTGTAACACCTATTTTATCATGTATGCATCTCTAAGTTCATACATACAAGTTATATTGCTAATCTGTTATAGGATATGAAGTTTGTGTCAAAAGTTGTGGATAAACCATAATTCACTCTGTTATTTTATTTTATTTTATGTACCCAATTTCCAAAAGGGGAGAAGCTTTTTGTTCTACCCACTTCTACCTTATTCTATTTTGGCAAACACATTTTACCACCACACCTTTTCCCCGCAAAGTTACACTTTTCCACTATTCCTCTCCTACTTTATCACCTTTTTTCTTACACCCACCCACCATTTTACTACCTTTCTCTTACTTTATCCACATTTTTCTTACACCCACTCACTACTCCCAGAAGCCAGAGTCTACCGTAAGTGGGTACATAAAAGATGGAGGGAGTATTTATGGAACTATAGAAAGCCTCAAAGGTCTAAGAAGCCAAAATCTTCAAAACCTCTCTAACCTCCCACCAGGACCACCACCCACTGTCCAACTCCCCGTGTGCAAACAACCTTCGAACCTGGCTCAAAATCTACCACTTCAGGACTCAAGTCTCCAACACCAGGTCTTCTAGAAAGTCAAACCAGAAATACCTAATAAAGCCAAACAAATAAAGCACAGGCATGCTAGGTATTCAAATTCACATCTTAACATTTCCAAAATTATAGATCATCTCCTAATCAGTACCTGAAAAAATCCCAGCACTTGGCACAGCACTAAGGAATGTTTCAACAGCTCCCAACACATAGCTGGGGACAAAACAGAGAAACGTATTAAAAAAACCATAAACCACTGAAAAATTGCTTGCACTCCATAGTAGGCATCAGTTGCATCATAGTCACAAAGACAACCAAAAGATCTATGGGGAACACTCACAGAGATGCAGCAACTGCGGTTCCCAGAAAGAAACAAAGCCCAATGCTGACACCGACTTCTGGACCGAGAGCACGACCGATGAGATAATATGGTCCACCACCCTGTAAAGCACAAATACAAATATATTTTATTCAATCCAGACTTTTAACAAGGATACCATAATACATATGCAAGTATTTACATATACAAAATCATGTCTCCATAATTCCATGAGGACTTGAAAGAGATTCAACAAACATCAAGAGAGCTACAAGTATAAAATTGAGATTAACAAACTTGCCAGATTGCATCCGCCAAAAAGTAAAGGTAATCATCGCCAGTTGCATGTTAACATTAAGTTATGAAATGAACTATTGTGCCCAAAAAATATCCGGACCCAGCAAATTAGTTAATCAGATTGGAAAAGTTGATTCATCACTTCCTACCAGGTCATAACTCATAACTGGTTTTTGCTATGTTAATGATTAGGTTCAGTATTTCAAGTCAACCCATTTAAGGCTAAGATGGATGGGGACATTGAGTTCACAATATTTGAGATCTTGAACATATATCTCGTCAATTGTAGGTCGTATATTGGTCAGTCTTATAAAGTCAACAGGTAAACATTGACTCTATATAGTTTTGACTTTGGTTAACATGTAGCCAGGTGAGTATTTTTAGTTGGCTTGATGGAAGCTCAGCCCAATAACTTAATAAATGGGCTAGTTTCACTAGTCACATCATTCAGGAAAATAAAATCATTGGTTTAGTAGTAACTCAGCCCAACTATTAAATTTGCTTGCGCAAACAGAAACCTTTGATACAATAATCCTTTGTTATTAAACATAACATGCTTTTAGATGTTTACCTTCATTGCACCATTTGTTGCAATTGCACTTAACGACACAGCTGTCAAGAACGTGCACATGCAGCAGAAAGACACAAGAAATAAGGACCCGCCTATGCCTGCCATACCAACAATCCTGTAATTTGCACAGTATTAAGCGAAAAAGAAAATGGCTCGAAATATCAAAAGCAATCAAGGTGGAGAAGGATACAGTAAAGAAATTATATGATTTGACAACTGGAAACACAATCATTTGATAAATCCGAGTTCAAAAAGAAATTATTCAATACACAAAACCCTGGCCGTGAGCTATCAACAAAAAATGGAAGTATGGAAGAAACAAATTACCAAGTAAACCGGATGTAGTATATGATCCCCAATATATTTTGCAAGCATGGCAAAAATACTCCCATCATAGTTCCCAATTTGACATCAGAATCCTGCGTTACACACAAAGGGCTAGTAATAATCAAAATTAACACTCTACTTTTTTGGCCCAATATTCAATAAATATATATAAAAAAAATACCCTTTTATATAGTAACTACACACAAGAAAGATTCGAGACCACAATAAAAGAAAGAGTAGCTGCTTAAGTATGATGGAAAAAAAGGTATGATGATACATTCCCTACAATATTTTTGAAATATTAAAAGAAACCCGCCAAGTGATAAAGGGCAGCTTGATGAACTATCACTTTATCAGCAATATAGTAAGCACAGTTAAGAGCTCACAGTTCTGCAAGGTGCTGGACTCCACAATACCACCGTATGAAAATGGTGAGAATTTAAGTACCCAAAGGGAATTTAGAATTAAGCCATTTACTTCACTCAAATTGTAACTAACCAATACAAAGGTTTGATCCTCACATTTCCGTTAAATTTAACCTTGTCAAATACAGGGAAAGCAAACTGGATCTATAAGAATGATGGTCCACTAAATTATTTCGGAACAATGTGGGAGAACACCAAAGGATAGTGAATAGACAGGGAAAATATCCTTAACACAAAAACATGTTAGAAAATTTGAGCAGTTAATCACAATTTTGAGTTGTTGTTTTTTTTTTACTGTTTCCGATTTTCCAATGCACCGTATAAAATACAAAGGTTATATGCCTGTAAGAGGGGTAGTTTTAATCAACAAATAGAAAGACTAGGGTCCTTAAACAGTACAGCTACCTAACACAGAGATATGATCCTACAGACAACCAAATATTGCAGGGAAACAAAGCTAATCAATGTAGTGATTGTGTAACACACCAGGCTACAAAACCCAAACCTGCCACATTTGGGCTGACGTATGCTAGGCATAGACAGGAAAGAGTGGTAAATACAGTTTAAAGTTGTCAGCAAGAATATTACCATTGGTGATTTCATTGCATCAGTTATACAACTATCGGTTACTTAGCATTTCTCTTGCAATTTAAACATCAAACTTCTGATTTTCAAGATTAAACTATAAGAGATTGCTACAATCCCATTCATATTTCCGAATGACTTGAAGAAAGGTACCACATTATGATTTACAGCAATTTGATGAGCACAGTAGAACAATAATATTAAACCGTTAGCATAACAAAATAGCCTCACAATTTGGAGAAGGGTTTTGTACTCAAACAATTTCCAGTGCACTGAACAGAAAGCGCAAGGATTTAAGTGTACAGGATATGTTCTTGTCAATCGTTATAGCAATATAAAAAAACATGGTCATATACAAGCATTAACCAGGATATAATATTTGAAAATTAAAATTTCATGAAAAGGGAAGGCTTTTGCATGAAGTGGCCATGGACAAGATAAAAAGTTAAGGTAAGCTGAAAGGCCAGAGGAGTATAAGAGCTATGACGCCTAACACTCTGTTTTATGTATAAGAAGGAGAGACGGGGTATAATTGATTGCTCTCTATCTGAAGAATAGGTGGTTTTCCATTGACGCAGCACAAGAGGAAAGTAATAGGCAGCAAAAGTACTTTAGATATCACAACCTTCTTCTATCACAAATGCTTTCAATAATAAGGTATCAATAACTTTCAGGACCAAAGAATATCTTTTATTAATGAATGGAAGTACAAACGCATAGCACTGGAGAATTTCTAACCTTCACGCTAATTTGGTAGTATGAAGTCCGGGCTCAAATAGCCTCAAGAACTATTTCAATTAAAATCACAGTGTTCCAACTTGCACATTATGATTTTAACTCCCTGTTTTCAAGTTTGTCTTTTTACTTGGGAAAATTTGTCAATTACTACTTAGCTAAGGAAATTTGTCAATTACTACCTAATTTTCTAACAACTGATGTCAATTGCTAACTAAATCCATTTTCTGGCCAATCTAATTACCCCCTAACTATTACTTTAATCATTTTAATGAATTAACAAAAGTTAATCCAACCGAAAAATAAAAATAAAACCAATTAAAAATAATTAACTAACTGTTTTTGGTAATTTTGATAAATTTTGGTAATTAAATTTAACTTTTTCTTGGTTTTTTTCTTTAACTTTTGGATGGGATTAATTTTTATTAATTCATTAAAATGAATTAGGTATAATTGGGGGCAAATATGATGTCAGTAGTCGACTAATTGGCCGGAAAATAGATTAAGATAGCAATTGGCATCACTTGTTAGAAAACTAAGTACTCCGTACTTCCGTAGTAATTGACAACTTTTTA
The DNA here is from genome assembly GCF_020520425.1 of Spinacia oleracea. Taxonomy (NCBI): domain Eukaryota; kingdom Viridiplantae; phylum Streptophyta; class Magnoliopsida; order Caryophyllales; family Amaranthaceae; genus Spinacia; species Spinacia oleracea. The sequence goes on from NC_079488.1 coordinate 94,041,471, forward strand.
TTAAGCTAGGTAGTAATTGGCAAATTCTTCTTTTCCTTAAAGTCTCTAGTAAAGCAAAGGCTCTTATTAAAAGGCAATTTCTATCAAATTATAATACCATACAAGTAATAATATATAAAAATGGACATAACACTTATACCCGTTTTGTTAGCGTGATGTGCAAGAAGGGTCACAGGAAATTTATCTCTTTCACAACAATATGATAGGTACCTCATGCAACTTTTATTAAGCTAGGAAGTAATTGACAAACTCCCTAATAAGTTAGGTAGTAATTGGCAAATTCTTCTTTTACTTAAAGTGTCTAGTACGGCAAAGGGTCTTACTAAAAGACAATTTCTACCAAAATCATAATACCATACAAGTATATATAAAAATGGACAAAACACTTATATCCCTTTTGTTTGCGTGATGTGCAAGAAGGGTCACAGGAAATTTATATCTTTTACAACAATATGATAGGTACCTCATGAAGAGTCGCGATCCTCGATCATTGTGTATATACAAAGTTCAATTTGCATAACTTTTTTTAATCTTGTCATAAATAACAGTTATACCGTTATACGACTCTGTCAAGCAAAGTAAAATCTTTAATTTCCATAATCCATAATGCAAGTGGAAATGTCCTAGAACAAACTACCCCATAATCCATCAAATGAGTTGTTTTAGCAAATTACTCGTGTATTAAAGAAGTCAATAAACGGTAAATGAAGTCAAATTGACCTATAATTGTAGTGTTATTCACGAATGACATAAAATTACTTATATTGTGTATCAAAAGGAATTAGCTAAAACAACTCCTAATACGGATTGGAGAGTGGTAAAATAACCAAAGGATGTTTGAGGTAGAATTTCCCCATGTCAAAGATTCAAGTTCTTTTTTGAGCCGATTGCATAATTCAACTACTGTAAATCTGGAGTCAGGAATTAGATTCAGAATGGCACTTGATATTTTATAATTTGCAGATAGATTGCATCGTGATAGCTAGAGGACATGAGTTTTCTAGTCCTTTCACACCTTCTGCCCATGGATGCATGATATCTTCTCGGTGTCTTTCTAATTGATAAATTATTACTTCATAGATTAAAAAAAGCTAGTAATCACCTTCTAGCTGTTTTTAAAGAGGGGGGCTGTCAGTATCTCTCCCTTCGCCTTCTCTTATTTTTCCTGTATGGTTCATGTAATCATTTCATTCTTGTTTATCCCTTTCACTCTATGACTAAGTTAATAGCTACAAATTGAAAGTCTCGCAACAGCTAAAGGGTGCAGGCAAGCCAGAAGCGACATAAAAAATGCTAGAACAAATTCCAGCATACCTTCGGCCGCTCAAGCATAATGGACACATCCTCTCCATCTCTAGGACTAGAAGGGGCATGACTCTGCTCTCCCGTCATACTGAAAAACCAAATCATCAAGGCACAAATCAAGGTTCCATTACATCAAGAAACTGTCACCTATTACAAAGTTGTTTAATTAATTGAACTTAAATTTGCAAAATGCAGTTGGGATTGCTTAAATTTTTCACTGAACAAACAGAAAAAAAAAATCTATAATAAATCAAACATAAAAACTAAACCACGTTTTCCCATTACTCAGCCAAACCAAACCAAACCAAACCGAATGTGCGGCGTGGCGTGCTGTTTAAACCATCAATTGGCACCTCTACTTCTAATCTTTATGTCATAATAAATCCATACAATAGTCTTTAATTCATACAGTAAAACAAACTGGAAAAAAAAGACATTATTAATTGATAGAATGAAGATCCAGAAAAAGGATCAGAGGAATTTGTACCTTCGAAGACCTAAAATATTGACAAGAGAATCAAAACCAAACAATTCCAATTTCGATTCCCTTTGAATACCATTTACATCAGCATGTCTAGCTGATGAGCTTTCGCTCCCATCTGGGTGGATGTCTTCCTCCGTGCTCACTTTCATTTTTTCTGCCAAAAAAAACAGCAAAATTGAACAGCTAAAAACCATATATTAATCATAATGCACTCAAATCTGCATTTGTGCAATGCTTACAAATCTTAGACCTTCAAGATCTTAGATAAAAAACGCAAAATTGAATAGTAGAAAATCTTGTTCAAAATAAAAATGAATCACAATTTAGAAGTAAAGAAATCAAATTCAAATGAAGAATATTCTTACCTTTGAATAAATTTTGACTTTATTTTACAAAGTTAGAGTAGAATTGAAGGAATTTGTCAGCGAAATGTGGTGATGGAGAAGATCGAAGAGAAAAATCGCGAACTGGAATTCTTCAAATCAACGGTCAAAACTGCAAGCCAACTACGGTTCTTTAATAATGTTGTTTAATACTGCATCTTTTTCGATCCGCCAGAAATGGATGAAATCTTTAATTTCCGGGCGATTACGGGTTTTTAATCTTTTCGCTGGAAGATGATTTATCAAGCATTCGGGCAATGTCTCGGGTTTTTCTCTTGTTTCATTTTTTTTGGAAAGAAAGTTACTAGCTCCGTCCTTTAATAAGGTTTTGCGCGCACAAGGGTTATAATAAATTTATTGTACATTAAGATAACTTTTATACATTTTTTTTTTGTAACTTTAACTTAGTTTTGATTAACTTTTATATTAGTAAAAAAAGTTGATAGATAAACATTTTAAAGACTTCAATGATTAATTTTATACATTATTAGTGATTTTGAAGAAATAAGTTTTATTAAAATGAAAATATTTTATCACTAAAAAAATAGATAACTTTTACATATATAAGCTTAACTTTTAAGCATTTTGAGTTAACTTTTACTTCGGTGTACAATATTTATTGTACAACCCTTGTAAATAAGAATTTGTGTTAATATTTACTCGCTCCGTCCTTTAATATTTGTCCGCTTTCCTTATAAAATTGTATCTTAATACTCGTCTTGTTTTTATAAATGATACTAGATTAGATCCCGTGCACGCACGGATTTTGATTATTTTTTCACAAAATATTTAACTGAATATATATTTCTCAAACTACTGCGTAGTTATAACATTTTTAACATACTCTTTTAAATTTATTCATCTAATATGCATATTTAAAAATGATAATTTGACCAAAATATTGAGTGGTATATTTTTCATTACTAATATCACAATTTCACTAAAAATATTACCAATTTAGAATAATTATTATTACGTCATACCTATTATTGCCATAATTTATAAACTAAAATTTGTTTCTATACATAAATAGTTTATAAAAAAGGTAGAGAATAAAAAGAAAATAAAATATATACACTTTTTTGGGAAAGTGGTTTTGGCGGGAAAAAATCGCACCAGGAATTGACACGTGTCATTCCTGGTGTCTCTTTTAGTATATAGTAATAGATATTTTTACTAATATTATATCATTTCTCTCGCTTACCTTGGACTCACATATATTCCTACTTTCTTAAAAGAACATTAAAAAATTCAACAAACCCCCACCTCCAGCACTTTATCTAACTATATTAAAAAAAAAAAAAAAAAAAAAAAAAAAAAAAAAAAAAACCACTATCAACTACCACCTAATAAATTAATAAGTCGATTAAATTGCCGAGGCGAGTATTAAGGGACGGAGGAGTATAAAGAGGTAAATGATGTATACTGAATTTAGAGTTCCGCCCAGTCAATCCCAATGATTGGCAAGCAAAGCATATCATGAGATACTTTCGTAAATAAATTATCAAAATATACAATCACTGTTAATATTAAAATTATTTCCTTTTATTTTTATTTTTTAAAGTATCAAATAAACTACTCTCTTTGTTCTCGAATATTAGTCCATCTTAGAATCTTGACAATGTTCACAATTGAAGAGAACTAGTTTTATACCCGTGCGATGCACGGATGTTTTCTGGTTTATAAAATTGTTTTGTTTACCATTGAATTTTTTATGGCTATTTTCACTTTTTTTTCAAAAATGTTATACTAAATAATGACAACCTTTATATTTTTTATGGCTAAGATATATATATGTCCCAAAATATGTATGTAGCAATTTTGGATTTGGATGAATATATTACCAAAGTGTCCACTGTCGACCGCAGTGATTAACCCCTCGTCCCGTGGTGACTAACTCTATTTTTCGCGTGCTCCAATTAAGGGTTTGGGGTTGGTAAACAAAATGTGTATCTTTGCTAAATTGCATTAAAATTGATAGCAAATGTAGGGAATAAGGCATTGAGCTAATATTATGTTTCCTTCGTTACTTTGTTTGTCCAAAAATTCTTGCACGCATAAGATTTACAATAAATTTATCATATATCAAAGTAACTTTAACCCACTCTTTTGTAACTTTTAACATGTTTTAAATAACTTTTATATAATGGAAAATTGATGAATAAAAATTATAAAGAGTTAAATGGTTACCTTTAGAAATAGAGACCTTTTACATTATATCAGGATAACTTTTAAGCATTTTAAACTTACTTTACTCCAATGTACAATATTTATTGGACACCACCTTTAAATTAGATTTTGCGTTGTTTGTCTGAATTTTCAATTTAGGTAGAGAGAAACTTTGCCACATTTTTATTTTCATATATTTAAAAATTACATTAATATCAAACAATTGAGGAAAATGGCTTATAATACAGAATGGAATAAAAGATATAACAAAGGGAATGCTTTCCTTGCTGTCTTATTTATTTGTAGTTGCGAATAAAGAAGTTACAATGGTGTTTAGTTTTACTTATCCGCTATATGCCGGAGATCATCTGAAGTATTGATTTCCAAATTCCAAAAGTTGCATCTTATGTTTGTCCATTGGCTCTGCATTCCAGTTTTGAACGGTTGAGCAAATGTACTAATATGAAGAAGTAAGAAATTGATTTAAAAATGTAACTAAAATGAGCTAAAAATCAATCACGGTGACGCGTGCCTAGGCACCAAAAGTTTGCAAGTTATAAACTAAAATTAAAATCACAAGCATATAAATACGGAGTGTGTGTACAATGTATGACACTAAAAAGTCCTGGAAACATAGAAATATATCACATAGGCTTTCTGGAATGTAAAAGCTCTTAATACCATTATAGGAGAAATGGTATTCTTGTTTGGTATATGCATAATAGGGCAAAATACAAGAAAACTTAATAATACATGTCCATTATACTATAATGAGCGAGAAGAATAATATGGTGCTATTAGGTGTCAATAGACTAATTAAGATGGAAAAAATAAAAAACTTTGTTATGTTTCTCAAATAATTCATGATGGAAACCATACACTTAAGAAGGTTCCTTGTGACATCCATCTACAGAAAACACAAGAAAATTTGTAATCGTATTCGTGAGTAATATCTAAATAGTGACAATCAAGTAATTGGGTTTTTCCTCTTGCCTATAAACTTTGATTTCTACCTATTATGTAACTGTTCTTGTCTGTTTCAAATCCATAAGTAAACAACATGTTAATCCAGTATCAAATAAGCAGATAATGAAGCAAAACAATTTTAGCTCTATTTAAGGGACTGTCAAGGATAAATAAGCATAAGCATAAGCATAAGCATAAGCATAAGCATAAGCATAAGCATCAAGCATAAGCAGCAAAACAATGTTTGTCCATTGACTGGTTTATCCCAAGATTCCCAATCATAGTCTTTTTCATATCCCTCCAAAATCCAAACCAATAATACCAGCATCAAATTAAACAACGTTTTAATTCAAGCATAAGCAGCAAAACAACGTTTGTCCATTGACTGGTTTATCCCAAGATTCCCAATCATAGTCTTTTTCATATCCCTCCAAAATCCAAACCAATAATACCAGCATCAAATTAAACAACGTTATACTTCATGAAAGATGTCATCATCCAACTGTCCAAGTGCAAACCAGTTCTTGTTAACGAAAACAAAACTAATTCTAATGGAATGATCAGAGACTAAAATGAGAGAAAAGGAAAATCACAAACAACAAAACTAATGATTTCAGTGCCCATACCAAAAAAAAAATTGACTAACATTACCGTCAATTTCATCACACGAATTTACTAACTACTCCGTATATTATTGTAATATATTACTAATTTATACTTTGTACAATTTATCGCTTTAACTTAAAAGGCTAAATAATACTCCATAGATAATGCGGTCAAAATTGATGAATAGAGTATTGAACTGAACAGAACAAATCATTTCTGACCTTAGAGAAATCATGCTCCAATTTCACAATTCTACAATTTTCAATAACCCTAAAACACACATAAGAAAATTGGAATTAATATCGGTGAATAGAAAAGAAAGAAAAAGAAAAAGAAAAATTAGGCACCAGTAGATCTACCTAGTTAAATTTGTCAGACACAAACATAAAGTCACAATATCATAGTGAAGTAAATTCAATTGCTGCAATTGAACAATAAAAAAACCATATCAAAGATTAACCGAAAATCTGACCCCTGGAAAAGGAAATAGAGAAATTTGATGATGACATAGAAAATTCACCCAATTCATGATTTGGAAGGAGATCGAGAGAAAGAAATGGCTGAAGATGTGCCTAACTGCCCATGGAGCATGGTTAATTGATTTTTTGTTATTAGAAGGTGGTTAATTGAAACGACGGGACTCGTGTGAGGAGTAAAAGAGGGGGAATCCATACTTTTTAAATACTATATAGATAAGATACATTTAAAGATCTCCAAAGCTGCACATTAGTTTCAATGATATGAGAGGGCTGTTAATTCTTTACTTTATAAAAGAAATTTACCAGAAATGCAGAGTTAAACATCTGGATTACCAAGATGAAATCAAGGTTGTTGTTTTCTATACCAATTGTAAGGCTATCAATCAACGTACTATTTTTATTGGGTATGTTTTTTCCTCAATTAAATTTAAACCCAAAGCCTCACCAAAGGCAAGTAACTATCTGTACCTTTTTTTTCTCAGCATCTTCTTGTGCATTTGCAAGTAATTGGGCGCAGAATCTCCTAGTGAGAGGACAGTTAATTGCTTGAGGTTTTACAATACCATCCACATCAACAATTAATCTCCCTCTTGAAGTTACTACATATCCAATGTCTCCTAAAGCTTTTCTGTTTCTTCTCTCTCCTCCTCCTTGAACATTTTTCTGTTGAACTCCACCTATTCTTCCAAGCACCCAGTTTTTTCAATTAATTTTTAGTATTTTGCAATCTTCGAGAATCAGAAAATCCAGATCCTAAACTGAAATAGATTTATAAACAATGAACTGGGTCGATTTTTTTTTTTTTTTTTTTTTTCAATTCTTACTGTCAATATCATCCTGAAACAGATGAATAAAAAGAAACCAAAATCAAGAGAATAAACAAAATTTGAAAACTGCAAGATCAAGTTTTTCTACAGTCAAACAAAGATCAGTATCTACCATGTCAATGATCAAGTGTTATTATCTTTAAAAACATCCACAACTTATTAATCATCATCCTCAATCAAATTGATAATCACAAATGGTTCAAAATACCTTAAATAAAAATTGGCTAAACAATTGAAACTGTAAATCAGATATTGGCAGTCATGAATGGAAAAAAAAAACGCTAAACAGATATTCACTCAAAATTGGAATTGAAAACAAAACTTATAGAATTGCTAATGAAATCAGAATTTTCGAAAACAAAGTAGAAACATAATCAACATAAGGCAACAACAATAGAGGAAAAAACGCATACCGATTGAATTCGCGAGAAAATTCTTTAACCTTCAACGCAAATAGTCGGCAAATCTTCAATCCCTAACCAACTGTATAAATATTGAGAAGAAGATTCAGTTTTCCCAATTCAATTGCTAGAAGGAATTAGAAATTGAGAAATAGAAACCGTCTTAGAATTGGAAATTTTACAAATAGGGTTTATACAAATATTTGCCTCAGTAAGGGAAGGAAATTGATAAAATTAGAAACTGGAATTTGAGAAAAGTTGAAGATGAGAAGAGGCGAAGGAATGCGTCTGATGGTTATCATATATGTAAAAGTTGGAGGATAGAGTTGTGGGAGAGTTGTAGAAGAAGGTGTCGGTTGGCTTTCTTGTTCTGTTTTTGTCGCAAGCGTTCCAAATAAAATATAAAAAAAAAATTAAAAAAAAATATGAAAAATCAGGAGGGGGCCACGTGGCTCTCCAACCTCCCTGCTATTAAATATTAGAATAGATGTTCTAATTTCTTTCCAATACGTACTTCAAAACATATTCATGTGAGATCTTATTTTGTTCGTTTTAATGTGTAGTTTAACAATATCAAATTTTTATATTTTTCTAACATACGTATTTGGAGATATTTACGTTTAAATATTGAGTTGAAACGAGTTGAAAAGTCAAAACATGACTAATATTTAAGAACAGAGGAATTATACATTACACTTTTTAGATTGTATATTTGTTCATTGTAATTACGAGAATGCCACTTGATATGCCAATCAAGAGAATTATTTCGAAATTTCTCCTGAATTTGATCTTAGGTTATGAACTTATCAAGGCGGATTCAAGAGTTTAGAAATAGGGTTCAAATAAAATTTTATGATTTGCTTTATAAATTACAATTATTCTGAGAGCAACTCCAATGGTGAGCTACAAGGTATTGTGGCTAAGTAATGCCACATCAATTTCTAGCTACAATTGATTTGAACAACTTACAAATTTTTACATTGGTGGGCTACAATACGTTGCAACTCCCTATAATATTTAATTTAAACAATTTATTTATATGAGCTACCTTATTTTTTGAGCTACCTGCCCAAAATAGCTACAAGGTTTTGACAGATGATTATGTCATTGATGTACCAATGGTGGGCAACCTGCTCACATTTTTTTTGTTTTTTTTTTGTGAGCAGGTCTCTGTTTTAACCATTGGAGTTGCCCTTAAAGGGTTAAAGCTAAAAGGTAAGTAGAAGTAGTCAAATTTTATAAAGGCCAATACAAGTAGCAAGTGGAGGATTTTTAAACTTTAGATTTTGGGTTACATAACAATAAAACTTAATATCTATTCCAAATTACAACAATAACTTGGCTAGATTTTATTTTTAAAGGGAACAAAATTACGAGTGTATACGATGAGTTTTCATACTTTAAAGGAGAATTAATTTACGTATTATAATTTTAGAATACAACGACACTAATAATGAAAATGCACATCATTCTCAACGGTTATATGTGAGGCATTATGCTATTATAATGAAGCCCCTAAAAAATTTAAAGAAACATGCAATTATAAGTCTATAAAAATGGTGTATAAAAATACAAAACTGATATCTTATGCCAATAAAAAATGTTCATTCGTCTGAAATCCCGATTGATTAGGATCAGTCTAATAACTATTTAGTTTTTAAATTATTTTAAAGAGAAAAACAACTATACTAATTTTCTTTGTTTTATAAAGGAAAATCGTGAATTTTTATACAAGTAAAACGAAAGTGAAGAAGAATCGAGGACCAACAAAGTAAAGTAAAACAATAATCCTCTTAGTGGGATTCGGATCTCAAATCTCAAGTGCACTACATATACTCTCACTCGAATTAGGCAAGCACCGACCTACATTAGCATTTTTTTTATTTTTTTTAAATAAAATTAATTCATTAATAAAAAGTCATACAATATCTACAAAATAAATCTGAATCTATCAAATACATAACAAATAGGGGTCTCTTTAGCATTTCATCGCTTCTAATGAGAGTTAATTATACATATAGTAATTATTTTAATTGCAATTAATTAATTAACTATCATAGTAAGTTTTTTAACAAAAAAATAGGGGTCTCTTTGGACTCACTATGACCATATAGGTCCTCGGTCCGCCACCCGTACTTATGAATATTTTCCCCATGACTATTAGGGCTTGTTCGGTATCAGTGTTAGTTTCCATTTTTTGGTTTTTTGGTTTTGTAAGTCATATGATTTATATTGAATCATAAAAATAAGCATACTTATAGTAATCATGTTGATTTTCAAAATTAACAACAAAAAACAAGAAATTACTTTTTGTGATTTTCATATTTAAACTGAAAAAAAAAAAAGATGACTAACGGGTCCTTAATTAACAAAGTTAATTTTTTTTAAGGAAAAATTAATTCTAAAAATACAACCTTTAACCGGTCTGCTTAAAAAGAGCTAAGTTTTTGTTTAACTATAAATAATACAACCTTGTGGACATATCTTCTTTTAAAGGGCTCCCCTCAAAAGCGACCTGCTACCATGGGTAATATGCTGACGTTGCTTTACTTACCTTAGAGCAATAATAAGGGAGAGACTCTTATTTTGGTGTCTCTTAGTCTCTCTCCTATGCCACATAAGCTTCAACTTCAAATAAGAATCACCTTCTAAAATTTGTGGAAATTGACTAACTCCTAATACCAACTCTTATTCTCTCTTACCCTCTTTTTTTATTATATTTTTATACAAAAACAATGACATGGCACTAGCTCTTATATGTAAGAGCTAGCTCTTATTTCAGAAATTTCTCTTACAATCTCCAAATAAAAGACTCCCATTACACACTTAAGAGCTAACTCTTATTTTTTCTCTCTCCTTAAGAGTCACCTAAGAGCTCCCTTACTCAATTTTGTTGACTTCAACTCACATTTCTATCCCAGACTTCCAGATCCTCCAATACTAAACCCACCCCTTCTCTCTTTTTCTCTCCTCCCACCTCACTCCCTCTTTTTCAAAATAAGTTGCCAAATTTTCCTCCCAAATTTTCAGACCTGCCATTGTTCTTGATAAGACAAAACAAAACTAGACCATGAAGCAGTAGTTAATCAGAAAGTGCAGAGATAAGTTAATGAAGCAACGACCAACTACATTCCAAAACCAAAACCAACATGAAATCTTTAGCTTTTAAATGAAACCATACTAAAGATACTAGCTTAATCACAAAATAAAAAGTTTGAATTCATAAATCCTCCAAATTCTCGAATGTTTAAAAAAAGATCAGATATAATCAACCACTAATATCAACTTCTGCCAATCAACATCTTTCATAATTCTACCCTCTGGTTTTCAATTACAACAATTTCCAAATCCTATAATTTTCGTAATTTGTTCAAGACTCTAACCATCTATGGAGAATTCTACCCTCTGGTTCAAAATGACATTGATACGCTTGTTACCGTAGTAGTGGTTTCTGTTATGGGTCGTTTTGTACGACGTGGAGGTCGACGCAGGAACAAGTCAAAGGTACCAGATCATGCTGGGATCCTATGGAAGATGCCAAGGTTAACTCCTATATTTAAGGAGCCGTTATTGCTGAGTCAAAGGATGCTTGGGGAGCAGGGTCAATTCGGTTGGAGAGGATCAAGGAAGCAGTTAATACCATTACTCCCTCTTTTACGCTAAACCTAATGCTATTTAAACACCGTCATCCTATAATGAGAGGAGGCCAATACCCATGGTAAACCCAACGCCCAACTATCTTCCTCCATTTGATATCTTCCCTTCAAATGGTATTGTTTCCCTAACACTACTACCTTTCCCGTAGCCTAGTAATTATAAAGAAGAACAAGCCTTCCTCTCCTTAGTTCCACATGGATATTCCACTAAGCATGCCTAATCATTAATCATTGTCATTTACTCTCTGCCTTATCTTTGATCCATATATTCTCACAAATTAACCTTTCCAATACTGCAAATGCTACGTACGCCATATATATCACTCATAGATTGTTATCAACGACTGCCTTTCCCGACGATCCCCTACCCATTCATCCGTCGTATCGCCTATGCCTTCTCACATTTATGCTTCGTCATCAGCTACATTTACACATACGCATATATACATTGTATTTGTACTTATCTGGGCTATTTATGCCAACAACATAGTGGATTGGTGGACTCATGGCCACCCGCGGTTTTTATCCCTTTCGGGTTTTCCGCGTCACCATCTCTTGTCTCGTCTCCCTTTATTTTCTGCCCTTTATTTCTTGTCATTTATTTACTTTATTTAATCTAGTCGTTTATGTCCCAACCAAAGGTCGTCCATACGAAATTTGGCATAAACAGTTTGGCGCCGTCTGTGGGGAGATGGCTAGATTTATCTTCAAACGCATATCCACAAATATCCTCTCAAACACAATATCCGACCTACTTGGGTTCACCGATAAAGTTGTCGCCATGCTATGGATTGTTGTCATACTTTGTCGCCACCATGAGATGGAGCTACGTCAGGGCACATGTCGTCAACATGACAGGTGTCGTCGACGGGTCAGGCGTCGTCGACGGTCAGGTGTCGTCGACGGGTCAAGTGTCGTCGACGGTCAGGTGTCGTCGACGGGTCAAGTGTCGTCGACCGGTCAGGTGTCATCTACGGGTCAGGTGTCGTCGACGGGTCAGGTGTCGTCGACGGTCAGGTGTCGTCGACGGGTCAGGTGTCGTCGACGGTCAGGCGTCGTCGACGGGTCAGGTGTCGTCGACGGGTCAGGTGTCGTCGCCAGGATCGTTGGTCGATGGAATATGGAATGACGTCAGGGTACATGTCGTCGCCAGATCAGATGTCGACATCAGCAGGTGTCATCGCTAGAAGTGACGCGTCTGAGTGGTCGAATTCAACCTAGATGATGCATATCGTGACAACAACGACACCAACGCTTGATGACATCGAAAATAGGTACTAATATTTATAATATTCAACTCTAATCGTTTGGCCTCGTTTTCGAATACGTGACAGGTTTCGGTCTAGACGTCACGGACCATCATGCAGATGTCACCACAAACAAGATATAATATGAGTTGTCTCGTACCTTGACAAGATCTCGAGACGATTTGATCACTTGACGTCGCGAGAAGTATGGTATAAAACTCAACCCCAGTGATTTTAATTTAAACTAATATTGTTTCTAGTCCTTGTTGTCACTAAAACAGATGCGAACACGTGACGTCATCCACCAATGACATGACGTCAACATAGTTTCGTCCGACGTCACCTCCACATCAGTCGACGACGTCTCCAAAAACGAAGGCGACAAATCGAGATTCAACAACAAATTGTCGGCAATACTAGATTTTGTGGCTAACTTCAGTCCAAGTATCAAATAGGAGAATTTGTAGTTGTCCTGAAGTCGCCACAGGGGAGCATATAGTATACTCTATCTCATTTAACTTTCATATAGTATACTTGATTTGCTTTTTATATAGTATACTTTGCTTGTTTTAATTTCCAAAAGCACTTTGAAATATATGCTATACGTTGTTATCCTACTTTTTTCGTCACCACTTGTCATTTTGTCGCCAAGTATTGTCTTGTCTACAGGTATTAACGTGTCGCTTGGCTAGGTCATGAGTACATCAGGTGACCGACGTTAGAATGCAGGTGACAAGGTATTGTCTTGTCTACAGGTACTGACGTGTCACTTGGCAAGGTCGTGAGTAAAGCAGGCGACCAACGTTAGAAGGCCGCGAGAATATACTATACTTTATTTGATTTAAATTTCATACGATATTTTTGATGCGATTTAATTTTCGAAAGTATCTGAATTATTATTGCCATGTTGATGCATGTTGCTTGTTATGGTTTCAAGTTTAGTTAAAAATAAACTTTTCATATGAGAATGTGGTTGTAGACAAGATGTTAGCCAGGTACGTGACATCGGGGGCTCGACATCAAATGACTATTTGCACAACCGGACCCAAAAAACGTAACACCTCAAAGTGACTTCCCACATCAACATTGCCAAGCCTACAACACAATCACCTCTCGAACAATTAACCTTTCTCCATCACACTTTCCATCTCATCATATTTTCACCCCACACCAACATCAAACCACTTGACATCATAAACGCAACGTCGTGTCCTTTTCCCATGTCCTCATCACCAAATTCTTCATCAGCACATCATAACGCGTTGTTACGACAACATGTCACGACAGCAGGACACGATCAGCCACACAAGAAGATAAGAAATCATTTGGCGTCAAGTATGACACATAGAAATAAATATGTAACATTTTTTAATTTCTTTGGTGATAGTGTTACACGAGGTCACGACACGACATGAGGTCACGACGGCACAACATGACGCCACGACAGCAAGTCACGACAGCAGGACACGACCATTCCGGTTACCCCCATGACGACAAGAAGTTTCTTGGCGTTAAACATGGTACGTAGAAGTAATTATCTAACATCTTTATTTTAACAATATATTTCCTCGTAAGTTCGCCAACAGATCGTTGATACATGAATATCAAAGGGGGCTAAAGGTACGAACATACTTTCGAAATAAGTTATCTTTTATTTATAATATATACGTATTGTCGCTGCCATGTACATCGCAGATCGTGAGAGTCATCAACACAATCGAATGGTATGAGTGACGCAATTCATTTATGTTAATTAGTGACGTCAAAATTTTATAAACTAACATCTCATACCCTATTGAAATTTTCTCATATATCATCCGTGATAACTATTTTTTATTTACTAACGACATGCCGCGACTATACGCGTTAGTATGTATATTAATGACAACAGATTACCTTGATCATGACGGTATGCCCCGAAGCCATGAGATGGCAATGATCGATGACACGACGCCACCAGACTACCGAGTAAGCTAAGGAAATCGGAATGTCGAATAATCATCATCAATGACCATGATGACACACGAGTAACTTCTAAACTATTTTTCACACACTTTCTCATTTCAATTCATTCATTGTTGTTCTCTTGTATTAATATGTCCCGTATTCAACGTTCATCAAGTTAACTAATAAATTTTGGCATCGCACCATGAATATCTCAATTTCTCTAATGACTAAACCATTTTATGAAATCGTTTTGAGGTAATTTGACTTGACAGGACGTTTAGAGGTTGCATCATGCTGGCACGCATTTACGACGTCAAATATAAACGAACGTCATCATATCTGTGGCCGACTTCAGTCATGATATCTTCCTAAAGCCGCCACAGGGGGCAAGATAGTACATACTCCCGTTCAGTTTAATATACTTGTTACAACTTTGAAATTTGACTAACGATGTGATACAATTTATTTTCATGGTGATCTTGTCGTGAGATTTTGGTAACAGGTATGACACTAAGACAAATATACAAACATTGGGGGCTCAACCACTATCACATGTCGAAGTAGGCGGATAAAGAAAAAGTCATTGGTTTTCCCAAAGACGACAAGTGATAGGACGACAACCGATTAACAAGAAAGGATCAACCAATAAGTCGACCAACGTTGGAATGGACAGTGTCAAGACCAGCGATGCGTCAATCTCATTCAACGTGACGAGACGATGCCAGATGTGACGACGGTGGTACAAGGGATGACAATGATCTCAGGAACGAAAACAAGATCGGTGACGAAAGATGTCACGACATCAGGACAATGATGTTGATCGTAGAATCGTCATCAAGGGACAGTCAGCGACACGACGTAATTTTGTCACATGAGCCCATATTAAGTAATATCTAACACTTACTTTGTGCGTTAATTAATTTATTACATTTTTCACTACACTGCGATTAAAGTTCAATTTCAGTTTTTGTTATCTGTCGCATTGAATATATCTTTCCAAACGCAATTATATTATATTTATGTTTCATCTTATTTATTTGAAAATCAACGCTAACATCGCATCAAGCGAACGTCCACCTCTAGCTTTTCTATTCTCTGCAGATCACTTGTTGACGATATCACCAACGGCAACAACAACGAACGACGCTATCAACTACAAGCGACAACGTCTCCATGGTCATGACCCTTAAACTTATTGGATCCCAACGACGACATGTCGCTTCTAAGCGCGACCACTACAGACGACGCAGGTACTATTTATGTGCACATAACTT
The DNA here is from genome assembly GCF_020520425.1 of Spinacia oleracea. NCBI lineage: Eukaryota > Viridiplantae > Streptophyta > Magnoliopsida > Caryophyllales > Amaranthaceae > Spinacia > Spinacia oleracea. The sequence goes on from NC_079488.1 coordinate 94,057,215, forward strand.
CGTTCTTCGAGTACCTCATAGGTTACATCTATTCCACAACGAATAACAGAGACAGCGTAAACAACATTTTAAGCTAACGATGTGTATGCATCCTCGAAGCTTGTCCAAACGCCTAACCAATCGCCAAATATGAAATAGCAAAAACACACGTATTTCCCCCTCAACACTGACGACAAACGAAACCAACCCGGAATGCTTGAAACCTACTTAAACTGCAGTTATGAAAATCCCATCGGCTAAAATCTCCTTCCATAGACTGCACCATCAAAACAGCTTATCCCTTGTCCTTGTGTTATAGGAAACCTCACAACCCTTCAACTCTTCTTGACATTCGTCATATAGTTGCTTCAAACAATTCATTACATTCACCTATAACTTCAACTTAGTCGTCACAAATTTCGATTATTGTCTTCTCTAAATCTCTCCCCGTCGTTGACCTTTAACATTTCTGACACCTCACCCACCTTCTTGTCATTCGCATGCTACCTACCCTCACACGACATTACATCCAACTAAAATAATTTGACCTTGTGCCCACTCGACACAACTTCCTTCTCTAAAATCTTCGCATTACTACGAACAAGTGAAGAGGCTTATATCGCCTGCATACGATAGATGTCACACAACAACGACAATAGAGGCACGCCTATAAACATTAGAAGACTGACTAAGATACAATAGTTGGCCATGACGCCTGTAAACAACGGACGACAGACTAAGGTACAACAGTTGGCCATGACGCCTGTAAACATCAGACGGAAGACTAAGGTACAACAGTTGGCCATGTCGCCTGTAAACATCAGACGACAGACTAAGATACAATAGTTGGCCATGACGCATGTAAACATCAGACGATAGACTAAGATACCAAAGTTGTCCATGACGCCTGTAAGCATCAGACGACAAACAATACGGAATTTGGCCATGACGCCAGATACCTGACTAACGTTACGTCTTAACGTGTTTCTACGCAGGTTTCTTAAGAATTACATTCTGTTGTTTTATAAGCAAAACGATTCTTCCACTAGATATCAGGTTTACATTAAAGATTTATAACATCGACGTCGACATGAAGGCATCAAGTGACGTCTTAGATTATGAATGACACCAGAAGGCGACGTCATTGATCAAAGACTAGATACGGAAGACGACGGACAGGTCGAAGACAATGACAGATTGGCGTCGACAGAAAATGAACGTGATGACAAACGTCGAAGATTATTTTCCTAACTTCCGGTTCACTACAATTAGGAAAATGGGGGCTATTGTTATGGGTCGTTTTGTACGACGTGGAGGTCGACGCAGGAACAAGTCAAAGGTACCAGATCATGCTGGGATCCTATGGAAGATGCCAAGGTTAACTCCTATATTTAAGGAGCCGTTATTGCTGAGTCAAAGGATGCTTGGGGAGCAGGGTCAATTCGGTTGGAGAGGATCAAGGAAGCAGTTAATACCATTACTCCCTCTTCTACGCTAAACCTAATGCTATATAAACACCGTCATCCTATAATGAGAGGAGGCCAATACCCATGGTAAACCCAACGCCCAACTATCTTCCTCCATTTGATACCTTCCCTTCAAATGGTATTGTTTCCCTAACACTACTACCTTTCCCGTAGCCTAGTAATTATAAAGAAGAACAAGCCTTCCTCTCCTTAGTTCCACATGGATATTCCACTAAGCATGCCTAATCATTAATCATTGTCATTTACTCTCTGCCTTATCTTTGATCCATATATTCTCACAAATTAACCTTTCCAATACTGCAAATGCTACGTACGCCATATATATCACTCATAGATTGTTATCAACGACTGCCTTTCCCGACGATCCCCTACCCATTCATCCGTCGTATCGCCTATGCCTTCTCACATTTATGCTTCGTCATCAGCTACATTTACACATACGCATATATACATTGTATTTGTACTTATCTGGGCTATTTATGCCAACAACATAGTGGATTGGTGGACTCATGGCCACCCACGGTTTTTATCCCTTTCGGGTTTTCCGCGTCACCATCTCTTGTCTCGTCTCCCTTTATTTTCTGCCCTTTATTTCTTGTCATTTATTTACTTTATTTAATCTAGTCGTTTATGTCCCAACCAAAGGTCGTCCATACGAAATTTGGCATAAACAGTTTCCGTGCATACCCTCTGAGTATTTGTTGGTAAGGGTGGTTCCTTGAGCTTCGAAAACGGCAAAAATGGTGAATTCTCGGAGGTGATAAGTTCAATGGCTCTGCACTAGAGACACTTCTCCTTCTCAATGAGGTCGTAGATCTCGGGTTCGACTTCCTCCAAGGAGGTGTTTCCGATCCCCATATGTTGACGGGATCCATGGTGGAGATAGCAATGAGGGAAGAGGAGGAGATGAGAGAGAAAATGTGATTACTGCAGAGAATGAGGTGAGAGGAGGGAGTGTACGCAAGGTGTTTGATGAAATATGGAGGAGATTTAAAGAGAACTAGTTAGTGACCCGGACGATGTCCCGAATTTTATTGTTTTTGTTTTTTGTTTTTTGTCCGGTTAATGATTGTTTTCCTTGCAAACTTTTTGTATTTGTTTTATTTAATTTGTTGTCATATTACATAACTTCTTCTAAATATATGAGAATTTTCAGAATAGTCCCTATGTTAAGATTCTTTATTTTTTCAAGTCTTACTTAATTGGTACTCTGTATAAAACTTTTCTTTTTTCTAATTCACTTATAAACATAAGAAATTTCTTAAAGTATCAATTATTATAAATTGAATAACAAAAATTATATATTATTGGAAAAACACAATTGATTATCTAAAGAAGTAGTGTAATAATTATCATTTTTTTATGCATGATCTGAGTAATTAAGAAAGGATTAAGGAAAAGTTTGTAATAGGTTGTTATTCAAATATATATTGGACATTAAAGTTTTAATATTTATAAGAATGAGTTTTGTCTTTTTTTCATTACTATAAAGTCATACATTATATCATTGTAGAGATGGTTATAACTTTACATTATGAATAAGAGGTCATGGGTTCGAACAACATTAATACTAACATTTTTTATGATAATAAAGTTGAGTAATGCATGTTGTGAGCGCGCATGACATGGCACATCGTCATTTCCTTTGCCAAATCACAGTGACACATGGCAACGTGGCATCCCTTGTCTTGGAGATTTAATAATAGTATAGATGGAGACAGGTGAAAGGATTGTTGTGTGATGATGGGATTTGGTGCAATTTTTTTAATTTTAATTTTTTAATTTAAAAATTTGTAATTGAGTATATTGATGTTTTGTGGAAAGAGAGAGGATCTGAAAATTTAGGTGGAAATGTGTATGTGAAGTCAACAAATTGAGTCAAATTAAGGTTAGTAAATCCATGTCAATTACCTATGGTAGCAAGTCGGTTTTTGAGAGAAACCTTTTAAAAGAAGATATGTATAAAAGGTTGTGTTATTCTTAGTTAAACAAAAACTCAAACCTTTTTAAGAAGATTGGTCAAAGGTTGTATTTTTAGAATAATTTTTTCCTTTTTTTAAAGGAAAAATTAAATTGTTAATAAAAAGTCATATGAAATCTACATGCAAGAGAAATATATATCTAACAAATACTTCTACATGACAAATTGAATCAAACAAAGGCTTCCTTTATCAATACTACGGTCGTTAATAGGTCTTCCACTGTACATATAACGTATTGAAGGAAATATGCCCTTTGGTCCAAGTTTGCATTTAATGCGAAATCTAATAAATGCGGTTCAGAATTAATTAAGAAAGTTTATTATTAAGTGAGATCAAGTGATCTGAATGCCTAGATAGAGGCCTCTTCAGTTCAAGTGGAATTAATATTAGTGATGCCACAACTTACTCTTGACTGAATCCATAGGGTCACACAAATAGTACGTGAACGGATCAAGTATTTAGGTGAATATTATATTCAATAAATACTTTAATAACGGATATTCGGAAATGATGGATGTTGGTTTCAGTGGGAGCCAAACAAACCATCAAAAGGCAAAGACAATATTTGTCTGAAACGAAGATATTGCCGGAATCAGAAATATGGTTCGTATCGGAAATATTATCGGAATTATAAATGTTACCGGAAATGAAGATATTGCCGGAAAAAGAAATATGTTTCATATGAGAAATATAAATATTACCGAAATCGAAGATATTACCGAAAATGGAAATATGCTCGTGCAGAGCTTAAGAACCCCATGCAACATTTGACGGCAACCCTACTTTTTGGGAACATGTTCCCCTTAATATAAATAGAAGGCTACCCCTCAAGTGTAAAGTGTAGAGTGTGTCTTTAGGTTTATTTTCAGTAGTTTAGTTCTCTCTCTTAGTGACACATTCTCACCAACCTTTAATGCTTTCTAGTTTAGTTTAATTGCTTAATTGTCTTTGATTTCTGAATGCTTGGAGCAAGATCTCCATTTTTTTTCAAGTAATTGTTTTAGCTTTCATGCTTAGTTTCTTTACAGCTTTTATTTCTTTGCTTTAGTTTCAATTTTCAAGTTTTTAGTTCATGATTGTTGGTTGAAGTTCTTTACCCAAAGTGGTATGTTCTTGGTGTTGTTCCCCAATTCCATATCTCAGGTTGAAGTTCTTTACCCAAAATAGTAAAATCAGGTTTTCACATGTAGTTTACTTAGATCTACTAGGTTTAAGTGTAGCTTTGTGTAAGTAATTAGCTTGGGCCTAAGGGTTGGGTGACCCCTAGTAGAATTATGGCATGATTGTGTTTCTCTCTTCTTGTGTATGTAAGTTTGGTGTTGTTTTGGCTTTGCTAGTTGTTGTGGAATTATTTCCTTGCTTAAGATGGGTGTATGAGCATGTTAATGCCTTAGGTTGTCTCTTCCTTGCTAGATACCTTAGGTTGGTCGTAGCTTGCTTGTTAGATGCCTTAGGATTATGTCTTGCTTGTTTGTTGCCCTGTTCCAAACCCAAGGAAAAGAACGATTCATGTGTTGTAGTTGTTCTCCTTTATAGGCATTGAGTATGGAGCCATCGACACAAGAAACGTTCCCTATGGACACATGAAATTGCTCGTTCTTCGTGTCGACCCTAGGAGTGTGGCTATATATAGTGTGTGTTGAGCCTCATTTCTATTTACCTAGTTGTCACCGTGACTATCGAGAACCTAGGTAGGAAATCTGAAACAGAAAGCTAGACTCTTGAACCACACCATTACCATCGGGTGGGAATGGTTTGTAGCGGTGTACAATGCTCCCTAGACTAACTTGTAATTCACCAAATGACCATGCTTGAGTAGAGTAGAGAAACCTTGACTTGAAATAGATATACTAGGTGGAATCCTCCTTCCCTAGTCTTATCCCTTAATATTGTTAACACCCCTCATTTGTACAATTAGTGACAAGTTGTGCAAACAACTCAACATTGATTGTTGTGACCGGGTAAAGTGTCTAGTGAGTGCATATCCCTTGCTAGTGTAGAAAACGCTTGATCCCCAGAGTTTGACCCCTTACGTACCCCTTTTCTACTATACTTAGTGTAGTGCCATAGGATTGGGTCAGGTGGAAAGAAAATTATTATTAATCTGGTGAGCTCCCATGTTACTAGTGGGAGCGCATCAATGACTTTAGTAGATATGGTTATGTCAACATAATGAAGCATAAGTCTTAATCCTTTACCAAATTCAAGGAATTTCAATGTGAATTAGAGAATCAACTAAGCAAGAAGATCAAAGCACTACGGTTTGATAGAGGCGGTGAATATCTGAGGTATAGATTTAATGACCATCTGAAAGATTGTGGAATCTTGTCAGAATTGACTCCTCCTAGAACACCACAATGGAATGGTGAGTCGGAACAGAGGACTAGGACCTTGCTTGACATGGTTCGATCAATAATGGTTCAGGCCGAACTTCCAATATAATTTTTGGGACATGCACTAAACACAGTTGCACTCACACTAAATAGAGATCCGTCAAAATCTGTCAAAACACATTTAATTTTTAGCCCTTGCATTACATGGTTCTTTTGATGAAAAAAAGGTCATAATTCTTTATATAATAAATGACATTATAATGGATAAGATGTTGAAAAAAATCGTGGTAAAGAATATAAAGTTTGATGAAAATTAAATAATTCAAATTTGAACGTGAAACAAATAAATATAAGAATGAAAAGACAAAATGAATGTATAAGAGGGAGGTGAAAAGGTTTACTCTTTTCGACTTCTATGAATATAATATATGTTCAATATATATGGAGAAGTCTAAAAGGGAGTAAATAATATTAGTAGATTTTACATACAAAACTAATTTAATATACACATGATATACTTACAAGTAATAAATTTATCAATAGAATTATGATATTTAATTTACAAAAGTAAATATTTACTTTTTAAAATATAATTTCTCAATAGTTTATGATATTTACTCAAAGAAATAATAATTTTCAAGTACTTACTAGAAAGCATATATAGTAACCAATTACTATACATAAATATTTGCTAAAATAAATACTCCTTGTAAGAATTGAATTCATTCTTAGAAAAAATTCATTTACACATTATAAAACCTACAAGACTTATGATCAAACCACGACTTATCCCCTTAACTTCTAAAAAATTTTAAACATTCTTTTTTTTTTTTTTTAATAAATGGCTTAAACTTATGACTGCACAAAAGACATTAATATTACCAAATAATATTCGAAGTATGTTATTTTGACTATACTTAGTTCCATCATAAAATGATATTAGTTAAATTTATCCTTTCAAAATGGTGTTATTCAATTCAAGGTTAATTCCTTATAAAAAAAATGTAATTTTATTAAATTAGGAAATTGTGTTACTCCCTCGGTTCTTGAATTTTAGTTCCCTTTCGGTATTGAGTTGTTTGTTTATTAGTCTATTTTGAAATATTTTCTTATTTTGTTTAACATTTTTCTCCATTGTACTCTTGTAACTATCCAATTGGTTCACTTATTTACTTCCGAATAAACCTTTATCCCAATTATACCTCATGGTTATTTCTCTCTACTACCCACGTGAGTTACACCCTATGAGATTCTTGTGAAAAGTATTATTATGTTGGATTGTCTTAAATTTCAAAAGTGATTAACATTCAAGAAGGGAGGGAGTAATACTTTTGGGAAGTTTTTAATGAATTTTAGTTAATTATTTACTCCTCTTATGTATTATGGAGAAAATATGCAAGCTATTGTGGAGAGTGTGTTTTTTCACAAATTCCAGCATGGTTTGTCAAATGAACATTTATTTGAAGTATATAAAATTTATTGTTGAGTATATGAGGTAGGGTAATCTGGATATGAATTTTTATTTCATAAAATGATCCAATTATAATTATTCCATCAAAGTGCTTCTATCAAATTCAAGGTTGATTTGTTAATTTTTACGGTGTAAGTTAAGTTGAAAAATTATACTAAAATTTCACATAAGTTTTTGTATAACTTAATTTATTTTATACCGTCTTATGTGTTATATAGAAAAAATAAAAGATATTATGGAGAGTATTTGTTAAACAAATTTCTGCCCTTTTTGTCAAGTGAAATCTTTATAGTATACACAAATTTTGTTGCTGAAAAGAATAATGGGAAATATAAACAAATAAAATCCAATGGTTATGCATGTGAAGAAATTTTTAATTTTTCTTAAAATTATTAAATTTAAGAAAACAAACATTTCAATGTATGGCAGAAGAAACCTTTTAGGTTCTACAACATGTGGACCAGCTTTTCAGAATTCCTATCTCTGGTTACTATGCAATGGAAAAAATATGTTTATGGCTGCCATATGTTTAGAGTCACTCATAAGGTCAAGTGGATAAAGAGTGAGCTTAAAAGCCTAAACCATCAAGGCTATAGTGATATGGAAACTGTGAAAATCACTAAGCAAAAACAACTTGCTGAAATTCAGGATAAGCTTCACCAAGATCCCTATAATACTACTCTTGCTGCTGAAGAAAAAGCCATTGCTGAAGCTTACAGGGAAGCCAAAGATAATCTCAACTCTTTCTTACACCAAACTGCCAAGGTGAAATGGTTAGAAAAGGGGGATGAGAATTCAAAACTGTTCTTTCACAGTATAAAACAAAGAAGAAAACACAATGCCATTTACTCTATTCAAAATCTCAATGGGGAATGGTTCACTTCTCCAGATCAGATTCAGGATGCCTTCTTGGAGTTCTATGGTAATTTATTGTGTTCTCACACTGAAAACAAGACTAGTGTGGATCCTGTGTTAATGGATCATGGGCCTAGGTTAACTGATGACCACAGATCCAAGCTGGCTTGTGATTTCAGTTTGGCTGATCTCAAAAGGGTACTGGGTGACATTTCTAGCAACAAGGCACCTGGTTTAGATGGATTCAATAGCCACTTCTTCAAAACTACCTGGGATATAGTTAAGGGGGATATGTTTGCTGCTGTTTCTGAATTCTTTAGAACAAGAAAAATGATAAAATAGATCAATGTTACTTCCATTACTTTGGTTCCCAAAGTAAGTGTTCCTGCCACAGTTGGGGATTTAGACCCATAGCATGTTGTTCTGTATTATATAAGTGTATCTCCAAGTTGCTGTGTGAAAAGCTAAGCTGTGTGCTTCCTGACATCATCTCTCAAAACCAGGGGGCTTTTGTTGCAGGGAGATCCATTCTCCATAATGTTCTTATCTGTCAAGACATTGTCAAAATGTATAGGAAAGGCCAGTCTCAACCCAATTGTCTTCTGAAACTTGATTTGCAGAAAGCATATGACACAGTGGAGTGGGAGTTTATTAAGGAGGTGATGCAGGATTTGGGGTTCCCTACCTTCTTCATTGAGTTGATCATGACCTGTTTGTCTACTACTCAGTACTCAGTTATGATTAATGGTGTTCCATCTAGGCTTATCCACCCAAGAAGAGGTTTGAGGCAAATGGATCCTCTCTCCCCCCCTTCTCTTTACCTTATGCATGGAGTACTTCTCCAGAACTATGAAAGCTGTGGGAGAGTGCCCAGGATTCAAGTTCCATTCTAGATGCAGGTACTTGAGGTTGAACCATTTGTGCTTTGCAGATGATTTACTGATGTTCTGTAAAGGGGACCAAAGGGTCATTAGCATGATGATGGAGGGATTTAAGGTCTTCTCTAATACCACTGGCCTGAAGGTCAATGCTTCTAAGTCTTCCCTGTATTGCTGTGGCATGAATGTTCAAGAGGTAGAAGCCATCACAAATTTAACTGGGTTTTTTCAGGAGAGATTACCTTTCAAATACTTGGGTGTACACGTGAGCCCTTGGAAATTGAAAACCTCACTAGTAGAAAAAATCACATTTGCAGCGCGCGTAAAACAGGCTTTTTGCAGCGTTTTCGCGCGCTGCAATTGTGATGGCTGCAAATACCGTAAGATTTTTTGCAGCGAGCGTACACGCTGAAAATAACAGGTTAATTGCAGCGCGGGTTACCTGTATAGGTTGCAAATAGTGTATTAGTTGCAGCGCAGATTGTGAGCAATTAGTGGATAAGATGACAGCAAGAGTTAGGCACTGGAGTTCTAGAAATCTGTCTTTTGCTGGTAGAGTCCAGTTGGTCAATTCAGTATTGATGAGTATCAGTGTTTACTGGTGCCAGATGTTCTTACTTCCCAAAAATGTTCTCAAAAAGATTAACTCCATTTGTAGAGCTTTTCTCTGGTATGGAACTTATGATGATGCAAGACCTGGGCCTGTTGCTTGGGATCACCTTTGCCTTCCTAAACCACATGGTGGTCTGGGATTTAGAAACCTTTTACTTTGGAATCAAGCTGCTGTGGAAAAGCAAGTTTGGGCCATTGCTCAAAAACAGGATAATTTATGGGTGAAATGGATTCATGCAATTTACATCAAGGAGAAAAATTGGGAAAGTTTTACTGCTCCTACTGCTGCCAGTTGGGTAGTAAAGTTTGTGTGCAAAGTGAAGAGTTGTGTTACTCACCAGCTGCAGTCACCTCAGTGGTTTTCCAGTAGCAGGTATTCCATTATAGACATTTACAGTCAAATAGCAACTGCTGGGGATAGAGTAACTTGGCAGGGATATGTCTGGAATAGGCTGACTATTCCAAAGCACAGATTTATTCTTTGGCTCACAATGCTTGACAGATTGAAAACTAAAGAAAGACTTCACAAGGTGGGGATTATTTCTGATGACCTGTGTCCTATCTGTTTCACTCATACAGAAAAGATTGATCACCTTTTCTTTGCCTGTGAGTTTAGCAAACAATGCAAGCAGCTGATTCTGGATTGTCTTGGGATCAATCTAAATAGATTCACTGTAACCAGTCTCCTCAAAGGGGTTCAAAGATACAATAGAGGCAAATGCAAAAAGGCAATTCTGTTTACTGCCATAGCCAGCTTAGTGTACAATGTGTGGAAAGCTAGAAATGCAGCTGTTTGGGCTGCTAAGGTGCCTACTATCCATTCTACAGTTGCTAACATCAAGGCAGAAGTCAAAGGAAGGGTTTACAACCTGCTTAGTAAGAAGTCTAGGCCTAGTGATCTCAATTGGTTTAACAGTTTGTAAAGGAGAGCTTGTTGCTCTTCCTGTTTGTTTTTAGGCTAGGTGCTCTTAGCCTTTCTGTTCTTTGACCTTGTGGCTGCTTCTGGTGTGCCAAAGGTTAAGGATGTATTTCTATTTTTGTGCTAATCAATATATCCTTATTTGCTTGCCAAAAAAAAAAACATTTCAATGTATGGTTTTGAGTTGCAAAACAATGTTAATTTCCAATCCACATCATTAAACGTAATATTTTTAAGGACATTTTTTTTTGGTATGTACTACCTTAAAAATACACCACTTTTTTACTTTCTTATTTTAAAAAATTAAAATTACTACCTTAAAGTTCCATTTTTTTTTTATTTACTACCACTTTACAGTTTCTCATTTTAAAATTAGGATATCTCTTCTGTTTCTTAATCGTATAAAGTAATTCATTCTTCTCATTTATGTGTAAGGATTCCATATGGATCTTTATTTTAATATTTTGTAAAAGATAAAACGAATTAAATATTATTTGTAAAATTTTAAAATTTTTATAAAAGATGAAATCCCTATAGAAAAAGGAAATAATGAACTGTGAATCACTTTAAACGATTAAGAAATGAAAGAGATATCTAAAATTTAAAATGAGAAAACTGTAAAGTGGTAGTAAATAAATAAAAAATTGAACTTTAAGGTAGTAATTTAAAATAAAAATTTCATAAGGTAGTAAATACAAAAGTGGTGTATATTTAAGGTAGTAAATACTAATTTTTTTTTTTTGAGGGAAAGTAAATACTTTTTTTTAATATATGTTTCATGAAAAAAATTCAAGACATGAATTTTTTTTTATTTAGGAAATAGATTTTATTGTAAATATTATGAAATTATTAAAATATTACGTGACATTTAGTCATAACTACTGTAAATAATTTATTTTTTACGAATCTTATTGATTATGGAGGCAACATAAATATTATGGAGAGACAAGTTGGTATCAATACGGAGTAATACTGCTACTTTCTCTCTCTACATTTCCTCTCAAAGAAGGAAACCAATTTCTCTCAAACCCTAACTCCACCGCCTTAGCTCGTCGGCGGCCTGAGCTCCGCCTACCTCAGGTCGCCGACGAGTTCATCTCTGTAGGTGTCTGTCTCATCGCCGCCGTCTTTGTGTAGAAGAGATCGGCGAGGGTTTCTCCGGCCAAGAAGAAGAAGAGGAAAACAAGGTTTGTGTCTCGAATTTTCCAATTCCTCTTAGTGTTGTTCTCTCTAGCCGGGTTTTTTTTCCAATTAGGTAGGTGTTTAGTCGTCTTCATCCAAGTTTGGCTTTGCTTGCTTTGCTTGGGGGATCGTTCTTAGCATTTAGAGGGTGGAGATAAATCTCGATCTGATTTTCAGTAATCGTTGGGTCTCTAATCTCAGATCTAACTCGTACGCCGCCGTCGGAAAATCGCCGGTAAAGGTAAAGTACGAGCTAGGGTTTCTATTTTGGGAAAATGAGGGGATTCCAGCCACTCAAAATTGGAGCTACTCTCATCGCCGTCGTCTTGTGGTATCGGGAAAAACCCCGATCTTGACGATAAAGGAGAGGAGGGAATCAATTGGAGCTAACCTGGTCACCGTTGTCTTGTGGTATCGGAAAAACGCCGATCTTGGCAATAAAATTGGTGAAAGCTGGGTTGAGTTTCTGCTTTCGATTTTGGGTAGTCAAGTTTGAGCACTAGTCTTTGTCGCGGATGTTCGTCAAATTGCGTGGCTGTAAGTGGTGTTCCTCTTCCTCTTTTTTGGCCTTCTATTTTGTTGAGTTAATTAGTTTAATTAGTTGTGTGATGGTTAGTCTAGTTGGTTTTTGGGTTAATGGTTTAGGGATGGCCAGAGTTATGTCCCTGTTTAGTTTGTTCTTTGTCTTAGTTGTTGGCCCATTGGTATGTCTGTTTTGGGTCAACTTGTTTTGGGTAGCTTGGTATTTTTTCTCTGTGTTTAGGTGGGTTGTTTCCCCATATGAGGTTGTTGTAGTTTTGGTTAAATTTCCAGGGACTCTTATGTGGGAGTTCCTAATTCAGAAGCCTGGGATAGGAATGTTGGGATTAGTTAATAAGTGTATGGAGGTAATGCGTGTGAATGACATTTCCTCATTTGGGCAATTTTGGTCTTTAGGTGGACGATTGTCCTTGTGTGGTGTAAGAAACGCTGGAGGTTCTGTTTTGGGCGCCATGTCAAGGGAAGGGGATATGTGTGGGAGGGGGTTTGAGTTTACATTGGTCATGGTTGTAAGGTCTGTTATGGGGTTAACTAACGTTAATTCTCATTTTAGGTTAGCGATAACTGTGTTTGTCGCTTTCAAAACCTCTTATTTTAACGCTGCTCCCCATTTTATGAGGATTTATAGCATGCTTTTTGAGTCACTTTTAGTGATTCATGCCGTTTGTGAGCAAATCACAAGTCCCTTGCAACCGGGTCGTGTCATTACTACTCTTCTACTTCTTTCTTTGGGTCTCAAGTGTTTCAGGTTCTTAAGGGAGCCTCCACTTTATTTTCCCAGTATCTCAGTATTCTACAAGGAAACGATCAAGATTGACTTTGGCATGCTATTACTTGTTTGGCAATGTAAACAAAGTCAAGTGAACAACCGGGGGCCATCGGAGAAGATTTAGCTATCCTTGTAGTGTTAAGTAGTTTATTTTCAGTTTGTTATAAGTTGTATATGGAGATTATATATTACACAAAATTATATCTCTTTTTGTTAAGTGAAAATTTTGTAGTAGATAAAACTTTTGTTGTTAAAATAATAATGGGGAATAAAAAATAAAAAAATATAAAAAAACAAAAAAATTCCATTGATTATGCATACGAAATAATTTTAATCATTTTCATAAAAAATATTAAACTTAAGAAAACAAATATTTCAAAGCATGATTTTGAATGGCAAATCAACATTAGTATCCAACCCATTCATTAAACCTTATCTAGACAAAGTAAATGATAGCCTGTTTGTTGAGAATCAACTATGATATTGTCAAACTGTCAAAAGAGGATAGAAAATGATGTATTATTGGCCATGTTCTTATTCTTACATAATAGAAGATTCTATTGAGATCTTGGAGTATGTTGTCAAGTTGAGGGAAAAGAAGCTAGGTACAGCAAATTAAACGCCGACTTTGATGATGAAAAGAGCAGGGTTGCCGAGCTATTGAGTGTATTGTAACATAGAACAACATTTTTTTTTTTCGTTTCTCGTTATCATTAATATATTATGATTTTAATTTTTGTAAACATTGTTATTTATTGTGGACTAACATATTAGGGTGAGCCATATGTAATAAAATTAAGAGTTTCACATTTTGTTTATTTAATTTGCACTAAAAGTATGTAGTGTAGATTAAATAAATAAAATGCGGAGCTCGTATTTTTTTATAAAAAATCAAAGTCATTTACGTCGCATTTTAACAAAAGTTCGACACAAATCATATTTTCAGATTTTTTTAAAAAGTCATTTTCGTCGCACATTTGGTAAAACTGCGACACAAATGACTTTTTTGGCACTATGCTAAAAAGTCATTTGCGTCGCACATTAGCTTAAACTGCGACACAAATGACTTTTCAGAATGGTGCCAAAAAATTCATTTACATCGCGCTTTTGACGAAATGTGCGACGCAAATGGGCTTAAAAGACCGACGCAAATGAATATTTTTCCACTAGTGCTTCTATTTTTTAATACGGTCCTGTTTGACATGATTACCTTTTTGTTTAACAGACTTGACCGCGGATTTGACTAATTGTTTTATAAATGTGTTTGATAACACTTAGCTAACCGTTGAAAGCTGATAACCAGTTGATTGGGAAAATGACATGTATAGACATTGATTTGTTTACAAGCATTGCCTTTTTTTCTTAACAGCATAATGGATCAAGGTCAAATAAATAAGAATCATCATTGCCATTTAACCAATAAATCTACCTCCAAAGAAAATAAATAATAAACCTAAAAATCCCAACTCATCCAGCCTTAACTAAAACTCCTATAATTGAAAATATATTTTGACCAAGAATACTGAAAATGACATGTATAGACATTGATTTGTGACCAAGCATTGCCTTTTTTTCTTAACAGCATAATGGATCAAGGTCAAATAAATAAGAATCATCATTGCCATTTAACCAATAAATCTACATCCATTGAAAATAAATAATAAACCTAAAAATCCCAACTCATCCAGCCTTAACTAAAACTCCTATAATTGGAAACCTATAGCTTTGACCAAAAATATTAAAATTTCTCATGTTTTTTATGCGGATGACGTTTTTCTTTTTAGTAATGCTTCGGTGGATAATATAAATGTAGTAATGTCTTTATTGGAACAATTTGGGAATATGTCAGCGTTAAAATTAAGTCTCACCAAATCAACTCTTATTTTTCCTAAATCCCTTAATCATAATATAAGAAGAGACATAGCTGGTAATTATGGCATTAAGATTTCTTCCTCTTTTGGTAAATATTTGGGGGTGGATATTAGACCTCATAAGCTAAGAATTAATAATTACAAAGGTCTGTTGGATAAAACGATGGATAGAATAAGAGGATGGCAAGCTAAGCTTTTGAATATGGCTGGACGTTGTACTTTAATTAGATCAGTTCTTAGCTCTTTTCCTCTTTATGCCATGCAAACTTCTCTAATTCCTTCCAACATTACCTATGCTATTGAAAAATGTTGTAGAAAATTTCTTTGGAACAAGGTGGATAGAAGTAATTATATGGCAAGATTAGCTTGGGATAAAGTTACTCTTCCTACTAATGTTGGAGGGTTGGGAATTAGAAGATTGAAGGATTGGAATCTGGCGTTTATGGCAAAACTAGGATGGACTATTCTTGATAAACCAGATAAATTGTGGGTAAGAATTTTAAAGGAGAAGTATCTAAAGAATTCAAACCTTTTAAACTCTATGCCTAACTACAATCAATCTCCCTTATGGAGAGATATCCTTAGGGGCAATCATATTCTTCAAAAGGGTTTAATCATAGGAATTGGTAATGGTAGGAACACTTCTATTTGGTATCATCATTGGGTAGGGGAAGCACCTCTTTATACCCTTGAGGATATTAAAATTTCAGAGTTGAAAGCCCATTGGTTTGTCAATAGAATCATTAGAAATGGAAAGTGGTATCTTGATGAGATTCAACATCTTCTTCCTACTCATATTAAGGATCTTATTCTAGCTTACCCCCTTTCAAATAATATGGATGAAGAGGATTTTATAAGATGGAAATACTCAAAAAATGGTGATTTTGATATTAAATCTGCTTATCATATTCAATTGCATGATCCTTCTCCTACTTCTTTTCCTAGCTTTCCTTGGAAAACTATCTGGAAAATAAAATGTCCTTACAAATACAAAATGCTTCTTTGGAATTGCTGTCATGAAATATTACCAGTAGCTGCTATTTTAAATCAAAGAATTCCAAATATTAGCCCTATCTGCTCTAGGTGCCAACAGCAAAAAGAGGATCACTTACATCTTTTTAGGGATTGCCTCCAATCTAGTGTTCTGTGGTCCTTCATTTTTCAGAGGGTTTGGAACACTGAACATTTCCAGTTCTGTGCTTTTTATAATTCAAGTTGGAAGGATTGGATTCATTTCAATCTCCATAATTCTGCTTCTTGGAAAGTTATTTTTATTGTTGCTATTTGGCATATTTGGATCTCTAGAAACAAAGCTGTTTTTGATCTCAAAATGAAAAGTGCTTTCTCTCTTTATAACTCTTTCTTTATAGACTGGAACTCTACTAACTTGGCTTTGCAGGGTAAAAGTACAGATATCAAAACGAATCTTCCCCCTATTAGGAAGCAGTGGATGCCACCTTTGGAAGGATATATGAAACTAAATATTGATGGTGCTTGGAAATCAGAAAATGTGGCAGGAGGAGGAGGTGTATTCAGAAGGCACACTGGCTCCTGGTTTGTTGGGTTCTCTACTAAATTTAGGGTTCATTCTCCTTTGGCTTCTGAACTCTATGCTTTGAGAGAGGGCCTAAAAATTGCAAAGAACTTCTTAATTGATAAGTTAGAAGTTGAAACAGATGCTTTGAATCTTAAGCTCCTTCTTGATAAGGTGAAAGATCATACTCATCATGAATTGGGTCCGGTTCTTCGAGAGGTTACTCAGCTTTTGGGAGAAAACTGGATAATTAGTTTCTCTCACATTCCAAAGACCTATAATAGAGTTGCTCATGCTTTGGCAGCTCACTCTTTGATTATGGTGGTGCAACATAAGCTTCACTATATCATTCCATCTTGTGCAAAAGAGGAATATGAAGGGGATTTTGAAAAAGCAAATCCAGCATATGCAGAGGAGATGAGAAGAAATGCCCGGGATCAAGTTCGGGCAATGTGCAATGCAAGAAAAGAAAATGCAGCAAAAAACAACAATATAGCTCAGACTTCTTCAGCTACAGAAATTGTATTCGGTTCCATAGTCTCTACTATCAAACAGGTGATGCAGGATAAGGATTCAGGAAAGGTTGGAAGCAATACTGATAAGGGTAAAGGAAAGGCTTTTGTTCCATTTGTTGTTGGTAGTTCAACAATTCCAAAGGATATAGAAATTGTTGAAGTTGAAGACGATGAGGAGATCAATTCTGTCACCAACAACTAATTGGATCTTTCTTTTGGTGCGACGCAGGCTTCACAAGGTTATATATGGCGTCTTTTTGGATGTATATAATCCTAGTTTTAAAGCATAAGTATTTTCGTAATATCGATTATGGTATTAGGATAGATAACGATTTTCATCCTCATTTTGATAGTCCTATCTTTTGCGGGCTTAAGGAAGATAGTTAGGAGGACAAGGATGATTTGCTCAGCTGATCTGATTTTTTTCTGGATCATGCTTGCTTTTGTTAGTATTAGGGTTTTTATCCCTAATTAATTAATATATATATATTTCGTCGGTTTGCGTTAAAAAAAAAGAATACTGAACATTTACATACCATTTTTAATGTAAAATACAGGGCTCAACATAGATTCAAGATTCTATTGTCGTACTTTAGGCCAAAATAACAATATACCCCGTATGAAATAACAATAAGTAATGACAAATAAATTTATACCAAAAAAAATAGGTCTTCTGGTAATTTTATCGACCATATTTTCTACAATTTATGTTTTGTATGGGTCATAACTTACCCTCATAAGTTATAACACGAGTGTTTTTCTAAACTAATTTTTTACTAAAATAGTACGTAGTAATATAATAATAAATCAGCAATGACACAAGATAGATATAACCAAAACAAAAATCCATATCTTGTTAAGTTAAATAATATAGTCTACCATATGTATTTTATTTTTGATCTACACAAGACTCAAAAAATATACTCCGTATATGATAAATATAACTATGATGAAATTATATGGAATTTAACTTACAACACGAGTCTAACCTAGAATCAAATAATATTTTAGTACAACATAGTTTCTAAAGATATATATTGGGCTCTAATTTTAAATCCCTACAAAAAGACTCAAAGTTTACAAAATTTTATTTCAATTTTAACCCCTAAAAATTTAGAGAAATCATGTATCTCTTATGTTTGTTAAATTTAAATATATTTTTCTTTAACATAATTTTTCATCAATTTTCTTCAAAAATGTGAAAGTGAGTTGAAAATAACAAGGTTTATATTTGTATTTTATTACGTAATATCATCATACTTAACTGTGGAATTTGAACTAATTGTGTTTTAAACAAATTCAAAATTTTACTACGTCGTTATTTTTAATTCGTACCTCATATTTTCTCAATCACATATAAAAAATACAAATAAATTTTATTTCACTCAACATATTTCATAATTGCAATATTATTTATAAATAATTAATAATATTCCGTAAATAAGTTTAATTTAATCCAACGCACGGGTCCTAAGCTAGTTTATTACAAAAGTCAAGCCAAGATTTATAATTTCATATGATCGGATTGATAAATCTAGGAAAAAAATAAAATTCTTAAAGGAAAAGAAATTAGATATGTTAATGGAAGTTAGATTAGAGGAGAAGAGAGTGAACATGAGATTAAATTGGACTTTTCAACTCTACATGATTAAATGCCTCCATATGAAACACTATTATTATTAGTGTCTTTGAAGTTGGAGGATTTATTTCAATCCTCGGTTTACCAAAATCGGATTTAGCCCAAACTCTAAGAGTTGATCTGCGCGTGTCATTAGGCTCTACAAGTGATATGTCCTCGCTCACTTAAGCAAGTGAACACCCTAACATGAAGTATATGTAGAGATTATTTAGTCATTGCTATGCATCATGTATCATATATAGCTAGCTTATGGGAGGTTGTTTTTTCGGATATCAGATATGTGTGGCAACACACATATCAGCTAAAAGACAAATAGCTAAAAGACAAAAAAGGAAGTACCATTTAGGTTAAAAAAGTACCATTCTGTAAAAAAAGTACCATTCAGTTAAAAAAAGTACCATTTTTGTTTAAAAAAGTACCATTTAATTTCTTTTTTATCATTTTTCTTATTTTGTCTCTTACTATGATATGCATTTGCCCACACATATCTGATATCCGAAAATACTTCCTCAGCTTATGGTGGCATTCTTGTCTTGAATCATTAATAGTTACCATCCAAGGTTTCGATGATATGTTTATAGGATTGTTCTATGGTTCGATTCCTATCGACCGATGGTAAAATTTCAATGCTATAAAATTTTAATCGATTACATCTTCCCTTATCAATCGAAGTTAAAATCTCAGTTCTGGAAATATGTTGGTCTTAATTATACATATAGATCTATAATCACCATATTGAACATGCAAACTGTTTATGTCAAATTTCGTATGGACGACCTTTGGTTGGGACATAGACGACTAGATAAAATAGAGAGTGTAAATAACAAGAAATAAATGACGGAAATAAAGAGAGACGAGACAAGAGATGGTGACGCGGAAAACCCGAAAGGGATAAAAACCGCGGGTGGCCATGAGTCCACCAATCCACTATGTTGCTGGCGTAAAAAGCCTTGTTGAATACAAGTACATCAGTGTATTTTCATGTATGTAAACGTAACTACTAATTAAGCATGAGTATAAGGTATCGGAGAGTACGAATGGAATACATAAATTGGCACAGGGTAATTAAAGAAGGTCTAAGAAAATATATGACAATGTGGCGGTAGGTTACTTTTGCGGCACAAACCATATTAGGAGGAAGGTCTCTTCATTAGGATAATACAGAGGCATAGGATAAATGATAAAGGGTAATAGTCTAAGTGGAAAGTCTAGGTGGAGGTTAAAAGGGAAGCTCCCTCTTGATGATGGCAGGAGCTCCGGGCAAGGCTACCATGATAGGCCCGTAGTTAATAATGTGAGAAGGAGATAAATAGCTAATAGAAGGAGAGAGAATCCCATCGCCCTCAGTCTTAGGTGATGAGGGTTTTTATATAGAACTCTAGGTCTTGTATTGTTGAGATAGTTGTGCTAGTAATGCTCCTTGAATTGCTCAACTGATTCCACGATCTTCTAAACCGCTTCCTTGACCTTCTCTAACTGATTTGACCTTGACTCAGCCACAACGACTCCCTAAAAGTAGGAGCTAACTGGTACGATCTGATTCACGTTGACCCGTTCATGCGTCGATCTCACGTCATACAAAACGACCCATAACAATAGCCCCCATTTCCCTAATTGTAGCAAGTCGGAAGTTAGGAAAATAATCTTCAAAGCTTGTCACCATGTTCGTTTGTTATCGACGCTAATCTGTCACTGTCTTCGGCTTGTCCGTCGTCTTTCGTACTTAATCTTGTTCAATGACGTCACCACCTGGTGTCATCCACGATTTCTGATAGCACTCGATGTCATCACGCGTATATTGGTGTCTTTATGTCGATGTTGGTGTCCTCAACTTAATGAGATGTAAACCTGACATCTTGTGAAAGAATCGTTTCTCTCAACAAGCGTAAGACGACATAGTGTAATTCTTACAAAACTTTGCGAAAACATGTTAAGACATAGCCGTTAGTTAGGTATCCGGCGTCATGGCCAACTTTTGTATCTTCGTCTGTCTTTTGATATTTGCGGGCGTCGCGGCCGACTGTTGTACCTTAGTCTGTCGTTTGATGTTTACAGGCGTCATGGCCAACTGTTGTATCTTAGTCTGTCTTCTGATGTTTACAGGCGTCATGGCCAACTGTTGTATCTTAGTCTGTCGTCTGATGTTTACGGGCGTCATGGCCAACGATTGTATCTTAGTCTGTCGTCTGATGTTTACAGGCGTCATGGCCAACTGTTGTATCTCAGTCGGTCATCTGATGTTTACAGGCGTGCCTCTAGTGTCGCTGTTGTGTGACATCTATCGTATGCATGCGATATAAGCCTCTTCGTTTGTTCGTAGTCATGCGAAGAATTTAGAGAAGGAAGTTGCGTCGATTGGGCACAAGGTCGAATTATTTTAGTCGGATGTAATGCCATGTGAGGGTAGGTAGCAGGCGACTAAGTTGAATTTACAGGTAAATGAAGTGGATTGTTCGAAGCAAACTTATGACGAATGTCAAGAAGAGTCGAAGAGTTGTGAGGTTTCCTATAACATGAGGACGAGGGATAAGAGGCTTCGATGGTGCAGTCTATGGAAGGAGAGTTTAGCCTATGGGATTTTCGGAACAGTAATCTAAGTAGGTTTTGAGTATTCTGGGCTGGCTTCGTTTGTCGTCGGTGTTGAAGGGGAAAAATGTGTGTTTTTCTATTTTGTATTTGGCGATTGGTTAGGCGTTTGGACAAGCGTCAAGGGTGCATACACGTCGTTAGCTTAAGATGTTGTTTACGCTGTCTCTGTTGTTCGTTGTGGAATAGATGGCACCTGTTAGGTACTCAAAGAGCGAAGTTATGTGCACATAAATAGTACCTGCGTCGTCTGTAGTGGTCGCACTTAGAAGCGACATGTCGTCGTTGGGATCCAATAAGTTTAAGGGTCATGACCATGGAGACGTTGTCGCTTGTAGTTGATAGCGTCGTTCGTTGATGTCGTCTTCTGATGATGTCGTAAGTTGTTATTGTCGTTGGTGATATCGTCAACAAGTGATCTGTAGAGAATAGAAAAGGTAGAGGTGGACGTTCGCTTGATGCGATGTTAGCGTTGATTTTCAAATAAATAAGATGAAACATAAATATAATATAATTGCGTTTGGAAGGATATATTCAATGCGACAGATAACAAAAACTGAAATTGAACTTTAATCGCAGTGTAGTGAAAAATGTAATAAATTAATCAACGCACGAAGTAAGTGTTAGATATAACTTAATATGGGCTCGTGTAACGAAATTACGTCGTGTCGCTGACTGTCCCTTGATGACGATTCTACAATCAACAGCATTGTCCTGATGTTGTGACACCTCTCGTCGCCGATCTTGTTTTCGTTCCTGAGATCATTGTCATCGCTTGTACCACCGTCATCACATTTGGCGTCGTCCCGTCACGTTGAATGATGACGCATCGCTGGTCTTGATACTGTCCATTCCAACGTTGGTCGGCTTATTGGTTGATCCTCGCAATGTGGCACCAGAAAGAACATATGGTTAATGTGAATTCCTTATACTGTCTTAAGAAGTGGACTTTTTCTTAACGTCTTTGGTAAAACCATTTGACAAACTTACATTACAATATGTCGTAAATTAAAATACATGTGAACTCTTTATAAATTACCTTTCTTGTTAATCGATTGACGTCCTATCACTTGTCGTCTTTGGGAAACCCAATGACTTTTCTTTATCCGCCTATTTCGACATGTGATAGTAGTTGAGCCCCCAATGTTTGTACATTTGTCTTAGCGTCGTACCTGTTACCCAAATCTTACGACAAGATCATCATGAAAATAAATTGTATCACATCGTCAGTTAAATTTCAAAGTTGTAACAAGTATATTAAACTGAACGGGAGTATGTACTATCTTGCTCCCCTGTGGCGGCTTTAGGAAGATATCATGACTGAAGTCGGCCACAGATATGATGACGTTCGTTTATATTTGACGTCGTACATGCGTGCCAGCATGATGCAACCTCTAAACGTCCTGTCAAGTCAAATTACCTCAAAACGATTTGATAAAATGGTTTAGTCATTAGAGAAATTGAGACATTCACGGTGCGATGCAAAAATTTATTAGTTAACTTGATGAACGTTGAATACGAGACATATTAATACAAGAGAACAACAATGAATGAATTGAAATGAGAAAGTGTGTGAAAAATAGTTTAGAAGTTACTCATGTGTCATCATGGTCATTGATGATGATTATTCGACATTCCGATTTCCTTAGCTTTCTCGGTAGTCTGGTGGCGTCGTGTCATCGGTCATTGCCATCTCGCGGCGTCGGGGCTACCGTCATGATCAAGGTAATCTGTTGTCATTAATATACATACTAACGCGTATAGTCGCGGCATGTCATTAGCGAATGAAAAATAGTTATCAAGGAAGATATGTGAGAAAATTTCAACATGTATGAGGTGTTAGTTTATAAAATTTTGACGTCACTAATTAACATAAACGAATTGAGTCACTCATACCATTCGATTGTGTTGATGACCCTCATGATCTGCGATGTACATGGCAGCGACAATACGTATATATTATAAATAAAAGATAACTTACTTCGAAAGTACGTTCGTACCTTTAGCCCCCATTGATATTCATGTATCGACGATCTGTTGGCGAACTTACGAAGAAATATATTGTTAAAATAAAGATGTTCGATAATTACTTCCACGTACCATGTTTAACGCCAAGAAGCTTCTTGTCGTCATGGGGGTAACCAGAATGGTCGGGTCCTGCTGTCGTGCCTTGCTGTCGTGGCGTCATGTTGTGCCGTCGTGACCTCATGTCGTGTTGTGACCTCGTGTAACACTGGCTAACATCTTGTTATATGCTCACGACCTTCTAACGCTGGTCACCTGCTTTACTCACGACCTTGCCAAGCGACACATCAGTGCCTGTAGACAAGGCAATACCTTGTCACCTGCTTTCTAACGTCGGTCGCCTGATGTACTCATGACCCAGCCAAGCGACACGTCAATACCTGTGGACAATACTTGGCGACACGACGTGATCAAACGACAAGTGGTGACGACGTTAGTACAAAAAGTGGGATAATAACACATAGCATATATTTTAAGGTGTTTTTGGAAATTAAAACAAGCACAGTATACTATATAAAAAACAAATCAAGTAAAGTATACTATATGAAAATCAAATGAGGTAGAGTATACTATATGCTCCCCTGAGTTCACCAGAAAAGTTAGCCACAAAATCTAGTATTGACGACAACTTTGTTGCTGAATCTCCATCTGTCGCCTTCGTCTATGGAGACGTCGTCGACTGATGTGGAGGTGACGTCGGACGAAAACATGTTGACGTCATGTCATTCGAGGGTGATGTCACGTGTTCGTATCTGTTTTAGTGACAACAAGGACTAGAAACAATATTAGTTTAAATTAAAATCTTTGGGGTTGAGTTTTATACCATACTTTTCGCGACGTCAGGTGGTCAATCGTCTCGGGAGCTTGTCAAGGTACGAGACAACTCATATTGTATCTTGTTTGCGGTGACATCTACATGATGGTCCGTGACGTCTAGACCGAAACCTGTCACGTATTCGAAAACGAGGCCAAACGATTAGAATTGAATATTACAAATATTAGTACCTATTTTCGATGTCATCAAGCGTTGGTGTCGTTGTTGTCACGATATGCATCATCTAGGTCGAATTCGACCACTCCGACGCGTCACTTCTAGAGATGACACCTGCTGATGTCGACACCTAATCTGGCGACGACATGTACCCTGACGTCATTCCATATTCCATCGACTAACGAGCCTGGCGACGACACCTGACCCGTCGACGACACCTGACCCGTCGACGACACCTGACCCGTCGACGACGCCTGACCTTCGACGACACCTGACCCGTCGACGAGACCTGACCGTCGACGACACCTGACCTTTGACGACACCTGACCCGTCGGTGACTCCTGACCGATCGACAACACCTGATCCGTCGACGACACCTGACAGTCGACGACACCTGACCGTCGACGACGCCTGACCTGTCGACGACACCTGTCATGCTGATGACATGTGCCCTGACGTAGCTCCATCTCATGGTGGCGACAAAGTATGGCAACAATCCATAGCCTGGCGACAACTTTATTGGTGAACCCAAGTGGGTCGGATATTGTGTTTGAGAGGATATTTGTGGATATGTGTTTGAAGATAAATCTAGCCATCTCCCCACAGACGGCGCCAAACTGTTTATGCCAAATTTCGTATGGACGACCTTTGGTTGGGACATAGACGACTAGATAAAATAGAGAGTGTAAATAACAAGAAATAAATGACGGAAATAAAGAGAGACGAGACAAGAGATGGTGACGCGGAAAACCCGAAAGGGATAAAAACCGCGGGTGGCCATGAGTCCACCAATCCACTATGTTGCTGGCGTAAAAAGCCTTGTTGAATACAAGTACATCAGTGTATTTTCATGTATGTAAACGTAACTACTAATTAAGCATGAGTATAAGGTATCGGAGAGTACGAATGGAATACATAAATTGGCAGAGGGTAATTAAAGAAGGTCTAAGAAAATATATGACAATGTGGCGGTAGGTTACTTTTGCGGCACAAACCATATTAGGAGGAAGGTCTCTTCATTAGGATAATACAGAGGCATAGGATAAATGATAAAGGGTAATAGTCTAAGTGGAAAGTCTAGGTGGAGGTTAAAAGGGAAGCTCCCTCTTGATGATGGCAGGAGCTCCGGGCAAGGCTACCATGATAGGCCCGTAGTTAATAATGTGAGAAGGAGATAAATAGCTAATAGAAGGAGAGAGAATCCCATCGCCCTCAGTCTTAGGTGATGAGGGTCTTTATATAGAACTCTAGGTCTTGTATTGTTGAGATAGTTGTGCTAGTAATGCTCCTTGAATTGCTCAACTGATTCCACGATCTTCTAAACCGCTTCCTTGACCTTCTCTAACTGATTTGACCTTGACTCAGCCACAACGACTCCCTAAAAGTAGGAGCTAACTGGTACGATCTGATTCACGTTGACCCGTTCATGCGTCGATCTCACGTCATACAAAACGACCCATAACACAAACCATATATCCAACAAAACGTCACACAACAGATAAAATTCAGAAAAAATATTTCTTCATCTTCAAAAAATAGGCTCCTGTTAAACGAGCATTGTGATCAAGAGAAATGCAACAAATTTGTCGTCGACATTGTCTTCAAAACATGAATGGTGATAAAGAGATATGAAATAACCTTGTTCGCAGCCATTGTTGGCGTATAAATTTAATGTTTGTTTTTTAAGGATTTTATTTATTTATTGTTGTTACCTTTTGTTCACCACTTTTTGAGTTTACTACTTATGTTGGCACCTTAACTTGTTTTCCGGAAAAATTCCGGTCATGTGAAATTCACTCACCAATTCATTTACTTTTTACTCACCTTTTTTACTCCCTATATTCTCTATTTTCCATATTTCAGTACAATATGAACCTAATTACTACAAATTGGGTTCAATTTTAAAAATATATAACTATGTAAGTAAAATCAAAAATAAAAATAAAATTAGTAGCTTGATTCTCTTTAAATAAACACCAAGTAGATCGATAATACATACTCCGTACACCATATTCCCCAACCTAATTTTGTATTTCGTTGAAAAAATAATTTCTGGTAATAATTTAAAGATATGGAAGAAAATTCCCTGAAACCTGATTAAGTTATTAAAGTGTAACAAGTTGTAAACATTGGGGTAGTAAAAAGACAAAACATAAAGTATAAGTAGTAAAAACTAAAATTTGTTAAATTTTTTTTTTAAAAGAGGTAGCAAAAATAAATAAATAAATAAATCCTTGTTTTTATTTATGGATTACGTACATCATGTTTTATATTGTTCTATTTCTTCCATTCGTTGTAGGACTAATGTTTATGCATGCGATGCAAGCATAACATTTATATGAATATTGCCATGGTTAAATATGAAAAAATTAATTTTAAAAAAATTAGCACGTTAGTAAGGGTATAATAGGAGTTTCAGAAGGGGACACCGATACCTCACAAATTTAACGCATTATTAAGGGTATAATAGGAATTTTAAAAGGGGGTTTTAACTCCTCCTGATTCTTTTTATAGAATAGAAATTTAGGCCGAAGGATGTTAAATTTTGGTAGTTTATAGTTATTGTTACATAGAGAAATTAATTAAGAGCATATTTTGAGGCAACTAAATTTGTTTATAAAACAAGTAGAAATTAGAGTATGAAATAATTAGGGAGAATTTTTGTGGGTAAGAAAATTAACAGGGAATGAAATCAAGGGAGGATGGTAGACGGTTAATACCGCAAGGGGAACGGTGGAAGGAGTCTAGTATTAGGAAATTTATCGAGATACATTTATAGAGTCAGATTATATACTGCACATATGTAGCCGCTTGGAATTATTTTCGACCAACACTCCGTACAAGTTTGAACATGTGACTTAATTCTTCTTTCACGTTACAAAATGGATGATACTTCAAATTATTTTCCACCAATTTGAGATTCATGTAACTATTAATCCTTCTTACTAGTTACAAACAAGTATCCGTTAATTAATTTCATAAAGAGGGCATGTTCTATAAATAAAGTTATATCGTAAAAAAAACAATCGCAAATCGTGTAATTAATTACGACAAAGAACAAACAATTATCGTACATACATTCCATTTTCAGTTGCACAATTTGCATCAATTTATATACACATGCATGCTCTCTCTATCGTTGTTTTAGCATTTTTGTTTAACCAACTTTTTTAATTAAAAAAACTTGCACATAGCACTAAGAAAGCTAGTTCATAAATCATAATTAAGTTGCGATATGCCTCAACAAGAATCGTGCCACTATAACGCTTACAAGAAACAATGATCATATTAGTAACTAGGTGTAGTTTATGCAAATTACCTATTAACAATAACAGTCAAAACGCAACGTATTTAAGTTTTGATACACTGATGATAACTAATTTTTATAGGGTGAAAATATTAACGCCTTAAGTTCATTTTGAAGCTCATCTCGAGTCAAGTTAGAGCCTCGTTCAAGTCAAGCTCGAACGGAGTCGAATAACATCTGAGTATTTATAACCTTCATACTAGTTTTAGCAAAAATGTTGATAATTAAAAGCAGCAAATTTTTTTACAATTTGATACATCCTAAATTATAAGTAGTAAATCTTTCCGTAAAGATTGAAGATATAACCTCGGTCGAATCTAAATCTGTATATGACAATAAAATGGCTCAATCATCTTCATCCACAAGAACAAGAACAAGAACAAGAACAAGACACCCTTTTATTTAAAGGAAAATGTATAAATATATCAAATTTCAAAACACAAAAAATACTCCGATCCTATAATTAGTTAAATAGTCATAAATTTCTTCATTACAATTATACATGCATATAGGCTAGGTCATCACAAAAATAAATTTAGTATCCCTTATAGGCGCCTATGTAAGAACTGAGAAGATCATCTATATCACCGCCTAAAATTGAATTGGACTGCGAGTATAACGAATTAGATTTTATGCCATTACTGTTAATAGTTGGTAATTTGCATATACTAGTACATGCTATATTGCAATCTTCTGGTTTGTATTTATTCAAATCCCTACATTTTGTGTTACATGGTTCCACGCATCCTGGTCTTGCTTCTTGAAGAAGTTCTGCCATTAATGTTGTCGTCGTCGTCGTCGTCATAACAACCATGGTAATCAATAGAAATGTTGCAACATTCTTGTTCATCAACGCCATTTGTAGAAGTAATATGCATGTAACCACTAGTATTTTGTGTTACCTATATTTTTTATTTTTATTTTTTTATTTTTAATTTATTTAATGACTAGATGAAAATTTGATGATCAAGACTTCTAATTTTATAGTAGGCGCCTTATGATAGAGTATCTAAATTTAGTACGTAGATTGTGGGTTATTATTTTTTTGAGAAATTATGGGAATGTTTTAAGGCCTCTAAAGTACAATGTTATATACTAACTTTGAAGTCCGCGATGTTTGAATTTTGTTTTAATTTTTTTCTTATCTCTATTATATAAGCCAAGAGCTTAGGGCTTTTTCGTAACTTAACTTTTCGTGTCCCCAGCCAAAATTACCAAAACACCCTTGAAGTCGTTGATGCTGCTCGCTGACCCCCTATCTCTTGCACTCTTTTCTCTCTCCTCGCATTTCAGAGGCGATTTGTGTCCTATCTCTTGCACACTTTTTAATATATTAGTATAGATGAAAGCTAGATTGTAAATTGACAAGCTCGAAATGGTGCAATCATAACAAAAAAACGGAAGAAGAATTTATTAATAAGACATCAATCAGTTAGCATATGCCAACTATTTGTACTCTTTTAACGGTTTCCTTACACTCTTTCCTATACTAGTCTTATATGCACGCGATGCGTGCGGGATTATATAAAAACTTAAAATCGTATTACTACCACTAAATATAAATATTAGATAAAAAAAATGTTCACAAAGTTCATATTTAAAAAAAAATAAGGTTATATTTTACAATCATACCTCTAAATAGTGAAAAACAATAATCATGCCTTTACATGACAAATAATCTAAATCTAAGTACCAAAATAAAGAATTTGTGCTGTTGATAATAGAGATTTGCATATAAGTCAATTTAAGCCGTAATAAGAAACTTGATATAAGGAAAAGAGCAGCAAACAGATTACGAATTGGCTCCACCTGCAATATAAGTAAATAATATTAATCGAAAACACTTCATATGCAATTATATCTCAGTAGCAAATGCCAAGTACTAAAGATGAATAGAAAATTCTGTTGACCGGACGATTTTCTGCAGAATAGTGACATTATCTGTGTAACTGTGTTTAACATTCACAACAGCTACTCCTGAACATATTTTTTCTTGGAAATACAGCCTAATATCGGCATGCCTTATAAACTACACCTGAATATACCTTTTATGATACTGATAAGCACAAAATTACTTCAAATCTCTTTCTTAAAACACATCCTACATGCACATTATCTTATAGCACAATTTGTTGAACCCCTTATATATGCACCAGAATTTGTAAGAATCAACAAAATAAGATGAATACAAAATCTCTGTACTAAAATCAATATCGAAATCGAAATTCAACTGATTTAAAATTGTAGATAGAAATTCAACTGACAGGCAATTTAAGCCGTAATAAGAAACTTGATACACTTAAGGGACTGCTGCATTACTTTTCCGTAGCAGCTGGTTAACAAAAATTATCGGAGAAATATTAAAAGTAATTGAAACATGCACCTTCTACCAAATATGTCTGCATCACAAATTTACACTGCAAACCTAAAAAAATAAATACTCTCTATGGAACAGCTTCTTGTTGAGGATAAGCACAAATCAAAGACGGGGATGGAGGAATACAACGTCTCTGCCTCCTACTTCTGCTAGCAGAAGTTGTAGAACAATCAGACAATCAATTCAACTGATTTTGATCTATTTACGCATTTATCTATTAGAAAATCGATTTGCCTTGAATGGATCAAACACAACAGGGATGCAGCCATCAATGAGAGAATCAAACATGGACTTTCATGTTGGACTGCCCCCTAGAGGCTGAAGGCGAAACTCTGATGCCATGAAAAGTTTCTCAACAGGTATAATTCAATCAATATAATTTAGTTAGGCATAATCAATATAATCAATATAAATTTTAATCCACAACTGCAGACCCACAATTTCTCACATCTATAACAGCAACCGACATCGAATATTAATTTCCAAACACTGAAATTTCACAATTCAATTAAAAAATTACCCAGAAAGTACATGGACATAGTCACTTACCCCGTCAGTTGCCAACACGATGAACTGGTCTTTGGTGGTAATATTCTTCTGTGTCACTTCAGGCACTGATATAAGGCCAAACTCCTTGATGCAGTAATCCCCAAAATCTCTAGACATTATTAGGCCTGGCACCTCCTAATCAGGTATTCACACCCTATGCACTCCTGGCTCATCGTCTAAGCAGAATACTCGCCATTACATTGCATTATTCACTCAGCTTCCTCTGTTTGAAACAAACAATAAATAAGTATTGAAACACCGTCACCATCTAAAAACTACCAAGCGCCTTTCTTATTGAAACTACCTATTGTTACTTGATAGATTTATCTCAATCCTTTGGTAACTTTTTCATATAGCTCCCGGTTCTTTAGTTTCTCATTTCAGACAGGTGTTCTCAGATGAATGCAAAGAAAGAAAAAATAGGAGAATTTGCTACAATTAGTATGAATGAGCATAAACCAAATCAGAACATAAACATAATTACATGCACTGATGCACTGCATATAAAACACATGCAAGAAAAAAGATGGATAAAGTACTTACACAGCGAAAGAAGACAACAACAGCCAAGGCACAAACACCTCCGAGAAGAATATGAAGACCATTTTTTGCTGTTCTCTGCAAGAACAAAGATCTACTGTAACATATGATAATAGCCTTTGATTTGTGCACTTGTCATATCATATTAAATAATAAATACCAAACCAAACGACATCCAAGACGTGCACCAAAACCAAATTCAAATTGCTGACTTGCCGTTACATTTATATGTAAAGCACCCTAAATAAAATCCATTATACAAACTGTTAATTCAAATCAAAAGGTCCAATAGTTTCAATACCTCCTTTGTGTCTTTCAACCGCAGAAGATCTAATCTCCCTAATGGCCTTGTCCTTGTTAATGTGGTTAACTGCAATCATAAGCACACCAACAGAATTTGAACAACAAATTGTCATTATAATGTTGATCAAACAGTCTCAAATTTCAACATTCAATCAATTTTTTTTACTGGAATCGCCAATTCAAAAACCTAAATTACCTGGATTATTTGAAATTGAGGGTTTGATGATAAAATGTGATTCATCAACTTCAGTTGGTGCAACAGAATTCCAGCGATTAAAAATTCTGCAAGAAGTTGAAAGATTCTGCAAGAATTTGAATTGAATTGAAGTAAAACCCTAAAACCATATTACGAATCAATCACTGAAATGGAAAGAGTGGAAAGGGAAGCTTGAAATTAAACCTGAAAGGATGAAATGGAAGGTGAGCCGCCATCGCCGCCGCCTCCAAGGAGCCATCACCCACCATCGATTTCTATCTCCTCCATTATCTACCTTCAATCCGTTCTTATTTATAATCGAATCCCCTTTCCTAAACCCCTAATTCGATTATTTTTTACGGAAGTTTCAATTTGAATCTCTCTCCTTCAATGAAAAAATTTCCTTAGAAACCCTAAAACCCATTTCCGTCGCGGCTGTTGAGGGAGACGCCGCCGTCGAGGCGATCGAAGATAGAGTTGATTGAATACCATCTTTGCGGGAGAAGTCTAACCCTAGAAATGCAGTGTTGTTTGGTGATGGAAAGGTGAGGAGAGAGAAAAGTGAGAAGAGGAGCAGCAAACGCATACACTGATACACCGAATTAGGATTGAGAGATATCTGGGGGTATTTTCGTCATTTAGTTTGGGGACACGAAAAGTTAATTTACTAAAAAGTCCTCAGGAGCTGGCTTATATAATAGAGATTATGTATTTGTACGTTATTAATTAGTGATAATTCTTTCAAAAAAAATAAAAATAATCAATGAGAATAATGACGGAATAACTTCCTTCAATGACGATTAAGAAGATGGGTATCTCTATTTTATAAGGGAACTCTTGAGGTCATTATAGTAATGACTTTTCGGTGTCCCTCTATAGAATAGTCTATATTACCCTTACTCACAATTCAAATTGCATTAAATAAATAAAAAAATAATACTTAATGCCAAGATTTAAGGAAAGTGTGATACAAATTTACTACATATGTTATTTTCCTAAGGGAAGCATTCTGATTAGAAAAAAGTCAAAGTAAGATTGTTTAGTGACAACAATAATTGTGTTAAGTATACTTATGGCCCCTTGACTTTGCCTTAAGTTATTGTTTGGCCCCTCATCTTAAAAAGGTATAGTTTGCCTCTTCCCTCTAACGCCGTTAGATTTTCTCAAATAAAACATTCCAAAAAAAATAAAAAATAAAAGTAAAAAAACAAAAACAAAACCCACAAACAGGAGAGAGAAAGTGAACCAACGTATTTAACACATAGTGCTTACTGCTTATATCGTATACGGAGTACTTTCAAAGGAAAAACAAAAATCACACAAAAACCCATCAATTTTCATTAAAGAAGGTTACAACTTTCAAGCCTACAATTATCAAGGTTGAAGGTATGTCCACTCACATTATCTTTCCTTTTTTTTGTATTGAATAAATTAAAGTAAATTTTTTTTTATTTTTTCTTGCATTAAAATAGAAAATGTAGCATTCCGTATACATGAAACATGGTACTATCAACTATTTCATTTTGGATTAAAAAAGAAATGTAGCATTCCGTATATGTTAATTTGGTTAGATTACCCAGATTTATGTGTATCCTAATTAAAATAAAAAAACTGAAAATTAGGGTTTACTCCTTCCGTCCCGGAATACTTGCACCGCTTTCCTTATAAAGCCGTCCCGGATTACTTACTTCGTTTCTATAAATGGTAAACTTTTATTAATATTATATTAATTACCCCCTTCACATGTTATTTTGTGGTCTCATGCACCCTCCCCTACAGAGATTGATAGATCTACCCACCGGGTAGTTTATCCAGCTTACGTGGACAATATATGTGGACATATGAGGATTAGGTGTACACCAAGTAGACATAGGAATATGAAAGCATTTATTAGTTTGGGAGTTCATACGGGTATGTTGAGTCATCATACCCTGATAGTTGTATGGTGCCAACTAAGATAAGCACAATTTCATTTTGGAGGGAAACTAGTAGAAAATAGGGGGGAAAGTTTTTAGCACTAGCGCCATTTACCTTGCCAAGCGGGAAAACTCCCGCCCTCATTAGTTGAGTCTTCCAAAATTTTCATGGATTATTTTTAGCAGAGGCCTAATTTTTGTAATTGGGTGATGATAAAGGTCGCAAGTTGCGACAACATTTAGTTATCGCAATCTTAAGTGTCGGAATTTAATTGGTACACATAGACGCCACGTAGGGTATGCGTCATCAGATTATTTTTACTATCAATACAATGTTTTTACTATGAAAATATGTAAATAAGGTATTCGAGATAAAAAAAGGAAACAAATTAGAATATTAAGATTTCCCTACTTTTTTTGAAATATGTATAATAGGTTAAAAAAGTTAAATATTTTAGTTTCCAATTTAAATCATGACACATAAGCATGCCATGTTATAATTGTGAAATTTTCGTTTGTAATTTATATAATTGTAGTAATAATTAAAATTAAAATAGCATTTGCATTTGCATTTGGTTGCAGAAAAAAACAGGTAGCTTAATTTTAACTCTCGTCTATGGGCATTTCGATCTCTTGTTCCTTCTCATCTCGATTCTCCAGCCTCAAACTCAAGCTAGAAGAATTATTTCTTGATCACACAAGTACACAACCACTAATTCAATACTGCTTCCCTTGCTTTGATTATTAGGTCCGGGCTCCGCAAAATATCGTCATTATCGTCTTCCTTCATTCACAGTCGCCGGCATATGTTGCATTTGTTGCAGTTGCGCTTCTTTGTTGATTTTGGGTTAAATTAAAGTAAAGCTCCGATATATACTACACTTATTTGGGTTGATTCTTAATTATCTTGCTTAGTTGCTTGCAAAAGAAAGGGAAGAAAATATTTGGTCCCATACATTTTACATATTTTATATCATAATATTAATTGAGAAGAAGATGGATCTAAGCGTTTGACACATGGAAATGATAACTCCTGTAAAATGACACGCAAGGCATGAGATAGACAAAGGGGATTACTTTTGACTTTGGGAGTAATAAGGGGTAAAATTGCAATTTCATTAGCTCACAAAAATCATATTTCAAATACTTCATCATTTAACCGTTAGTTAGATAATCTACTCCTAATTCTACGTAAAATAAATAATTATAAAATAATTTCAATATTAAACTTAAATTTAATTTTCTCAAAAATTTAGGCAGATTAACTGACAAATGTAACTCGTATAATTATGTGTGCAACGTGTATATAGGCATATAGTCATATGGGATGATGATATATGTAAAGTTGCGACAATATTTAGTTGTCGCAATTTTACGTGTCAAAGTTCAATCTATCTATTACATTATACTAAAATAGACACAAGGAGTGACACGTGTCACCTTTGGTGGAAAAAAAATTCCGCCAAAAGTTTTTTCTGTTTTATTCTTTTATGTATTTCAATTAACTTTTATGGTAAAGATTTAGTAGTTTGACTAAAATTTTATCTTTCGCTGCTTGTTTGATCTTCAATATAATTTTTCAATTGTAATTAATTTAATTTCTCAAAAATAATATTTGTAAAATCATAAAATGTTTCATAACATTATTAATCTTTTGAATATCTGCAAGATCGTTTATATTCCGTACTGCTTTATTTTTGAACTATTTTTTGTTACTCAAATATTTTACAAAAAGAATGATAAAAAATATTTTTTCTATTATATTATCCGTGCGAGCACGGGATCTAATATAGTTAGTACATATAGGCGTCACGTAAGTTATGTGTAATCGGAATATTTTTATTGTCAATGAAATATTTTTACTATGAAAATCTCTATTATATAAGCCAGCTCCTGAGGACTTTTTAGTAAATTAACTTTTCGTGTCCCCAAACTAAATGACGAAAATACCCCAGATATCTCTCAATCCTAATTCGGTGTATCAGTGTATGCGTTTGCTGCTCCTCTTCTCACTTTTCTCTCTCCTCACCTTTCCATCACCAAACAACACTGCATTTCTAGGGTTAGACTTCTCCCGCAAAGATGGTATTCAATCAACTCTATCTTCGATCGCCTCGACGGCGGCGTCTCCCTCAACAGCCGCGACGGAAATGGGTTTTAGGGTTTCTAAGGAAATTTTTTCATTGAAGGAGAGAGATTCAAATTGAAACTTCCGTAAAAAATAATCGAATTAGGGGTTTAGGAAAGGGGATTCGATTATAAATAAGAACGGATTGAAGGTAGATAATGGAGGAGATAGAAATCGATGGTGGGTGATGGCTCCTTGGAGGCGGCGGCGATGGCGGCTCACCTTCCATTTCATCCTTTCAGGTTTAATTTCAAGCTTCCCTTTCCACTCTTTCCATTTCAGTGATTGATTCGTAATATGGTTTTAGGGTTTTACTTCAATTCAATTCAAATTCTTGCAGAATCTTTCAACTTCTTGCAGAATTTTTAATCGCTGGAATTCTGTTGCACCAACTGAAGTTGATGAATCACATTTTATCATCAAACCCTCAATTTCAAATAATCCAGGTAATTTAGGTTTTTGAATTGGCGATTCCAGTAAAAAAAATTGATTGAATGTTGAAATTTGAGACTGTTTGATCAACATTATAATGACAATTTGTTGTTCAAATTCTGTTGGTGTGCTTATGATTGCAGTTAACCACATTAACAAGGACAAGGCCATTAGGGAGATTAGATCTTCTGCGGTTGAAAGACACAAAGGAGGTATTGAAACTATTGGACCTTTTGATTTGAATTAACAGTTTGTATAATGGATTTTATTTAGGGTGCTTTACATATAAATGTAACGGCAAGTCAGCAATTTGAATTTGGTTTTGGTGCACGTCTTGGATGTCGTTTGGTTTGGTATTTATTATTTAATATGATATGACAAGTGCACAAATCAAAGGCTATTATCATATGTTACAGTAGATCTTTGTTCTTGCAGAGAACAGCAAAAAATGGTCTTCATATTCTTCTCGGAGGTGTTTGTGCCTTGGCTGTTGTTGTCTTCTTTCGCTGTGTAAGTACTTTATCCATCTTTTTTCTTGCATGTGTTTTATATGCAGTGCATCAGTGCATGTAATTATGTTTATGTTCTGATTTGGTTTATGCTCATTCATACTAATTGTAGCAAATTCTCCTATTTTTTCTTTCTTTGCATTCATCTGAGAACACCTGTCTGAAATGAGAAACTAAAGAACCGGGAGCTATATGAAAAAGTTACCAAAGGATTGAGATAAATCTATCAAGTAACAATAGGTAGTTTCAATAAGAAAGGCGCTTGGTAGTTTTTAGATGGTGACGGTGTTTCAATACTTATTTATTGTTTGTTTCAAACAGAGGAAGCTGAGTGAATAATGCAATGTAATGGCGAGTATTCTGCTTAGACGATGAGCCAGGAGTGCATAGGGTGTGAATACCTGATTAGGAGGTGCCAGGCCTAATAATGTCTAGAGATTTTGGGGATTACTGCATCAAGGAGTTTGGCCTTATATCAGTGCCTGAAGTGACACAGAAGAATATTACCACCAAAGACCAGTTCATCGTGTTGGCAACTGACGGGGTAAGTGACTATGTCCATGTACTTTCTGGGTAATTTTTTAATTGAATTGTGAAATTTCAGTGTTTGGAAATTAATATTCGATGTCGGTTGCTGTTATAGATGTGAGAAATTGTGGGTCTGCAGTTGTGGATTAAAATTTATATTGATTATATTGATTATGCCTAACTAAATTATATTGATTGAATTATACCTGTTGAGAAACTTTTCATGGCATCAGAGTTTCGCCTTCAGCCTCTAGGGGGCAGTCCAACATGAAAGTCCATGTTTGATTCTCTCATTGATGGCTGCATCCCTGTTGTGTTTGATCCATTCAAGGCAAATCGATTTTCTAATAGATAAATGCGTAAATAGATCAAAATCAGTTGAATTGATTGTCTGATTGTTCTACAACTTCTGCTAGCAGAAGTAGGAGGCAGAGACGTTGTATTCCTCCATCCCCGTCTTTGATTTGTGCTTATCCTCAACAAGAAGCTGTTCCATAGAGAGTATTTATTTTTTTAGGTTTGCAGTGTAAATTTGTGATGCAGACATATTTGGTAGAAGGTGCATGTTTCAATTACTTTTAATATTTCTCCGATAATTTTTGTTAACCAGCTGCTACGGAAAAGTAATGCAGCAGTCCCTTAAGTGTATCAAGTTTCTTATTACGGCTTAAATTGCCTGTCAGTTGAATTTCTATCTACAATTTTAAATCAGTTGAATTTCGATTTCGATATTGATTTTAGTACAGAGATTTTGTATTCATCTTATTTTGTTGATTCTTACAAATTCTGGTGCATATATAAGGGGTTCAACAAATTGTGCTATAAGATAATGTGCATGTAGGATGTGTTTTAAGAAAGAGATTTGAAGTAATTTTGTGCTTATCAGTATCATAAAAGGTATATTCAGGTGTAGTTTATAAGGCATGCCGATATTAGGCTGTATTTCCAAGAAAAAATATGTTCAGGAGTAGCTGTTGTGAATGTTAAACACAGTTACACAGATAATGTCACTATTCTGCAGAAAATCGTCCGGTCAACAGAATTTTCTATTCATCTTTAGTACTTGGCATTTGCTACTGAGATATAATTGCATATGAAGTGTTTTCGATTAATATTATTTACTTATATTGCAGGTGGAGCCAATTCGTAATCTGTTTGCTGCTCTTTTCCTTATATCAAGTTTCTTATTACGGCTTAAATTGACTTATATGCAAATCTCTATTATCAACAGCACAAATTCTTTATTTTGGTACTTAGATTTAGATTATTTGTCATGTAAAGGCATGATTATTGTTTTTCACTATTTAGAGGTATGATTGTAAAATATAACCTTATTTTTTTTTAAATATGAACTTTGTGAACATTTTTTTTATCTAATATTTATATTTAGTGGTAGTAATACGATTTTAAGTTTTTATATAATCCCGCACGCATCGCGTGCATATAAGACTAGTATGTAAATAAGGTAGTCGACATAAAGAAGGAAGCAAATTAGAATATTAAGATTTTCCTACTTTTGTATAACAGTTTATATAAATTAAATATTTTAGTTTCCTATTTAAATCATGACACATAAGCATGTAATGTCAGGTGACACGACTTAAAGGTTAGAATATATTAGGTGCACCCCGGAGCACGGGGCACCCTCCTACAGTCCTACATTTCTCCTAACATGTAAATACATAGAAATACCCTTGGGGTGCACGATACACCCGGGTGCATCTAATAATTTTCACTTAAAGGTCGCATGTTGCGACCTTTATCATTTTCGATTTCACATACAATGTTATTGTTGTGAAACAAAGGAAAACGCTAAAAATATACGAAGTACTATGGAACAGTACAATAGAAAATGATATAAATAATTAACTGGTTAGTGGAACGGGCGATGCCTCAGAGTGTTGTATATAGTTCGAGTTTTTTTAGTCATTTCAAATTCACTTATAAATTTCTTTATATATTCACTTAAAATTTTGGATTGGAATTTGTTGGACCATGCGTGATTGAACTCTATTAAACCTTATCGTACTTGTATGATTAAAAACTAATAGATATTATTCGAACTTATTATGAAACTAATTTTGTAAGCTTTGAAACTTATTGTAGAACGATAATGAATCGTGTACGTGTTACAA
The DNA here is from genome assembly GCF_020520425.1 of Spinacia oleracea. Lineage (NCBI taxonomy): Eukaryota > Viridiplantae > Streptophyta > Magnoliopsida > Caryophyllales > Amaranthaceae > Spinacia > Spinacia oleracea. Next base: position 94,096,303 of record NC_079488.1, read on the forward strand.
ATCTCAAGTGAACAATCTATTAAAAAACGTTTGTAAGAAACTACCAGGTCATGTAGTGCTCGATCTCCTCCTTCAATTCGACCACATAACATTCTATGTCATCCATATATATTCCAGAATCCCAAAATTAGAAACATGTGTATATTTTAGTCAAACACGACATTATACAAGTAGTATTGAAGGATTTATTTGTTCCTCTCATGCCCTTATATTTTGTTTGTGTATGTTTTTTAAAAAAATAGAAAAAAACCTTTCACATACAATTTTCTTCTTCTAAAATAAAGATAATACTAAAACATACTAGTGAAACAAGTTGTTCCATACTAAAACAAATAATACACAACTACTAAACTAATTCAAAATATTAATTGGTTAAGTTGTCAAGTCTAAGATGGTTTAATATGATAAGGATAACTTTTCACGCAATTCTAACAAATTCCAGACGTTCATGTTTTTTCATGTACACGTATATGGCTTATTCATTAAGGGATTTAACTAGGTTGTCTTTATTTCACCTTATTTTAATACATTATTTCTTATTTTAGATCAAATCAGATCATAACAGATCATAATCAATATGTTTTTATCATGCCCAGATTAGATCAGATTTATCTACATCATGTCCATATCAAATCAATATATCCGAACCAGAACGATCTATCCAGATCATGTACGTCCAAGTCAGAACCAATATGTCCAAGTCAAAACCGACCTATCCAGATCATGGATGTTCAAATTAGAACCACTATGTGCATGTCAAACATAAAAATGAGTTGAGGGGAAAATTTATACATAGTTCTAAGAATGTCAAACATTCAGATTTCTATATGACTTATTCATTTGTTCTAAACACAATGTTATATCTCCTTCATTTCTTATTAGATGACACAATATGGTTATTGACACGATTCACACAGACTCTTTTGACTTCTTTTTGTGATTTATATTTAAGAACAAAAATATAGTCATGTGAGGTATTATTAGATTCATTTTAATGAATATTTTTTAAATTATAATTTATTCTTATCCATAATTGAAGATATTAATGTTTGAAATCGTGCATTGACAAACGTGCCTAAAAAATCGTGTCATCTAAAAAATTCGACCATCAAAACTCCAGATCTAGAGTTTTCGTGGACAAATTCGACCATTTGAATACGTATCCGTACCGCGTGATAGAAGTTGGTGTTATGGTTAGATTTGTTGGGTGGTTTTGGCCGATTTGTATGGCGTGACTGGTGGGCGGTTGGGGGTTCGTTGACGAGGTAGTGGTGTAGGTGGCTTCTCCTTCTTTCGAATTTTCTCTCTCTACAACCTTTCTCCTTCAGTCTCTGCTCTTCCAAGATTTGTTTCTCTGACCCTCTCTTTGGAATCATCGACATGAGAAAAAAAATTAAATCAAAATTATTTTCAAATTCAAATTTAAATTTGACTTGAAAATTCAGTTGAAAATTTGGGGATGACATGGCAGTGGGGACTGTATAAAAGCAAATCAGAAACCAGGGTATATCCACTAGACTTACCCCCAGGGTAAGTGTGGGTTTTGCGCATTTATTAAGTAGACCAGAAAAATATGTTGCTTGATTTGTATGATTACAAGTTTACAACTACAGAAAAATAGAGTTTAATTATCTCAAAAAATCTGATTTTCATAATTGATTACAACATTTGAATTTTATTTTTGCATCCTCTAAGATCAGGAAAAAACGTTACTATTCTTTGATAAACTAAATTCAACGAAATTCCCAGCAATGGTTGAGATGTTCTGATTTTCATTCGGCTCTGTTAAGCAAATTTTATAGTCACGAACAAGGTATGTACCAAAATAGTAAAATACTATTCTCTTATAACTTTAGTCTGCAAATCCGTATTGTGGTGGAAGATTTATTACTCAATTGTGAGCCATACATCAACATCAACCATGGCAGAAAATACTGAAGGAAAATATGAAAGGAAAATACTCATAAAAAGAAAGAGAAACCCAGTAAAATAAGGTAGGAAAGGGTGGGAAAGTTTGATAATTCACGTGAGCTGTTAATTAAGTCCTCTACTGTTTAAAATGCTTCCTCTGTTTTTGTTTTCTTCGTAATTCCACCAGCTTCCACATCAAGTGGTTTTCCTTTTAACCTCAACTTTCCAGCAACAACATTTTCATACTCTTACAAAAGCAGGAGATAATTATCAACTATAACTAGGATAAAAGTTTTAAACTTACATGGTTAGTGATCTTACACTACATCCAGCAAAAAAGAAGTACCTACAGTAAAAACCTAAAATCTCTAGTGTCAACCTTGAACACTAAGCAGCCACTTTTTTTTTTTGCTAATGCACTAAGCAGCCACTTTATTTTCTTGGACGCTTGATTTTTGTGATGCCCAGACTCATCTTCTTTGTCAATTATTTCCTCTCTAGGAAAACGGCTAACATTCAATACATTACAACTAGGAAACTTGACTTTTAACTAAAAGCACAATTTATAAAAGTGGAAGAGTTTCAAAATTACAACAGGTAGCTTCTGTTAAGAGTGAAACCTTCTCATGCCCCCCATACTAGGCTACATTCCCACCACATCTTTGTTTCTCTTTATTAATCCAATATTTCTCTCCCAATTCTTACTGAATTTTCTAGTTATTTTCATAAACAGGGTTCTTTCATTGTTAATTAATCTTTGAGCCTGGTACCCATAAATAAATAATTGTGGCCTGGTGTAACATGCAACAGTTTTTGATGGTATGAGTTGTGATTTTGTGAATATTCATTGAAAAAAATTACAATTTATAGGAAAATTTTCAAACATAAAATTTGAAAGAATACAGAGAATCTGAATTTTCTTGGAATTGAATGGAAGAGATACTCGAAAAGTTTTATGGGTTCCCTGAACCTAATTATAGCTTGGGCATTGGGAATTAAAGAGAATAAACTTAACATTTATTGTTTTATTTTGTTTTTCAACTATTTTTTTTAATGGAAATTCTTTTTTTTCAATAGTTTTCTCCCGTTACAAAAAAATAATATAACAATAGGTTTATATAGGAGAAGGAGATGGACAATTTTTGTTGACATTTAATTTTTTTTTCGCCAAAATGTAGATTTTCGCCCGTGCGATGCACGTATTTTATTAAATTTTTAATTGAAAATAAAACTCCTATACAACTGCTATATTTTATATATTAGATTAGATTAGTGCTTGATTTGAATTGAATTTCATTTTGATTTATTTTTTTAATTATCGGAGTGTTTAATTTTGGATGGAGTTGTATATATTAGTAATTAGTTAATTAAAATATCTATGTGACACCTAATTATTTATTTACTTGGCAATCGACTTTTTTAATTCAAAGTCAAAAATCACTAATAAATCACCAATAAATCATCTCTCCGTGGTAATTATTATTATTATCTATAATAATTCTAATTTTTTTTAGGGAATTATAATAATTTTTTTTTGAGGGAATTATAATAATTTTGAAAATTAGTCGAAAAAGAGTCTCGTTGCATTATTAACATTATCATCGAGATCATATGACCATATGTAGACCTAATCCATATGAGTCGGGTTAGGGTAGCTCGATAAGTTAAGGAACAAAAGGCGTCACTGCACCGTATTTGAACCCTAACTCGACATGAAATTCCCTCAAAAACAAAAAAAACTCGACATGAACTACTTATACGTTCAACCCGTATTTACCCGACTAGATATACACCCGACCTATTTTTTAAAGTCGAACTTGTATTTACCTGACTCGAACACAACCCATCTAACCGGTTTCTATTATTTAAAGTCTAATTTATATGCAAGTTGTCATAATTTCTATTCTACTTTAAATCGATAGGGCGTTTTAAAATTAAAGGGTTGAGTCGTGAGATTCTATGTACAAACTTACTAAAAATCTAGAAATACCATTTAAAAATGTATATAATTATAATAAATCATGTATGAAGTTAAAGTACTGCTACCTCCTTTTCTAAATATAGAATATCATTTTTTAGGGAAAGTTAATTACAAAAATATCATTTTTTTTTAAAGATGATAAGGTGTATGATCATATACAAAGTTGTCAAAAATGTTATTTTACTTTAAACCCTAACCTAGAATGATCATAAGGTAAAAACTATACATATAAACACTAAACCCTAACCCTAACCCTAACCATAAACCCTAACCCTAACCTTAAACCCTAACCCTAACCTTAAACCTAAACCCTAAACCCTAAACCCTAAACCCTAACCTTAAACCTAAACCCTAAACCCTAACCTTAAACCCTAAACCATAAACTTGAGTAACACTTAATCAACATTTATCTATACTTTTTAACCCTTGTCCATATAAGTAAAATTAAGGTGGTTTGATCGAAAATATAAGGTGTACTCTATATAATAAATTCAAATCAGATACGATAATTAAGTAAGTATAATTCAATTGAAAATGAGATTTCTTTGACTATATATCATTACAAATGTCATTAAGCTAAGCCATATATTAGGTTGTTCGAGTTAAGCTTGATAACAAGTTCCCGAGTTCGTAACTCAACCAACTTTCCATTTGACGGAGTATGAACTTATTCACGAGTTGTTTACGAGTGTATCGACTTATTCATATCCATGTATGTCATATAATTGTAAATGACTAGCTACGTACTATTATTGGTATGTAAATTTGAAAAGGATAAAATGAGAAATTCCTATTAAATTTGAAAGGATAAAATGTGAAATTCATAATAAATTTGAAAGTATAAAATTAAAAATTCATAATAAATTTGAAAGGATAAAATTAAAAATTCTATAAATGTGAGTTGCTCTTCGATACTGATCGGTTTCAAATCTTCGGTTTGGATCGGTTCGGGTTGATTTAAACTTTACAGTTATTTTCGATTCGGGTTAACTCGGTTGGAGAACTTCGGTTCGAGTCGTTCTGGTATCGGGTCATTTCAGGTCAAATCACTTTCGGATCGGTTTTGATTTTGGGTCGGGTCAATCTGGTTTTCAGGTTAACTTTGGGTCGTCGTTTCAGCTCAATTTCTGGTTACAAATCGGATCAAACGGGTCGATTTTTCGGGTCCGGGTTAGTTTTGTGAGGGATAGTTACGAGTCTTATGATTACTTGTAGTGAAATTGAAAGAAAGTTATTCGGATAAATTAATTTAAAATATAAATAATTAAGTTCAATATTTTTTTTTTGATAAATTTGGCTGACTTATTATTGAAGGCTCATGGCCCATGCAATGAGTTGGCCCAAGTACAAACCGTTTCTTTTACAATATGATCATAATGAAACAAATATGATGCTTTTTGAGTTACAGCCAAGCTACGAAGTATATTACCATGAATTACATCGTCCCTACTTCTTAAAGAAAAAAAATCACATCATGCCGGAGCCCGAATAATAAAGACTAGAAGCAGAGCATTGTTTAATTAGGCACACTCTGTATATACGTAGTATTTATACAATTAACACTTCAATAAAACCTTTCGAAAGAACTCTGAACTCCCGGCCCTTTTAACATGTGAAATAGAAAAGACTCACGTAACAACTCCCATGTCCAGAAGTCCAACCTCAAGAATTGCATCAGACACAACTACACAAGATCTAAACACTCGTACCCCGACTGCCTAGCTATATTAACAATCCAAACCCTGCTACCATAGCCTCCGCCACAGCCACGCTCCACCCGCTCTACAACTTCGCTCGGCGGCTCAGCCGCAGCAATGATATATTGATATGCCCCTCTGTATCACGCACAACAACCCCCCATCAAATCCTAATACCATCTATTATCGCCGTATCGGTATTCACCTTCACCGGACCTGCTACATGAGGAGATTTCTAATTGTTGTTGTATTCCTACAATCCTACCACCCATGAAAATCATGAGAAGACGATAATGTCATAAAAACTAAAGAACTAATTACAGGGAGTTGATTTTCCATTGAAGCTATTTTTGTTATACAAGAGAAAGGAAAGACGTAATTAATTGTAGTAACCGGAACAATTTGGGAAAACATGAATGTCCATTCTGGGAAATGGAGGAAAACATGAATTTCACCGCACCGTATTTAATCGGAACAATCTTGCACTATGCATCATTTAAGTTAAGAGTTTGACCCCAATGCCACGTCATCACCCATGTTACATGCTACGTATTCCGCCACATCAGGTGGGTAAGTGACCTACTGGGTCAATAAAGTTTTCTCCTCCCCTCCCCCCTTAGCCCATTTAAAAAGTTGACACATATCCCCTATCTATATTAAAAAATAGTTAAATACCCACTATTAACTACCATCTATTTAAATAATAAGTCAATTACTTTGTATTAAACTCTATGTCGGTCAAACTGGTTGAGGGACGCAGGGAGCCAGGGAGTATTAAATTGGGGTAAACAGATTATGGTGGGTTTAACACTTAAAAATTTGATTAAAATTGTTACTTATTGCATAATTTTTGAAGAATTGAAGCCCAACCTCTGTTTTGTGGTGTTTGATTTCATTAATTTGTTGGTTATGTTATTTTTCCTATAGTTTATTGTTCATATTCTTAATTTATCAACATGATTTTGCTTTAATATAATCATTTAATTTTCCAATCATCAGTCATATTATGGATGTTATTCCACCATGCGTTATTGTAGACCATGGTGGGACTTGGGTGTTCACCAGGAAGATGGTTTATGATGGTGGTAGTGTGGTACTGTTAAGGTGTTTGAGGACATTCCTGAAAATGTAGATGGGGGATATGTTAAGAACTTGATAGATAGTTTGGATCATGGTGATATAATTAAACTACATTATTTGGATCCAAGGAATGATATTGATACTGGAATTAGGTACTTGGGATATGAAAATAGAATTCTTAGTCCATTTCTTTCCTTATTACTTGATTTTAGGGTCCTACACTTATATAGAGCATGAGGTGATTGAGATGTCATCCTTTAACTTCAACTCTACTAGTTATGGTAGCTTTATTAGCCTATTACAGGGTAATGGGGATGATGGGCTTGATGTACATGAATGTGAGGTAATTGGCAAGGTTAGTATTGATACCTTTAAGTCAAAAGATGTTTCAAAGGGTGTGAGCAGGGAAAATAATGGAAAATATGATGAAGACACAAATTATGATTCATCGGGGACTGATGAGGATGAGGATGATGATGACCTGTCTAAGGTTAGAATGGATTTGCTAGATGAAAAGAAAAGGACAGAGACTTATGAACATGATTTAGCAATCCTTAAGAACTTGGCTACCCCCGGGTTTGGAAAAGACATGAATTTGGGAAGTGACTTTGAGGATAATGATTCAGATTTTGAGAGCCGTATGAGTTGTCAGGTGATGATGAATGTGGTCTTTTTGCTACTTTCATTTGATTAATTGATTTTCTTTTCGAAATTTTAATTTCATTTATGTATTTTTATTTTAATTTTAATTTTAATTTGATTTTGTTTTCATTTGATTAATTGATTTGATTTTTGAAATTTTAAATTTGTTTTCATTTGACTAATTAATTGATTTGATTTTCGAAATTTTAATTTTAATTTTAATTTTAATTTAATTTTCTTTTCATTTCATTAATTGATTTGATTTTAGAAATTTTAATTTATTTCATTTTCGTAATTTTCGCTTCTTGTTGGTGGCTTCTAATTCTGTTGTGTTAATACAAGTTCCTGGTGACTTTGAATTTCCCAAGTATGATCCAGCAACCCTGTTCCAAAGTATGCATGTTCTTCCCTCTACAAACCCTGGATTTCATTATCTAAATGATCCTATTTACATAAGTTGAAAACTCTGAAGTAAGAATCACTTTCTTATACTCTTAGGGGGTGTTTGGTATGAATGTTGGAAAGGGAGTGGAATGGAAACGAATAAGCAGGGGAAAAGGTAATGTTAACTATTACTGTTATTGGTTGTTTGGTATATTCTAGGAAAGGAATCACTTATTTATGTTTCTCTCACTTGTAGACAAACAGCAGAAGTACAGGAAGCAAGCATCAACCTGCCAATTTTTAATCAGCCTGCCAAACATCAACAGCGGAATTTGACACTAACGAATAAAAACACCCAACTTAGAACAGAACACTAATCAAACTACTAATTTTTAATTATCAGTAATTTCATTTTTCCAATTGGAATCAGTAGTTTACATAAAAATGCATTTTCCCAAATAATCACCAATCAAAAGCCTGCCAATTTTTGGATTACCAATTTGTAATCAATAATTTCAATTTCCCAACAACTCATAAACAATTAAATTCTAAAAAAATTAACATATAAATTTAATTGATTACATGCTCAATTAAAATTCATTGTTCCAATTTCAAGAAAACAATGGTCGGAAAAGAGTGATTGAATGAGTGTGACATAGACAAAATAAAATTCGACGACGACGAGGAGAAGGAGTTAGCAAAAAGATGACGGAGGAAATTCGAACCAAAGAGATGACGAGAAATCGGACCAAAGATACAGAAGGAGGCTGCAATCATTGCCTAAGAAGACGAAGAAGAACACCACTGAAGAGACGTCAGATATTCAAACCAAAATAGTAAGAGATGGAGAGGGGAAGGAGAAGGGAAGGAGAGAAGAGAGAGAGGAGTTGAGCGGCTGTGTTGTTAAGAGAAAGGAATGGAAACTGTTACCTCTAGGGTTGGACCAGTAACAAAGGGGAGGAATAGGTTACCCCTAAATAACGGTAATCGTTACTCCATAACTCTGACCAAACATTCAGTAACGGTAATGGTAAACATCTCCTTATTGTAATGTGATCATTCTATTAGCAAGCAGCAACACACACCATCATATGAATAACTGCAATACAAATTAAGGACTTAATGTTGTTGTTAATTAACTTGATTTGATGCGATTCATTCCTGATAGTCTGAAACTTGTGAGTTAGTGTGTGACTGACCGACTGGATGGCTGTGAGTGTGAACAAGTTAAGGACTTTGTATTAATCTAATCATTCAAGTCCTTAATTGCAATTACATGTTAGTTTAGTTATTGTGTGCTTCTCCCAATTACCATGTTTCTTTGTTGGTTAGTTTAGTTATTGTGATTTGTTAGTCTGGAACTTTTTTTATTACATTATGTTGATTACAGGTTCTAGAATATGGCAAGTTATTGTAATCAATGACGAAATGACGACGACAATGATGTATTATGATGATGTCAATGTCACGGGAATATTGGGGGCATTAAGCGATTTTGGTGATGACGGAAATTCCGGCTATGATGAAAATTAGTTTGTGTTGTTGGTTATTTATATTTATTACGAAAAGTTGTAATGCTTAAAAAGTATTTTCCTTGTATTATTTGGAATTGTAAAATTGTAAGCCTTAAAATAACATTCGTAGAATTGCCTTGTGTCACACTAATTTCGATCTTATGTGAGAAAAAGTGTGTTTTGGTTCTTATTTTTATTACAAAATCATATACCAACCCACCTTCTTTCATTTCAGTCGCTCAATTGGTTAAATTTGTATGATCTTACGATCCTACGATCTGATCCTACCAATATGATCCTACCCTCTCCCACCGATCCCAAGTGGGATCCGATCCTGACAACCATGGTCATATGTTGACGGAACTAAAGTTCAAGATACTGTATTCTATGTGGGAAAACAGTTTAAGAATGTTCGCCAGTTTAGGAATGCAATACTGATTATTGTGTTCATCATGGTCTAAGAATGAGCAAGATAGGGGTGGTGCAAAATGTGTCTTTAAAGATCAGGGTTGTCCTTGGAGAATATGGGCAACATGGGAGAGTGGAAAAAGGTCTTTCACGATAAAGACGCACGTTGGAGAACACACATGCATGTCGAAGGACTTCTAGAGTGAAGAAAATTAATTCCACTTGGATTCCAAAAAACTATCATGAAAAGTTTAAAATAAACTCATATATGAAGTTGTTGGATATTATGCAACTAGTTTTTTCTGACTAGGGCATTAAGGTGTCTAAATTCATGGCTCTTAGAGCTAGGCAAAAAGGACAATATCTAGGGGTGTCAAATCGGATCAACGGATCGGGTTTGGGTCGGACTCATCGGATTCGGGTTGAAACGGATCGGATTGGAACAGATTAATTTGACTAACGGGTCGGATCGGATCGGATTGAAAACTTAACGGACCGGATCGGGTCGAATTTTTTATTCACGGATTCATATCGGATCGGGTTGTAAACGGGTCGGATTGTAGTCGATTTGGGTCGGATCGGATCGGATTGGAATATGACGGATTGTTAACGGGTTTAGTCGGACTATAACGGGTTCGGGTTCATGTCGGTCGGATTCATATCGGATCGGATTCATTTCGGGTCGGATTCATATCGGATCGGATTCATTTCGGATCGGATTCATATCGGATCGGATTCATATCGGATCGGATTAATCGGTAACAGACTAAAACGGGTTGGATTGAAACTAATTTAGCCTGGTTACATTGGATTCAGTTTTATATTGGTTCGGGTAATTATCGGATCGGGTTATTTGGTAGCGGGTTGGAATTTGGGTCAGTTCGGTTCCAAATTATATATTATCATATCGATGACTTAATTAGGGGACGAAAATAATAACTAACTTTTAAAAGTAATAAGAATTTAAGATCAGTAATATAAGTTATTGAATGTATTATTATATCGATGGGTTGGAATTAGTTCGGATTAAACAGGTCACGGATTAAAAACGGATCGGATTAAAAACGGATCGGATTAAACGGGTCACGGGTTGAAACGGGTCGGATTAAACGGGTCACGGATTAAAAACGGATCGGATTAAACGGATATTCCTCGGGTTGGAACGGATTCGGATTGAAACGGATCGGATCATAAACGGGTTTCGGATCGTTTCGGATCGGATTAAATGGATCGGAATTGTCACGGATCGGTCTGTTAACGGATTCGGATCTTAATCGGATCAATACTAACGGGTTGGGTCGGATTCGGGTTGAATATAATCGGATCGGATCGGATTTCGGATTTTAACTCGCGGATTCTAAACGGGCGGACAAAAACATAGGGTTCACTGGGTCGGATCCTAAATTAGTGTGGATAACCATCTATCAAACACATCGGTGAGTACAAAGACCATTATGCTCTACTTCCTAGATATATACCTGAGATTCAAAGAAGTAACAAAAATAATACAATTAAGTTGTTTGTTGAATAACAATGTTTTCCAAAGGTTGTACATTTATTTTTAAGCTTTAAAAAAGGGTTTTTTTTAGCTGGTTGTAGACCCTTCATATCGATAGATGGTTGTTTCTTAAAGGAGCCATATGGTGGTCAGCTACTAGTTGATGTAGGTAGGGATGGGAACAACCCAATGTTTCAATTCCAATTGCTTGGCCTGTGGTTGAAGTAATACATCTAGTTTCATTTAAGGGTAACAACACTTTTTTAATTGCTTAGCTGCTGAAATAAAATTGGTACTTCAACGGGTTTCAATCTACTATAACTAAATGCTTTTATGATTTTATTTAGCTCATATTTCTTTTGCGCCTAATGTACGTAATCTGGTCATGTAAAAGGTATTCTCAAACTCTGGAACCAACATTTTTTTAGGAAGTTATCCACACTAATTGAATATTTTGATCTAAAACATTCCTTTGATGTTAGTTATGTGCTGCAAATAGATTGGGATGAGGAGTGCATATGGTTAGACAAGTGTAATGCGAGAAAAATTAAAAACGTGAAACACACTATTTAATATGTTTAATTCTTTTATTTTGGCACAACATTTTAGATTTTTTTGGCCGTGTATGTACATGGATATTACATTGTTTCACCATTTAGATGTTTAGTTCATGAGATGATTTCTAATTTTTCTTTAGATGAACTTTGTGAACATTTATTCTTGACTATTGTTTATGGTTTTTAGTTTTTAGTTGTAATAACATAATTTTTTATTTCTATATACTCCCGCAAGCATCGCTTGCATATAAGACTAGTTTATAAAGTAGATAAACAACATGGACAATATAGATTCACCATACTAGTAAAGTGTAGTGTAATAAGATATATTTAAAGAATGCTTATATTTAGGCTACGATTATTTTGACGGAAAATACTTTTTCGGAAAATGATTCCCCATTTTTCTTTGTTTGTTTTTGTTAAGGGTGTAAAACAATGTTCCCAAAGGTAGAAACCAACTTTCCCTAGTGGAAAACCAACTTTCTTTTTGAAAAGAAGCAATGACACATTTTCCTCTCTAATCCTTTACATTTCCTTTTATCCCTTCCTATCTATCTCTCATTTCCACTTCTATGATTTTTTTTCTGTACAACTTTCTTGAAACGAAACAAATAAATGAAAACTATTGATGTTTTCCCTTGAAAATTATTTTCCATGACAAAGTGTAATCCTATGAAAATATTTTCCGTCGTTACAAACGAAGTCTTAAAGAAAACATCAACCATCAACATCTTACAACTCGTACGTGTCATTCAAGTAACTCGGGCAACGCACAAACTTATTTACATGTTCATTAAACCAAAATAGCATTAATTTGACCCATGCAATGCATGAAACATATACTTCCTCCGTTCCGAAAATATCGCACCATGGTTGACTTTTACTACTCTAACCATTACTTTGACTCTAAATATCTCAAATCACGTGCAAGTAAAAATTATAAAAATTAATATTTAGAAAATATATATTGATATGAATCTAACATGACCCCACATGACAAAATTTTCCTTACGTACGAATCACAAAAAATAAATGGTGCGATATTTCCGGAACGGATAAAGTATATATAAAGTGTGAAAAGCTTACACCGCTCGACGGATAATTTTTTGTTATCATAAAATATAATCTTTACTATGGTACATTCTCAAATATTATGGTAGTGTAAGATAGAAATAAATAGAAGACTTTATTTTTATTACTCTTTTTCCACTTTAAGGTTAATACAAAATCAACCTAAATAAAATTTAGGAATAAAGATGGTCGGTAGTCATTTTATTAATAAAAATAGCAAAGAAAATAATTATTAATAAAATAATATAAATAAATGGAAAATATTAAGATGTAGTCATAGTGAAGATGGAAAATACATAAAATAAAAGCGCATTACCTCTTAAAATGAATGTTGATATAGGTAATTGATTGTGTGAATGATATAACCAAAAATGGTTTGTAGTCACATTTATTAATAAGGGGGGCATGGATACGAGAGGTTGCTATAACTCTTATTATTTTTGAAGTTACGAATTAATTTAAAAAGATTATTAAACTATAAGTACAAATACTTATTGATTTAATATGTGATTATTTATTTTAATATTTTTTTTATCATATGTGTCTTTTGAGTAATTTTTTTTCATATACAAGGGTGTCTTTTGAGTTTTCATAATTTTAACGGAAATTTCATGAAATGCCCTCGAGTTTTGCCATAATTCACCAAACGCCCATCAAGTTTCAATAATTCATAAAATACCCCTCACAATTCGTACAAATACTCAACATACCCTTTCTAATAACGGGCCGTTAGTCCGCCGTTAGCCAAGTTTCCAATTCACCCAAATGCCCCTATTCTGAAACTTATTTCACCAAATGCCCCTATTATGAAACTTATTTCACCAAATGCCCCAAATTTAAATATAGCTATTCTGATGTTCCGATGGCTAGTTTTTGTGTTTGAAAACTGGTTCTTGGTCATGGTTGGCTATAAAACCCCTTTGCTAAATGGTTCTTGTATTTTAGATGTTATTTTACTTTACTTTGCTAATTTCATAAGATTTGTGTCATGAGTTTTCTTTTAAAATCATCTTCCACACCCAATGAGTCCACATATATTAGGGTACCTAACAAATTTTGTTATTGTGGTAGGAATGGAGGTTGAAGTGGTGTTCCACAAGCTCTTTTGGATAGCTGCTAATGCTTTTTGGGGTAGTTTTTTGAACATTTGTTTTGATCTTGCACATATTCATTGAGTAGAAAATAACATTAAATGTAGTTGGTGCAACGATGTTTTGTAAGTGAAGCTAAAAACAGAAATGCTTCACAATTTGGTATTTTGTGCAGATTATGCAACATCAATTATTTATGAAATGTGAATTTGTTTCTCATTACTTGTATTTACTTCATGATTACAAACAGTAAAATTACAAACATCAATATCCCCATTTGTATTACAACTTTGACTACTTTTTGTTGTTGTTTTAGCTTCTTCTTCATTTACTTCAATTCTTCTTGCATCTTACTGTTTCGCCTGTTTTCAATACTTTCTCCTTCGTCTAAGCTTACCCCGCATTTTCCTTCGTGTTGTTGCCCCTTGTTTTCTTGCTCAACTACTCCCTTGCACCATCTCATATTGTTTCAAGGATCACACTTGTAGTACAACCTTTGTGGATTGAGTGTTGTATCAGAGCTTCGAATGACAAATTTCCTACCACAATAACAAAATTTGGTAGGTACTCTAATATATGTGGACTCGATCATTGGGTGTGGATGATGATTTTGAAAGAAAACTCATGACAAAAATCTTATGAAATTAGCAAAGCAAATCAAAATAACATCTAACTTACAAGAACCATTCAGCAAAGGGGCTTTTATAGTCAACCGTGACCAACAGCTACCTTTCAAACACAAAAACTAGTCGCTGAAACATCAAAATAGTTATATTTAAGTTTGGGGCATTTGGTGAAATAAGTTTCACAATAGGGGCATTTGGTGAAATAAGTTTCAGAATAGGGGCATTTGGGTGAATTGGAAACTTGGCTAACGGCAGACTAACGGTCCGTTATTAGTAAGGGTATGTTGGGTATTTGTACGAATTGTGAGGGGTATTTTATGAATTATTGAAACTTGATGGGCGTTTGGTGAATTATGGCAAAACTCGGGGGCATTTCATGAAATATCCGTAATTTTAATACATGTATTAATATTGAATGACATTTTAATGAGTCAATCAAAAAAAGAAAATAAAGAAAAAAAGATGGAGAAGATGGAGAGGTGGACACATGTCACACATGTGACAATGGTTTTAGTTTTTAAATACTAGGTATAGATATGATCACAATTTAACTAAAATCACAAATGCTTAAAACATGATAAACCAAATTGTTCGCAAATTAACTAATGTGCCAAGCACAAAAAATGAAAAACACATTAGTTATGTTGAACATGAACTCGAGGCTAACCACATGTACTTGCTCTAGTTATATATATACCTAGGTTTATCTTAAAGGTTAATCTTCGAAATCGTGCCCTATGGGGATGTGACTTATTGAGAATGTGAGATGAGCCGTGAGCGTTTCAGCCGCACCCTCCTCGCATGGGCGTGAACCTTTTCAAACAACTCCCCATTTTAGCTCACATATTGCAACTTGTATTAAATCTCACTGGATCAAGTCGAGCCCAATGTTGGAGAAGAGTCTTACCACATATATGTCTGATAGGAATATAGGATCCATCCTAAATTCAATTGGTTATAGGTGAAGTAGTCCACCAATCTTATATGTTAATCATTCTCCCTCCTCTTCTTCCACTTGGAAAATTTGTCTCAACTCATCTGTGGTTATTACTCACCATTTCCTTGTTGATCCTTCTTTGGTCCTCCAAATTGAGGTTAAATGACCCTTATTTGGGGAAATCAATTCTACCGACTTTTTTCTCCAAATAGATTTTTAAATCCTCTCAATCTTGCATTCTTAAATTAACTAAGTTCTCCCTTCTTGGAATGGGCCAAGAACCTTTCTCTGATACCATGGTAACTCCCCTAGATTAAGTCAAGGCCAATGTCGAAAGATAGCCTGACCACATATAAGCCATTAATCTTATATGTTAGTTATTCTCCCTCTTCTTTTTCATTTGGGAGAATTTGTCCCAACTCACATGTGGGTTAATACTCTTAACAACTTATGAAAAATAAGCAAGCAAACAAAATTTGATGGAATTTGGTTCTATTATTTGTCTTTTCACGTTTTTCAATGCATAACTTTGATAGTTAATATAAGTAATATGAATATATGTAGAAGTAAACATTATAAAAACTCGACAGAAAGAGAAATATAAAATGAGACAAGTATAACAAGATCATACACGATCATACTTTCCCTTATGTATAAACTATCAAAGATAATCAAAGGGATAAGTGAATAGTGTTATAAATCAACACAATACTTTTACTAAAAACCGGGTAGTATTAGAATGTTTTTTGAATTCTCACCACTGTTTTTCCAGAACTAAAATTAATTCATTAATGCAAATTCATACGACATTTGTAATTAAAGTCATTCAACAAATACGTATTAAATTGAACTAAATAAAATTCTACTCTCGTAAAATCACGATTGTTGTTGATGACATAACTTCCACAGCCTTTAATGAGTGGGTCTATGAATCTATTGTAATTTGAATTAGAATTTGATCAAATTCTAATGGTGGTAGATCTCGACGCAAGGTTATCACACAAATCTTCACCAATGAATAAATTTAGTGTCTTCCACTACATTCTATAGATTTTTATTTTGGCGAAAAAAATTAAATTACGCACAATAGACAACTAAAGACTACTTTGGATATTAACCATTTTTTATGACGACACATACAACTACTTTACTATTACAAGTCCTTTTGTTTTAACGGAAAATACTTTTGATGGAGAATGATTTTTATGGAAAATAATTTCCAAAGAAATCATAATTATTGTAAAATAGTTCCTTACCAGAAACGTTATATAAAAAAATATAAGTGAAGAGGAAATGAGATGATGGATAAGAGGTGAGAAAAAAAAATATTAGAGGTGAGAGTAGAAAAGAAAATTGTGGCATTCCTTTCCTACAAATGGAAAATGCTTTCCTATTTTGAGGAGTTATTTTTCATCTTTGAGAAAATTATTTTTCATTCCTCAAAAAAACAAACAAAAGCAAATACAAAAATAATTTCCCGGCCAGAATATAATTTTTGTCTACACAAATAACATCTGGACAATTAATTAGGGAAAATTGGTTATTAATTAGCTTAAATGAATGCAGAACTATGAAAAGTTTTTTTTTTTCAAACCCAGTAAATACAAAGGTTTACAACGTTAAGGCCCCATTCGGCAAAATATGCGGTAATTGGTAGCTTCTAGCAATTGAACATGAGATAGCTGTCAAGGTAAGCTGGTAATGATTAGTTTTCAAAAAGCACTTGTCAAAATAGTAAGAATGTTCAGTAAAGGTAGAGGTTGATAAGATTGTAAGATACAATAAAAAGATATGTACATTATATTGTTTAAAACTTTATCATAATTTGATCAAATGATGTTTGATACCTTTGAACGCTAAGATATTTAACGTTTGAGAAAAGCTACACAACCACTACCTCTTACGCTAACAACTACCTAACCAAACACTTATAAATTTTATAAGTAGCGTTTTAATCAACTAGGTAAAGACACTACCGCTAGGCCGCTACCTAAAATGTCCGCCGAACCTGCCCTAAAATAGTTCGGCGGTAGCATTTAAGGTATCGGGTAGCACTTTAATTAAGAATAAAAACACCACTTATAAAATTTATAAGTGTTTGGCAATATGATTGTTTAAGCATTTAATGTTAGAGGTATTGGTTTCATAGTTTTTTTTTTCTCAAATAACATTAACAATCATGTTCCGTAAAACTAGCGGTAGATGGTAGCTTTTAACGCTTGAGCAACTGACTGGTATATCGACGTCAAAGTAATTTGATACCTGATAATATGAGTATTCGATAAAAATAGCAGTTGAAATTGTAAAATTAATAAATGTTACATATATAGGTTAAAGCGTTACCATAATTTGATCAAACACCACCATCATATAGCGAAATTGTTGAAAATTTTGTTCTAGAATATGAACATATAAATCTTCCCTTAATATAAATATTGATGATGTATACGATCTCGAATCTCTATCCCATAATGCAATATTTTTTTTCTTTTTCTTTTTACATGATGATCTGATCTGCACTCATATACTATCTTCATTCTTTTTTAGTTGGCACACTTTTCTTTTTGAGAAAGTTCTGTTTAGGTGACACACTTTTTATTTTGGTTAGTTTTATAATGTAAATTTCTTATTCAATAATTACATGTGGGTGTGGGTATATAGTTCGTGTGTTAGTAGGTAGGGGTATCATTGTCTATTACCTTTATTTGTCGTTTTTTTCTTAATATTTGTGCCATAATAAAATGTGTGGACTAAAATAGAACAGAGGAAATGATCATCGTGCAAAAACGCTTGACATTAATCCAAAATAACAACAAAAATTCACAAAAATAACTTAATTGATCATCTTCGTCCACAAGTAAGAATTAGGCACCCTTTTTAAACGAATGCATAACATATATTTGAATTTCGAGATACAAAAATACTCCTTTTAATGAAATGGTCATCAATTTTGACATACAATATATATATATAGAAAGAGAGGTTAGGTCACAAACTAATTTTACTAACCACTGTAGGCGCTTAAGTAGGAACGAAGAAGATCATCTATATCACTGCCAAAAATCGAATTGGACGGAGAGTATAATGAATTAGATGTTACACCATTATTATTGTTAACGGCAGGTAATTTGCATATACTAGTACATGCTGCAGTGCAATTTTCTGGTTTGTATTTCTTCAAATCCGTACATTTTGTGTTACATGGTTCCAAGCATCCTGGTCGTGCTTCTTGAAGAAGTTCTGCAAATGTCGTCGTCATAAGAACCATGGCGATCAACAAAAATGTTGCAACCTTCTTGTTCATCAACGCCATTTGTAGGAGTAGTATGCTCCTACTAGCTAGTATTTTGGGTTACCTATATATTTATAATTTAATATTCTTTATTGGATGACAAGATGAATTTTTATGATTAAGACTACTAGTTTTATAGGCTTCAAGGTAGCTAAGTTTAGTACGTAGATTATGAGTTGTTGTTTTGTTTTTGTTTTTTTCAGAAATTATAGGAATGTTTTAAAGCCTCTAAAGTTTTAGTAAATTGTTGTTTTATCTATGCTAACTTAAATGATGTCTACAAAAAACGTTTTACTAATTAAAATTTGTGGTGTGCATTTATTTTGGGGTACTAGTCAATATTCACCTTAAAAATAGATATAAGAAATAATAAGGTGAGTTAAGTTAGGTTGAATCAACAATATTAAATTATGTTTGTGTAACTTAAATACCAAATATTTCTTAAACTTTGTTAAAATGATATTCCATAACTAAAATCTAAGACACATTAAAAAAATTGAAATAGATAATACTCAAAATTATATGTTTTGCATTTAAAGAGACTAACCGGTACAAATCCTATATAATAATAAGAATGTCATTCTTTCCACTTTTAACCACAAACCTCCAATCTCTTAATCCTTAATTTATGCATTTCTAATTTTTTGTGATTTAATAACTTCTATGTAACTCCTAATAACTTCCACTATTAATTTCCTTGGTGATTTAATATATCACGTGCACGATTGAAAGGTTAAGGATAAAGTCCTGTTCTTTTGGACTGAAAATTTCTGAACTGAACTGAACTTGTTGAATTTGACCTGAACTAAACTGAATTTATTGAACCTGACATGAACTAAACTGAACTTATTGGACCTGAACTGAACTTATTGGACCTGAATTTATTGGACCTGAACTAATTGAACCTGAACTGAACTGTATTTATTGGACCTGACCTGAACTGAACTGAACTGAACTAAACTGAATCGAACTTAAATTAATTAAACTTAACTGAAATTAAATAAACCATAAATTATAAATACTCGATGTGTCCCTTAATACTCGCCCCAATTTCCTTATAAAGTCGTCCCTTAATACTCGCCACAGTTCTATAAATGACATACTTTTACTAATAGTATAAATGACATACTTTTACTAATAGTATAAATGACATACTTTTACTAATAGTATATCATTTCTCTCACTTAACCATCAACCCACATATATTCCTACTTCATAAAAAAAAAAAAAATTAAACAATTCAAACCCCCTCACCCCACCCCTTTATTTGACACATCTTCCACTAACTATTACTCACTACAAACTACCACTTAATAAATTAATAAGTCAATCAAATTGTCTAAACCTTTGTGCCGGTTAAACCGATGTGAGTATTAAGGGACGGGGGGAATAATAATCTTATATATATATATATATATATATATATATATATATATATATATATATATATATATATATATATATATATATATATATATATATGCTGAATTATTAGAGCGCCACATAGGAAATCTAATGATTTCGGCCAATGAAAAATAACATTTCTAATTTATTTTTGAATTAAAAAGATCGAGTGCCACGTAGATAATTAATTAGGTTCCATGTAGATATTTTAATTAATTAATTACTAATATATACAACTCCATCCAAAATCAAACAATCTAATAATTTAAAAAATAAATCTAAAATAAAATTTCATCCAAAATAAAATACTAATCTAAAATAAAATTCAATCCAAAATCAAACAATAATCCAATATTAGACCGCCACGTAAAAAATCTAATGGTTTCAGCCATGAAAAATAAGATTTTGAATTTAAAACGTTGGGTACCACATAGATAAATAAGTGGGTACCATGTAGATATTATTATTAATTAATTACTAATATTAATCATATAGAACTTCATCCAAAAATCAAACACTCTAATAATTAAAGAATGTATATAAAATGAAACTTAATCCAAAATTAAAAACTACTCTAATAGTGGAGTAATATATAAAAGATAGAAATCGGTATATATAGGATTTTTATCTTAACTTAACATTTTAATAAGAATTCGTGCATCGCACGGGTTAAAATCTAGTAACAACAATAAGAAAAATATGAAAACTAATTAAAGTAGCTTAAAGCAAATATTAAAAACTGGTATATTGGATAACCGGATATGATTGGATATTTGTCACCGAATAGTAATTAATGAGTTAGATACGAAATATTATTTATCGGGATATATGGATGCACCATGTAGGAATTTCATACCACTTTAATTGTCGACATTCATCATTGAGAATTACCGTTGAAATGATGTTTGAGGAGTTATAGAAAAGGTGAAAGGTTCTATATAATATGACCAAAGTCACACAAGTGTATATAAAGCCAATAATTGTTTTCACTTAACATTTCATATATAATTTTATACGAATGCACACGCTTGGATTAAAAGTGGTACAACATCATACAAATGGTCATGAAAGAGAAGATCCACCAATAATTATTGGAGATCGGGAAGATGGCATGTCTAAAGTTCAAAATTCTATAGAAACACATATTTCATGATCTATTCGACCAGACATAACATGAAGATGATGATGAAGTTGATGTGGAAGAAAATGGTAAGTTCAAAATTCTATAGTTCAAAATTCTATAGAAACACATATTTCATGATCTACAAATGCTTGTTGGTCGTTTAACCTTGTACTCATTATTTTGGTTATTAAATATGCTTTCATTTACCTAAAAAATAATATTCCGTAATAATAATGACAATATTAAGAATAAAAATAACTATATTAATATTAACTGGAAAATTTATAATAACAAATAAAATAATAATTATATTGGTATGAAAATATTAGTAATATTAAACAAAGTTGAACTATAACCTGTTATTTTGAACTGAAGTGGAATTGTTGAATCTGAACTGAACTGAACTTAATGGATCTGAACCGAACTTATTGGATCGAAGCTGAACTATACTTATTAGACCTGAACTAAACTAAACTGAAATGATGAAGAAGAAAAAAAGGTCCAAAAGTGCAGGGCCTAAGTAATAGTGATGTTAAGGAGTTAATAAATCTTTAAATTGATTAATTCAATCCTTAAAATTAGAAGGCATTACCGCAACCAAAAAAGATACGAAGTATGGAGTACAAAAGATATGTTAGAATGTGACGGATGGTATAATGGTGTAGACATATTAGGTACACCCTTTCCCATGTTTTCTTTATATGTGAGGAAAAAATATAAGAGGGGCAACCAATAAATGTTGCATCCGGATACACGTAATTATTTTCACAATAGTGGAGTGCAGCGTTCATGTTATTAAATGTGAAGTTTGATGATCAATCATTATGTGGAGGTTTGATGATCAATCATTATGTGGAGGTTTGATGTTTATTTTATTATACTCCGTACTTCGATTTATAAATCTACTCGCCGATTTTGTTAAATTCGTTTTTATTTGTAATTTTGTTAATTTTGTTTATTAATTTTTCATTGAGGTCGCTTATATTTGTGAATTTTTTTAAAACTCAACTTAACTAATTAAAAATTTAAAAAAGTGTGGTGATGGTGGTTGTTGCGGTTGTGGCTATGGTTGGGGTGTTGATGGTGGACATGTTTGCAGAGGGTGGTGGCTGAGGTGTTGGTTGGGGTATTTGGGTTGGTAAAAGGGGCAAAAGGGAAAATTTCTTTTTTGTGAGGTGGACGACATAAGTAAACATGGATGACGAATAGTAACCCCTTAATATTATGAATAGTTTTATTTTATTATGAGGGGACACTATGAATAGTTACTAAGGCCTTAAGTGTGTTAATCATCGTTGTTTGTCCTAGGTGAAGGTATGGAAATCGATATCTTAGATTCTTAGCCTACCTTTTGAAGCCTGCATCAACTTTGAAGGAGATTAAAATCAACTTGTACTTTGTTGCAATTGATTCACCTGTTTATCAGAAGTTAATTAGTATGTGGCCCGAACGTTGTCATGGATTTTGACATTTATTCTGATTTATTTTTGTAAATATGTACCCATATAGACGGTGTTGTCATCGAATTGGCGATGGTGAGACAAAGATTAGTGAACGATCAACAACCTTCCCAATCTTTAACCCCACATAAGAAAATCAAAATAACCAAATCATTTTCTTCATCGTCATTTGATTAATTACTCCATCTCCGTCAATGTTTCCCCTCTTTCTCGTTATTGCACTCTATTACTCGAGCTTTTTTGTAATTCTAAGCTAGGAAAGTAATGATTGTACATTTATAAATTAAGGAAAAAATTCTTTTTTTTTGCACTTATTTTTATTCAATTTATAATTTATTGGAAAAAGGAGTATATATGTTTATATGGAAAGACACAACATAAGTTGTTGGTTAAGATGGTAGGAAGTGTAACTTTTAACAACAAATGAGGTATGGTGTTAGATTTTCGCTACTTAATTTTGCGGGCAAGTAGAGAATCCAATAGGTTCACCTACATCTATCATATGTTATTTTTGTTATACACGCATGTTCTTTTGGTGGATCATACTCATTGTACATCATTGTCCATAGTCCACAAATTGGGTAGACCCCTTTATATGAAAGTCGCAACCTTGTTCTCAAATGCATATAAAAAAATTCCCGTGAGCTAAAATTAATAAAGAGCACGCCTTTGTCGATGAACAAATGTTACAAAATTCGGCCACTCTATCCAACAAGTCTATTAGGGCCATGTTTGAGTCGTTTGACCCACATTTATTCAAGTCTTCTGAGTTTATAACAAAATTGGGTGGGATGGGTCAAATGCCTCTTTGTCATAGTGTAATATTTACCCCAATTTAGTTATGCCTTTGTATGCGGAGGGTTTCTAAACCTCAAGTGACTTGTGTCCATATGAACACAAGTGACTTGTGTCCATATGAACACAAGTGATCCAAATACAACCATCTTAAGTACCAACACATAATATGTCAGTACCAAAATGCAAAATTGATTAGAAGTACCACCAATACAAGTCATATTGTGTTATTGGTATTCACATAATTTGTATTGGTACTAACATATTCTGTATTGGTACACCAGATTCTGTATTGGTACTCACTTGTGTCCATATGGACACAAGTCACTTGTGACAAAGACTTCCTCTTGTGTGCGTTTGATAAGTAAACTTGGATGGTATAACACGTAACAATGTGGGTATTGATCACATGACTGTAACGGAATTGAACAAGTGAATAAGCATAAAAATCAACTGCTAATTTCTTGAATTTCAAGCATCCATGGGAACTTTACCAAGAAGGCAGCAACTAGATGCAAAAAACAAACATCCAGAATCGTCCACCCCATGTCAGATACAAGCCATATAAACTAATTCAACTAAGAAAAATGACAAACCCATCAAGGTTCAGTTACATGTGCACACATTTTAATCAGGAATCCAAAATACATCACCAAATGACCACCGATCGAGATTTTACAAAGCAGATAAAACCACTAATCTTATATTGGCTTGATTTTGAAGTGAAGTGAGATAAGTGAGAATACAAAACACTTCAAGTCCTGCAAGAACAATGAGGCAAAGTTTAATATTGCCGTGGTTTTACATAAAGTTCATGCAGACAAAAGAAACTTAAAAGAGAAAAAGTAGTAGTCATGGACAACTTATTTCCAACCAGCACAATAGTCAGCAATAAACTAATTGCTCGTTATTTGCACCGCTACAGTTCCATTTACCCAGAACCCCAAATTCTATAACCTTTAACCCCAACCTACAACAGAACCAAACAAAAAGACCACTGTGTATCATCTCCTGCAGCCTGCAGGCAACAGATTACCTCATTCCACTCAATCTCAAGATCTAGTGGAGCGCTAAACCACGCCCTATTATTACTCACTCGCCCTATATAGTTACTAAAATACCCTTGATTATATTATCTTTTTCTCTCCCCCATTTTACCCCACCTCACTCTTAATCTCTCCATCAAACTTGCTAATAAATTTAGTTAATGTGTTTTTAGAATTTAATGAATTTGGTTCATACATTTAATAAAAACCCAAAAATAAAAAACAATAATTTAAAGAAATTAGACTTCTTCGTTTTGAGCTTGGTCCATGGTAGAGGCTTCTGCGTTTTAAGCTTCGTCCACGGTAGAAGCTTAAAGCGCAGAAGCCTCTACCATGGACCAAACTCAAAATGAAGAAGTCCATGTGTTTAAACAAAATAATCAAATTTCAATTAATGATAATAATAGGTATTAACCCGGTTAATAATAATAATAATAATAATAATAATAATAAATAATAATAATAATAATAATAATAATAATAATAATAATGATAATAGAAATTAATTTGGTTCCTTAAATTAATTTTTAGAATTTAATGAATTTGGTTCATAAATTTATTAAAAACCCAAAAATTAAAAACAATAATTTATAGAAATTTAGACTTCTTCGTTTTGAGCTTAGTCCATGGTAGAGGCTTCTGCGTCTTAAGCTCCGTCCACGGTAGAAGCTTAAAGCGCAGAAGTCTCTACCATGGACCAAACTCAAAATGAAGAAGTGCACGTGTTTAAACAAAATAATCGAATTTTAATTAATGATAATAATATATATTAACCTGGTTAATATAATAAATCATAATAATAATAATAATAATAATAGAAATTAATTTGGTTCCCTAAATAATAAAAATCTAATTAATATTTTTTTTTTTAAAATGGTACTTCACATATGCTTTTACAGTTGAGCTTGTGCCATGGTAAAAGCTCAAACAGAAGAAGTCTCCACCATGGTTGAAGCTCAAACAGAAGAAGTCTCCACTATGGTTGAAGCTCAAACAGAAGAAGTCTCCACCGTATGGAAGCTCAAATTGCAGAAGTCTCCATGTTAAAAAGTTTGTTTTTTTGTATAACAAAACTTACAAAGACTTCCACGTTTCGAGCTTCTACCATGGTTGAGACTTCTGTTGTTTGAGCTCATACCATGGTAGGAGCTCAAACAAAAGAAGTCTCTACCACGGTAGAAGCTCATACTGTGGAAGTCTCCATGTTAAAATATAAAATAAATTTTTTCAATTTTTTTTGTGATTTTAATTAGTCTTTTGTAATTTAATATTGAATTCGAAAAAATATACGGAGTAATATTATTTATTTGATTAGTTTATTAATTATTGATTACATGTTAATTAAAATGCGGTACAAAGTGTAAAAGATGGAAGAAATATAAAAAGGGTAGTTGGGTCATTTAATAGGGCGGTAATATAGAGAGGTGAGTAATACTAGGGCGGGGTTTAGTAAGCCCCAAGATCTAAGCAAATAACAATAAAAACTCATTCAACCTGCACCTAATGTTCAATGACACTGCAAAGAGAAACATCACTTCATGGTTAATGGTGTTCCCGAGTCACACACATGAGGGGGAGAGGGAGTTTACCGAGTCATTACAGTTTGCAGAAAGGAGATATGATAAAGCATGACGTAACAAGGGGCAGGCTACAGATGATTCTGGAGGTAAGCATCATCTTAAATTTAGCATCGCTAAATAGTACTCCGTAAAGAGTAAGTTTCAACTAACACCACAAAAGCCGAACCTAATAGCAAAATAATTGTTCTTGAGCAGCAGCAACTAACTCAAGGCCAAATCAGAGTCAAAAGATTCAAAACACTACAATGTTCATGATCATCCAGGATGACTTCATGTCAATGTTCTTGAAAATGAGGAAAAAATACACCTTGAATTACTGAGTAAAGGTAAAACTTGAGAACCTATAAAGTTGTTCTCTAATGAGCGAGACATGCCTGTAAACAAGAAAAGAAATACCATCATACAAGAGCACATGGGCTTTATGTCAAAATCTGCCGCAAATGTTCAAGTGGTCAACACCCCAAAATATTTTTGTATGGTTATGAACTTTAAGTAAATCAGTAGGGGAGCACCCCAAAGTCCTACAATCCTACTGTCAAAAACTCTCCCTTTCCTCCAGCGCTAGAGCTACTTGTGGGTCCTCAGGGAGTACCCAACCCCTCCCTATCACCCTCCCCCTCTTACAAAGTGCCTCTTTCGTAGATGGTCGTTGATGCGGAAGCAAGCATGACTCCCTTCGCGTGCACTTCTACTTGGAGAGCAAGCAAGAACAAGACAAATTGGGTTTCGATAATGATTCTGATTTGGAATGAGTTATTTTCCAGATTATTCTTGTGTTTGACGAGTGAAGTTAGACATAAAATTCTTAGTTTTAGGAGAGTGAAACCTGATTCTAAACTAGGTTAATTCTATTAGTGAGTGAAGCTAAATTAAATTAGTCTAAACATATCCCCAATTGTGAGTTAAGGTGAGTAAAGCCTAAAATCAGATTTAGAACCCTTAGTTTTCTCTAAAACAAGTGAAGCTTGTGAGAACCTAAGTTAAATGCACCAAGATCCACATCAATTGATACCAAGAGCTTTGGTTTTTGGGTGTCATATCCATTCGTTTCAAGAGATCAAAACGAAATATCGTTACTTTGGGAGCATTGATATTCTGGGAGCAGATCTGTGATTGTTCTACTTCGAATTTTTTAGTGACTCTTTTTGCATTGAACTCAAAAAACATCGGAGGTTTAGGCTGCATAATTTCATAGCATTTCTACGAGTAACGTATCTTGAGTGATAGAAAACATTCAATGCAAATTTTCTGATATTTTTTTTGATGGGTGAGTTCGATGATATATCCGATTTTCAAACATGGTTGCAAGATTCGAGAGGGCTAAGAAGTTATTGCAGGATCTTAAGCATCCACCAACACTCAACGCTTTGCTAATTACTTCGACAACAAGAAGAAAAAGGAGACGAGTTATTCATTGCCAATGCTGAAGGACAAATTTCAGATTCACAAGTGTTTGATAATGAGTTAAGATTAAATCTTTTTCTTGTTTCAACAATAAAGATCAGACCTTGGATTTTCTTCATGAAGGAAAGGCCAAATCTTTTTATCCACTATCAATTGATCCAACAAAACGACCATATCAGATTTGTGAAGATGTGAATGTAGTAAGACACGGTGTACTTGATTTGGAACCACAAATTAAATTCTTTGATCAAAACATTAGATTTCCATGAATTTGAATTTGGTGATAATTTGTAGTGTGGATGTTCTTTCAAGGTTCACACTTATAGTTCATGTTAGAAGGATCTGGATCATTTCGTGGCCAAGATGGACATGAGGACAAGTTCTTTTTCAAGAAGGGGAGAATGATGAGGAAGCAAGCATGATGTCCTTCGCGTATACTTTTACTTGGAGAGCAAGCAAGAAAATGGTGGCAGATTGTATTTTCTTGGATGCCAAGCGTACGCGAAGGAGATCATGCTTGCTTCACCATTAATCGCGACCATTAGGATTTGGCCTATAAAATCATGTACAATTGACCATTTGAAAGATGGATTCATTAACTTTATGGGGCACGGACATGTGCATGGCCATGGGGGGGAGACGCTTTACTGTTGATCCCAACAACAACAAAATAAAAGATCAGCGTGTTGGAGGTAAAAGGCAAGCAGCAATGCTTAGGGTATTGACATTAAAGGCAAAGATAACAGCAGAGGAGCTAGACACAAAATGCAAAGACACACTATTAGCACCAATGCTGGAGGACAAGAGGTCATGAGCGATGAGCCATGGCCAGCTTATGGAGATTAACCAATATTCCAATGTGGATCCTTCGTTTATTTTCCATCTAACAAGTATCTACTTGTCTACAATTTTACAGATCTCAAACTCAATGACCTGAAAGCAACCATGCATAAATGGAGTCCCTTGTTCCAAGTTCCAACTCTTGGTGGGAGATTGACAAATCCCTCTAATTTTGTAGCGGAGTATTAGCAGAGATTTCGATTAGGAAATTGCTACTCAGACAAAAAGTAAAAAGAAAACGGAAAAGATAACATAGGAAATCCACCAAGAGTTTTTGAGGAATCCGCTCAATACCACCACAAAAATGCAAACAATCCAGCAAAATAGACTTTATGATTGTAGTTTAAAGAATACAATTGCATACAACTAAACCAAAATTATATTGCTTGCTTAAAGAAGTAAAAAACACATCCAAAATATGAACCACGATAAGAAAATTAAAGATGATAAACTTGTAAAGCATTCAAAGGAACATATATATAGCAAGAAATTCAAGGACCAACAAAAATACAATTCTATGTGCAAACACTTAAAAATGGAACGATGGAAGGAAACGAGTAATAGGAAGCCTTTAAACAACAGACTTTCAAAAGCGTACTTAAAAGCAGGACCCCCAACAAATAAATAAAAATGTGAACTAAAAGCTAAAAAAGAGGAAGTAAAAATAAGCACTGACCTGAACAAGATAGTAGAATATGCGAAGTCCTTCGGGATCTTTACTACTCTGGACATCAACAAGGGAACCAATTTTTGAAGTTGTAAATGAGATATGCTCATTGCCCATCACAATCTCCAGCTCTTGCCTCCCAATAACATCAGGTTCTGGCCAGAGGTTATCATCTTCCTTCATAATCTAATTGAAACAAAATTTCGAAAAAAATTGACAGAGTGGTGATACGTCAGAAACTATAGGCACCACAATCACAAGCATCGGTGTAATGGTCCTTTATTACAGTTCAAGCAACCTGATACATTGCAAGAATAAAAAAACACCTAACAAATAACAAAAAACAAAAGTAAAACCACCTATTAAATTTTAAGCCGGTACTAAATGCTTATACAAACAAGAAAAATCAACACAACAAATCCAAAGAACTATAATACCTAAAACAACATGTAATTGTTACTGAAAGCCGCTGCCTAGTTAGTTGTTACTAGTTTATTCTGAATAGTGCAACGAAATAGGAAGGAATGGCTAGAATTAGGGTTTCCATTATAAAATTTTAAACCTTTGCCAACAAACTGAAACCCAAAACCCTAATTTATTATCAACGAATCAAAGCAACAATCCGAGAAACAGACCTCGCTATCGGAAATGATGCGACGGCATTCGCGAAGGACGGCAGGAGTGAGGAAGACCTCCTTGCGAATCATGGTGTCGTTCTTGTAGTTGGAGTTGTTAGCGTATCGAAGCTTGCCGTCAGGCCGAAACTCGAACTCGAGGAATTCATGGCCGAACTTGCCTTTGTGACCGACGTAGTATCTCAGGTAGAACTCTCCTGCGTCTTCCTCCCCTGCCATTGCTGCTCTTCTGGTCTTCCTAGAGAAATTGGGTTTGGAGTTACAAATTTCAAGAAGTGCGATTTTAAGAAATTCGGTTGTGTTAAAAAATAAGAGTTACGGACTACCGCAGCACCGTGTACGGAGTAGGAGTGCAGGACTCGTGATAAACCTTGGGGCTTTGTTGCTGAGGGGGCGTTTGGTTTGCACAGTGGTATGAATTGGAATCAGAAATATCAAGATGGTATGGGTTTGTAATTTGATTCTTAATACTATGTGTTTCGTTTAAATCGGAAATGAGGCTTTTCTCTTTTATTTGATATCTATTAAAAATGTATGAGCCAAATCTACCTCCCTAGGGTTCATAAACCTCCTACCTTGAGGGTTTGAAGTATGAGTTTGAAACTCTTAAAACTACCAACCAAACAAATGGTATGGATTTAGAGTTTTGGATCATTCTAAACCCGTACCTCATACCTAAAGATCTCGAACCAAACACCTCCTTAAATGAGGTTGATTTGAAACTTACTGGTCGGTTAAGATAATGACATTTTGTATGTAAATATGGCTCGACTTCTCCCTTCTCTCTTATGACTTTTTGGCACTATCACATATCACAGAGAACACCCTACTACGTGTTAGGTTATGATACATATGACAATTCATAAATCTTGCGGAAAAACCATATAGCCAGGAAAACATATTATTTACACATAATCATTTAGCATAGTTTAGATGCATACTCTTTGTTGCGTGCCTTCCCTAGCTGCGCCCGAACCGAACAAGAACAAGTCTTTAGGACTCCAAGTGTCGTCCCTCCGTAGATAGTCCACAGCACGTCCGGATCCGCCTTAAGATTGACCAACTAGAATCGCCCTTAAGGTACTATTATTTTCGGCACTTTATAGGCAAATGTATGACTGAATTTTGCTCTCAAAACTCACTTTGAATACTTGAATGCTCGATGTAAATATGTGACCCTAGGCACCTATTTATAGAGTTATGGAAAAGGATTTGGAATCCTATTAGGATACTAATTTATTTAATTATAATCCTACTAGGACTCTAATTAAATAAACTAAATCTTTTCGGATTAGATTTAATCATATGACAAATCCCGGTAGCTTCAGGATTCGAGTAGCACACAAACACACACGCACGCACAGCAGCCCACGAGGGGCGCCATGCGCGCGCGCGCAGCCCATGAGCTCGCAGCCCACTGCCGCAAGCCCACACGCTGCCGCAGCCTTGGCGCGCGCTGGGCCTGCCTTGCGGTGGGCCTGGCGCAGCCTTGGCTGGTGCGTTTGTGGCGCGCTGGCTTGCTGGGCGATGGCCCGGCTTCGTGCTGGGCCTTCGTCTGGCAGGCCTCGTCCGATGCTAATTCGTACGATACGTTTCCGATTAATTTCCCGATTCCGGAATTCATTTCCGATACGAACAATATTCAACATTTCCGATTCCGGAATCAATTTCCGTTTCGAACAAATATTTAATATTTCCGTTTCCGGAATTATTTTCCGATTCCGATAATATTTCCGATTCTGACAATATTTCCGTTTCCGGTAATATTTCCGATTCCGGCAATATTTCCATTTCCGATAATATTTTCCGATACGTACCATGTTTCCGTTTCCGGCAACATCTACGACTTGGATAATATTTATATTTCCGATACGATCCATATTTCCGTTTCCGGCAATATCATCGTTTCCGGAGTATTCATTTCTTGCCTGTGACAATCTCAGCTCCCACTGAAACCAAGCTCCGTCGATTCCGAATATCCATAGATGGAGTATTTAATGCCATTAAATACTTGATCCGTTTACGTACTATTTGTGTGACCCTACGGGTTCAGTCAAGAGTAAGCTGTGGATTAATATCATTAATTCCACTTGAACTGAAGCGGCCTCTAGCTAGGCATTCAGCTCACTTGATCTCACTGAATTATTAACTTGTTAATTAATACTGAACCGCATTTATTAGACTTAACATAGAATGCATACTTGGACCAAGGGCATTATTTAAAATAAAATAAAACGAGTTTAAAATAACATAGCTGGTTAGCTGGTTAGCTCACTTGGACCAAGGGCATTATTTAAAATAACATAGCTGGTTAGTAAAACACATTATGCATCACATAAACATTTGTAGACCTAATCAAGAGTTTATGACTAATCTAGCAGATCCATAAAACATCTCTTTAAAATAAAACGAACAACTATTGTCTTTTATTAAAAAGGAAAATCCCTTAGCAACTAAGCAAGAAACTGAAATGATGTTTTTAGTAAGACTTGGAACATGGAAACATTCTTCCAGTTCCAAAACTAGCCCGGAGGGCAACGACAAATAGTAAGTTCCTACAGCTAATGCAGCAATCCGTGCTCCATTTCCCACTCAGGTCGACTTCACCCTTGCTTAACTTTCTACTTCTTCTTAGTCCCTGTGGATTGGAACATAAGTGTGAGCCACAACCTGTATCTAATACCCAAGAAGTTGAATTAGCAAGTATACAGTCTATAACGAAAATACTTGAAGATGGAACGACTGTTCCGTTCTTCTGATCTTCCTTTAGCTTCAAGCAATCTCTCTTCCAATGCCCCTTCTTTTTGCAGTAGAAGCATTCGGATTCAGAAGTGGGTTGACTGACCTTCCTCTTTACAGATTTGGCGCCAGTTTTCTTAGTTGGGCTGGCCTTGTTGCCACCTTTCTTAGCATTCCTCTTATTTCCAGATTTCTTGAACTTGCCCCCACGCACCATAAGCACATCCTGCTTATCACTTTTGAGCGTCTTTTCAGTGGTCTTCAGCATACCGTGAAGCTCAGTGAGTGTTTTGTCCAGACTATTCATACTGTAGTTCAGTTTGAACTGATCATACCCGCTATGAAGAGAATGGAGGATGGTGTCTATAGCCATTTCCTGAGAAAATTGCTGATCCAGCCGACTCATATTCTCAATGAGTCCAATCATTTTGAGAACATGTGGACTTACGGGCTCGCCTTTCTTAAGCTTGGTCTCAAGAATTTGCCTATGAATCTCGAATCTTTCGACTCGAGCCAGATCTTGGAACATGTTCTTCAACTCACTGATGATTGTGAAAGCATCTGAGTTGATGAACGTTTTCTGCAGATCCGCACTCATGGTGGCGAGCATTAGACATTTCACATCCTTGTTGGCATCAATCCAACGATTGAGGGCTGCCTGAGTGACCCCGTCGCCTGCGGCTTCGGGCATCGCCTCTTCTAGGACATACTCCTTTTCTTCCTGCATAAGAACTATTTGCAAGTTCCTTTGCCAGTCAAGGAAGTTCTTCCCGTTCAACTTCTCCTTTTCGAGAATTGATCGAATGTTGAATGAATTGTTGTTTGCCATATTTAAAACTACAATTGAAAAGAATAAACAAATAAATAACCATTCACAGTTTCTCTTAATAAACTTAAATTCTAGCATACATGCATAATTCAATGTTTATTAAGCATTTTATTCAAGTTATGTGTTCCGGCAGGTGTGAATAAAATGATTCCAAGATCCTAAAATCATTGAAAAACTAAGCACAGTTTGTCGACTTAATCCTAAAACATCTTAGGTAAGCAAAAGCCTTTTGCTAATAGTCTAGAAACTATTCTTGGTTGATAGGTACGTCTAAGAACTTATTAGGTAAACCTATCGATTTTGCCACGACATAAAAGGACTCCTTACTTATATCGTTGAGTTTCACCAAAACTAACATGTACTCACAATTATTTGTGTACCTTTCCCCTTTAGGACCAATAAGTAACACCTCGCTGAGCGAAAACTATTACTAGGTTGATGTAAAGGATATCCAAGCAAGTGTATATTTTGGCATGGCACCTTTTAACTCAATTTTTTAGTTTGGAACTTAAGGCTCTTACTATGTTGGTTAGATTTTAAGTGAACTAAAATCCTTAATCATGCAACATAATCAAGCTTTTGATCTCATGCATTTTAAGACATATTTAAAAGCAATAAATAACTTAAAACATGCATAAGATAAATGTGATCTAGTATGGCCCGACTTCATCTTGAAGCTTTAACTTCAAAGTCCGTCTTGAAAATCTCCGTGGGAGGTACCATTTTCTTCAAATAGGATAAGCTATAATTAAAACTAATTACAACTATTTGATGGTACGCAGACCATATTTGAATTGAAAAACACTTTGGTACTTTAGACCAATTACATTCAAATTAATGGTACGCAGACCATATTTTCTATCCTGTTTGGGCCATACTAGTCACTTCATAACCTGCAAAACAGTACATATACAATATATACCATTCACCCATTCATTATCATGAATGGCCCACATAGCTGGTTAGTAAAACACATTATGCATCACGTAAACATTTGCAGCAATTAATCAAGGGCACCAATAATCTACCAATTATTCAGTCCTTATTAATTCTAATCAAGTTGTTTTAACCTTAGGGATTTGTAGACCTAATCAAGAGTTTATGACTAAAAGGGCTCCCACTTAAACCAATAAATTCATATGCTTTACTAATTTTAAACATAAAAATGTATTTCTAGTCTAACCGGAAACATACAAATTTAATTAAAATTTAAAGCTCATATAAATTTATAATTGAATCCATAAAGTTTAATTTAATTTCAGTCATATTTAAATTAATTCATGATTTTAATTTTAGTAAAATAATTAGAATAAATAAAATTTATTATAATTACAATATTCAAAACTAAAATCCAAGAAAATAATTTAAATTATTAATTTTAAAATTAATTAAAATTACGTAAACTGAAAATTTCAAATTAAAATTTCAAAACGATCTAATCGCAACGCAACAACCCCACGCAACGTACGCCCATGGGCCACACGCACACAGCCATCGCTGGCCATGTGCGCGCAGCCCATGCGCTGCGTCGCATCGTTGCTGCTGCTTTCCCTCGCAAGGCATCACGCGAGCTGGTGCTCGCTGCGCGCGCGCCAGCGCTCGATGCACGCGAGCCATCGCTCGTTGCGCTCGCTCGCCAGCGCTCGCTGCGCGCGCTCGCCAGCGCTCGCTGCGCGCGCTCGCCAGCGCTCGCTGCGCGAGGCATCGACGCTGGGCGTAGCACTCGTGGCACGCGAGCGTGCGCTCGCTGCGCGCGAGGCTCCGCACGCTTGCGCGAGGCAAGGCGCGCTGTGGCGCAGCTCGCTTGCTGCCCACACGCGACTGATGTGCCTTGCTTTCGCCCTCGCCCATTCGTTCATTGCACACAGCCCACGACACAAGGCAGGGCTGCTGCCTTGTGCTCGTGCACCATGGCCTTGCTCATTGCATTCGTGCCGCATGGGCGACGAGCTCCCTTGCTCGTCGTCACATGCCCGCACTATACAACACCCCTTAAGGGTAACACGTAGCGTCCATTGCTTTGTGCGTGCAAGTTATATGAGCGAATCGCATAAAATTTAAAAAATTTATATTTAAAATTAATGACAAATTAATAAATAATATTAATTTCATAATTTTAGGGGGGAAAATCGAAAATTTATTATTCAATTGATTTCCGATTAACATGGATTCAAGTCTAGGTCATAAAAATTTAAAATTTATCATAAATTTACAATTTTTATGGTGATTTTTAATCATAGGTATCTAATTAAATTATAATTAATTATGAAAATCAAATTAATTCTAAATTATTCTAATTTTCAACAAATTAATCATAATTACAAATTAGATTGCATAATTAACAAGGCTAGGCATTCAAACTTGTTAAACATATACAGTAGGTCAATCAAAAATTCAAGATTTATCAACAAGAATCGCAAATATTTAATTTAACATCTTAAATTTACGAAATTTTGCATTCGAAAAACTAAAACCTCCGAAAAGTCATAGTTAGGCTTCGAATTTGAGAATTCTGGGTTCGGCAGAAAATTATAATTTTGTCAAAATTTTAGAATGCCTTTTACATGCGGAATTGACACAAAAATCACTCGATTTGGATGAGTAACGAAGAAACTGCCGAAAAACTGCGTACGTATAATTAAATAAACGCAATTTGCAATTAATTAACAATTACGAAAATTAATCACCCCTTTTAATTCTTGCAAATTTGTAATATTTAACCATGTTCATGCAATTTAGATTATGAAAATAATAAGAGGCTCGTGATACCACTGTTAGGTTATGATACATATGACAATTCATAAATCATGCGGAAAAACCATATAGCCAGGAAAACATATTATTTACACATAATCATTTAGCATAGTTTAGATGCATACTCTTTGTTGCGTGCCTTCCCTAGCTGCGCCCGAACCGAACAAGAACAAGTCTTTAGGACTCCAAGTGTCGTCCCTCCGTAGATAGTCCACAGCACGTCCGGATCCGCCTTAAGATTGACCAACTAGAATCGCCCTTAAGGTACTATTATTTTCGGCACTTTATAGGCAAATGTATGACTGAATTTTGCTCTCAAAACTCACTTTGAATACTTGAATGCTCGATGTAAATATGTGACCCTAGGCACCTATTTATAGAGTTATGGAAAAGGATTTGGAATCCTATTAGGATACTAATTTATTTAATTATAATCCTACTAGGACTCTAATTAAATAAACTAAATCTTTTCGGATTAGATTTAATCATATGACAAATTCCAGTAGCTTCAGGATTCGAGTAACACACAAACACACACGCACGCACAGCAGCCCACGAGGGGCGCCATGCGCGCGCGCGCAGCCCATGAGCTCGCAGCCCACTGCCGCAAGCCCACACGCTGCCGCAGCCTTGGCGCGCGCTGGGCCTGCCTTGCGGTGGGCCTGGCGCAGCCTTGGCTGGTGCGTTTGTGGCGCGCTGGCTTGCTGGGCGATGGCCCGGCTTCGTGCTGGGCCTTCGTCTGGCAGGCCTCGTCCGATGCTAATTCGTACGATACGCTTCCGATTAATTTCCCGATTCCGGAATTCATTTCCGATACGAACAATATTCAACATTTTCGATTCCGGAATCAATTTCCGTTTCGAACAAATATTTAATATTTCCGTTTCCGG
The DNA here is from genome assembly GCF_020520425.1 of Spinacia oleracea. Classification (NCBI taxonomy): domain Eukaryota; kingdom Viridiplantae; phylum Streptophyta; class Magnoliopsida; order Caryophyllales; family Amaranthaceae; genus Spinacia; species Spinacia oleracea. The sequence goes on from NC_079488.1 coordinate 94,133,158, forward strand.
AATTATTTTCCGATTCCGATAATATTTCCGATTCTGACAATATTTCCGTTTCCGGTAATATTTCCGATTCCGGCAATATTTCCATTTCCGATAATATTTTCCGATACGTACCATGTTTCCGTTTCCGGCAACATCTACGACTTGGATAATATTTATATTTCCGATACGATCCATATTTCCGTTTCCGGCAATATCATCGTTTCCGGAGTATTCATTTCTTGCCTGTGACGATCTCTGCTCCCACTGAAACCAATATCCGTCGATTCCGAATATCCATAGATGGAGTATTTAATGACATTAAATACTTGATCCGTTTACGTAATATTTGTGTGACCCTACGGGTTCAGTCAAGAGTAAGCTGTGGATTAATATCATTAATTCCACTTGAACTGAAGCGGCCTCTAGCTAGGCATTCAGCTCACTTGATCTCACTGAATTATTAACTTGTTAATTAATACTGAACCGCATTTATTAGACTTAACATTGAATGCATACTTGGACCAAGGGCATTATTTCCTTCACTACGATTAGCAAATTTATTTTCATTATCTGGCTATATGGAAAGAAAGAAAATGATAACATCTTCAACAATGGTTCTTTTAACCACCACATAACTTTTCACAAAGCTAATTTAGCTTACCATGTATGGCAATATTGGTTGCATATTAACTCTCATCGACTCAAGATTACTCCTCTAACCTCACACAATTGCACTCCTCTGCCTCCACCACCTTTATTAGGTCGTTGGTACCCCTCCTCTGGATACCTTCAAGCTAAACTTTGACGGCTCCTGCAGACTTTCTCCAGCAGCAGAAGAGATTATTAATTATCAAAGATAGTGGTGGCAATGTCATTTCATCCTGCACCTATAATCTTGGCATCTCTCACGCGCTTATGGCGGAAGTTTGTGCTCTGCATGAAGGGCTACGTGAAGCTAAAAAGTAAAGAAACTTCTCATTGAAGGCGACAACTTGCTTATTATCAACACTAAGAAATGATATTTGGTCCACTCTAAGGAAACTACGCAAAATCATCAAGGATATAAAAGATCTTCTCCGGTACTTTGGCAAATGGAATATCAAACATATTTTCAGAAATAGCAAATAGAACAGTTGATTGGATTGAAATGAGGGCCTCCTAATGTATTTATTGTTCTTATCTTACAAAAAAAGTGTGATGAAATTAAATTGGCTCTGATTTGTGTTTATTATTTTAAGCCAATTATGCTTCTTTTTTTTTGTTGATTTGGAATAATATTTATGGGGCAATTTTTTAACATTGTAAGTTGAAATTGTATTCGGTGAATATTCGTATTTATTGCGCTGATTATAAGAGTGAATTTAGGAAATATACATGTCTTTCATTCCGTAAATAATTCCTCAAATGGCCTAATATTATTCCCTGTTGATTGATTGGGATTAGTATTTTTATTATTATATATGTCATATTATTGCACCAAATACTTGATAATTGTCTTGATATGGGTCAAAACGTACATATTTTTCCTACAATAATAATTATTGACTTGGGTTAGTTGTCTTATTAGGCGGTTACATAGTTGTGTGTAATAACAAATAAAAATAAAAGAATGGTTTTATGTTTCATAAATTGTGGAGGAGCGACTACGAGGGTTTCGACTTGTTTAGACTTTTTTCGGATTTTTCATGAAATATCCCCGAATTTTGGCGTAATTCACCAAATGCCCCTCGACTTTCAATAATACATAAAATACCCCTATTTCGATACTTAATACACCAAATACCCTTATGACATCATCAACACCAATTAACCCACCCATTAACCCATTTTTTCCCAATAAATTCACTAAACTCCTAATTAACCCATTTTTTCTTTACTCTCTACCACATTTCTTCTTCTAATTTCCGCTGTCGATTTCCCATTCTTCCTTCTTCTTCAAGAAGGAAGCAATTTATCATCACTCAATTCCCAAACCCTTAAATTTCTATCAAAATCAGCATTAACAACTTTAATTCATCCTCAAATCTCGTCTCACAACAAGCTTTTGTTGCCGATAATCTCTCTCCTCCCCCGCAATCTCCCCAGGTAATTGAATCTCAACCCACTAATCCTGGTCTCCTTAATTCTTCCCCCTTTTCGTAGAAATTTAGTATTAAATGCTCCTAAACCTTTAGATACGGATTTTGGCCGGTCAACGTTGAAATTCTAGGAGGTGCTGAAAACTGGTGTGTCAAGCTTTAGAAACCGGTTGGGCAAACATCTTGGAAACTAACCTTGATTACCTTTGTATTACGGCGAAAGATTAGTTGAAACCAGGGAACCAAATAAGAAAGGCAGTCGGCGTTTGGTTGTTCGTATAATTCATTAGATGACAGTCGGCGGGGGAAATGAAGGTGAAAGGTGTGGAATTTGGAGGAGGTGAGATAAAAAGTACCCTAATAAATACACTGCATTAGGAGCGAAAATTCACAAAGGGTCTTGTGGGGCCACCCGGGACTTGGAAGACGTTGTTGGCGAGGGCGGTGGCTAGGGAGGCCGGACGGCACACCATTCTTTTCATGTGCCTAATAAGGGGAGAAGATAGATGACAATGAGAGAGATGACGATGAGAGAGAGTGAGGTTGATGGTAGGAGGAGATTGAATTTCTGGGTTGTTTTGGTTAATGAAAATGGGGTGAGTGAAATTAGGTGAAGGAATGGTGATCGATGGGTCTCTGGCGACAAGTAAACTGTGAAGAGGTTCCTCCTGCTGAGTTAATGGAAGAAGGAAGGGGAGAGAGAAAATAAAAATAAATGGATGGGTTAGTGGGATAATGGATGAGTTAATTAGGTTTGTTAATGGGTGGGTTGATTAGGGGTGTTAATTAGGGATTAGGTGGGTTAATTTGATGTTAATTTGTTGATTATGGGGTTGATGACATCATTAAGGATATTTAGTGTATTAAGTTTTGAAATATGGGTATTTGGCATATTAAGTATTGAAATAGGGATATTTTATATATTATTGAAAGTCGATGGGTATTTGGTGAATTACGCCAAAACTCAGGGGTATTTCATGAAAAATCCGTTTTTTTCTTCTATATGTAGCTATTGTAGGTATTATTGCCTCTCTTTCTCGTAGTAAAATAGGGGAGATTGAAGCCGTGATTAGTAATTTAGCATCAGACATTCTTATTTGGTGTTCTGGTGTTAATAATTACTCATTTAATACAATTCAATTAATTCAAATGCGGATGAGGTACTATAGACTATTATGTAGTAGGGCACCAAAAGTAATTGACCGTAATGACTTCAGAAGTTCTCTTATAGAATAGAAGAATAAATAGAAGACTAATTCGGAAGAGATTGACATTGACAAATACTCTATTCACATCACTACTTGATACTCCCTCCAAAGTTCTTCCTAACATATTTTAATGGTCGAAAGTCGAATAGGATAGATCTAGTAGAGGTCTTCCCAGTTGGCAGTGAATTTTCCGAATAACTGTTATAAAAAAGGAGAAATGTCAACCGCACACGTGTTGACACCTTTTCGAAATACTTTTTAGTGTGCGCTTTATTCCATCTAATTTGTTTTTAGAAGGGGCTTAATTTCTTGATGGTTGGTGAGATTTCCTTTTGCACGTTTATCAATGTATGTTTAGTATTGTGAATATCTCTAACTACCTATTAATAAGTAGAGCATATTATATGCACCCGGGTGTACGGTGCATCCTCTTACATTTTCTCCCTACATGTGAGGAGAAAATATGGTAGGGATCACCATTAAACATAAAAATACCCTTGGGTGCACGGTGCATCCTGGTGCACCTAATAATTTTCAATTAATAAGAGTTATTATAAAAAGGAAAATTTGTGAAATAGAACCTCAAACTTTCATTTTTGTGAATTAGAACCTCAAACTTAATCTCACACGTTAAAGGCAAAAGCGACATATAAGCCCCATTAGTTTACTCTCATGAGCAATTCTACCCCGTATGTTTTAATTGGAGCAAATTAACCCCTTAAGTTTTGTCTAATGTGCAATTAACTCCCAATTATTAATTTTCATCCAAATCCCTTCGGAAAAAACTTAACTTTGAGAAACAAATCTAAAAAACAAAGAAGCCAACCATTAGATCGAACATCATTTGATAAACAAATCTGGAAAAAAAAAAAAAAAACGAACTACGAAGTAGTGTAATCCTTCATCTAATATACTTCCATATAATATTCTAAGGTCCTTGAATTACCAAATACCCTTTAATTGTTTTATTTTTTTGTTGTTGTTGTTGATGGAGGATATTATGAAAATTGTATGTTGTGTAAATTCTGCTTGAGGTCATACATAGAGGAGAAAGAAAGGTAGGTAGAAGATAAACATAAAAAGGATAAAGGCAGTCTGAGAGAGTGAGAGGATAATGCGACGTATCTTTCGAATACATATACACAAATCGAAGTATTTTATTTATGAAAAGAAAATAACACAAACCATATGTTTTCCGATGACAACAATAATTTCCAGTAAAATTTGGTCGGAAAATGACAATTGGTAGCTAATTGCACATTGAACCATAGTTATGGGATTAATTTGCTATATCTAAAAGTTGGAGGGTAGATTTGCCCATAAGATAATAACTTAAGGGGTTAATTTGCCACACTTGTGCACTTTAAATTACAAACCGGGTCAGATTATGGCTAAAATAATTTATTGGAATGTAATTAATATATTTGTAATCACCTTCAAAAAAAATATATATATATTTGTAATCCCAATTAAATGAGTTAAAAAAAACCATTCATCAAAAAGTGAACTTTCTTAAATAAACTTATAAACCTTAGCTAAAAATATAAAAAAACTTATAAACCTTGCAGCGCGTCTCCTGTGAGACCAGTCACACCATCAACTTGATGGTGTGACGAGCGCGAAACCAATAGCGTACCTCCTCCAAACTATATAAAAAAAAAAGTAACAGATCTAAACTATAGAAGTAACATACCTAAACTAAAAAAGTACCTCCTCTAAAATTATATATATAAAAAAAAAAAAAAAAGTAACATGTCTAAACTATAGAAGTAACATACCTAAACTAAAAATGTACCTCCCCTAAAACTATTCCGTATAAAAAAAAAAAGTAACATGTCTAAACTATAGAAGTAACACACCTAAACTAAAAAAGTACCTCATCTAAAATTATATAAAAAAAATAACATGTCTAAACTATAGAAGTAACATACCTAAACTAAAAATAATACCTCCTCTAAAATTATTTAAAAAAAGAGTAACATGTCTAAACTATAGAAGTAACATACCTAAACTAAGAAGGTATCTCCCCTAAAAATACTCCGTATATAAAAAGTAACATGTATAAACTATAGAAGTAACATACCTAAACTAAAATAAGTACTTCGTCTAAAATTATAAAAAAAAAAAAAAGTAACATGTCTAAACTATAGAAGTAACATACCTAAACTAAGAAGGTATCTCCCCTAAAACTACTCCGTATAAAAAAAGTAACATGTATAAACTATAGAAGTAACATAACTAAACTAAAAAAAGTACCTTCTCTAAAATTATAAAAAAAGTAACATGTCTAAACTATAGAAGTAACATACCTAAATTCGCAAGTGTGAACTGGTCTCACCATCAGTTGATGGTGAGGACAGTCTCATATAAGAATTTAGGTAAACCTTGTCCCCTATGGCCCTATGTATATCAGGAGTTATTGGATCTTCCTAGATCTTTGGTTGTTTGTCGAATCAATGTAGATTAATGTTGCTTCGAACTGGTGAGCTAGAATTAATCAGAAACCTTACCTTACCTTACCTTACCTGTCAAGGGATTCTTCTGAATGGCGTCTGTGGAACACAGCGAACTAACTCTGAATCAATGTTGAACATTTTAGTTAATCTTTTGGTGAATGTTGGTTTGTTATATTTCTCTATTTTAATCAGCAGTTTCTGTTTCAATCAATATAATCATTTTCGATCAGTAAAAATCTATCTATCTATCTATCTATCTATCTATATCTATATATTATACTAAAAGAGAGGAAATCAATGTGGTGATGACAAATGTCACTCATTGATTGACCTCTCTTTTAGATATAAAAAAATTAAAAAATAAAATAATTGATTGTAAATTATTTTGTTACCTTTTTACCCAATAAAGATTTGATTCTATTTTCTTAAAAAAAAGATATCATTCTATACATGAGGAATAATATATAAAATCTGTTTTTATATTTTGGTAACAAATATAACAATATATTCTTATATTTTTATTAAAAAAATTAATCCATTTTACGGATTACGTAGTAGGATATTTACAAAAAATAATTAATGTAATCTACCGATTTGTACTTACATAATTAGAATACAAATAAATTAGAAAAACAACGAAGTATGAATATAGTATAAAAAAGGTTACTATAATACTATATAATATTTTAACAACTAAATTTGATAATTATAAGTAATATTTTATTACTTTAAAAAAGAAAGTACGGAGTATTGTAACTTCCTTAAACACGAGAAAAACTTGCGTAACCTTATCTATCTACTACTCTACTATGTAACTCCTCAATTTTTAAAATTTTGCAACTCTTTTGTTTTTACACTAACTACTAAATTCACACATCTCTGTAATTTTAATGTTATTTGGTGAATTTTAATATAGATGATGAACATAGTCATGTAATCCGTATCATTTTGTTGGATTTGTCTAAATATTTACTACATAATACAAATTTAATACCCATATCATAATAAAAATTTAATAAAATGACTAACTGTATGTATATTGTCAATTTTTATTTAAAATATGTGTCTTATATTGACCGTGGATATGTATAACGAATATTTATCTTTGCTTTAATATTCAAAGTAGTATTTATCAAGGTTTTGTAAAAGATGCTTATTGAAAAAAGAAATTGTTCTATATAAAAATGTCTCTCTCTCTAACTCCCTATCTTATACTTTATTCTATATAAAAAAATCACTATATCCCATCACACCTATTTTCCTATTAGATTATATAATATAATCTTACAATAACTTATCGCATAAAACTCCGTGAATATACTATTACAACAATTAAATCCGGACGGAGAGAGTACATATTATAATGTTTTGTTTATTTAATCAATTATTCTAATAAGATACTGCAATTGAAGAAGACTCAGTAGTAGAATTTTAAAAATCAAAACTCTCTTACCAAAAAAAATTGAGTCATGGAGTGGGTTTGAGGCAAATGTGGATACACGTGTAGGTGATAGATTGGGGATGAGTTTTACTTTTAACCCGTTAGAAGGAGATTGGGAGGGGTGAGTACTTTTCCCATCGTGGGTGACGGGAATAGAGATAAGAATTTTGGACGAGTACGAGTGTGGAGACTCCGACCAGCTTCAAAGTCATAACTAGCTGAATAAATAAAATAGTGGAGTAGTTGTTAAGTGCTCGGATAATGATATAAATATGACTATCAAAGTAAAGATGGATGAGAATAACACTATGATTGACACATGTGACCATCAAAGTAAAGAATGGATGAGAATAACACTATGATTGACACATGTGATGAATAAAGATGAAAATAACTTTGTTTATGTACCTTTATTTGACTTTATTTTTATGATAAACAAGATACCGAATGGGGAAATAGAAAAAAATTTCATCATTATTTTTAATTAAGAGAATATCTATAAGGTTGTGTCCAAAGTATAGTGTAACCAAATAACCAAATTGAGATTTGAGTTTTAAAATTCAAAACTCTCTTACCAAAACATAATGTTGAGTTCAGCCGTTTAGGGCTAGGTTTGACACATGTGATGAGTGGGGATGAAAATAATTTGTTCTATGTACCTTTATTTGTTTTTATTTTTTAATAAGTAAGACCAAATGGGCAATAAAAATTTATCCATCATTAGTTTTAATTAGGAGAATGTCCATAAGCTATATGTGTCCAAATTTTAATGTAATCAGACAACAATATTGTCAAATACTCTAGAATAGAGTTTTAAAATAAACTCTCCTACCAAAAAATAATGTCGGGTTCAGTCGTCTAGGGGTAGGTTTGACACGTGTGATGAATATGGAGGAAAATAATTTTGTCTATGTACCCTTATTTGGTTCTTTTTTTAAATAAATAAGACACCGAATAGTGAATAAAAAATTTATCCATCATTAATTTTAATTAATTAGGAAAATATCTATAAGTTATATGTGTCTAAAGTATAATGTAACCAGACAACCAAATTGTCTAATACTCTTAGAGTTTTAAAATTCAAAGCTCTCTTATCAAAAAATAATGTCGGGTCAAGCCGTCCAGGGCTTGGTTTGAGGCGGGTGTAGATACACGGACGGGGATGAAGCGGGGTTAATTTTATTTTTTGCTTACGAGGCGGGAATTGGGACTGGGATGAGTATGACACCTATCGTGGTGACGGGCATGTGAATGAGAATTTCAGGTTGTGTTGAGGGACCAGCATCGCCCCGCTTCGAAGATATGTCTAGCTGAATAAAATATATGGTGGGGTAGGTGTTAAATGATCGGGTAATGATTTAGATGATTTATGAATTAAGTGGGTATGACTATCGAAGTAAAGAATGGATGCGAATAAATTTATGTTTGACATGGTTTGTTATGAAAGAGGAAGAACGTAAATCTATCTACGTGCCCTTATTTTAATTTTTTGAATTTGTTAAATGAATAAGACATGGAATGAGCAGTAACATACCGAGCAATCATTAGTTTAAGAAGAAAATTATCTATAAGCTCTATTTCGTTGATAATTGTCTATAGTTATAGTTTAGATATGCAAATTTAATATTCATATCATAAATCGTGCATCGAATGAGGCGAGTTTGAATCGATTGGATTTGAGAACACTCACCTCCTAATTATGTATGTCACTTTTTTATATTTTCATCAATATTATGGCTAAAACAATCAATTTTAATACTTCGTAATAAACTTATGTCAATATATTTAAAAGTTAGTTGAAAGGAAAAGTGGATTATTTATCGAATATGGGGATGTCAGTGGGTTTTTTGGGAGATCCCCCCGTGCATCCTTCCCAAGTGGGGCGGAGTTGAAGAAAGTTTGGTGGGTGACGGGGTTAAAAAATGAATTCGTCACAGGTGACGACGGGGCGATGGTGGATTTTAGATTGGACCTGTCTGCGTCGTTAATCTTCATCTAATTGATTATATATATATTTTAAAAAAACTCTTATAAAAAAAAGAGTTGAACCTAAGGATGGGTTTGAGGCGGGTGTGGGTATACCGGGGAGGGGGGGTGATGATTGGGGATGAAATTTATTTTGTACCTCCCGAGACGTGGATTGGGAGTGGTGGCTATCGTTCCTATTGTTGATGGAGAAGATGGGGAAGAGAATTGTTGGTGGATACGTGTCTGCAGAGCCAACCCCGCCTCAAGTCATCTCTAAATGAATAAAGTAAGTGGTGTATGTAGGTATTAAGTGATCAGGTAATGAGGTTGATGGGGTGACCGTGCGAGTATTAAGTAGGTATTACTATCCAATTAGTAAAGGGTAAACGAAATAATTTTATGCTTGACACAAGTGGGAATAATTTATTTTTTTATATATCTACCCTTATTTGTTTTAATAAATAAGAAATTGAATGAGCAACAACAAATTTATCCATCCTTAGTTTTAATTTGGTTAGTTTTAATTTGGAAAATATCCATAAGTACTATTTTGATGATATTGTCTACCAGATTTCATACAAATTTATATTTAGATGATTATATCGTGCATCGCACGGGTATTATACTAGTATTATACTAAAAGAGAGGAAATTAATGTGGTGATGACAAATGTCACTCATTGATTGGCCTCTCTTTTAATATTAATTAATTAATATATAATTGTTTTTGTCATATTTAACTTATTGTATTTTAGGTAACAATAACTGATATGGAAAAATAGATAAATAATTAAAAGATTCTTCAATATTTTTACTAACTTATATAGAGAATTTCCTATATATGTATACATAATCAAATTCTACACATAATCTAATTCAAACATACATCACATATGTTAAGTTAAGTATTTGAAATTTATACGGTTTATAAAAACCAATATATAACGTAGAAATTAGTCACTTATAACAAAAACTATCATATAATCTATTTAGCTTATGTACTAACCCGAAGTTTACCATTTATACGTTTGGCCTAAATAGTTAACCGATATTTTCCTGTTATTCTAGGTTTCATACGTAGTGTATACATAAATTGTCAGTTAGCCAATACAATTGATTCATCACCAGCTAATAATAGATTTGAGATATTTATACACACATTTAACATTAAGATATATTGTTAAAACCTTATATTTGACATACTTTCCGGAGATATTAAGTTTTAACAAGTGTAATATACATAGAATCTTAGTGCATACGGACTGTAATTTAAACATCTTACCTATAATAATTAAGTTTTTTTTTAAAAAAATGGTAAAAGTTAAAGATAAGAATTTGAACTCTCATATATTATACATTTGTCAAGACACTAGCTACAAATCTGACAAGCGTCCTACAATAAAATAATTAACATATTTCATAATTTTTTTGCGTAAAACCTTCTAATTACTTAGGGTAATAATCGATTATAATATGAAACTACATTATATCCCGTACATGCACAAATATTCTAAAGTTATTATTTGATCGGTCATGTTGTTTACTTCGTATAAAATATTTCTTGCTAGCAAAACTAATGTATGATTTCTAAATCTTGAACTTACATACTAATTTAATCATCTAATATGAAATTTGAGAAACAATTTCAATAATTTTTTTCGTTTAATTTTTATATTATTTTTTTCTTTGTTTTGATCATTTGGTGGGTAATATTTTAACATTATAATCCACTGAATGCAATTTTTGATAACCAATACTCCGTATAAAAAATATTTTAATATTTGAACTTTTACTATCAAATCAATTATTACTCCCTCAGTCCCAAATTAGTTGTTATGTTAGGTTATGATACATATGACAATTCATAAATCATGCGGAAAAACCATAAAGCCAGGAAAGCATATTATTTACACATAATCATTTAGCATAGTTTAGATGCATACTCTTTGTTGCGTGCCTTCCCTAGCTGCGCCCGAACCGAACAAGAACAAGTCTTTAGGACTCCAAGTGTCGTCCCTCCGTAGATAGTCCACAGCACGTCCGGATCCGCCTTAAGCTTGACCAACTAGGATCGCCCTTAAGGTACTTAGAATTTTCGGCACTTATAGGCAATTGTGTGACTGAATTTTTGCTCTCAAAAATCACTTTGAATACTTGAATACTCGATATAAATTGTGAGCATTGATCACCTATTTATAGGGCATGGGTATCGGATATTAGAATCCTACTAGGAAACGATTTAGTGAATCTGAATTAATCTAAAATTCAATCACTTAATTTATCTAGTAGACTTAGGAATCAATCTTATACGAATCCTAACCGATCAAGGTTTCGTACGCAAGCACAAACACACACGCAGGCGCAGCAGCCCACGAGGGGCGCCTTGCGTGCGCGCGCGCTGAGCCCAGGCCCAGCAAGTGCTCGCAGCCCACGAGGGGCGCGCGCCTGCTGGCCTTGCTCTCGCGTTTGGGCTTTGCTTGCTTTGGTCGCGCGCGGGCTTTGCTAGGCGTTGGGCCTAGCTTCGTGCTAGGCCTTGCGTCTAGCAAGCTCGTTTAATGTTTATTCGTACGATACGCTTCCGATTAAATTGCCGGTTCCGGAATTCATTTCCGATACGAACAATATTTAATATTTCCGATTCCGGAATCAATTTCCGTTTCGAACAAATATTTAATATTTCCGTTTCCGGAATTATTTTCCGATTCCGATAATATTTCCGATTCTGACAATATTTCCGTTTCCGGCAATATTTCCGATTCCGGCAATAATTCCATTTCCGATAATATTTTCCGATACGTACCATGTTTCCGTTTCCGGCAACATCTACGACTTGGATAATATTTATATTTCCGATACGATCCATATTTCCGTTTCCGGCAATATCATCGTTTCCGGAGTATTCATTTCTTGCATGTGACGATCTCAGCTCCCACTGAAACCAAGATCCGTCGATTCCGAATATCCATAGATGGAGTATTTAATGCCATTAAATACTTGATCCGTTTACGTACTATTTGTGTGACCCTACGGGTTCAGTCAAGAGTAAGCTGTGGATTAATATCATTAATTCCACTTGAACTGAAGCGACCTCTAGCTAGGCATTCAGCTCACTTGATCTCACTGAATTATTAACTTGTTAATTAATACTGAACCGCATTTATTAGACTTAACATTGAATGCATACTTGGACCAAGGGCATTATTTCCTTCAGTCTCCCACTTGTCCTTAGGGACAAGTGTGCATTTCCTAATTCCTTTGTCGCTCGATGCTTGCTCTTGAACATAAGGTAAGAGTTGTCATCCTTATTATGTCCAGAGGTGTTCCTCGGTTTCAGAGTTCAACTGATCAAATAAACAGATAATCATAGCCTATGATTCATCCGAGCACGGCCATGCATTTCACAGTTTCTAGCTCTCCGAGTGGCCTTGTACAACTTTTAAGCATCTCATCCCGATTTATGGGAGGACAATCCCAATCTTGCGATCTTGAGATTAGACTTCGTTTGATAGGTGATTACCTGAGCGTTCCCTTTATAGCCTCCTTTTACGGTGCGACGGTTGGTCAACGTCAAAGCAACCAGTTCTCAAACAAGTAATCTCAAATCACTCAGGTATTGAGGATTTAGTGTCTAATAATTTTAATAAAATTTACTTATGACAGATTTTCATCTCTTACAGTAAAGTTTCATAGGTCTTGTCCGATACTAGTCTTCCCAAAGTAAGTATCTATGCAAATGATTATGACATTGCCATGTCCACATAGTTCAAGAAACAGAACTACTAGTCATCTTGCATTCTAATCGTCTAACGTTTTCTATGCGTCCAATTTTATAGAAAACTCCGACTAGGGACCATTTTCAACCTTTGACATTCAAGTTCACTTGATAGACATTTCTTAGTCACAGGACTGGTCCTGACGGTCTATCTTGAATATATCGTCAAATTGAAGGGACTCATCATTTAATAAACCACAAATTAAATGGAAAAATGAATTCTTTTCATTTATTGTGAATGATCAACCAATAATGTTTTACAAAGATTTAAAATCTAAAACTTTAAAACATTAAACAGGGATATCAAAGCCATTCTCCAATATGCTTGATTCCCATAGCTGCAGTGTGCGAGTTGTGCTTCGCCTGCGGCAGAGGTTTAGTCAATGGATCTGATATGTTGTCATCAGTTCCAATCTTGTTTATCTCGACCTCTTTTCTTTCAACGAACTCTCGTAGAAGGTGAAATCTACGAAGTACATGCTTGACTCTCTGGTGGTGTCTAGGCTCCTTTGCCTGTGCAATAACTCCGTTATTATCACAATACAGGGCTATTGGTCCTTTAATGGAGGGGACTACACCAAGTTCACCTATGAACTTCCTTAGCCATATAGCTTCCTTTGCTGCTTCATGTGCAGCAATGTACTCCGCTTCAATTGTAGAATCCGCAATGGTGCTTTGCTTAGTACTTTTCCAGCTTACTGCACCCCCGTTGAGGTAGAAGACAAACCTAGACTGTGATCTGAAATCATCTTTGTCGGTTTGGAAACTTGCGTCCGTATAGCCTTTAACAATTAATTCATCATCTCCTCCATAGACCAGGAAGTCATCTTTGTGCCTTTTCAGGTACTTCAGAATATTCTTGGCAGCAGTCCAATGCGCCTCTCCTGGGTCTGACTGGTATCTGCTTGTAGCACTGAGTGCGTACGCAACATCCGGGCGTGTACATATCATAGCATACATTATTTAACCAATCAATGATGCATATGGAATCCCATTCATTCGTCTACGCTCATCAAGTGTTTTTGGGCACTGAGTCTTGCTTAGAGTTATTCCATGAGACATGGGTAGGTAGCCTCGCTTGGAGTCCGCCATCTTGAACCTATCAAGCACCTTATTGATATAAGTGCTTTGACTAAGTCCAATCATCCTTTTAGATCTATCTCTGTAAATCTTGATGCCCAATATGTATTGTGCTTCTCCTAGATCTTTCATCGAAAAACATTTCCCAAGCCAAATCTTGACAGAGTTCAACATAGGAATGTCATTTCCGATAAGTAATATGTCGTCGACATATAATACTAGGAAAGCAATTTTTCTCCCACTGACCTTCTTGTATACACAAGATTCGTCTGCGTTCTTGATGAAACCAAAGTCACTTACTACTTCATCAAAACGTATATTCCAGCTCCTGGATGCCTGCTTCAATCCGTAGATTGACTTCTTTAGCTTGCATACCTTTTTAGCATTCTTTGGATCCTCAAAACCTTCAGGCTGTGTCATAAACACAGTTTCTGTTAAAACGCCGTTTAAGAAAGCAGTTTTGACATCCATCTGCCATATTTCGTAATCGTAATATGCAGCGATTGCTAACATTATCCGAATAGACTTTAGCATTGCAACTGGTGAAAAGGTTTCATCGTAATCCACACCGTGGACTTGCCTGTAACCTTTTGCAACCAATCTAGCTTTGAAAACTTCAAGTTTCCCATCCTTGTCTTTTTTCAGTTTGAAAACCCATTTGCTTCCAATGGCTTGGTAGCCATCTGGCAAATCGACCAAATCCCATACTTGGTTTTCAGACATGGAGTCTAATTCAGATTGCATGGCTTCTTGCCATTGCTTGGAGCTAGGGCTCGTCATAGCTTGTTTGTAAGTCGCAGGTTCATCACTTTCAAGTAATAGAACGTCATAGCTCTCGTTCGTCAAAATACCTAAGTACCTTTCCGGTTGAGATCTATATCTTTGCGATCTACGCGGGGTAACATTTCTAGATTGACCATGATTCTCACCAGATTCTTCTAAAGATCTCTGAGTTTCATCCTGAATGTCATCTTGAGCATTCTCTAGAGTTTGTTGTTCGACTCGAATTTCTTCGAGGTCTACTTTTCTCCCACTTGTCATTTTGGAAATGTGATCTTTCTCCAAAAAGACACCATCTCGAGCAACAAACACCTTGTTCTCAGATGTATTGTAGAAGTAATACCCCTTTGTTTCCTTTGGATAGCCCACAAGGATACATTTGTCAGATTTTGGATGAAGTTTGTCTGAAATTAATCGTTTGACGTATACTTCACATCCCCAAATCTTAAGAAAAGACACATTTGGAGGCTTTCCAAACCATAACTCATATGGAGTCTTTTTGACAGCTTTAGACGGAGCTCTATTTATAGTGAGTGCAGCTGTATTTAGTGCATGTCCCCAAAATTCTAATGGAAGTTTGGCCTGACCCATCATTGACCTGACCATGTCTAGCAAGGTTCTGTTCCTCCGTTCCGACACACCGTTCCATTGTGGTGTTCCAGGAGGAGTCAATTCTGATAGAATTCCACATTCTTTCAGATGGTCATCAAATTCATAGCTCAGATATTCACCGCCTCTATCAGACCGCAGTACCTTAATCTTCTTGCCTAATTGATTCTCTACTTCACTCTGAAATTCCTTGAATTTGTCAAATGATTCAGACTTATGCTTCATTAGGTAGACATAACCATATCTACTGAAGTCATCAGTGAAAGTGATAAAGTAGCTGAAACCACCTCTAGCATTTGTACTCATTGGTCCACATACATCTGTATGGATTAAACCCAATAGTTCATTTGCTCTTTCTCCAACTTTAGAGAAAGGTTGCTTTGTCATTTTGCCAAGTAAACATGATTCGCATTTACCATAATCCTCTAAGTCAAATGGTTCTAGAATTCCTTCCTTTTGAAGTCTTTCTAAGCGTTTCAAGTTTATATGGCCTAATCGACAATGCCACAGATAGGTGAGATCTGAATCATCCTTTTTGGCCTTTTTGGTATTTATGTTATATACTTGTTTGTCGTGATCTAATAAATAAAGTCCATTGACTAATCTAGCAGATCCATAAAACATCTCTTTAAAATAAAACGAACAACTATTGTCTTTTATTAAAAAGGAAAATCCCTTAGCATCTAAGCAAGAAACTGAAATGATGTTTTTAGTAAGACTTGGAACATGGAAACACTCTTCCAGTTCCAAAACTAGCCCGGAGGGCAACGACAAATAATAAGTTCCTACAGCTAATGCAACAATCCGTGCTCCATTTCCCACTCGTAGGTCGACTTCACCCTTGCTTAACTTTCTACTTCTTCTTAGTCCCTGTGGATTGGAACATAAGTGTGAGCCACAACCTGTATCTAATACCCAAGAAATTGAATTAGCAAGTATACAGTCTATAACGAAAATACCTGAAGATGGAACGACTGTTCCGTTCTTCTGATCTTCCTTTAGCTTTGGACATTCTCTTTTGTAATGGCCTATTCCATCACAATAAAGAAAGCTTGATGTGGACTTGTCCTGCTTTGATTTAGCATCGCCCTTGGACTTTCCACTTTTCTTGAACGGTCTCCTTCTAGCCTTGAGTAAATCTTTGGCTTCACAGTCCAGTATTATTTCAGCCTTTCTGACAAGGTGAACAAATTCTGCAACTGTTTCTTCTCTTGGTTCACTTAGGTATAGTTGCTTGAAGCGACCAAACCTACTGTGTAGTGAATTGAGCAAGATAGAGACTGCCATCCTTTCGCTTATTGGTGTTCCTAGTAGACTTAGGCGATCAAAGTATGAACGCATAAGATCCACATGGAACCTCAGTGGGACGCCTACCCTCTGTTTAGTGCGAAGGAGCTGAACATGTGTTTCTTGGACTTCCATCCTATAACACCTGTTGGGAGAACTAACCTTTAGACCAGACATTGATTCAATCAACTCATGGACGTTCAGGTCCCTGTCCTCCGTGATTCCACGACAGATATCCCTCAGATTCTTGATGAGCGTAAAAGGTTCATAGGCTACAAACCTTCTAGCCCAATCATCAGGGATATTGTTCAGCATGAGACTCATAACCTTTTTGAGATCCGCATCCCAGGCGTAAAATCTCTCAGGGGTCATGTCTCTGGCATAGTAGCTTGGCATGGGATTGGTCAGTACATACTCAAGTCCATTGAGTCTGACTATTTCAACTAGCTTAGCTTCCCATTCAAGAAAATTTGCTAGGTTCAGCTTGACCATAAGCTCAGAACCCATGATGATGTTTTGATTGTTGTTTGCCATAGTTAAAACTACAATTGAAAAGAATAAACAAATAAATAACCATTCACAGTTTCTCTTAATAAACTTAAATTCTAGCATACATGCATAATTCAATGTTCATTAAGCATTTTATTCAAGTTATGTGTTCCGGCAGGTGTGAATAAAATGATTACAAGATCCTAAAATCATTGAAGAACTAAGCACAGTTTGTCGACTTAATCCTAAAACATCTTAGGTAAGCAAAAGCCTTTTGCTAATAGTCTAGAAACTATTCTTGGTTGATAGGTACGTCTAAGAACTTATTAGGTAAACCTATCGATTTTGCCACGACATAAAAGGACTCCTTACTTATATCGTTGAGTTTCACCAAAACTAACATGTACTCACAATTATTTGTGTACCTTGCCCCTTTAGGACCAATAAGTAACACCTCGCTGAGCGAAAACTATTACTAGATTGATGTAAAGGATATCCAAGCAAGTGTATATTTTGGCATGGCACCTTATAACTCAATTTTTAAGTTTGGAACTTAAGGCTCTTACTATGTTGGTTAGATTTTAAGTGAACTAAAATCCTTAATCATGCAACATAATCAAGCTTTTGATCTCATGCATTTTAAGACATATTTAAAAGCAATAAATATCTTAAAACATGCATAAGATAAATGTGATCTAGTATGGCCCGACTTCATCTTGAAGCTTTAACTTCAAAGTCCGTCTTGAAAATCTCCGTGGGAGGCACCATTTTTCTTTGAATAGAATAAGCTATAATTAAAACTAATTACAACTATTTGATGGTACGCAGACCATATTTGAATTGAAAAACAACTTTGGTACTTTAGACCAATTACATTCAAATTAATGGTACGCAGACCATATTTTCTATCCTATTTGGGCCATATTAGTCACTTCATAACCTGCAAAACAGTACATATACAATATATACCGTTCACCCATTCATTATCATGAATGACCCACATAGCTGGTTAGTAAAACACATTATGCATCACATAAACATTTGCAGCAATTAATCAAGGGCACCAATAATCTACAAATTATTCAGTCCTTATTAATTCTAATCAAGTTGTTTTAACCTTAAGGATTTGTAGACCTAATCAAGAGTTTATGACTAAAAAGGGCTCCCACTTAAACCAATAAATTCATATGCTTTACTAATTTTAAACATAAAAATGTATTTCTAGTCTAACCGGAAACATACAAATTTATTTAAAATTTAAAGCTCATGTAAATTTATAATTGAATCCATAAAGTTTAATTTAATTTCAGTTGTATTTAAATTAATTCATGATTTTAATTTTAGTAAAATAATTAGAATAAATAAAATTTATTATAATTACAATATTCAAAATTAAAATCCAAGAAAATAATTTAAATTATCAATTTTAAAATTAATTAAAATTACGTAAACTGAAAATTTCAAATTAAAAATTTCAAAACGATCTAACCGCAACGCAACAATCCCACGCATCGCACGCCCATGGGCCACACGCACACAGCCATCGCTGGCCATGTGCGCGCAGCCCATGCGCTGCCTCGCATCGCTGCTGCTCACCATCGCAAGGCATCACGCATGGTGCTCGCTGCGCGCGCCAGCGCTCGACGCACGAGCATGCTGCCGCTGCCCATCACTGGGCGCAGCGCTCGTCGCACGTCGCAACACGCACCCGCACGCCATCGCTGGGCGCAGCGCTCGTCGCACGCACAACAAGCACTCGCTCGCCATCGCTGGGCGCAGCGCTCGTCGCACAACAGCGCTCGCTGCGTGCGAGCGATCGGTGCTTGGCGCAGCACTCGTGGCACGCCAGCTTACGCTCGCTGCGCGCGAGGCTCCGCACGCTTGCGCGAGGCAGTGCGCGCTGTGGCGCAGCTCGCTTGCTGCCCACACGCGACTGCTGTGCCTTGCTTTCGCCCTCGCCCATTCGTTCATTGCACACAGCCCACGACACAAGGCAGGGCTGCTGCCTTGTGCTCGTGCACCATGGCCTTGCTCATTGCATTCGTGCCGCATGGGCGACGAGCTCCCTTGCTCGTCGTCACATGCCCGCACTATACAACACCCCTTAAGGGTAACACGTAGCGTCTATTGCTTTGTGCGTGCAAGTTATATGAGCGAATCGCATAAAATTTAAAAAATTTATATTTAAAATTAATGACAAATTAATAAAGAATATTAATTTCATAATTTTAGGGGGAAAAATCGAAAATTTAATATTCAATTGATTTCCGATTAACATGGATTCAAGTCTAGGTCATAAAAATTTAAAATTTATCATAAATTTACAATTTTTATGGTGATTTTTAATCATAGGTATCTAATTAAATTATAATTAATTATGAAAATCAAATTAATTCTAAATTATTCTAATTTTCAACAAATTAATTATAATTACAAATTAGATTGCATAATTAACAAGGCTAGGCATTCAAACTTGTTAAACATATACAGTAGGTCAATCAAAAATTCAAGATTTATCAACAAGAATCGCAAATATTTAATTTAACATCTTAAATTTACGAAATTTTGCATTCGAAAAACTAAAACCTCCGAAAAGTCATAGTTAGGCTTCGAATTTGAGAATTCTGGGTTCGGCAGAAAATTATAATTTTGTCAAAATTTTAGAATGCCTTTTACATGCGGAATTGACACAAAAATCACTCGATTTGGATGAGTAACGAAGAAACTACCGAAAAACTGCGTACGTATAATTAAATAAACGCAATTTGCAATTAATTAACAATTACGAAAATTAATCACCCCTTTTAATTCTTGCAAATTTGTAATATTTAACCATGTTCATGCAATTTAGATTATGAAAATAATAAGAGGCTCGTGATACCACTGTTAGGTTATGATACATATGACAATTCATAAATCATGCGGAAAAACCATATAGCCAGGAAAACATATTATTTACACATAATCATTTAGCATAGTTTAGATGCATACTCTTTGTTGCGTGCCTTCCCTAGCTGCGCCCGAACCGAACAAGAACAAGTCTTTAGGACTCCAAGTGTCGTCCCTCCGTAGATAGTCCACAACACGTCCGGATCCGCCTTAAGCTTGACCAACTAGGATCGCCCTTAAGGTACTTAGAATTTTCGGCACTTATAGGCAATTGTGTGACTGAATTTTTGCTCTCAAAAATCACTTTGAATACTTGAATACTCGATATAAATTGTGAGCATTGATCACCTATTTATAGGGCATGGGTATCGGATATTAGAATCCTACTAGGAAACGATTTAGTGAATATGAATTAATCTAAAATTCAATCACTTAATTTATCTAGTAGACTTAGGAATCAATCTTATACGAATCCTAACCGATCAAGGTTTCGTACGCAAGCACAAACACACACGCAGGCGCAGCAGCCCACGAGGGGCGCCTTGCGTGCGCGCGCGCTGAGGCCAGGCCCAGCAAGTGCTCGCAGCCCACGAGGGGCGCGCGCCTGCTGGCCTTGCTCTCGCGTTTGGGCTTTGCTTGCTTTGGTCGCGCGCGGGCTTTGCTAGGCGTTGGGCCTAGCTTCGTGCTAGGCCTTGCGTCTAGCAAGCTCGTCCGATGTTTATTCGTACGATATGCTTCCGATTAAATTCCCGGTTCCGGAATTCATTTCCGATACGAACAATATTTAATATTTCCGATTCCGGAATCAATTTCCGTTTCGAACAAATATTTAATATTTCCGTTTCCGGAATTATTTTCCGATTCCGATAATATTTCCGATTCTGACAATATTTCCGTTTCCGGCAATATTTCCGATTCCGGCAATATTTCCATTTCCGATAATATTTTCCGATACGTACCATGTTTCCGTTTCCGGCAACATCTACGACTTGGATAATATTTATATTTCCGATACGATCCAAATTTCCGTTTCCGGCAATATCATCGTTTCCGGAGTATTCATTTCTTGCCTGTGACGATCTCAGCTCCCACTGAAACCAAGATCCGTCGATTCCGAATATCCATAGATGGAGTATTTAATGCCATTAAATACTTGATCCGTTTACGTACTATTTGTGTGACCCTACGGGTTCAGTCAAGAGTAAGCTGTGGATTAATATCATTAATTCCACTTGAACTGAAGCGGCCTCTAGCTAGGCATTCAGCTCACTTGATCTCACTGAATTATTAACTTGTTAATTAATACTGAACCGCATTTATTAGACTTAACATTGAATGCATACTTGGACCAAGGGAATTATTTCCTTCATGTTACACTTACCTTTGCACAAAGTTTTAGGTGATAAGTGGTTGTTTGGTTATCAATTGTTATTTTATTGAAAAAGTATATGTGATAGGAGTTAGTGGGGTATTTTTTTTAATTGAATGAGAGAGGGTGTGGGGACAAAAAAACATTTAGTGGGAAGAGAGAGACAATATAATAATTGTGGGGTCATTTCTAATTCAGAAGTGTAACAACTAATCTGGGACGGAGGGAGTATAATACTATCAACTGTTTAAAATTTTGTGTCATGCATATAATAAAAACGGATATGTATAAAAACGTTAACTCTTGATTTAACATATTTAACAAGGTTGTCTCAAACATATTTTAGGCTCCATGTTAAATAACAAAATGAGGCCCTTGGCCCTATACTTTTTTCTGACGAGCTCTAGCCTATACTTTTTATTTTTATTCAAAAATATTTTTTTTTCACGTTCTCATTATCGTAATATTTTTACACGAATCAGAAATAATCATTTATTCCCCCACATAGAGTATTATTGAAGTATTAAGGGTATGTTGATTACTTTTGACTAATATATCGTAATCAACTATTTCTAATATCATAAGTTCAAGATGATTAAGTTTCCTTATTATGTTTGCAACAACAAAATTATTTTTTATATGTTAATATAAAATATTACATTATCATTTACTCTGTAACGTATATATAAAATTTCGTGCCAAATTAATGATATGTAGACCGTGCATCACACTTGATGATGGGCGAGTTTGGATTTTAGATAAGGCTGACGACGAAGATAAACGTGAATGATGGACTAATATTGACTAATAAATATAGATTTGGTGTTGGTGAAACGGTATAAGGAAAACATGTACCCCACCTTGGTGATGAAGCAAGTTTACATTTCCTGGATTTAGACCACGTACTCACCCAATCCTAATTATGCATGTCACTTTGAAATATTTTATCAATATTATACCTAGCTAATACAATTAATTCTAATAATGAAGTTATGTCAATATATTTAAAAGTTAGGTAAAGGAAAAATGGCTTATTTACCAAATATAGGGATGTCCCTATGTCAGGTTGTCGCTAGAGCTGGGTTTTTGGGAGATCCTTCGCGCATCCTCTCCAAGTGGGGGGGGGGGGGGGGGGGATAAAGGAAATTTTGGTGGGTGATGGGGTTAAAAATGTATCCGCCGCGGGTAACGGGGCGAGAATGGATTTTAGATTATACCCGCCCGCATCGCTTATCTTTCATCTAATTGATTATGAATATATCAACATTTTTTTGTTACTACTAACGTACATATTATAATGTTTATTTATTTATTCATTGAATCTAATCAGACAACGATTATCTAAGACGCCAGAACATAGTTTTACAATTTAAATTCTTTTACCCAAACAAAAAATGTTGACTCTAGGGATGAGTTTACATAGGTGGGTGATGTAACGTGCATGAATTTTACTTTGTACCCAACCTCTCGAGACGGGAATTGAGAGGGGTGGGTAGGCGTTAAGTGATCGAATAATGAGGTAAATGAGGCAAGTATTAAGTGTGTACGACAACCGAAAGAAAGGGTGGATGAGATAACTTAATGCTTGACAGGGGTGATTACTTTTTTTTTTTGAGGGGAGGTGATTACTTAATGCTTGACAGAGGATGGAAATAATTTTGTCCATTTACCATTATTTGTTTAATTTTTTTTAATAAATAAGACACTGAAATGGTCAATAACAAATTTATTCGTGAATGTTTTAATTAGGAGAATACCTATAAGAAATATTTTAGTGATAATTTTCTACCACATTTTCATATAAATTTATATTTAGATTATAAATCGTGCATCGGACGGGTAATATAATAGTTTCACCTAATAAATAAGACACTGAATGAGCAATAGCAAGTTTATCCATAGTTAAATTTAATTAGGAGAGTATCTATAAGCTTTATTTTGATGAAAATTGCCTACCAGATTTCATGTAATTTTATATTTTATATTATAAAAATCGTGAATCGCACGGGTACTATACTAATGGTTTTAATTAGTAAAGGCTGTTAATTCAGTTCAGGCCAAACTATTGAAGTCTGAAATTGAACAAACAAAAAAACAAACAGAGAACTAAAACTATTTAAAGGTGATAAATAATTTTCCTCTTTTATGAAGTCTAATTTCTATTAACACAAAACTAGGATTAAACTCCTTTTTTCAAGTTTGAGTTGTCCGTAAAACTGAGAAAATGCCTATATCCTGTAATCTGTATCAATGAGAAAACACACTCACTAGTCACTATTAGTCTGGTGCTAGAGCAAATCAAACAGCAGGCAGCCAAGCACCCGAAAACCAACCCATAGGTTTGGTTAAATTTGAGTCGAGCCAAATTTCAGGGTACGTTGTTCACATTCGACTTGATTAAACTTTCAGGTGTATGAAATAAATCTGGATAAAATATTTTTTTGTACCCACAACTAAATGAGGGTTTCTAAACCTCAAGTGACTTGTGTCCACATGGACGCAAGTGATCCAAATACAATCATCTTGAGTACCAACACATAATATGTCAGTACCAAAATGCAAAATTGATTAGAAATACCATCAATATAAGTCATATGTGTTATTATTAGTATTCACATAATTTGTATTGGTACTAACTTATTCTGTATTGGTACTCCAAATTCTGTATTGGTACTCATTTGTGTCCAATATGGACACAAGTCACTTGTGACAAAGACTTCCTCCAACTAAATTTGATTTAATACATTCCAACCATACAGTGTATTTACAATGATACCCTTTTCCACACTATTCTGTATGCAGGGCAGACAGTCGGCAGATCCCCTCACCTAGCCCATCCTGTCCACCATCTTCATCTAACTCTTCCTATAATTGGTCACATTTGAGTATTTTTATTTAATTTCAACTGTAGTAAATTAGTAATGTATTCTAACGTTTTATTTTTATAATTGCACCACTTTAGTTTTGACACTATTTACATCTCTTTTATACAACAGTCTTGTTAGGAATTTTTTTTTATAGCATTTTTTAGATGCAAGCTAGGAGCGATATATTAATAAATCAAAGTTTTTTTTATAGCTTTTAATAATGTATAACTAGTGTGTGGCCCGGGCGATGCCCCGGTTTCTACATTGAATAATTAAAATTTTAGATTTTTCTTGAGTTTAATATTTGACCAAAATACATGTATTTCATAAAGTGAAAAACATCCATCAAGTTCATCAACTACAAAGACACACTACGTCAGTTATCATGCCAAATTATTTTTCAATTATATCATCTTACAATTTGTATAATTTATTTTCTAGTGAAACTAAGTGTTTCAAATTAATAAACCCCAAATTATGGGAGTTACTATAGTTGATGTTTATGAGACTTACAACATCACATTTTTTCATGGTTGTCCTAATGCTTGAATTACTATTCTTTTAATATCAAAACAGTCCATAGTAAATAAAATGTTACATACAAATTTAGTTGTTTTAGACTTAACGTTAACATTTATTTATAGATTAATGTGAAAAGATAAAATACAATTGATGGTTGGTTAAGATGGTAATGAGAGCTATCATCTACACTCGAGATTTCGTGTTCGAATCTTGTTGTATTGATTTGACATTTTTCACTAACACTTTTTAATATATTAGTATAGATGAAAGCTAGATTGTAAATTGACAAGCTCGAAATGGTGCAATCATAACAAAAAAACGGAAGAAGAATTTATTAATAAGACATCAATCAGTTAGCATATGCCAACTATTTGTACTCTTTTAACGGTTTCCTTACACTCTTTCCTATATTAATTTGTTTCAATATTTAAAGCCTTTGAAGTGCCCACCACTTCCTCCCTTTCCTCCCATTCCATATTCAACTCTCTGTGTTTAGAAACTTATCCCATCAAATCTGGAATCATTCATTAAATAAAATCCAGAAAGAGAAAGGAAAAATCAAGCGGTTTTGAGAAGAAAAAATGAAGATCCAGTGTGATGTTTGTAGTAAAAAGGAAGCTTCAGTGTTTTGCTCAGCTGATGAAGCTGCTCTTTGTGATGTATGTGATGATAAAGTCCATCATGCTAATAAACTCGCTTCGAAGCACCAGCGTTTTTCTCTCCTCCACCCTTCTTCCTCTCAATTCCCGGTCTGCGACATCTGTCAGGTAATCTGATCACATGTCTTGGATAGTTGGACACCAGTACTGCACTTCTTTATAACGTATTGTGCTGATATTTGTTTTTTTTTTTTTTGTTTTTTCTGGATGCAGGAGAATAGGGCACTTTTATTTTGTCAACAAGATCGAGCAATTTTATGCAGAGAATGTGATCTTCCATTACACACAGCAAATGAACACACTCGGAAGCATAACAGGTTCCTACTGACTGGGATTAAGCTCTCTGAAGTTATTTCAGATAATATTACTATTAGCAATGGAAATGGATGTGAATCAGGTGATACAGTTCCTGATTTCAAGTGTACCAAGACACCTACATCAGTTTTTTCTGAAAAAACTCTGAATTCAGCCGTTACTAACAGCAGCAACAGCAACAGCACCATCAGTTCAAACATCAATCAGTTGAACTGTGGTGGATCAACTAGTAATATATCTGAGTATTTGATAGATATGCTACCAGGATGGCATTTTGAAGATTTTCTTGTTGATTCAGCTTCTCCTGCCCCCTTTGGTTTCTGTAGTAAGGTTTGCTACAAAAATCTCATTTTATTGTACTTGTTCATGCACTTAAAAAGATGATAATTTTGCCAAGTTGAGTTTTATGTGATTTGGATTAAAATTGTTTATATGTTTTGGTGGATGCAGAGTGGTAACAACCATGATTTAGAAGTGAATGAAGATGTGTTATCATTTTTCGATGTGGAGAATGAAAGTGATCAATTTACATGTTGTCCAACACAATCAGAGAGTTTCTGGGTGCCACAAGCAACAACACTCTGGAATGTATTTGGTCAGCCTTCAGAAATTCATCACTACAAAAATGGAATAAAGCCGCAGCAGCAGCAGCAGCAGCAGCAGCAGCAGCAGCAGGAGGCGCCGCCAAGTGTGACAACCATGAAAGTGAAGAGAAAATACTTAAAGGATGATGCCTTTACTGTCCCTGAAATCAATTCATCTGTAGGGTCTAAGAGAACTAGGCCTCTTTGGTAGAATTATGATGATATGGGGGGTGTATCTAGCTTGTATCTTGTGTCTTTGGAGTGTGTTTGTGCTCAAAAAATATCTCCAACTTTGAACATATTCTTTTATATTTTTCCCTGTCATACAGATCGTCTGGTCTGCTGTTATCACTCAAGGACCTAACACTCACATACTGCCTTCATCCCCCTTGAGAGGACTCGATCGCTTGACCACATAAAAATACAAACATAAAAATAAAAATAAAAAACAATTACAAACTTTGTGTGTGTTATACTAACATAACATGAATCAGCATCTTGTTTCAGCCAAATCTTGACAACTAGCTGTTGTGCCATTTAGATATTTCTTCTATCATATGATTCAATAAGACGGAAGCTTCATTAGAGGGCCGAGGGCGGACTACCTGCCGTTGGGAGACGCCCCTTAGCACTAGTCCAGCCCATTTGTTAGCCAAAAGATGACATCTACCAGAATTGATTACTCAATCGATTGTCAACTTCTTCGTGGTCGTAGGGATTGAGGTGTTAAATAGAGAGAGTCTATTTAACAAGTCTAAACGAGGTTCCATCTTAAAATCATATGACGATTAGGGAAGTAACCCTTTGGCGATTAACTTTCGGGAGGAATTGAAAATGGCTGACACGATCTCTTGCAAAAGTTGTATTACGACATTAGAAATAATCACATAATTAAGAAATTGTTATAGAAATTATCTCACTCTTACCATAAATACTTTACTTTAGATGTGTCTCATATATAAATATTTGCATTAGTATATCACTTTCCATCATTCACTTCATACAACATGTTGAATTCTAAATTTAAAGATATTTTAGGATCAAGATATTTGGGTACCTATCATAAAACTGACAAATTACATGGGTGAAGATTTTGTCATATGAAGGCAGCTCTTTTTGTCCAAATTGGTGCAGAATATGTCCCTCCAAGATTAGGACAGGGCAGGAAAGATGAACATAAATACGATAAAACTATTTCAATTTGACTTATTTTAACTTATTGGAAATTTGGTGAAACATTACTTTAAGTTTGATGGTTTTGTGAATTGCTACTTTTTAAAGAGAAAATTATATTTTACTACATTATAAGTTTGGTTTGTTTGACTAACACTACCATTTGCCCTTTTTTATTGATGTTTTCCGTGTTTGAACTCCACTACAACGGTTATTTAGTATGGCAAATGAACAAAACGACAAATGAACAGAGATATTTAAAAGAATAGAACAAATACACCGCGGAAAACATTAACGAAAAACGTCAAATGGTAGTGTTAGTCAAACAAACCAAACTTATAAAATAGTTAAATTTTAAAAAGTTTTTATAAAGTAGCAATTCACAAAACCACCAAACTTAAAGGTAGTGTTTCACAAAATTTCCTAACTTATTTCATATTTCTTATAAAGTAATTTAAAAAAGTCTATATTGTTGAGATAAAATAAACTATTTTTTTCATAAAATTTTATTACTCCGTATAAAATAAATTTAGTTCATATGAAAATAACTTCAAATAATTTCAGAACAGGAACATAATCATGTGAAACTTGTAATCACCATTATTATGATAGATGATGCTGATTTTGATAAAAATGAGATGAGCTCGCATATGTTTTAGCACATTTTTTAAAAGGGTGGGGGTGGGGTATCAGGTCATATTGTGAAAATGTTCCATCATTTTCATTTCAATAATATGGAAAAGAAGATGCTGTCTGCTCTTTTTTAGTAGCCATAATTTGATTTTAATTAATAAATATTGCCTGAATCTTAAGCTATATTTCCCTATATAGTATGTGCAGATCATACTTTGTTTTATACTGTTGATAATCTTTTTAATTAAAGTACTCCCTCCGTTCTTAAATAAATGTCCACTTTGGACATTTACGCGGGATTTAATAAAACTGAATTGTGTGTAAGAGGTAATGATTGAAATGTTTTTTTTTTGTAAAGAAAAAAGTAGATAACTGTTTATTAATAAAGTATATATAAAAGTGGATGTGGTGATTGAAAAGTGGTACACGTATAGAATGTGTAAGAAAAAGTAATAATGATTTATAGAAAAGTGAGAAAAGTGTGTGAAAAAGTAGGAAAAGTGTATAGAAAAGTGGGAAAGGTATATGTCCAAAAATGGAAACTGGACACTTATAAGGAAACGCTATTTATGAGAACTGGACACTTATTTAGGAACAGAGGGAGTAGTTAGTTAGTAGTGTGATCATCTTTTGAAAATACGGTTTTTTCATGAAATGCCCTGAGGTTTTAAAAAACGCACCAAATACCCTCGCCTGTTTCGATTCACATAATATACCCCTATTTTTTTCCAAGTTTGCACCAAATACCCCTTAACTGACCTTCCGTTAGTCCTCCGTTAAGTCGTGTTTATAATTCACAGTATACCCCTTTTTATAAACTTAATGCATAATATACACCTATTTTAAAATTAAGTTGCACTAGATACCCAAATTGCAGGAATTTGAATTTAACGGCTAGTTTTTAAACCTAGGAAGCAAAATATAGCCGTTATGTTCTTGCTGCCTATAAATGCTACTAGTGTTCACCTCACTTGCATACTTTCCCCTCTCCAAATTAGCCATGAGCTCTCATTCAAAAACCGAATCTTCTTCCATCCCAAATTTAGCATACATTAGAGTTCCTAATAAAAATTGCTATTGCGGGAGAAGATTTGCAATTAGGAGCTCGGAAACGGCAAAAAATCCGCAAAAGCTTTACTACAAGTGTGATCCTTGTGATAATTTCAAATGGTGCAAAGGTTTTCTTGAGCACACAAGTGATGAAGTTCAGAGCAAGGGAAACATAGATGATGAAAACAGGGGAATGCAAGAACAAAGCTGGGGAATGCAAGAACAGAGCAGGGGAATGCATGAAGAGTTGAAGCTATTGAAGAAGAAGATCAAACAACAGAAACAGCAAATCAATTTTGCAATAAAAATTGGTGTATTAATGTTTGCATTTCTGATTTGGATAGCAATGAAGTAAAGTTGTAACAAATTTCATGAAATAAAGAGACTTTGTTCCATAAATACTTGTTCAAGCAAATAAGCTTTACATAAACTGAACTTTAAGTGGACAAACACCACTGAACTGCACAAAAAGAGGTGTTCTAAGCATTTCACTATTTCCAAAAAATGATCTCTGCACAACTGTTTCCAAAAACTGATTCTAACTAAACTGATTCTGACTAAACTGATTTGACTAAGTTAGTTTAGCTTTGTGCACTACAATTCACAAAATATAGCCAACTGAGGTGACTATGCAGCTGCCTTTGACCTCTTCCTTGTGTTTGGTCCCCCATTTGATGTACTTGCTCCTGCTGCACCACTCTTTGAAGTGCTTGGTCCAGTGGCACTTGTTCCTCCATTCTTGCATGTTCTTGAGTTGTGACCAAACTCTCTACACTTTCCACATTTCACATTTCACATTTGTGTTCCTCTTCCCTTTCTTTGGTTCATTTGCCCCTCTCTTTCTCTTCTTAGCAGGTCTGCCAGATGGTCTTTTGATGGTTGGAGGCTGAATGGAAGGAAGGCCAAAGTCAGGCCACTGAGATGGATCTGCCATAGGATGAATATGTTCTGCATAGGTTAGCTTGTATGCAGCAGCCTTGAACCATGGGGATATGAAATCATGGGGGTTCATCCTTTGGTCATATATGACCCTCAGTGCATGCTTGCAGGGGATTCCACAGATCTGCCACTTCCCACAGGCACAACTTCTTGTTGCAAGCCTAATTGGGAAGTTGACATGTCCATCCCTAACCTCAAATTCACCCCCTCCACATGCTGTGGCATAACATAACCTGGACTCAGCTGTCCTCTCCTCTAACTCTTTCAATGCATATGCAGTGAGCTGACCTTCCTCCATGTCAACTGCGTTGTCAAATCTAGCCCCCACCCTCTGCATACACCAACTTCTGATTGCTGTACACCAGACATTAAACAACAAACAACGAGTTCAGGGGTATATTATGCATGAATATGATTAAACAACAAACAACAAGTTCAGGGGTATATTATGCATGAATATGATTAGAAGAGTTATACCTTCCAATAATGAGAAGACAGGCATGTCTCTGAAGGGCTTTGTGCATGCATTGAATGACTCCACAAAGTTTGTTGTGTTGTGATCACAACAAACAGTAGAGTCAAACTTATGCCTAGACCACTGCTCAATGCAGCTGTTCAAGTATGCAGTGGCATTTGCATTGTACTCACTGATCTTTTCCATGGCCTTACCAAACACATACTCATTGTATGCATTAGCAGCTATCCAAAAGAGCTTGTGGAATGCAGATCCACTGAAGCCATTGTTCTTACAATTCATGTATAGGTGTTGGCAGCAAACTCTCCTAGTTGCTCTAGGAAAAGTTTCTCTAACTGCCAACTCAACACCCTACACATCAGCAAACAACAAAAACAGGTTCATTAATATAGAAACATAAACATAAGAAAAAGTAAATATCAGAAAAGAGTAAATATCAGATCAGTACACATACCTTCATCCTATCACTGATTAAGGTCCAATCATCTCTGTTGCAACCCTCCTGCTCAAACATTTGCCTCAAACATCTCATGAAGTAGGTCCAACTGTCACAACTCTCAGTGTCTACTATCCCATAGGCAAGAACAAAAATTTCATTGTTCCCATCTATGCCAACTGCTGTCAGTAGAATGCCCTTGTAGAAACCACTTAAATGAGCCCCATCTATTCCAATTATGGGCCTACAACCCCTTAGAAACCCCCTGACTTGTGCAGCAAATGAGAAGAAGCAAGCTCTGAATTTTGGGTTCACATCCCCACTACTGGCCCCCCATGTTATAAGTGCATGACTCCCTGGGTTTGTTTGCTTAATCATCTCAGCATATCTAGGCAACAGCTCATATGCTTCAGCCCAACCACCATGCAGCTTTTCCTTTGCCATACTCCTGACCTTGTACAATAGCCTCTTTTTCACCCTCAACTGAAACTTCTCCTGTGCATACCTCCTCAATGTCTCCACTGGAATCTCTGGATTTGCCTCTATTTCCCCCAATATATGCTTACACAACCACTCAGAGGTCACCACTGGATTCTCCTCAAGCCTCCCACAAGTTCTGTGGGACCCACTGATCACCTTAATGGCCCAGCTAACATTGTCAAATAACCTACTGGCATGTATCCTCCAGTCACATGACTCCACTGCACACACTGCTGTGTACCTCCTATTGTCAGCCCTCTCAACACTAAGCCCAAACCCCTCCTGTATGCAGTAACTTCTCAACACTTCAAGAAATGTGGCCTTGTCATGAAAGATCAACCAGGGTTCTAACTTAATGGACCCATATGGTTGATCAGTCCATATTTTGCCATTTTTATAGGCCTTATCCATCTTTGAGGAACCATTTAGACAATCCTCAAACCCCAAATCAGGAATATCATCAGGAATCACCTCATCATCAACATCAGAATCAATCCAATCATTCAGAACATCCTCTTGTTCAGAATCTGATTCCTCATAATCAGAATCCTCACTCTCCTCTTCTGAACATATCTCACCAACATCAGCAAAAACCCCTGGTGTCTTAGACCTTCCTGTACCCTTTCTCCCTTTTCCCTTTCCCTTGGAAACCCAAGTTCCAGCCTTCTTAGCAGTGACTTTGTTAACCCTAAACCCCTCAGGTCTAGCTCTGCCCCCCTTCTTTTTCACTGGCTGAGCTTGATCAGGTGGTGCTTGATTGTTAGGCTCATCAGTTTGGTTGTTCTGTGGTGGAGTGGGATTTTGTGGTGGTGGTGGAGGGGTGTGATGTTGTGGTGGAGAGGTGGGATGTTCTGGTGGTGGTGTGTGTTGTTGTTGTTGTGGTGGAGAGGTGGGATGTTCTGGTGGTGGTGTGTGTTGTTGTTGTTTTGGTTGGGTGGGTTCTTTCTGTGGTGGGGGTGGTGGGGGTGGTGGTGTAGGTTGTTTGGTGGGTTGTTTAGGTGGGGTGGGTTGTTTCTGTGGGGTGGGTTGTTTAGCTGATGCCCTCCTTTTGGGGGTTAGTTTCTTAGAAGCAGGCTTATCCTTGCCTTTTGACTTAGAAGCAACATGATTTGTGTGTTTGGGTGGGGTGGGTTGTTTCTTTGGGGATTCTTGTGTTTGTTGTGGTTGAGAGCAACCTGGAAACACCTCATCAGCATCATCTTTGCTAATGACTCTCACATACTCAACCTTCATGTCCTCACAATCAACAACAGGGACCTCCATAGCCACAGTGTACTCCATTTGTTCCTGTATTTCCCTCAAAATGTCCTCCCTTTCCTGTTGTTTCCTCATTGCCTCTTCCTCCTCTCTTTGAGCCCTCAACAGTTCCTCTTGTCTCTCCTTAAGTTGTCTCTCTTTTTCCTTTCTATGATTCTCAATTGTTGCAACAACATTCCTAAACACCAATCCTGGTTTATCTGTTCCCTCAACCCAAATTTCAGCAGTGTCTTTACCCCAATTCCATCCCCACAGAAGCCTTAAAGTCTTATCATCATTCAATTCAACCTTACCACAAGGACCCTCAACATACAAGCTAAAGGTACTAGGCAAAAAAATATCTTGCTTAACTGATTCCTCAAAGATATCAAGAAACAACTTCAACAAACGATATTTTTCCATGTCTCCCACTCTAATATCAAAACTATGTGACCCATAACGTAGTAACAACCAAATAGCACTCATCCTAAAGGGAAAAAATAATGAAACTAACATCAATTATCATTCCAACAACCACAATTGACCAATAACCAACAAGAAATTTGCGCAATTTTTTTTAAAAAAATGACAATTTCACAAACCCTAACCCTAATCGATTTCGTGAAAAAAAAAACAAGTTTACCAGCAAAATTAAACAGAGGAGAAGAGATTATTACCTGGAAGTAGACTAACCAACTTTAAAATTCCCGTTTCCTCTTCAACACTAACTCAGCTGGAAATCGCCTCAAGTTTCTCCCTTTTTTGTCGCGATTGAAGCAAAATCACAACCCACGAACTCGCCTTTAAGGTGCGCAGCAAAATTCACAAAAATATTGAAGATCTACCCAGAATTTCTAGGGTTTGAGTAGGATTAGAGCTTGAAGAAGAACAGGGGAGAGGAGAGAGAAAGAGAAAAATTTGAACGGTTTTTTTTTTTTGGTCTTTCTGTGAAAGTGAAGGAAGTCAATGGCGCTAAACCAAAATTAAGGGCAAATAAGTAAAACACCACTAACGGCAGACTAACGGCGTTAGCTGACAGGTGCATGTCATGAACAGTACGGATAAATAGGGGTATATTATGTGAATCGAAACAGGCGAGGGTATTTGGTGCGTTTTTTAAAACCTCGGGGGCATTTCATGAAAAAACCGTTGAAAATAATATAGCAAATCATTCACAAGTCACAACACATCACAATTCACAAATGTTTCATCTCACTCTCATTATTCTCTTGGTTAATGCTTAAATTGACATGGCATACAATTTCCTATGAAATATCCCCAATACATTCTAAAGATCAATACTCTAACGTCTCTACGCAAAGCCCTCCCCCCGGGTTCGTTTTTTCGTATATCTGATATGTGTGGAAACACACATATCAACTAAAAGACAAATAGCTAAAAGACAAAAAAGGAAGTACCATTCATGTAAAAAAAAGTACCATTCTGTAAAAAAAAAGTACCATTCTGTAAAAAAAAAAGTACCATTTGTGTTTAGAAAAATACCATTTAATTTTCTTTTTGTCCTTTTTTCTATTTTGTCTTTTGTTCTGATATGTATTTCCCCATACATATATGATATGTATTTGTACTTCCTCTCCCCCCCTTCAATAAATGCATTATTATAACCTTTAGTATCTCTATTTATTTACTAGTAGCAGTAATAAAATGTTTATATCATGATAATATGAATATCGCTTGACCTAAATTCAACAAGTTATATAAATACTCCCCAACATTTATTTTTGGGTTTTTCTACATTATTTCTATGCATATTTTGTTTACATTGTACCCATGTGTTTGAAGTCGTCTATATTGTACTCCTGTACTTGTAAATTTAATCAATATTATTCTTGTTGTTAATTAACCTAACGTTAAAACTTTTGTTACTTTTTAAACAAATCAAGCATTTTCTATATTATAATCAACCTTACCTTTGTTGTTAGCCCAACAGTAGACACCTAGAAAGTATTATATGATTAAACTTTGCCGGTTTGGTTAAATGGTCCGAACTTTCTTATTTCAGAAATCTTTTGGGCCTAATCCAACTACTAAGCCCTAAAATCGGCTCAATTAAGCTTCGCTCGGTGTAACCAAACTCGAGCTCATTCCATCCATAAGCTCTTGATTAGCCAACAAACATTTCATAAACTTTCTTGGATGGATAGCCCTTCAAATAAGACTTTCATCCATATATAATAAGCTCAATTCCAATTTGTAACAAAAGAGTTATGAGTGGTTTTCTAAACCATATCATTTTCTAGAAGTGTACATGCTTCACCATTTGAGTCATATATCGGGTTATAAAAACTATAATCCAATTATTATAATTGGTTTAGAAAGAAGAAATCTATAGCTTTCCAACAAGCTATCGGGTGCCCAAAAATGAGCTCAGACACGCTAGATGTGACCTAATCAATCTGCCGCTTCTGCAGATTCTGAAAATCTTACATACCGGCCACGCATGAAGAAAACGTGGGCCCCTTGGTACATTGATGTGACGCTTGCTCCATGCGTAGCCCGCTTGCTTTCATTGAATATTGCCTAGCCGAAACAATATTCTGCTACCATTTATAAATATTTATGAAAATCTTACTTGGCGGCTAATCACATTTTACAGCAACAAAGTTGCAACTATACACCACAATAAAATGGTGTTGTGGAGAGAAAACACAAACATCTCCTTGAAAATGCCAGGGCTTTATCATTCCAAATAAATTTTGGAGTGATTGTATTTTCACTGCAACATACTTGATTAACAAGATGCCTCTCAAGAGCATCAAATTTGAAAGATTGTTCAAAGAACCTGCTGATCTTTCTCATCTCATGGTATTTGGTTACCTTTGTTACATCACTACATCTAAAGTCCACATATCTAAATTTGATCCAAGAGCTGATGCACGTGTCCTTATTGGTTATCCTCCCCACCAGAAGGCTTACAAAGTGTTGAACTTAGCTACCAACAAATCAATGATTTCTAGGGATGTATTTTTTCATGAAAAGCATTTTCCTTTCCATTTTTATTCCACTCCCTCTACTGATTACTCCACTCAATTTTTCTTACCAGTTGTTACACCTTTCTCTTCGAGAGAAGATTCCTTCTCCACCACAAATTTTGACCCCTTACACATAGAAAATGTCTCTATTTCACCCCCCATCTTCTTCTCCTATTTCTGATCCTATCACGGATACTTCTAGCAACATCCCTCCTTCTTCTCCAACCATTTCTCTTCCCACCAGAAAGTCCACTAGATCCACTAAACCACCTTCTTATTTGAAGGATTTCATTTTCCCTAAGCCAAAGCACTGGTGTAATCTAGTTTCATTTGACAGCCTGCCAGAGAAACATAAGCTTCTCATTGATGCACATATGGAATGTATTAAACCTACTTTATACCAAGAAGCCTTTACAGATGACAACTGGATAGCTGTAATGGATAAAGAAATCCAAGCTCTACAGAACAATCAAACATGGGATTTTGTTATCTTGCCTAAAGGGAAAAAGGCAATAAGTTGTAAGTGGGTCTATAGGATCAAGAAAAATGATGATGGTTCCATTGAAAGATACAAAGTCAGGCTAGTCGCAAAGGGGTTTACACAGAAATATGGGATTGATTATCATGAGACTTTCTCTCATGTTATCAAGATGTCTACTGTGAGGTATCTTATTTCCGTAGTTGCTAGCAAACACTGGAAATTTTCCAGTTAGACATTAACAATTCCTTTCTCCATGGCACTCTTGATGAAGAAGTGTACATGAAAGTTCCAGAGGAGTTCATGCTCCTACAGGCCATATGTGAAAGCTCAAAAAGACTCTCTGTGGTCTCAAACAGGCTTCAAGGTAATGGTATGCAAGCACTTGAGGAACTTAAAGCTCAAGGTTTTACTCAATCTAAAATGATTATTCTCTGTTTATTGACAAAGATTCCCATAATGTAATAGTTGTAGCAGTTTATGTTGATGATATCATCATCACTGGCTCAAATGAAACCAAAATTACAGCTCTCAAATAACACCTACACAAGACTTTCAGCATTAAGGATTTGGGTGTTCTAAATTTCTTCCTTTGTATTGAGTTAGTCAAACTGGTGAGGGATATATTCTCACCCAGAAGAAATATATCAAGGATCTCTTATCTGGTTGTGAACTTGATGTCTCCAAACCTGTTGTTACTCCTTTTCCCCTCAACTTGAAACTCTCAAATGATGGTGAGGTTTATGATAATGTTGTATTATACAGATGTTATGTAGGGAAGCTTAACTTCATTACTCACACAAGACCTGACATTGCTTTTGATGTTCAGTACTTGAGCCAATTCATGCACTCTCCTAAACTTCAACACATTGATGCTCTCACTCCAACACTCAGATATGTTAATCATACTGCAGGGCGGGGTATATTGCTCGGAGATACAGATAAGCTGACACTCAAAGCCTTTTCAGACTCAGATTTGGTCTGCTTGTCCTACCACTAGAAGATCATTCACTGGTTATGTTCTTCAATTAGGAAACTCATATATCAGCTGGAAATCCAAGAAGCAATCAACTATTTCAAGAAGCGCCTCTGAAGCAGAGTACAAGGCTATGTCCTAAGTAGCTATTGAAGTCACTTGGGCTGTTAGATTGTTGGAAGAATTGGGTATTACTGGTTTAAAACCTGTAGAGCTACACTGTGACAATCAATATGCTCTTCACATTGCTAAAAATCCTATTTTCTATGAAAGAACTAAACATATAGAAGTGGACTGCCATTTCACCAGGGACAATGTTCTTGAAGGTTTACTTCAACTTAGCTATCTCTCAACACAACACCAGTTGGCTGACATATTCACTAAAATTCTCCCTAGTCCTAAACACAATACTCTATCTTCCAAACTTGGAATGGTCAATGTATTTCCCATTCCTAGTTTGAGGGGGGTGTTGGTTTACACCATGTTGCACCACCAATCAAGCCAACAACATCACCTCATCCAACGTTGTAGTTGAATCAACTTAGTCAGCAATGCCAACTGCCTTCTAGAAGCCTGAACATGTAACAAACTTCCCCTTGAATTCAGAAAGTCTGTTAGAACTTCCGTTACTTGTAATAGATTAAGTGCAACCTAGGTGTATAGCTCAATCATTCTGATTGCCTCTTGTATTCTCGCTTGCTTTTGATTGGTTAGAACACATGCAACATAGTTGATGTTGTATATAAGCTAGAATCTTTGTAATAACTTATCGGTTTTTCATTCAATAACAATTCGATTTATTCTCTCTCTCTCTCTCTCTCTCTCTCTCTCTCTCTCTCTCTCTCTCTCAATGCTTTAGCATTTCTTTTTCTCTGAAGTTCTTCCTGCTAGTTCATGAAAACTAACACAATCCTCCTAGGTCAAACTAACCACAAAATCGATTTGCAATGGTAATACCAACAACTCACGGTTAAGTACGAAGTGTATATGTCAATTAGTTTAGTTGGTAAAGTTTTGAGGAAGTGATACCAAATCTGTGATCATTTATCGCTTTAATATTTGTGGCTCTCTCTGTGCAAAAAATAAACGGTATAAATAGTCTGGAGTATATGGTGCACCATAAAACACAGAGCAAAACACAGATACTCCATGACTCCATTTTCATTTTCTGTTGATATACTCCCTCCGTCCCGGAATACTCGCAACGCTTTGACTGGACACGCTTGCCACTGCACAACTTTGACCACCAATATCTTTAACTACATATTATTAAAACTTATAAAATATTAATATTTTGAAAATATATATTAAGATGAAGCCAACAATATATTATATACTAACATTTGTTTTCATATATTTGAAATAAATTATATTATATGGTCAAAGTGAATTATGTGAATAATGCAAAAAATCAAACCGTTTCAAGTATTCCGGAACAGAGGGAGTATTACTCAATTTAAACAAGTAGTATTACTTTATCTTTTTTTTCCTTCCTTTTAGAATATTTTTATTATTTCTAAACGGAAAAAATTAAAACCAGTTGTTTCGGGTATAAACAATCCCCACGAGGGTATTTATCTGATTGGGAAGAATGTATCTGGGATTAATGATGTTTTTATGATGGTTAATTGATTTGCTTTACGTGTCCCTCATTTAGTGGGCAGAATATTAGATATTTGTATTGGATGTGGAATGAATCTACCAATCACATTTGATTGGTATTTATAACCTATTTGTAGGTCATGGGGTGTGCCAGTTGTGGGCTTCTTGATGGCCTAGCTGGCTTTAGCCCATTATGAGAACCTAAGATCCCTGCTGGGCCGGATCATGTTTCCTATTTTACAAGACCGTAAGCCCCAAAATGGTGAAGCCAATTTGGGGCCCAACAACTTGCCCCCCAGACCCGTTCCTATTTTATAAAATGGGGCGGGTTGATTTATTTAGCGGGTTTTAAAATTCGAAGTGAGTCCCTTGGCCTTCTTCTGGGTTAAGTAAATAACGGCCTTCCTCGGGAGTTGTGGGAATTTGGGCGGTTTTTGTTCGATGTTTTTCTATCCTCGACTTTCGCTCCTTGTTGGGTATATAAACCCCCATACTCTGACTTCATTTCTTTTGGTTTGAATTTCAGAAAATTTTCAAAATTCTTCTTCGAATCTCCTCCTTTTCTCTTGCACCTTTCGACTTCTGGTGACTTCACTCGGCGCGACGGGATCTGATTGGGTGTGCTTCGGTTGAGGTAATTCGTCTTTCTTTTTGTTTTTCTCTCTTTTTCTTCTGTTCCGGCTCTTTTCTGCTTGTTTCCGGTCATGGTGGGTGAAAAACATTCGAGTCAACGGCCGGACTCCTATGGGGCTGGTTTTTCTGGGCGTGTTGAAGACGTGGGACCTCGGGATCATCGCCGGAATTATTTCCGGGTCGAATCCGGTGATTTGGAGGGTGGTAATGCTGATGTTACTGTCGATGCAGTTCCTCTGAACTCTATTCCTCCGCTTGGGGGTCGAGGTGGTGAGAATTCGAGGTCGCCGACGCCGGATGATGTTCGTGAGGAATTTGGGGAACTTCCTTCTAATGCGCCCACTTCTGAGGGGGATCCTGCTGATGCTTCGAGGAGAGGTCGGAATATCGACCTGGATTTTGCTGAGGAGGCGGTTGATGAGGCTGATTTTGAGTGGGCTGACAGGAATGAGAATTGGGGCCCTATGACGCAGGAGCCTTACTCAAAATGGATGGAGACACAGGGCGGTCGAGCGCATTTGGTAGCGGAGTATTTGTATTGTGTTCGGCCGCAAACGGGTTATTGGCTTCGTATGCCGACACTGACGTCAAGGTCTTACTATCCTCCCCAAGGGAAGATAGCGGTGTATCAGCACATGTTTGAGTTCGGGCTTCGTTTTCCTCTAGATCCCTTCATCATGCGTCTGCTGTCTGCATATAACATATGCTTGGCGCAACTATCTGCCAAATCTATTCGGCATGTTATCTGCTATCTTTGGATCTGTCATTTCAAAGGTTGGAGCCTGTCCTTGCAGTCGTTTCACCAAATGCATGTATTGAAGCCTCTGCGTGCTGATGGAACGGAGAGGGGGTGGTGGACGATAAACAACAGAGCCGGCTTTCTGACGGTGTTTCCTCCATTGCCGACGCTAAAGAATTGGAAGGACTCTTGGTATCTTGTAAGAGTTCCGACAGCTCCTGGCCACCCTTATCGTTTTACGGCGCCTCTGCGATTCCGTCGACCTGATCCTGATATGAGTAGAATGCCTGAGGTTGCGGCGGGTCCTCATGATCGCAGAATTCTGAAGGCCTTTTCTTCCGAAAAGCCCGACAAGATCCTTGTGCCCAAAAAATGGCTTCCGCATTATCATTGTCTGCAGATGGAGAGGGTATTGGCTTTGGGATGTCTCAGCCACAAGTTCTCTGTAGGTAAGTGTGTTGGGCTGATTCTGACCCTGATAGCTGTCCTCTCCTCTGCTTATTTTAGTTTGCTTATATTTGAATAGTTGCAAATTTTTATTTATTTGTTTTTTTTTTTTTGCACATTATTGATATAGGCCGACCTTTTTCTTTCAGCCGACGTTGAGTCAGGCATCGAGTGGGGCAAGCTTGGTATTCAGAGTGATCGTCGGACTGTTATTCGACAATTGCCTTTTGACCCGGGCAAGAATTGGCTGACTGTGAAGTATCAGTCTGCTGTTCCTCGGGATATCTCTGCACGAGCATCGGTGGTACGTGAAGGCGGATCCCTTTGACTCGTTGGGGACTCGTGCTTGGAACGCGACCGAAACTTCTGCGCGGTCAGTTCCATTTTCTTCTGCTTTTACTCAGCCTTCTTCATCGAGTCAACCACCAGTATCTTCTTCTCAACCCCCGATCTCAGCACCTTTTTCCCGACCTCCCAGGCGACCTGTTAGTGTTTTTGGTCGGCCTGAATCATCATCTCACGAGCTTGCTTCTGCCGCCGACAAAGGGAAGCAAAAGTTAACAGATTCAGATCCGGTTGAGGATTTGGATCAAGATCCGGTTGAGGAGTTGGATCAAGCTCCTTTGATAAGACGGGTTCCAAGATTTCGTCGGTTGCGATCTATGGAACATCTGATTCCTTCATCTCCTGCCTTTGATGCAACCGATGAGTTATACTCTGACCTTAATCCTTTGACCCCTGAAGATCAGCGGTCTAGCCCAGTTCGCATTGTGTTGGAGGATTCTCCTGAAAAGAGGGCTGTGTCTGACCCTATTGACGCCCCTGATCCGAAACGCCCTAAACATGGGCCTGAATTTCAACCTTCTGTCTCTCAACCCGCAGGATCTGCAAATACCCTTGGGAATTTGTCCATGGGCGGTATTTACGATTTTGTGGATAGTATGTCTGGCCTGGCTCAGGTGCCGAAGCTGTCTATCCCAGAGGAGGTTTGTCAGCGGTTGTCTGGGCCGAGCCAGATTCAAAATTTTGATTCGGCTCAGTCAACCGATTATGTGGCCATGATCGAGTTGTCGCGGCGGTGGATGGAATCTTCCTTTCTGCCAGCTGACGTTCCCCGAGGCCCTGTTCCTGACCCTCTTGGCATGACCCTCTTGGCATGACCCTCTTCCATTTTATGAAGGTAAGCAGTTTTGATAGGTTTAATTTCCTTTTGACATTGATCTTGTCGGTCTTTCGTGTTTACTTATGTTTTATTTATCTTTTTTAGACATTTGAGTATCTGGCTCTGCATTCTGGGTCTGCCTATCATGAGAGAGCAAATCAAGCTGAACGGCAGAAGAAGATGGTTGAGGATCAACTCGAGCTGGATCGGCTGATAGCTCAGACAAAGTCTGCGGGCGTGAGGTTGCAGAAGGAAATAGAGGATCAGAAGGTTCTGCTGAAGGCGAGGGATAATCAGCTGAAGGCCAAGGGTGATCAGCTCAAAGCCAAGGACGCTCAGTTGGAGGAGAAAGGCAAGGTGTTGGCTGAGAAGGAGAAAATGATCAAGGAGAAAACTGCTGAGGCTAAGTCTGCTGCAGCCAAAGTGACTGATCTGGAGAAGAAACTGCAAGATGTCACGGCTGAAAGGGACAGTCGGATTTCTGTCAAGGAAAGTCAGGAGCGGGGAAATGCTCGTTGGAGGGACGGGTTTCGTGATGCTCGGCGTTCTGCGCAGAAGGTGGATCCGTCTTTGAAGTGGGGCGAGGTGATGAAGGCTTATAAGGGAGGTGCCCACAAGTTTCCCTCTGCCGAAGAGGCTAAAGAGTTATCTGACTTGCTTGCTCGGAAGGCTCGAGAAGCAACTGATAAGAAGGCTGCTAGTGCACAAGGTCAGACTGTGGTTGCGTCTGGGTCGTCTGGTACACAGACAGCTGCGGAGGGGAAGAGCCCTGGTGATGTTCCGAAGGAGAATCTGAATATCGCCTAGGAAGTCGGGCAGCCGTCTCCCGAATCTACGGGATCTTGCGGGGAGCTTTGATGACTTTGACCTTGTTTTTCTTTTTTGATGAATTTCACTTCTGATGCTGCCATTTGTACAAACAGTTTTATCTTACTTCTTTTTTCTTTGCTGTTGTACGGTTGGTTTTTTGTCTGTTTTTGGGGACAACTGCCAATCTGAAACAAATGTTTATCTTAGGTTTTTCTGGTGGGTCTACTGATGTCCACCTTGTCTGACCTGATGGTGTGTTCGTTTTTTATTTTAAGAGTAAAGAGTGACTTCGTTTATCTTTGCATGGATGTCTGATCCTCTCATCTTCTGCGTGTGATGGCCTATGTGCCTGACCACTATGCTTTTTTGTGGGAGATATTGTCTGCTGTGATTTGCAGATAAATACATTTGTTTTTGATTTCTTTATTCTATGGTGATCCTTTTATTTGGCTTTCATTTATGTGGGATACATGGTCAGCTACATGTCGGTAGATCTGACTCCCTGTTGTGGGAAATATTGTCAGACTTTGTGGTCTGACTTCTCTTATTTTGCCTTAGGATTTATTTTTGGTGGGAAATATTGTCAGTTTTGACTTCCCAATTTTTGTGATAATCCTTTTGTTTGACATTTATTATGTGGGAAATATGGTCAGCTGCGTTTTACCGGTGATAACGCTAGATCTGACTTCCCTGTTGTGGGACATATTGTCAGGTGTTACTTTTAAGTAAGCCTGACTTCCCATGTCTTGCCTTTAGGATTTATTGATTTGTGGGAAATATTGTCAGCTAAGTTTTTCCATAGGATTCGCTAGATTCTGACTTCCCTTTTTGCTTTGGTGGGAAATATTGTCAACCTTGAGGCTTAAAAATATTGCTCATGTCTGACTTCCCAAACATTGGATATCTTTCCTTGACTGGTTTACAAATGGTGTGAGGTGAATGTTGTTAGTTTTTGGGGACCATTTTAGTTTTTATCTTACAGAGGAGATTCTAAACTCTATAGGCCTATCCGAGGGGGGATAAGCCGATGGGTTTAAACAAAGTATTTCTTCAAGACATCAGCGTTCCAGTGACTGGTGACTTTGCTGCCGTCTGGACGTTGGAGTTTATAAGTCCCGGGTCTTTTTTCTTGGTATATTTCGTATGGTCCTTCCCAATTGGCACTCAGTTTACCTTCTGCTTTTCCTTTCCCCGTGGCTGCTGATTTTCTGAGGACCAAGTCTCCGACTTTGAGGGGCCTTAACCTTACTCTGCGGTTATAGTGTCAGCTCACACGTTGCATGTAAGCTGCCATTTTGAGTCTGGCGCTGTCTCTCCTTTCGTCGAAGAGGTCTAATTCTTCTCTAAGTCGTGCCTCATTTTCTTCTTCCGAATAGCATCTGACTCTGAAGCTCTCAGCCCCTATTTCCACTGGAAGAACGACTTCTGATCCGTATACCAGGCTGAAGGGGGTGTATCCGGTGGACTCTTTTTCGGTGGTTCGTAGCGCCCATAGGGTTCCTGGT
The DNA here is from genome assembly GCF_020520425.1 of Spinacia oleracea. Classification (NCBI taxonomy): domain Eukaryota; kingdom Viridiplantae; phylum Streptophyta; class Magnoliopsida; order Caryophyllales; family Amaranthaceae; genus Spinacia; species Spinacia oleracea. The sequence continues at coordinate 94,177,276 of NC_079488.1, forward strand.
AGCTCCTCGAGCCATTTACTTTTCTGATCCTCAACTCTTTTTCTGAGGGCTCCCAATATCTGCTTGTTAGCGGCTTCGGCTTGGCCGTTACTCTGGGGGTGGCAGACCGCTGACTTCGCTATTTTGATCCAGAATTGGTCGAGCCAATTGGTTAAGGGAGAATTGTCGAACTGTCTGCCATGGTCCATTACTAGGGCTTTTGGGATTCCGAAACGGGTGATGATGTTCTGCCATATAAATTTCCTGACGCTGTGTTCGGATATATTTGATAGTGCCTCGGCCTCGATCCATTTTGTGAAGTAGTCAACCCCAACGATTAGATATTTCTTTTGATATGTTGCTGTAGGGAAAGGTCCTAGTAGATCCAGTCCCCATTGGGTGAAGGGTAGGGGATTGAGGATCGGCGTTAAATCTCTGGCTGGCATGTTGATAACGGGGGCGTACTTTTGGCACTTCTCGCATTTTTGGACCATTTGTTTAGAGTCTGCTACCATTGTGGGCCACCAATATCCCGCTCTGAGGGCTTTATGTGCCAGGGTACGTCCGCCGATGTGGTTTCCGCAGATGCCCAAGTGAATCTCCCTTAGGATGTAGTCGGCATCCAATGGGCCGACACATTTAAGGAAGGGAGATGAAAATGATTTGCGGTATAGCTCTTCGTTGATTATGCAGAAGTGCGCAGATGTACGTTTGATTCTTTGTTGGGTGTTTTTATCCTCTGGGAGACTCTGCTCTTTTTTGAAAGCTATTATCGGGTCCATCCACGAAGGACCGGTGCTAATTGGAAATGCATCTACTGTCTCTTCTTCAATTGATTTTGTTTGTCTGACCTCGACGAAGACTGATCTATTTACATCTGCCAGACTGGAGCTGGCGAGTTTGGACAGGGCGTCTGCCTGGATGTTTTGGCTTCTGGGGATCAGTTGTACCTCGAATGATCGTAGGTTAGAACTTAGGGCTTTGATTTTTGCCAGGTAGAGGGTCATATTTGGATGAATGGCTTCATACTCCCCTCTGATTTGGTTTGCAACGAGTTGGGAGTCTGTTTTGAGCAGCACATGTTCTGCTTCGAGGGTCAGACACAGCTCGAGACCGGCGATTGCTGCTTCATATTCTGCCTCGTTATTGGATGCCTTGAAACAGAATTTGACTGCGTATTCGACAATTTTCTTCTCTGGAGAGATGAGGACGACTCCGGCACCAGACCCGCCGATGGTGGATGACCCATCTGCGTAGATTTCCCAGGTTTTCCGAGTTTCGTCTAGTGTTTCTTGGTAGGAACATTCTGCTAGGAAGTCTGCTAAAGCCTGGGCTTTGATCGCCGCTCGCGGTTGGAATTTTATTCCGTATTCTGTCAGTTCGAGAGCCCATCTTGCCATCCTTCCTGACTTGTCGATTTTCTCGACCGTTTTGCCTAGCAACTGGTCTGTTAGGACAATTATCTGGTGGGCGTCGAAGTACGGTCTAAGTTTACGAGCTGCGATGATCACTGCGTATGCTACTTTTTCTATCATTGGGTACCTGGTTTCTGCTGAGAGCAGTGTATGGCTGATGAAATAGATGGGTTGTTGTTGTTTGTCACTTTCTCGGAGTAGTACTGCACTGACAGTTGCTGGGCTGACGGCCACATAGAGGTATAGCGTTTCTCCTTCGATGGGTCGGGCCAAGGTAGGTAAACTGGCCAAGTGTGTCTTGAGTCGGCTAAAGGCTTCCTTCTGTTCCGATCCCCAGACCATGTCTTTATTTTTTAATGCTTTGAAGAAAGGAATTCCCTTGTCTGATGCTTTTGAGATGAATCGGGAGAGTGCGGCCATCCTTCCTGCCAGTCTCTGAATGTCCCTCTTCGTCTTCGGCTCTGGCAGATCTATGGCTGCTTTAACTTTATCGGGGTTGGCATCTATTCCTCTTTGGCTGACCATGAAGCCTAGGAATTTTCCAGATCTTACCCCAAAGACACATTTCTTTGGGTTTAACTTCATTTTGTACTTTCGAAGATTTTCGAAAGTTTCTCTGAGGTCCGCAACATGGTCGGTATCCTTCTTGCTTTTGACGATCGAATCGTCTACGTATACTTCGACGTTTCTACCTTTTTGGTCGGCGAAGACGTGGTCCACCAGTCTTTGGTAAGTGGCCCCTGCGTTTTTTAGACCGAAAGGCATCATGACGTAGTTATACACCCCTCCGCTAGTGATGAATGCTGTTTTTTTTCTATCGTGGCTGTCCATGAATATCTGATGATATCCGGAGAAGGCGTCCATGAAGCTGAGGAGGGCGTGGCCGCTGGTGGAGTCTACGAGTTGATCTATCCGAGGAAGGGGGTAGCAGTCCTTTGGGCATGCCTGGTTGATGTTGGTGAAGTCTACGCACATTCGCCAGGATCCGTTGGGCTTCTTCACCATGACTACGTTGGCGAGCCATTCTGGGTATTTGCAGGGTTCGATGAAGCCATCGTCTTTCAAGTTTTGGACCTCTTCTGACACTGCTTTACTTTTCTCAGCAGAGTAGTTGCATAGCCTTTGCTTGATGGGTTTCGACCCTTCCAGGACGTTTAGCTTATGGGTGACTGTTTTGGGGTCGATACCTGGCATGTCTTCTGCTGAGAATGCGAAGATATCTTTGTGCTCCCTTCGTAAGTCGATGATCATGATTTTTAGGTCCGACCCTAGGTCTGTGCCGATCCTAATTCCTGATGGCTCTCCGCCATCGAGTGAGACGTCTTCCATATCTGTGTCTGTCTGGGGCTCCCCATTGTCGCGTCTGCCCTCTATGTCTGCCATCGGCGTGGATTTTCTTGAATCGTCCGACTTCCTTTTGATTCTTCCCTGTGTTGTGCTAGGGTCGGATCTCTCTTCGGCGGAATCTTCCTCGGGGTCGTCTTCTCGATGATTCTTAGTTTTGACTGCGTTGTAATTGCATCGTCGAGCTGATTCTTGATTTCCTCGTAATTTCTCGGGTATGCCGGAGTCGGAAACATATTGTATTTTCTGGTGATAGGTTGATGCTATGCCCTGGATTTTGTGGATTAGCGGTCTTCCCATTATGACGTTGTAGACTGTGGGAACGTTGATAACTAGGAAGTCGGTCAGGTTATTTCTTGCTGTTTGTCGTCTTCCGAAGGTTACAGGAAGTGTTATTTTTCCGTCGGGAACTACGGATGAACCATTGAAGCCGATGACTGGGAAGTTAACCTTGGTCAGCTGTTGAGGGTGAATTTTAAGTTTATCGAAGGCACATCTGAAAAGTATGTTGGTCGAACTGCCTCCGTCTACCAAAACCCTGTGGACGGTGTGGTTGGCGATGTCCACCGATACCACAAGTGGGTCTTCATGGTCGTATGTTACCCCTCGACAGTCCTCTGCTGAGAAGGTCATCGTCGGGACCTCCGGTATAGTGTCTGCAACGGCGCTGAAGTTGACTTGATGTTTCAGCGCTCGCAGATGCGCTTTGCACTAGTGGTTTGATTTTGTTCCTCTGTGGATAAAGAAAACATCCGTGCCCTTTTCATCTGAATACTGCCTGTAGTAGTTTTTGGCTTGGATCTGTGGTCTCGCCTTGGGTGTTTCTTTGGCTTTTTTCTCTTCTCTATGGTCTGCCAGGTATTTGGCCAGGTAGCCTTATCGGATGAGATCTTCTATGTTGTCCTTCAGCTGGATACATTCCTCTGTAAGATGCCCATGGTCGTCATGGAAATCGCACCACTTGTTTGGGTTCCTTTTTGCGGTTATCATTCTGCGGGGTTTCTCCCATTTGACGTCCGCTCTGCTCAAGGCGAAAATACGACTTCTTGTTTCCAGTAATGGAGCGTAGGTTTCGTATTTCGGTTGTAGCTTGGGGGCCTCCCTTCTGTCGGCAGTGAACAGTTTTGGTGGGGACTCGTTCCTGGCTATGGGTTTTTTGCCTTTGGTTACAGCTGTCCCTCTGTCATCCTCTTGTCTGTCCTGTCGACTTGCAACAGTGGTGTTCCACTCTTCCGTTCTGATGTAGTCTTCAGACAGCTGATAAGCTTCTTCCAAAGTGGCCGGCTGTTTCATTAACAACTTATTGCGATATTCGCCGGGCCTTAGACTGCTTTGCAGAGCGAAGAGCGCTACGTCGGCTTTGACACAGCTGATCATTGTGGCTTCTTTTGTGAAGCGGGCCATGAAATCCCTCAGACTTTCATCTTTGCCTTGAGTAACCGCCATTAGTTCGTGTGTGCTTTTTTCTTTGCGATAATTGCTGATGAACTGTAGTCTGAATTTCTTGACGAGGTCGTGGTATCCTTCTATCGACCCGGGTTTTTGTTTGAGGAACCAGGTCTGAGCAACACCGGTCAGAGTGGTCGGGAAGTACTTACACCAGGTGGTTGTTGAGTAGGGTTGAAGGTACATGTGGCCTTCATATGCAGCTATGTGTTCCCGGGGATCTGTGGTTCCGTCATATTTGATATGTGGCGGTAACTTGACCCTGGATGACACCCTTTTCTCTACTACGTTTTTCGAGAAAGGAGAGTCTTTCGGGGTCATGATCTCGTCAGAGTGCGTGTCTGCCAAGTTGGTGGGGTTGTTTCTCCTTTCTCCTCTGGATCTGGGTGAATTGTGTGTTCTGGGAGAGCTTTGGAGCGGAGGCGAGCGAGTTCTTCTCGGGGGGGGTCCGAGATCTCCTCGGAGGGGTTCTGGTCCTCCTCCTTCCTTGGATAGTCTGGCCTGCTCCTTCTATTGGAGGCCTTACATATCTGACGGGTGAGAGAGGAGTTCGGTTAGTTTGCTGACTAGGGAGGACTCGATGTCCTAATCTTTGCCTGACAGGGATTCTGCTTCCCAGGCGATCCATTACGGATCCCCTGGTTGTTGCAGATCTGGCTGTCTGCATTGCGGCGACCGACGGGGGAGTAGGGGAGCGCCCCGGGTATAACTGTCGGCGTAGAGATTGTCGTGTTGGTGGACGTCGTTCATGGGAGCGGCGTCTGCTTCGGGAAGGGGTCAGGACTGTCTGATGGTTGGAAGACAGGGTGGATGAGGTGCCCTTTGTCCTATTCGCCTGGGCCACGCATCGCTGCATGATATCCATGGCTGCTGCGATTTGTGAGGCGGTAGGAAGGGTGTCTGCTCTTGAGCTGGTCTCCGCTCTTCTGGTCGTCCTGGTGGTGTTTGTTCTCCTGCTTTCGGAGGTCTGACGGGTCGATGGTTCTGTGTCTCGGGAACCGGTGGACTCCGAGGATGAGCAGCGTATGATGCGGGATCTGGCCATATGGTTATTATTCTTCCCCACAGACGGCGCCAAATTGTTTCGGGTATAAACAATCCCCACGAGGGTATTTATCTGATTGGGAAGAATGTATCTGGGATTAATGATGTTTTTATGATGGTTAATTGATTTGCTTTACGTGTCCCTCATTTAGAGGGCAGAATATTAGATATTTGTATTGGATGTGGAATGAATCTACCAATCACATTTGATTGGTATTTATAACCTATTTGTAGGTCATGGGGTGTGCCAGTTGTGGGCTTCTTGATGGCCTAGCTGGCTTTAGCCCATAATGAGAACCTAAGATCCCTGCTGGGCCGGATCATGTTTCCTATTTTACAAGACCGTAAGCCCCAAAATGGTGAAGCCAATTTGGGGCCCAACACCAGTAGTATTTTTTTCGGTTTTTTCATGAAATGCCCCTGAGGTTTCACGAAACGCACCAAATACACCTGCGCGTTTCAAAATACATAATATACCCCTTTTTTTAAAAAAAATGCACCAAATGCCCTTAAATGTCCTTAATGACTAACGGCTGTTAACTCCGTTAGTATTAACCTCTAATTTCCTCTAATTAACTCTAGCTAACAAATAACCTAATTACAATTCAAATCACAAAATCAAGCATAAACTAATAAAAAACTATAAACAACCAATTAAAGAGAGAATTAAATAATAAAAGAGAGAGTTAATTATACTATTAATAATTGAATTTGAAGCCCAAAATTGAAGAACTGATATTCTGAAAATAAAGAACAGAACTGAGGGAGAGAGAAAAAGAAACTGAAAGTTTCTGAATTCCAATCCCAGAAAACTAAAATCCAACTCAAATTTGAACTCCAAATTGCTCTAATCTACCTTAACAATTGCTGTTGTCCCTTTACATACGATGTTGCTGCTATTTTTGAACAAAATCAGAATACTCAAGAATCAAAAATGAGAAGAACGAAGAAGCAAGAAAAATCCCCAACTCTAAACTGAAATTCTAGCTACCGATTCCAATTTCTAATTTCTCTCTAATCTATCTTCTCTGCGCTACATCCCCCTCCCTAATCGGAGCTCATATTCCCCCTCCTATGTGCTGCTCGCTGCCCTATTTTGTTCCCTCCCCCCGCCGAACAGCCCCATCGCAAAAATGAATCAGCCCAGAAAAATAGGGGTTGTTTGTTCCATGTTGCTGTGCAACTTTGTTCTTCGTCCTTCGAATCCAACCCCCCAAATTCGCAAAAAAAATCAGCCCAGAAATAGGGGCAGCACCATGTTCATGTGCGGCCGCACGAAATTGATACGGGTGCACGGTTTCATCAAACTTCAAATCACAATTTCAATTTATTCGAAAATCTGGGTTCAAATATTTTGGGATTTGAGTTAGCAATTGAAGTTTGATGAAGATGGGTTCACCATTTTGATACCCAGAAAAAGGAGATGTGAGATTGAGAGGAGAGAGGGGATTTTGAGTTAATTAGGGTTCATTAGGTGTTGATTAGGATTAATTAGGCTAATCAGTAGTTAATTAGGGTTAATTTAGGATTAGCTAGATTAATCAAGAGTTAATGTTAACGGAGTTAGACTTCCGTTAAGTCTAGGGGCATTTGGTGCAAATAAGTTTAAATAGGGGTATATTATGTATTTTGAAACGCGCAGGTGTATTTGGTGCATTTCGTGAAACCTCAGGGGTATTTCATGAAAAAACCGTATTTTTTTTGGGGGGGGGGGGTGGGGGGTGGTTGGGGGGGGGGACCAATATTTATTAGGAAAATTTGGTAATATTAATCCAACCTTTGACCGATTTTCTTTTATTAAGCCCACCTACGACATATTTTTTAATAATCCCACCTTTATTACCCAACAACTTTTATTGGGCCCAACAGGTCATAAAACTGTTGTAAGCGGCATTATTTCTCTACATGGCAGTACTCTCTCTCGATATATTCAGTCATCATCATCAATTCATCACCATTTCGTTGACTTTTTCACCGATTACCAGCCACTTAAGCCCAATAAAAGTCGTCGGGTAGTAAAGGTGGGATTATTAAAAAATATGTCGTAGGTGGGATTAATAAAAGAAAATCGGCCAAAGGTTGGATTAATATTACCAAATTTTCCTATTTATTATTTAGTTATTCGTATTTATGTTATGGACTATCATGGTGGTCCATACTCAATTACTCAAATCGATCATATTGTACTAACAGCCCTTAAGTATTGATATTCGAGAATGGTCAACTTCACTTTACAATATTACATGCTTAATGTTTAATTTACCCTATAACTTTCTTCTAGTAATGCATGTATAATTGAACGGAGTATAATATAACTCCACTCAAGAATTGTACATTTTGTTTTTCTTAATAATTGTAATTATATAGTACTTGTATATTAAGAATGAGATCATCAATGACGTTAATTGTTCCGAAAAATAATATTATTTATGATTACTAGGGTTATTAGCTTAGTTACGTTATTTATCTGCTACCTGTCAACTTGTTTTGGTTGTCCAGAAATTGAAGTGCATACAATGCTAGCCAGCTAAAAGTCTCTTGTAATTAAGCCAAATTATTGGTGGTGGTACTTTGCTAAAAATCTCTTATAAGTAGCTAGATATACAGATTTATGTAAGACCAAGTTATTTATTAGTATTAGTGACAAACTATCTACCACTATAAAACCACCACAATGAAAATTAGCCCTTTGTCACAATTATATTTTACAAAGGGCAATACGACAAAGATGTAAATGAGATTCGTTCTCAAATCTTGGATATCTCCCCCGAAATACTTTACCAACTAATTAGCATTCAGAGACACGTTGGTTTACGATATGGTTGCTTATATATTAATTCATGATTAGCTCATTACCATATTATTTTACGTAGTACTAAGGAAAAAACGCTGGTTTTACAAAGAAATCCATGGGCATATTTTGTTCTACTACCTTCTGTGTGAGATTATTGGTTTAAGAAAATAAAAACAAATTTAGTACGGGTAGTTTTTATAGTTTTAATTGTTGGACCAGTTTGGAGATGAGCAAGTCAAACAAGAAAGTCTTTGAAATTATCAAATTTGATGGATAATAAAAATTATTACAAAATGCAATAAACAAATGTCAAATGATTTTTGTGTAGGAGAAAACAGTAAAAGACATCATTCAGCCTTCAGGTGTTTGTTTTGCGGGCACTTGCCAAGAAACTATGTGAACTTTTTTTTAGAGAAGAAAGAATTATGTGGATCTGTGTACGTTAAAGTAAACAAAAATATACACATTACCATTACAAATCAGAAGAAAATAAACTACTGAGCTCACTAGAAATATTACGTAACTCACAAAATTAAATAAACTGTTTTGCGAAATTCGGATAAATGAAATTTGGTTGGACTAAATCGAGTAAAGTAAAGAGTAAGAAATAAAGGGCGGAAAGAAAGAGAGACGAGACATGCATGATATATATATGGTGGAATTTAGCAGAGGAAAGTTTATTCTTCAGTTGGTGTTTAACTCATTATTAAGTACGTATTACTCCTTCCGTCACTAAAAGGATTGACCCAAATAATATTTTTCACTTTATTAAGAAAGAAGGTTCAAAAAAAAAAAAAAGTGGGTTGATAGTTTGTCATTTTGTTAATATAAGTAATAGAATTTGAGAGGAAATATGTTTATTAACTAATGAGTTTCAATACTAAACTAACTAGTATTATATGCACGCGATGCATGCGAATATAAGAAACAGATTTGTATTATTACATTTAAACCTGAAATAACATGTAAACAATATAATATAAATGTGATGTGTGCGAATATAAGAAACAGTTAGTTAGATAGATCCGGACGCATATAAACAGATTGATTAAAATGGTAATAATTTATTTAAGGGGATAGATTGATTAAAATGTTTTTTTGGGCTTTCCTATTTTGTAGGTTGCCATTATATTCTCTATTCTATAAGTAGGGAGGGTATTCTAGTAATCCAAGGGGACACTAAAAGTGGTTACTAAAATAACCTCATCTCTTCACTTATATAATTGAGATTAGAACAAATATGTAACTAATACATGGGTACTCTTAATAATTTACTTTCTAATACATACATGATACAATAATTCGTTTAAATACATAACTAATGAGTTTCAATACTGAACTAATTAATTAGAACAAATACGTCAATAATACATGTGTACTCTTAATAATTTACTCTCTAATACATACCTGATACTAAAGTAGAATGAATTGGCAGATATTAAACAAATCAAAACTAAAACTACTGATAAGATCATACGAAAGAGTAAAAACATGAGCAAATTTGAGCATATCAAAATAATAAAATCAACGAAAAAGAAGTTAAAAACCTAAAATGAACTAAAAACATGAAAGTGCTCGAACAAAAATACGAACAAAAACAAGTAGAATCGAAGAAAAACCAGATGTTCGGATACAACGAAAACGACGAAAACCTAAAAAGGTAAGAAAACCAAAAGCGAAAACCTAAAATCAACTAAAAATTAGGTGAACCCCTAAAGGTAGACGGAAAACATTGAACTGGACAAAAATACAAACAAATAGAAGTAGAATCGAGAAAAAATGAAGAAAATCGAGTAAAATAAAAAATCGCAGTTCAGAATCCCTAGGTCGAACCAAAAAAAACATGAAATTACTACGAAGAAATGCATGAATCAACACAAATCGGGAAAATTTTTTTAAAAAATAAAATAAAAAAGTAGAAACGGGAGAAAATGAAGAAGAGCCGAGTAAAATCACAAATCGCAATTTAGAAACCCTAAGGTGAACCAGAAAACACGAAATTACTATGAAGAAATGCACGATCAACAAAAACAAGTAGAAATGAAAAGCTTACATAAATTTAGCGAAAATGGAAGAAGATTGAAGGAAGAAATGGTTTCTCTCTCCTCAAATGGAAGCGCGAAAGTAGAACACAAAGCGTTTCCTCTCTCTTCAGTGTGAATAGTGATTTCAAAATGGAAAAAGGAGTTGAAAATATTATTTATATGCGACCCGATAAAAAACAATTTCAACACGCAAACATTAGATTGACCCGCGACACACCCATGGTTGGGTGGTCTGACCAGTCAGACGGTCTTTCTTAAAAATTTGTATTAATTAATTACTAATACAACTATAATAATAACAAAACTCTACACCACAAGAGTCTTCCATCCAAAATAAAACACTATAACAATTAAAGAATAAATCTAAAATAAAAGCCATAATTTGTAAAACATCATGGCCTTTGCACTATCGGTTACGTACGTACGTAGTATTGAAGTACTCAAGTACAACATACTAAAACTAATAAACTCAACCCATAATTTAATTATGTTTTACATAATAACATAGTTTTTAAATAATGAAATATGGATACTTCTAAATATAGTTTTTAATAGTAATTACTAATACAATTCTTTAAAAAAAATAAAACTCTACGCACAAGGTCTTCAATCCGGACAAAACCAAACACTCAAATAATTAAAGAATAAATCTAAAATAAAAACCAAATGTCGTAAAACATCGATAGAACTTGCACTATTGTTTACGTACTAAAGTACTCAAGTACAATCCAATGCAACTAATAAACTCAACCCATAATTTAATTATTTTTCACATAATATGATAGCTTTTAAATAATAAAACTAGTATTCGGGCCCGGGCGATGCCCCGGATTATTGTGTGTATAACAATTAACTATTATATTCTTTAGTAAAATTATGTTTGATTTTTTTTCACAAGATAATTATTTAATATTATATTACTAATAATTTTGCAAAGATAATATGCAAAAAGTTATAGCTCAATTGGATAAAGCTCTTGTGTTTGAAACTGGAGGTCGTAGGTTTGAATCTTATGCAAACCATATTTCTTATTTTTAAATGAAAGTGTATTGAGGGGAGAGCGACACGTGGCATGTAGACGTTTGTTGAAACGCCTTTTAATATAGAGTACTAGTTTGTGGCCCGGGCGTTGCTCCGTGTTTTACTTTTAGTGAAATTTACTTATTTTAAATACGTGTGTATGTGGTGCTATTATCTGATTTTCATGCAAGATCAGTGGCCGATCAACAAACTTCCTTCTCATATCCGAAAATCAAAACAAAGTCGAGTTCTCTTCTTCATGATTAGTTGATTATTATAAGTTAAGTAATTAATTCCCTTTTATTTATTTTCCTTTTAATTCATTATTATTTATTTTGAAAAGGTTGCATTTATTATTTAAATAGAAAAATATAACATCATTGAGGCTAACTAATATGGTAAGAATGGTAACTTGTAATCACATATTCTTGTTTACAAAGGTTGTACGCTAATTTACTGTAAACCAAGCCTAACTAACAAACCTTTATTACTTTTGGGCTGGGCTCACACGTGTGAGTAGAACACGAAATATCTTCCTTTCTTCTGCCATCATTATCTTTTCACGTTCTCTCTCCTCACACTTCTGCCATCTCCTCCTTCCATTGAAGAATGAAGAGTTGAAGACATTAATTCAATTATCAATTCACGTATGTCGATCTCCGTTCCTTTCGTTTTCTCTTCAATTAGATTTTTTTTCTTTTCAATTTTGATGTTATGACGCTATCGATGAGGGTTCAAGAGAATTGGGAACGCTTTGTTCGAGCTACTTCCGGCGAGAGTACCGTCGTGGGTCGAATTTCATGTCCTCGATGTTTCCGTAAGCACTGTAAGAAGGGTATTAGGGCTGAAATACTCAACATTCTTGGATTTTCTCTGACCAATTCAGAGCAGTTTGCGAAGGTGATGCGATAAATAAGATATTAAGATCAGGCATTGCGATTTGCGACTTGCAAGTGGAGCTAAGCTCGAAGCAGGAGAAGAATTAGGTTCAAAGTGATACTACATTCAACTCACTGTTTTCTTCAATGTCAGTGAAGACATGTTGATTGGAAATATTTTGTCATGTTCAATCCATCCTAAAGTTTGAGTGGGTTCATTCAATTGCTTTGTAGTTTGTACCATTTAAATCTAAACACTCACTTTTTATTTCACACCTTGTAATTTTATGTGTTAAAGTTGTGGTTATATAGGTTAAAGTTGTGGAAATTGTTCTAAAAGTTAAGGGAGTTTTTCGTCGTCTCAAACCTAACTTTTACTTTTATTAATTTAACTTTAACTACTAAAAGTCTGACTTTTATATTTCTACCTTTTTTCGGCTAATGTGAGTCATGCAATCTGCTTTATTCAACACCTTGTAATTTTATGTGTTAAAGTTGTGGTTATGTTGGTTAAAGTTACGGAAATTGTTCTAAAAGTTAAGACAATCTTCCGTCGACTCAAGCCCAACTTTTACATTTAATAACTTAACTTTAACTGCTAAAAGTCTGACTTTTATATTTTTACCTTTCTTTAGCTAATGTGAGTCGTGCATTCTTTTTATCTCACACATTATAATTTTATGTGTTAAAGTTGTGGTTATGTAGGTTAAAGTTATGGAAATTGTTCTAAAAGTTAAGGCAGTCTTCCGTCATTAATGTGAGTCGTGCATTCTTTTTATTTCACACATTGTACTTTTATGTGTTAAATTTGTAGTTTTATAGGTTAAAGTTATGGAAATCGTTCTAAAAGTTAAGGCAGTCTTCCGTCATCTCAAATCTAACTTTTACTTTTAATAACTTAACTTTAACTGCTAAAAGTCTGACTTTTATATTTTTATAATAAAACAAATAGCCTATGTAGGATTTGAACCTACATCTCCGCGCAAGTTAAAAATATCAATATAAAAGTTAGCTCTGGTGTACTAAAAGTTAAGAAAAGTATTATATAAGTTCACCTAACTTTTACCTTTAATAACTTAACTTTAACTACTAAAAGTCTGACTTTTATATTTCTTCATTTCTTCACCTAATGTGAGTCATGCAATCTGTTTTATTTCACACCTTGTAATTTTATGTGTTAAAGTTGTGGGTCCGTAGGTTAAAGTTATGGAAATTGTTCTAAAAGTTAAGACATTCTTCCGTCGACTCAAGCCTAACTTTTACTTTTAATAACTTAACTTTAACTGCTAAAAGTCCGACTTTTATATTTTTACCTTTCTTCAGCTAATGTGAGTCGTGCATTATTTTTATTTCACACATTGTACTTGTCTGTGTTAAAGTTGTGGTTCTATGGGTTAAAGTTATGGAAATTTTTCTAAAAGTTAAGGCAGCTTTCCGTCGTCTCAAACCTAACTTTTACTTTTATTAACTTAACTTTAACTACTAAAAGTCTGACTTTTATATTTCTACCTTTTTTCGGCTAATGTGATTCATGCAATCTGTTTTATTCCACACCTTGTAATTTTATGTGTTAAAGTTGTGGTTATGTTGGTTAAAGTTATGGAAATTGTTCTAAAAGTTAAGACAGTCTTCCGTCGACTCAAGCCTAACTTTTACTTTTAATAACTTAACTTTAACTGCTAAAAGTCTGACTTTATATTTGACAGGTAGTGAAAATTCAAGCAAATATTCCAGAATATCTTAGTTTCAATAATCGTATTCCTCCCCTCATTAGTAACAATACCAGTCCTTTCCGACTCATCCACCAACAAGTACAAGGCCGTAGCAGCTGCAATTTGACCTTCCTGCGAGAACCTCCTCCATCCTTCAAAAGCCTCAACAACAGAGAAACCACTCCTTCCTCCACAATCACCTCCCGATACCTCTGATTATGGCCAGCCAACGAAGGGACGTAATTGGCTGAATCAATTTGGTCTTTCACCTTCTGATTAATCTGCAATGACTCAATTGAAGACCAAACCCGAGCAGTAATAATCGGCGGAATCGCCAAATTAGCTCCGCCTTCATCATCATTGTATATCGACAAAAGCCAACTAAAATCGGCAATCGAATAAGACTGTAGAAGGTTTGCAACCTTCTTGAAATCCGCAACAGAAGAAGTTATAGTGAGGAAGACATGGCGAAGAAAACCAGTATGCTTGTGTTTCTCTCTTTCTCTCTCCTATAGCTTACGTTTTCGATCTCCAATCGATCACTCCTCTGGGTTATTTTTTTTCCCTCTATCCTCTGGTTATTTTCATGAAATATCGTGAGGATATTTGTCCGCGTCTCAGGTAAAAAACATCAGTGATATATTTCGCACGTGTAAACTATTTGGTGTACGTTAATATTAACGTACACCTGTTGCGCACAAGACCTATTGACTTTTAATTCAAGAGGTCTAGTGTTCAATCCTTGTAAGGAGAGATCTTATAAACGCCTTTTAATATATTAGTATAGATAGATATGAATAAATATTGGATACAGTAAGATAAGATAATATTGAATACTCCACTACAATTTAAAATTTTATTTAGTCAAACACTAGAGTCTAACATAAGCTTAACTTCTAATCACAAAATATTATAATACACGTGATTTTTTTCCTAGGTTTAATCATACTCCTCTTTCCCAATGAAGTGAAATTCGGGTTCGAGTTTGTCTTGTCCTTCGTCCTTTCCATTTCTGACAGAAGATCTTGGGGAGCGAAATTTCGGCATGTTGTGATGTACATCACAGGGCATTTTGTGTACCATTCATTAAAAAGAAAGTACCATTTCATTAAACGGAGTACCATTACGATAAAAACATGTACCATTACGATAAAAACATGTACCAAAACATGTACCATTGAAATTCAATTTATTTACAGAAATGCCCTTGTGATGTGTTTTGAAACACATCACAGCATGCCGAAATGACTTCCTCGAAAATCTTGAGTCTCAAAGTTATTGTTTCCGTTGAATTTTTATTCAATTTATACTCTGTTATTTTAGGGAATGGTAGTTGCATGGATTTGTTTGGATGACCAAAAGGGGTGAAGATTAGTTACTTCGTGAAGTTTTTGTTTGCTAGTTGTAGTAGGGGTATTAGCCTGATTCATGTTAGTTTCTAATTTGTGTTGGTATTTTCAGTTTGTTTTTAGCTTCTACAAGTTATCATGAATAGTTTTGTGAAAATTAGGGGGGTTTGTGTTTATCTCATATTGAAGAGGATGATATTTCTTTTGGCAATTTGATTCAAACAGTTAGTCAGTCGGGAAATCCTATTGGGATTCTGAATTTTGTTAGAAGGCTGAAAGATGAGGGAAACAAGCTCTACAAGCAGAGTATTGGCTTGGCTATCTCAAAGTACTCATTTGCATTCAAGATCTTATCATGTGTTTCGGTTTATAATGATTAGGATAAGTCAGTTTTTTGGGCCTTGGTGTGTCTCTTAATCTGAACCTAGGTGCATGTTTCATCAAGGAGAAAGACTTTGAAAAAGTTGGTCAATTATGTTCGGTGGTGTTGTGCTATGATACTACTAATGTGAAAGCTTACTATAAAAGGGCAGTGGAAGATTTGGAGCTCAAAAAATCCAACTTAGCTTTCATGGACCTTGCACAAGCCTCGAACATTGATCCAAAAAATGGAGAGTTTCAACAAAAACTCAAGGAGGTGATATCTTTTTTGGGATGTTATCTGGGTTTTGTTGAAGACACACTTGAAGTAGTAAGAGATGATGACATGTTCAAAAACTATGCCCAATATGGGAAGAAGGAAGGAGAACAAAGAAAGAAAGGAAAGGAGAGGAAAGGAAAGGAAGGAGAAGGAAATGAGGGAGATCGACGTGTTCATAGGTGTCTTGGTGTGGAAGATAACACCAAAATGGAAAAAGAACGTTGTGGGCAAAGAACCCAACGTTATTCAAAACAATTATGTTCTGAAGTCAACTTCAGAAACAAAAAAACCCAAATCTTACAGTGTCCCGTTTTCGATTTTTGAATCGAAAACGACATGAGACCTTTTTGGATCTCACTTCATCAATATAAGTGTGGTGTGATTTACAGTGGAAGAGCTTTACATTACTAATGTTCTTCGCAAAAGAGTATGTTAACATCTAAGTTGTCGATCCTTCAAAGAAGATGGATCATGGTGAAACAAATGAAGTTAATATACTGATGGAGATTAGTCACCCCCGGTTGAAGGGCAAGATAGGTGTGAAACAACTCCACAAATAGCGCAAGAAGACAGAGTCACAAGTATGGCAACTCTAGCACCATCATATGAAGCTACGCCGAAGATCCTTCCAAGTGCATCAATCCTTTCCTCGTTGGAGTCTTTTGTTCGTCATTCCGCTTATTCCTCTAAGGAAATGAGGAAGGTCGTCTCCTCTCGTCGCCCCATGTTTAGAAGGAAAAATGTACTCTTAAAAGTAGAAGTCCCTCGATTTTTATTAACCCTTGGTTTTGCAGGATGAACGTTGGCTCCAAAAGAAGTTTGTCTTGCCTTGCGGAAGATACTTGGTATACTACTAGTAAGACTCTGTATGGCCCCACCCCCCGTGTTGTTGTTTCCTGATTGATATATGGTGTAATTTTTCAGTGCAAAAAACAAATGAGAGAAATTAATGACGAATATAGTTGTAATTTTTGTAGTTGATGTCACTAAGTCGCACTTCGTAGTAGTTAGTTGTACTATATTTTTATGGAAAATTTGCCAATTACAACCCAATAAAGTTTACACTTTGCAAATTACAACCTTAAACTTTCAGTTTTGTGAATTACAACCTCAAACTTAATCTCGTACTTTAAATTACAACGTAAATGTCATATTCCGACAAAAACGACCGGAATATGATGTCATTATTATATTTTATACCTCATTAACAACTCTAAAAAACGATAATCAGTATTTTTTTAAAAAAAATAATAATCCTGAAAAATCCATTCACTGTCATTTCGATTACAACTCCCTCCTCCAATTCACTTATGCTCAACTCCTCTCACTCCCACTCATCTTTTCAACTTAAAAACTTCAATGCTACGATTTTCATAAATTTACTCCCTCGATACTCTTCCAGTGTGCTATATCTCTCTATATATTTTGTCAACATAAGAGGACACCATTACAGGTTGAAGGTTGGAAGCTTCAACAATGATGACAGGTAATTCCTCTGCTCAACTCTTCCCTCAATTCTATCTCTGTTTCCTTATCATAGTTAAATTGGGGATTTTGAAACAAAGATGGACATTTAAATTGGGGGTTTTGTCAAAATCTAGGGTTCTTCGAATTGGGGTTTTAAAAAATTACGATTCTTCAATCGGGGTTTTCCGAAATTACGGTTCTTCAACTTGGGGTTTTTCGGTAGGGGATTAATAGAAAATTAGGGTTCTTGAATTGGGGCTTTTTCGAAAATTAGGGTTCCTTAATTGGGGATTATTCAAAAATTGCGTGCAATTAAGTGTAAATTATGGATTATATTGTTGAATTGTGGAGTAATTTAGTGTAATTTATGATTGTTTAATTAGCTGACTGTTGATTATGCATAGGAGAGAAAAGACATCACTATCCTATTTGAGGACGCCATTGATGGTTGTAGGTAGAAGATGAACAAATATGCAAAGAAGAAAGAAGAGAAAATTACAGGGTTGTAATTAAGGAGAATGACGTGAATGTCACTGTATTTTGGGGATTTTTTTTTTAAGTTAATTTTTTTTTTTTTTTTGAAATTATTAATTAGGTATAAAATATAATAAGACATCATAATCCGATCGTTTTTGCCGGAATATGAATTCGGGTTGTAATTTAAAGTACAGGATTAAGTTTGAGGTTGTAATTCGCAAAACTGAAAGTTTAAGGTTGTAATTCACAAAGTGTACACTTTATTGGGTTGTAATTGACAAATTTTCCTATTTTTATACTAACTTTTAGTGAATTTGGTTGTATATTATTTTTAGCTGACTTTATTTAATTTTAGCGGATATACTATTTTTTTTTTGGTATACTAACTTTGTATTCTTTAGTTAAAAACAATTAATATGGCAATAAGAATCAAAAGAGTCAAGGTGAATGGTAGTTTATAAGCCTGTCTTAGTAAATTTGTAATATATTTAAATTAAGAAGTTAACTTTTTTCAATACTTATCTAATAATCCTATATAGTACTAATCAAAATTATGTCAAACGCCTTTTTCCTCATTGTAGCCCTAATCTTGTGCCCTAACAATAGAAAAATTACAAGAGATATTTCTATATTATTCAATTTATTGGCTTTGTTCCATTGTTTTCAATTTACCATATCCCATCATCTATATTTACCAATTCAATTGAGAAGTTTCTATATAAACTGAGGGAAAATATCCATAATATTTGAAAAGTGAGTTATCACAACATAAAAATTGGTACATTGTGTAAAGTATTAGTCGGGTGGTACTCAAGTTCGTTGAATAAAGTTACAATGCTAAAATTTAAATAAAATAATAATGGTAAGTAATAGAAGAAAACAAACCATACTAACAGAATGAATTTCGTGGTTAAAAATTAACTTAGTTTATGGAAGTTTTTTTATCATTAAGATATTGCAATTAACATAGGATTAGTAGAAGTATGTTATCAGTAGTTTAATAGTGTTGATTACATTTATACGGAGTATAAGTTTTATATAATATATTAGTACAAAATCGTGCATTGCACGAGCTTAAAACTAGTTAGAACATATTACATGCACCTGGGTGCATCGTATACCCTCTCACATTTTCTCCTTACTTTTGAATTGAACTATGGAAAATTGAATTATGGAAAATTTGCCAAATGCAACCTCATAAAGTTCTCTATTTGTCAATTACAACCTTAAATTTTTAATTGAATTATGGAAAATTTGTCAAATGCAACCTCATAAAGTTCTCTATTTGTCAATTACAACCTTAAATTTTTAATTTTGCCAATTACAACCTTAAACTTATTCATCCATTTTAAATTACAACCCGAAGTTATTTTCCGGCAAAAATCACCGAAAAATGATGTCATAATGTTATTTTTTTAAAAAATTACATAATTTCTATAAAAAAAATTAAATCAATAAATAAGAATTAAAACAAAATAATAAAATAATTGAGAAAATATTTTTTTTTATAGATATTATGTACTTCGTAAGTTTATTTAATAACGTTATAACATTATCTTCCGGTGATTTTTGCCGGAAAATGGTTTCGGGTTGTAATTTAAAATAGATGTACAAGTTTAAGGTTGTAATTGACAAAATTAGAAATTTGAGGTTGTAATTGGCAAATAGTGAACTTTATTAGGTTGTATTTGACAAATTTGCCTTGAATTATTGTTAGATTTTCAAAATAATCGGTAGAACAAGGTTATGACGCCTTATCGCCTATAAGGAAAAAAAATGTATTATAATAGCGACAATGTGAAAAATTGACGTGTGAGCATATATACGCAGATACACGCTTGAGCCAATCTAATATATATATATATATATATATATATATATATATATATATATATATATATATATATATATATATATATATATATATATATATATATATATATATAAGGGGAGTTTTTTCAAGAGATTTCGGAGCGCCACGTAGGATTTACACGTCATCACATTAATTAATTAATAAATAAATAATATTAGAATCCTGTTTAGAAACTGATGATAAAATTTTCGTTGATATCTTCAAATAGCTTATTATGATAAGGGGCAGTTTTTAACAAACCACTTAATATGATAAGAGGATAAGAGGATTTCAACGTATACATGCATATACTTTGTACGTTATCTTATGAATATGATAAATATATGAGATTTCAATGAACTTTTATCCTACTTCTACCTCCTCCCTGTTATATATATAATATCGGAAATGATAAAGGTCGCAACATGCGACCTTTAAGCCGTGTCACAATGATGACATGTCATGCTTATGTGTCATGATTTAAATTGGAAACTAAAATATTTAACTTATATAATCTATTATACATGTTACAAAAAAGGTAGGAAAATCTTAATATTATATTTTATTTCCTTCTTTATATCGATAATCTTATTTACATATTTTCATAGTAAAAATATTGAATTGGTAGTAAAAATATTCTGATGATGCATAGTCTACGTGGCACCTAAATGTGCCAATTAAACTGCGACACGTAAGATTGCGACAACAAAAAATTGTCGCAACTTGCGACCTTTATCATCACTGATCAAAAATATAATATATCGATGAAGGTGAGAAGAAGCCATATGATCGAAGTCGTCATTGATCAAAAAAACAAGACGAACAATAAAAGTTGATTGAGAAGAAGAGATATGAAGCACAAACTTTAATTCAAGAAGGGCTATTGTTGCATCAAATTATAGGAAACTACTACTAATCTGGGTTTTGTTACGAGTTCAGCCCTGTGCAATTGCCAGTTGAGGGAAGAGGGTTGTCATTTGTCAATGTTCAATAGTTAATTTTTCTAATACGGTGGTTTTTGGTGATGTCTTTTATTTTTGGACGTTATGGTTGTGTAGAATTTTCTGGCTGTCTATTCTAGCTCGGGATTTCCACATTAGACCTCCCGTTGGTTGATGATTATCGACGGCTATATTATGAAAGAGGACCTTCATAATTAACTACTTCGTCGCATATATCATTTCGGTAAATAGCCTTCGTGAAAAGAGCTTGTGCCCCGTGTTAATTGGCTCCACAATCATACAAGCCGCAACTCTTTGTGAAGATATAAATAAATACACCTGCAACGACCCATTAACAGAGGTAATCAACACATACAGAATAATTTCCAAAACACTAAATACAGTGATAATACTCTGTGACGATATCCATGGAACTTGAAAGTATTAAAATTTATATGACCTTCCCAATGGAATGTTATGCAAGATTACCTTGGAAGATTAGACTCATAATTAAAGAAGATACCAAGGAGAAACTAAAGCATCATGCTACATATCTAATAATGGATTTTAATTAAACTTGAAGAGGTGAGGACTGACACTACAAAAAAAGAGATCAAAAAGGGCGGACATATTTGCACAAAGAGGGCGAATTTAATTTTGCCTTCGTAGAACTAATCAAATAGGGCGAAAGTGTGTCGTCCTATTAATTCCTGCCAAAGAGGGCGAGTTGAGACATTTCGCCCTCCTTGATACAAATAAGATGACAACTTAACTGAATCGTCCTCTTCGAGCATAGGCAAAATGATAAACCCCAGAATCCCTTATTCATTTTTCCCCAATGTCATTGTAGATTATCCACTCCCAGCTCAAAAATTATTCGGGCTCTCTCTCACTCTTCCCCCTAAATCCTCGTTCGATCAACTCATTCGCTGCTGAATTGGTAAGCTTGAAAATTTATTTTCGAAAATTGCTCGATTTGTGTTAAAATTAGGTCAAATTCAGACTTACTGGTTCATTTTTTTCTCTCTTTCTCTCTCCTAAATATTCAATTTCACGCTCAAATTCCCCTAATTCTTTGAAAATTGGTCACAAACCCTAATTTACTGAAATATATCAAATTGATTTGCTTCTTTGATTCATTAACTATATATTTCATCAAAAGCTACTGGTATCAATCAATAATATCTCGAGAATTTCTCCAATCGCAATTACTGGTATCGTTTATGTTGTTTGATTATTTCTAGTTCATCATTATTTGCTCGAATTCAATTTAATTTTTATGTTTTTGCGTTTTTTGCCTGTTATTTGGTCGAATTGTTTTGCATTGTTTGTATAATTATGATTTGTATTCGTTTTTTTTTTCATTGTTTAGGAATCGGGAATTAGGAAATTAATATGTAGTGATATGTATTGATTTGAATTCGTATTTATGCTCCAATTAGACAATGATACTATTCAGATTTTAGCAAATGAGCATAAATACCAGTATAACAAATGCACTACAAATTCATAGATTTTTATAGCTCTATATTTTAAAATAAAAAGATCAGACATACTGTGGAAGAAATCAATGTGGCTTTTTATGTAAGTCCCTTGGTTTGGGTGATCCTGGTAGTTTTAAATGTGTTCATGTGAATGTTAGAGAGAAATATTTTGATCCATAAATACTCTATTGTAGTAGAGCAGCTGCAGAAACTTTTCTGGGAAAGACAACTCGAGTTACTATGTTGTTATGAAAGGGTTGCAAAATCAATATATGTGGCTTGTGATTCCGGATGGGAAGAAAAATCCCCGGTGAGTAAGATGTCCTATAGCCAAACAGTTGAAGATAGTGATCCCAGAATACTCTGATGATATAAATAACAAGGTTTCTCAATTACAAAAATACTTTCCCATTGAGGTTGGCAAGTCTTTTGATGTTATATCCTTGTTGTCCGGTAATGGTGAAACGAATTACCTAGTTCGAAAGAATGGTGATCGAGTTACTATTAGATTTCCTTCCTTTGTTCCTGTTCATTTCAATTACCAAATACGAACGATTTATTGGTGTTTCATAGTGTTTGCGAAAAATTGTCCTTGAACACGACCTTAAGGAGTTGGTAATGAGGACACCCTTTGCAGATACCCGTATTGCTCTCCAATTATTTTCTTGTTTATATTTTAACCAGAGTGCATAACTTATTGTTTAGGGTGAGTTTGACATGATTTCTAGTGGCCGAGACAAGATTGAAACTCCAGAACAGGCAAGTAACCCAAGAAAACAAGCCAACGTGTTGTTGGCGGTTACAAAAAATGTGTTATCCTTGCCACACTTTTTGGTCTATAACTTGAATAAAATTGTATTGTTTAAAACTTATTCTTTTGTTGTATTGGTAAGTACCTATCTTAATGTTACTTATTTTTGTTTTTTTTTTAGCTGGTATTTGGTTGAATTGTTTTGCATTATTTGTATATTTATGATTTATATTCGTTTTTTTTAATATTTCGGAATCATGAAATTAATATGTACTGAAATGTGTTGATTTAAATTTCATATGTATGCTCCAATTAGACAATGATAATTCAGATTTTATTTAGCAAATAACATTTTATTCTGTTAAATACTATAGTATGAAATTATATGTCCTGGATGTATGGAAGGATTAAGGTGTGACAACCTAGTTGTCTTCCATTGAGGGGTTTAAGGTTGTTTTGGTCTGCTACGATGCCTTCTGCATTTAGGTATGACAACCATATTGGATCAAGGATCAGTTGAGTTCTAAACACTCCTTTTACATTTCCCTAGGAACTTGAGGCAGAGGACGGAAGTAATCAGCGTGAAGATGAGTCTGAGGTCATTGAATTTAATGTGTCTTGTTCAAGTTAACTGTAACTTACATCAACACAAGCTGACGGTGAGTTACTATTTGTTTATATCCTCTATGAATATAGCTTATATCCAATTATCCATGTTCTGGTGAGTTACTATCAGTTGTGATTCTACTAATTTGGTGGTTCTAAGTGCAGGAAAGAGAGAAATAGAAGCATTTAATTGTGCTAATATTCAGCCAATATTATCAATGTTTGGAGAGATGTACAACATTCAGCCAATATTGATACAGGTAGTAATTGTTAGACTCGGCTATTATATGATTTCTCCTGTTTTTGATCCACATTCTGTTGCCAAGTGTCTGTATCTGATCCTTATACAGGTATTGAGGATCCAAAAATGGTACTTGAGATTGATCATATTGGTTATTAGTCCCAGCATTACATAATATCTAATTCCTCGAACACGAATTAGTACATAGGAATTACTTAGTGAATGTGTTCCCAAACCCAATCTCTTGTTGGAAATTAGGTAACATTCTTCAGTATCCTTGGGAATGTCAGAATTTAAAAATTGGGAAAACGTATCCATAAAGTTGAACCACCAAATATACATCCTTAAAACGTATCCATATAGTTGAACCGCCAAATATACATCGCGGTGGTAGTCTGGTAGACAAGTAATTTATTTGAATACAGAGTATTATCATTTGAGTTTATGATTCTCCTGTTTTTTGTTAGTTGAAAGGATCTTTCCTCTTTGGTCTGATACTACCCTCTTGCACTAAAATTTCACTAATTACCTCTCAGTCTTGCGTAATCTGGTTCGGGAAGTCGTAACAAACTAACAACCTTACCTAATTTGGATGGTTCCTTCTTCTTTTTTGCAGAGGGTCTCTACAGATTTCTACATATCTAACGAAAACTCAGGTATCCGAAATTTGGTAAAAGCTGGATGTGGATGTAGTCATTTAGACTCATTTCCTTATCGTTGAGAGAAATCTTGTGTACACAAGTAAACACAGAATTCTATCCCCCGACTTGACAAAATGGCTGGCAGACAGAAACCTCGCAACCAACTCTCGGGTGATACGCCTTGAAAAAGGGTAATTCCTACATTCTCCTCTTCTTTAATTTCCCCTTTTGAGTACTCATGTCTTAACTCAAGTGCTTAAGGAATTCTACCTGGTTGTTATCATCTATATAAAAGAAGGTGACTGCTACTGTCAAGGCAATTAGGCATTCTGCATAGAGGTGGTGGTTATATTGGCATTACATTTCTGCTGTACATTTCTGCTGTACATTTGAATGAGCACATTTCCATTGGTTCTGATGAATGATTTTATTTTAATTTTTTCAGGAGATTGATCGGTAACTATTCGCATTTGTAGAGAAATGTGTATTTGATTGTTGTTTTGGTGTAGTCATGGCTTTTATGGGTGGAAAACAGATTTAAAAACTCTTGCATTTAGTGGTATATCATGTTTATTTGTTTGGAAATTTGAAAACATGTTTAGAATCTGCCTCATTGTTGATAATTGTGTGTGTCCTTGACAATTGACTTAGAGTTTTTGCATCTCCATGTTGTTTTGTAGGGGATGGTTTTGAGCAAAGAAGAAGAGGATTCTATGTTAAATATCAACTACTTTGAGAGATTAACATCATTTTCAGAATTTTAGTGTTGATTTTTATTTCCTTGTAAATCCTTTTTGTGATGGACAGTAAAAAATAAAATTTCCTTGTTGGTCTCTTCCTTGTGGGGCTCCCTAATTTATTATATTTTTTAAAAACAAAAAAGGGAACAAAGAGGGCGAGTTTCTAATGTTGCCCTGCTATTGAACAACTAGGGCGATTTCTGATGTTGCCCTGGTATTGAACTTGAACAACCAGGGCGACTTCATAGTTTTCTTGTTTGGTTTGAACAAAGAGGGCGAAATAATATCAACCGCCTTCTTTGAGTTGATCAAAGAGGGCGAAACAAATTGCCCTCTTTGATCTTTAACAAAGAGGGCGAAATATTAAAATCGCCCTAGGAAGCTAATAGGACGGCTCTAACAGGGCGCCTTAAGGACGATTTTTTAGTCGCCCTTATAGCCTAAGAGGGCGAGATTTGGATCAAAGAGGGCGAGATTTTTTGCCCTCTTTGATCTTATATGTTGTAGTGAGAGTAAACAAGGTGATCAACTTTTAGACAAATTCATGTGACACTTAACCATCTCCTGTAAGTTTATAAGTATCTTAGAATAAGTCCTTTCTCTTTTTCCAATAAAGTGTGAGAAGAATTCTTCAGTTATCTTGGAAGACTATTAAATGTCTTTCCCCCTCTATACACCGATTTGCGGAACAAACAAATACCATCTATGTGCTGTGAAGTGCGATAGGAATAGGTGTGGTTGTTGTTTTAGATTTATCATCTATGTCATACTTATGTGCACGCGAACGAAGGTATGAAGATTGTTGTGGTTTTATCTTGGCTTTATAATCTATGTGAATATTTGCTTCAGTGTTTCTGGCATTACCTTAGATATCTTTTTCTAAGTATTATTTGGGATACGTGATTTGTATCTTTACATGCCTAGAATCAAGGAGCTCAAGGATGTGTTGACTCAACTAGGTTTCCCTAAGCACGAATATAAAGTTGTTCGTTTGTTCTATAGTCACTAATTGAACTTCTTTAGTGATTTTTTTTTTATTGATTGGAATTGTTTTGTGATTTTTGTTTTTCTACTATTGCCATCGTTAGTTGAAGTACAATCTTCAGCTGATTATAACAGTAGTTCTGATTTTAATCAACTCCCAAAATTTGAACACGATGAATTATTAATTTATTAATCACTTTTACTGTTCTCAAATAATGAAATTAATTATGATGAATTGAATTAGTTAACCGTCATCATGAGATGTAGGAAATTAGTCGATTGGAATGGATAGGTAGCATAGTTAATGATAACTATTAAGTACGTAGTATATAATAGAGTTTTATTTACATTAGACCTTTGATATTTGGATTAATTTATATATTACGAAGTATGAACAAATAATCATAGTGTTTTATTCACTTTAAATATTTGCAAGTAAAACAAAAGTTTGTTGCCTGCAAGTTCGTTTTTTTATATGAGTGTAATATTTTAAATCTTAATGAAATATTTATGTTCCAGTTTGAATATGGACCTAACTTTTCATTTAGGCATAATTTATAAAAACACCTACGTCTAGATGATGATATAATAAGACAAAGATGTACGAAAATTGACAAACCCGTACATCGCACGGGCTTCAAAACTAGTCTCAAACATTTCACAGCTGATGGACTCAGCCAATTTCACCAACTTGGGTTGGTACACACCAATACAATAGGTTGTGTACTTGTGTGTTGTCTATGTGACTATGTCTATGCTGGAGTGGGCTGATCAACAAATACATACACAAAAGATGGGCTTCTAAAAGAGCCAGGAAACAAAGTTCCAAGCAAAACACAATTTCCCTCCTTTCGTACACTCTCTTCATCTCTTGCAGTCTTGCCTAACAATTTCTCTCTCCTCCACACCGGCGACTTACTCCGTCTACGAATTCAATTTTCTACCACATCTGAGAACCCCCATCAATTTCCCTTTTCGCAGGTATAATTTCTCATTTTTTCTTGTATTTTTTTGGTGCTGAATAATTGCTTTTTGTCGAATGTTGGGGTTTATGTTAGGGTTTTGCTTTTCTTAGTTTTAGTACCAGGTTTTGAATTTTATTGGGTGAATTTGATTGTACTTATGGTGTTTATTGCTTCAATTTGTATTATAATGCACTGGGAAAGTGGGAAGTATCTGAGATTTTTTGATGTTATTGGGAGGCTGCTGTTTTCTTTGAGACATTTGGTCGAGCAGTTGGTGTGCGGTGTTTAGCCTTGTTCTTTTATCCGTATGGTTAAAGAAAGAGAACATCTTTTTATATTGAGAGAAATTTTGATTACCTCTTATCTAATTTCACACAATCACCATTCCTCAAATCACCGGATTTCAAATTGTTTTATACGAAGTATTTGTTAGTTGTAACTAAGCGTTCTTCAACAGTTTTGAGCCTTATAAGGAAGTTTGGTGTTGTGTTGTGGGCAACGCGGTGGGCGTTAGGTAGTTGGACAGGTATGGATAAGTCTTATACCTAATTACCTATGGCTAGGTGGCTATAGTAGACAATGGTAGGTTACTGGTAACGAAAGTTGGGTCTTGGTTTTGATAAGAAATCCTTCACCTTGCAGTGTTCTTGCCAGCCTTTGTTAATCGGTTTGATTTGAAACAATCCTAAAACATTTGTTTATCCCCCCCACCACCATCCTTGGGAATACCATGAATCTCATACATTCTCTAGTTTGTCATTGTTCTAGGAAAATGCTGGTTACACACTTGCACTTAGATGCTCATATAAAGACTGAATATTTGTCAAAAGTCAAATGCCAAAAGGGTGTGTGTCCATCTTCTATTTGTCAACACAGCCATCTCTTCTACTTTCACATGCTCGTTGTCATGGGTTCTCTTTTAGTCCTTTCCATGACAATTACCCTCCGAAATCAAGTTGAAGCTCCAATTCTCCATGATATTGAGTTATTGACACGTTCTGCATTTATTCAAGTTGTAAGCCCAACATAGCTATACACTGCAGCACTTCTATTCTCTAAGTTGAAGTTGTATTTGTTTGGTGAATTCTTACTGAGATATCATTACATATTGTTAAGTGGGACTGGGGTCATTCAACTTTGATTCTTTGTTGATATGCTCTCAAAGAGATAGCTTTTGTATGTTTGAGTCCCATATTCAGCTATTTCCCTATTTAAGAAAAATGGTTAGGTCTGATGGTTCGAAGAATTCACCCTAGAGGCCTAGATACTACATGTTGGAATTAAAAATGTATGTTACAAGTTTGTTAAACTTCTTCTTATAGTAGAAAAGTTTTTTATTTTTTTATTTTTTATTTCATGATTGTCTCCCTACCAGCTGAAGGCTACTTTTCAAAAGCATTCTAAACTTCAAGGTTTACCGACGCTTGAGTCCATGGTGGTGGGACCTTCTGAAATTATTCCAAAAATTAATATGTTTATATTTTCAAATGATCTCAAAATATTGAAGTGATTGGTTAATGTTGATATTATTCCTCGTATAGTTCCTTTCAGAGATGAGTTTGAATACTAGCTAACATACATCTTTTTCCTTAACCTTAATTTTGAAGTGTACGTTTTGAACTTATCCTAGAAAAACCCTACAGCAGTGCCTAACTCTTTGTCATTCAGATAGTGCTTGCGAAACTCTTCAAATTCTTAATTCTTTCTTTGTCATCTTATACTCACAAATTTCTTTCTTTGGCGCTCTAAGCTGCTAACTGTCTTTTTGTCGTCTTCTCTTTCCTTCTGTTTGACCGTCACTTTGCCTCTCAAAGTTAGCTTATCAAATTTCCTAGGATTATTGTACTGGAACTGAAATAACCATTTGACTCTTCCTTGTCACAGGATTGCAGGACGCTGTTGACCGTAAAACAAAATGGCTGTAAGTACTTTTTCTCGTCACGTTCTTTTATGGTGCTGTGAACAACACTTATTATTAATGAACATCGATTTCTGAATTGGCAGCTTTGCCTTTTACTATCAAGTTTAGACTGGCTGGCCAGCATGAGAAAAAATTTCATGATACCAATTACCGAATAAAACTCTATCTGTTAAAACTTACACACCACTGTCATTTTTGCAGCTGCATTGCTCAACTTATGTTGGTTAATTTTTACTAATACTCAACATATTTATTTTTCCTGCTCAATGCATTCGTTTCCTTACCATGCTGTGATGGTTATGTCATTTCCTGGTATCTCTTCATTTGTTGATAAAAGACCTTGAATTTGTTTGTCAAATCAGAAAGCTGGATGTTTCTTAATCGCTTTCTGAAGTATAGTTAAATACTTGAATGTGTCTTAGCTTCAGATGGTTTTTCTTCTTGTTCATAGCCCTCATTTTCCTCATGGGTCGTGTGTACACCCTTGGGTGTCAGTGGTTTACAACTTTTGTTTTCTGTTGTCACGTAAGGAACACTATGGCTCTTTAAATGACGTCTTTTCACAAGTATGAAAGTATTGTTGCTAGCCAAAATGGGGCAAGAGGTACTTTTGTTGTGTGGACTTGGATCAGTTGAATGAAACCCTGTGTTCTGTAGATGCATGAATCTGTAAGTTATGTGGATCTTCTACCACGTTGTTGTACGTTTGGCAGCTTACACAAACTTTATGTTTGGCTCTCGTGCTCTCTTTTGCAGACTGTCCCAGTTAACCCAAAACCTTTCTTGAACAATTTGACTGGAAAGCCTGTCATTGTGAAGCTGAAGTGGGGAATGGAGTACAAAGGTAAGTTTCATGTGACAAGGAAGTCTTTTTTTCCAGTACTCCGTATTACCAGTTTCTTCTTTAGTTTCATGATTGTTACTTTTTCTGCTTGTTTGTTGCCCCTTAAATTTGCTCATGAATGTCTCAGTATTATCAATGGATTTTAAAACCAAAAGCATAGAAAAGAGGGATGACCTCCCTTTCTCTTAATATTTTCAGTTGGTGCAGATTTCATATTTACTTTGGTCTTTTGATATGCCATGGGAACATGTATTACAACATATTTCCTATGACATCTTGCAGGTTATCTTGTGTCAGTTGATGGGTACATGAACCTACAGGTGCATACTAACATCAACCTTTTTTTTAAAATAAATATTCTCTTCCTTGGAATTAATTGATTTTTAAAATTTGTGTTCTATTGCTGACTTTCATAGTTGCTTATCTTTTCGTATTGATAACTTTCCTGCAGTTGGCAAACACAGAAGAGTATATTGAAGGCCAGAAGACTGGAGATCTTGGGGAGATTCTCATCAGGTTATTAAAGCTTTCTTTAGACTTCCATTGCAGAATAAATTTCTAAGTTTGGTTTGCATATCTGGATTTATTTTAGAAAAACATATGAAGATGTGTGCAACACTTCAACTCTTAAACTGTGATTTATCCTGCCAACTTTATTGCATAGAATATTCGTGTTGTGGTGTTGCCTCGAAAGTGAATTCTTGGCTATGGATTTTAAATCCTTACTATAAACGTGTAAAAGGATATGTTTGGTTCAAAAGTAGTCATTATGAACTGTTTTTCCTGGCTTCAAATGGAAAGTAAGGAAGTCAGGTTTCAAACTTTATTTTCCTTTGTCTCCTTGCTACCTAAGTTTGAGAGAATTGAACCGGGAAATGGAGTCATGAAGGGAGAGGAGAAAGGTGAGTGGATAGGGAAGAAAATTTGGTGGCATTCCTTCTTTTTAAAAGAAAGTCTTTTCCATCCTTTATTTTCCATTTACCATTCAAGAAAATAGTTTTCACCCCTTTAAAACCAAACAGAGGATAATGTGAAAACTAGTTTCCGTGGAAAGTGTTGCAGGTTTTTTGGTTTCTGGCGTAAGCTGTCTAGTCCAATTAGACTAACATTATGGTTTACCTTTTACATTTGTGTAGGTGCAACAATGTCTTGTATCTTCGAGGAGTTCCTGAGGACGAAGAAATAGAGGATGCTGACAAAGACTGAAGAAATATACGGAGTTACCTTTTTGCTAGGAATGCAACTGATGGATTGTAATGCATTATGCTCGTCTGAGAAGGTTAATGTTAGGCGCAACAACTAAGGAATTTTTAGGTGGATTTGATACATTTTATGTATAAAAAGTTCACTTATTATGAAAAATAGAAATTCCTTATTTGTAATGATAGCAAAATTTTATGTGTTATGACTTGTGACATCCAAATAAGGGATTTTCTCAAGTTATCGGATAGGGAATTTTGGGTTTCCTCGTAATCTTGTTTCCGTAAATCTTCTTCTCTTGTTCCAATGACTAGATGGTTCAATGAGAATCATAACACATTGAAGCATTCCCGTTTCTAAAGAAACTCAAGACCGTATATATATACCAAGAAACTTACTAGGATAAATGGATAATAACGT
Source organism: Spinacia oleracea (assembly GCF_020520425.1). Classification (NCBI taxonomy): domain Eukaryota; kingdom Viridiplantae; phylum Streptophyta; class Magnoliopsida; order Caryophyllales; family Amaranthaceae; genus Spinacia; species Spinacia oleracea. The sequence goes on from NC_079488.1 coordinate 94,208,476, forward strand.
CATAGTAAAACATATGCATGTTTACCAACAGTCTACAATCAACAATCAACAATCAGAACCAAAAAAAATAATCAAACTTGTTTGTTGCAAAAAACAATCTGAGAAGTGAGAATAGAACTGACAGACCTAGGCTTAGTGTCGACAATGAGCTTTGCACATATTTAAGCAGTCATAGAAGCAAAAGCCACCACAGTGAAGTGGGCAATCAAGCTTCATTCCTTTACACCTTCCTTCCCCCATGCATTCTGCGAATTCTCCCAACTTGAAGTTTCCCCTACCAACTCCTCTCCTTCCATGTCCCTTTCTTCCTCCCCGTCTCCCTCTACCACACGAGCCCCACTTCCACGAACCTGCACCTCCACCTCCCCAACCCCATCCCCCACCTCCACCTCCTCCCCCTCCGCCTCCGCCTCCACCTCCACCCCCTCCGCCCCATCCCCATGAAAATCCACCACCATTGACACCCACACCACCACTATCATTTTGCGGCTTCTTGTCCCCAAAGGTAACTTCAGTGTAATTGGAGGTAGTATGATTTAGTAGGCTATCAACGACGGAAGTTGCATTATTGGGTTGGGTTTGGTTGCTACTACATTGGCCCATAAAGGCGATAGAGAGTAGGAAAGTGAGGGTTAAGCTTCTTACTATCTCCATGGTTAGCTAGCTAGCTTAGTATGTTCATTCACTGCCAAATTATGCGCGCACAAGTTATATACTATATATAGTATGTATTTTAATACGTAACGCTTATATGCTACGGTTACTCGATATCCTTTTCCTACACTCATTCTCACACCTTCTTGAGAGAGAGAGAGAGAGAGAGAGAGAGAGAGAGAGAGAGAGAGGAGAAAGAGAGAGAGGTGGATTGCTCCGCACTCGTGAATAAAATATAAGCTGAGAAATGCCAAGTTGGGTAGACAAACTACTCATGAAGTTGTTACCAAAACAACAACATAATAGCAACATTTCGCCAGGTTGTAAGACCGGCTGTGGTTGCACTTGCACAATGGATCATACTGACTAATAAATACTTCGTAGTATATTACTAGTAGTCCACTTCTCCCCAACGGAGTAACTAGGGGTGAACTCGAATAGAACTGTTCGATAAAAGTGACAACTTGAGCTTAAATTTATACGTAGTAATTCAATAACTCAAACTCAAACTCAAACTTAATGGTGTTCCGTCTCAAAAACTCATCTTATAAGTTCGTTACTTAAAAAATAATATAATGTATACATGCATAGTCCGTATATATTTATGAGTTGCACTAGTTGATTAATTACGTGCACAGAACCATTTGGAAATGCACTTTGGTTCAAGTCTTGAATTTGATTCTTTGACAAAATCCTGCAAGTGCCATATTCTCAATGATTTTATTGTTTTTATTTTATTTTTGGATAAGTAACGGCTTTATGTCATCATATTTTACCTTTTTAAATTTTTTTTTTTTTTTTTAATAGGTAAGAAGAAGGGACCCTAACTGAACCAGCACCTAGCACAGGTTAACCAGCCCAGCTCCGCAGGTCATCGCTTGAGCCACTCCCAAGCATTTCGCAGTTGATGGGGCTCGAACTTGTGACCTCCAAATCACAAGGTGAGTTCCCCATCAACTCCACCAACTTATGTTGGTATTTTACCTTTTTAAATGCTAGAGTCAGATTCTTAACGTATTCTAAAGTTTGACATCTTATAGACAGAATTGTAAGCAAATGAGATACATGGAGCAATTTGCCTGAGCAATAGAGAAGCTCCAGAAGGCATGCGTATAGACTTTTTTAAAAGAGAAATTTGTCAAATACAATCTAATAAAGTTCTATTTTTGTCAATTACAACCTTAAATTTTTTATTTTGCCAATTACAACCTTAAATTTGTACATTTACTTTAAATTACAACCTGAAACCATTTTCCGGGAAAAATCACCGGAATATGTTGCCATAACGTTATTAAATAAATACGAAGTACATAATATCTATACCAAAAAAAAAAAAAAAATTGATTATTTTATTTTTTATGTTTTAATACTTATTTATCGATCTAATTTTATTTATAGAAATTATGTAATTATTATTTTAATAACATTATTACATCATCTTCCGGCGATTTTTGCAGGAAAATAACTTGGGGTTGTAATTTAAAATGGATGTATAAGTTTAAGGTTGTAATTGGGAAAATTAGAAATTTGAGGTTGTAATTGGCAAATAGAGAACTTTATTAGGTTGTATTTAAAAAAAATTCCTTTTTAACAACGTTTTTTTAATACTCCCTCTGTCCCTTAATACTCGGCCTGTTTTGACTGGACATGCTTGTCAATGCACAACTTTGACCACCAATTTCTTTAACTATATATTATAAAAACTTATAAAAATATTAATATTTTGAAATTATATATTAAGATGAAGCCAAAAATATATTATATACTAATATTTGTTTTCATATACTAGAAATAAAATAGGGTTAAAGTGATAATGTAAATAGTGCAAAAAGTTAAAATGGGTCGAGTATTAAGGGACAGAGGGAGTAGTGTCTATAGTATTTGTATACTCCCCGTACCTCTCTAGTTTTCTTTTTATGTATATCACCTTTAAAACCATATGGAATAATTATTGCAGGCCTGACCTTACCAACATAATAACAATCAGAAAAGCTAAGAATGAGAATGAATATAAAAAAGTTTGGGTATGGTGATTTGACCCACCAAATCCCAAAAAAATATTCGGGTCTTCAGCTCGAAGCTTGTACTTGTTCTTGTGTTCTAGTTCAGCATGACGTGTTAGGTTATTAAGATACTTAATAACTTTGCTTCTAGGGGAACCTCCACCTCCACCTCCACCCTAACGAATTAATTTTTGAATTTCATCTAAAATTAGGATGGTCCATGCAAATTATGACCAAGGCATAACCATATTAATATGAATTATACGTGCATTATCAACTTCAGGATAAAATTCCGTTCCATTCAAGTGCAGGAACTAACAAGTATCAACCCTCTAGCCTATAGGCTCTGTTTAACTTCAACTCCATGAGTCTAAAGATATACTTATTGTTGTAATTCATACTCTGTAGTCTGTACTTCGTATTAAGATGGCCGATGGCCTTATCTGTAAGCCACAACTAAGGATGCATCTTGACCTTTCTCAAGTCTACAACTTCATCGGTAAAACCATCTAGTGAAGCTGAACAAATGCATATGCCAATCACAAAAATAAATCAACCCTATAGTGTATTTTGCATCAAATACTACAACAGCACAGAAAATAGAACAGCATAATTCGCACTAACCAATATGTAATGGTTCTAAACTTCTCAACAGGGAAACAAAAAACAAGCCGAAAAAAGTCACTACAAAGTCAAAAATCAATGACGAACTAAATGAAAAGGCAAGACAATGTACTGAGTTTTTATTCAGAATTACTATCTCCATGTAATGCATGCATCCAAACTCCAAAGCACCATCAATATAACATGCCATTTCAGTACCTCCTTGGCATACGATCCATCACTCTTCCTGAAGGGCATTCAAAAGACATATGTCCTCGACCACCACAGGTGTGGCAGATAATCATAGCTGGACCCCCCATGCAGTCTCTACTCATATGTCCCATCTGCCCACAGCTCCTGCAGTTTATATCACGATAACCCCCTCCCATTGGGTATCCTCCTCCACCACCTCCAAAACCACCATAACGACTACCACCACCACCTCCAAAACCCCCATAACGACCCCCTCCACCACCTCCGAAACCACCATAACGACCACCACCTCCTCCGAAACCGCCACCACTGCCCCGATCTCCAAGGACATCGGCTTTAGGGCATTGCCTAGCCACGTGGCCTGCGACATTGCACAAGTTACAAACAGGCTCATTGGAGCAGTCACGGGCAAGGTGTCCTGTCTTCCTGCAATTCTTGCATGCCTTGTCATTTGTGCATTCCGCAGCAACGTGACCTTGTTTGAAGCAATTGTTGCAGAGTCTCAGGTCACCAGGAGGGAGTTCAGGATTCGTACACTCTCTAGCACGGTGCCCAGCTTTGCCACATGAGTGGCAGATGCCCTCATTTGAGCAGTTGCTGGCCATATGCCCAGGTTCACGGCAGTTCCAGCATAAAGATTTTGTGCTGCACTCGGCTGCAATATGCCTGCACTTAGATATGTATTCAATCATTAGTCCCCTTACATTATCTTTCTGTTTTCTTATAAGTTTCAGAAGTTGAAGGAAGCATGAAAAACTATAGGTTCAAAATAGATGGTCAGAAAATCAGTACCCAGGAAGCCCGCAGTTGTTGCAAACAGCAACATTTGTACACTCTCTGGCAAAATGACCAGGCTGTTTGCAGTTGTTACAGAGATTGCTTTGGCTGCAAAAGTATCCAACAGAAGTTAGCGTCCAAAGTTCAGTAAGAAAATCCACCTAATCATAAACAGAGCACCCAAATTGTATGTGCTACACATACGTTGCTCATGCAAGGGGGGAAGCCAAATTTTCTGACATCCAAGATACTGAGGATTAAAAGCAGGGATAATCTAACATAAAATTTTGCATTGGAATCGAAGCTGTCTCACAGAAATTATATACTTCGTATGTAAGTTGAACATTAATACTAATAATCAAATAAATTTAGCAGCTAATAGCCCCAAATATTGGTCCAATGGTTCTACATTTCCACCTTAACAGAAAGACAAAATGTTATAGGCTTATCGCAACATAATCTCTCCATGACTCCAACTCAATTCTACTTGAGGTCATACATAATAATACATTTTTGATTACTAAACTTGTTTGATGATACCGATAATACATTTGTAACTTGTTTTTTAGGGATTCCCAGGTCCTAACTTAGCAGAACAACTGTGAAAATTTGTGAACATTAAAATATTTTCTCAAACTTTATCTATGAAATTCTATACAGACCCATGTTCTACCACTCAAGTGCTCTTCCTCGACAATATTTGGACCTGACATCAGAGAATTGAAACCAGAAAGGAACTAAGAAATAGGTTGTAAGCCAGCAATAAGTAGTCCTTTCTATCTTACTCGAGGAGGAATAATAAACATTGTCCGTGAAAGAAATAGATGGGCTAAAGTGCCTTCTTAAAATAATAACCCTACATGTCCTCAGTGGAATCCTGAGGCTCATCAAACTATGCTAGATATCCCCTTTGATCAATAGGGGACGAAAAATAACTGAAGAATGAATGAACCAACAAAGTGGTACCAGGAACAAAAGAGATTTAAGACTCTACAGCTACAGCTAGCACAAAACCTACAGTAGTAACATATCGTAATGCAAAAAAAATATGGGAATGAAAAACAGATTTCTTAGAGAATTGACAGAATTCAAAAAATGAAGCAGCTGTTGATCATCAGGGACAAGACGCGGGTTCATGTTCCACAAATCTCCAGTATACAAGACTGTTAATTATCAGAAGTAGGTCACACCTCACTCATCCTGCTGGAAAAAAAGATAGGATTTACCCATAAGTTCAAAAGAACGTGGCCATATCAGATCTCACCAGTCACCACCGACGCAAATTAATACTCGTATAACCTGGAAACGGATAGTGCAAATTTTGAAAAAAAAAACACATCATCTACCATATATGATACTTAATGGAAAAGATGGTTCATGTTGGCAAAAACAGCTTTAGGCAACTGCTCTTGGAAGTCTGATCAGTTCAATATTCATCTCATCTACCAACAGCAACCACTTTCCCTTTCTTTTCTCCCCACCCAGCCCCTACACCCCAATTTGTGCATCTTTTCTCTATATATTTTCACATATCTTTCCATCTTATAAAGGAAAACAACCCAACAAACAGTTGTAGAGCATTGTTAAAATCAAACCACCTGAAACCCCGACGTGCATCTCTCCTAAATGGAGCATCACGAAAAGAAGAGCGTGGAGATCGCATTCTACGATCCCTAGGACTCCTGCTCCGGCTACGGCTTCTGCTTCGACTCCTGCTGCGTGAACTCATCTTCAAATTCCTCTCTTCCCTTTCTATACAAACTGATCTTCAAATGCCAACACTCACCACCAACCAGCACCTGATGCTCCCCTGCCAAAAACCATCCCCATCAATCCATTGATTGTCCATAACCAAATTCCAATGCTACATTTAAGTCCCTATCCAACAAAAACCAGCTACAGTACACATAGAGTACAACAATCCACATTCCACACCACACCAGGTTAGTTAAAACAAAAACCTCAACACAACACACCCCAATACATTCAAGCACCAGTGCACCTCAAGAAAAACTACAGAGCTTAGGAGCCATCAACTCCCCACAACTCAGTACTTTTTACCAACTTCCTTCACATCTTAGACACAGAATTGAACCATACAGCTCATCGCATCTACAGAAGGCTGAGAGTTGTCACGGAGAAAAAGGGAGACAACAAGATGATAAGAGTACACTGAAGATTAGCAATATTGTTATTTGTTAGAGGCATTTAATATGTAAACTCCTCCCTCGGATGTGTGAGTTCCCTCAAAGAGAAAACATCCCAGTAAAAATTCTTTCTCCATCCACAAACACACTAGAGCCTGACTTGAGCTTTGCTAAATATTCGCATGCACCAGATTGCAGGTTTTTTGTTGAACAAACTTATATTTCAAGCAGCATTGAGCTTCAAAAACAAACAATTCATTTACAAAACAATGCAGTATATAAGAATTAAGGCATGGCCGTGTGACACTGTGACCATGGGCACATTCAACCTTTATCAGAAATCTAGACAAGATGTTACTAGGACAAATGACAGAACCATACAGCATTTAACGGTGAACCGGGTGTGCTATGCGTTAAAAACAGGAACCCCGTATGCGCCAATGAAACATCCCACCTTGCCCTGATTCATAGCGACCCGTGTATGCTGTTGTTTTGTCATTTTCGTCCCTTGTATAGATGTGTTAGAAAAAACATAAACCGTAGATTCGTGATGTATTTTTAGAATTTGTTAATTGGTATGACATGCTAAATGCTGTATGGTTCTGTCATTTCTGATAAAGGTTGAATGTGCACAGATACGGGGTTCCTGTTGATAACACAAAGTTTTCACAAAACATATAAATGGCCAAATTACTTACGAAATAGTGATTATCTGCCGCCTAAAAATGAGTTGTAAGATATTCTCTGAGAAATCTGTTAACCTAATTAAAAGTTAACATACACTTTGAAGAAAAAAAACCAAAAATTATTTCGGGATTAGGCATCAGTACTTTTCACTATCTCTCGATCCAAAACCCTAAATCTAAAAGTCACCAATCACTGGAAAACATCAAACAAAAAAAGAAAGGCGAAAAATAATAAAACGAAAAGAAAATACATGAATCTACAACAAAACTAAACCCTAATTCCAGAAAAATAACGGATCTACGAATTAGAACAAAAATATAAAGAAACGTTTGAAGACAGTTCATCGAATTAGAGAAGGAGAGAGAAAAGGAGAGGGTACCGATTGGTAAAAGCTCAGTAAATTAGCGAGCTTTGAAGCTATGGCGGAGGATACAGTTTTTTACTACGAAATCAGAAAAAGAGGAGAGCGAGATAGAGAGGGGGAGAGGAGCGACAGTCCTTTACTCCTTTATCCCCTTTTCATTTTTTTTCTCCGTTATTTAGAAAAAAAGAATAAAAAATTGACGAGTGAAAGTTTTGTTCTATTCGCTTATCCGTCTTCTTTGATACTCCCTCGCTATTTATTTAACGGATTTTTTGACGCCCTGTTCTGTTAATAATACCCTAATTTATTACGTTAAAGTACGATTCAACCCTTTAAATTCAAATTCACCCCCTCCTTCATGAGCCTTCTTCTTCTCTGTTCTCTCCCTCCCTTCCTCTTGCCGGCTATAAACATCTCCGCCGCCCTCAACGCTGCCCCATCTCCGATCCTTACCTGGCGCACGAAATTTGCACCGTTCACATGTACCTGGCGCACGGAATTTGCGCCAGTTCCATGGACATGGCGCACAGATTTTGCGCCAGGTTCATGGAACTGGCGCAAATTTCGTGCGCCAGGTCCATGGAACTGGCGCAAATTCCGTGCGCCAGGTACATGTGAACGGTGCAAATCTTGTGCGCCAGAAATGAATAAAATAAATTTAAAAAAAAAACACCATTTTTACCTCCTCCATTAAAGCTTACGAGCTTTCCGGGAGCGATTTTCCGGGACAACTTCCTCGACTATAAACACCGCCTCAACTCTCACACGAATTATGAAGATACTAACGTTTTCCAGAATTTCAGTTTTTCGGCGAATTATGAAGAAACAGGTATGAATATCAGTCTTCCGGCGAATTATAAAATGGGTAAAAAAATTCTCGCCGGAATTTCATTTTTCCGGCGATTTTCCGGCAGCCAGATTGGTGGGGAGGGGGGATGAGAGAGAGGTGAGGGAAAGGTGAGGTGAAAAGGGTAAAAAAAAATGAAAGGGAGGGGTAAAAAAATACGAAGTATAAGGGTAGTTCTGTACTTTCGCTATGAATAGTAGGGCGATTTTAGCGTGGGCGGACGTCGAATAGCGATACACTTTATTTAAGGTATACACTTGCATTTTTCGGCCGTATTAAATCTTTTAAAATTTTGGTCTGGTTTCAATATTTTTTTGTATCTGGTTTGGTCTGATTTTTATTAAAGTGGTTTGGTCTAGTTTAATTTTTTCAAATTTAAGTTGATATGGTTTTAATATTTTACATGAGTGTTTTTTGGTTTTCTTTGTCGGCTATGTTCTTGTTTTTTCTTTGTCTGCTATGTTCTTGATTTTTCTTGTCTGATCTTATCTCAAATTTTCTTATCCGGTTTGATCTTAACAAGAATAAGTAAAAATGAATGAGAATAAGGTAAAAACAACATAGCCTAAATTACCATCTACTCTGTATAGTTCGTATTATACGGGGACATTTAGTACTCCCTTCGTATTTTCTAAGAGTTACATGTTGTCCGAGACACAAGGTTGTTAGGATCGGGATCCCACCTTGGATCGGTGAAAGGGGTAGGATCGAATCGGTAGAATCGGATCGTAGGATCGTAAGATCCTACAAATTTCTAAAAAGGAGTAAGAAAAAGATGCTAAATGAATAAATACATATCTTTCAAACATCATGGATACTAAATACATATTTTTTTTCTCACATAATATTGATATTTTAAAGCCAATATGGCTTTGTAATAGTTATATAAATTAGAAAAGAGAAATGTTTTCGTTTATGAAGTTGGCTTATCAATTTTTAGGCTTAAAGAAAAAGTTAGTTGCTTTAGGGATCATTTTAACAAGTAAAAAGGTAAGATCGACCGATCCTGCACGATCCTGTACGATCCTATATGATCCTGCTCCGATCCTGACCGATACTGACCGATCCTGCACCAATATAAGTGAAAAGTAGGATCTTACGATCCTATTACGATCCCACCGATCCTATACAATCCTACCGATCCTGCTACGATCCTGACCGATCCTGCTACGATCCCACCATCCCTGCGATTCTGCTTGCGATCTGGATCGTTTTGCAAAAAATGGATCGTACGATCCTACGATCCGGATCGCGATTCTAACAACAATGCCGAGACACGTATTAAGAAATGAGAGTTGAATGTAATATAATACTAAATCAAGTGGAGGGAGGGAATAATAAACAAATAGGAAAAGGATAGTGGAAAAAATGATACCTTGTTTGATAAGTAATATATCTATTCTTGCTTGCTTGCCAAAAAAAAAAGCAATAGTTGTCACGTGTATTTTAACCAAGATGACTAATCTTTTAATCAAATGGACTAACCTTTACTTCACCTAGGTTAATATTGACTGGAAAGTGAATAGTAGATCCTAAATGGTAAAAACAAAGCTATAGGCCCAACGGTGAAAAAATAATAAAAGATGAGTCCCCATGTTTGTGCTTAACTCACTTATTTTTCATCGAAACATTTTGTCAGTGACTATATTCAACAGTAAAGTAAAAAAGAACTTTGATACCTCGCTTGATTTTTTGTAGGTTATACTTCCTCCGCCCCATAATATAGTGCCCGTGTTTTCACGGAAATTAAGAAACTTGAGAAATGACATGATTAATTATTAGGAAATTTGTGTCATAAAGGACCTTTTAAATCACAAAAATTGTGACAAATGACCTTTTAAAAAAAAGTTGTGACATAGGGCCCAATTCGTTTTTTTGTTGTGAATAAGGACCAAAGACTATTTTCCGGTGGTCAACGCCAATTTTTCGGCGTTAACCGGCGTGTGGCTTGCACGTGTTCATTTTTTTAACAATTTTTTTAAATGATTCCCTCCAATTCCCCCCCCCCCCCCTAAAGATAAACGACGATAAATTATGGGACCACATTTTCATTATAGAAACATTAATTATGGGATCATACTATTTTCCATGGTACAAAAATTAAATACGATACCACATTTTTGTAGGAAAAAGTAGGATTGTTATGGCAATTAAGTTGTTTAATAAGGGTATATTGGGAAAAAAATCAGTTGATTAAGTAGGAAATTTTAGAAGTAGGCACAACATTTTGAGATACCCGAAAAAGAAAACAGACACTATATTTTGGGACGGAGGGAGTACTTTGTTTCTCATAATCTCCAAAACATGTTTTTAAATCCGGATACTGTGTAAGATTAAAAATTATAAAAAGTACTTTGAAAAATATTTATCGAGATAATCTCACAAATTCTCAAATAATACAAGTAGAGGATATAAAAAAAAAGTACCCCTTTCGCCCCAGATTAGTTGTTACACTTATCTTTGCACAATATTTTAGGTGATAAGTGGTTGTTTGGTTATCAATTGTTATTTTATTTAAAAAGTAGATGTGATAGGAGTTAATGAAATATTTTTTTAATTGAATGAGAGAGGGTGTGGGGACAAAAAAAAAATTAGTAGGGAGAGAGGGACAATATAATAATTGTGGAGTCATTCCTAATTTAGAAGTGTAACAACTAATCCGGAACGGACGAAAAAGGAAGGTGCAATAACTAATGTGGGACGGAGGGAGTATATTGGTAATACTGCTTTAGCAGAGGATATCATTTGGGTCAATAACTACAGATTATCTGGGTCAATACCTTAGTTAATTTTCTTTTTTAAGGGGAGTGAAAATACTTAAATGATACGTCATACGTGGGCTTTATTTTGTCAAAAAAAAAAAAAAAAAAAAAAATACTTGGGCCTTCCAGTACCACCCCACCCGTATCAATTCCCTTCACCTATCAGTTTCTCCCCTTCCTTTTACCCTAACTAAACCTTCTTCTTCTTCTTCTTCTTCTTCTTCTTCCCCCTCTTTCTCCATTTTCACAAGCAGCAACCACAACAGAGCAGCTTGTAAAGGTACAAACTTCAACTTAATCTCTATTAACTTTTTCAATTCCATCTGTTTTTATTATTTTTTTGAATTTAGTATAACTGAATGAAAAAGAAAATTAGCTTACAGACTAATATGGAGGATATGCTTTTTTTAAATTTATTTTTGGTTAATTCAGCAAATTAAGCTTGTGTAAATTGATGAAAATATTAAGTGGGTTTCATTCGCATATGTAATGGGTGATTTTGATTGCTGCAATAATTCCAATTTAAACGAACTTAGGTGATGAATTAATCTTAGTTTGAGCTATTTATTTAGTTAATTATTGAATTGATTGTGGATAGGTTTAAGAAAATGGGGAAGAAGAAGTTTATTGATAAGAAAAATTCAGCAACCTTCCAACTTCTTTCACGGGATAGTTCTGATCCTGTGTATATCGAAGAGCCAGAAAATGACCGGGTTTTCGTACGTGTTGATAATAATGAGGTTTCGGTAAATGGAATAGATGAGGAGCATGATGTGGAGTCTGCTGATGATGTTGGGGGTTCTGAAGTGTTTAGGGGTCCAACTCCTTTAACAGACCGTGTAAGAAGAGAGATATTGGAGCTTGGATTCCCTGATGATGGTTATAATTATCTTACTCATTTGAGGGAGATTCGGAATACCGGTGGCGGCTCTGCTTATTTTCAAAATCCAAAGGCTGAGCTTCACCAACTTCCTCATGATGTTAAGGTGATTCTTGCTATGATTTTTGGCTTATGTACTTTCGCCATACTCCCTCAATTCGGTCTGGAAGTGATAATGATCATGTATACTTTCTTAGGATGTTCATATTATTTTTTCACATTTCTTAAAATTGTTACGGTTTGTAATGTAATTCCCCTTACCCTACTCGTAAGTAGTGATGGAGAATGTGGGAAGTAGAATTGTTATGATGGTTTTTATCGGGAAGTAGTGTCATCTTTATTTGCGAGGTTTTAGAACACACTACAATAACTACCCTGGAAGATTTTGGATTTCTTTTGTTAATCTGTTACGGCTTGAATCTGAGAAGATAGTTCTCTACCTGTTGTAACCAGTTTTTCTGCCATCAAATTATCATTTAGAATACTTATGTGTTAACCTAGAAATCCTTCATTTGTACTATTTGTTTCCCATTAATTTTGTCATTTAAAATACTGTGAACCTAGAGATCATAAATTTGTATTATTTGTAAACGACTACTACTTTGGAACGGAGGGAGTAGTCATTTTCTTGTTCTGTCACTGCCTAAGTTTTAGAACTTTGTGGGCGTGTGAATGATGAACACTCTTGGTCAAGTACTAATTTTAGCAAGTAATTATTATGACTTCAGGCATATGACGCTTCAAGAGTGCGGATAAAGGAAGCAAGTGAAGATACAAGTCCTAAAACATTGTACAATGTTGCAGAGAAAACTGTGGCAGTGAGAGTTCAGAAAGCTGTAGATCCTGAAATTGCTGCATTACTTGAAGATAATGAGTCAGATTTTGGTTCTGATATTGATGATTTGGAGGAGGATTTTGTTGTTCAGGCAAATCATTCAGAGGAAACAGGAGATGTATATGAAGATACCACTTTGTCTTTGGTTAATAATCCCCAAGAGGAGGTGCTTAATCAATCTGATACTTTGATCTCATGTGACATTCAAACTGAAGTAGCCAGTAATTCCACGGTAGAAGTGGTTCAAAGTGTTAATGAAAAGTCAAGAACTCAACGTTTGCTTGACCAACAGTTTGATATGGTAAGATTTTCTCTCTTGAGCTAGTGCTCTTATAGTGTCAGCCTATGAAGTCTGAGACACGAGTCAGACTAGAAGAATACTTAGCTCTTAATGTTTCACAAAGCATTAAATTAGACTGAGAGCGAGCCTTTTCTATCTGTCCCCGTGTACTATATCTTGCTAACAACAACATTCACTGTGGCCATTTTGCAGCTTGAAAGTCAAGAATATGGGTCAGATAGTGATGATGATTATGATAATTATGTAGCTGAACAAGAAATATCACTTGCAGAAAGGCTCAAAAATGTTCTCAAGGATCGTGAGGTAGATGATTTAGAGTTCAATGAAAATTACAAAGCGCCGGCTGAAATACTTCGCCGTTGTGCTGAATATGCAGAGAAATATGAGAATGAGGATGGGAATGATAAAGTAGTGGTAATTGTGGAAGAAAGTAGTGATGAATCTGAAAAATGGGATTGTGAGACCTTTGTCTCTACATACTCAAACCTTGACAATCACCCAGGCAGAATTGGAGTTCCAGGACGTATTAGACAGAAAATATTGACAGAGACAATCTCTGGGGTGCTGAAAAGTGGCTCAGATAAGATTATTTCCCTTGGAGGAAAGGCAAGGCTTCCTGTGGATTACTTGCCACATGGAAAGAAGGAATCCAAAGAGACAACGAAAGTAGTTGCTAAAACAGAACAGCCAAAAAGAAAACCACATGGTCAGGAGACCAAGGAAGAGAAAAAAGAAAGAAAGGTATTTCACTGTTTGACATATGTCAATTATGCTGCATATACAATTAGTTACGGGGTTTCCACATAGATGAAATTCCATGTTAGAAATTAAGGTTTCTAGTCGTAACAGTTTTGAAGTGTTACAGCAAGTTTGTACTGTACTTAAGAGGGAAACTAATACTTTTTATGAATAGGCTGCTGTAAAGGAGGAAAGGCGAGAGGCCAGACGTTTGAAGAAAGATTTAAAGGAACTGTACCGCGATGAAGCCAAACTTGCTCAGAAAGTTGCTGCTATTACCGGACCTTCATCCATTCATCTTGGGTAGGTATTACCACTCCTTACTATCATTTACTTTATTTTCATAATCATCATCAAAAAACCCCCCAACAGAAAGAGCTTGATCTTGCCTTTATGTTGCAGAGAGTTAAATCTTGAATATTTCTTTTTGATACTCAGTCCCGAAATAAATCACATAACTTATATACCATCTCTTAAAATAAGTAATGGACTATTCGAGAGAGGATGGAGATGGCTTTAGTGAAATCATGTCAATCTTTTAATTACAAGGGAATCATACGGTGCAATATGATTTATGGACAAAGGTAGTATTAAGTTGAAGGAAGTTCAGTTAGTACTTTGTAGCTTTAATGCACTTGCCCAGTGTCCCAAGAATGATCGGAAAAACAAGAGGGATTTTGTACTTGTTGGGTTTAACCACACCACATTTGGGTTTCCTTGGGATTTGACGATTTATTGGAATCAATTGTAACCTGTTATCTTGACAATTTTGTTTAATTTCCCTGTTTTTATGTTAAACAGTGCTCCATAATCAGTCTTAACATCTACTTTGCGTGTTTCTCTGTATTTTATGCATAACCTGCTTCGTCTTTTTGGTGGCATTGATTGATTGAGTAATCTAATGGTGTGTAATCCAATTGTCAGGTAACCAGACATCCTCGTTCAAAATGTCTCCTTGGGTATGGTTTGCCTCACAGTTTTTGTTATCTAGGTTAATTACTTGCGATTTGCGAGATGTTGTATATGAATATTTTACTTTCATACACCTCAATGACTTTATATAATGTTTCTTTATGGCTTGACACAGAGAGAGATGTATTGAGTTTGTTTATATACTGTACGTTGTTAAAGCCAAACTTAGCGTTCTCAATCGGAGCTTTTAAGCTGAATCGTGCAGATGGTTCAGGAATTTATCTGTTTGTGAAGATAGGCAGAAGCTGATTTCTGAATCAACTGTGCTCATTGTTCTTAACTAGACCTGATAAAATCACATTGCTTGATCCAAACCAGAATTGTCCCTGAAATTGATATCTAACCAGCCTTAAAATGAAATAAATGAATATATTCTACATTGCTTGAGATTTATAATAAATTGACAATAGGTCTTCATAGGAACTGGCTTGACCCTTAAAAATTACTCAATACTTGAATATGACTCGGCCTGTATGATGTAATAGCTGTTCTTTTATACTTACAGTATAAATAGGTGAGAAAAAGAAGTATAGTAGGCGATGATCTGATAGGAAATAAATCAGGACTACTACGGTACTACCATATTCGATAGACATATGTGATGAGACCTATGTATTACTACTTCCGTTTCAAAACTTTCTTTACACTTTCTGTGCGTTTTATAATATTCCTTACATTATACTGGTTTTGTACATAAAAATTTACTATCTTACCCCATAACATTTACAAATTTCCTGTTACTTAAATACCCATAATATTTTTCTCCCACAAATCGAGGTTGGCGTTGATGTTGGACTTGTTCGATGAAACTGATGGTGGAGAAACTAGCCTGAATAGGAGTAACATGTTAATGGTTGAGGTTGGGAATGATTTGGAATTTGGATGGCAGTATCATGGTATCATGCATGAAGATAATCAACACAATTAATTTACACATGAAATCTGCATTGGTGACCTACAGATCGACGAGGAAATTAAGTTGTATTTCATTGTTAAGGTAATTAGGTGATTGCTTTAAATATCAAGGGAAGTTGGACACAAAGAGATCGAGGATATTACAAGAGTTGTTTGAATTAAATTCATCATCATACTTACGGAGTACTACTTAGCGGGTGAATCTAATCTAATCTAATATACATATATAAAGGAGGCATATTTGCTGAAAGATTAGAGCGCCACCTAGGATTACTAATGGTTTCGGCCAATGAAAAATAAGATTTCTAATTTCTTTTTGAATTAAAAAAATCAAGTGCCACGTAGATAATTATTTAGGTTCCACGTAGATATTTTAATTATTAATATATACAACTCCATCGAAAATCAAACACTCTAATAATTAAAAAAAAATCGATTGCCACGTAGATAATTATCTAGGTGCCACGTAGATATTTTAATTAATTAATTACTAATATATACAACTCCATCTAAAATCAAACACTCTAATAATTAAAATATAAATCTAAAATAAAATTCATCCAAAATCAAACAATAATCTAAAATAAAATAAATAAAATTCAATTTAAAATCAAACATTAATCCAATATTAGAGCTCCACGTAGAAAAATCTAATGGTTTCGACCAATGGAGTCATATTTGCTGAAATATTAGAGCGCCACCTAGGATTACTAATGGTTTCGGCCAATGAAAAATAAGATTTCTAATTTCTTTTTGAATTAAAAAAATCAAATTCCACGTAGATAATTAATTAGTTGTCACGTAGATATTTTAATTAATTAATTAATAATATATACAACTCCATCAAAAATCAAACACTCTAATAATTAAAAAATAATCGATTGCCACGTAGATAATTAATTAGGCACCACGTAGATATTTTAATTAATTAATTAATTACTAATATATACAACTCCACCTAAAATCAAACACTCTAATAATAAAAAAAAAATCTAAAATAAATTCCCCAAAAATCAAACAATAATCTAAAATAAAATAAATAAAATTCAATTTAAATCAAGCACACGTAGATATTTTAATTAATTAATTAATTACTAATATATACAACTCCACCTAAAATCAAACACTCTAATAATAAAAAAAAAATCTAAAATAAATTCCCCAAAAATCAAACAATAATCTAAAATAAAATAAATAAAATTCAATTTAAATCAAGCATTAATCCAATATTAGAGAGCCAAGTAGAAAAATCTAATGGTTTCGGCCAATGAAAAAAATAAGATTTCAAAATTAATTTTGAATTAAAAAAGTCTGGTGCCACGTAAAGCAATGATTAAGTATCACGTAGATATTTTTTATTAATTAATTATTAATATTACGCATATACAATTTCATTCAAAAACAAACACTCTCATAATAAATAAAAAATTTAATGAAATTCAATGTAAAATCAAAAACTAATCTAATCTAATATATTAAAGTGGTATATACATAAGATTTTTATTTAAACATAACAATTTAATAGAATCCGTGCATCGCACGGGCTAAAATCTAGTTAAGAGATATACGGAGTATACGTAGTATTTTTAATTAAAAGACTATTTTTTATCAGCATAATTTATCAAAATCTAATGAAATAGCCTTGTACTATTGTACATTCTCAATGGTAATTTAGATTATCATTGGGTAGCCCTCTATTGTTGTTTATTATTGACATAACATTAATGAAGATTTTCATTTTAATTTTTATGTTTTGCCTAGCCATGGTTAACTATGAGGACTTAACTTTTTATTTGCGTATCACAACTTTTGTCGTTCACTGCCAGTTATAATTCGCGCCACTGCCACCATACACTCAGAAAATCTTGAAGACGTTGAATTACACTCTTCAAAACCACAACATTGAAGATGTTAATTCTGCCATCTCTTCGTCTTCTTTGACTCTGCGTTCAAATCTGATTGGTGCTCTAATTCATTTTCTTCATTAGATTTTTTTTATTGCAAATTTAGTTGGATTTTTATCCAGGTAGTTCTTGTTGAATTTAACTTATTTTTCTTAGATTTGATTGATATTTTGTTGATTCATTTTATTTGGTAATTCATGCTTGATTTGTATATAAATATTTTCAATGTTTTTTTTCCGAAATATTATGATTTATGGCAGTTTTTTCGAAGTACTATTAATTTTAATAAACTAACCTTGATTTATTATTTAACACATTTATCAAAAAAGTCGTTAATAATGTCATGATGTAGAAAAGTTAAAGAGTTAAAGGCTATGAATGATAATAAAGTATTTTTCTTGTTTCCATTAAGAATGTGCAATAATACAGCTGAAATTTTTCAAGAAGAAAGAGACCGCTGGAGGGAAAAAATAAAAGAAATAAAAGAAAAAAACACATTATGGAACAAAAAAGAAAACTTCCGTTGCCGGGACTTGAACCCGGGTCTCTCGGGTGAGAGCCGAGTATCCTGACCAACTAGACTACAACGGAACTGTTGATTCAATATTCGATTGTTTAGTATTTGTCTGATAGAATAAGACACCTGTTGACAGTTTCAATTTTCACTAGCTTGTATTAGAGTGGACCCAGAATTAATAGTTTTATCTAGCTTCCTTTTTACACCCATATGGAAAAGGCTACATGTACACCTCCATTAATGTGCTGACACATCATCAAACCCACTAAAAAATGAGAATGAAAGACAATAAATATGCCATTTTAACCAATAGAAAAACATGGTGTACAAGATCCCTTGTACACTAGGTGTACATGTAGTAGGATCCCACTCATAGTAACCTTTATTGTTCATATAGTAACAATAATAAATTAAACACTCAAATTCTTAGAACATAATAACCCTATGTTTTTAAAAGCGAATTGTAATTTAAATCACATTATTCAAGCACAATATGTATCAACGCCACTAATTTGATATTATTTTCATAATAATCTTAATAAAATGCCAATAAATTTATTTTAAGGCATGATCTACAAACAATTTAGTGTGGACCAAGTCCATTTAAGAATTAGTGTAATTTATACTTCCTCCGTTCCACAATAGATGCATCGCTTCTCTTTTGAACATTATTCATTAACTAACTTTGACAATTACTCTTCACATTATGTAAAAACAAACATAATCAAGTGAGATCTTGTTAAATTCGTATCAATGTCAGGATTTCAAATATCAATTTTTTATAATTTTTACTTACACGCAATTAGAGATATTAATATTCAAAAAAGTATGTTGGAATACGTGAAAAAAGAAATGATGCATCTATTGTGAAATGGAGGAAGTATGCATTTTACGCAGGTGCGCCAAAATATATTTGAGATTCAATAGCATAATGTACAAAAAAGTAAACATGTGTGTTATCTTATTAACATGTGGTTTGAACCCCTTACCTTGAGTTTTAAACAATAAAGCGTTTACTACTAAGCTGTTACATGTTTCATGTTATCATTGTAAAAAAAATGTAAAAAAATGTGAATGTTATTAATGTATTAACCCAGAGCATCGCCCGAGCCCAAAAACTACGTGCTCATTAAAAATATGTGTTTTTATAAAACATTAGAAAAAATCGGGTGAATCGAACATAGAATTGACACGTTAATGAAATTCAAACCGAAATATGATGGTTATTTTATGTCCATGACCCCCATAGACATAGAAAATACAATAAACTATACAAAGACAACAAATTTTGTCTACCTTAGGGATATAAGTGAGACGTCTAATTGGGAGACTTGCCTAGCATCGATGGGGACAAATATTGTGTCCACCATGGGTGATGGGGCCGACATGAATTTTAAGGTTAACCGCCCCCTACCAGCCCCGCTCGACTCAAAAGTCTTTTAGTTTTAAATATATTACATATAGTTCATTTTATTCTCGTATTTTATGTAACATTTTTTTTAAAAAAAATACCAAATATATTAAATTTACTCCGTAATAAATATGCAAAAAATACATCAAATATATTTTATTTGTACTCTTTTGCAGTAAGTTTTTCTGTAGGATTAAAATCCTAACTTGATAGTGAGTGGTGAATCTTGGATCAAATAAGATGGGTGTTAGGTGGATGTGGATACCCAAGTGTATGGTGAAGAAAGGATACTTTAGTTTTCTACTTATTGGGGTGGGGGTAAAGATGAATTTTTTACCCGCCACAGATGATGGAGTGTTTAATTGTTGATGGGGTTGAAAATTTAGATGAGGATGCAAGGATCCGCTCCACCCATTAACATCTATACCTTACTCAATTGGTGGGTTTAGTTAGTTTACCTAAGTCACATCATTTTCTAAGGACAGTTAAAAACGACAATAATCCTATAGAAAACAACACAAGTTTAAGGGAGGTCAAGAGTTATACAGCCTATACACATTAATTGAGACACTAGTGAGTAGTGGAGTATCTTTTAAAGACTTGATCATAATTAGTGACAGGTCAAGAAACGGTCCACAAAGGGTCCATCCTTTCGCTGGCATTACCAACCTATTAAATCAACGATTAGGACCATTCTAACTACCATAAGTTGATTGACTATCTAAATCATGTACTTCCGTAATTAGCTGAGAATGAGATTTCTTTTATGGGCCCCAATAGAACTTGTATATTTGTTCCTCTTTCTATGGTTGGTATCCATTAGAACATCAATACTAAAGGACTCTTATCCCACTTTTAAGGAGAGAGAAATTTTTAGAGCTAGTTCTTAACAAAATTGGGGTAGCTGTTAGCCCATTCTTATTTAGAGGTTGATGGTGACATCCTCTAAATAAGAGGTAACTCTTGGAAATTAAGAGGGGGTGAGGTGGAATGTTGATTGATATTGTGTTTGCCTTTTGGCATTTTTATTACAAAAATAAAATTAAAAATATGATAAAGTTATCTAAGAGTTAATGTATAAGAGTTAGTGTATTTCTTATATTTTTTTGGTACCTAACTCTTATTAAGAGTGATGATGAGGTGGATTAGGAGA
Source organism: Spinacia oleracea (assembly GCF_020520425.1). Classification (NCBI taxonomy): domain Eukaryota; kingdom Viridiplantae; phylum Streptophyta; class Magnoliopsida; order Caryophyllales; family Amaranthaceae; genus Spinacia; species Spinacia oleracea. Next base: position 94,229,159 of record NC_079488.1, read on the forward strand.
GAGATTACTCCCTCAGCGCAGCGGACTGGCTCGTTAATCAAGGAGGGGTTCAACCTCTTGAAACCGTCACGTGAAGGGTATTTCCGTAACTCTTAGTAGAATCCTGGACATGGACATTAGGGGTGTGGATATGCCATGTCTCATTCCTTCGTATATTTTTTTTTCTTTTGATCTTGTAACTGTAGTTTTATTTCTGTTCCCTTTTCCTTTTCTTTGGTTGTTTAATGATTTTTGTTTAAAAAAAACTACTATGTATATTCAGCTATTCGGATAAGCATTCCTTCCACTAGTAATTAACAATGTAATTGTGAATATAATGGTACGGCTTACTCTAATACGGGTGCTTGAGAGTCATATATATAATAAAATATCGTACACTAGTATAATTACGAATATACCCTTAGTATCCTCTATTACATCCCCTTAATCTGTGCATGGGACCACGTACAGATTGGACCTTAAAAATTCAAAACGTTGGCCCGACAAACCTTTCATAAAAATGTCAACGATTTGTAAATTAGTATGGACATAACGTACAACTAAATCACCATGAGCAACACACTCCAAAACAAATGATAGTCTAATTTGATATGTTTTCTAAGTTCATCCTAAATGGGATTTACTGCAAGATAAGACGCCAAAATATTATCACAAAATAAATTTACGGGTGCGCGGATGATGATTCTCAAGTCAGCTATCAAGGAACGAATCATGAGTGTCTCATGTACCTTGCATGCAACAACGCGGTACTCTATTTATGTGGAAGATTTGGAGACAATGGGTTTCTTATTCGAGAGCCAGGAAATAAGATTGCCGCCAAGAAAAATGGCATAACTAGTGGTTGAACGACAACTATCAGGACAACCTGCCCGATCTGCATCTGAGTAGGCAATCATGATTGATATGTCTGGGGCGGGGCGAAGCCATAGACTTCGGTCGACCGAAGTCTGAAGTACCCTACAAGTACCTGTATATACGCTTAACAACCAACAAGTGAGATGTGCGGGGTGCATGCATAAATTGGAAAACTAAATGCACAACATATGTAAGGTCTTTCATAATCAAGTATCCGGATCGCCCCAACTATATTGTGATACTCAGTAGGATCGGATAATAAATCATTGTCTCTATCAGAAAGTGTGGTACGGCTAGGAAGAGGAGTACGCAACTACGCACAAGTTTAGTAGTATGCAGATGTAATTACAGAAGAAAATCATGAACATATTTTTTTTCTAACACAAGAATAAACCTATGGAAGTATGTACACACATCTTGAACTCCTATGAAGTAATGAAGATCACCTAAATCCTTCATAGCAAACTCGTCAGACAAAAGAGAGATGATTTTGGTGATCAAAGAAGATGAGTTGTCTGTGACAATGATATCGCCGATATAAAGAAGAAGATAAACAATGAATTTGTCACGACGAAAAGTAAACATAGAATTATCTGATTGATAACAAAAGAAGCCTTGTTGTAATAGAAAAATGATGATGCGAAGATACCAAGCTCGAGGAGCTTGTTTCAAACCATGGATTGCTTTCCTAGGACGACTAATGTGGTTAGGAAAACCAGGATGAATGAAACCAGCAGGCTGTTTCATGTAGACCTCCTCAATTAGATCACTCTGTAAAAAAGCATTTTTAACGTCTACTTGACGAATGACCCAATTATAGGAAAGAGCTAGAGACAAAACCAATAGAACAATAGTTGATTTAACAACATGGCTAAAAGGCTCAGAGTAATCTATACCTTCATGCTGGCAAAAACCAAGAACAACCAAACGAGCCTTATGACTAATCACATGACCATCTTCGTCGGTTTATATTGTATATACCCATTTTGTACCAACCAAGTTCTTTAACGCATCAAATGGTACTATACCCCAACTTTTGTTGAAGAAGTGCTTTAATCTCTTCCGCCGTAACTTCACGCCATTTTGAAATTTTATTCGCTTTTGTAAAACAAGTTGGTGCTCTTTCTTTTTCAAGTGTACTGAGATTTAATATTGGTTTTTTTTTTTAAAAAAATCTGTGTTTGACACGTGTTCTCATTTCGTGAACGTTGCTCGTAGACAGAGTCGCAAAAATATTAGTCCAAGAAGGGGCATTAGTGGGTGGCAAATTGGCAATGAATGAGTATATGTGTTGGGCTAGGTTAAGTTTTGGGCGCTACACTCAATAAATGGTTGGGTTTAACCCCTAACTGTTGTACCCGGGTACAGCCAGCTCTGGCTGTACCCCTAAAAAACGACGCGCCTGTATTGTTTGTTCTTTTTGGTTTGATTGTTTGTTCTTTCATGTTGTTTTTTAAATTCATCATAAAATTGTTCATAATTGTTGTACTTTTTGTTCTTTTTTCTGGAATTTGGTGTTCTTTTTTATATTGTTTGTTCTTTTTTGTTGAATTGTTTGTTCATTATTGTTTAATTGTGTGTTCATAATAATCATCTGATAATGTTCATAATGAAATTAAACTCTTCATTGATCTTTTATGTTTTTACAAGTGTATGTATTGTTTGTTCTTTCTTTTTATATTGTTTGTTCTTTCTTGTTGTACTGTTTGTTCTTTCATATTGTTTTTATAAATTCATCATAAAAATGTTCATAATTGTTGTATTGTTTGTTCTTTCTTCTAGAATTTTATTTTTATATTGTTGGTTCTTGTTTGTTGAATGGTTTGTTCTTTTTTTTCATTTGTTTGTTCATAATAGTCATCTGGTTAACGTCATAATGAAATTGTCCATACTTTTGTTTTATTTGTTCATACATTTTGTATTATTTGTTCTTTCTTGTTCTATTACTGAACACCTTTTAAACCCTTTCTTTTTGACCAATTTGTTTTCTTTGCATGCTCATAATTTTCAAATCAGTAAATGTTAATTTTTAAATTAGTTGTGATCATCATATCAAATTACTTATTATTTTCATTTTCAGCCTACAACAATGAGGAAATTGAAACCGTGAAAGTCAAATATTGTGTTCAAATCACACTTCATACACACGATCAAAAATATAAAACTCGAGGCTACATCAAAAGCAAGATTCAAGGTTGAAGATATAGAAAAATAAGTGGATGATTTCTACCAATATCTTGTAATTCAAGTACAATTTTACATTGGCAATGCCTAAAATGTTCAATTTTTTGGTAAAATATGTTATTTGACATGTTTTAATTGCCCAATATGTGTAAATATATGTTCAAAGTAATAACATAGTAATGCAATAACTATGTTCATTTTCAAATCAGTAAATACACATTTCACAATCAGTAGATAAATGTTCATTTCTAATTGGTTGAATAAATAAGGATAGCCAAATAATTAGATAAATTTTCATATTCGAATGAGTAGATAAATGTTCATTTCTAAATTGGTTGAATAAATGAGGATTGCCAATTAGATAAACGTTCATATTCGAATGAGTAGATAAAAGTTCATTTCCAAATAAATAAATAAATGTTCATTTTGAAAATAGTAAATGTTCATTTTCAAAATAGTAAATGTTCATTTTCATAACAGTATATTAAAACGACGTTGTTTTGGATGGAGTACAGCCAAGTCTGGATGTACCCGAGTACAGCAAAAAATTAGGCGGTTGGGTTGGCCGGAAGGGGGTAATAATTAATGGCTGCATACCTATCCAGCCAGTAATAGCTGCATACGCACACAAACGACGCGTATCATTGGCTTTTTTGCTCTACACGCAAAACCCGCAGCAAATCCTCAAGCACTCTCTCTCTCATCTTTCAAGTTGATTTTTCATTGAAACACCGTCAAATTTATGAGATTTCTCTCTCATGACCGACCAAATTGTGATTAAATCATCATCTACGGCGATAAATCGCCATCAACCAGTCCTCAATCAAACCCTAACTCCGTCGCAATAACCTCCGTCAAAGTCTTCATCAAAATGTTGGAGAAGTCGGCGGCGAAAGATGATGATGAAAAAGAGGAGAAATCATGGAGTTCTTGGAGGAGATAAGGTGGGGAGATCTGGTGGGAGCGAGGTATACTATAAGGCTGGGTTTGTTGATGGATTGACAGATAAACATCGAAAGGAGTTTAAGATGATCAAGATTTCAGTTGAATGTTTATTCATTCTTTTGATAAAGGAGTTTTCTTTTTCTATAATTTTTTTTGGGGTTAAAAGTTTTTTCTATTCATAATTTATAAGGCCCTCCCTTAGTAATTTCTGAATATTGATTCAGAATTTGTTATGTTCAGTTTATAATTCATCATATTCAACTTATAAAAGATGATGTTCAATGTTCAATGTTCAATGTTCAATGTTCAATTTATAACACAAAAAATTCAACTTTATAAAACAATGATATGTTCATAAATAAGAACACTTTTGTGTGATGTTCAGTTTCTCAAGTCTTATGTTCAAATTATACCGAATTATGTTCAACTAGTTAAAAATTTTATGATTTTCCGGTAGGAAGGAAAAGGTTAGTTTGAGGCAATTTATGTGTTATATTTTTATTATTATAGCACATACGATTCACCTTATGTTCAATGTATTAGATCATATGTTCATTTAATCATTACATATGTTCAATAATGAACTTTGAACTAACCATTCTCCAATCTAAACAGAAATACAAAAAGAAACTTAAACGCCAAGTACTTAAGAAAGTGACGTAAGATATTACTCGTAAATAAGATGTTCAAATGTATTACATATTGATATTCGACGAATAAAATATCTATAATCGTTATATCAAACTATTTATCAAAAATGGCCATAATCTCATCATAGAGCGATACACGAACATCAAGAGAAGTAGACAATCCCGCTATTGAGAGTACCTTCAAAAGGAACCACATGAAATTAATAAAGATAATGAATAATATATTAAGACAAAAAAAAATCTTCAAATATACCTTATTAGCATAATTTAGAGCATACATCGAATATATTACTTTCTTTTTCTTAGATTGAGATCCAAATCCACCCTAAAATGTACTAAAACACAAATTGAAGTGAAATGTTCAAAACATGACACACAATGTTCATAATTAAGACAATACATGTTCAAATACTTACACAAAATATTACAAAGGATTAACAACACCCGGTAATGCTCTCTTACCACATATTTCTTTCTAGATATTACAAAAATAGAAATGTTCAGTTTCTCAAGTGTAATTTTCTTGACCACTATTACTTCTTTGCATACTGTTAAAAACAAAGGTAAAAAGGATGTTCAGTTATAATTGTACATTGTACATATATTAACATCACATGTTTATTATCTGAAAATAAAATAGGTTTATACTAATAACTTAATAGCAACAACAAAAATGTTCACATATAATATAATAATGTTCATACCTTAACACTTTATGTTCAAAGACGAATAAAATTAGTTTCGTATAAATTTAAAACAAAGACATTCATGTTCAGAATATAAGTGATTCATGTTCAGAATATAAGTGAGATATGTTCAGAATTATTGTAAACAGATTTTACCTAAAACATGTCTGGCCATCCACAACTTCTACTTTCTCAATATCCATCATCTTCGCATCATCACTATTTCCAAAACTCACCTCTTCATTACTCCTAAACAAGAACAAGAGAACACATCAAACATCAGACACATTTCAATCCCCAATTTCGTCCTCCGCCACAAAACTCAACCTCAACAATGCATAATTATGATAGGAATCTCATATTAACAACAAAAATAAAAAGGAAAATCAAAAAATTATCCCCAAAACAAGATAATGTAGGAAATGATTATAAATCAGGGGCAATTTAACGAAGAACAGTTAAACACCCATCATTATAAACTAAAATCATATTAAAAAAAAGGGTAATAGCAATACTAAGAAAACAAAATGCGGATTTACTCCACTTAATTAGCTAGAAATTAAAGTTTTCAGACTAGCAAACCAACAACAAGTGAGATGTGCGGGGTGCATGCATAAATTGGAAAACTAAATGCACAACATATGTAAGGTCTTTCATAATCAAGTATCCGGATCGCCCCAACTATATTGTGATACTCAGTAGGATCGGATAATAAATCATTGTCTCTATCAGAAAGTGTGGTACGGCTAGGAAGAGGAGTACGCAACTACGCACAAGTTTAGTAGTATGCAGATGTAATTACAGAAGAAAATCATGAACATATTTTTTTTCTAACACAAGAATAAACCTATGGAAGTATGTACACACATCTTGAACTCCTATGAAGTAATGAAGATCACCTAAATCCTTCATAGCAAACTCGTCAGACAAAAGAGAGATGATTTTGGTGATCAAAGAAGATGAGTTGTCTGTGACAATGATATCGCCGATATAAAGAAGAAGATAAACAATGAATTTGTCACGACGAAAAGTAAACATAGAATTATCTGATTGATAACAAAAGAAGCCTTGTTGTAATAGAAAAATGATGATGCGAAGATACCAAGCTCGAGGAGCTTGTTTCAAACCATGGATTGCTTTCCTAGGACGACTAATGTGGTTAGGAAAACCAGGATGAATGAAACCAGCAGGCTGTTTCATGTAGACCTCCTCAATTAGATCACTCTGTAAAAAAGCATTTTTAACGTCTACTTGACGAATGACCCAATTATAGGAAAGAGCTAGAGACAAAACCAATAGAACAATAGTTGATTTAACAACATGGCTAAAAGGCTCAGAGTAATCTATACCTTCATGCTGGCAAAAACCAAGAACAACCAAACGAGCCTTATGACTAATCACATGACCATCTTCGTCGGTTTATATTGTATATACCCATTTTGTACCAACCAAGTTCTTTAACGCATCAAATGGTACTATACCCCAACTTTTGTTGAAGAAGTGCTTTAATCTCTTCCGCCGTAACTTCACGCCATTTTGAAATTTTATTCGCTTTTGTAAAACAAGTTGGTGCTCTTTCTTTTTCAAGTGTACTGAGATTTAATATTGGTTTTTTTTTTAAAAAAAATCTGTGTTTGACACGTGTTCTCATTTCGTGAACGTTGCTCGTAGACAGAGTCGCAAAAATATTAGTCCAAGAAGGGGCATTAGTGGGTGGCAAATTGGCAATGAATGAGTATATGTGTTGGGCTAGGTTAAGTTTTGGGCGCTACACTCAATAAATGGTTGGGTTTAACCCCTAACTGTTGTACCCGGGTACAGCCAGCTCTGGCTGTACCCCTAAAAAACGACGCGCCTGTATTGTTTGTTCTTTCTGGTTTGATTGTTTGTTCTTTCATGTTGTTTTTTAAATTCATCATAAAATTGTTCATAATTGTTGTACTTTTTGTTCTTTTTTCTGGAATTTGGTGTTCTTTTTTATATTGTTTGTTCTTTTTTGTTGAATTGTTTGTTCATTATTGTTTAATTGTGTGTTCATAATAATCATCTGATAATGTTCATAATGAAATTAAACTCTTCATTGATCTTTTATGTTTTTACAAGTGTATGTATTGTTTGTTCTTTCTTTTTATATTGTTTGTTCTTTCTTGTTGTACTGTTTGTTCTTTCATATTGTTTTTATAAATTCATCATAAAAATGTTCATAATTGTTGTATTGTTTGTTCTTTCTTCTAGAATTTTATTTTTATATTGTTGGTTCTTGTTTGTTGAATGGTTTGTTCTTTTTTTTCATTTGTTTGTTCATAATAGTCATCTGGTTAACGTCATAATGAAATTGTCCATACTTTTGTTTTATTTGTTCATACATTTTGTATTATTTGTTCTTTCTTGTTCTATTACTGAACACCTTTTAAACCCTTTCTTTTTGACCAATTTGTTTTCTTTGCATGCTCATAATTTTCAAATCAGTAAATGTTAATTTTTAAATTAGTTGTGATCATCATATCAAATTACTTATTATTTTCATTTTCAGCCTACAACAATGAGGAAATTGAAACCGTGAAAGTCAAATATTGTGTTCAAATCACACTTCATACACACGATCAAAAATATAAAACTCGAGGCTACATCAAAAGCAAGATTCAAGGTTGAAGATATAGAAAAATAAGTGGATGATTTCTACCAATATCTTGTAATTCAAGTACAATTTTACATTGGCAATGCCTAAAATGTTCAATTTTTTGGTAAAATATGTTATTTGACATGTTTTAATTGCCCAATATGTGTAAATATATGTTCAAAGTAATAACATAGTAATGCAATAACTATGTTCATTTTCAAATCAGTAAATACACATTTCACAATCAGTAGATAAATGTTCATTTCTAATTGGTTGAATAAATAAGGATAGCCAAATAATTAGATAAATTTTCATATTCGAATGAGTAGATAAATGTTCATTTCTAAATTGGTTGAATAAATGAGGATTGCCAATTAGATAAACGTTCATATTCGAATGAGTAGATAAAAGTTCATTTCCAAATAAATAAATAAATGTTCATTTTGAAAATAGTAAATGTTCATTTTCAAAATAGTAAATGTTCATTTTCATAACAGTATATTAAAACGACGTTGTTTTGGATGGAGTACAGCCAAGTCTGGATGTACCCGAGTACAGCAAAAAATTAGGCGGTTGGGTTGGCCGGAAGGGGGTAATAATTAATGGCTGCATACCTATCCAGCCAGTAATAGCTGCATACGCACACAAACGACGCGTATCATTGGCTTTTTTGCTCTACACGCAAAACCCGCAGCAAATCCACAAGCACTCTCTCTCTCATCTTTCAAGTTGATTTTTCATTGAAACACCGTCAAATTTATGAGATTTCTCTCTCATGACCGACCAAATTGTGATTAAATCATCATCTACGGCGATAAATCGCCATCAACCAGTCCTCAATCAAACCCTAACTCCGTCGCAATAACCTCCGTCAAAGTCTTCATCAAAATGTTGGAGAAGTCGGCGGCGAAAGATGATGATGAAAAAGAGGAGAAATCATGGAGTTCTTGGAGGAGATAAGGTGGGGAGATCTGGTGGGAGCGAGGTATACTATAAGGCTGGGTTTGTTGATGGATTGACAGATAAACATCGAAAGGAGTTTAAGATGATCAAGATTTCAGTTGAATGTTTATTCATTCTTTTGATAAAGGAGTTTTCTTTTTCTATAATTTTTTTTGGGGTTAAAAGTTTTTTCTATTCATAATTTATAAGGCCCTCCCTTAGTAATTTCTGAATATTGATTCAGAATTTGTTATGTTCAGTTTATAATTCATCATATTCAACTTATAAAAGATGATGTTCAATGTTCAATGTTCAATGTTCAATGTTCAATTTATAACACAAAAAATTCAACTTTATAAAACAATGATATGTTCATAAATAAGAACACTTTTGTGTGATGTTCAGTTTCTCAAGTCTTATGTTCAAATTATACCGAATTATGTTCAACTAGTTAAAAATTTTATGATTTTCCGGTAGGAAGGAAAAGGTTAGTTTGAGGCAATTTATGTGTTATATTTTTATTATTATAGCACATACGATTCACCTTATGTTCAATGTATTAGATCATATGTTCATTTAATCATTACATATGTTCAATAATGAACTTTGAACTAACCATTCTCCAATCTAAACAGAAATACAAAAAGAAACTTAAACGCCAAGTACTTAAGAAAGTGACGTAAGATATTACTCGTAAATAAGATGTTCAAATGTATTACATATTGATATTCGACGAATAAAATATCTATAATCGTTATATCAAACTATTTATCAAAAATGGCCATAATCTCATCATAGAGCGATACACGAACATCAAGAGAAGTAGACAATCCCGCTATTGAGAGTACCTTCAAAAGGAACCACATGAAATTAATAAAGATAATGAATAATATATTAAGACAAAAAAAAATCTTCAAATATACCTTATTAGCATAATTTAGAGCATACATCGAATATATTACTTTCTTTTTCTTAGATTGAGATCCAAATCCACCCTAAAATGTACTAAAACACAAATTGAAGTGAAATGTTCAAAACATGACACACAATGTTCATAATTAAGACAATACATGTTCAAATACTTACACAAAATATTACAAAGGATTAACAACACCCGGTAATGCTCTCTTACCACATATTTCTTTCTAGATATTACAAAAATAGAAATGTTCAGTTTCTCAAGTGTAATTTTCTTGACCACTATTACTTCTTTGCATACTGTTAAAAACAAAGGTAAAAAGGATGTTCAGTTATAATTGTACATTGTACATATATTAACATCACATGTTTATTATCTGAAAATAAAATAGGTTTATACTAATAACTTAATAGCAACAACAAAAATGTTCACATATAATATAATAATGTTCATACCTTAACACTTTATGTTCAAAGACGAATAAAATTAGTTTCGTATAAATTTAAAACAAAGACATTCATGTTCAGAATATAAGTGATTCATGTTCAGAATATAAGTGAGATATGTTCAGAATTATTGTAAACAGATTTTACCTAAAACATGTCTGGCCATCCACAACTTCTACTTTCTCAATATCCATCATCTTCGCATCATCACTATTTCCAAAACTCACCTCTTCATTACTCCTAAACAAGAACAAGAGAACACATCAAACATCAGACACATTTCAATCCCCAATTTCGTCCTCCGCCACAAAACTCAACCTCAACAATGCATAATTATGATAGGAATCTCATATTAACAACAAAAATAAAAAGGAAAATCAAAAAATTATCCCCAAAACAAGATAATGTAGGAAATGATTATAAATCAGGGGCAATTTAACGAAGAACAGTTAAACACCCATCATTATAAACTAAAATCATATTAAAAAAAAGGGTAATAGCAATACTAAGAAAACAAAATGCGGATTTACTCCACTTAATTAGCTAGAAATTAAAGTTTTCAGACTAGCAAACCAACAACAAGTGAGATGTGCGGGGTGCATGCATAAATTGGAAAACTAAATGCACAACATATGTAAGGTCTTTCATAATCAAGTATCCGGATCGCCCCAACTATATTGTGATACTCAGTAGGATCGGATAATAAATCATTGTCTCTATCAGAAAGTGTGGTACGGCTAGGAAGAGGAGTACGCAACTACGCACAAGTTTAGTAGTATGCAGATGTAATTACAGAAGAAAATCATGAACATATTTTTTTTCTAACACAAGAATAAACCTATGGAAGTATGTACACACATCTTGAACTCCTATGAAGTAATGAAGATCACCTAAATCCTTCATAGCAAACTCGTCAGACAAAAGAGAGATGATTTTGGTGATCAAAGAAGATGAGTTGTCTGTGACAATGATATCGCCGATATAAAGAAGAAGATAAACAATGAATTTGTCACGACGAAAAGTAAACATAGAATTATCTGATTGATAACAAAAGAAGCCTTGTTGTAATAGAAAAATGATGATGCGAAGATACCAAGCTCGAGGAGCTTGTTTCAAACCATGGATTGCTTTCCTAGGACGACTAATGTGGTTAGGAAAACCAGGATGAATGAAACCAGCAGGCTGTTTCATGTAGACCTCCTCAATTAGATCACTCTGTAAAAAAGCATTTTTAACGTCTACTTGACGAATGACCCAATTATAGGAAAGAGCTAGAGACAAAACCAATAGAACAATAGTTGATTTAACAACATGGCTAAAAGGCTCAGAGTAATCTATACCTTCATGCTGGCAAAAACCAAGAACAACCAAACGAGCCTTATGACTAATCACATGACCATCTTCGTCGGTTTATATTGTATATACCCATTTTGTACCAACCAAGTTCTTTAACGCATCAAATGGTACTATACCCCAACTTTTGTTGAAGAAGTGCTTTAATCTCTTCCGCCGTAACTTCACGCCATTTTGAAATTTTATTCGCTTTTGTAAAACAAGTTGGTGCTCTTTCTTTTTCAAGTGTACTGAGATTTAATATTGGTTTTTTTTTTAAAAAAAATCTGTGTTTGACACGTGTTCTCATTTCGTGAACGTTGCTCGTAGACAGAGTCGCAAAAATATTAGTCCAAGAAGGGGCATTAGTGGGTGGCAAATTGGCAATGAATGAGTATATGTGTTGGGCTAGGTTAAGTTTTGGGCGCTACACTCAATAAATGGTTGGGTTTAACCCCTAACTGTTGTACCCGGGTACAGCCAGCTCTGGCTGTACCCCTAAAAAACGACGCGCCTGTATTGTTTGTTCTTTCTGGTTTGATTGTTTGTTCTTTCATGTTGTTTTTTAAATTCATCATAAAATTGTTCATAATTGTTGTACTTTTTGTTCTTTTTTCTGGAATTTGGTGTTCTTTTTTATATTGTTTGTTCTTTTTTGTTGAATTGTTTGTTCATTATTGTTTAATTGTGTGTTCATAATAATCATCTGATAATGTTCATAATGAAATTAAACTCTTCATTGATCTTTTATGTTTTTACAAGTGTATGTATTGTTTGTTCTTTCTTTTTATATTGTTTGTTCTTTCTTGTTGTACTGTTTGTTCTTTCATATTGTTTTTATAAATTCATCATAAAAATGTTCATAATTGTTGTATTGTTTGTTCTTTCTTCTAGAATTTTATTTTTATATTGTTGGTTCTTGTTTGTTGAATGGTTTGTTCTTTTTTTTCATTTGTTTGTTCATAATAGTCATCTGGTTAACGTCATAATGAAATTGTCCATACTTTTGTTTTATTTGTTCATACATTTTGTATTATTTGTTCTTTCTTGTTCTATTACTGAACACCTTTTAAACCCTTTCTTTTTGACCAATTTGTTTTCTTTGCATGCTCATAATTTTCAAATCAGTAAATGTTAATTTTTAAATTAGTTGTGATCATCATATCAAATTACTTATTATTTTCATTTTCAGCCTACAACAATGAGGAAATTGAAACCGTGAAAGTCAAATATTGTGTTCAAATCACACTTCATACACACGATCAAAAATATAAAACTCGAGGCTACATCAAAAGCAAGATTCAAGGTTGAAGATATAGAAAAATAAGTGGATGATTTCTACCAATATCTTGTAATTCAAGTACAATTTTACATTGGCAATGCCTAAAATGTTCAATTTTTTGGTAAAATATGTTATTTGACATGTTTTAATTGCCCAATATGTGTAAATATATGTTCAAAGTAATAACATAGTAATGCAATAACTATGTTCATTTTCAAATCAGTAAATACACATTTCACAATCAGTAGATAAATGTTCATTTCTAATTGGTTGAATAAATAAGGATAGCCAAATAATTAGATAAATTTTCATATTCGAATGAGTAGATAAATGTTCATTTCTAAATTGGTTGAATAAATGAGGATTGCCAATTAGATAAACGTTCATATTCGAATGAGTAGATAAAAGTTCATTTCCAAATAAATAAATAAATGTTCATTTTGAAAATAGTAAATGTTCATTTTCAAAATAGTAAATGTTCATTTTCATAACAGTATATTAAAACGACGTTGTTTTGGATGGAGTACAGCCAAGTCTGGATGTACCCGAGTACAGCAAAAAATTAGGCGGTTGGGTTGGCCGGAAGGGGGTAATAATTAATGGCTGCATACCTATCCAGCCAGTAATAGCTGCATACGCACACAAACGACGCGTATCATTGGCTTTTTTGCTCTACACGCAAAACCCGCAGCAAATCCACAAGCACTCTCTCTCTCATCTTTCAAGTTGATTTTTCATTGAAACACCGTCAAATTTATGAGATTTCTCTCTCATGACCGACCAAATTGTGATTAAATCATCATCTACGGCGATAAATCGCCATCAACCAGTCCTCAATCAAACCCTAACTCCGTCGCAATAACCTCCGTCAAAGTCTTCATCAAAATGTTGGAGAAGTCGGCGGCGAAAGATGATGATGAAAAAGAGGAGAAATCATGGAGTTCTTGGAGGAGATAAGGTGGGGAGATCTGGTGGGAGCGAGGTATACTATAAGGCTGGGTTTGTTGATGGATTGACAGATAAACATCGAAAGGAGTTTAAGATGATCAAGATTTCAGTTGAATGTTTATTCATTCTTTTGATAAAGGAGTTTTCTTTTTCTATAATTTTTTTTGGGGTTAAAAGTTTTTTCTATTCATAATTTATAAGGCCCTCCCTTAGTAATTTCTGAATATTGATTCAGAATTTGTTATGTTCAGTTTATAATTCATCATATTCAACTTATAAAAGATGATGTTCAATGTTCAATGTTCAATGTTCAATGTTCAATTTATAACACAAAAAATTCAACTTTATAAAACAATGATATGTTCATAAATAAGAACACTTTTGTGTGATGTTCAGTTTCTCAAGTCTTATGTTCAAATTATACCGAATTATGTTCAACTAGTTAAAAATTTTATGATTTTCCGGTAGGAAGGAAAAGGTTAGTTTGAGGCAATTTATGTGTTATATTTTTATTATTATAGCACATACGATTCACCTTATGTTCAATGTATTAGATCATATGTTCATTTAATCATTACATATGTTCAATAATGAACTTTGAACTAACCATTCTCCAATCTAAACAGAAATACAAAAAGAAACTTAAACGCCAAGTACTTAAGAAAGTGACGTAAGATATTACTCGTAAATAAGATGTTCAAATGTATTACATATTGATATTCGACGAATAAAATATCTATAATCGTTATATCAAACTATTTATCAAAAATGGCCATAATCTCATCATAGAGCGATACACGAACATCAAGAGAAGTAGACAATCCCGCTATTGAGAGTACCTTCAAAAGGAACCACATGAAATTAATAAAGATAATGAATAATATATTAAGACAAAAAAAAATCTTCAAATATACCTTATTAGCATAATTTAGAGCATACATCGAATATATTACTTTCTTTTTCTTAGATTGAGATCCAAATCCACCCTAAAATGTACTAAAACACAAATTGAAGTGAAATGTTCAAAACATGACACACAATGTTCATAATTAAGACAATACATGTTCAAATACTTACACAAAATATTACAAAGGATTAACAACACCCGGTAATGCTCTCTTACCACATATTTCTTTCTAGATATTACAAAAATAGAAATGTTCAGTTTCTCAAGTGTAATTTTCTTGACCACTATTACTTCTTTGCATACTGTTAAAAACAAAGGTAAAAAGGATGTTCAGTTATAATTGTACATTGTACATATATTAACATCACATGTTTATTATCTGAAAATAAAATAGGTTTATACTAATAACTTAATAGCAACAACAAAAATGTTCACATATAATATAATAATGTTCATACCTTAACACTTTATGTTCAAAGACGAATAAAATTAGTTTCGTATAAATTTAAAACAAAGACATTCATGTTCAGAATATAAGTGATTCATGTTCAGAATATAAGTGAGATATGTTCAGAATTATTGTAAACAGATTTTACCTAAAACATGTCTGGCCATCCACAACTTCTACTTTCTCAATATCCATCATCTTCGCATCATCACTATTTCCAAAACTCACCTCTTCATTACTCCTAAACAAGAACAAGAGAACACATCAAACATCAGACACATTTCAATCCCCAATTTCGTCCTCCGCCACAAAACCCAACCTCAACAATGCATAATTATGATAGGAATCTCATATTAACAACAAAAATAAAAAGGAAAATCAAAAAATTATCCCCAAAACAAGATAATGTAGGAAATGATTATAAATCAGGGGCAATTTAACGAAGAACAGTTAAACACCCATCATTATAAACTAAAATCATATTAAAAAAAAGGGTAATAGCAATACTAAGAAAACAAAATGCGGATTTACTCCACTTAATTAGCTAGAAATTAAAGTTTTCAGACTAGCAAATTGAATAAGAAGAGAAGATTAAAAGAAAAATTAGCGAAAAGATAAACGGAACTGAACAAAAATACCTTGGGGTGATTAATTGCTGCAAAATTATCATAAACAAATCTGAAAAGGGAAGAGGAGAGGGAATGATTTGAAAACAAGCTTGATAAAAGAGAAAAGGGAAAAAAAAGAACACAGAGTCAGGCGCTAAAGAAGAAAGGGGAGATTGCCTCTAAAACTGCATAAACGGCGTCGTTGAAGGTAGTATGCACGCTGAGCTGCGTGCATACCTATCCAGCCAAAAATTTGGGGGAAGGGGGAGCAACAGCTACATGAAGCCGGGCCAATGTGGTATGTTGGGCCGCCTGCATGGGAGAGGGAGAAGGGGAATTCAAGTGTGTGAGTTTGTTGGAAGATGGAGTAATTATACGATACCCTTAGTATATTTTTAGGGTGTTACTATTTGTCGCCCATTTTTACATATATCGCCCACCTTTTCTATAAGGAAATTACACTCTTATCCTTCCTACCTACCAACCCACCCTTTACCCCTCTTCTAACTCCATTCCGGTGGGCCCACCCCCTCACCCCTCCATTCCTGTCGGTGCAGCTCCGTCACTGTCACCACAACCATAGGCGTCGTCATTGGCGATTCCCTCAAAAAAAGTAATTAAAAACGTAAATGGACGACGGTCTTCCTGCAGCTTTTTTCATTTGGATAAATTATTTATTGATTATATAATTAATAAATGACTTTTTTAAAAAACAACCTATTTAACAATAAATTATTAAAAACATAATAAAAATATTGGTTAAATAATATTACCTATAATAAATTTGACAAAGTCTTAGTTAAGGTACGCGTAATAACAAAAATGAAAAAAACACGGAATAGGGCTGAGATCCCTATCTTGTCCTAGGGTGAGAATTGGGGTGGGAACCCTATTCCGTGCTATGGATTGGACCAAGAATGATAAACACGGAATGGGGCTGAGATTCCTATCTTGTCCTAGGGCAGGAATTGGGATACAAGCCCTATTCCGTGTTTGTGGATAGCGACAAAAATGATAAACATGGAATAGGGTTGAGATCCTTATTTTGTCCTAGGATGAGACTTGGGAAAGGACACTACAAAAAAAAGCTCATATAGCGACGGACCAAATCCGTCTCTAAATTGGTCAAATCCGTCGCTATGTGTGCTTAGGGACGGATTTAGGGACGGATAACGTCCGTTACTAAAAACCTTGTCGCTAATTCAATTTAGGGACCGATTCCATAAAATCCGTATCTAATATTTAGAGACGGATTTATAAATCCGTCCCTAAATTTAGGAACGGATTCAAAAATCCGTATCTAATATTTAGAGACGGATTTTTGAATCCGTCCCTAAATTTAGAGACGGATTTAAAGACGGAATTTGAATCCGTCTCTAAATTTACAAGTAAAAATAATTGCAACCTATTGTTAGATGTTCGGTTCAACTCGGTCCCATTACCGGTTCGAAATCTCGCTTAGGTCAACCCGGTCCAGCTTTGCAAGGGGAAGGGATAAGGGGAATCGAACTTGTGACCTCAAAGTCACGAGGAGAAACTCTAACCAACCACACCAAATACAACTTGTATTCTTCTATGTGTGAAATTGATAATAAGTAAAAGAAATATTAGAAACGGATCTAGAAAATCCGTCTCTAAACTAGGGACGGATTTAACATTCCGTCTCTAAATTAGGGACGGATTTAAAATCCTATCTCTAATTTAGAGAATTTGCTAAAACACATTAGGGACATATTTTAAAATTCGCTCTCTAATTTAGATCTAACTTTCTACGAAGAGTCTATGAGAAATTGCTAGTGGATTTTAAGTTTTGAAATTGCTAAAAAACATTAGGGACGAATTTTGAATTCCGTTCCTAACTTAGAGACGGATTTTGAAATCCGTCCCTAACTTAGAGACGGATTTTGGAATCCGTCCCTAACGTAGAGACGGATTTCAAAATCCGTCCCTACCTTAGAAACGGATTTGAAATTCGTCCCTAAATTAGAGACGGATTTTGAAATCCGTCCCTAAATTAGAGACGGATTTATAAATCCCTCGATAAAAGTATCGACGGATTTCCAAAATCCGTCTCTAAATAAATTTAGAGACAGATGTTGAATATTCCGTCTCTAAATTAGAAACGGATATAAATCCGTCTCTATATATCCGTTGCTATACGAGATTTTTTTTGTAGTGGGAGCCCTATTCCGTGTTGGGTAATGGTAACGACAAAAAAAGATGGAATAGGATTGAGATCCCTATTCCATTCCTAGGCTGGAATAGGGCCAACATTCCTATTCCTACCTAGGAATGAAATAGGGTTCTTAGCCCTATTCCATGTAAAACACGGAATAAGGTCAAGATCTCTATTCCGTGTTTTACATGGAATAGGGTTGAAATTCCTATTCCATACCTAGGTAAGAATAGGATTTCTAGCCCTATTCCGTTAAAAAAACTACATTTTTTTTTCTAACATGTAACTCAGCCGTCGACGATGGTGGAGGCGACATCCCTTCTACTTGACCCGACGAGGAAGCATTTAACTTCTTCTTGGGACCTTTTTCAAACTCGTTCATGGTGTTGCGCCAACGTTGGTGGGTAGAAGTGGTGGATGACGGTGGATGGCGCCGGTGGGAATGAGGTGGAGATATTATGGAAAGTAAAAGTGATGTATGAGTTGGGGTGGAGTTTGGGGGTGGGGTGTGGTGTATAAGGGTAATATCGGGTTTTCACCATTGAAAAAGCGGGCGACATGTGTAAAAGCAGGCGACGAATAGCGTGGCATTATTTTTATTAGTGACAATTATACTTGGAATAGGGGGACGCTTTCCCTTTGAATCAAAAATAAATAAATTATCTCTTATTAGGCTTTCGGTTTTCTTGGTCGTCCAGGAAAGAAATATTCTAATTTCTTCGAAAATTAGACTATTTTCGACCCGTCTTCTTGTTTTCTCTTCATGTTATGTTTTGTTTTTTTTGTTGGTTTCATTTCCGTTGGTTTGCTCCCAATTTATTCTTTTTAGGGTTTCAATAATTGGGAAGGTGATTTGGATTCATACAGGTTTAGGGTTTATCATCAACTCGTCGATCGGAATAATTTGTATGCAGATTGTGAATGACTCTACTTGGAAAGGTGTGAAAACATCGAAAATCACTGCTCGCGTCAAGTTAGAAGCGGTATGAACTGTGCAGCCTGTGCTTTAAGACGGAGAAAAGTAATTGTTGTGATGGTATCAGTTAAATATTTTCTCTAAATCGGTGATATACAAATCTATTTTATTATTGGAGATATGTCATTCTACCCTTAAAAAAAACAAAAATACTTGGAAAATGGGTGATGTTTGTTAGTGACTTAAAAGGTGCACTCAATTGCTTCATCAGCTAAAGAAATAAGTTGATAACGTGAATAGTAAACCATATGTGCTGAATTATTAAGCCACCAAACTGATATGATGAATTAATAAGCCGTTAATGACGCTTTTAATAATCATTGTCATCACATAATCACAGCAACTACTAATAATATAATGAAATGGGCGTGCAAAACACGTTCTATTATTTAAGTGTTAATTACCAACAGATGTTCTAATCACATCAACTTACTACTGAAAAAAGCTTAGGAAAACTTTTAAGTCTTTTCAAAGGAGTATAGTGATGCCCTTTTTTGAGAAAGAGAAGTAAAAGATACTAAATCACCAAAGTTTATGTTTGTGTGTTGAATTATTATTGCTATTTCATTATATTATAATTTTTGAAATATTATTGCTATTTACAAACTCCGTATTATTGTAAATTAGATTAAGTCCCGTGCGTGCACGGATATTCGAAATTATTATTTGATTATATTTTTTGTAAAATATTTAAATGAAATATTTATCCCTTAGATATAAATCGTAATTAATAAAAAATATTGAACGTACTCATTTAATCATCTAATATAAAATTTTCGCCCTACTACGTATTATATAATTTATATGTTGAATGATAATTTGACCAAAATATTCGTTATGTTTAATATGTTAATTTGACCAAAATACCGAGTAAATATATTTTCTATAATTGATGCGGAGTATGTCGATTTGACTAAAATATTACCAAAATCGTCTCATACTATCATATTTTATAATCTTATTTTTTCCATAAATAAACATTTATAAAAAGGAGAGAAAATAATATAATAAATAAAAATAGATATTTTTTTTAGGAAAGAGATTTTTAGCGCAGGAAAATTTTAGCCCTGAAAGTGGCATGTGTCATTCTTGATGTCTGTTTTAGTATAATGTAATAGATAGACAAGGGATACGCAAAACTTAAAAGATGAATCTGAAATGAATAATGCGTCTCTTCTCATCCTTGAAAGTTTAAAACTTGGGGACCAAAAGGATTTCACTAAGATCACGGAATGCATTTTGTGCAATCATGAAAGCTTCGACACCAAGGTTATAACTTGTGAGTACTTGACGAGGAATGATGAATCCATCTCAATTCTCATAGCTATGTAAAAAGAATATATATATATTTTTTTAATAGGTAAGAAGAATGAACCCTAACTGAACCAGCACCTAGCACAGGTTAACCAGTCTAGCTCCGCAGGTCATCGCTTGAGCCACTTCAAAGCATTTGGCAGTTGATGGGGCTCGAACTTGTGACCTCCAAGTCACAAGATGAGTTCCCCACCAACTCCACCAACTTATGTTGGTTATGTAAAAAGAATATAATTTCGTCATTTTCAAAACATGATTTCCGAATACACACAAGGGCTTTTTCCTCTGATCAGATGATTTACTAACTCAACTCTTAACATAAGTTTACCATGAGTCAGTCAGGTAGATACACATTATTGCTACTACTGCAAGCCTGCAACAGGAATACAGGATGACTGATCTGAATAAACCACCACCACCACCACCAGCAGCGACAGGCCGGTTTTGCACCCTCCGGATATCAAATTATGTTACACAGCCTTCCATCTCAAGTCTCAACCAAGTTCGCACAAATGCACACAATGAAAATATAACTATCAGGGGAACAAGAACCAAAGGAGTAAGCAAATTGAATAAGAATGCACCTCAAAACTTGAACAGAAAGAATTAACATTTGACACTACGGGGGAAAAAATAATCACTGTACAAGGACAACATTAGTTTCTGCACACATCCACTAACCTACATAATTCACACCAAACAACTACCCTTACACAAAAAGAGTAATGCTAATACACAATTAACAAAATGCAACTAACTATGAAGAATTATTTCAGGACTGATTCTTTTTCGAACCAAAACATTTGAACTTATCTTTGGCGGCTTCTGCCTCCCTTTGGTACTCCTTGAATGCAAACTCTTCCTGCTTAACTGCGCAAGGCACTTTACCTTCACTATAGCACTGATTACACAAACTGAAGTGAGCTTTCAACTCCTTAAACCGAGAACCAATTATTGGGTACCGGCAAACTGCACACACATAATGGCTATGCCGAACTCTATCACCAGTCTCCAGTTTTACCAGAGTGGACAAAATACCAAAACCGAATTCAGGGTCATCAAACATCACAAGAAACTCTGTTAAAGACACCATAGAAGTATCTGTCTCCCCATGAATTTCTAAAATCTCACTCGACCCTTGTACAGGAAAGTAGATGGCTCTTAACAGCTTCATATATCTTGAGGCATCAGATTTTCTGAGCTGCCCATTCCCTTCATTGACAGGCCGATACAGAAGAGCTTCAAATGCAACACGTTTTCTTTTATCCAGAGAACCACCGCAAATGGGAGCTATGATTGCATAAAACATACCAATGTCCACCCTAGACAGTCCAGAATCATCTAAAACAGAAAGGATTCTTTCATTTATAGCTTTGATTGCTTCTTGAAATGTCTCAGGTTTCAAGAAACCAAGCAGCCTACGGAGTATACCTTCTAGAGCATTCTTGCGTATGGATTTCTCTGGAATACCAGTACCAGAGAATGACAAGGGCACATCACTATCACTGATTTCCCTCATCAAAAGATCCACATCACACCTACCCAATCTCGACAGTCTCTGAAAAGCCCTGATCTCAAGGGCAGTTGCCAACTCCTGCCTAGAGGTTGTCCTTCCACCCAGAGTCTTAAATTTCAAGGGTTCAACAATGGTGAAAGAATTCTCCCCATTTGTACCTCCATTAGCCTTAACTTTCTTCTTATGCAATTGCTTCATATGAGCAATAGCATCATGCACCTCAACCCTATTTGTCATCTTCAAGGCTTCCTTCATTGCTTTCTTAGCCTCATCAGATTCACCAGCACCCAACAAGGAAACCGCCTTATTGAGCTGAGCTCGCCAATGGTTTGGCCACAATGTTAAAACCCTAGTATACATCTCTGAAGCTCTCTGATACCTCCCCATATCCATATAAAGCCCTCCCAAGTTATACAAAGCATCAACATGACCTGGTGTCAAGTCAATTGCCTTCTGAAACTCTACAATAGCTCTCTCATCATCCCCTAACGCGTGCAAAGCCGAAGCCAAATCACAATGTGCATCGGCATAATCAGGTTTCATAAATATAGCCTCTTCCAAGGCTTTCACAGCTGCCCTATACTCCCCTACCCCAAATAGAGCACTACCCAAAAGCTTTAAAGCCCTATAATGAGTAGGATACAAAATAGCAGCTTCTCTATAATGTTCACAAGCACTTAAAACCATACCTTCTGCCTCGAGGGTAATGCCCAAATTGACATGAATTTGAGGGAGCAAATAAGCCCATTGATTCCCACCAGTTTCAGCTGCTTCCAAAGCCAATTGAAACTCTTCTTTTGCTTCCCCGAATTTCCCCAATGCATAAGCACAATTCCCAGCCCTAAAATGTGGTCTCACATCAACTGGTTGCAACTCACAAGCTCTCTTAAAACTCACTAAACCATCCTTAAAAAGCTGATGTTCATACAATACCCTACCAATTGCCATATGCCCATCAAATGCTTCCTCCCTTGACCTTGCCCCGTCCGCCTTCGCCCTCAAACCACCCAATTCTTTCACAAATGCAACATAATCATGCCCTGACTCCACCCACTTCACCCTCTCCGAAATCTCTGAAGACGACGGCCCAAATTCCCTCGACCACCCGGCATCAGAATA
Organism: Spinacia oleracea; assembly: GCF_020520425.1. Taxonomy (NCBI): domain Eukaryota; kingdom Viridiplantae; phylum Streptophyta; class Magnoliopsida; order Caryophyllales; family Amaranthaceae; genus Spinacia; species Spinacia oleracea. The sequence goes on from NC_079488.1 coordinate 94,252,032, forward strand.
CATATCCGAATTATCATTCTTTATTTTCCCATCTTTCATTTGCTTCGTCTTCAACCTCTTCACCAATATCTCCAAATCATCCACCAATTTCCACGTCTCATCAAATACAATCCCATGGTTCGGCGACGCCGCCCACGCCGCTGTCCTCTGCTTCTTCTGAGGCTCCATTGCTCGATCATCAGCCACCGAAGAAGTCGAAGCTTCCACAATTGAACCCTCACCTTCGCCGGCAACCAAATCAAGATTCAAAGCTTCAAAATCACGATCAACATCTCCAGCACCATCATCATAAGTTCTCAATAATCCATCAAAAGTTAAACCCTTATCCCCATCAATAAATTCGCCGTAAGTCCGAAAAACCTCGTCAAGAATTGCATTGATTTGTTCGTCGGAGAACTTAACCCTAGGGTTTACAGCAACGACGAGACCCGCCATTTCAGCTCGATTAAGCCCCCCATCTTTATTCAAATCGAATTGCTGGAAAATCCGCTTCACTTTCTCTAATCTCGACCCTCTCGTCGCCATTGTCGGAAACTAGGGTTCGGTTTTGATTTTTCTAGGGTTTCAAAAAAACCCCAAAAAAAAAATTGATTCACAACTAAGGAACCATAAATAGGAGAGAGAAAATGGGATAAAGGGGGTGCTTAAATTTCTGGGTTTTGCTCTTAAAATTATAAAATGATGGGAAGATGATTTCAGCACTAGTAGATCTGAAATGAAAGGTATGAATTTTTGGGAGGAGAGAGAAATTAAAGGCAACTTTTTTCCCTTTTTCTTTTTCTTTTTTGTTTTATTTGGGTTTAATCGTTTATTTTTCTCTCTCTTTTTGAGTGAGTCTTTTTCTTACACTGTGTTTTTTCTGGTGGAGAAATGATGATGGTGATTGGTGATGGTGGTGGGGAAGAAACAATGGAGGAGAAGGGACATGATGAATTGGCAATTTCTTTCAGCACTGAATTTCCATACAAAAGAACTACTCGTATTCAGTTTACTAATTCGCACTAAAAAAAAATTGTATTTCATATTTCCTTCAATATTGCTTAGATGCAATAATTTCCAAAATACGTCACTTTATAACTTATTTCCCACAATACTGTTCATTGTCCACATCAGCTAGGTAAAAAGAAAACTAATTTTTTAATCCGGTTTAATTTGAAAACGCCAATTGGGTTTAGGGGGAAACCGACATTTGATTTGGCGGTTTCACTGGGTAAACCGCTAACTCAAATGGCGGTTTGTCATACATTAACAAACAAAAAAAAGTTTGTAATTCATGGTAATCTTGATAATAAATCAAACAAACCTAAACATAATCTTGATAATAACAACATCAAACAAACCTAAACATCAATTTCTACACAATAATTAACAATTAATTTCATACATACATAAATTTTTGTTTTAAAAAGGGCAATTACCGGTTGGCAGCCACCGCTACTGGTGGTTCCGCGGTTGTAGAGGGTGAGACGTGCGACGCCCTTCACAACAGCAACATCGACGCCCTTCACAGTGGCAAACCAACGGAGATGCGGCGGTAGAGGGGAAGAAGTGTCGGAAAAATAAAGGGAACGTCGGAGGCAGAGGGGAAGAGGAATGTTCGTTTGCTTTTTTAATTTGAAATCCAATACCCAATAACACAATACCCAATTTCAATAGCGGTTTACTTGTTGAACCGCTATTTCAGTTGGCGGTTTGTTGCTGAACGATTAAAAAAAAACTGAACGAGGTTACTGGCTGACGTGGACGGTAGAGTGAGAATTAAATAAAAATATGGCGTATTTGGGAGTTTACGAATCTTCGAGCATTATTGAAGGAAATCGCTCAAAAAATAGGGTGCTGGAATTGCAAAATAAATGAAAAGAATTGCATTTTGGAATTTACTAGATTTAAGCCTGTGCGATGCACGACTTTTATTAAATTACTAATTAAAAAAAAATCAATTTGCTTCTCATAGTTAAATAGGAGAAATTGACGTATAATATGTTCTATGAAATGTTTTGCGATCTTTTGCAAGAATTTGGGTTTGTAAAGTGACGTATTTATGGAATTATGGTTATTATAAGTGATGTCTTTATGATTCTTATGAGACATGTCCAGCATAACTATCGTGCATATTTTTAATTTTATTTTTCTCTCTCGTTTCTATAGGGGTAAACTTAAAGTTTTTGTAGTTATATCTTGACTTAAGTTATGTTGACATGAGAGATGGAGTTATTGTATCTAAAATTCTATCCGTAGATAATTGTTATGATAATGATAAATAACAACGAATGTGTAGAGTGTAGGTAAAGATATTGATATAAAACTCAAGTTCATATTTTTATCATATATGCACATGGGAACTCGATCCACCAATTGTCTGTTGATTCAATAGTGATTGGGTCTGAACTTAGTAGGGAGTACCGCATGTTCGATCCCCCAAAACAACAGTTGTTAGGGGACATAAACCTATCCACCCAGTACTCGCCTCGAATTTGGATTAGCCCTAAGGGCGAATCAGGTGATAACACACAAAAAAACATGGCACCCGACCCGAACATGCTCTTGTTTGTGCAAAAATCATTGATATGCATACAAAATAATAAATTTGAGTCAAACGAACTAACCATAACTTGTCAAACATTAGAGTGCAACAAATATGTCGAAATATGATCAAATGATTATAAGTCCAATAAATACCACCATGATTTGTCCTCTCGTATATACTTGTAGGGTAAATTATATATCAAATGTACTTAACATTATGTGGTTGAGCTTGACATATTAATTTAGTAGTGGTTTGTAACAGCAATAAAAATATCAATAATGGAGGGTTTGGGATGACCTTCCATGAAATAGCTTTCAAGCAATAAATGCAACTTTAGTCTCCAATCTTACTCATGCTAAGGTAAAGATCGCCGTGCCTGAAGTAACTAACAAAGTTGAGCACTATGAAGTCACCAGAAACACAATCGTAAGAAAATGCATAACTTTGATAAAATGAATTGAATTAATCTCGTCGAAAATATCCTTATAAAGTCTGCTACTTTATTTATAGGCCCGAGTAACAGAATTGTACAGGATAACAAACAAACAATAACGCCTGTACAAGCAAACCAAGCCACGACACGAGCCTATTAGTTGAATATTTGGATCCCTAATGAATTCGGGACAATAAAGCTCGGTAGCAACACGATGGGGTGAATTAAAATCAAAAGAGTGGAGAGAAGAGGGGACAATAACAAGCAACGTATCATTCACAACTCCTTCCTCGGGTTGCTGTTTATGATGAAGTTTGACAAAAGCTTGATTATTGATCAAATTGTACCAAGTTTTCAAAACACACTTGAGGCTTTGATAAATCTGCAAAATAAATAAAAAAAAAAGTGGATTTTGTATTCGATCACTATAACATATTTCCTCCGTCTTTTAATGCTCGCAACGTTTGGACTTTTGCCACTAATCATATAATCTACTTTGACCATTCTTAGTGTTTTTTATATAAGATAAAACATAGTCATGTTAGATCTTGTTAGATTCGTCTCAATGTGATTTTTCAAAATATCAACTTTTTATAATTTTTGCATAAAGAGAATTTAAGATATAAATGATCAAAGTTGTGCATTGACATGCGTGAAACTAAGGAACGTTGAGAGTATTAAAAGACGGAGGAAGTATAATACTACGTAAAACAATACATATTAGTTAGCATCATATAGAGTATGGTATTTGACTCTCAGTGGAACTTATTTCTTATCATCTTTTATAGAGTTTTCTTATTTGATTGGTCTCAATATTTACTTTCGTAAGATCAACTTTTTATAATTTTTACAAACAAAAATTAGAGATATTAACATAACATTGATAAGCGTGAAAAGGTAAACCGTCGCATTATTTCGAAACATTTACCGCCGAAAGAAACACCGATTCTTAAATGGACTTGGTCCACACTAAGTTGGTGTGGACCATGTCTAAAAGAAGGTTAATACCCTTGTTCCTAATTTATTTTGGCATGTTTGTTATGATTATTATGAAGAAAAAAAAATCAAATTGGTGTATATAGTTAATACATGTTGCGCTTGAATAATATGATTTAAAGTCACATTAACTTTTAAAAATATAGGTTACTATGATACAAAAAAATAGTTACTATATCTAAAAAATTTGGTGGTTAATTAATTAAAGGAGTTATATGAACAGTAAAGGTCATTATGTATATAAAAAAGGTGCTAGAGAAAATTATTGGTTTTGGGTCCACACTAATATTATTGTGGACCAGGTCCACGCAAGAATAATCCCGAAAGAAAAGTAAAAAATGATTGATTTAGTAACTTCCATATTTCCCTCCAAAAATCATGAATGAGTAACCCTTCTTCTCTCCTCTCTTCCTCCTCCGCCACCTACATTGAAGACAAACAGGAAGAACATGATTTTTGAAAAATCAAGAAATGAGAAATGCAGCTCAACCCACCATACACTTCGCCCGCAACAATTCCCCCCACATAGTAGATGTCCGGGCCTTAGCCAACCGCTATGCCGCCGCGCTCCAACAATGCTTCCCGCCGAGCCCCGCCTCTTCCCCCCTTGCTCGGACCATCCATGCCCACATGGTAACCTCTGGGTTCAACCCACGAGGCCATATTATTGATCGCCTGATTGATATCTACTGTAAATGTAACTATCTTGTGTATGCACACCATGTGTTCGACAGAATTCCTCAACCAGATATTGTAGCTAGGACAACTATAGTCTCTGCATACTGCAATTTGGGGAACATGAAGGAGGCAAGAAGGATTTTTGATGAGATCCCGCTTCGTATTCGTGACGTTGTCTGTTATAATGCTGTGATCACTGGGTATAACCATAACAATGACGGTGTTTCTGCAATTCGATTGTTTGGGGATATGTTGAGGGATGGTGTTAGGCCTGATCATTTTACTTTTAGTAGTGTTCTTAGTTCTTTAAGTTTGATAGCAGATGATGCAAGGCAGTGTTATCAGCTGCATTGTGCCGTTGTGAAGTCTGGATCAGGGTGCTCTACATCGGTGTTGAATGCACTTATATCACTCTATGTGAAGTGTGCATCTTCTCCCTTTGTGGATTCTAGTTCTTTGTTGAGTGTAGCTCGTGAGCTCTTTGATGCGATGAAAGAGAAGGACGAGCTGACATGGACTACAATGATTACAGGGTATGCGAGGAATGATGACCTTGATTCAGCGCGAGAAGCTTTTGATTCAACGGGTGAGAAGGTTGTGGCTGTGTGGAATGCAATGATCTCAGGTTATGTGCACCATGGTTTGTATCCAGAGGCATTGAACCTTTTTAGACGGATGAATGTTGAAGGAATTCAGCATGATGAATATACATATACAAACGTTCTTGGAGCCTGTGCTGATTCTCGTATGTTTAGGCATGGAAAAGAGATACATGCTCGGATTTTGCGTAAGGTAGCAAACATAAAACAAAGGGCTGAAGTCCAATCTTCTATAAACAATGCACTGGTGACATTGTACTCTAAATGTGGAAGAATTCGTGAAGCTAGGCATATTTTTGAGGAGATGCAAGTAAGAGATATAGTTTCCTGGAATGCAGTATTGTCTGGTTATGTGACTGCTGGCCAGATTTTGGAAGCTAAAGATTTCTTCAACAAAATGCCGGAGAAGAACCTTCTGACTTGGGCTGTGATGATAGCAGCATATGCACAAAGTGGTTTAGGAGAAGAAGGCATTAAGTTACTTAATGAGATGAGAATGGAAGGATGTCAGCCGTGTGATTATACATTTGCCGGGGCAGTGACTGCCTGTTCGAATCTTGGAGCACTAGAACAGGGAAGGCAGCTTCATGGTCAAGTAATTCGCTTTGGATATGAGTCGAGCCTTTCAGTGGCAAATGCACTGATAACAATGTATGGAAGATGTGGTGTGGTTGAGGATGCCGACTTAATGTTTGCCACCATGTCTTCTGTAGATTCTGTTTCTTGGAATGCCATGATTGCTGCTTTTGGGCAGCATGGGAATGGCGGTCAAGCCTTGGTACTCTTTGAGCAGATGCTTAAAGCTGGAATACTACCTGATCGGATTACATATCTCATTATTCTCACTGCATGTACCCACTCTGGGTTGGTCCATGAAGGGCAGCATTATTTTCATTCCATGCATCAATACCACATTTCTGCTGGAGAAGACCATTATGCAAGGATGATTGACCTGTTTTGTCGAGCAGGAAAGTTCCACGAAGCTGAGGAATTTATCAGTAAAATGCCTTTCGAGCCAAGAGCACCTATCTGGGAAGCTCTGCTTTCTGGATGCCGGATTCATGGGAACTTAGACCTTGGTATAAAAGCTGCTGAAAAGCTCTTGGACTTAATTCCACAACATGATGGTACCTATATACTGTTGTCAAATATGTATGCTGCAGCTGGACAGTGGGTTGATGTGGCAAGGGTTAGAAAGTTGATGAGAGAGAGAGGGGTGAAAAAAGAGCCTGCTTGTAGTTGGATAGATGTCGAAAATAAGGTTAATGTATTCTTGGTAGATGATACTTCACACCCAGATGTACAAGAAGTGTACGACTATCTTGAGCAATTGGGACCAAAATTAAGGGAACTGGGATATGTTCCTGATACTAAGTATGTGTTACATGATATGGAGTCAGAACAGAAGGAGCACAGTTTGTCTACTCACAGTGAGAAACTCGCAGTTGCTTATGGGCTCTTGAAGCTTCCTGCTGGAGCCACAGTTAGGGTGTTTAAGAACCTCAGGATATGTGGGGACTGCCACAATGCGATCAAGTACATTTCCAAAATAGTACAGAGAGTAATTGTTGTGAGAGATGTCAAGAGATTTCATCATTTTAGGAACGGTGAATGCTCTTGTGGTGATTACTGGTAAACTGGTTTTTGTGAGATTCAGTAATAACAGCAAGAATGAGTGGAAGTTGAATATGGAGTCCAACCAAAGTGGGTTTTTTCTTTCGAACGTTGAATTGTTGATGTCATGTGCCTGAAAATACTCAGCAAAATCAAGAATAAATTCCCCATGGTGGTAATGTTTAACACTCATGTGGTGGTTTTCTACTAGAACTTTCTCAGTGTTAACTGGATAATTGGGCGCATATAAAAGATTCTAAACAGGGAATTCTTTTAAGGGTGCTGGAGAAAGTGCTTAGGGCCCTATAAGTGGTGATTTTTGGTAAACTAATTTTTGTGAGCTCCAATGATAACTGTAAAAACGAATGAAATTGAATATGGACTTCTACTAAAGCAAGGTTTCTTGGGAGAGTAGAATTGTTGATGTAGTCTACCTGGAAATGCTCGGCAAAATCAGGAAGAAATTCCACATGGTGGTAACATGCAAGAATTCTATGTGGTGGATTTCTGTTAGAACTCTCAGTGTTACTTGAATAATATGCGTATATCAAAGCTTCCAAACATTGGGATATATTTTAAGATTAGTGGAGAAAAAGTACTTAAGGGGCTACCAGTGGGTTGCTATTCCGTTGCTCTTACTGACAACTTGGTTACAGTTCAATGTAGCTCGGTCCTGGCCACACAAAGGTTCTATGAAGGTAAATCTGCTTCTGTCCACCTCCACAACACAGTCTTGCACCACTTGCTTGTGACGCAAGTTCATAACTAGGTATGGATGTTTCAATTGACACCTGATCAGTTTGTTGCTGATGTTATTGGATTTTTTTCAAATACAACTTCATGGCCATTGTGCTACACCAAAATACAGGTTACTTTATTCCATTGTCATATAAGAGGATCTGAATCCGATTAAGGAACTTTCAGGTTATTGGTTATTTTATAAAAATAAAACAATTGCACCATGAGAAATTTTTTCTCCATTGTAGTTCTTTTCAAAGGCATATCTCAAAATTTTCAGTGTATTGTATTGTATTGTCCACTTCAAAAAAGTTTCTTAACAACTCTGAAGCTGTATGTCTAATGTCTTTCAGAGATCTTGCTGGTCTTAAAATTTTGTTGTGCAGTTGTCTTGGTAGTTAGGGATCATAGTGAATAGTTTTTCTGTCATTTCACATATCAAGAGACTTTAGCAGCTGTATCAGTTAATTATGGATCTTCAGTATAACATAATATAACACATTGGAATGCCAATGCCTGGCATTATGAAATGATGATTTTTTTCGTCTTGGTGAATCTCATGATAGCACGAGCTTCAAGTTTAAATTGAAGATTTTGCTGAGTGCTAGCAGTGTCTCTGGCTCAACTAATCCATTTTCTCTGTTGTTATACTTCGTATATGAGTTAAAATATTTGTTGTTTTGAAGTATTACATCATCATTAATGTTTATAGTCCCTGTAGAGGTTCCTGCTCAAGACTCTGTAAGTAGTATACGGGCTGACACTATGATAACGTAGGTTTTTTTTTTCTCATTAGATCATTGAACTGAGGTGCGACAACCTTCTAAAAATTTGACAATTTGGATAAGAACCATGGATAGTTATATGAGCTGATATTGATTTGGTCGGAGAAGTTTTGAAAAGCTGTACAAGAATGTTTAAATCTTAGAGGATTCTATCAGGAATTTCAATGGTGGTGAAATGGGCACCGAGATCTGCAATTACTTCATGTGGTTTGTAGTTATAGAAATATTCATTCACCTTGAGGATTAATGTTGTACAACTTGTCAACAATTGCAAGTTCATAATTATAAAAGGTTACTTTTCTGCTATTCCAGTTTCCTGCAGGTCTTATGAGTTGATTCTCTAATCTCTATGTTTTACATTATACTTCATTCATACATTGTTGTCATGATGATGAGTGAGGAACTGAAAGTTCTAAGAGAGTTTTCATTGGAAAAAGAGTAAAGACTCTAGTGAGGTTCTCGGATATAAAATAAATAGCAATTTCTTTGGGCCAAGAGGTTAGATATTTTCGCTATTTTACTTCTCACAAGGTGTTCAGCAGTATTTGCTAGTTGACACTTTATAACTTGTATGCAGAATTTTGCTTGGCGGACGGGGAATCCATGCCACAAGAGATCTGGAGATAGCATTTCTGAAGATATCATCTCAACATGTCGATATCAATCTCAAGGTGTATTCCTATCTCGCAGTTTGTTTTTTTAACCAGAAAATTGAATTGTTTGACGGAACAAGAAACTTGTAGTAACCTCATTAGACGACAGATAAACTATCAGCTCCAGGGTGTAAACTGAACAGGTAAAGTTTATTAGTTAACGATTTAACTGTTTAACTGAGCAGAAAGTTGAAGCAGTCTCAATAGATCTCTTAAAGAATTTCATAGAATGCCTGACATTGAAGTAGGAATATTCAATTGAGGACTTTCTTAACAAATACTCCGTGAGTTGTCTTCATGTTATGTGATACATATCCTATTAGAAATATGGACAGCTATGTGCTGTTAGGAAATTCTGAACTATTAGAAGTATATGTTGTTTAAGGTATCCCTTAAATATACTCGTTCTGAACCATATTGATTGCACACTCGCTTTCATTAGTTGTTTTATGGTTTTATCTATCAATTTACACTCTTTTCTCTCTCCAACTCACACTTATATGATTATATGAACTTATCTCTCTCCAGCTCCACACCTTCTCTTTGGTTTTCTTTCTATGCCTGTTTTTTTAAGTCTCCGTGCCAAAGTCGAGTTCGGGAATTTTTTTTTTGACAAGATGTATTAAATCTAATTCAACAGACTACATATAGTTTGATGATACTTGTCTAGAATATTTTACTAACTTAAAATATATGATGTGTTGCACAGGGGAAACTTTAGAATCACTTCTGCTTAAAGGGCTTACCATTTTCTATTCTAAATCATATACTTCGTAAGAAACATGTGGGTAAACAACATTGATTCCAGAACTAAAAAACTGTTTTTCTTAAGAATAGGAAATACACCATTATTGTAGTCTGATTTTCCACTAAGAAACATAATTAAAAATGCCCTACTTTATGAAAATCTTTGGATTATTGACCATATCTATTATTTGCATTATCTTGCACAATCATGATATATATTCTTTGCTCACTACTGGAATTCCTCTATACATAGGAGGTTTTTGTGTGACCCTTTGGCATCTATCTTTTCCTCATATTAGCTCTTGCATGTAAACAAAAATATGGCATGGGGAAAGGTCAAACAAAGTCTTAGATGGGTGGTGAAATCAAAGAAGAATCGTGTAAGTGAAGAGCAGTTGAGGATGATTTTCATGGCTCATGACAAGAACGGCGACGGCCACCTTGATAAGAAAGAGTTGAAGGAGGCATTTCGTGTGCTAGGAGCTCGTATACCTTGTTACAGGGCTGGTCGTGCTATTTACTACTCAGATATAGATATGGATGGAGCTATTAATGAGGATGAGATTGACCACCTTGTTTCTTATGCTATCCATTATGGTTACGCTTTCAGTTAGCTTCACTGTTACACTACAATATATAGATTGTTTAGTAAGCTGCATTTTTTGCAGTGTAAGAGATTATAGGAAGGTTGTTATTTAGGCTGGGAAAATCTTGTATTAGACAATCTCACAGTAACATATAGTGAAACTTGGGTGGCTCTTTCTATTTGATGGGGGTAATTACCATCTTTATGGTAAACTTTTGATGTGTCACACTAAGTTAGTGCGAGACTGTCTCACCTAGATTTTCTCTTTAGGTTCTTATCTCCAGTTTGCATTAGCTGTTATGTATCTTGAACCAAAACATCGATGCTTATCGTAATTATCTGACAAGCAAAATAGATGTTTTTTCTATTATTACTTCTTGCAAGGTGAAATCTTAAGTATTTCAGCATATTATTTAACAGTTGACCATTCTATAACTTGTATGCAGAACTTCTGATGGGAAAGTCATGTGCTCATGTCAAAAAAGACTGGAGATTACATTGCCGAGGATATCATCTCGACATGTCAATCTTTCTGAAGGTGTATTCCTAAACTTCCTATATATCTCACAATCAAAGATCTTTTTTTGCCAGAAAACTGAAATGTTTGGTAGCAGAAGAAACTTATAGTAGTCTTATTAGATGGCAGGTCAAACTAAATTCGTACTATCTGAACTGGTAATCAATTATAATCAGTACGATCTGAACTGGTATAGAATGTTTTTTTTTGACAGAGCAGGAATTTTTAGTAGTCACAGTAAATTTCTTATAAAATGTCATGGAGTGCCTAACCAAAAAGATGACAGAATCCTATTCTGCCACTGGTACTAAAACAGTAGTACTGAGGCAATTGAGGAATTTTAAAGAGCAAGTAGTCTTCATGTTATGTGATGCACAGCCTAATATAGAATCTTGTACAGCTGTTGGAAAATCCTGGAAAGAATATTTGGTAGAGCTCATAGGGTGCCCTTCTTTCTCTCTCTCTCTCTGTTTCTTGAACAACATAATATTCCGGTGGTACTGAGTATGGTATTTCTTTGCACACTTGCTATTTTTGGTTTGCCCAAATTGATTGCACACTACAAATGAATTTTAATTCTCCTTTTTTTCTCTTCATCCCTACACTTTTCTCTTTGGGTTTTCTCCGTTTCCTCTATTCTTTGTCTCCGTGCCAAAGCCCAAAGGCAAGTATAGAAAACTATATGAGATAAGAGGGAATATTAATACTGATTGACACTTGACAGTATAGTTTGATAATGCATGTGTAGAATATTAACTAACTAAAATATATATGTATATTGCTGAGAAGGAATTTTTGAATCACATCTGCATCTGCAGGTATACCACTAGCTATTTTAAAACCACATCTTAGAAACACGTGGGTAAAGTATAACGATATTGATTTCATAGTTGCTTTAACTCTTGTAACGATTTGATCTCCTCTGTCATCTGAAAGGATGAGTTAGGTCGTTCCTATGCTGGAGTATTTGTTTTCTTATATAAAAAAACAAGATTCCAGAACTAAATCTGACATTATGTTAGCTTGGTCCTCTGACTGCTTGCTATACACCATTGATATTGTTTACATTTTGACTGGCCAGTGGCCACTAAGAAACTTGATGAAAACTGTGCAACTTTATGCACATCTATAATTATGGACCATACATTTTTATCTACATTATCTGTTGCCTAACCATGATGATACAGTAGATTCCTTGCTCACTACCGGAATTCCTTTCTATATATAAGAGCTTTTAGTGTGGTCCTTTAGCATCACATTCTCTTGATTGATAATACTGCATTTGGTAGTTTTAAAGTGAAAAGATGGGAAATCCATGGGGGAGGCTCCAGAAAGCACTGAAATGGGTGGTGAAGCCAAAGAAAAAGCGTCTTAGTGAAGAAGAGCTGAGGATGTTCTTCAAGGCTCATGACAAGAATGGTGACGGTCACCTTGGTAAGGAAGAGTTAAAGCATGCATTTCGTGCTCTTGGAGCTCGTCTTCCTGGTTACAGGGCTGGTCGCGCTATTCATTACTCAGATATAGATATGGATGGAGCTATCAATCAGGATGAGATTGACCACCTTGTTTCTTATGCTATCCAATATGGTTATACTTTGAATTAGCCTTTTCTTTTGAGGTTAATTACTGGTAAGCTGCATTCTACAGTATAAGAGGTTATACTGTTATAGGAAGGTTTTTAATTTTTTAGTTTCGGAAAATAAAATATATTACTGTATGAGATTGGAATGACACTTTTTTATTTAAGTTAGTTTCTTCACTCCTTAATGTATTGGCAGTCATGAATTTTGAATCAAATTATTCATGTTTACCGTCTCAAGGAAGGATACTAGTTCTTCCTTATATTAATTGTTAGTTGGATATTGAAAGTGGTCATTGTTTGTTTCCTCAGTTTCAATCTGTCTGTATTCAGAGACATGCCAAACTCAATCCTTCTCTTCAGATGCTTTACGGTTTACCTTTAAACCTTTACACTTTTGTTTTGCGATGATGCAAAATCTTTGACTTTGATATGCAATAGCTCTACCAATGAAGTCTTCGTCCAGTGGTCCTGTGTGGCTCTTTGCATCAAAAATAAAATAAAATATACAATAGCTCTTGATGCTTGCGTTACGTGCCAACATTTTTCAGAACTTTTGTTCATACACATTAAATACTTTTTTTTGACAGGAACAATAATCCAACACACTTTATATGTTTCTTTTAACAATTTAAAAATTAAGGATATTATTTACTCTGTATATTTTACATGGACATTAAAATGCTCAAAAGTTGACTTATATACTAGAGATTAAAATGCTCAAACATACAAGAAGATTACACAAAAGATATACTCCATCTGTCCCTTAATACTCGCACCGTTTTGATTTTTTACACTATTCACATAATTCACTTTGACCCTATTTTATTTCTAGTATATGAAAACAAATGTTAGTATATAATATGTTGTTGACTTCGTCTTAATATATATTTTCAAAATATTATATTTTTATAAGTTTTTATAATATGTAGTTAAAGATATTGATGGTCAAAGTTGTGCATTGACAAGCGTGTCCAGTCAAAACGGTGCGAGTATTAAGGGACGGAGGGAGTACAAAGGATTCGATTTGAACCAGAACATCTATTATATACTTCCTCCGATTATTTTTATTTGCAACACTATGTTTTTTTACGCTTGCCAATGCATATCTTGAACAATTAATATATTTAATTACCGATAAGTAAAAATTATAAAAAATTGATTTTCGCAAAATATGTATTAAGACGAATTCTAATAAGATTCCACATGAATATGTTTTTCCTAAAATATAGATCATAGAAAATAAACAAAGTAGATTATGTGAATTGTGCAAAAAACAAAGTGTTGCAACTATCTTGAAGCGAAAGAAGTACTTATTACCTACAACAACGTTAGTGGAGTCTGAGCTTAAGACTTCAACATCATTTTTGTATTTACTGTTATTTACTTTTAATATCTCATATTCTTGTCAATACCCAAACTTATCCAATGTTTTCACTTCAAGAAATTGAGATAGAAGTTATTGTTTAATTGTATGAAATAGAGTTTTGATACTCCAAAACTTTTGCTCAGCCATTTATCATATACACCAACAATATGAGAAGCTTTATCTTAATATTAAATGATACTTTTGCCCAAATTAAGGCCAATCTTGTTCTTGTTCTAATAGTTATAAAGTTATTTTTGGTCATTTGTTATACTCCGTGGGTGGTGGCTTGGTGAACAATACCTATCTTCACAGTTATCTTTGACAAACAAGAGTGGTAGCGGTCACCTTAGCGGTGTCAATTAATGTGTCATTATTTTGGGTCAAAAGTCAAAACAGGGAAAATGACAGTTAATTTTTTATGTATGTTAAAAGAAATGACAGTTATTCAGTTAACAAGTCGTCGTCTTTCAAAACAAAAGAAAAAAATAAAATAAAAAAGACAACTGTGGAAACTCCTCTCCTTCTCCCGACCTTTTCGCCTTTCCTGCCCATTTTCCCCCTTCACGTTCCCCAAACTTACAAATTTGTTTGGGGTAAAAATAAAAATAAAAATCAAAATAAAATTAAATATCAACGCGAATTTAGCTGTTTGGGAGATTTTTCAACTTTTACTTTGAAAAAGTTTACATCTTTTGTTCCATTTTCCATTTCCAACCCAGAAGTTCTTTTTACATTGAGCAATTTTCTCGAAGAGGTTAAAAAAAAAGCAGAAAGTTTCTTTTGTTTTCATACAAGTTTTATAAGATGATTTAATCAAATATGTATTATTTTGTTTAAAATGTCATATTCTAAAATCCCATATGAAAATGATTTATTTTGTTCTAGGAATGTGCTTGAATTTCCTGTACATTTGATCTTACAGCTGTATATATATATATATTGTATTAAAAAATTAGATTAAAGTTTTTGTGTGTTTCGACATGGTCAATCATTGTGTTTGTAATGTTTCATATTGGCAAAGAAAACAAAGTCAATCTTTTTACCTGACATTTTCATTGTTTTGGCTTGACAGAATTTGCTACAATAACAATCAATCAAATAAAGGTGTAATTAGTTATCTCTATTGGAAGAAGATAGGAAGGAAATCGGGATGATGATGATTGGATGTTAAAGAGGTGAAAGAAAGGAAGGTAAAAGGTTACCATTAAAGATGGTGCAAGGTGGGGATCAGGACCTGCAGCAATGTAATGCACAAGGGTCTGATGCTCGCCATGAAAAGATATTTGTATCAGTTAGATTAAGGCCTCTGAATGATAAGGAAATCCAAAGCAATGACTTTGCTGATTGGGAAAGTATTAACACCACCACCATTTTATTCAAGAATGGCCTTGGTGAACGGTCTGTGTATCCCAATGCCTATAATTATGGTAAGCAAATGGTCAAGGGGATTTAATTTATTTTTTTTGGTGTTAGCACCTGGTTCACCCTTAGGACTAATCCGGATTCGGGGCGAGTTCTGGGTGGATAGGATCCAGTCCCCTCCCAATTGTTGTTGTGCGGGATCGAACACGGGTTCTCCCTACCAAGTTCAGTCCCAATCACCACTGAACAAAGAAGCAATTGGTGGTCGAGGGGATTTAATGATTTATGTATATCTTTGGTGAAACTTAATTAAGTTTTTGTGTTATATGGTTGATAGACAGAGTATTTGGTCATGATGATTCTACAAGGAAAGTTTATGAGGAATCTGCAAAAGAAATTGCTCTTTCTGTTCTCAATGGCATTAACTGTGAGTAATCTTCTCAAATTCTCCTACAATTTTCTGTCATTTTAGTGTTTCAAACTAGGTAACTTTTTTCTATTTATCTAATCTAGCCAGCGTCTTTGCTTACGGGCAAACAAGCAGTGGGAAGACCTTCACAATGAACGGAATTATACACTATGCTGTAGCTGATATATATGATTACATAGAGCAGGTATCAGATAAATTCTGACAGGAAAATACAATGATATAAGCATATTACAGTTATAAACCTAAGGCAGAAAATAAATGAAATGTGTATTTGGACAATGTAACAGCAAAAGGAGCGGGAATTTGTGTTGAAGTTCTCAGCCATTGAAATCTATAATGAACTTGTTAGGGACCTTCTAAGCATAGACACTAACCCTCTCCGACTTCTGGATGATCCCGAGGTTTGTTTTTCAAAGGCATATATATGTCACATTTATGTCATAAGAAAATGAATGAAAAAGAATTTGAACTTTCACAGAGAGGCACAGTTGTTGAAAAGCTAACCGAGGAGACTCTGCAAGATAAGAGCCATCTTCTAGAGCTCATTGCCGTATGTGAAGGTAAGGGACTACTTGTCTTCTGAGGCAACAGCAACTGTATTCTTAATATTTGAAAATTTATAATAATGGTTCGGTTTTTCATTAATCATAGCTCAAAGACAGACGGGAGAGACTAGTCTGAACGAAGCGAGTTCTAGATCTCATCAAATCCTCAGGCTGGTAAGTGGTTTAATTACTTAAAAGAAGTGAATTTTGTTTTAAGGAATGTTTCTTCATAACTAAGGAGTAGGTTTTTACTGATAAAAACTTATTAACAACTCATTTTAGTTGGTACTATTTTTGTAAGTTGAAGGTAACAGGGGTTGGTTTGGGGTATGATTTGCTAATAAAGTAATTGGAACTTATGCAGACGATTGAAAGCTCTGCTAGAAGTTTTGGTGGTGGTAATTCAAGCATACTTGCAGCAAATGTGGTATGTTGGTTGATTATTTATTTCTCCTAGGTCTGAGAGTATGGGTTATCAAAAAAGTAGTTAACTTGAGAATGTTTGGCCATATAGAACTTTGTGGACCTTGCAGGAAGCGAGCGTACATCTCAGACGTTAGCAACTGGTGCAAGATTGAAAGAAGGTTCTCACATAAATCGCAGTCTGCTAACTCTCGGAAAAGTTATTCGCACATTGAGGTTAGTCTTGTTTGATTAAAAACAGTTTATGTTCCTATAAATGGATGAGATGTCTTGAACTAAAGGCACTACTGGTACTTGAATGCAGCAAGGGAAAGAATGCGCACATTCCTTATCGAGACTCGAAATTAACACGTATACTGCAAAACTCTTTAGGAGGAAATGCAAGGACCGCCATAATATGTACCATGAGCCCTGCTCACAGTCATCTAGAACAATCAAGAAACACCCTCTTATTTGCAAGTTGTGCCAAAGAAGTTACTACCAATGCACAGGTTAATGTGGTTATGTCTGACAAAGCTTTGGTGAAGCAACTAAGGAAAGAGTTGGCCAAATTAGAGAGCGATTTGAAGAATATTCCCTTGGTTACTTCCAAGAGCGATGTTGCATCTGTTCTCAGAGAAAAAGAAGTTCAGATTGAAAAGGTCTGTTCTGAGCTTACATCTTTTCAATTGTATTTTTAAGTTATATGTCTGCTACTTTCATATGTAAACAATTATGTGTATTGTGTATTGTGTATTGTGTATTGTGTAATGCAGATGCACAACGAAATCAAAGAACTAAGTAGACAACGCGACCTTGCTCAAACAAAGGTGGAAGAGCTGCTACAGTCGACCAAGAAAAAACAGGTTTCAGAAACATGGGATGATGGATCCGAACATCAAAGAAGTGAATCGCGGGATAAATTATCATGGTTTGATGATTCATCAGAAATATCTGACGGATCAGATTACCGCCGCCTTGATGCTGACTTGGCAACATCTGACTCCTTTCACTATATTGATCAACATGGCAATTTTGAAGTTAGCACTACTCAACAGTCTCATCTTCTTGACTTCATTCCAAATGAGTCCTTACAGCAACCACTTGGAGATACAACAACAGATTTCACTCCTGATGGCCTGTCACTAAGATGGGAAAAAATGGGCAACAACATCTCACTAGGATTCGATGAAGATAACTGCAAGGAGGTTCCTTGTATTGAAGTTCAAGACAGAATCATTAGCAGCAACAAGACAGAATCATCAGATCCTGTAAAGATTTCTCCTGACAATAATGGAATTCAGGAAGTGGAAACTGACAAAGAGTATCCTATTTCAGCTGATAAAGTGGAGAGTGAAGAGAAACAAGAGGAAAATAAACGATCCACTGTCGAAGAAAACAAGTATACTCAAAGTAAGGAAGAAAAAGAGACAGACCAGTGTGATGGTGAGTATAATGCAGCAGTGACTGGAAATGAGAAAGATATGGTGGAGACACAACATTGTGATTCTGAACACGATCCATTGGTACAAAGGATCAAAGAACTGCAAAGGACTATTGACATGCTTGTTAACCGTAACCCCTTGGAAAATTTCTCTCCTTGTTCCATCGACTCAGAGCATTCAAGCAACATAGGGTCAAGCTTCAGCAGGAGTAGAAGCTGCAAGGCAATTCTAACATCAAACTCCACCTCGTTTATCCCTTTTGAAAAGGTAGTGCTCCATTCTCGGGATTTATCATTTGGTGGATTTGAGGAAGATATGAGCTCAGATAGACCAAAGGGATTCTTTCGGGGGTCAGATCATGTTGCGACCACCAGTGGAAAGCCATCAAGATTTGGCCTTCCTATGCCTTCTATTAGGAATGCAATTATGAATGAAATGGAACAGGATGTTAAAAATTCAGATTTCAGTGATACTTCCACCATTTACAGTTCCATTGTAGAAACAAATGGAGATGCCGAACATGAGTATGGCAAGCATGTGGGATATGAGATGGTCAGTAATTCGTTATACCCTTGTTTGCTTTGATTTTGTTCATGACTCAACAGTAACAAGTGTCGGATATAATTTATAATTCCGAAAAACAAACAGGGCGACTGATATTCTTGGTTAATGGCAGGATGGTGACAAAGTCGAGGAGGAGGGTGAAGCAAAGGACAAGGAATCTAGTGAAAGTGCAAGAGATGTTAGTTCATATTTGATAGGGGCTAGAGATTGCATGTCAGAGGGAACGATGAGCAGTGTGCAAACTCCATGTAATTGGTTCGAAGAATTTGAGAGTCAGCGGGTGAAGATAATCGAACTTTGGCATGCTTGTCATATACCATTAGTCCACAGAACCTATTTTTACTTATTGTTCAAGGGAGATACATCTGACAAGATCTACATGGAGGTAGAGCTCCGAAGGTTGTCTTTCATCAAAAACAGGTTTGATCAAGGCCAGAAGATTGTTATGGATGGTGAAGTTTTCACACCATCTTCAAGGTATATCCTATAACTTGTACACTGCAACTAATTGCTAATGCATTTTCTTCAACTTCCTTAGAGACTAAACTGTTACTGTTAATATGATGAAAACACAGCATAAGGGCATTGAACCTAGAAAGGGAGATGTTAATGAGGCAAATGTACAAGAAGATCCCAATACAAGAAAGAGAGTCAATCTTCGACAAGTGGGGGATCACGATGAACAGCAAACAGAGGAGACAGCAACTGGCTCGCCGCCTTTGGAAAGACACAAAGGATATGCAACATATCAGAGAAAGTGCAACCCTTGTTGCTAAGCTTGTTGGTTTTGTAGACGAAGCTCAAGTGCCAAAGGAGATGTTTGTTGGTCCAAGTATTGCTACTAAAATCATCAATCGAAGGTCCTATAGCTGGAAATCTGGCAAGTCAGTTGTATCCTAAACTAAACCTTTTGGCATGGGGATGTATCATGTATAATATTATTATGTAAAGCAAACTTAAATATGTTAATGAAAATTAACTTCTAACTACTTATACCAAATTTCTCATTGTTAAACCTTCTGCTGTTTGTTAACTTATGACTTACTCTTTATTCTTATTCTACTTGATTTGTATTCTACATCTTCTGATATTTACTCCATAATTTCCAGCATTTTACTCAATCATCAACAATACTCAAGGCATAACAAATAATATACTGTAACCTATGCACTTCAGGGTAGTAAGAATATACTTACACCGCTTGCCCAAAATTGGGGTAAATTCCCCAGCCAACATAGAATTACTTCTGTAACTTTTTTTTCCTACTAGGGAAATTAAGATAAATTAAACAAACTACATAGTCTTTAGGGAATTAAACAAACTATTTGCATCACAGCCAAAAGATATTTTTACTACGACAATGACAATGAAAATAGCCCTAGCTTATTCAGCAAAAAATAAACATAGCATTATCAAGTACTGCCAACAAAGTATACTTACAAAGAAGATCAAGAGACATATTTACAGATTGCCTGAACCTTAAGATTGGAGGACAGCGCCCTCAGTGATCTTCCATGCAGACTCGGAATAAGACATCTCATATCTTGTTGTGTAAGTTCTGCTGTAAGAATCATTGTGCTCAGGTTGGTTAACATCAGTTAAGTTCGCCGTCTCTTCAAGAGTTGCTTCTACAGTAGCACGTTTACCATCAAGGGATACTGTCACACTATCGATAATCACATTCAATAGAGTGTATTCCCAATACCAACTACGCTCTGCAATTTCCCTTGCACGATCTGTCCATACTTTGAGCATGTTGCCATCCAATACCTGGTAGTTTTTTCTTGGTGTTAGTAGACATAGTAGTATTACTAATTGATCCTCCCAATGCTATTAAGTATTAAGTATTCCCTCTGTATTTATTTAAGGGATACACTTGCCTTTTCCGACCGTATTTATTTAAGAGATACACTTGCCATTTTTAGTAACTTATCAACCCCACCATCTAATTAAATAATCTATCTACACCCCATCCCCACCCCTCATCCCCTAAAATGACATGGTTCCCACTTGTTTTACTTATTAAAATATCTACCCAACCCCAGTTGTTTTATTACTTTATTTCATTCAATTCTTTTTCTTAATACCCGTGCCCGACCAAGTGTATCTCTTAAATAAATACGGAGGGAGTATTAGTTTACATGGTGGTTAGAATACTAAATAATTACAAGGCTTTGACTTTTACCTTTGGCAACGTCTCAAAGCTATGATTTGGTCCCAATGCCTGCGATTTAACATTCTGCCATCTTCTAACCAGAACTTCTGCAAATCTTGCATCCATTTTCGGTATTTCCTTTTCACTATTTTCATTTACTGAAAGCCCTGCAAATACTTCAATTCATTGTAATTACAGAATAAGAATTTTCTATGCAACCTGATGCTGGGGCAATAATAGATAAACATTTTATAGGATTGAGAAATGTAATTTGGTTATTGACAGACATAGCAATTTGTGATGACGTCATTCATAATGGAATGGCTGAATGGGTATATAAGAAATACTCAAAATCAAGCGGAAGGACAGAGATTATTTAAAAGGTCATACCCACATTGGAGACATCAGAAGCCATAGCTGAAGTTGCTGAACCAACATGCTTGTGCAGAAAAACAGACCCAGTTTTAGCAGGAAAGAGTTTCATACCCGCCAAAGTCGTCAACCCAATCACCACTCCAGCACACAAAACCTTCACACCTACATCTTTGATTTTCTCAGTAATCTGTTCTTGTTCATAAATTTCTTCAGCAATATTTTTACTTGCTAACTCAGCGTAATTTGATGTATTATCAAATTCAAGCCCCGCCACAATATCCTCATTTCCAAAGCCATTAACCGCAACATCTTCTTGGCGTGTTATATGTTCTTCTCCATAGCTAGGAGGAAATACCTTCTGTAATGCCTGTATGACACTAGTTGTGACGTTATCAATTACTGCAGAAGCTCCAGCTCCAATCCTTACTATGGCTGCTGCAGCAGCTAATGAGGAACCACTTCCTCCCTCCAGCCGCTCTAAATACCTCAGAACAATAGGATCATCATAATAATCCCCTAGTCTGAACTGAACACTTTGTGTCTCTCTAAATCTGGTGAAAACCACCTCCATGAGCCAGGTTTCCAACAGTTTACAGAGTCCTGGGAGCATATCGTTATCCTCATCATCCCTTGAGTTTTCCAGAACAAACTCCACAACTGATGGATCTCTCAAGGGTGAGTTTTCATTGTCCAGACCCAGCCAATTCCGACACTGATCAAGATCCCCAACCAATACAGAACAAAGGCCCCTCTCCAATGCGAAATCTTTCTCACGATTTTCTTGAGCAGGATATAAAGAGATTGAATCTCCTATAGGCACCAATTTGGTTTGCTGAAGCTGTCGAAACAAGCCGTCAGCATCTTGAATAAGATGAGGCTTCTTGCTAATGAAAGCTTGAGCAACAATTGCAAGAGCTACTCCATAAGCTTCAGAGCTTTCAGCTGGAATATTTTTTGGCGTGGCAGTGAAAAGATCAACCTAACACAAAAGACAAGAAATAATATTATTTCTGCCTTTCTGGATTGGAGTGAGGAAGAAAAAGGACATCCTCCTATACTTCATATTGGAAAGAAATTCCATGTGAGGGTGTCCAGGGGTCATAATGTGTGTGCTGTTCTTTAATCTAGAAACCCAGTTTCCTTCTATTCAGTTAATGTCCAATAATAGATTTTTTTGTTTGGGGGAAGGAATTTGTACATCTTGACTAAAACATCCCCTTCTCTCCAGAAACAGAAAACATGAAAGTAAGGTCTCCTAGACCCCGTTCTCTTCACCTGTATTTTCTGAAACTCTCTAAACTTATCTGAGTTTTACTAAACTTGTCATAGTATTTTTACTCAAATTATCTGAATTAATTTGAACTTATCGGGTTTGATAAGTAAGAATAACGTGAGAGGAGAAAAAGGCCTTTGTCAACTTTGCAAGAACTGTATTAAATCAACCAATTAACCAGTCTAGAGGGAAGGATGAAAGATTAACCTATGGAGGTCAAAAGGCAAAAGCTTTAGTCCTGGACTTGACCAATCAAGAGCTGTTGCAACCAGTTCAATAGCCTGGTTGAACTTCTTTCAAATAATTGAAAACAAAAGTCTGGCCTTAGTCTCTTAAATTCTAGAGCATCAGCCACTACTGCCACTTGATTCCAACAAAGAACCTGCATTTTCCCTTTCTCTCTTTTCTTCAATTCTACTCAACCCAATTCAAAAGGTCTACACACTGGTTGGTTTTCTATATTCTTGCTGTAAAGGTATAGTGAATCATTGTTCGCATAATTTCTCCTATCCTTCTTCCCCCCAAAAAGAGCGTCGAGGGGAGAAAAAAGAAAGGAAAATTATATTATGAAGGCCATAAATTACACAAGAAGAACATGCAAATGCTGAACTGACCTGCTCAGCTGCTGTCATATGCAGAAAGGCTTCATTCATGAAATCCTCACGAGTGAAACCTCCAGCTATAGCTGCAGCACCACCTCCTCCAACAGACCATAATATATTGCGCACACCGTGAAGGCCTTCATCTCTTTTCTTCCGAAATTCATCACTGAGAGGCAAAGCCAAAAGCTCCAAAACATAACGGGGTTTAAGCTCCTCCAATGTCTCATCAATCTCTGCTTGTAAATCTCGTGCTAGACTACTTGAACCTTCCTCCTACACAACACGTATATCAGAGTTCCAAGGTAGAGGTTCCATGTTTTGGCGTAACTTTATAATGCAATCCAAAAATTTGGTAGCACAATGTTTCACCATGTACGTCAGCCTTCAGCTAATTGTAGAGAAATGAGTAACAAGCAGGTAAATTATAAAAGGAGTGAAAAAGCACATATCCTGGAATTAGTTTTTCTTTCTAAGTGAGTCCCTCAAGCAGTCACGCCACTTCATCATTCATTTACTACAAATATAATAAGATGAAATATGTGATTCTGGACTAACTATACAGCCAGAGCTCCATAACAACTCCATAAGCATTTTCTCAACTAAGTTTAAAATAAAATACTCCATTCTCTTACATTATGAAAAGTAATTCCTGAGACTTTACCTGCAATAGTCTTAGAGCACGTTCCAGAGCCTCACAGCCAAAAACATAATCAGGAGGGGACAATGACATTGCATCCCTCGAGAAGTCAATAAAGGCAAGGGCCATTGCCAACACAATATCATGTTTGAAGGGTTTGGGTAGTCTTTCTTTCAACAATGCATCTCCAATCCTAAGGACCAGTTCAGGCTCTCCAGCCTCTTGCAACACACACAATGCACCTGGCACCTAAAGCACCAAAACCAACAAATGATATAATCACAAATGTGGTACATATATTGTCAACTCTCGACATCTAAAATTTTCATCCTCGACTCTCAACACAAGAAATACCAATGAGTTCACATACACCAATTGATTTTCAACAAATTTCCATGCGAAAATCCCCAAACCACCCGAAGGCAAATATAATGGGATATCCTCTCCCCAAATATAGTGTTGCCTGAATATCGATATTTCTAACTACATTTCCACATAGTTGAAATCCAATTAAGCTCAGTGATATTGGTAATATGGTATTACTAATTAACTGTTCATTTCAACAAGAAAAAGGACTTTCAATCACATAAACTTTACATGGTTCAAAATGATAGCACAGAGACATAGATACAAACTTGCCTTGTCAAAAGGGACATCAAAGAGGGTGGTCTCTTCAAATGCATCAGAAAGACCCAAATTATAGTCCCTTCTAGCATTGGGATTAGAAAGGGTGTCACAAGCAGCTTGAAGGATTTGTCTTCGAGCGATAAGAGCATCTTGGGTGAAACCATATTGTGGGGGCTTCGAAACCCTACCCTCATAAGCTCTCCTTATCCCATCTCCCAAAAAATGTGCCTCAGCTCCCAACACCTGAAAGAAGGGATAAAAATTTCAAAGTTGGACATTCTGAAATTCAGCTCAATTCTGAAATTCAGCTCAAAATTTGGAATTCCAATTTAAAGTGGGTCTGAAATAAGGAATGTGCAAATTCTAGAGCAAGGTAATGTCATATTTAACCCCAATTTAGATACAACACAAGAGTTAAATAATCACACTTAAATTCAATTAAGAATCAAAAGTGGGTAATCTCATTCTAAATTCAAATTTAGGAATTTAAACTCAAAAAACTAGTAATTTCTTTAAAAAAATAGGAATTACAAAGGTGGGTAATCTAAATTTCAACTCAAAATTAAGAATTGCAAAGGTGGGTATCTCATTTTAAACTTAAAACCAGGAATTTCAGCTCAAATTTAAGAATTTCAATTGCAAAGGTGGGTAATCTCATTCTAAACTCAAAATGCTAGTAAATTGAAAGGTGGGAATTGGAATTCTCAATTTCAATTTAAAATTAGGAATTGCAAAGTTGGGTAATCTCAGCTTAAACACAAATTTAAAAATTCTAACTCAAAAAATCAGGATATCATAAACGTGAGTAATCCCAATTTCAACTCAAAATTAAGAATCACAAAGTTGGAAAATTCACAATTTTCAACTCCGAAGTAGAAAAGTCACAAAGTTGGGCAAATCACACATTAAACCCAAAATTAAAAAACACAAAATTGTGGGTAATCTCAATTTGAAATCAAAATAATGGTTCGCAATGCCAACACAAAGATGAGAAAAAATGAACAAAACCTGGTAGAAATTGAGGGGGATGGAGATATGGCGGTCAGGAGGAGAGAGAGAGGGAGGAATAGACGTAAAGGTGGAAGAGGAAGTGGAGGAGTCAGAAGTGGAAATGGGCAAGAATTGAAAGTCGGAGAGAAGGCGGTCAGCCCATTTACTGCCGGGAAATGATGTCGACGCACTGGAATTAGTAGCGGCGCTGGTGGTGGTGGATCGGTGGAGGAAGTCTTTCTTGGAGGAGGAGATATGAGGAGGTCGGAGAGTGGGGTAGCAGAGGTTGTAGCCCAAATGTGTGAGGGCTTCCATTCTTGGTTTTTTCCTGTCTGCTGGTTTGCGCTTGAAGAAAGATTGCTAGTGTTTGCCTTAGGGGGGGTTTTTATGTAACAAAAGGTCTTGCGCGCACAAGGTGTACAATAAATTTATTGTACATCAAGATAACTTTTATGCAGTTTTTCATAACTTTAACCTAATTTTCTGTAACTTTTATATTATAAAATAAAAAAGTTAATAGATAAATATTTTAAAGGATTAAATGATTAATTTATACATTATTAGTGATTTTGAAGAAGTAATATTTATTCAAATGAAAAAATTTATCATTAAAAAATAGATAACTTTTACGTATATAAATGTAACTTTTAAGCATTTTGAGTCAACTTTTACTCCGGTGTACAATATTTATTGTACACCCATTATAAACAAGAATTTGTGTTTATGTAAAAAATAAATAGATTATAGAAGTCAATGTCCGCGTATTTTTGGTGAAAAGACGATGTTGTCCTTATCAAATTCAATCCCATAATAATAATATTAATTAATACTACTACTAATAATAGTAACAATAGTACCCTTTACCCCCACCGTCGGTGCAACTTTGAGCCATTGTTGCTGACCATACCAAGAATTATATAAGTAGCAATTTCTATGTCCTAAATGCATATTCAAACTAACATAGTGTTATGACTAGGGTTATCAAAAAATGATTCTTGTCATATATTCGAATACAATTTCAAAAGCTCGCAAAATAAGCACTTCGTTCCCTTGCGCGGATCTCACCCATCCGTTTTTAAGATTCAATGCCTTATCCATGAGAGTCAACTTTGTTCTTTCCAAACCGGACCCTTAAATATTGTTTGGTGGCGACTCCTTCGAAATTCAAAATCTTCCAAAACCCGTAGGGGATATTCAAAATCCAATAATACATCCATCGCCGGAAAGAGGGAAAAAAAAACCCTACAAATACGAACCATATTTCCGTTTTCGTCAATATCTTCGACTTCAATAAAATTTATATTTTCATTGAGAACCATATTTCCGTTTCCGCTAATATCTTCATTTCCGGCAAATTTTCTTTCTTTGCCTTTTGATGTTTTGTTTAGCTCCTACTGAAACCAACATCCATCGTTTTCGAATATCCATTAGAGTATTTACTGAATATATGATTTTCAACTAAATACTTGATCTGTTTCCGTAACATTTGTGTGACCCTACGAGTTCAGTCAAGAGTAAGTTGTGGCATTAATAGTATTAATCCACTTGAACTGAAGCGGCCTCTAGTTATGCATTCAAATCACTTGATCTCACTGAATAATTAACTTGCTTAATTAATAATAAACCACATTTATTAGACGTAGCATTAAATGCATTAAATGCAAACTTGGATCAATAGCATTATTTCCTTCAGTCTCCCACTTGTCCTTAGGGACAAGTGTGCATTTCCTAATTTTGCTTGATGCCTGCTCATGAACATAAGGTAAGACTGGTCATCCTTATTACGTTCAGAGGTATTCCTCGGTGTCAGAGTTAAACTGGTCAAATAAACAGATAATCATATCTATGATTCATCTGAGCACGACCATGCATTTTACAGTTTCTAGCTCTCCGAGTGGCCTTGTACAACTTTTGGCATCTCATCCCGATTTATTAGAGGATAATCCCAATCTTGCGATCTTGAGGTTAGACTTGTTTGATAGTGATTACCCTAGCTTTTCCTAAGTAACCAGTTCTCAAACAAGTAATCTCAAATCACTTAGGTATTGAGAATTAGCGTCTAATAAGATATGGAATTTATTTATGATAGATTTCATCTCTTATAGTAAAGTTTCATAGGTTTGTCCGATAATAATCTTAACAAGTAAGTATCTATGCAAATGATTGTGACATTGCCATGTCTACATGGTTCAAGAAAAAAAACTACTTGTCATCTTGCATTCTAGTCGTCCAACGTTCTATGCGTCCACCTTTATAGAAAATTTCGACTAGGGACCATTTTCAACTTTTGACATTCAAGTTCATTTGATAGACGTTTTTTAGTCATAGGACTGGTGTAGACACCTACTTTTGTTCCCATTCCCGAAAGGGAAGGTTCGATGATGAGAACATAAATCTCCACTTGGCAACGCATCTCCTATAAAATAACGAATCTCAATCACCCTTTTCATTTCACCCGAAACCTGCTATTTATGGAAACCTGCTAAAAATAGTAACTACCGTAATGGGTAGTTGTTAAAAGTGGCAAGTCATAAAAGATAGAAACCTGTCAGAATTAGGTGTTGCACTCCAACATAAATCCTAAATGAGATAGAAATTGTGAGAGGAATCCTATTCCTAATATGATTCGAAAATAAGAGTTACGTATTAATTAAAATCCTAACGAGCCTGGAGTTCATAACGGGCCCAGACGCATCTCGTCATAAAGTTAATACGCACTAAAAGACTCGAACAAGTCTCGAACACTCCGGATTCTAAGAGAGTCCGAATCTGACAAAGAAAACGGCCCAGACCCTATTGGCGTTGAGCGCCGAAATCTTCGGCGCCCAGCCCTGGGCGCTGAAATTACCTTGGACGTGTTCTTTCCTAATTCCTCGTGGATTAGAGCTCTAAAATTCTATCTTTCCACGAACTCTTTTCTATAAATATAGCCCCAAGTTCGACGTGAAAAGACACAATTCATTATTCTGAGTATTGACTCCAACCCCTAAGCCTAAGCCTCACGCTGCGAAATTGATCATGCGTTCTGTCGCAATCGATCCAAAAATCGAACAAAACGTATCCAGTCCCGTAGTTTGAGATTCGTTAAATAAAAGGAAAAATAGCAAAGTCAAAGTGGTTAGTTTTCTGAGAACCGTGACGCACCTCTCAAGGGTGCGTCGTAATGTGCCCCTTCGCATGATTTAATTGCTTTCCTCGCCCTTTTATGAACTGTTAAACTAATCAAATCTGATTGTTCTATCACGCCTAATAAAGATAATATGTTGGGAAATTGGATTATCATGCTAGGTCCCTTAAAACAATCTAAATCAGATAATCGTGATCGATCTAGTATTATATGTTGCATATTGTTAAAATCAACTCAGATTAGTTTAATAGTTAACGCATGTCCCTTCAATTATTTATGCTGAGCTAGTAAGGATATCCTGCCTCTGGAGTTATCGAAGAGAGAGTACTCCTCTCGGTAGTTACAGTCCCCCGAACCCTCAATCTCTACCTTGCGGGTGTATGTTGAGAGATCCCCACACCAGGGATCATAAGGGAACCTATGGCCGTCGTGGTCAAACATAATTGCACTCCCTTTATGTCACGATAACCGGGTTTTGTCAGTTTTTCTCATTGTCGTTAAAAACTGAATGGCGACTCCTATATTACTAGTCAATTGGGTGTAAACTCACAGGAAATCCAATTACACTTGATTTGACAAAAAAGAAACGTCACACCCACGAGGGACGAGGTCACGCATTAGCCTCGCGCTTTTTCGACCCCCTCACAGTGGCGACTCCGCTGGGGATAGTGAAGGAAATACTCGTGCTCGTAGGTAATCAAAATAGCCGAAGGGTGAAACGATCCTACCCCGCGTTTATTTCCCCATCAAGTTGGGACGACCTGAAAATCAGCATATCAATGTGAACGGACAGAACCGCATAACGAATCTTGTCTCCCTTGGATGTTTCATCTCGGGAGTTGGGACTAAGGATACCCATCGCCAACCGGGGGTGCATACGCTTCGAATGTTGTCCACTCGGCACTTTCGCTAGTAGTACACCCGCCCCAAACCCAATCGCTCGCCCATTAGGTCCCTCTCATTGGTGCATGCCCCCTTGGCTTACATCGCGATTGGCCTCTTGGGTGAAATTCGTCTATTGAAGGCACTACCTCGACCGGGGCATGTGTTGGATCTGCGATAGAAGCGGTACCAAGCCAGGCGCAAATACTACCCATAGAAGCCTATCATAAAACTACATGACATGTTATTATTGCCTCATGATGTAATGTTAATTATGTGTAGCGAAATATATGATTGTGTGTGACAAACCATCCTAGAAAACCAACGACCTTAAAAAATTGCCCAAACATTCATAAATCAATTGGCCAAAGAGTTATACCAAAATACGTGTTCCGCAAACCCGAACGATCGCCACAAAAATAAGTGATGCTCGGGATGGCCCGTAACAAATCCCACAAACGCTGCACAACGCGTAAAGGACGTTATTAGGAAAGCACGCAAAATCAAAGTCGCATAAACAAAAAGTAGACGTAAACAGAAAACGAGAACCAGCCAGGGACGCCTTACGCTGGGCGCTGAAGTTGCTGCCTGGCCTTCTGGTCAGGCGCAGCAGCCTCGGTGCCCGCGCAAAAAAATCACGTAGCAAAAAAAACTCATTCGTAAAAATTGCTGCAAGGGCTTATGAAAAACACTCGATTCTAAAAGCGACTAAAACAACAATAAATAACTCTTTGTGTCGTTGTTAGGCCTCCTACGACGACAATGCTCGGCACCAAAACCGAACATGCTAATAACTATGAATGTCACAACGGGAAAGTGTTTCGAAAATTCAAAGAATGACCAAAAGAAAAACCAAAAAGTGACCAACAAAAGAAAGAGCGAAAAAACCAATAGAGAGAGTCAAAGTCTAGACTAAGTAATGCTTGAAACTTTGGGGCCTAAACTTTAGCTTATCTTATGCATAGGACTGGTCCTGCCACTTGGTGCCGATCGGGAAATCAAAGGTTAGTGCGTCTCGAAAATACATCGCCAACACCAGGTCTAGTGACTCCAAGCTCCGTCCGTCATCCCTCATTTCAAGGATCTCCGCTTCCCCAACCTCGATTCGCACCCTCAAACATGTCCATCGAAGAATTGCGAGACCAGATGGTCCAAATGACCCAACTTATGGGCCAACTGAAAATGGAAAACGAAGCCTTAGCGGCTGCACAAGCCAAAAATGACCTCTATAACGAGAAGAGGATTGAAAAAATGGTCCTACAGCAAACCATGGGGAGCAAGTACTTCTCCCTCGATCCTTAACCTTTTCCTGGCAAACTACCAGAAAAGTTTAGTTCATCTGACTTACCAAAGTTTAAAGCCACGGACAATCCCCGTGATCATCTATTGAGCTTTGTGAATGCCATGAACTTGAAAGGCGTGGACAAGTCCATGTATTTACCTGCCTTTCCCTTGTCCTTGGAACCTGTGCCGCTCAAATGGTACTACCACCAGGACCCTAAGCTCTTCCCCACTTGGGAAGACTTTGTCAATGTCTTCATCAAGCAATACTCGTCGAACATGGATTTTCAAGTCACCATGCGCGAGCTGGAAGTTCTCTTCCAAAAGAAAAATGAGGGTTTCACAACCTACTTTGCTAGATGGAGGGACCAGGCGGCCCAACTAATCAATAGGCCTCCCGAAACAGAATTGGTCCAAAAATTCATTGACAACCTGGACCCGGCTTACAGACAACACCTTAGGTACTTGGGACTTGACACTTTCAAAAGAGTTTATGATGTGGGAATAAAGATCGAGGATGACCTCGCAAAAACAATACAAAGTAAGCCCGCATACAAAAGCAACACCTACAACAGGGGCAACACATCCCAAGCCCAAGAAGTCCATGCCGTAGAGGAGACTCCCGCCCGAAGAAGCCCTGGAAGATGGGTCCGAGACCGAAAGTTTGCCCCACTCGGGTCGACTTTGGTACAAGCCTTTGAAAGACTAACCAATCAAGGAAAGTTGAGGCCTATAGGCCCCACCCGTGACCCTCCTGTCAAGAGCAAATATTGGGTCGAAGGTACTTACTGCAAATTCCATCAAGGAAATGGGCATGACACTGAAAACTGCTGGAATCTAAAAAATACGATCCAGGACATGATAGAGGATGAAGTGATACCTCTCCCTAACGTTGGCAAACCCAACAACAACAAGAGCCCACTCGGCTCTTGTCACATCTCTCTCGACCAACCAGAAAATGAGAACTTCGACCCTACGGTGTACATTACACCTCAAGGTGCACCACTCGCTGTGGTCCCTATGGATCGAATCGAGAGAGAAGTGTGCGGTGTGTGGGATGATGATGCTGAAGATATCTACCTATCTCAAGTATCGGGCCAGGACCTCTTTACTGAAACTTGGCCCGGGTATGCTCTCATTGACACCACCCCTCAAGAACCCGAAGTCGACAATCTCACCCGATCCGCAAGGATATACCAACCGGATATTCGCCCACCTCCTATGGACGATATCCCAGTCAGACAAACTCCTGAGAATGGACGGCACACCACCGTCGCAGAAGTCATTGAAAATCCTCTCTTGAAGCAACTAAAAAGAACCAAGGCCGAGATTACCATCTGGGATCTCATGTGTACTTCAAAGGAACATCGCGAAAAGCTTATTCCCTCACTTGACCTCATCTCAGTGCCTACGGATATCACACCTGACTCATTGGTTAACCACGTCACGAGAGATGCTGGAGAAAAGGCCATAGTTTTCACTGACAAAGACTTGCCCAAAGAGGGGGGTGCTCACAATAAAGCCCTCTATCTAGTGGTTGGATGCAAAGGACAAAACATCCCCCTAGCGCTCGTAGATAACGGTTCGGCAGTTAACGTTTTCCCATTGCGAACCGCCCATTGCTTGGGGCTAGGAAACGATGACTTCCAAACCTCCACGCAAGGGGTACGAGCTTATGATAACTCTCGAAGGCCTGTGTTGGGAAAAATCAACCTTACCATACAAACCGGGCCTGTAGCACGCACCACGGAGTTTCAAATAATCGACATCAAGCCCACTTTCAACCTCCTCTTGGGGCGACCTTGGCTCCATGACTTAGGAGGTGTGGCTTCTACCTTGCACCAAATGGTTAAACTTAACCATAACGGGGTAATACTGGAAATCCGCGCCCCTCCTCTCGACATCAGTTGTACTATGGTTGGAACGGCCGAAACTGCAGACGACCTTTATGGGTCTCAAATGGATGAAGCAATCCAGTTCATCGAAGACTATGATCCAGCATTCCTAGACCCGCGCGCATCCCGAGTCATCCCTAGAATGCTGTTAGCTCAAGGTTATTTCCCAGGACCCCCATTGGGCATAAGGAAGAAGGAATGCACATTCCATCCTTTACCCAACAAA
Organism: Spinacia oleracea; assembly: GCF_020520425.1. Classification (NCBI taxonomy): domain Eukaryota; kingdom Viridiplantae; phylum Streptophyta; class Magnoliopsida; order Caryophyllales; family Amaranthaceae; genus Spinacia; species Spinacia oleracea. Next base: position 94,284,671 of record NC_079488.1, read on the forward strand.
TCTACTCCCTTTGGCTTAGGCTATGAACCAACGGAGGAAGATATTGCTGACTGCTTGTCTGGCCTACGCCTTAACAAGGCCAAACAAACTACCCTCCTTCCCCCGTATCAAAGAACCCTTAACGGGATGTTCGTTCGCGAAGGAGAAGAACACCCATGCTGTGATGTCCCTGAAGCCTTCGTTCAGGATGGCTTGCTAAAACCCGGATTTGAAATTTTCCATGACTGCCACACCTTGGATGAGGCACCCCACCTCACCAGGACCAAAACAGCTGAAGTATTGGACAACTAGGCTCTATGGACATTGTTTAACGAATCGAGGCCTATGGAGGACGAGACTGTGATGACTACCCTAGCTTTACAAGATGAAGGTTTCGATCCAACCCGGTTAATCGCTCCTGCATCAACACTAGAAGAGATCGAGAACGGATGGGTGAAGACATATCAATGGGTAAACGCAAAAGGAATAGAATTCAAGATGAGTACCGGTGAAGGACCAAAGTTTTACGAGACTAAACCCAAGGCTTGAGCCATATAGAGCACCTTAGTAAAAAGCGCCCAGTAGTTCTTTAGATTGGTAGAAAAAATAAAGGCTTTAGATGGTCATAAGACCCCTTAGAATATAGGTTAATTTTGTTTCAGTGTGTTTTCCTTACCTTCCAAATTAATAAAGGCGTAAGATTTCTCCTAAAAACTTTTATTCTAACATTAAATAAGCACCAAACGTACTTGCAAAGAGGCGGCCCACTCTAGGCCCAATAGCAAGCCCCACTTGGTCTTGAAATCGTGTCATGGAAACCAATTCCCGAAATCCACAAAATAAACCATACCGCCCCATTCATATTTCCAAGACATAAGGGTCAAGCCCGTGCGACCCAAAGAAACCACAAAGAGATCAAATCCAAAACAATGCAAATGTTGCTCAAAAAAAACATAACCCCCATTTATCCACGTCATTAGCAACACGCACCTCAGCCCACTCAAAAGCCCACACAAAGATCTTCATATCTTCCACACACTAACCCCATTCTCAAAACCGTTTCGAGTCACGAATAGAAAAAATTAATCCGGACAAAAATACGTCTCACGCTAACAGTTATAAGCCTCCGAAATAGCCTCAAAATTGATTTTAATACGGGTAAAAAGCAAAGCACGAAACGAAGAGAAAAGAAATAAATGCAAGAACATGTGAAGCAAAGCGTCAAAAATGACCGCCCGAAAATCATTTTCAGCGCCCAGGGCTGGGCGCCGAAATCTTTGACGCCCCAGCCTGGGCGCTGAAACTCTCTGCCTGCCTAACTTTTTTCCATAAGTGCTCGTCATTTTATCCGCACATAACGGAAAAATAACGAACACTTGGGGGGTACAGCACGTATCCAGATATGCGTACCAAAAAAATAGCCGTACAAAAAACACATGGAACTTCATTTTTATACGCATGTACCTGATTCTGACAAGATACGTAGGCAATCCTTACCAAGGATTCGGTCCAATCAAGTAAAAAAAAAACATATATACATTGTGCAAAAAGTGTTAGACATATATAAAATATAAAAAGAAAAGAGGAGAAGCAAAAAATGAAAATAAAAATAAAATACGCCTTTATTAAAAAATGATAAGAAGGAAAACAAAAGTGCTAAGGAATGAAAAACAAACACAACTGAAATAAATAAAGGGCACCTACACCCTAGCAGGAACTACACTACTTTAGTTCTTCCGGATCATCAAATAAAGTCTTGTAGAGGGCAATGTTTGCAGGATCCACCCCCACAGTCTTCTGCGCTGCCCCTATATCAATCTCCATAAGAACCGGCTCCTGGACACTAACTTCCAAAGATGCCAAGGCTTCATAAACATTCTCGGTTATAGCCCGCTCAGCCTCAAGGGCACAGACAATGGTGGGGGAAGGATTATCAACATCAACTGGATTAGTCACTGTTTCTACTGGCGGTTGAGCCTTCCTAACCCATACATTGTTCCGGCGACGATCTCCGCGAGAGCTTGCATTTCTTTTAACAACGGCAGGCCCCTTCATGTTAGGCATCTTCTTAGGCCTAGAACTGGAACGGGGAGGAACTTCCTTTCGCTTTCGATCAGGACGAGCTTTCACAGTCTTAATGCCATGGGTGCGAGGATTGGCAGAATCACGACCCTCATATCTAACCCGAATACGAGGTATCAAAAGCTCAGCCGGCTCCCCATTTCGAGCCTCGGTCCTCACAGCTTTATCATCGGAGCTCATCCACAACTTGTAGTTTTCAGAAAGACCCACAAAGCCATTTATAACTACGACCCAACGCGGGAGACCATCATAATACTTAGCCCACGCTTGAACCCGTGCTTGTGAAAAGGCCGCTACTTTAGGTGGTACCGTATCAGAAAAGGGGATAGTCTGCCTTAAGCCGTATTGACGCATGACTCGGTAAGGAAAGATATAAATGGGCCGGGATAGCCCCAACAAAGAAACATAAACTGATACATCAGAACCCCCCGTCATAGTAGTCAAACCCCACCACGGTACCACCCACTTAATAGAACAGATACCATGAGTAAAAAAGGAGGCCCACTCGGCCTCGTCCTGGCCTCGGTGCAAATACTTCCGGTTACCCAAGGCTATAGGGCGATAATGTTTAGGATCGGCAGGAGTTTCTAAGAGCCTAAGTCGTTCCATGAGCCAAATCTGCAAAAAACGGGTACGATCAGATCAAAAAATAATAAATAAACAAACGAAACCTGAGGCGTAGTTTCAACGCCCAGGACCAGGCGCCGAAAATTCTAACGCCCAGCCCTGGGCGCTGAAACTCAGCTCCAGGCAGGACGAGTAAAAAAGTATGCAAAAAAAAAAACATGCGCAAGGAAAAGATCGATTACCTGCAGCAATAGGGGGCTCCCCTTAAAATATTCAGATTTGGCATCCTTCTTCAGCTCATCCGCACTCAGCAAAGTCTCGGCAACAACCAACGGTATAATAGAATAGCAACTTTCCATCTGGCTAATCAAGGGGATCAACCTTATGTCACCGAACTCATCATTGTTATTCGACAGCAAATAATGATTCAACAAGCAAAATACAAGGGCTTGAATGTTCAATTTCTGTTCGGTCATATTTTTACTAGGCCTAAAGTGATGTTTTACAAGCTTTGCCAAATTAACCTCATCACCTACAACAATCTCAGCAAGCATGTTAGCATATAGTCCTAGGAAAGCCCCTATGGTTGTTTTACTCTCTTCAATGGTGCCAGGGGTGGCAGGAGTAGCATTAGTAGGATAACCAAGGATCGCAGCAAATTCATCTGGCAAAGGACATATTTCGTTGCCCCGAAAGACAAAAACATATGATGATCGGAATCCCAAAAGCTTAGGGCTGCATGCAGAAAGTTATAATCAATATTAATTTATTGTAAGCCTAAAAATGCCTCTAAGTGGTATTCTTTCAACAAAACCTTTTCTTTAGGAGTAAGGGCTCGTAGCCAACGCCTAACAGCTCGTTGGAGTGAAAAGGGAGGAATCGACATGACAAAAGCAAGGAGGAATTAAGGCTAAGCAACTACAAGGGAAGAAAATTGAGAGTAATGGAAAATAGGGACGTATCTAGCCCCTATATATAGCTGAAGACATCAAGTGACATCCTGATCCCATTCGGAAACGCGTTAAGAAATCCAAAAACCAAAAATCGCCAGGAAAAGACCTTCAGCGCCCACGGCTGGGCGCCGAAATAATTAACGCCTAGCCTTGGGCGCTGAAAATGCAGCCCAAGGCCCAGATTTCACAAAACGCGGAACAGGAAAGGACTTAAAACCGTGTTGCTAGACACGAGGCCCTATTGCAATCAAGATCAAGCCCAAAAGCACCTTTAGCACCCAAATAACAAAAATGAATGTTAAAACTTGGTCGAAACTTAGACTCGTCTCAAGGAATATATGTGTACACTTTTCAAAACAAATATGAGCAAAATAAATATCAAGGTCATTCTTCGAAACACCGAAAAATATTGTTAAGTCGTTGGTATCTCAAAATGAAAAATGTTTGTCTGTCAAAAGATTAATCCGGGCCAAGCTAAACCAGATGTTATTGGAAAATAAACTTTGTCGCCCGAAAACTGAAGTCGCACTCCACGACTTCGCCAAAATAGCACACCACTATAAAGGTCGCTCGCACATACGAGCACGACCCCAAACATAATTAAAAGACGTTATAAAATACGTACCTCTCTTGGCAAAAAATGACCGACAAGCCCAAGTGCTTGGGGGCTCGCGGGAAAAAAATATATACTCCAACAAAGAGTGTGCGGAGTCAAAATCATATTCCCGGACTACGCTATACGCAGTCCCATGTTTGGATAATCTCAAAAGAATGGGTTTCGACCTCAGAGAAAGGTCGCCGTTGACACTTGTACATGGTCCTCTGATCAAAGACCAAGTGGTGGCAAAAATCGAGCCGTAAAGACTAGCTCAAAACCACAAAAGAAGACGGTCACAAGACAAAGGTCCGTCTAAACCCGTTGTTAACCCACATTCAGGTTACAACTAAGTCCGAGCATCCCTCGGAAGAATTCTCCCTTGCAAGAATGAATAAAAGAAATTCTCAAAAGAAATCACGATGAAAAAAATAGGAACTTGCCAACCCCAGTTGGCAAGATCGCGTCACGAACCACGCGAGTTCCAAATCGAAGAAAACGAATTCAGGGACGTCCACCCTTAGCGGACAGGGCTTGCCCACCCTCAGCGGGCGGGGTCTGCGCCACTAGCCGCGCAGGTCCTCAGTTTTCGAAAAATAGAATCTTCAAAAACAAAAATGAAACAGGCTCGCCATCTTCAGCCGGCGGGGTCTACGTCGCAAACCACGTAGGTCCTTATTTTCAAAAAGCACAAACAAATTTCAAAATAGATTCGTCCACTTCTATCGGACGGGGTGTCCACCCTTAGCGGACAGGTTCGCCATCTTTAGCCGGCGGGGTCTACGTCACAAACCGCGTAGGTCCCTATTTTCAAATTTCAAAAACAGATTCGTCCACTTCTATCGGGCGGGGTGTCCACCCTTAGCGGACAGGCCCGCCATCTTTAGTCGGCGGGGTCTGCGTCACTAACCGCACAGGTCCTTAGTCGCTGCAGCGATAACTTTTTTTGGTTTTCCGTTTTTCCAAAAAAAGAACGATGTGAGTAGTTTTCCTTTTTTCCTAAAAATTAAAGAATTGGTTTTCCGTTTTTCCAAAAAAGAACGATGTGCAGGATTTTCCTTCGTTTTACGTCCCATAAAAACAAGGGGGTTTTCTCGTTTAGCTAACCCTGAAAATGAGAATCTTTAAAAACATTTTTACCTCGTGATTGGGCTTGGCCAGGCCCAATTAAACTTTATAGCTTTGATTTCGAAAACATCTGTAGCTACTCCCAATGACAAAGTGAGGGAGTTTCTACGCATCTTTAGATCCTTCCAATGACCAAGTGAGGAAGTTTCTATACTATCCGTTGATAAATCCCAATGACACGTGAGGGATATGTCGACACTTAAAGTGATGACCCTTAAGTCAAATGTTATCACTCGGGGGCTCGTGATACCCTCGCAAAACAGGTCACCATGGCTTGTGTGACGCACTCCGTCTAATACTTTGACCATCGTCTTACTCCAAGACTCAGTCAAAGTGGGGGCTAACTGTAGACACCTATTTTTGTCCCCATTCCCGAAAGGGAAGGTTCGATGATGAGAACATAAATCTCCACTTGGCAACGCATCTCCTATAAAATAACGAATCTCAATCACCCTTTTCATTTCACCCGAAACCTGCTATTTATGGAAACCTGCTAAAAATAGTAACTGCCGTAATGGGTAGTTGTTAAAAGTGGCAAGTCATAAAAGATAGAAACCTGTCAGAATTAGGTGTTGCACTCCAACATAAATCCTAAATGAGATAGAAATTTTGAGAGGAATCCTATTCCTAATATGATTCGAAAATAAGAGTTACGTATTAATTAAAATCCTAACGAGCCTAGAGTTCGTAACGGGGCCAGACGCATCCCGTCATAAAGTTAATACGCACTAAAAGACTCGAACAAGTCTCGAACACTCCGGATTCTAAGAGTCCGAATCTGACAAAGAAAACGGCCCAGACCCTATTTTCAACGCCTGGCTCTAGGCGCATAAATCTTCGGCGCCCAGCCCTGGGCGCTGAAATTACCTGGGACGTGTTCTTTCCTAATTCCTCGTGGATTAGAGCTCTAAAATTCTATCTTTCCACGAACTCTTTTCTATAAATATAGCCCCAAGTTCGACGTGAAAAGACACAATTCATTATTCTGAGTATTGACTCCAACCCCTAAGCCTAAGCCTCACGCTGCGAAATTGATCACGCGTTCTGTCGCAATCGATCCAAAAATCGAACAAAACGTATCCTGTCCCGTAGTTTGAGATTCGTTAAATAAAAGGAGAAATAGCAAAGTCAAAGTGGTTAATTTTCTGAGAACCGTGACGCACCTCTCAAGGGTGCGTCGTAATGTGCCCCTTCGCATGATTTAATTGCTTTCCTCGCCCTTTTATGAACTGTTAAACTAATCAAATCTGATTGTTTTATCACGCCTAATAAAGAAAATATGTTGGGAAATTGGATTATCATGCTAGGTCCCTTAAAACAATCTAAATCAGATAATCGCGATCGATCTAGTATTATATGTTGCATATTGTTAAAATCAACTCAGATTAGTTTAATAGTTAACGCATGTCCCTTCAATTATTTATGCTGAGCTAGTAAGGATATTCTGCCTCTGGAGTTATCGAAGAGCGAGTACTTCTCTCGATAGTTACAGTCCCCCGAACCCTCAATCTCTACCTTGCGGGTGTATGTTGAGATATCCCCACACCAGGGATCATAAGGGAACCTATGGCCGTCGTGGTCAAACATAATTGCACTCCCTTTATGTCACGATAACCGGGTTTTGTCAGTTTTTCTCATTGTCGTTAAAAACTGAATGGCGACTCCTATATTACTAGTCAATTGGGTGTAAATTCACAGGAAATCCAATTACACTTGATTTGACAAAAAAGAAACGTCACACCCACGAGGGACGAGGTCACGCATTAGCCTTGCGCTTTTTCGACCCCCTCACAAGTGGTCCTTGACAGTGTATCTTGAATTTTGTCAAATTAAGAGGACTCATCATTTAATAAACCACAAAACTAAATGGAAAAATGAAATTTACTCATTTCTATGAATGTTTACCAAAATGTTTTACAAAGTATTTAAACTCTAAAAACTTTAAAACATTAAATGATATTAAAGCCATTCTCCAATATGATTGATCCTCATAGCTGCAGTGTGCGGGTTGTGCTTCGCTTGCGGCAGAGGTTTTGTCAATGGATCTGAGAATTTGTCATGAGTTCCAATCTTTCTTATCCCGACTTCCTTTCTTTAAACGAATTCTCGTAGAAGGTGAAATCTACGAAGTACATGTTTGACTCATTGGTGGTGTCTGGGCTCTTTGGCATGGGTAATAGCTCTGAATTATCACAATAGAGAGCTACTGGTCCTTTAATGGAGGGGACTACACCAAGCTCACCAACGAACTTCCTTAGCAAAATTGCTTCCTTTGCTGCTCCATGTGCAACAATGTACTCAACTTCAGTTGTAGAATCCGCAACAATGTTTTGCTTAGCACTTTCCAGCTTACAACACCTCAGTTGAGGTAGAAGACAAACCTATACTGTGATCTATTGAACGGAAATGCAAAAAATCCGCCACGTCCTATTTAGAAACACTACAGGAACAAATAAAATTTAAAACGTATTTCATAAACTAATTACTTCTCTCTGTTCACATAAATGTTTTCAATGAAATAAAAAATAACAGGGAATCACATAAAATCGTCTTATTTAAGGTAAAGTTGTATTTCTAATATGAAGCTAGATGTAGAAAAATTGAAGGGATTGAAAAATGAGGTAGGGAAAGATAGAGAAAATCAAGCAGTAAAAGGTGAATGAAAAACGAATAGGCATGATTATTGAATGGGTTGTACAATGGGAACCAAAGTTGGGCCATGTCAAAAGGACCATGACCCCTTTTAATTAACTTACTAGATATGCCTTTTATTTCCTTGTTTATTTGATTCAAAAGAAAATAAACTGGTTTCAAAGAGAAAGAAATTAAATAATTATTTTCCTTTTTGTTTTAAAAGCGAAGAAATCCCTTTAAAAAGGGAAGAAATAAAATATTTTAATTTGTGACTACAACAATTCATTTTAATTTAATTTAATATTATAATTTGGTTTATAAAGGAAAGAATTTGGTTTAAAAGGAAACAATATATTTAATTTTTTGTTACTAAAAAAGTAATACATTTCACTTTATTTTACTTTGGAAAAATTGATATTATCGGTCCCAACTATGGCCGATTTACTTTAAAAGGTCTCAACTTTTGATTATGTCAGGGTGGTCCCAACTATAGAGAGTGTTTTCCAAAAATGGTCCCTTAGTTAAAATTAAGTGCTAAATAACTTAATTAACACTCATATCTCTCGTGCAATAATCATATTTTTTAATTAAATGAAGTAAATGGAACAGTATGATATGCTTAAATCAACTTAATTAATAGTTTAATAAACCAAAGGACCATTCTTGGAAAACACACCTTAAAGTTGAGACCACTCTAGAATAATCAAAAGTTGGGACCTTTAAAAGTTAAACGGCCATAGTTGGAACTGTCAATATCAATTTTTCCTTTTACTTTTAATTTTGGTTTGAAAAAAGAAGGAAATCAGGGTTAAATGGAAAAACATTAACATTTTATTTTGTGTGAGAAAATGTTCATTTAATTGATATAAAATTAGAAATTTATAAAATTATATATTTAAAATATTAAAGTTTTGGTCCTCCTTTTTCCAAGTTTTAAAATTTTCTATTTCCCCGTTTTTTCCATTTTTGCGAAAATTGAAATCATATTTGCTTATTAATCCTCTGTCTATTTCTTTCCTCTCCCACCTATATATCCTACTCTCATATAAAAGAACAACTCTTAGCTTAAAAATAATTAACTGTTCACATAAACCTTTTATTACTTGGTTTCTTCGCACCTAAACTCTCTCACAATATCTCTCAAATATTTTTCAAAAATATATTCTCACCTGAAACAATAATGATGTCCACAAAGAGCAATGACCAAGAAGAAGAAAGAAGAGAATTTGATGAAACAAAATTAGGAGTTAAGGGACTTGTTGATGCTGGTGTTACAACCATTCCTTCCATCTTCATTAACCCAATTTCTAAACAACCTTCACCTCAAACAACTAATATCGTTGGTGTTGATGGTGGTTTTAATTTACCAATTATTAATCTTCACACTAACAAAAATAATATAGGTCATTGCAATTGGAAGAAGGTTGTTGAGGATATTAGAGAAGCCTCGGAGACATGGGGGTTTTTCCAAGTGATAAATCATGGAATTCCAGACATGGTTTTGGAAGAGACATTGAAAGGAGTGAAAGAGTTTTTTGAGCTAGATAATCAAGTGAAAAAACATTATTATTCAAGAGACTTTGGAAATGATAAGTTTGCTTATCATAGCAATGCTGATCTTTATACTTCAGATGTAGTTAGTTGGAGGGACAATTTTCTTTGTTATATGTCCCCTAATCCTCCTAGTCCGGATCAATTGCCTCCTCCTTGCAGGTGTGTCTCTTTCTCATATTCGACCCCCTTATATAATTCTTATTTTGTCATGAATTAGCTAGGTTTTGTTAACTTCATCTTATTTCTCGTGGTATAATATGATTAGATTTGAACCTATTTTTCTCGATTACTTATTTTTTCTTATCTAATCGATCTTATATGATTTTTACGTAATAAGATTTAAAATTAAATTATGATTGATATTAATATGTAGGTTAATTATAGTAATTAATAGTAAATGAATTTAGAAAAATATTGTAATTATTAGAAACACAAGAATGTTTAGACTCTACTTCGTACTTCAACTACAACTAGCTTTTGAGCCCGTTTAAAGAACATGCGATTGTACAATGGTTATGTAGTCTATTTTTTTATGTTATAATTTTATTGAGTTTGTGATATTAGAAAGAATATACTTCGTATGATTTAAATAGAGGTAAATTTTGAAAGTTGAAAGAATACATAAATTAAAAAATGTTTTAGTATTGAGTGTTAATCGGGAAGATGGAGTGAAAAATGTTGAATGATAGATTGGTGTATTGATGTTGTATGAGGAAGATGGAATGAAAGAGGTGATTGGAGTTGTATAACATATCAAACAACAAATAAAAAATAAAATAAAAAACCTAAAAAGACGACACGTGTAATCTAATCAAATGTGTTGACACATGTCACCTAATCAAATGTGGTTTTCCTTTCTATAGACTAGGTATAGATTAAAAAAATTGTGGTTTAACTAGCACTTATATTATTGGCTTTGAATTATCTATTTAATACATTTTTTTATAAATATTCTTAAAAACTAAGATGTATTAATATGAAATATTGCATTATGTAATGAACAAAAGGTGAAATAAGACAAAAAAATAACCTATTCTTGAACAACCTAACAAGATGTTGGACGCCCATTATGGTCTTTATTTTATTTAATAATGCATGATCAACTCATTTTTCGTTTAGATCCAATTTGTTAAGAACCTAATTTTCTAATCTTTTCTAATCACGAGTCTGATTTAGATTGAAGTAGTATGATCTGATCTGGAAAATAAGCTTCTCAGTTATAGACATATTTATTTTGAGATGGTTGGATCTAATTCCGATATGATTCAATTGTTTTGAATTCATAAATCTGTAGTTAATGTTTAATGTAAAATTACTAACAAGATAATATCTATTTTAATATGGTATGACCTTGACTGAACTGGACTAACCATAGATTGATCTTGTTTGATCCAAGTTTTCTTATTTAGTTCAATACGATCCGAACTGGTATGATCTTCTGTGATTTGATCAACTTGATCTAGTATAAACTTATTTGATCTAGTATGACTTGATCTGATCTGTTGTAATCTATATTTTAAAGGCATATAATTTGTCAAAAATTACCTTATAAACTGGTTTTTTTGCGAGAAAGTACCTTACAAAAAAGGTTGTAATTAACTACTTCCTCCATTCCAAAACGTTCTTCAAATTTTTATAATTCTTCTTATTAATTGGAATTAAAATATTAATGGTCAAATTAGTGCGTTGGACACCACACTTAATGGAACGTGAGGAAACTTATGGAATGGAGGGAGTACCTTAGAAAATTTTCATGTTAAGATACTACATTTGGTCGGGTTATGACCATTGATTCAAAAATCTGGGCTTGACTTTACTAAGTGCATCTCCGTGACATCTCATGGAAAGGGGTATTTAAAGGCACGTGAGATGCATATAGAAAAATCAATCCTTAATTAAACATTGAGTCAATGTTCATAATTCGGACAAAGATAGTAAACCCTCCGTTCCATAATGTTCCTAACCTTTCGATTATGTGCGATCTCTAATGCATTACTTTTACCATTAATAGTTTTTATTTTCGCATTCATCAAAATTATACAATTTGATATTCAAAAAGTTATATTGAAAGGAATATAATGAGATCTCACAAGTTATTATATTTTCGGTTATGTATAGTTGTATACTACTAATTACGGTCAAAATAGTATTGTCGAAAGAATTTTACTAGAAAAAAATGAAGATTGTTGTTTTGGAAGTATTCTCAAAAGTACTTTTTTTGGAAGTCCATATTTTTTAAGCAACAGAAAACGCAGTATTATCGAAAAATGAAGATTGTTGTTTTGTTTTCTTTACTTTGTTATTATATTGTTGCACTAATTAGATGTTTGCTGAATAGATATCAATTATTTTTGAGGAACTTTGTGAACAGTTTTTCTTACCTTGTAGTATTTGAGGATAAAAGATGTAAGAAAACGATTTTGCTTTCTATTTATTTTCGCACATACCGCTTGCATATAAGACTAGTAAAAATAATAATAACAAAATACCACAATAATGCAATTTATAATAATAGTAACTTTTTGTAAAATAATTTTATGATCCTCTCTAAAGATAATTTTTTATAATTTTATCTCATCTAATTAGGTATGAAATAATATGGTATTGAAATAAGGTAAACTGAGTACGGTCTTAGTTAGTTTGTCACATTATTAAGGAATTGTTAATATATAAGTGTATGGTGCTACTCTATGCATTAACATACAATTGACTTTACTATATATGAGAATTCGTTCTTAGGTTCATTAATTCCCCTAATAGAGGAAGTCCAAATATATGCCTGGCATGTATTTGCAAAAACATGTCAACCCCAAATAAAAAGGTAAATGTAAATGTTAAATATTTTTGGGGGAAATGTATAACGGAATTGTAAATTTGTAAAACGGGGTGGTGATTTGGCATTGCTGAGTTGGTATTGGTATTACAAAAATGGTATTGGTATTACAAAAATGGTACTAAACTTTTTTTAAATGAAATTCATTTTCCTTAAATGGTACTCGTTTTGTACTAAATTTTATAAAGTGGTATTAATATCACAAAAATGGTGCTAAATATTTTAAAATGGTATTCATATTACAAAATTGGTACTCAATTTTTCTATATGGGATCCAAGTTGGCAAACGGGGTTGACTATATATTCAACAATTTCAAAATGGCTGGAAAATTACAAACAAGCCCATGACATGTATTTCATAATCCATGCCTGGCTGCGATTTTGACGCCCTCCCCCTAATATGCAGCAAAATAATAATTTATTTATAAATTGTAGGGAGATATTAATAGAGTATTCAAAGCAAGTGAAGAAGGTGGGCAAAATTTTGTTCGAGCTACTATCAGAGGCACTAGGATTGCAACAATCCCAGCTAGATTGTCCAGATGGGCTAATTGTTTTAGGTCATTATTATCCAGCTTGTCCACAACCCGAATTAACAATCGGCACCCCAGAACATGCTGATGGTTCCTTCATAACTATTTTGTTGCAAGACCAAGTTGGTGGTCTCCAAGTTCTTCATCAGGACTACTGGGTTGATGTTCCTTATACTCCAGGGGCTATAATCGTTAATGTCGGGAACGCTTTACAGGTATCTTATGTTTTTTTTTTCCCAAAAAATCCATTCAATTACATACGTAGTATTTGATATGGTTCTTCTAAAGTAGTAGCTTCTCACAATTTTATTTTACGTCTACTTTTTCAGATGTTATCAAACGGCAAGTTCAAAAGTGTGAAACATAGAGTACTTTCTAAGCTTATAGGACCAAGAATATCCATTGCATCATTTTTCAGCAAATTTTATCTAGAGGAAACCAAAAAGTTCGGACCTATCAAAGAATTACTTTCTGATGAAAATCCTCCAAAGTATCGTGAGATCACAATGAAAGAGTGGTATTCTGTCTATAACATGGAAAAACGAGTTGATGAAACCCTTAACCTCCAATATTTCAAGATTTGATTTTCATTGAAGTTCATGTATGTCTTACAATTGATGTTACTCTTTTGGTTAAAAATTAAGGGCCATGCATTATGGTTCGAACTCGTTTAAGTTTGTTTTCAGACAATTATACGGTGTTATGTTTCACCAAATTACTTTATATAGCGTGTATCCATCTTTTTCGTTAATGTTAATCAAAATCTTGGAAAATTTACCTTATAATATTGAAATTAGTTGTTTTATTGCTAAGACAAATAATAGCGTTTAAAGGCTCTTGATATCATGTTACTCTTTAAGTGAATTATATAAGTATACGTGCGACTTAACCTTTGTAATCACATTCACAACGTAGTATTTATAAGTATGTAACAAATAAAATTCTTCCAACATTTTGTGTTTTGTACTTCGAACTAATGGGAGACCCTCCCAAGAGAAGGACAACAGTTTGTTGATCTCCAATTGTGTTAGAAAAATCAGCCTGATTAGAGTCCTTATGTGGCTGCAAATTTTCTCCAATTTTTTTAATTGCACCATTTGGGTTAGGCGCAAACATTAATTAAAATAGTAAATCTAAAAAATGTACATGTGATTATAAAAAACCTAAGAGAGGAAACGTTAGGCAATAATGGTATATATATATAGAAAAATACAATTTACATTTTTTGAAACCTCTAGTACATAATGAAAAATGCCTAAATTAAGATGTGGAGCTTGTCAAGTAATTGGACCTTGAAAGACATTGCTAAATTTGCTGCACATGGCAGTATTCAGCATTACAAGAACACCACTACAGTACAGTAGTACACATGATGCAGAGCTGAAACAGAGGCTAACACTTGCCACAACCTAGTTTGGTGACATTAGAAACTAGAAAACCAGGAGATGACAATTGACAAACACAATGAACAACCATAGCACAACACCATATCTAAATGAGCATTATCTGGTTTCGTAAAGATCACTCAAAGCAAACCCTTATCATGTAAGATTTCCCATTGTAGCTTACTTACTGATTTATCTATTCCGAATCATATATAGACGATATATTAACTTCACAAACACCCGAGGATCTAGGAAGGCTCAAAATCTCCTTAAGAACATTATCATCATCACTTTTAAGACTAACACTACAATTCAACCGAACATACATATTCTTCAAAGCTGATGCAGCCTCCAGAAAATATTCTATCACCACGATATCTTCTGATTCCCCATTGAAACGTTCCACAACAATATTTTCAAGGGATGGTAAATGCTTGGGTGCTAATTCAGGTGCAAAACCGCAGTCATAGTCAACCTGATAAGTAAATTCAATTCCCACAGATTAATGATGCAAATTATTAATAACTTAATACAAGTAGTAAATAGTTAAATACTTACAGTTGAGATTTCCAGAGATTTTAAGTTGGGAGCACATTTTAATAGGTC